>NC_041734.1:20387751-21746435 GCF_004115215.2 Ornithorhynchus anatinus
CCTGTCTCACGAGGGGCTCATGGTCTTTATCCCCGTTTTACAGATGACAGAACTGAGGCCCAGAGAAGTGAAGTGACTTGCCCGAGGTCACCCAGCAGACATGTGTCGGAGCTGGGATTTGAACCCAGGTCCTCCCGATTCCCAGGCTCCTGCTCTATCCACTACGCTGTGCTGCTTCTCTAATAATCAACTGAATGGCCGACTACTCTGATGTCTACGCCTCTAGACTGTAAACTAATTTTGGGCAGGGATTGGGTCTGTTTATTGTTATATTGCAAGCACTTTGTGGCTCAGTGGAAAGAGCCCGGGCTTGGGAGTCAGAGGCCCTGGGTTTTAATCTCGGCTCTGCCACTTAGCTGTGTGACTTTGAGCAAGTCACTTCTCTGGACCTCAGTTAGCTCATATGTAAAATGGGGATTAAGAATGTGAGCCCCACGTGGGACAATCTGATTACCCTATGTTTACCTCAGCACTTAGAACAGTGCTCAGCACATAATAAGCACTTAACAAATACCTTAATGTATTATTACCAAGCATATCATTATTACAGTGCTTTGCACGAAGTAAGGTCTCAATAAATCCGATTGAATAAGTGAATGCTGTTGCCCCTGAAAGACTTGAGTGATTTTTTATTCCCCCGACTATTCAGTATTCAGTAATGGTAGATGTTAAAAGCGTAAACAACCCTTAAAGGTTATCTTGGCTCCGTTCTTGGAGTTACTTAAGGACAAGCAATTAAGGGTTAATGTTTTATGCTTGGCATCCTCTTGGATTTAGGTGCTGTTGGTAGATGAGGTTGGCAGTTTGCCTTTGTCCTTTCCTTTTTCTAGAGTAGGAATGGCTCATAAAAACAGTCCTTTTTCCATCACCATTCTTTTCTGTGTTTTGAAAATGGAAAGGGACCACACATTTTCACCGAGTCGGTTGAAGTTTTCCATGGCAAACCAGGAAGCTGGTTATCGGACGTTTAATTGGTTCGCATTCTTGCATCTCTGGGCTTAATCTAGAGGAGCAGTTTGGCTCAGTGGAAAGAGCATGGGCTTGGGAGTCAGAGGTCATGGGTTTGAATCCCGGCTCTGCCACTTGTCAGCTGTGTGACTGTGGGCAAGTCACTTAACTTCTCTGTGCCTCAGTTCCCTCATCTGTAAAATGGGGATTAAGACTGTGAGCCTCATGTGGGACAACCTGATTACCCTGTATCTATCCCAGCACTTAGAACAGTGCTCTGCACAAAGTAAGTGCTTAACAAATACCAACATTATTATTATTATTAATCTGTCGTGTGAAATAAAGACAACAGAATTGGGGTGTTTAAGGGGCAAAAGACAAAAAGGTCAGGAAATTAGTTTTAAGTATCTTTTCTCAATAAATGGTGATATCGAGTTGTTTGATATTTAAGTCCTTACGTTGGTATCGGTATTTGTTAAGCACTTACAATGAGCCAGGCGCCGTTCTAAGATCTGGGGTAGATCCCAGCTGATCAGAATGGACACGGTCCCTGTCTCACATGGGGCACATATCTTAATCCTGGTTTCACCGATGAGGAAACCGAGGCCCAGAGAAGTTGAGACTTGCCCAGGGTCACGCAGCAGCCAAGTGGCGGAGCCAGGATGAGAACCCAGGTTCTTCCGACTCCCAGGCCTGTAATTTGACCACTCAGTGACTCTTCCTTCAAGCCCGGAGACAGTTCTGGATGATCCTGTTTATAGACTGGCCATGCTTCCCATTCCTCTTTGATGCCCATGATGGGTGGGTGGGTGTGTATGACTCTGCACTGGTTTGTGGTGCAGGCCACTAGGCTTAGAGGACTAGTTTGCTTGCAATCTACCGGCACTACTTTCAAAAGCAACCCTGCCAGGAGGACATGGCTTTCCTCTCCCGGACATCGGCATCCCAAGTGTCAGCGGACCAGAAAAGGTGTATTTTCCTGGACGGAGAGTGTAAGCGTGCGAGGGATCCTCAGCTGTTTCCCCGTCAGGAGCATCACATCTCATTCGCCCACAGAGACGGGGGACGGGCTCTCCACTGGGAGCGTTGTCTGACCCGCCCGTGGAGGAGGATGGTCTCCCTCGTCAGCAACTTTGTCCAGGTCACCGGCTACAATTCCACATATCGTTGTGCTGTAGCCCCTCAGTCGGTTGCAGAACACACAGGGAAGAGAGTTGTTACTGGGTGGCAATTTTCGATTGGGACCTTTGGGAGACAAGTCGAATCCGTGGTCTACCTATAGAGAAGCAGCGTGGCTCAGTGGAAAGAAGCTTTGGAGTCAAAGGTCATGAGTTCGAATCCCAGCTCTGCCACTTGTCAGCTGTGTGACTGTGGGCAAGTCACTTAACTTCTCTGTGCCTCAGTTACCTCATCTGTAAAATGGGGATTAAGACAGTGAGCCCCACGTGGGACATCCTGATTCCCCCGTGTCTACCCCAGCGCTTAGAACAGTGCTCGGCACATAGTAAGCGCTTAACAAATACCAACATTATTATTATTTATTATTAAAGTTTTTGGATTGTTGGTGATTTTCTATTCTCTGCAGTCCTCCCCTATTGTTAAGGTAATTGGGACCCAAGTAGCAATTATTCCTCTGGATATACGAATATATAGTGCTTCTCAGATATATATATCTGAGTTTTATATATATAATGTATATTTCACTATATCAATTAATTATATTTACTGAGTGCTTATTGTGTGCAAAGCACTGTACTAAGTGCTTGGGAAAGTACAATTTGACCATATAACAGACACATTCCCTGCCAACAGTGAGTTTCCATATACATTAGTTATATATATATATATGTAAATATAACTATAGAGTAGCATCATATATATATATGAGTTTATATGGATAAGCGCACATATATATATGAGTTTATATGGATAAACACACACATATATAAAACTCATATCTTCTAATTAAACTCCTTGCCAATCATCTTTAAAAGCACTCAATCAGCCTCCTGCAGCCACCTTATCTTGCTTTTTTGCCCAACGCACACTTGGACCTTTAAAGGCCAACATACTCGCTGCACCTCCATCTTGTCTATCTCACCACCAACCCCTTGCTCATGCTTCCCTCTGGAACTCCCTCCCCCTTCATATCCGACAGACTCTCCCCACCCTCAAAACCTTATTTTTTTTTAATTTCTCAATAGTATCTGTTAAGTGCTTACTAGGCACCAGGCACTGTATTCAGCACTGAGGACAATACAAGCTAATCAGATGGGACACCGACCCTGCCTCACGGGGGGTTTACTGTCTTAATCTCCAGTTTACAGATGATGTACCGGAGACATAGAGGAGTGAAGTGACTTGTCCAGAGTCACACAGCAGGCAAGTGGCAGAGCCGGAATTAGAACCCACGTCCCTTTGGCTCCCAGACTTGTGGTCTATCCCCTAGGCCACGCTACTTCTCTTTTCCCCCTCAGTTCTCTTCCATCTCTCTTGTCCCCTTTCTCATTCATTCAGTCATATTTATTGAATGATTACTGTATGCAGAGCACTGTACTTAGCCCTTGGGAAAGTACAATACAGCGGGAAAGAGAGACATTCCTTGCCCACAATGAGTTCACAGTCTAGAGGGGGAAGATATACATCAATACAAATAAACACATCAATATAAATAAATAAAATGACAGATATATGCATAAGTGCTGTGGCGTTGGGGGTGGCGGGGAAGAACAAAGGAAGCAAGTCAGGGTGATGCAGAAGGGAGGGGGAGGTGAGGAAAAGTGGGACTTAGTCTGGGAAGGCCTCTTGGAGGAGACGGGCCTTCGGTAAGGCTTTGAAGGGGGGAAAGTGGTGGTCTGTCGGATTGGAGGAGGGAGGGCCTTCTGGGCCAGAGGCAGGACGTGGGCCAGGGGTCGGCAGCGGGACAGGCGAGATGGTGGCCCAGTGAGAAGGTGAACAGCACCAGAGGAGCGGAGCATGTGAACTGGGTTGTAGAAGGAGAGAAGGGAGGTCAGGTAGGAGGTGATGGAGGGCTTTAAAGCCAATGGTGAGGAGTTTTTGTTTGATACAGAGGTTGATAGGCGACCACTGGAAGTTTTTGAGGAGTGGGGGGACGTGTCCTGAACGTTTCTATGGAAAGATGATCTGGGTAACAGGGTGAAGTATGGACTGGAGAGGCGGGAGGCCAGGTGGTCAGAAGGGAGGCTGATGCAGTCATCTAGGTGGGATAGAATGAGTGATTTTATTAACGTGGTAGCTGTTGGGATGGAGAGGAAAGGGGGCAGTTTTTAGTGATGTTGCAAAGGTGAGACCGACGGGTTTTGGTGACGGATTGGAAGTGTGGGTTGAATGAGAGAGCGAGAGGAGTCTGGGATAACGCCAAGATTACAGGCCTGTGAGACGGGAAGGATGGTGGTGCCGTCCACAGTGATGGGACAGTCTGGGAGAGGTCAGGTTTTGGGGTGGGAAGATAGGGAGCTCCGTTTTGGACGAGTGCATACACATTATAAACCTGAAATGGAGAAGAGTGAGAACATAGACACTAATGGTGAAATGGAACGTAAGTATTCAAATAAGTTGGCAGGTAGACGCTTCAAGGCTAAGGTGACTGGTGAAAGGGCATATGACCAGGCAGGAGGATATTAGTCAGTGGTATTATTCATTGTCGTATTTATTAAGCGCTTACAGTGTGCAGAACCCTGCACTAAGCGCTTGGGAAAGTACAGTAATGAACAGTGACATTCCCTGCCCACAATGAGCTCACAGTCTAGAGGCGGGGAGATGGTCAATATATTCAATAGTATTTATTCAATAGTATTTATTGAGTACTTACTATGTGCAGAACACTGTACTAAGCGCTTGGAATGAACAAGTCGGCAACAGATAGAGACAGTCCCTGCCGTTTGACGGGCTTACAGTCTAATCAAATAAAAATAAATATATATAAATATAAATAAATAAATTACAGATATATACTGTGGGGCTATATTACAGATATCTACTGTGTACTGTAAGGCTGGGAGGCGGGGGAAGAGCAAAAGGAGTGAGTTTATCGAGTGCTTACTGTGTGCAGAGTACTGTACTAAGCACTTGGGAAAGAAAACAGAGTTGGTAGATGGAATTCCTGCCCCCAAGGAACCTACAGTCTACAGGAAGAGACAGGCGTTAACATAAATTACAGATCAATTGTATTTACTGAGCGCTTACTGTGTGCAGAGTCCTGGACTGAACACTTAGCACAGTATAACAGAGTTGGTAAATACGTTGCCCTGGCCTCGAGCTGAGCGGGGAGAGAGGGACATGAATGTAAATTAGATTAGGAATTGTGCACAAGTGGTGTGGCGTTGAGAGAGAAGGTCAATAAAGGGAGCAAATTCAAGTGCAAGGGTGAAGCAGAAAGGAGTGGGAGAAGAGGAAAGGAGGGCTTAAGTCGGGGAAGACCTCTTGGATGTGCTTTTAAGGCTTAGAAGGTGGGGAAGAGGGATCCGTCCTTTGGATGTGAAGAGGGGAGGGCCTTTTGGCCAGAGGGAGGACGAAGGCCGGGGAATAGACGAGATTGAGGTGCAGATAGGAAAACATTACCGAACTACGTCGTGTGTGTCTCCCAGCAGAGGATTGAATGATTTTCCCCCTCATGGCCCTCGCTGAGAAGCCCTGACAAACCCGGGCAGACATCGGGAATGCCTCTTGGATTCCCTGTTGGGGCTGGACGATTATAGGTTAGACGGCTTTATGCTATTCTCCAGGCAATATTTTATAATTGCAAGTCACAAACTTTCACAAAGCTTGAAAAGTGATTTATTAAACACAGAAGCCAGAAACAGAGACTGTTCAACTGTTCGGGATTCATAATGAACATAGAATAGCAATTCCAAGAGTGCGATATGATTCAAGTCATGCAATATTTAAAATCATTCCGTGATTTACCGAAGCCGAGGCAAAATCCAGCCCCCAGATTCTGTTTGTCAGTGTCCCCGAAGTTCTTCCAGTATCTTGTGTCTGAGAAGTACTCTTTAGAAACAAGCTGAGTGTAGACTTGTGTCTGGTCCGAGTTGGTTCCCTGTACCCCTGATATTAATGTTTCTTAGTCTAAAGGGATCAAACCACGGTAAAAGGCCAAGTTTCTAAATACAGTTCACTCAGTGTTAGTGGGAAAATTGGCAAGCTCAGCAGTCGAATTCTGTTTTACAGCTTTTGAATTGTTTTGAATTTTGAATTGTTTTTTCCTCTTCCTATTCTGGTGCCTCTAGGCACCAGAGTTCAATTCCTCCCAGATTTAGGGATCTGGGGGCCTAAAGGGTTGCATATTGGCATATTTCAAGCACTTAGTACAGTGGTCTGCAGATAGTAAGCGCTCAGTAAATGCTATTGAATGAATGAAGGGTCATTTAGAACCCACAAAAGGCATGGCTTCCTTTAGATTCACAAACACTTCTCACCTCAGGGTGTCTGGAGATGGCATTGTTCTTTACCATTTCTTATTGAGGAATGGCAGTATTTAGAGTTGGATTTTTTTTTCCTGATGTGCACTGCTATATTTTTGTAGGCATGCTTTTTAGTTTTAATGTTAAGGTAGAATGTGTTGCGCTTTCTTTCAGCACGTAAAATAAATTATTTAGTGGTGCCCAATTCCCAGAGTGCTAAAATGTACTTCAGATAAATTGGTAAGCTTTATTTTGGGCAACCGTCCGAGTGATCTAAAATTTATAGCACATACTTCAAAGTAATCACACTAATTTGTGTGTAAATATCGCAAAGGTTTAGTAATGATAAAAAGCTATATTTTAAGATGTCCTCTAACACTGTATTTGTGATGTGTAATTTCACAAATGTTTTGAAGATGTAATCTGGCATTGTATTTGTGATGTGTAATTTTACAAATGTTTTGAAAATGTACACAACAGTACATAAGGCATGTTGGTGTGTGAATTATTTGTGCCTCTAAATCTGTGTGGGTAAGCAGAAGTTCTGCTTGGGTAAATTTATAGCACATACTTCAAGTTGTCACACTAATTTTGGTGTGATTACTGCAAAAGTTTAGTAACGAAAAAAGTTATATTTGAAGATGTAACCTAACATTGCGTTTGTGATGTGTAATTTTACAGATGTTTTGAAAGTGTAATAATAATGTTGGTATTTGTTAAGCACTTACTATGTGCAGAGCACTGTTCTAAGCTCTGGGGTAGATACAGGGTAATCAGGTTGTCCCACGTGAGGCTCACAGTTAATCCCTATTTTACAGATGAGGTAACTGAGGCACAGAGAAGTTAAGTGACTTTCCCACAGTCACACAGCTGACAAGTGGAAGAGCCGGGAGTCGAACTCATGACCTCTGACTCCGAAGCCCGGGCTCTTTCCACTGAGCCACGAGTACATAAGGCATGTTGGTGTGTGAATTATTTCTGCTTCTAATTATGTGTGGGTAGCTACTTGGGTATTAAGTGCACCTGGAAGATAATTTTATGGGCTTTTGTTATATAAGTAACATTGGCAAGATAATCAGTGGTATTTATTGAACACTTACTATGTTCAGAGCATTGTACTGAGTGACTGGGAGAGTACAGTACAACAGGATTAGCAGAAACATTCCCTGCCCATAACAAGCTTAGAGTCTAGAAGGGGAGACAGATATTAATATGAATAAGTAATTTGTAGTGTATAATTTCAAGATATGTACTTAAGTGCTGTGAGTTTGGGGTGAATACCACATATCCAAAGGAAACAGATGCAGGCAATTGGATGGCACAGAAGGTAGAGCGTGGGTAACACGTGGGAAGCAGCGTGGCTCAGTGGAAAGAGCCCGGGCTTGGGAGTCAGAGGTCATGGGTTCGAATCCTGGCCCTGCCACTTGTCAGCTGTGTGACTGTGGGCAAGTCACTTAACTTCTCTGTGCCTCAGCTACCTCATCTGTAAAATGGGGATTAAGACTGTGAGCCTCACGTGGGACAATCTGGTTACCCCATATCTACCCCAGCGCTTAGAAAGTGCACTGCACATAG
The DNA here is from genome assembly GCF_004115215.2 of Ornithorhynchus anatinus. Lineage (NCBI taxonomy): Eukaryota > Metazoa > Chordata > Mammalia > Monotremata > Ornithorhynchidae > Ornithorhynchus > Ornithorhynchus anatinus. The sequence continues at coordinate 20,395,698 of NC_041734.1, forward strand.
TAAGCGCTTAACAAATACCAAACATTGTTATTATTAGAGCAAGCTGGGGAAAAGAGAGCTTAATTAGGGAAGGTCTTTTGGAGGAGATGTGAAATTAATAATACTTTGAAGGTGGAGAGAGTGGTGGTCTGGTGTGTAGGGAGGGGGAGGGAGTTCCTAGCCAAGGGGAGGATGTGGGGAAGGGGTAGGTGATTAGTGAGGTGTGAGGTAGGATGGGGTGAGCTGATGCAGGGCTTTAAAGCTGACGGGAAGGAATTTCCGTTTGATGTGGAGATGGAGGGGCAACCATTGGAGGATCTTTAGTGGAGAGACAGGGACTGAACTTTTTTTTGATCAAAATACGTGCAACAAAATGAAGTATGGATTGGAGTGAGGAGAGGCAGGAGGCTGGGAGGTCGGCGAGGAGGCACATGCAGTAATCGAGGCGGGACAGGAGAAGTGCTGGGACCAGCGCGGTAGCAGTTTGGATGGAGAGGAAAGGGTGGATTTTAGTGGTGTTGTGAAAGTAGAACCGTCAGGATTTGCCGACAGTGAATATGTGGGTGGAATGAGAGAGACGTGTTGAGGACGAGGCCAAGCTCATGGCCTTGGGAGATAGGGAGGATCTTGGTGTTGTCTACGGCGAAGGGGAGGATGGGGTAGGATGGGTGGATGGAAGATAAGGGGTTCAGTTTTGGACAGGTTTAGTTTGAGGTGTTGGCGGGTTCGTCCGAGTTGATACGTCTTGAAGGCAGGAAGAAACGTGAGATCGCAAGGAAGGGGAGAGGTCAGGGCTGGAGATGTAGATTTGGGAATCACCTACATAGAGGTGGTAGTTGAAGCCGTGGGAGCGAATGAGGTCACCAAGGGAGTGAGTGGTGATGGAGAACAGAAGGGGATCAAGAACTGCCCTTCGAGGAACCACAACAGTCGGGATGGGAGGGAGAGGAGGAGCCCACCAAGGAGACCGAGAACGAGAGACCGAGAACGAACGGCCAGAGAGATAAGAGGAGAACCAGGAGAGGACAGAGTCCATGAAGCTGAGGTTTGAGAAAAACATGGCCTAGCGGCTAGAGCACAGGCCTGCGAGTCAGAAGGTCAGGAGTTCTAATCCCGGCTCCACCATTTGTCTCCTCTGTGACTGGGCAAATCACTTCACTCCTCAGGGCCTCAGTTACCTCATCTCTAAAATGGGGATTGAGACTGTGAACCTGCCATGGGACAGGGACTGTGTCCAATCAGATTTGCTTGCATCCACCCCAGCGCTTAATACAGTGCCTGGCATATAGTAAGCACTTCACAAATACCCCAGTTATGATTATTAAGGTTGGGTAAATTTTCAAGGAGAAGGGGGTGGTCTACGGCGTCGGAGATAGCCGAGAGGCCGTCAGATTTGGTGAGAAGTTCATTCACTCGATTGTATTTATTGAGTGCTTACTGGGTGCAGAGCACTGTACTAAGCACTTGGAAAGTACAATTCGGCAACAGATAGAGACAATCCATACCCAGCAACGGGCTCACAGTCTAGAAAGGGGAGATGGACAACAAAACAAGTAGACAGGCAGGTAACAATAGGGATGGAGAAGAAAAGGTGAATTTTAGCGATGCTGTGGATCAGTCAAACAGATTTATTGAGGGCTCATTGGTGACCTTAGGGCTGTTTCTGTGGAGCGAAGGGGGCGGAAGCCAGATTTGGGGGGATGTAGGAGATGCTGATGCAGTCGTAGGAAGCGAAGACAGACATTATTAGCCAAAAGGAGCTAACCCCAAAGTAACTAACCCGGGACTTGTAATTTTTCCAAAGCCCAGCATGGCTTAGTGGATAGATCTCGGGCCTGGGAGTCAGAAAGTCATGGATTCTAATCCGAGCTTCACCACTTGTCAGCTGTGTGAACTCGGGCAAGTGACTTCACTTCTCTGGGCCTCAGTTCCTTCATACGTAAAATGGAGATTAAGACTATGAGCTCCAGGTGGAACAGGGACTGTGTCTAACTTGACTAACTTGAATCTACCCCAGTGCTTAGAACAGTGCTTTGGCACATATTAAGTTTTTAAAAGGCACCATTGTTATTATTTTATCAGTTTTCTTCTCTTCTCCTCTCAAAGGCCCTTTAGAGGTAGTGAGGCAGGACTTGTTCTTCCTGTCTTGGTGATGAGGAAACAGGGCCAGAGAAGTTGTGACTTCCCCAAGGTCACACAGCAGGCCCAAAAGCAGAGCCATGACTAGAACCTAAGGTCTGGCCCCCGGGTCTGGCATCTCCCCACCAGTCCTATTGAGCGATTTTTTCCAGGAAAATTCACAGGCAGGTTCCAGGGTGACTGACTGGGCCTGGGACTCGGAAGGATGTGGGTTCTAATCCCGGCTCTGCCCCCTGTCAGCTGTGTAACCATGGGCAAGTCACTACACTTCTGTGTGCCTCAGTTACCTCATCTATAAAATGGTGCTAAGAGTGTGAGCCCCGTGTGAGACAGGGACTGTGTCCAACCTGATTAACTTGTATCTACTCCAGCGCTTAGTACAGTGCTTGGCACCTAGGAAGTGCTGAACAAGTACCATAATTAGCGTTATATCCCGGTCAGACCAGGAACCAAAAATAGTCTTGTGACCCCCAAACCAGGTAGTTTCTCTACCTGACCATACTGGATTTTCTATGAATATGTGCTCTTTGGGTGAATGTTTACTTAAAAAGCCTAATCCACAAGTTGAGCAAGTATTTATCAGTGTTGATTTAACAGTAAAACAAGCACTACCATTCTCACTAATCTCATTTCTGATAGAAGGTTAGATTAGGCAGAAGTCTAATGGTCATCAGGTGAAACAGCTCAAATTCCCAAAGCTATTGAGTACAGGTGATATTTTAACTCTTGTTTTTGAATAAATTATACCATATAAACTCATGCTGCTAAAATAGCAGTTTTTTTTAAGTGCTATTTGTTAAACTCTTACTGTGTCAAGCAGTCTTCTAAACCCTGGGGTAAAGACAAGATAATCAGGGCCCACAATGGGACCTGAGTCTAAGGAGGAAGGAGAAGAGGTATTGAATCCCCATTTTGCAGATGAGGAAACTGAAGCACAAAGGAGTAAGGTGACTTGCCCAGGGTTACACAACAGGCAAGTGGCTGAGTCAGGATCAGAGCCCAGGTCATCTGGCTCCCAAGCCTGTTTTGTACCTGCTCGGCCACAGGGTCATCCATCATTTGATTTTTTTGTGTCTGTATTTCAGTAAGAGGGTGAAATGATTCAGGGCTCAATTTCTCCATTGTGTGTCAACAGAGAATGAAGTTTGCATTTTCATCATTTTAACATTAATCTGTAAAGAGCAGGTACTTCAGAAATCGGGCATTCAGGAAGAGAAATCAGCTCTCTTCCAAGTGTGAAAATTGCATTCCATGGGCCAGACTTTATTGTGAGTTTTAAAAATGCCCTCCCTTCCAGATATCTTTTATTCATTCAGTCGTATTTATGAAGTGCTTACTGTGTGCTGCACACTCTACTAAGCACATGGGAGGGTACAGTGTAACAATAGAGAGTACAGTGTAACTGTAAACAGACACATTCCCCGCTCACCATGAACTTAGAGTCTAGAGAGGGAGCAGACATTACTATAAATGAAATTACAGGTATGGACATAAGTGCTGTGGGGCCGGGAGTGGTGATGAATAAAGGGAGCAAGTCAGGGCCACGTGGAAGGGCGTGGGAGAAGAGGAAAAGAGGGCTTAGTTAGGGAAGGCCTCTTGGAGGAAATGTGCCCTCACTAAGGCTTTGAAGGAGGGGAGGTGACTGTTATATTGTGCTCTCCCAAGCGCTTTGTACAGTGCTCTACACACAGTAAGTGTTCAATAAATACGACCGATTGGCTTTAGAGAACAACACTTGGAATAGAGAGGGCATACCGATGGAGCGCCCTCCTACCCTGCCTCACCTCACTTGGAAGCTGATCTTTACTTCTGCTTCCTCTCATGTGATATCTCTTCCCATTGGGCGAAATCCATCTGGGTTCTAATTCCAGCCCTGCCACTTGCCTGCTTTCAGACCCTGGGCAAATCCCTTAGCTTCTCTGTGCCTGTCTCCTCATCTGTAAAACAGGAGTTAAATTCCTGTTCTTCTTTATGCCTCTCCCACCCTCCAGAACAGGCCTGGGACCCCATATGGGATGAGGACCATGTTCGATAGTATGCCATATCTACCCCCAGCACTTAGTATGGTGTTTGGCATGTAGTAAGCACTTAACAAGTACCATAATAAATATGGAATTTAGGTGGAAATGCACCACAAGTTCTGAATATTTAGCAATTTCTCGTGGCCACCAAAAAGTGGAGAATCCACTGACCGAGGGAATTTTGTCCAGAATATGACATCCAGGATCCACTGCTCTCTATGGAGAGCATGCCATCACATCCTCCACATTCCTGGGCAGGAAATGTGTCTGTTATGGTCATATTGCACTCTCCCAAGCACTTAGTACAGTGCTGTGCATGCAGTAAGTGGTCAGCAAATATGATTGAATGAATGAATTGAAATGAATGCATGAATTCCCGAGGGATTCTGTGAGCATAAACTTGACTGTGTTCTTAAAGGGTGGGGAAAGAATCATTATTAAAAGTCTTTAGCAAACGATCAGTAATCTGTGTCCTTTCAACTAGAAATGAGCACAGAGGCAGAACAACAACTTCTCCACGATGCCCGGAATGGAAAAACAGAAGAAGTCAGACAGCTGTTGGAAACCGTGGAGAGAAAGGAGGTGGTTGCTAACATCAACTGCAAAGGTGGAGTTAGAGTTCTTTCTTGCGGACAGGCCCGGCGTTTCTGGCCTACACTGTTAAATTCATTTCATGATGGCGACCTCCCTCAATGGATGTAACGTCTCTTGGGCGAGGGAGTTTTCCCCGAGCACATTCTGAGCTTGTTTTCATGGCCTTCCCCGTACACAGAGGGAATCCCCTGTCTCCTTCTCAGAGCCCACAGGGAATTTATGGTCTCCCTGAATACTTGTAGGATCGTGATTTCCCTGAATGCGTCTACGTCTAGCACCTCTCGACTTTGGGCAAACCAGTCCCATCATTTATTGCCTTACCCTGCCTTTTCTTCTGCAGTTGAAATGAAGAGCCCTCATTTCTCTTTTGTTTGAGGGAGAGTTAGGAGAGGGTAAATCCGTTAGTGAGAGGAACTGGCCCTTTGTGTTACCTTCACCTTCCAGGCTACTTTGAAGTTTGATTCTCCACGGTTTGGAAGAGTCTGTGCGTTAGACTACCCCTTTGTAAATTCCCGTAGAGGCAAATATAGTTGGGATAGTCAAACATCCCCGAACCCTGGTTAGTATCTTTAATTGGTTTCTGGGAAAACTGAGGATTAAGTGAGGTGATGTGTAATTCCCATAAGGAATAATGTAAAGTATATTCATGTCTTCACAAGATTCAAAAAAGGGACCAAAACAATATAAATACATGAAAACTTGGCAAAAATGCTACAGTAGCATGGTCAGATAGCTCTGTAGGTATGCACCAATAATAGGTTTTTTAATTAGTTTTTCTCAAATGCATAGATTTTTAAATACATCATTTTCTCCTATCTTTCACTGCCTATTCAGCACAAAGGCACTGTGGTCTAACCAGTTGCCTAGAGTTTCATCATAATCTGTGTTAAATAGATCTGCCATTACCTAATGCCCATTTGAAATGGGCTTTACTCACTTTATTCGAGTCACTGAAAATACTGGAAATATTTAAGGGGAGGGGGAGGGAAGTCTTTAAACCAGAATGGATTGTAAGCTCTTTGTGGACAGGGAGCATGTCTTCATATCTCTATACTTTACCAAGTGCTCAGGACGGCACATTGTACCCAGTGGTTACTACTGTCATCAGTGGTATTTATTGAGCGCTTAATGTATGGAGGGCACTGGAGTGCTCTGGAGTGGACCGACAATGATATAACAAACACATTCCCTGCCCATAAGGAGCTTCTGGTCTAGAGATGAGTTTACAGTCTAGTCCTCAACTTCTAAAGCAAGCTTTGCTGGGTTATTTCAAAGTGAGTTTGTCCTAGAAGAAAAAGCATTAAAATCCAGTCATCCTCAGCCAATCAATCGTACTGCAGTAAAGTGGTTAAAAAAAACAAAATCCCTTTATACTTGTCTCACTCCACCTTTCAGAAAAAAATAGTTGAATCGGCCTTATGGGGACAGATTGTTTGATAAGTACATTTAATTTCTTTTTTGAAGAAAAATCCAACTGTGTGTATGTTTTTTTGGAAATGAGAAACTTGGTTCACCTTGTTTGGTTCCATTTTCAGGTAGAAGCAAATCTAACTTGGGTTGGACACCGCTTCACCTGGCGTGCTATTTTGGACATGGCCAAGTGGTCCAGGATTTGCTGAAGGTACATGGGCCCACTGCCACCCTTCATTTTTACCTCGCAACAAACGTAAACTAGTAGCCTCTGTCCCGAGCTACAAATTCCTGCATGGCCTCATGAAGCCCTTTGCTTTAGTTCGTTTGGATAAAATGTTATGTGAAACAGCTCTGCCTCTCCTCATCATGACCTAGTGGAGGAGACAGATTGGGTGAACCTTATTTTGTGGGAATCTCTCTTAGGAGGGGCCTTAATTTTAAAAGAGTATTAACCCACGCAGTGGCTTGGGACTCATGGACAGATTAATCATCTGGAAGCTTTGCTGTGAAGGGGCGCTTGAGTGGATGCCTTGAATCCAATTATTCATTCTTTCATTCAGTCGCTCTTATTGAGCGCTTACTGTGTGCAGAGCACTGTACTGAGAGTTTGGGAGAGCACACTATAAGAATAAACCGTCGCATTCCCTGCCCACAGTGAGCTTACAGTCTTGGGGGGTGAGACGGAAATTATGAAAAATAAACTACAGATCTGTACATAAGTGGGGCTGGGAGGGGGTGATGAATAAAGAGAACAAGTCTGGGCGACGCAGAAGGGAGTGGGAGAAGAGGAAAGGGGGGCTTAGTCAGGGAAGGCATCTTGAGGGAGATGTGAATGGAGAGAAGCAGCATGGCTTAGTGGAAAGAGCCCAGGCTTAGGAGTCAGAGGTCGTGGGTTCTAATCCCGGCTCCACAGCTTGTCAGCTGTGTGACTTTGGGAAAGTCACTTCACTTCTCGGTGCCTCAGTTACCTCATCTGGAAAATGGGGATTAAGACTGTGAGCCCCAGGTGGGACAACCCGATGACCCTGTATCTACCCCAACGCTTAGAATGGTGCTTGGCACATAGGAAGCACTTAACAAATGCCAACATAATTATTACTCTTATGTGCCTTCAATAAGGCTTTGAAGTGTAGTGGAGAGAAATCGTCAGAGTTGAGGAGGGAGAACGTTCCAGGCCAAAGGCAGGACGTGGGTGAGAGGTCAACGGTGAGATAGAAAAGATAGAGGTACATTGAGAAGGTTGGCGTTAGAGGAGCGAAGTGTGTGGTTAATTCCAAGCCCACCTCTACCTCTTAGGTTTCCAATGATACAATTTTAAGTGGGGGCTGAATCAGGGGCTGCTTCTTGCGTGGCCCACGTGGAGTTCACAAATAGTCCGTAGGTTTCAGGAGGCTCTAAGGATGTGTCACAAACCACGCAAGGCAAACAATCTTTTTTAAAAGTGAAACTCACTTGCAAAAGACCCCCCAAAGAGGTATTTTGGGCAGACTTAAGGATTTTTCTTTCCTCCTTCCCTTTCCTGCATCCCCATCAGTCTCACCAACAAGGAGATCTGAAACAGGGCCCAGCTTTTGCCTTGTTAATAATAAACAATAATGGTGATGATAATTCATTCAATAGTATTTATTAAGTGCTTACTATGTGCAGAGCACTGTACTAAGCGCTTGGAACATACAATTCGGCAACATATAGAGACAATCCCTGCCAAATGACAGATGCACAGTCTTGAGAAGCAGAACGGTCCAGTGGCGAGAGCCTGGGCCTGGGAGTCAGAAAGACCCGGGTTCTAATCCGTCTTGGGCAAGTCACTTCTCTGTGCCTCAGTTCCCTCATCTGTAAAATGGGGATTAAAATTGTGAGCCCCATGTGGGACAACCTGATTACCTTGTATCTACCCCAGTGCTTAGTACGGTGCCTGGCACTTAGTAAATGCTTAACAAACACCATTAAAAAAAATAACTGTGGTATTTGTTAAACGCTTACTGTGTGTCAAGCACTGTTCTAACTACTGGAGGCGACATGAGAGAATCAGGTCAGACATAGTCCCTGTCCCACATAGGGCTCACGGTCTAATTAGGAAGGTGAACAGGTATTGAAAACTCATTTTGCAGATGAGGTGACCAAGGAACAGAGAAGTGAAGTGACTTGCTCGATTTCACAGCAGGCACGTGGCAGAGCCAGGTTGAAAACCCGGGTCCTCTGACTTCCAGGCCTGTGCTCTTTCCACTAGGCCACACTGCTCCATTGCAACCCTGATCTATGGTTGGATGGGAGAGCAGGGATGAACCTACCCCCAAGCCCATTGCGGTCTGGGCTTCGGTGGAGGAAGGGAGGGTCTGGGATCCCAGTTCAGATCCTGGTAGGGACATGAGGGGGACTCCCTCCCTTCCCAACCTCTGACTTCTGCCTGTTGCCTCTGATGAGCTCGGCGGATGGCCGCAATATCGAATTCTTCCGAAATTGCAGTCAGGAGCCGCGGTTGATGGATGGCTGGTGCCCTCTGTGGGGAAAATCGCTCTCCCCAAGCAGTGGTTGTGTCTCTATCTCCAGATCCTCCTCTTCTCTCCTGGGCAGAAGCAGGGATAACCCCAACAGTGTCGTAATAAAATACCAAACAGTCACTTCCTTTAACGTGTGCCAAACCCCCAGTCAGGCCGAGGGGGTTGGCATAGGTACTTCTTTCCTTAGAGCATCCTCCCCATCCATTCAGATTATTCTTGCCCAGTATAAGGAAGATAATCATAATTGTGTCATTTGTTAAGTTCTAAATGCTCAGTACTAAGTTTGGGCTAGATATAAGATGATCAGGTTCCAAAATGGGGTGTCAGTCTAAATGGGAGGGAGAGCAGGTATGGAATTCCCATTTTGCAGACATGGGAACTGAGGCACAGGAAAATTAAGTGACTTGCCCACGGTGACACTGCAGACAAAGTGGCGGAGCCTGGATTTGTAACCCAAATCCTCTGACTCCCAGGCTTGTGCTCTTTCCACTCGGCTATGCTCTTCCTCAGAACAGAAAACAGCGATTAATTAAAAAGAGAAAAACCCTACAGCGACATCTCAGTTCTCTTACCTATGGATTGGGTTTTTTTAATTTTACCCTCACTCTTTGCATTTGCATTTGACTCTTATCTCCTGATAAAGGACATAAGAATGGCATTCCTGCAGACTTTTTACATGAACTGTGGCATTCATCTCATATAGGTGTGTTTCTGTTTTTGCCAGGCGGGAGCAGAAGTGAACGTGCTGAACGACATGGGAGATACTCCGCTCCATCGGGCAGCCTTCACCGGGCGGAAGGTGAGAAGCCTGATCCCGGTGTAGAATGGGACCTCAGCAATTTGGAAGATGATAACATTTTAGATATCCAACTAATAGGAACATACTTGAGGAAGTTGTCTACACTTCCTCTCCTCCAGTTCCCTCCTTGACACCCTCCAATCTGGCTTCCGCCCCCCATTGCCGCAGAAACTGCCTTCTCAAAGGCCACCGATCTCCTTCTTGCCAAATCCAGCGGCCTCTACTCCATCTTAATCCTCCTCAACCGCTCAGCGCTGCTCAACACTGTCGACCCCCCTGCCCTTTCTCTTGGAAGCAACTTTGACTTAACTGATTCGGTCCTCTCCTGGTTCTTCTTCTATCTCGGGCTGCTCCTTCTCCGTGTCTTTCATGGGGGGCTTCTCTGCCTCCCACATCCTAACTGGGGGGTCCCTCAAGTTTCAGTTCTGGGTCCCTCTTCTGTTCTCTGTCTACACGAACACCCTTGGTGAACTCCTTTGCTCCTATGGCTACAACTACCATCTCCATATAGGTGATTCCCAAATCTACGTCTCCTGGCCCTGATCTCTCTCCTCCTCTGCAGTCTCGCAGTTCTTCCTGCCTTCAGGACTTCTCTACTCGGGTGTCTCGCCGACACCTCAAACGTAACCTGTACAAAACTGAGCTCCTTTATCGTCCCATCCAAACCCTGCCCTCCCCCTCATTTTCCTGGCACTGTCGACAGCACCACTATCCTCTCAGTCTCACAACCTGTAACCGTGGCATCGTTCTCAACTCATCTCTCTCATTCAGCCCACATATTCAGTCTGTCACCAGGTTCTGTCAGTTCATCCTTCCCAATGTCGATGAAATCCACCCCGTCCTCTTCATCCAAACCGCTGCCATATTAATCCAATCACTTATCCTACCTGCCTTGATTACTGTACCAGCCTACTTGCTGACCTCCCTCGGAAGAGTATAATATCAACATAAATACAGTGCTCTGCACACACTAAGCCCTCAATAAATACATTTGACTTGATTGACCTAGCCCAGCGCTTAGAACAGTGCTTGGCATATAATAATAATAGTGATATCTGTTAAACGCTTACTATGTGCCAAGCACTGTTCTAAGCGCTGGGGTCGATAGGAGGTAATCAGGTTGTCCCACGTGGGGCGCACAGTCTTCATCCCCAGTCTACAGAGGAGGTAACTGAGGCACAGAAAAGCGAAGTGACTTGCCCAAGGTACCACAGCAGACAGGTGACGGAGCCGGGATTAGAACCCATGTCTTCTGACTCTCAAGCCTATGCCCTTGCCACTAGGCCACGTGGCCTTTCTTATAGGAAGCAGCTAACAAAAACCACAATTATTACTGTCGCCCAACAGTAATGTGCTCTCCTAAGACTCTTGATATGTTCAGATACAGAAATTTGCAACAGCCAAAGTGTTCCATCAGTAGACTCAAGAAAAAAAAATTGGCATTTAGTCATTCGATTCATTCTTCTTTTTCCCTGAGGCGCCAAATACTAATGTCGTATCTCCTAGGTCCAGAGGAGTGAGTTGCTTCTTCCCATATAGTCCCATTTGTTTCAAATGATCGCACAGCCTTAGGGCAAGTTCTCAAGTTAAGTGTCAGGGAAGTCTGTGATTAATTATTCTGCTCGCCTTAGGTTAAGCTGGGTATTTACTGGATTTGGAATCAGTTCTTAGGTTGTGAACTCCCTGAGGGTAGGGGACTCCCCCTCTGAACTGCAAGCTCACTGTGGGAAGGGAATGTGTCTGTTTATTGTAATATTGTACTCTCCCAAGCACTTAGTACAGTGCTCTGCCTCCAGTAAGCATTCAATCAATACGATTGAGTGAATGCATGACTCTTGTTTCCAGGAATAAAAGAGCCAGATGGGACGGTGTTCCATCCAGAGTAGCTGCTAAATCTAAACTTGATAGAGGCTCATGTTGACACCTCAGGTCTCCACCATAGTTTTTTACCATAGTTACTAAATTGGAGAAGTGATATATTGCTAGAATCAATCAATCCATGGTTTTTAATAATTATGATATTTGTTAAGCACTTACTATGTACCAAGCACTGTTCTAAGCGCTGGGGTAGATACAAGGTAAGCAGGTTGTCCCACGTAGGACTCACAGTCTTCATTACCATTTTACAGAATCGATGAGGCACAGAGAAGTCAAGTGACTTGCCCAAAGTCACACAGCTGACAGGTGGTGGAGCCGGGATTAGAACCCACGACCAGTTTAGAGGGTCACTTTCAATACTCTGGTACTTTAGTAATTTTTTCTTTTCTCACTCTTTTTTTGGGGGGGCCTTTCAGGAATTGGTAATGCTGCTTTTACAGTATAATGCAGATACAGCTGTTGTCAATGGGAGTGGACAGACTGCCAAAGATGTTACTCATGACAAAGAAATAAGAAACATGCTGGAAGGTAAGCACCCCCCCCCCCCCCCCCCCCCCCCCCGTAGTCAGGGAAAGTGCTACCGGGTTATTCTCAACTTACCTAGCACCTATTAAGTGGACTTTGTATCGATGTCTGTCTCTCCCATCTCTAGGCTGCGAGCTCCTTGTGGGCAGGGAATGTCACTGTTTATTGTTGTATCGTTTCCCAAGTGCTCACTATTCCCAATATTGCTGTATTGTTTCCCAAGTGCTCAGTACAGTGCTCTGCACACAATAAGCCCTTAAATGCAACCGAATGGATGAATGAATGGACTGCACACAGTAAGCGACATTCGCTAAAATTCACCTTTTCTTCTCCATCCCTATCGTTACCTGCCTGTCTACTTGTTTTGTTTTGTTGTCTGTTTTCCCCTTCTAAACTGTGAGCCCATTGTTGGGTAGGGATTGTCTCTATCTGTTGCCCAATTGTACTTTCCAAGTGCTTAGTACAGTGCTGTGCACGCAGTAAGTGCTCAATAAATACGACTGAATGAATGAGTGTATGAATGGTTACCACACTGATCCAAGCACTTAGCCTTTCCCGCCTTGCTTAGGGCATCTGCCTTCTCACTGACCTCCCCGCTTCCTCTGTCACCACTCCAGATCATACTTCACTCTGCTGCCCAGAACATTTTTCTACCCTTGTCTAGTCCCCAAGAACCTCCAGTGGTTGCCCATCCACTTCCGCATCAAACAGAAACCCCTCCCCGTCAGCATTAAAAGACTCAATCAGTTCGCCCCCCGCCCCCAAAACGTTACCTCAGCAAGCTCCTCCTACAACCCAGCCAGCAGGCTTCACTCCTCCAAAACCAACCTACTCACTGTACCTCGACCCTGACTATCTCGCCACCAGTCTCCCTTTGGCGTGGAACTCCTTCCCCCTTTATATAATAATAATGGCATTTGTTAAGTGCTTTCTATGTGCAAAGCTCTGTTCTAAACCTTGGGGGGGGGGGTTACAAGGGAAGCAGCATGGCTCAGTGGAAAGAGCCTGGGCTTCGGAGTCAGAGGTCATGAGTTCGACTCCCGGCTCTGCCACTTGTCAGCTGTGTGACTGTGGGCAAGTCACTTCACTTCTCTGGGCCTCAGTTACCTCATCTGTCAAATGGGGATTAACTGTGAGCCTCACGTGGGATGACCTGATTACCCTGTATCTACCCCAGCGCTTAGAACAGTGCTCTGCACGTAATAAGCGCATAACAAATACCAACATTAATACAAGGTGATCAGGTTGTCCCACGTGGGGCTCACAGTCTTAATCCCCATTTGACAGATGAGGTAACTGAGGCACAGAGAAGTCAAGTGACTTGTCCAAAGTCACACATCTGACAAGTGGCGGAGCGGGGATTAGAACCCATGACCTCTGACTCCCAAGCCTGGGCTCTTTCCACTGAGCCACGCTGCTTCTCTTTTTTATCCGACAGACCCCTGCTCTCCCCATCTTAAAAGCCTGATTAACATCACATCTTCTCCCAGAGACCTGTCCCGTGTAAGCCCTCATTTCCCCTACTCCCTTCTCCCCTGCCCTGGCACTTGGATCTGACCCCTTTAAGCCCTTGATATTAATAATAATAATAACAGTGGTATTTGTTAAGCGCTTACTATGTGCCGAGGACTGTTCTAAGCGCTGGGGTAGATACAAGGCAGTCAGGTCCCACATGGGCTCACAGTCTCAACCCCCATTTTACAGTTGAGGTAACTGAGGCACAGAGAAGTTATTCACCCCATCCCTACAGCACATACATGTGTCTGTAATGTATTTATCCTAATGTCTGTCTCTCCCCGCCACCTGAACTGGGAAAGTGTCTACCAACTCTGTGATGTTATAGTCTCCCAAGTGCTTAGTACTGTGCTGTGCACACAGTAAGTGCTCAATAAATGCCACTGATTGATTACCAACATAATTGGTAGAAAGCAACACTTATAAAAGTCTTCATGTGGCTTTCCATTCTCTCTTGTTGGGCATTTCCCCCAAGGGATTTGTAAAGCGCTTACTATGCGCCAGGCACTCAACCAAGCGCTGGGGTAATCAGGTTGGACACGGTCTGTATCCCATATGAAGATCAAATTCTTAATCCCAATTTTACAGGTGAAGTAACTGAGGCACAGAGAAGTTAAGTGACTTGCCTTGGCAGCCAAGTGGCAGAGTCGGGATTAGAACCCAAGTCCTCCGACTCCCAGGTCCGTACACTTTCCACTAGGCCACGCTGCTTCTCCATGAACATCCGTGTGTCCGCTAAAATTAGAGAAAATGTTCCTGAGTTTCATTTCTAGCCCTTCTGCTTCTCCTTGTAAACCTGTTCTTTTCAGGGCACGTGTCCGCTAACTGTGTTGTATTGTGCAGTGCTCTGCATATAATAAGCACTCAAAAATACCATTGATCGATGGCTGGATTTCACTGTAGACAGCTCCATCCGTCTGCCCGTTCCAGGCTCAGAAACCACATCTAGAGTGCGTCTTTTTCTTTCTTTCGTTATTGTTGCATTGCATTCATCAACTTCATGTTGAAATTCGCTAGAGTCTTCATCAGTGACAGAAGAGTAGTACTTCTATTGACTTTTCATTTTTTTTTTGGTCCCCAACAGCGGTAGAAAAAACCCAACAAAGGAAACTTGAAGAATTGCTTCTGGCAGCCGCACGGGAAGGAAACACAGCCGAACTCACAGTATTGGTAAGCATCGGCCTCAATTTATTCTGTGGGTTGCGCGGTTAGCGAAGACCGTCCGTTCCCTGGAAACCATCAGCAAAGTAACACTTGGGGAGTGATCTGGGTAGAACGGAGAGCTCTAGAGCAGAAATGCAACAGAAGAAAGAAGGCCCCTGAAGTCAGTTATGAAACGGACTTTTTTTGATTGCCTGGGGTTGGGAGGCCATTCTTGAGTGTGTCTGTAGTGGAAGAAAACTGTTACCTTAATGGTTTGATTTCTTTTTTACTGAGCGCTTACTATGTGCATGACACTGTACTGAGCACTCGAGAGAGTACAGTATCACAATAGATACATTCCCTGCCCACAGCGAGTTCATAGTCTAGAGGGGGAGACATAAATAAATACATAAATTGCAGATATATACATCAGTGCCTTGGGGTGCTGAATGAAGGGAGCAGTTCAGGGTGATGCGGAAGGGAGTGGGAGAAAAAGAGAGGAGGGCTTAGACAGGGAAGGCTTCTTAATAATAATAATGATGGTATTTGTTAAGCACTCACTATATGCAAAGCACTGTTCTAAGCACTGGTGGAAATGCAAGGTGATTAAGTTGTCCCACGTGGGGCTCACAGTCTTAATCCCCATTTTCCAGATGAGGTAACTGAGGCCCAGAAAGGTTAAGTGACGTGGCCAAAGTCACACAGCTGACAAGTGGCAGAGCTGGGATTAGAACCCATGACCTCTGATTCCCAGGCCCGTGCTCTTTCCACTGAGCCACGCTGCTTCTCTTAATGAATCCAGGAATGCTCCTAGTTGCCTGTGCAGGATCCAGTGGATTAGGAAGAGGTGAAGGAGGAAAGTGCGATCCCATCAGTCTTCCCACCTTCTGTCCCTCAGCCCCCAAACTTCCTGAACTTCCCCAAATTCCTGTAGCCATCATATCCCTCTTGGCAACAGGACTCCAGACAGTGTTGGGTCCCGGGCCTTCAACTATTAATCAATCAGTTAATCATATTTATTGAAGGCTTACTGGGTAAAGAGCCCTGTACTAAACTCATATTATTACTAATAATGATTGTGGTGTCTGGTAACTGCCTTCTATGCCAAACACCCACATTTTCAGTCTTCACCAAATGCTGTTGATTCTACTTTTATAACCCCTCTAGAATCTGCCCGTTGCTCTCCATCCTGTCACCACACTGATCCAGGCCCATATCACATCCTACCCGAACTACTGTATCAGCCTCTTCCCTGCCTCCTGTCTCTCCCCACTCCAGACCATTTTTCACTTGGCCGCCCGGATCATTTTTTTTTTTTAAATGGTTCCGTGCATGTTCGTCTCCCCTCCTCAAAAGCCTCTAGTGGTTACCCATCCATCTCCGTGTCAAACAAATGGCATTAAGGCACCCAATCAGCTCTCCCCATTGTACCAACCTCCCTCCATCTCGTCTCTCGGACCGTCAACCCCTCGTTCCCGTCTTCCATCCCCACCTCACCCTCGGTCTGTTTGCCAGGCACCCTACTGAGGGCCGGGGTAGATGCAAGATAATTAGGTTGGACACAGTCCCTGTCCCAGTCTTAATCCCCATTTCGTAGACGAGGAACCCGAGGGCCGGAGAAGTGAAGCCCCTTGCCCGAGGTCTCCCAGCAGATAAGCGGCGGAATCGGGCTCAGAACCCGGGTCCTCTGCCTCCTAGGCCCGGGATCTTTCCACGACCCCGTGCTGCTTCCTTGCGCATTGGAGTTGGTTCCCTGAAACCGCCTCTCTGGTTTGCAGCTGAACAGTGCCACCCCGCCAGACGTGAACTGTTCGGACCCGCTGGGGAATACGCCGTTGCACTGTGCAGCCTACCGGGCCCATAAGCAGTGCGCGCTGAAGCTCCTGAAGAGCGGGGCCGATCCCGGCAGAAGAAACCAAAACGGTAAGTCCCGACAGCTCACTCCTCTCCAGCGATGGCATTTGTCGAAGGGCTCGCTGCCTTAGTGGCTAGAGCCCCAGCCCGGGAGTCAGAAGGTCATAGGTTCTGATCCCGGCTCCGCCACCTGTCTGCCGGGTGACCCTGGGCAGGTTGCTTCCCTTCTCTGGGCCTCAGTTCCCTCATTTGGAAAATGGGGATGAAGAATGGGAGCCCCTTGGGGGGATGGGGACTGGATCCAACCTGATTACCTTGTATCTACCCCAGTGCTTGGCATATGGGAAGCGCTTACCAAATAATAAAAATAATAATGATATTTCTTAAGTGCTTACTGGGTACAGACCACTATACTAAGCGCTTGGGAGAGTACAATCCAACAATAAACAGTCACATTCCATGCGCACAACGAGCTTAGAGTCTAGAGACGGTGAGGCAGACATCAATATAAATAAATCAATTACAGATAGGGACAGAAATACTCTGGGGCTAGGAGAAGGAAGGATCACAGGGAGCAAGTCAGAGAGACGGAGAAGGGAGTGGGAGAAAATGAAAGGCTTTGAATGGGAGGAGAGTAATTTTGGTTAGATTTGAGAAGGGAGATTGTATCAGGCCAGAGGCAGGATGTGGGTGAGGGGTCGGTGGCGGCGGGTTAGACAAGATCGAGGCACAGTGAGGCGGTTAGCACCAGAGGAGCGAATTGTGGGGTCTGGGTTGTAGTAGGACAGTAGCGAGGTCAAGTAGGAGGGGCCAAGGTGATTGACTGCTTTAAAGCCAATGGTGAAGAATTTTTGTCTGATGCCGAGGTGAATGGGCAGCCACTGGAGTTTTTTTTGAGGAGTGGGGAGACTCGTCCCGAACATTTTTGTAAAAAATGATCTGAGCAGCAGAGAGAAGTATGAACTGGAGTGGGGAGAGACAGGAGACTGGGAGGTCAGCCCGGCCGAGTAAGGAGTCCAAGGGAATTTATTGAGCGCTCACTGTGTGCAGAGCACTGTACTGAGCCCTGGGGAGCGTACAATATAACAATAGACACATTCCCTGCCGACAGTGAGCTTACAGTCTAGAGGGAGCTAAGTGTTCCCAATGCCCAAAGGGAACACAATTCTCGTCTAAATATAAAGATCTGAGCAAATTATTCCGAGACTACGTAACACGTTTCAGTTGATAAAGCCAAAGGTTTTGAGTACGTGTGAAGAAACCAGTCCAGACAGCTTCCTGGCGGGGAGTCCTGGGCCCATGATACCCTTGTCCGGGAGCTTGGTCCCAAAGATAGTTCTGAACTCTAGCTGTTGCCCCATGACCGCAGCTCAAAGCATAATCCAACATCCCCCAAAATGGAAAATCAGCGGCTGTGGGGAAGCAGCAGAGAGGCCTCTACTCTCAGGTCATCCCCCCCAAGAAATAGGGTGAGATTAGAGGTGGCAGAGGCGCGGAACTCAGGGGAGGGAGCTAAGTGTTTCTAGACTTTGGAGCCTATTCAGATTTTCAGTAGTCTGCCTGGTTCCCTGGGTCAGTAAAGAAGCAGCAGAGAGAGATGGGTTGTAATGATAATAATAATGATGATGATGGTATTGGTTAAGCGCTTACTATGTGCCAGGCACTCTACTAAGCACTGGGGCGGGGCAAACAAATGAGGTTGGACACAGTCCCTGTCTCATGTGGGGCTCAAAGTCCTAATCCCCTATTACAGATGCGGGAACTGAGGCCCAGAGAAGTGAAGTGACTTGCCCACGGTCACACAGCAGACAAGTGGCAGAGCTGGGGTAGAAAAGGCAGGGAAATGATAGGTGGTTTATGAGGTGGAAAAGAAGAGAGGATTTTTTCGATGGTATTTTTAGGTACTTACTATGTGCAGGCACTGTACTAAATGCTGGGGTTGGATACAAGCAAATCGGGGTGGACCCAGTCCCTGTCCCATGTGGGGCGCCCTATCTTAATCCTCATTTTACAGATGAGGTAACTGAGGCCCAGAGAAGTGAAATGACTTGCCCAAGGTCACACAGCAGACGGGTGGTGGAGGCAGGATTAGAACCCAGGTCCCTCTGGCAATGGGCCAAGCACTGTACTAAGCGCCGGGGTAGATGCTGGATAATCAGGTCCCACATAAGGCTCACAGTCAAAGTAGGAGGGAGCCTGAAGCCCCATTTTGCAGATGAGGGAACTGAAGCCCGGAGAAGTGAATTGACTTGCCCAAGGTCCCTCAGCAGACAAGTGGCAGAACCGGGATTAGATCCCAGGTCTGTGCTCTATCTACTGTGCCACGCTGCTTCTGTCTATACCAGCGTTGTGCCTGTATTGCACTCCCAAGCACACAGTAAGTGCTCAGTAAAAACCATTGATTTAATTCACAACCGAATGTGTCTTCAAGAGTAGTACTAATTGTATTGTTAACCACTTACTATGTGGTAAGCACCGGGATAGACGCAGTCTAATCAGATTGGACACAGCCCCTGTCCCACGGGGTCTCACAGTCTTAAGGGTAGGGAGAACAGATATTTAATCCACATTTTACAGATAAAGAAACTGAGGCACGGAGAAGTTAAGTGATTTGCCCAAGGTCACACTGCAAGTGAGTGATGGAGCCAAAATTAGAGCCCAGGTCTCCCCAACTCCCAGCCCTGCGCTCTCTCCATCAGGTCACGCTCCCTCCCATGAATGCGCATACTGACGGAGGCATAGAATACCGCTGTCTTATCTCATCTCTTACAGATCAGCGGCCCATGGACCTGGCCCAGGGAGCCGAAATGAAGCACATGCTCGGAGGTAGTAAGGTATGTGTGAGAGTGGGCTTTCGTCAATCGCAGATGTTGAGGGAAGAAAAGACACTCGATTAATAGGAAAATGTCTCTTACAGGTTTTCTACAAACTTCTGAGACGTTACGAAGGCCCTCTCTGGAAGGTACGTGTGTTTTAGCCTCCCGCCGACGTATCTGCCGTCGGAAACAGCATTTTGAAAGTGTTTCTGGAGTCTGGGGCGGTTCTGACAGAACTCTTGCTAAGTGGACCTGGACCAGGTGTTTGGAAAAGGAATGTTGTTGGGTTATGTGGTCTGCAATCTTCCTCCATTCTTGGACCCTAACCCAATTTCTCCAAAAGGGAGAACGCCTTTCCTCGGGGTGCATTGAGATGGGATTTGCGCTACCATAGAAATGATTTCCTTCTATTCTCAGGATTAATGTCTCTTCAGAGAAGGTAGTCGAAAGACGTATTTGCTCAAACAAACACACTGAATTTGAAGTGTGATAATGCTGAGGGGGTGTATAATAATAATAATAATGTTGGTATTTGTTAAGCGCTTACTATGTGCAGAGCACTGTTCTCAGTGCTGGGGTAGATACAGGGTAATCAGGTTGTCCCACGTGAGGCTCACAGTTAATCCCCATTTGACAGATGAGGTAACTGAGGCACAGAGAAAATGAAGCTACTTGCCCAAGATCACACAGCAGACAAGTGCCGGAGTCCGGTTTAGCACCCGGGTCCTTCCGACTCCCAGGCCTGACCTCTATCCTCTAAGCCACGCTGCTTCTCTCGTCTTCTGTAGGACTCTAGGAAGCCCCTGGTTGGGCAGCCCTTACACGCAGTTAATTGGAGTTCTTGATGTACTGAACTCTCCAGGATGTCAGAGAGCCAGTTTTGACTATAATTGCTATTGTTCTTTTATGATATCAAAACTCACATTTAGTCCTGGATCACGTGTTAATAAAAACTCTGGCCGACTGACCTCTGCGGAGCCCGCTATTTTGTTGTTAATGATAATAATTACGGTATTTAAGTGCTTACTATATGTGAGGCACTGCACGAAGCACTGGGGTGAATACATGCAAATCGGGTTGGACCCAGTTCCTTTCCCACACGGGGCTCCCAGTCTCAAATCCCCATTTTACAGCTGAGGTAACTGGGGCCCAGAGAAGTGAAGTTACAGATGGCAACTCTAAACCGTTCATCGTTTCCTCCCCACAGAGCTCAAGGTTTTTTGGTTGGCGACTTTTCTGGATAGTGTTAGAGCATGGAGTCCTCTCGTGGTATAGGAAACAGTAAGTTTTGAGACCTCACTGGTCGTGCCTTGTCATTTGGGAACGGAACGCTTCGGACAGAGATTTGATTCATCCCAACTGCTACCGGGAGGTAACAGTATTTCCTTTCTCTCTGAAGGGCTGATGCAGGGAGTAACGCTCACCGCCAAGGCTGCAAGCACTTGACCCAAGCCCTCTGCACGGTAAGAGAGGAAGGAGAGCGGAAACGATTCTACATTCCCATCCGGCCACGCTTTCCCGAGACCGCCGGGCTCTTGAAAACTCCATTCGGCCAAAGAAACTAGATGATCTCACCCACCCGTACCATTTCCAACCGTAATCTTTCCCTGTGGCCCCTTGGTCAATCAATCTGTGGCATTTACTGAGTGCTTTCTGGGTGCAGAGCACTGAACTAAGCGCTTGGCAAATAGACTACAGTAGCCCCTGCCCATATACAGTCTAGAGGAGAAGATTTAGACGTGAAAAGAAATTTCAGAGAGGGAAAGTGGAAGACTCTAAGGATTCGAGTGCTGAGGGGCTGCCAGTGGGATGAGAATCAAAGTGGTTAAGGGGTACAGACCCAAGTGTGTAGGCCGTGGCAGAAGGGAGGGCGAATTAAAGTGGGAATTCATTCAGTCATATTTATTGAGCGCTCACTGTGTGCAGAGCACTGTATTAAGTGCCTGGGAGACTACAGTACAACAGTAAACAGACACATTCCCAAACTAAAATGATCTCAAGGTCTCCAGCGGGTGGGGATACAGATTATTAACATAAAGAAATTACAGGTATGTACAGGAATCTATTTAGATATTTAATACCTATATTTAGATATTTAATACATACACCCATTGGCATCAAATCAACTCAAATGCCTGCAAACACAGACCCTTAGGATAACCAAATTAAAAAGAACGGGAAGGTGAGGCAGAGTACATTAAATCTTTTGAAGGCCCTACTACCAAATTTCTTTTGGGCTCACCTTCATTTTTTTTTCCCCAAGTTCTGAGCATGCGGATAAGGCCTTATTTTGGGGGCTGCTCTATGGCGTATAAGTGTCTCCTCAAGCTAGCTCGGGTTCAAATTTCAGCCCAAGTTAATCACTCAGTCGTATTTACTGAACGCTTCCTATGTGCAGAATGTTGTACTGAGCACTCAGAAGACTACAATATAATAATAATAATAATAATGTTGGTATTTATTAAATGCTTACTATGTGCAGAGCACTGTTCTAAGCACTGGGGTGATGCAGGGTAATCAGGTTGTCCCACATGAGGCTCACAGTCTTAATCCCCATTTGACAGATGAGGTAACTGAGGCATAGAGAAGTTAAGTGACTTGCCCACAGTCACACAGCTGACAAGTGGCAGAGCCGGGATTCAAACCCATGACCTCTGACTCCCAAGCCCGGGCTCTTCCCGCTGAGCCTCGCTGCTCCCGTGACAGAGTTGGTTGACACGTTCCCTACTGTGAGCTTACAGTCTAATTAAAAATGATTTGACATGTTGCCATTGTTCCTGACTAATTTGGGGGGAATTAATCAGTGGTATTTATTTATTGAGCCCATACTGTGTGCAGAACCCTGAACTGAGCGCTTGGGAGAGGACAGTACAACAGAGTTGGTGGGCGTGGAACCCTGCCTTCTAATGTTAGAATAGTCTTTTCTGGAAGTTTTTAAGACTAAGATAAACAGGGACCCGTCTGGGGTAATTCTAGTGTGGTCCCTCCAGTTAATAGACTGAGCTCAAGGATGTTTTCGGGCCTTTGATTCTGGGAATAATTATCTTTTTGAGTTCTTCTAGTGCTTTTATTTGTGCAGCATATTGTCACATAAGATTAGATTCTGTCATCCTCTTGATTCTATTTATCGTGATAATGTTGTCTTGTTTATCTTTCGTTCTGTTTTGCTCTGCCATATGTCTCGCCCGATTAGACTGTGAGCCCATCATTGGGCAGGGATGGTCTCTATCTCTTGCCGAATGGTACATTCCAAGCGCTTAGTCCAGTGTTCTGCACATAGTAAGGGCTCAATAAATACTATTGAATGAATGAATGGATTAGCTTCTTCCTAAGCATGCAGCCTATAATTCTGTAGGGGAGTATCGGATGTGTTTTAAGCCAGTGTTGAACGTGAAATTGTTGTCAGGCCCATGTAGCCAATTTTATTTTCAGATTAATTCCGTATATTTGGGGCCTGCCATTCTTTACTAGAGTGTTGTCAGTCTTCCGGTTAACTTCCATACTCCCCTCCCACTATGAACTTTCATTTTAAGGTTTCCCCTCTTTTTTCTTTCAGCTGTTTTCTCAAATTGTCCAGCAAGAGCAAACTGAAACCCATTTGTATTTCCAGAGTTTCACAGGCAGATATGTTCAGAGATGTACAGTGTTATAAGAGATTGGATGTTTCATGTCTACTACTGTTTTCCTTTTTATCTAAGGTAAAGTCCACTGACAGCTGCCTTTTCTTTGTTAAATGCTTCGATGACAGTATTCATTGTTTCCGAGTTCCTAAAAATAACCTTCAGCAGTCGAGAGAGGTAACTTTTCAGATTCAAGCTCCTTTTTAAAAAAAAAAATAGCTATAAATTTGGGGGCAAACAGAATTTCTCTTGATTTAATTTGAGGGACGTTGAAGTCTTGCTGTGGGGACGTCTCTTGGTCTCGTCAGACCTGGAGACGGTAGAAATG
Source organism: Ornithorhynchus anatinus (assembly GCF_004115215.2). NCBI lineage: Eukaryota > Metazoa > Chordata > Mammalia > Monotremata > Ornithorhynchidae > Ornithorhynchus > Ornithorhynchus anatinus. The sequence continues at coordinate 20,418,823 of NC_041734.1, forward strand.
ATAAAAAAGTTGTGGTCTTCTGTTTTTTGTCTTTTGTTTTTAATCTAGATCGTGTAGGTAGGTTTTTTCTCCCTTTTTACAGGTATTTTTGGCCCATGGAAAAATCACCATTGGGATCATTACAATGATTTTTTTTTCCACATCTACTTTTTTCCACCAAATGCTTTTTGCAATTTTTAAGTTATTATTTTGGCACTGTAAGGAGCACATCAGTGGTTCTTTCTGTGTTTTGTGCTCAGCAAAGATGTACGGCGGCTAAAGTAACTGGCGACTCAGCGGCAGAGTTAAGATTTAAGGGGTTGGTGGCTCCCATAGACTGTAGTATTTACTGAGCACTTACTGCATGCAGGGCTCTGTACTGAGTGCTTAGGGAAGGACAGTACGGTGGTGTAAGTAGAGACGATCCCTGCCTGCAGGGAATATATAGACTAGAGGGGGAGTATTTTGCCTTCAAGGTGTTGGCTTGGAGTAACTGTGAAAGAAAACCAGACCACATTTAGGTATCTCTGTGCCTTTCACAGTAAAAGTTCAGTATTTTGAGGATTCCAAATTCTAGAATCTCAAATCTTGGCTCTGTCCAGGTTAAATCTCATTGTATATCTGGATTAATCATATTTTACCTCATATTGTTTTTTGAGGTGGTCAGACTCATGTCATCTGTTTACCTTTTTTCATTATTAACCATTGGTTGAGCATTTCTGATGTGCAAAACACCATATCGTAAACCGGGATTATCACATGGAATTCACGAAAAGCAATGTATAAACCTTGATATTATCTCTAAAAGCTTAGTGAAAACACATTCATCTAGTAATTTTTGTCCCTCTGGTAGTCAGTTTCTTTAGGGTGCCTGAATGACACTGTTGTCCTGATAATCCTGTACGACTGTCCTAGGAATGATGAGAATTTGGAAATGAGTTTTCTTTTTCAAATGCAACTAAAACAAATTCTCATCTGAACCAAGGTCGCAAGTCATTTTTTTAAAGTAAACTATTGTTTCTGATGCTGGTATTGATTTACTAATAAAAATAACAGTGGTATTTGTTAATAATAGTGTTGGTATTTGCTAAGCATTTACTAAGTGCCAAGCACTGTTCTAAGTGCTGGGGTAGATAGAAGGTAATCGGGTTGTCCAATATGGGGCTCACAGTCTTCAGCCCCATTTTACAGATGAGGGAACTGAGGCACAGAGAAGTGAAGTGTCTTGCCCAAGGTCACACAGCTGACAAGTGGCAGAGGCGGGGTAGGAGCCCACGACCTCTGACTAAGCTCTTACTGTGTGCCACGCACTGTACTAAGCGTTGAGGTAGATGCACGCTAAGCAAGTCTGACACAGTCCCCCATCCCACATGGGGCTCCCAGTCCAAAAAGGAGGGAGAACAGGTAGTGAGTTTCCATTGTACAAATGAGAAAACTGAGGTGCAGCGCCTTGAGGTGACTCTCGCACGCAGACAGGTGGCAGAGCCGGCGGGATTAGAACCCAGATCCCCCTACCTGCAAGCCCTGGCTCCGTCCATTAAGGCCAGGCTGCTTCCCCGATTTTCGTTCTGCTGCTTGTTGTTTCCTACTCTTCTAGGATGCTCAGATTGCTCTTTCGTTGCTCTGAATGGTTTTTTTCTCAATACTCGGTTTGCTTTCAGAGCTGGATAGAGGCCATAGAAGAGCACTCCGCATACAGTACCCACTACTGCTCCCAGGACCAGCTGAGCGATGAGGAAGAGGACCAGGATGGCATCTCGGCAGGAGATTTGAAAGAATCTCTGAAGGTAAATACCGGGTGGGAATCTGAAATCCATCCGCGCCTCCATCCCTAATTGCGTGCTCTTACCAAGAATTATAAAACCTGTGGGAGTCCTTTCAGATCAGCATTCATTGATTCAATCGTGTTTATAGAGCACTTACTCTACGCAGAGCACTGTACTAAGCGCTTCCCATCACGGGAGTGGAAATGCTATTTCTCTTCTCTTGCTTTATTGTTCCCTTGATGTTTTGGTGGTCTGGATCACCCCGATTCCTTTGTCTTCTTCTGTATGATGTCTTGAAGGTGATACTGATAATAATTGAGGTCTTCATTAAGCATTTACTATGTGTCAAACACTGTTTTAAGTGCTGGGATAGGCACAAGGTAATCATGTGGAACACAGTCTCCATCCTACATGGGGCTCACGGACTAGGTAGGAGGGAGCAGCCCTGTTTTACCAACAAGGGGACTGAGGCCCAGAGAAGTTAAGTGATTTCGCCCAAGGTCACACAGCAGGCAAATGACAGAGGCGGGATTGGAAACCAGGTCCTCTGACTCCCAGGCCTCTCCCCTTTCCACTAGTCCACGCTGTACTATTCCGTCGTACATATTGAGCGCTTGATGTGTGCAAAGTACTGTACTAAGCGCTTGCGTGGCTCAGTGAAAAGAGCCCGGGCTTTGGAGTCTGAGGTCATGGGTTTGAATCCCGGCTCTGCCACTTGTCAGCTGTGTGACTTTGGGCAAGTCACTTAACTTCTCTGTGCCTCTGTTACCTCATCTGTGAAATGGGGATTAAGACTGTGAGCCCTGTATGGGACAACCTGATTCCCCTGTGTCTTCCCCAGCGCTTAGAACAGTGCTCTGCACATAGTAAGCGCTTAACAAATACCAACATTATTATTCAAAGCCCTTCTGAGAGCGCACCTCCTCCAGGAGGCCTTCCCAGACCAAGCCTTTTCCTCTGCCCCTCCCCATTCTTCCTCTCCCTCCCTCTGCTCCCCTCCCCACAGCACTTATCTATATTTCTATATATTATTTATTACTCTATTTTATTAATGATCTGTGATTCTATTTATTGCGATGGTATTGATGCCAGACTGCTTGTTTTGTTTTGCCGTCCGTCTCCCCCTTTTAGACTGTGAGCCCGTCGGTGGGCAGGGATTGTCTCTTGCCGATCGTACATTCCAAGCGTTTAGTTCAGCGTTCTGCACACAGTAAGCGCTCAATAAATACGGTTGAGCGAATGAATAATCGCTGCTTGAACTAAAAGAAACTGTCTGCTCTCCTTCTCCAGTAGAGGGGGCATGAAGCATTTGACTGAGGCTTTCTATAACCTCATGGCCGGTTTTGCGTGTGAATAATAGAACCCCAGTGATGGACCTCCAGATCTTTGGTTATTTAAAACCGCTTGTAATCTGCCCTTTTAAGAGATAAAGCGGTGAATCGGTATTCTGAGATTCCCCCCTCCCCCACCCACTGGGGTCTTCAGTGCCCACATTAATTGATTCATCGATCCGGGGAAGCTCACAATCGTTCAAAGGAAACGGAGCGTTTTGGGGGCCGTGCTCTGGGAAAATGCATCTGGTACACGTGGGAATTCAAACTTGGTGAACCACGAAAGGATGGCGAATCAGAAGTCTGGACCCTAAAGCAACCGAGGCAAGACGAATACGTTGAAACTCATCTTTGGTCTCCGGTTTTTACCTGAAGGAAAATGAGTCGATAACCTCCAGGGCACTTAGGGTTAAATGATAAAAGTTTAAATTGTTTATAGTCATGTCTGTCTCCCCATTTAGACTGTAAAGCCATTATGGGCAGGGAACATGTTTGCTAGGCCTGTTGTATTCTACTCTCCCAAGCGCTTAGTACAGTGCTCCGCATACAGTAAGCGCTCAGTAAATACCGTTGATTGATTGACGTTACACTCTCCCAAGAGCTTAGTACAGCGTGCTGCATACAGTAAGGGCTTAGTAAATACCGTTGATGGATCGATCACATTACGGTCGGACTGAGGACTAGTGGACTTGGTTTATAAAATCATCAAAGCATTTTGTCCAGGGAGTCTGTGGGAGAAATCTAATCTAAGAGGGTGGGCGATGAGAAAGCCTAAGAGATTGTGGCTGTGTCTTATCAGACGTGACCCGTTGACTCCTACAACGATCCAGTCCGTACACTCCGCTTCTCTAACGCCAACCTGCTCTCTCTACTTTGACCTTGATCCCTCACCCGCGTCCTCCCTTGGGCCTTGAACTTTCCCTCCCCCTTCACACCAAACACTCCCGCCCTCGCCTCACCTTCAAAACCCCTCTCGAATCAAATCCCCTCCATGATGTCGTTCCCAACTAAGTCCTCATTTTCCCCCCTGCATCCCCACCTCTAGACTGTAATCTTGTTGTGGGCAGGGAATGTGTTAACAATTAATAATTCAATGCAATAATTGACAGTTATTAACAATAATTGTGGAATTAGTTAAGCACTAAGTGCCAGACACTGTACTGAGCGCCGGATTGGAGCTAACAAGTCAGAGTGAACACAGTCCCTGTCCCATGTAATGCCTCACAGTCTCGATCCCCATTTTACAGATGAGGTAATTGAGGCCCAGAGCAGTGAAGTGACTTGCCCAAAGCCACACAGCAGATAAGTATTAGAGCTGGGATTAGAACCCATGGCCTTCTGACTCCCAAGCCCATGCTCTGCATTGTGCTCTCCCAAGCATTCAATACAGTGCTGTGCACACAGTAAGTTCTGCAGAAATATGATCGACTGATTGTGCTCTCAAGGCACTTCAGATGTGAGACTGTGGGAAGCCTTTCATCCAGTCAAGATTGAACACAGCTACCGACTCTATCATACTGTCTCCTCCCAAGCGCTTAGTACAGTGGTCTCCCGACAGTAAGCGCTCAATAAATACCACAGCCTGATTGATGGGTTGACACAGATGACCTCATCAGATCAGAGTCCAAAATGCACCTAAAAATAGACGTATTTTCAAAACCCTGAGCAGCATAGATTCAGAAACTGGACGAGGGAGATCTTGAGTCCCGAATAAGTAAGTTCTTCCCCCGTCGGGTGATGTAAGGAAGATCTCTTAAGAGGGCAGCTACCAAAATAGGTCAACACCGGCTGACAGATGTGTTGGGAATCCTCCGTGAAAGGGTGATCTGGATGAGGAAGTCGTTCTCTTCTGTCCGCTCTAAGCAGATTTTACGGTCTGAATGGGACGAACATCCACCTGCCCGGTGATAATCTGTCCATTGGGTTGGTAATGGGAGAAGTGATTAAAGAACCTCTCTTATTACACTAATAACCCCATTCTTGTTCTCCCTAAATCCATTCATCAGCTTTAGAGCAACACAAACACTGAATCCAGTGTAAAATAGGCACGACAGATGAATCCCCTGCAACTGACCTAGTAAATATCTTTTCAAACCAGTCACTGATTGAACGGTGAATCTTTCTTAGAGCATGTAAGGCAGTCGGGTATATGAATGAATCAGTCAGTGGCACTTAATTGAGAGCTTTCTGTGTGCTGAGCACCGTATCGACTGCTTGGGAGAGTACAATGCGGCAGGGTTGGTCGGCAGGTTCCCTGCCTACAACTAGCGTACAGCCTTGAGGCAGATGCTAATAAAGCTCAATAATTCATAGATATGTACATAAGTGCTGGAAGGTTGAATAATAGTAATGTCCTAAGGTCACAGATCCAGTATATAAAATATTTGTTTATATTAACATCTGTCTCCCCCTGTAGACTGTGAGCTCAATGTGGACAGGAATATGTCTGCTGTTGTCTCATACGCTCCCAAGTGCTAGGTACAGTGCTTTGCAAACAGTGAATCCTCAATAAATACAATCGAATGAATGACTCCATGCCAAACAATAGTGATTGCCTCAGTCCATTCAAAGTTCATATCCCACACAGAGTATAGATTTTGGCAAAGAAACCATCTGCTTTCATCAGAGAGAGAAAATGAGAAGCTAAAACATGGGTGCGTAGCAGAAATTACTGAGAAATATCTCTCTTCGGTTCAGGCATCGACGGATGAAAGGTGTCATGTTTTGGTTGCCGTTCAGTGCCCGGAGAGTTGCCCGGTCTGGTTCTCTTTCGGGCGGAGTTAAGCGCTCCAGTTTGAGGGGTCAACGTATTGCTGTTCTTTTCCTGTTTTCCGAGAAGGCCTTTGGGGGCATCCCTAACATGGCAGCATGAATAATTCGGCTGCCGCTGAGCTAAGCTGACTTCATTAGGGCTTAAACATTTTATGATGTGAAATTGGAGAGGCTGATGTTCACCTGTGCCCTCTTGAAGGAATCAGATGAAGCCATCCGTCTGACAGGAGAGGACTCCCTGATTGAGCCAGGGGAATCCTGCTTGAGGGTAGATTCTGTGGGCCAGCGTGGGGTACTAGGTGCTCTACGAAGCGCTTGGGAAAGATCAGTACAACAGAGTCGCAGACCCGCTCCCTGCCTACAACGAGCTTACAGGCTAGAGGGAAGCAGATAGGACGCAGTCCCTGTCCCATGTGGGGCTCCCCATATAAGTAGGAGGGAGAACGGGAATTGAATCCCCATTGTACAGATGAGGAAACTGAGGTACAGAGGAATGAAATGACTTACCCAAAGTCACATAGCAGGCAAGCAGCAGAGCAGGCAAGCAGCAGAGAAGGCCATCTCTGGACTGTAAGCTCCTCGCGGGCAGGGAACGTGTCTACCAACTCGGTTATGTTGTGCTCTCCCAAGCGCTTAGTACCGGGTTCTGCACGCAGTCAGCACTCAACAAACACGACTGACTGAAACCCATCGAGCATAATGGTAATAATACTAATGTAGGTATTTGTTAACCCTTACCCTGTGCCAGGCACCGTATTAAGTGCTGGGGGAGGTACAAGCTAATCAGGTTGGACACAGTCCTGTCTCCCGTGGGGCTCACATTCTCAATCCCCATTTTCCAGATGAGGGAACTGAGGCCCGGAGAAGTGAAGTGACTTGCCCAAGGTCACACAGCAGACAAGTGGCGGAGCTGGGATTAGAACCCAGGTCCTTCTGACTCCCAGGCCTGGGTTAATAATAATGTTGGTATTTATTAAGCGCTTACTATGTGCCGAGCACTGTTCTAAGCGCTGGGGTAGACACAGGGGAATCAGGTTGTCCCACGTGGGGCTCACAGTCTTAATCCCCATTTTACAGATGAGGGAAATGAGGCACCGAGAAGTTAAGTGACTTGCCCACAGTCACACAGCCGACAAGTGACAGAGCTGGGATTCGAACTCATGAGCCCTGACTCCAAAGCCCGTGCTCTTTCCACTGAGCCACGCTGCTTCTCTAGTGGACAGTGGGTTCTGTCCACTACTGCACCTCCGCTCTGCTGTGTGACCTTGGTGAGTCACTTCACTTCTCTGGGCCTCCGTTCCCTCATCTGGAAAAGGGGGACTAAGCCTGTGAGTCAGCACAAGGTATCTACCCCCGGTGCTTAGAACAGTGCTTGGAACATAGTAAGCGCTTAAAAAATACCGTCACTATTATTATCAACGGCACATACCCAGTTCTCCCTTCCCCACCCATAGTTTACGTAGCCATTATTTACTTATATAAATATTGGTCTTCCCCCTTTAGACTGTAAGCTTCCTGTGGGCAGGGAACATGTCTACCAACCCTGTTGTATTGTACTCCCCTGTTGTATCATACTCTTCCCCTCTTCAAAACCCTACTTAAAACTCACCTCCTCCAAGAGGCCTTCCGAGACCGAGCTCCTCTTCTCCCTCTACTCCCTCTGCCACCCCCCCTTTACCTCTCCGCAGCTAAACCCTCTTTTTCCCCTTTTCCCTCTGCTCCTCCACCTCTCCCTTCGCATCCCCACAGCACTGTACTCGTCCGCTCAACTGTATATATTTCCATTACCCTATTTATTTTGTTAATGAATTATACATCACCTTGATTCTATTTAGTTGCCATTGTTTTTACGAGATGTTCTTCCCCTTGACTCTATTTATTGCCATTGTTCTCGTCTGTCCGTCTCCCCCGATTAGACTGTAAGCCCGTCAAATGGCAGGGACTGTCTCTATCTGTTGCCGACTTGTTCATTCCAAGCGCTTAGTACAGTGCTGTGCACATAGTAAGCGCTCAATAAATACTATTGAATAAAATACTATTGAATGAATACTCTTCCAAACACTCAGTACAGTGATTTGTACTGACAAGCAGCATGATCTAAGGGAAAGAGCACAGGCCTGGGAGTCAGAGGATGTGGGATCTAATCCTGGCTCTGCCACTCATCTGCTGGGAGACCTTGGGCAAATCACTTTACTTCTCTGGGCCTCAGTTCTCTCAACAGTATAATGGGAGTGAAGACTGCGAGCCCCGTGTAGGACAGGGACTGTGTCCAATCTGATTAGCTTGTGTCTACCCCAGTGCTTTGAACAGTGCTTGACCCATAACGCTTAATAAATACCATAGTTAGTAGTAGTAGTAGTACTAATTCATATTTATTGAGCATTTACTGTGGGCAGAGCACTGTACTAAGAGCTTGGGAGAGGGCAGTACAACAATAAACAGGCACATTCCTTGCCCACAATGAGCTTACAATCCACGCAAAGTGAGTCCTTAATGAATAGCACTGATGTACTATAGCCAGTGGACCCAGCTGATTGGCTAACGTCACCTTGGGCTCATCTTGGGTCCAGCTGGAAATCGGTAATTTCTCCGCTGCAGACTTCTGGTTATGGTGGGAACATTAGCCTGCATTTGATCAAATGGTGTAGAATCGAACAACCAATGGTATTTATTGAGCACTGACTCTATATAGGATACTGTACTAAGGGCCTGGGAGAATACAATCCAATGGAGTTGGTGCACAAGGAATAGTAGCAATATTGTCAGGATTCCAAAAAGCCTGAACTAGGAATTAATTCCCATTTTTGAGATTGTCAGCAGACCCACATGGGCTTGATCTTGTCACTCTTCTTTATAGCGAAACGAGTGTGCTCATTTCCGAGTTATTTCAAGACTAAAACAGTTTGCCCAGTGAACTGGTGGTGCAGTCGAGTTCAATCTGGGACCTCTCGTGAATACGCCAGAGAGAAAACGTGATTCTAGCAAGTCTCTGATGGAAAAGGGAACTCTGGTTTTTGCATCGAGAGAAGGAGTTCTAGAAGGTAGCTAGTCCACTGGCCAAGAGGATGAAATCTCTATTCTTCCTCTTTTAAAATTCCTCCTGGCATGGGAATTTTCCTTATCGGGCCACTTAGGTGAGGGCTGAGAGGAAGAGTTGATTCTCTTTTCCCGACTTCTCGTTCCCCCCTCACCACACCCCATCTTGCCCCTCTCTAGCCAGCCTACACACTCTGCCGTGTTTGCCTCTCTCTTTCTGTCGACCCCTTGCTCATGCCTTCCCTTCTTTCCCGCACTCCCTCCCCTTCCCTTCCCATCCGGCAGACCTCTACACTCCCCCATCTTCGAGGTTCTCCTGAAATCACATCTCCTCCTGGAGGCCTTCCTTGATTCATTTCTTATCTCCCTACTGCATAACCCCACAGCTATCACTTAAGCATGTCTGCATTACCCATGGACCCACTCCACCACCGTTGCACTTTATATACATATTCATTCAGTCGCATTTGTTGAGCGCTTACCATATGCAAAGCGCTTATCTTTATACTTCTTCTCCCATTCTGCGATTTTTGTCTGTCACTTACTCCTCGAAGGTCGGGATCATGCCTACTTACTGAATTATAACTTCTCGGTGCCTCAGTTACCTCATCTGTAAAATGGGGATTAAGACTGTGAGCCCCACATGGGACAACCTGATTCCCCTGTGTCTACCCCAGCGCTTAGAACAGTGCTTGGCACATAGCGCTTAACAAATACCAACATTGTTATTTTACTCTTCCAAGCATTTAGTACAAATCTCTAGACCGTAAGTTCGATACAGGCAGGGAATGTGTCAGTTTAGTAAAATCAATTGCATTTATTGAGCGCTTACTGTGTGCAAAGCACTATAGTAAGCGCTTGGCCGAGTACGCCCAAATGGCAAACAGACTCATTCCAGGCCCACAACGAGCTTGTTATATCGTACAGTCCCAAGCGCTTAGTACAGTGCTCTGCACACAGTAAGCACATAATAAATATGATTAACCGACTACTCTGCACTCGGGAAGCACTCGCTAAAAACTGTTTATTGATTCTCAGATTTTTCAGCTGAAATCTGCTGATGGTTTACCGACGCTCGGAATATGAAATGACGTTTAATGTTTAGAAGGGCATTGCCATACTTTGGAATCGCCGTGCCGGAAACAATCAGTCACATTTATTGAGCGCTTACATGCGCAGAGCCCTGTACTAAGTGCTCGGAAGAGGACGAAATAGAATTGGTAGACCTGTTCCCTGCCCACCATGAACTTACAGTCTAAAGGGGGACTAGGCATGGAATCCATGCTACACGTATTCAGGGGGACCATAAACTCCTTGTGGGCTCTCGGAAGGAGAGGGGGAATCCCTTCCTGGAAAGGGAAGGCCATGAAGACAAGCCCAGATAGTGCTGGAGGATGACTACCTCACCCAAATGACATTACATCCATCGAGGGAGGATGCCACCGACAGTGAAAGCCAGAAACATTGGGCGTGTCCGCAAGAAAGAACTCTAGACTGTAAGCTTGTTGTGGGCGGGGAATCTGTTTATTGTTAGATTGTGCTCTCCTGAGCACTTTGAACAGTGCTCTGCACACAGTAAGTGCTCAATAAATAGGATCGAATGAGTGAACTCTACTTTTGCAGTTGACGTTAGCACCCGCTTCCTTTCTCTCCACGGTTTCCAGCAACTGTCCGACTTGTTGGGTTTTTCCATTCCGCGCATCATGGAGAAGTCATTGCTCTGCCTCCCTGCTCAATCCGCCTCAGAGTGTAGGACCGGAAGGCAAGGGACCCAGGTTCTAATCCCAGCTTTGCTACTTGACTGGTGGGTGACCTTGGGCAAGTTACTTGACTTCTCTAAGCCTCATCTGTAGACGAGACTGTGATTCGTGTTCTCCCTCCCTCTTAGACTCTCTCAACTCCATGGAGGCCAGGTACCCTGTCCGATCTGATTCTCTCGTATGTGTCCCAGTTATTAGCATGGTGCTTTGCACCAAGTAACGGCTTAATAAAGGCCAAGGTTACTAATTTTATGAATGGGTAGGGGACAGTTTAGAGACTCGAAACCACTTTCATATGTAAATCACTTCTAGGAAGTGGAAAGGCTGAGCATAAATCACAAGATTTTTAATGTTCTAACCCTCTTTTCCTTCCGGTATGGAAATCTAGCAATTGGTGTTTAAATTGGCCCTTTCTGCATGAAAATCCTTTGAGTCATTTTAAGACCGAAACCAAGTGAAATTACTGATTGGAACCATTAAGGTTCAGTGCGTGCAAAAGACTTCATTTTTCAGTGTTCTTTACTCTGATTTTATTTCCAGAATGCACAGGCGTGCCAACAGAGACTTGATGAAGAGATTTCCACCTTTCTCAAAATGATAAAAGAGTGTGATACAACCAAAGGTAAAACCAATATTTTTATTATAAAATATTTTAAGAGCTGCTCACTGTTGAAATTCAGGCATAAGCTGTTGCTCAGTATCGTCAAATCATCCAGTTGATTTTTGTTTGTCACTGTTTCATTCCTGAAAACCAAGTGCTTTTTAATAATATTAATTAGGGATGATTATGGTTTAGGGGCTGATAAGCATGCTTTAATTTTCTTAGGAGACTATTTTTTCAAAGAAAGCGGGATGATTGAAACAGATCTCTTGAGGTTTGAATAGTCTACTAGTATTTCCAAGAACCATATACAATACAGAGATAAAATATTGAAGCTTGTGACCCGCCTGAAACTTTGCTAATCTCGATGTCTTGCCCTCTCGGTATTAAGAGTTCGATATAATAGGTGGGTGAATTGCTCCTTTCAAAATCAAGGAAGCTGGTGTAAACAGGAGAAGAGTTAACAGTCCTACCCAATGAAACACATTCATTCATGCATTCAGTTGTGTTTACCAAGCACTTACTCTGTTCAGAGCACTGTACTAAGCGTTCGGGAGAGTACACTATGATAATAGACAGACACATTTCCTGTCCACAAGCATCTTACAGTCTAGAGACCAGCTTAGTCTTAGGCATATGCTCTATCTTCCTGAGCTTCGTACATGGGTAACATAGCTATATTCAGACTTCAGGCATATTCTGAGATCAGCATCACATACACTGATGAAAGGCTGAGGTGTGACCCTAAACTTAAAAGCCACTTGATTTTTCCAAGACCCCAGAATGAAAAAGAGAGAGAGAGAGAGAGAGACCCTTCCAGGGCCTGAATTGAAATGTCTCTTCTTTTTGTCTCTCTCTTGCTTCTGATAATAATGTAAATAATAATAATGGTGATATTTATTAAGCACTCTACTAAATGCTGGGACACAGCATAATCGACGTACACATAAGCCCTGCCCCTCTTAGGGCTCACTCTTAGTAGGAGGAAGAACAGATATCGTATTGTAATCTCCCAAGTGCTTAGTACAGTGTTTTTCACCCAGTAAGTGCTCAGGAAATAGGATTGAATGAATGAGTCCCCATTTTCCAGATGAAGGAACTGAGGTCAGAGAAGGTCAGCGACTTGCCCAAGATCACATAGGCAAGTGGCAGACCCGGGGTGATGATGATGATGATTATTAGTTATGGTATTTAAGCACTTATTGTGTGCCAAGCACTATTCTAAACACTGGGATAGATACGAGATTATCTGTTTGGACCCAGTCCCTGTCTCCCATGGGCCTCAGAATCTAAATAGAAGGGATAAGGACTCAATCCCCATTTTTGCAGATGAGGAAACTGAAGCCCAGGGAGGTTAAGTGACTTTCCCAGGGTCACCCAGCAGGCAAGTGGCCGAGCCCTTGATTAAAACCCGGGTCCTCTGACTCCCAGGCCCGGGCTCTTTCCATTAGGCCACGCTGCTTCTCGGGGAAAGTCCTATGCAGGACAGGCTTGTAGATGATACCGAGGGGGATTTGGGCGTAGCTTAGCCGGGCTCCCGGTTAACCCCTGCTGAAAAGAGGCTCTCTATTCTCCTTACCCTGCGATGACAGTTCAATCTCATGGGACTGTTGAACAAGCTCCATTCCAGAACTGAACTGTAGAAAGACCTGAGGCAGGTCGCACGGATTTCCGAGAACAAAGGAGGTTTGATTTCACTGCCAAGAAACTGTGCCAAAGAACCCAGGTTCACGTGTTCCTAAGAGGAAAACCAGTGCCCACAGCCCACTTCTTCTGGCTGATGTAGCCTGCCGGGGACTTTTCAGAAAGGAAGACCCGAAATAGCTTGTGTTCGCCGGATCTCCTAGGCTCTCAGCCCGAGCTCTTCGGCGGCGTTAGGAGTAAGGAAAACTGTGGGTTCTTAACATCGGGGCAACTAGCCTGAGAGTCAGTACCAGAGACCAGGGTCGGCCCTTCCTCCGAATCGCCATTGGCTTAGGTGTGCCGTCGCGTGCTTGTTTCGGGATAAGGAGAAGAGGCATTTTGGTCTCGATGCGGCCACCAAAATCAGGTCTGGGAAATTCGATTTCGTCTGAAGGATGGCTGTCAGTCAAAGGACCAGATAATGAGAGCTGACTGTGGGTGGCGCACTGTGCCAGGCGCTTGGGAAAGGACAGTACAACAGAGCTGGTAGACAGGATCCATGGCCATGAAGAGCATACACCCTCCAGGGGGAGATAGCCGTTAAAATAGATTACACATAGGCCAGATGGTGGAGCGTAAGAGTATTTACAGAAGTGCCGTCTGGGGACTGGGATGAGTATAACAATGGCAACTAAATAGAATCAAGGCGATGTACAATTCATTAACAAAATAAATAGGGTAACGAAAATATATACAGTTGAGCGGACGGGTACAGTGCTGTGGGGATGGGAAGGGAGAGGTGGAGGAGCAGAGGGAAAAGGGGAAAATGAGGCTTTAGCTGCGGAGAGGTAAAGGGGGGATGGCAGAGGGAGTAGAGGGGGAAGAGGAGCTCAGTCTGGGAAGGCCTCTTGGAGGAGGTGATTTTTAAGTAAGGTTTTGAAGAGGGAAAGAGAATCAGTTTGGCGGAGGTGAGGAGGGAGGGCGTTCCAGGACCGCGGGAGGACGTGACCCAGGGGTCAACGGCGGGATAGGCGAGACCGAGGGACGGCGAGGAGGTGGGCGGCAGAGGAGCGGAGCGTGCGGGGTGGGCGGTAGAAAGAGAGAAGGGAGGAGAGGTAGGAAGGGGCAAGGTGATGGAGAGCCTTGAAGCCTAGAGTGAGGAGTTTTTGTTTGGAGCGGAGGTCGACAGGCAACCACTGGAGTTGTTTAAGAAGGGGAGTGACATGCCCAGATCGTTTCTGCAGGAAGATGAGCCGGGCAGCGGAGTGAAGAATAGACCGGAGCGGGGCGAGAGAGGAGGAAGGGAGGTCAGAGAGAAGGCTGACACAGTAGTCTAGCCGGGATATAACGAGAGCCCGTAATAGTAAGGTAGCCGTTTGGGTGGAGAGGAAAGGGCGGATCTTGGCGATATTGTAGAGGTGAAACCGGCAGGTCTTGGTAACGGATAGGATGTGTGGGGTGAACGAGAGGGACGAGTCAAGGATGACACCGAGATTGCGGGCCTGCGGGACGGGAAGGATGGTCGTGCCATCCACGGTGATGGAGAAGTCTGGGAGCGGACCGGGCTTGGGAGGGAAGATGAGGAGCTCAGTCTTGCTCATGTTGAGTTTTAGGTGGCGGGCCGACATCCAGGTGGAGACGTCCCGGAGGCGGGAGGAGATGCGAGCCTGAAGGGAGGGGGAGAGGACAGGGGCGGAGATGTAGATCTGCGTGTCATCTGCGTAGAGATGGTAGTCAAAGCTGTGAGAGCGGATGAGTTCACCGAGGGAGTGAGTGTAAATGGAGAACAGAAGAGGGCCAAGAACTGACCCTTGAGGAACTCCAACAGTTAAAGGATGGGAGGGGGAGGAGGCTCCAGCGTAGGAGACCGAGAATGATCGGGGTCTAGAGACCCCGTGCTCTACCCCTGGCGGCGTGCTGCCGATCGGGCCTGGAAGTCCGAGGACCTGGGTCCGGCTCCACTGCTCGTCTGCTGCGTGACCTTGGGCAAATCACTTCACTTTGCTAGGCCTCAGTTTCTTTTATTCATTCCCCCATCCCGACTCCACAGCACTTAAATACATATCTGTAATTTATTTATATTAATATCTGTTCTCTCCTCTAGAGTGTAAGTCCGATGTGGGCAGGGATTGTCTCTGTTGCCGAATTGTGTTTTCCAAGTGCTTAGTACAGTGCTCTGCACAGAGTAAGTGCTCAGTAAATGAGATTGAATGGATTGAATGAATGAATGAATGAATCTACCCCTGCATGTAGCGTAGTACCTGACACAAGTGCTCAACAGAGACCGTTATTATTCATTCCTATTGCACGATAGAATGCTGCTCCTCTTCTCTGTCCTCTCTTGGATAAAACATGCATAGTATCCTGTCAGTCGTATTAATCGAGCACTTACTATGTGCAGAGCACCGTACTGAGTGCTTGGAAGTATCCTATTCCAACTACATTTTAAATGAAACCCATTTCCAGCGAGCCATGTGGCTTACCCTCTGATAGCCTGCGATCCTAAATTCCAGTTATGTTGTTGGGGGTGGGAAAAGTCACCTACAAAAGGTTGGGCAGAAGAGTATTTTCTGGGTTGCTTTCTGTAATGCACATGAGTAGAGCCCACAGTCTGATACCCTGACTTAAATTCGCAAAATTGGGTAACAGATGCAGTTGAGTAATTTGAAGGTTAGAAAGCATCCGGCAGTTCCCATGCCTGAAAACCAAACCAATTCCTGGAATGTAATATTCTTCTTAAAAACTAATTAAATGGAAGGTAATTCAGAAGCCGTGTTCACTGAGGTTCGGGGTCCATCTTATAAAGCGGGCAAAGCTTATAAATTCTTCCTCGTGGGAAAAGTTAAATACCAAACTGCGTTGTCATCCGGAGCATTAGAGATCCAATCCAGAGGTCATCCATATATAGAAAGTGGTATCTTCTGGTCAGATCCTAGTTTACTTTTGCCCCTAGGTCAGTAAACCCATGGTCTTTACTGACTGTCTACCGTGTGCTGAACACTGTGCTGAGAGCTGCAGGGAGCACAGAAGAGGTAGAAGGTGTGATCCCCATCCTCAAGGAGCTTAGAATTTACTGAGGGACGCAAATGCAAACTTTCTTTCAAGTATGAGGAAGGAGAGGCTGTTGCAGAGGGAGAGCTGTTGGAGGTAGAGATAGATATGGATAGGCGCTACGTATCACAGGACAGCATTGATAAAAGTTGTAGGAGAGCCTGAGATATTGAAAATGGGTTCAGTCTTGAACAGATTTCCAAGGTCTTACTCTGTTTGAATTCCCGGCAGGGTGCAAACACTATTCGATTTCAGTCGAACCACCTAGTCGGGGGTGTCAAATAGAAGAAGAATGGCCAAAATCAAGGCAATCGGAGAAACGAAGATGGAATAATCTGCCCCGGAAAGTTTCCATAATTAACTTATTATGGTGCTTATTTGTACCAAGCACGGTTCTAAGCGCTGGGGTACATGCAAGTTAATCAGATGGGACACAGTCTCATAACTGCGGCATTTATTCAGTACTTATTACGTGCCAGGCACTGTACTGATCCAGTACAGTCAGGTTTTGCCACAGTCCTTGTCCTAAGACATGCTTGCAGTTTAGGAGGGAGAGCAGGTGTCCAATTCCCATTTAGCAGATGAGGAGCAGCATGGCATAGTGAATAGTGCACGGGCCTGGGAGTCAGAAGGACCTGGGTTCTAATTCCGGCTCCGCATGTCTACTGCGTGACCTTAGGCAAGTGGCTTCACTTCTCTGGGCCTGTTCCCTCATCCGTAAAATGGGACTGACAGTGTGGGCCCCATCTGGTACAGAGACCAGATTAATCCAACCAGATTAATTTGTATCTACTCCAGTGCTCAGAACAGTGCTTGGCATGTAGTAAGCGCTCAACAAGTGCCATTATTATGGTTTTGAGGCTTATTAAGTCTTTAAGTTGTTAAGTCAAGTTTCAAGACAGGGCATTTTTTGCAAGAAGCCAGACTTCAGGAGACTCTCCTAAGGCGGGAGCTTGGATTTTAGAAAGCAAACACGTCTCACCTCTCCTCTCCAAATCCTCGCTCCTTCCCCTCCCACGTTGTTTTTCCGTCTGTTTCTTTCAGCACTCTCACACTCCCCCCACTCATCCTCTTTCTTCCACTGCTAAATCTAGTGACTTGCATTAGCCAGAAGATTGAGTGCGATTGCTTTCTTCCTCAAGGCCAAAGCTTGAGGATTTTAGGGTGACGATCGGGATAAATATCGTTGCTTGTTAAACACTTACTATGTACTGAGCCCTGCACTAAGCACTAGAGTAGAGAGAAGATCGTTGGGTCGGCCGCAGCCCTGACCCTAGTGGACCTCACAGCCGAAGGCAGAGGGAGAAGAGAAGTTGAATCCCTATTTTGCAGGTGAGGGAACCAAGACCCACAGAAGTGAAGTGACTCGCCCGAGGTCACCCAACAGGCAGTCCTGGTGGCATAGCCGTGATTAGACTCCCGGGCCCCGTGTTGTCTCCACTAGGCCACTCTTAGATTTTGCAGTCATCAGGACGGAGAAGGTAGGAGGGCTAAATGAGTCCCCTAAGGGAGGGAGACTGAGAATGAGCGGCCAGAGAGATAGGAGTAGAACCAGGAGAGGACAGCGTCAGCGAAGCCGAGGTTGAATTGTACTTCTAGGAGAAGGGGATGGTCTATAGTGTCGAAAGAAGTCGAGAGGTCGAGGAGGATTGGAATAGAGTAGGGTCTCTTAGGTTGGTTACCTTTGAGAGTGCGGTTTCTCTCCTGACTGGTCCATACTTTATTCTGCTGCCCGGATTATTTTTCTAAAATAATTTTCAGTCCACGTTTCTTCACTCAAGATCCTCCAGGAGTTCCCTGTCCACCTCTGCATCAAACCCCTTACCCTTGGCTTTAAACCACTGAGTCACCCTATCTCCCTTATTACGATAAGATTTACTGATTTACTCACTGATTTCCTACCACAACCCCTATAACCTATCCGTTCATGTTACTTCTTCTGTAAAATGGGGATTAATTAGTTCATTCATTCATCCATTTAATAATGTTGGTATTTGTTAAGTGCTTACTATGTGCGGAGCACTGTTCTAAGCGCTAGGTAGATACAGGGTAATCAGGTTGTCCCATGTGAGGCTCATAGTCTTAATCCCCATTTTACAGATGAGGTAACTGAGTCACAGAGAAGTTAAGTGACTTGTCCACAGTCACACAGCTGACAAGTGGCGGAGCTGGGATTCGAACCCATGACCTCAGACTCCCAAGCCCAGGCTCTTTCCACTGAGCCGTGCTGCTTATCCATTTGTATTTATTGGGTGTTTACCATGTGCAAAGCACTGCAGTGAATGCTTGGGAGAGTACAATATAACAATAAATAGACACGTTCCCTGCCCACAACAAGCTTACAGTCTAGAGAGGGAGACAGACATTAATAAAAATAAATAAATGACAGATATTTACACGAGTGGTATGGGGCTGGGAGGGGAGATGAATAAAGGGAGAAAGTCAGGGCAACGCAGAAGGGAGGGAGAGAAGAGGAAAGGAGGGCTTAGGGAAGGAAGATTGACTGTGAGCCCCTCGGTACAACATGATTAGCTTGTATCTACCCCAGCGCTTAGTACAGGGACTGGAACATAGTAAGCCCTTGACAAATGCCCTAAAACAAAGGCCTCAAGCATGAGATGCCTCTGGAGATCTTTGGTTCAGCATAGGTACAGCCTGGTTCACCATCTCAGGCTTCTTAAGACTGTGCCAATCCACAGTCCATTGCTGGTTCTGAGGATCCATTTATTCCCGTTGGCACTTGTCGTTTTAAATGTGAGTCCTCCCGTATCAGCCACACTCAGAGCTACCCCTGACCGAATGAATCAAGGACTTTAGATGCTACTCAGTCTGAGGAGAAAGGATCAAAGACCTAGCCCTATTTTCTTCATGCTTGATGGGGAAATAACTGGGAAAGCCCTTCCAATTCCTATCAACCAGCCCGGAGGCGGAATGACTGCAAAGTCTTGATAAACTTTAGGACAACCACAGATTTTTTCGTCCAGGTCTGCTGTTGGTGTTAAATGCTTTTATGCCGCCTAAAGACATCACGGGAGGTCTCGTTCCCTGAATTTACCCATTACCGGACTGGCAGCCCTACAGAGTGTTGATGATACATTACGTGTGGCAAGCAGCTTTTCGATGGTAATTAATAATTATGATATATAGGTGCTCACTATGTGCCGAGCACTATACTGAGCGCTGTGGTAGATGCAGATTAATGTCAGCCACGGTCCCTGTCCCACAGAGGGCTCACTGTCTAAGCAGGAGAAAATAGGATTAAATCCCCATTTTATAGGTGAGGAAACTGAGCCACAGGGCAGTTAAGTGACTTGCCCAAGGTCACACAGCACACAAGTGGCAGAGCTGGGATTAGACCCCAGGTCCTCTGATTTCCAGGTCCGTGCTCTTTCCAGTAAACTATGCTGTTTCCCTCCATCCTTCTCTTCCAGCTAATCCTGGGGTTTTCTTAAATGCCATTACCTCAGTAGGAAAACAGACCCTTTAAAATCCCCACGTGGGGTAATATATTCCCATCATTTTTGTCAATTTATGCCCTTAGCAATTTAAAGTGGTTTCACAGTAGATTTTAGCCAAAGTTGGTCAATTCTCAAGCTAAGGAATACACATTTGGTGAGTTAATATTTTCTCATAAAACTGTAGTTTTAACATAATGCAGTGTATTTTGATTCCCATTATTAAAAACATATTGCCCCTTTCTTGAGGTCCAGATTTATATAACTTTTTTATAAAATGTGTTGCGGGCCACCTGATATCAAGTATGAGTATAATTTTGCCTTTCTTACTCTTTGATGCTTAATTTTTTTTTCCATCCCGTGAACTTCAAATTTAGATTTTGGACTTGAATTCATGTTGCCCAAAATAATTTGTCATTGGGGGAAAGAAGAGGATCCTTGGTATTTTAAGGGACTCTAGGTGGCTTTGAGCCAATTTGGCGTAGTCCTCAAGTCTCCTCTGGATTATATCTGTCTCCAGGGAGCGAAATAGCTTGGGGACAGCAGGGCTGACAGACTTGAATAGCTCTGGGGCAGCAGAGCTGACAGACTTGAGTAAGCGCAGCTCCTTACACCTCTCTGTGATGTAGTGCACCAGTAGCTGAAATCCTTAACTTCCCTCTCGGGTTTCCCTCTCCCCTTGACTAACTCTGCTATCGCTTCCAGGAACTAAAAATATCAGTTACGCAAAGAATTAATAAATGGCCGATGTGTTAGGGGAGCCCTCTGGCGTATACTGTCAGTGATTCAAAAGAAACACAAGTTCGTTCAGTCATGTTTATTGAGCACTTACTGTGTGCAGAGCACCGTACTAAGTGTTTGGGAGAGGACAATATAACAGACACATTCTCAGCTGGCAAGGAGCGGCTGAGGGAGACAGACATTAATATAAATAATTGAATGACAGATACGGACCTAAGTGCTGTGGGGCTGGGAGTGTGGATAAATAAAGAGAAAAAGTCAGGGTGACGCAGAAGGGAACGGGAGAAGAGGAAAGGAGGGCTTAGTCAGGGAAGGCCTCTTGGAAGAGATGCACCTTCAAAAAGGCAAAGTAATTCAGAACCTTTTTTTGTCCAGCTGTCAGATTTGCTCTTGGTGAACTCTTTTGGCTGGCTGACAGTGTTTGTATGGGTTGTTCGGATCTCTCTATCCTTTGTCGTGAGTGCATCCTTCTCTTTTCTTTTTATGGTATGTAAGCACTTACTGCATGCCAGGCACTGTACTAAGCACCGGGGTAGATACAAGGGTGGGCACGGTCCACAGCCGTCATGGGGCTGGCATTCTTGACCCCCATTTTACAAATGAGGTAACCGATACACAGAGCAGGGTAGTGATTTGCCCAGGGTCGCACAGCAGACAAGTGACGGAGCTAGGACCTCGGGGTGAAAATTAGGAGGTTGGCCCGAGCGTTGAGGGTTTTCAGAGGCTGTAGTGATGCTTCCAAGAACACGATTCTTCTAGGACTCTAATTTTTGGAGAGCTGCCAGGGGTGGCAAATGGCTATTTGATAACGGTGTGTGAGGGGAGTAGAAATCTGGGTCAGGGAGTTTCGGCGCCAAGCCCACATTGCTCTTCCCCAGTGCAAGGCCGTCCTTGGCATCCAAAGAATCCATCCGGCAAGCTCCCAAAATTCGTTCGCTCATTCAGTCGTATTTATTGAGCGCTTACTGTGTGCAGAGTACCACACTCAGCGCTTGGACAAGTACATTATAACAATAAACAGACACTTTCCTTGCCCTCAACAAGTTTACAGTCTAGAAGGGGAGACAGACATCAAAAGAAATAAATAAAAAGAGATCTGGACAGAAGTGGTGTGGGCCCGGGATGGGGAAGAACAAAAGGAGCAAGTCAGGGTGATGCAGAAGGGAGTCGGGGAAGTGGAAAGGAGGGGCTTTCCAGAAAGGCCTCTTGGAGGAGATGTGCTAAGGCTTTGATGGGGAGAGTAATTATCCGTGGGATCTGAGGAGGGGAGAGCATTCCAGGCCAGAGGTAGGACGTGGGCTAGGGTCTGGTGGCGAGATAGGCAAAATTGAGGCACAGTGAGGTTAGCCTTAAAGGAGTGAAGTGTGTGGGCTGGGTGGTAGAAGGAGAGTAGCGAGGTGAGGTAGGAGGGGACAAGGTAGTGGACTGCTTTAAAGTCAATCTCCCGGGATGATCTAGCCGATAAGAATGCCTTCGATTAGGATGACAGAATGATGGTAGGTAAGCGCTTACCGTGTGCCAGACACTGTACTAAGCCCTGGGGTGGATCCAAGCAAATGGGGTTGGACGCAATGCCTGTCCCACGTGGAGCTCACAGTCTCAACCTGCGTTTTCCAGAGGAGGTAACCGAGGCCCAGAGAAGTGAAAATGACTCGCCCGAGGTCACCCAGCAGACGAGTGGCAGAGCAGGGATTAGAAGCCATGACCCTGTGACTCTCAGGCCCGGGCTCTATCCACTAGGCCTCGCTGTCGAAGCAGTGAAGCCTCAGTGGGCCCAGGCAGACAAGAAGGAGGATATAGAGGAAGCCCTGTTGGGGAAGTCTGCGCTGGCCCTCTCCTCACCTGGGCCGGTAGAGCTGCGGGTGGTACAGCACAAGCGCTCAATACAGCCTTCTGCACCCGGTAAGCGCTTAATAAATATGAACGAACGAACGAGACGTCGCCGCCACGCTTCACCTCCCCTATGCCCCCAGTTCTTCCGGCAACTGATGGCTGTGGTGACTCACTAGCAATCGATCAAACGTATTTATTGAACGCTTATTAGGTGCAGAACACTGCATTAAGCACTTGAGAGAGGACGATACAGCAGAATTAGCAGACGCGTTCCCTGTCCGCAACGAGCTTACAGTCTTGTGGGGGAGGGAGACATTAATATGAATAATTTAGAGTATATCATTTAAAGAGGCACAGAAGTGCCGTGGGGTTGGGAGCGGTGCGAACAGCAAGTGAGATAAGGTGACAGACCAAAGCGTGGAGATGAGACGGAAGGGAGCTGGGGGAAAGAGGGTTTTCTGCCCTTTCCTCTCCACCCAAACAGCTACCTTACTGCTACAGGCTCTCGTTATATCCCGGCTAGACTACTGTGTCAGCCTTCCCTCTGACCTCCCTTCCTCCTCTCTCGCCCCGCTCCGGTCTATTCTTCATTCCGCTGCCCGGCTCATCTTCCTGCAGAAACTATCTGGGCATGTCACTCCCCTTCTTAAACAACTCCAGTGGTTGCCTATCAACCTCCGTTCCAAACAAAAACTCCTCACTCTAGGCTTCGAGGCTCTCCGTCACCTTGCCCCTTCCTACCTCTCCTCCCTTCTCTCTTTCTACCGCCCACCCCGCACGCTCCACTCCTCCGCCGCCCACCTCCTCGCCGTCCCTCGGTCTCGCCCATCCCGCCGTCGACCCCCGGGCCACGTCCTCCCGCGGTCCCGGAACGCCCTCCCTCCTCACCTCCGCCAAACTGATTCTCTTCCCCTCTTCAAAACCCTACTTAAAACTCACCTCCTCCAAGAGGCCTTCCCAGACTGAGCTCCTCTTCTCCCTCTACTCCCTCTACCACCCCCCTTCACCTCTCCACAGCTAAACCCTCTTTTCCCCCTTTCCCTCTGCTCCTCCCCCTCTCCCTTCCCATCCCCTCGGCACTGTACTTGTCCGCTCAACTGTATATATTTCCATTACCCTATTTATTTTGTTAATGAATTGTACATCGCCTTGATTCTATTTAGTTGCCATTGTTTTTACAAGATGTTCTTCCCCTCGACTCTATTTATCGCCATCGTTCTCGTCTGTCTGTCTCCCCCGATTGGACCGTAAGCCCGTCAAACGGCAGGGACTGTCTCTATCTGTTGCCGACTTGTTCATTTCAAGCGCTTAGTACAGTGCTCTGCACATAGTAAGCGCTCAATAAATACTATTGAATGAATGAATGAAAGGGTTTCATCGGGGAGAGCTACTGCTTACTGTCCTGGTCTCCTTTGGCAATGAACTCTGAGACCCGTCGTGTCCCTGGGGGGCTGTGTTGGCCACCTGACCTGGCGTCAACCAGAAAGGAGTTGTCCAAACGTCCAAACCTGTCTCTCTTCAGCCATCTTTTATACCTGCATGTGCGAGCCCCTGTGCGTAGGACTCCCTGGGCGTGCCGGGGGCTGGCCCGGTGCCCAATGGCACTCGCATCCTCCCCTCCCTGCCGGCCACGTCCCCACGGGGCACCAAGGGTGAGGAGGGCGGGGCAGAAACACACGTCAAAGGGTGTTTGAGGGCAAAGCAACCACAACGTGGCGTAGGGGCTAGAGCACGGGCTGGAAGTCAGAGGGTCATGGGTTCTAATCCCTGCTCCTCCACGTCTGCTGTGTGTGACCTTGTGCAAGTCACCTTCACTTATCTGGGCCTGGGCACACAGTAAGGGCTCAGTGAATACCGTCACTGATTTTTTGCTTTAACGTTGCTATGGATCCATACGGAGAATTCCTATCAAGCATTCATATTTTAAATGCCAGAACTGAGGAATGTTACCAGTGAGACACCTGCCATGCGGATGTTACAAGCGAATCCAAAATAGACTTCTCTGGGCCTCAGTTCCCTCATCTGTAGAATGGGGATTGAGACTCTGAGCCCTGTGTAATAATGCTGGTATTTCTTTAGCACTTTTGCCAAGCGCTGTTCTAAGCTCTGGGGGGGGGGGGGGGGGGGGCGGCGGGCTATGAGGTGATGAGGTTGTTCCACAATGGGGCGCACAGTCTTAATCTCCATTTTACAGATGAGGTTACTGAGGCACAGAGAAGTTCAGGGGCTTGCCCAAAGTCACACAGCTGACAAGTGGCAGATCTTGGATTTGAACCCATGACCTCTGACTCCCAAGCCTGGGCTCTTTCCACCATGTGGGACAAGGACTGTGTTCAACCTGATTAGCCTCTGTCTATCCCAGTGTTTAATACAGAGCTTGGCACATAGTAAGCCCTTAACAAATAGCATTAAAAAATCCATCATTCAATGGTATTTATTGAGCGCTTATTGTGTGCAGAGCACTGTACTAAGCAACTGGGAGAGCACAGTAGAACAGAGTTGGTAAGCTTGTTTCCTGCCCACAAGGAGCTTTCAATCTAGAGAGGGTGACAGGCATTGAAATTAATTATGGCGTAGCAGATAGAGCACGGGCCTGGGAGTCAGAAGGTCCTGGGTTCTAATCCCAGATCCACCACTTCTCTGCTCTGTGACCTTGGGCAAGTCTCAGTTCTCAGGGCAACTTCTCTGTGTCTCAGTTACCTCATCTGTGAAATGGAGATTGAGACTGTGAGCCCCATATGGGACAGGGACTGCATCCAACCTGATTTGCTTGTATCCACCCCAGTGCCTAATAGAGTGCCTGGCACATAGTAAGCGCTTAACAAAACCATAATAATTATTATTATTAGGTAAGCATTGTAGGGCTGGGGGTGGGGTGAATAAATGTACTTAAAGGTTACAGACCCAGGGGCAAGGTGGATGCAGGAGGGAGTAGGGAAAATGAGGGCTTAGTCAGGGAAGGCTTCTAGGAGGAGAAAGGATTTTAATAAGGGGGAGGGCGTTCTAGGCCAAAGGCAATAGGTGGGCAAAGGGTGGGTGGTGAGGTAGGTGAGATTGAGACCCAGGGAACAGGTCGGCCGTAGAGGAGCAGATTTCTCCAGCACGTCTCTCACCTTACTTAAGGGCATTTCCCATGAGAAAATAGAAAATCTTCCAAATAGAGTGAAGAACAAAATCACTATCTGCGTTCTCCGTGTAAAAGGAGTCATTGCAGGAAAGAGCCTATGGACTTCTTAATGCCAGCTAGGTTCGAATTGAACCTATTTTTCTCTTCTGCCCTATTAAAAAAAAAAAGTGCATCAAGTCATGAAGGAAACTCTGGGGTAAGCCTGTTTCAGCTCTCTTTTCCTTCAGAATGAAAAGTTTCAGGTGATTACTGGAGACATTTCATTTAGGCAGAAATGTTTTCTCAGGCAAGAATTTTTAGCACTGTAGGGGAAACTAGAGCTAAAAGGAAAGCTTGTTTTTCTTGGCAGCCTTGTCAAATATGGTAATCCAGACATTCCCGTTTAAGTCACGAGGGGCTCGGTCTCACCACATGTTTAGAGGTGAAAGTGTATTTGGAACAGATAAAATGATCATAATCCTATCTGTGGTATTTGTTAAGTGCTTGATCTGTGCCAAGCCTCGGAGTGAGAGTTGGGGTAGATACAAGATAATCAGGTCTCAAATCGGGTTCAGAGAATGAAGAAGGAGGGAGAACAAGTATTGACTCTCCATTATACAGATGAGGGAACTGAAGCCCGGAGAAGTTAGATGTTTTGCCCAAAGTCACCCAGCAGACAAGCGGTTTAAGGATTAGAACCCAGATCCTCCGACTCACAGGCCCACGCTCTTTCCACAAGGCTGTGCTGCTGCAATCTAATTAGGGTTCTCAGTTTTGTTCAAACTGAGAACTGTCACACAGTGTACAATCATAGAGACCAATAATAATAATGATGGTATTTGTTAAGCGCATACTATGTGCCAAGCACTGTTCTAAGCACTGGAATAGATAGAAGGTTATCAGGTTGTCCCACGTGGGGGTCCCAGTCTTCATCCCCATTTTACAGATGAGGTAAGTGAGGCACAGAGAAGATAAGTGACTTGCCTAAAGTCACATAGCTGACAAGTGTCAGAGCCGGGTTTAGAACCCATGACCTCTGACTCCCAAGCCCAGGCTCCTTCCACTAAGCCACGCTGCTTCTCAGAGTAGTAAATTTAATCCTAATAATTGTGGTATTTGGTAAGCACTTACTATGTGTGCTAAGCGCTGTCCTAAGCGGTGGGGTAGATGCAAGATATTCAGGTCGGACACAGTCCCTTGCCCCACGTGGGGCTCACAAACGAAGAGGTAGGGAGAAAAGGTATTGACTCTCCATTGTTCAGATGAGGAAACTGAGGTACAGAGCAGTTCAGTCATATTTATTGAGCGCTTACTGTGTGCAAAGCACTGTACTAAGCGCTTGGGAGAATGCAAAATAACAACAAACACATTCCTGCCCACAGTGAGCTCACAGTCTAGAGGGGGAGACCGACATTAATATAAATAAATCAATCAAATTACAGAGAAGAGACTTGTGCAAGGTCATGCAGCAGGCAGTGGCACAATCCCCGGACTCATCACATGTTCTTTCCACTAGGCCACACCGCTTCATTGGAAATGGCTCCTTTGGCACCGTGCCTGGCTTCCCAGAGGAAGCGTCAAGTCAATATAGACTGTGTTTGGGTGTCATAATCTTCATCTATTTCAGTTCTCCCTCCCCCCATTAAATTTTGGAAATTTCCTCCCAGCCCTGCTACATCTAGTGACGTGACCCAGTGGAAAGGGCACGGGCCTGGGGGGCAGAGAACCTGGGTTCTAATCCCGCCTCCACCACTGGCCTGGTGAATGAGCTGGGGCGAGTCATGTAACTTCTCCGTGCCTCTGTTTCGTCATCTGTAAAAGGGGGACTCATTTCCCGATCATACCTTCTACTGAGACTCTGAGCCCCACGTGGAACAGGGGCTTAGAACAGTGCCTGACACATAGTAAGCACTTATATTCGTCCATTCATTCATTCAGTCGTATTTATTGAGCACTTACTATGTGCAGAACCCTGTACTAAGCGCTTGGAAAGTGCAGTACAGCAATGAAGAGAGACAATCCCTGTCCACAACGGGCTTAAAGTCTAGAGCGGGGGAGACAGACATCAATACAAGTAAACAGGCATCAGTATAAATAAATAGAATTATAGGTATATACATAAGTGCTGTGGGGCCGGGGGTGTCAAAGGGAGTAAGTCGAGGTGATGTGGAAGGGAGGGGGAGCTGAGGAAAAGGGGGCTTAGTCTGGGAAGGCCTCTTGGAGGAGGTGAGCCTTCAGTAGGGTTTTGAAGGGGAGAAGAATGATTGTATGGCGGATTTGAGGAGGGAGGGCGTGGGCCAGGGGTCGTCAGCGGGAAAGGCGAGATGGAGGCACGGTGAAGAGTTCTGCGGCACCAGAGAGGCACAGTGTGCGGGCTGGGCTGTAGAAGGAGAGAAAGGAGGTGAGGTAAGAAGGGGCAAGGTGATGGAGAGCTTTAAAGCCAATAGTGAGTTTGTGTTTGATACGGAGGTTGATTGGCAACCGCTGGAGATTTTTGAGGAGGGGGGTGAAATGCCCTGAACATTTCTGTAGAAAGATAATCCGGGCAGAAAGTTGGGAGGTCAGAAAGGAGGCTGATGCAGTAATCCAGTGGGGACAGGATGAGTGATTGTACTAATGTGGTAGCGGTTTGGACAGAGAGGAAAGAGGAGATCTTGGCGATGTTGTGAAGGTGAGACTGGCAGGATTTGGTGATGGATCGGATGTGTGGGGTGAATGAGAGCGCAGAGTCAAGGAGGACACCGTGGTTACGGGCTTGTGAGAGAGGAGGGATGGTGGTGCCGTCTACAATGACGGGAAAGTTCGGGAGAGGACAGGGTTTCGGAGGGAAGATGGGGAGCTCCGTCTTGGACATGTTGAGTTGGAGGTGGCAGGAGGACATTCAAGTCGAGACGTC
Organism: Ornithorhynchus anatinus; assembly: GCF_004115215.2. Lineage (NCBI taxonomy): Eukaryota > Metazoa > Chordata > Mammalia > Monotremata > Ornithorhynchidae > Ornithorhynchus > Ornithorhynchus anatinus. Next base: position 20,446,773 of record NC_041734.1, read on the forward strand.
CTGAATGCAGGAGGACATGTGAGCCTGGACAGAGAACAGGGGAGGAGATATAGATTTGGGTGTCATCCGCATAGAGATGACAGTTGAAGCTGTGTGAGCCCGTCATTGGGCAGGGATTGTCTCTATCTGTTGCCGAATTGTACATTGCAGAATACAGAGTACTACGGAATGAACGAATGAGTTCTCCGAGGGAGGGAGTGTAGATGGAGAATAGAAGGGGACCAAGAACCGACCCTTGAGGAACCCCTACAGTTGGGGGGTCGGAGGGGGAGGAGGAGCCCGCCAAGGAGACCAAGAATGAAGTGCCAGAGAGCTGAGAGGAGAACTGGGAGAGGACGGAGTCCGTGAAGCTGAGGTTGGATAACGTATCCAGGGGAAGGGGATGGTCGACAGTGTCAAAGGCAGCTGAGAGGTCGAGGAGGATGAGGATGGAGTGGGAGCCGTCGGATTTGGCAAGAAGGAGATCACTGGTTGGATCGGTGCTCGGGAACAGCAGAGCAGCACTTTGGATGGAGAGGATCTTCTCTGACCTACTTAACGTTTCAAAGGTTCAGAAGTAATTCAGATACCTGAAAAAGTATCCAGAAGGCGGAATATCCTGCCCTAATTATCTTGTATCTAACCCAGTGCTCAGTTCAGTGCTGGGCTCATAAGTATTTATTTAGAGAAATGGCGTAGCTTAGCGATAAGAGCCCGGGCTTGGGAGTCAGAGGCCGTGGGTTCTAATCCTGCCGCCGCCACTTGTTTGCTGTGTGACCCTGAACAAGTCACTTCACTTCTCTGTACCTCAGTTACCTCCTCTGTAAAATGAGAATGAAGACTCTGAGCCCCACGTGGGACAACCTGATAACCTCGTGTCTACCCCAGAACTTAGAACAGTGCTTGGCACATAGTACACACTTAAGAAATACCATTATTATTATTATTAGTCTATTTACTTGCTCCTTGGGTTTGGTTATTTTTTGGTAGCATGCCCTGGGCCGCCTTTGGCTTTGAGGATTGTTTTAGGTGATCCTGCATTATAAGCAATGAGAGGAAGTTGGGCTCTTCTTCTTCCCCAACTCCATTCTTTCCTCCCACATCAGTCACTATTAAGAAGACAGTGTCCCAGTGAGAGAGATGCGTCTTATAGCTTCTCAACTGGACACTTTTTTGTGGAGCAGTGCTAAGATTTTCCGTGAGGGGATTCCCACAGGAAGTTTTCGGGGCCAGTTAGAGAAGATTGGAAGATCAAAGTGAAGAAGGCTGATGTTTCGGGCATTGTTGACGTCCATGTCAATTCAGGGTCAGTTGCCTATGTATTTTTTTTTTAATGGTATTGTCTGTGGCCACTGTACTAAGCTCTGGGGTCTTATGCCATCGAGTCATTGCCAACCCATAGCGACACCACGGACACATCTTTCCCGGAATACCCCCTCTCCGCCTGCAGTCATTCCAGTAGTGGTTCTTAGAGTTTTCATAGTAAAAGTACAGAAGTGGTTTACTGTTGCCTCCTTCCGCACAGTAAACTCGAGCCTCCGCCCTCGACTCTCTCCCGTGCCGCTGCTGCCCAGCACGGGGGAGTTTTGAGTTGTAGTAGATGGCCTTCCACTCGCTAGCCACTGGCCCAGCCAGGAATGGCTTGGACAGGCCTCTGCTTGACTCTCCCTCCCGTAGCCGAGACTGGTAGAGGACTGGAAACTCTCCAGGTGCCACCCTGAGAGGGCAACGCTGGGATAGATACAAGCAAATCAGGTTGGACACAGTCCTTGTCCCACACTGGGCTGACAGTCTTAATCCCCATTTTTTTTTTTTACAGATGAGGTAACTGAGGCACAGAGAAGTGAAGTGACTTGCCCAAGGTCACGCAGCACGCACATGGTGGAACCAGGATTAGAACCCATGACCACCTGACTCTCAGACCCATGCTCTATCCACTAGGCCACACTGCTTCTCACTGCCACGCTGCTCCTTAGGATGTCCAGGAAATTTTGAGGAACCATACTTTTTTGCAAATGCGTGAAAACGATGGAATGGTTGTCGGCTACAAAAAATCCCACCTTGTTTTTCTTTGCAGAAATCCTTCCCTCGTTTCTTCAGAAAGTGGAAGTCGTCTCCGAGGCCTCCAGAGAGACGTGTGCAGCTCTAAGTGACTGCCTTAATCTCTTCACAAAGCAAGAAGAGGTAGGTGGCTCACTCGGAGGGATTCTCGCGTTGCAAGCCATCTCGCAAAGTCTGCGGTCGAAAGGTAGGCCTTTGAACTGCTGGAGGATGGGGGCTACCAGTGCAGGTTCCATCAGAGAAAGTAGAAACTCACCTCCCGTTTGGAAAGGATACAGTGTCCTCATCCTCCTTGCCATTGTCATCCAAAGTGATTTGTTTCCTCAGTGTTTTTTGTATTGCACTCTACCAGGTTCTGGAGAAGTAGGGACATTATAAACCTGGCCCCTGCCTCTTAGAGTGCACGCAAATTAAAGGTAATAAAACAAAAAGAGAGAGAGAGAGAGAGAGAGATAGAACAAAAAGGAAGCACCAGCGAAGGGAAGGGAAGCAACCTGTTTATTAATTATAATTAACAATTATGGTATCTGTTAAGCCCTTACTCTGACCCAGGCACCGTACTAAGCGTCGGGGTGGATCCAAGCAAATCGGTCCCTGTCCCACATGGAGCTCAGAGTCTCCATCCCCATTTTACAGACGAGGTCACTGAGGCCCAGAGAAGAGAAGTGACTTGCCCAAGATCACCCGGCAAGCAACTGGCGGTGCCGAGATTAGCACCCAGGGCCTCTGACTCCCGGGCCGGTGCTCTTTCCACTAGGCCGTGCTGCTTTTAAGAGTCCCCTATGTGGGACTCTTAGCAGAATGCGCAAACCTGCCTTCGTTTCCTTTGCCTTAGTCGGTCGAGGTTGATTCCCTTCCACTTCTCATCAGTGCTAAACCCCCTAGCGTCCTAAAATGAGATCGTTATCGTAAGCGTAGATCGAACTGGGCCGAGGAGTTGGAACTCTAAGATGAAAGGAGTCACTCCCTTCCCCGGCCCGGTGACCTGGACCGTCTGAAGGCGCTTTAGTCCGGAATGGGAATTTTTGCTTCTCGGTACTTTATGAGACAGTTAAAATAGTAGTAAATCTGCTCTTGTCGTCAACAGGATGTGTTAGAAGAATTTGGACTTGTGCAGTATGATTCACAGATTCACAGTCAAAGTTGTTAATTTAGTCACCATTCAGATTCATCCAAGAGCTGGTTTTGTCAGACTAAATGAAGGCAACTTTTTATAGCTAATCTTCCAGTCATTCAGTTAGATAACTGCTGAGAGAGAGAGCGAGAGTCTCTATTTAAAACTAATCCCTGACGGCACTCCTCTTTGAATAGGATCCTTCTTTTCCACAGCTTAACGTGCTGCAGAGGAATATAACTATGCGTCGGAATGAAATATTTGTGTCCTCTAACTTTTAAGTGAGAGGGATCAGTCTTGGAGTAGTCGTTTTCAGTGACCGCAGCATTATTATTCTAGTTTACGTAAATGTATCGAGGGGTCAAAAACACCCAGGGCAGTGCGGTGACAAAGAGGGAGAGAGCTTTGAAGAAAGTCCTGTCACGTTTGTGATGTCACCAACCTCCAAAGGATCTTTTTCTGCCCTACTACATGTTCAGCTGATCTGCATAGTTGTCCTTCGTATTAAAAGATGATGCTGGAATCGAGTGATCACACAGTGGAGAAAACATTTTGACTGAAAGCAGCTGGGCCTCGTAGAAAGAGCTCCGTCCCGGCAGGCTCTGCTGCTTGCTTGCTGTGTGAACTTGGACAGGTCGTAGGACTTCTCTGTGCCTCAGTTTCCCCTCTGCAAAATGGGGATTGAACACCCCTCCTCCGTACTTTTAGACCGTAAGCCCCTTGTGGACGGGGGCTAAATCCAACCCGATTATTTCGTATCTACCCCAGAGCTCAGTACAAGTGCTGGGATTTTTAAGTGCTCAACAGATACCATAAACGTTCTTATTATTGTTGTTTCAAAGTAAAATGAAATCCAGGGTGCTCATAAACTAGGTCTTAGAAAAGACTTTTAGTTCCCATAAGTGTACAGTTTCCAGGCGGTTTAAATGTGTGTATCAGATGAACGTGGGCACTTTGATGTTTGGAGATACCTTTCAAATGGCTAGTTATGTAATTTTAAAGATTAGACTCTGAACCGGGCAAACATGTTTATTTGCAGAGGTGAACGCTGATCTTTCTTAATAACTGTGGATTAGGTGGAGTTTAGACGAGGGGTAAATGCAGTAGAGAAAGCATTAATAGGACTGGGGATGCGTTGTATTTTTTTCCTGTCACCACTAATGCCCTTCAGATGCCAATTCTTTCCTACACAATATCGGGGCCCAGGCTTTGGGAACCCAGGGAAGGGTTGGGCGTGTTGATAGGATGGAGGGCTCTTTGTCAGAGGTCTGAAAATCATAGTTTAGGTGTGGCAAGATAAGAAAATTAAAGCCATCCTGAGGGTTAGCGACATCATCGAAGCTAATCTCTGCCGATGTTCCAAAGTATCGGCACGACCTTCGTTTGGGGACTTCGTAAGCGCGGAGACTTTTCTTCCGGTAATTTAATTTTTAAAAAGTTTTTGAACGTCAGCCCGTTTGCGAGAGGTTGGCGTGCAGTACCCTGCTATACCCCAAAAGTGATGACTCCCGGAAAACTAGAGGAACGGTCTAATTTGAAACATACACACGGATGCGGGAGAATGTTAGATGGACGGGGTTGATTGTTTCTTTCTCAGGAGCTTGGCAAACCTGTCCAAAATTCCACCAGGATAACTCAGAAGCATATTTTGGGACATCCCTCTAGTTTCGCCCGTTTTCCGTACCTGAGCGTTTGCTTCTTGGGTGCAGTTTAAAGCGGGAGTGTCATCACAGACAGAACTTGGCTCATTTCTTTGTAAATCTGCAGGCCATGGGGAGAAAGGAAAAAAGGGTTAAGTTCAGCGCAGGGGCTGCCCAAAAGCCAGGCTCGTGTCTTCTGCGGAGAAGTCTAGAATGAGCTTCATGTAAGCCTCCATCAGCGGGATTTGAGCGCTTACTGTGTGCAGACCACTGTGCTAAGCCCTTGGGAGAATGCAGTGTGACAGAGTTGGTAGGCACATTCCCCGCCCACTACTTAATTAATGTTGGTATTTGTCAAGCGCTTACTATGTGCAGAGCACTGTTCTAAGTGCTGGGGTAGATAAAGGGTAATCAGGTTGTCCCACGTGAGACTCACAGTCTTCATCCCCATTTTACAGATGAGGGAACTGGGGCCCAGAGAAGTGAAGTGACTTGCCCCCAGTCACACAGCAGCCAAGTGGCAGAGACGGGATTCGAACCCATGACCTCTGACTCCCAAGCCCGGGCTCTTTCCACTGAACCACGACTAGCAGCTTCCAGTCTGGAGGAGAAGCTTAGGAGTCTCCATAAGGTTGAGTTGACATGACAACGGAGTTGGCCGTTTGGGGAGCTTGTTGGCGAAGGAGATTGATTCCTAAAAGGCCATGTCAGCTGCCCATTTTTAGGGGTTAACTGAGAGTTCTGGGCTGCCGTGCCCACATCCACAAAGGCCCGGGCAGAGTAGAGGGCAGGGGACCGGGGTTTCTTAGTCCTGATGCCGTTTTTAGTGCTTTCTCGTCTATCTGCTGTGGAGCGGGGCCGTCTGGGTGCAAGGTCACCCTCCCACGGAGCCGGTTCGGGGCGGGAACGTCATCGTCGCTCGTCGCGGGCCGGGAATGTGTCCGTTTATTGTTGTGTGGTCCTCTCCCAAGTGCTTAGTACGGTTCTTTGCTCTTACTGAGAAGCAGTGTGGCTCAGTGGAAAGAGCCCGGGCTTGGCTGTCAGAGGTCATGGGTTCGAATCCCAGCTCTGCCACTTGTCAGCTGTGTGACTGTGGGCAAGTCACTTCACTTCTCTGTGCCTCAGTGACTCCCATCTGTAAAATGGAGATGAACACTGCAAGCCCCATGTGGGACCACCTGATCGCCTTGTATCCTCCCCAGCGCTTAGAACAGTGCTTTGCATTTAGTAAGTGCTAAACAGACACCATCATTATTATTATTACTATTATTATTATTATTATTAGTGCTGCCCTGGTGGGCTATTGAGGATGTGGTTGGGGGGGACTTTTCCTCGCGGCCGAGCATGGCCCAGCGGGAAGGGCTTGGGGTTGGGAGTCAGAGGAGGTGGGTTCCAATCCCGGCTCTGCAGACGAGGGTTGCCGTGTGACCTTGGGCAGGAACTTTGACTTCTCCAAAACGGGGATCCAGCCTGAGCGCCCCGCGTGGGACGGTGGCCAGCTTGGTCTGCCTAGAGCCACCCCCCCCCCCCCAGTGCTTAGCGCAGTGCTTGGCGCCTAGCGCTGCACAAAGCAGCGTGGCTCAGTGGAAAGAGCCTGGGCTTTGGAGTCAGAGGTCACGGGTTCGACTCCCGGCTCTGCCACTTGTCAGCTGTGTGACTGTGGGCGAGTCACTTCACTGCTCTGTGCCTCAGTTACCTCATCTGTAAAATGGGGATTAACTGGGAGCCTCACGTGGGACAACCTGATTACCCTGTATCTACCCTAGTGCTTAGAACGGTGCTTGGCACATAACAAATACCAACATTATTATTAAAATACCGTCATTATTATCATTGTTATTATTGTTAGTGCGGTGGGCGGGGAGAACGGGGGGGCGGTGCGGGGAGACCCCGGCAGGGGGCGCCGTGCAGTCCCGCCCAGCGCGCTCTACCGAGCCGCGCCTTCCTCCCGCCCCTCGGGATTGGGGCGCCGGGGGGCGGGGTCGGGTTTGGAAGGAGGGAGCGCGGGCCGGGGATTGGAGGAAGCGGAGCGGGCCGGGGCCGGGGATTGGAGGAGGGAGAGAGGGGCGGGGCCTGGGATTGGTTGGGGGGGGAAATGAGGAGCCGGGCCGGGGATTGGAGGAGGGAGAGAGGGGCGGGGCCGAGGATTGGAGGAGGGAGAGAGGGGCGGGGCCTGGGATTGGGGGAGGGGAATGAGGAGCGGGGCCGGGGATTGGAGGAGAGGGGCGGGGCCGAGAATTGGAGGAGGGAGAGAGGGGCGGGGCCTGGGATTGGAGGAGGTTGAGAGGGGCGGGTCCGGGGATTGGTTTTGGGGGGGGGGGAATGAGGAGCGGGGCTGGCGATTGGTTTTGGGGGGGGGGGAATGAGGAGCGGGGCTGGCGATTGGTTTTGGGGGGGGGGGAATGAGGAGCGGGGCTGGCGATTGGAGGAGGGAGCGCGGGGCGGGGCCGGGGGCGTGTCCCTGGAGGGGGGAAGGAGGAGGAGGAGGAGAAGAGCGGAGCGGCGCGGCGCGGCGCGGGTCGGTGTCCTTGCGGCGGAGCGGCCGGAGCCGGAGCGGGCAGAGAGGGGAGGTAAGGTAAGGTAAAGTAAGGCGGGAATCCCCCGGAGCCCGCCGTTGGGCAGACGCGTTCTCTCCCTGCTTCCCCCCTCGTCCAGCCCCAGCGCTTAGCCCAGCGCTCCGCACAGGGCGGGCGCCCCATCGGGACCACGGGCTGCGGGCGCCAGCGGGCTGCGGGCTCCAGCGGGCTGCGGGCTCCAGCGGGCTGCGCCCCGGCACCCTGGACCGCTCATTTCCCCGCTCGGGGGACAAGAGCCCGGGCTGGGCGGGCCCGGGGCCCGGGGTTCGAGTTCCGCCCCCGGGGGCCGGGGTTCGAATCCCGCCTCCGGTCAGCTGCGGGGGGGGGGGGGGGGGACTGCGGGCAGGGCACTCGACTCCCCTCCCCGGGCCTCGGTGCCCTCCTCTGCCCCGTGGGGACTCCGCCTTCATTCCGTCCCGTTTATCGAGCGCTCACGGCGTGCGGAACCCTGTACTAAGCGCTGGGGAGGCGACCCTTGGGCACCAGAGACAGACCCGGCCCAACAGCGGGCTCCCCGTCTAAAAGGTGAGCCCCACGTGCCACCCGCCGGTGACCTTGGATTCCCCCCGACGTTTAGAACAGTGCTTAGCACATAGGAAGCGCTTGCCAAATGCCATCATCATCATTGTGCCCCGGGGCCCTCCTCTGTCAAATGGAGATTCCTTCATTACGTCACATTTATTAAGCGCTTACGGTGTGCAGAGCACTGTACTGAGCGCTGGGGAGGCTACAGTTGGGCAACAGAGAGAGGCGGTCCCGGCCCAACCGCGGGCTCACGGTCTAAAAGGGGGATGACTGTGAGCCCCACATGGCACAACCCCATGACCTTGGATCCCCCCCTCCCCCAGTGCTTAGAACAGAGAAGCAGCGTGGCTCAGTGGAAAGAGCCTGGGCTTGGGAGTCCGAGATCATGGGTTCGAATCCCGACTCTGCCGCTTGTCAGCTGTGTGACTTTGGGCAAGTCACTTAACTTCTCTGTGCCTCAGTTACCTCATCTGTAAAATGGGGGTTAAGACTGTGAGCCTCATGTGGGACAACCTGATCACCCTGTATCCACCCCAGCGCTTAGAACAGTGCCCTGCACGTAGTAAGCGCTTAACAAATACCAACATTGTTATTAGAACAGTGCTTAGCTCATAGGAAGCGCTTGACAAATGCCATCATCATTATTGTGCCCCAAAGGCCCTCCTCTGTCAAATGGAGATTCCTTCATTATGTCACATTTATTAAGCACTTATGGTGTGCAGAGCACTGTACTGAGCGCTGGGGAGGCTACAGTTGGGCAACAGAGAGAGACGGTCCCGGCCCAACAGCGGGCTCACGGTCTAAAAGGGGGATGACTGTGAGCCCCACATGGCACAACCCCATGACCTTGGATCCCCCCCTCCCCCAGTGCTTAGAACAGAGAAGCAGCGTGGCTCAGTGGAAAGAGCCTGGGCTTGGGAGTCCGAGATCATGGGTTCGAATCCCGACTCTGCCGCTTGTCAGCTGTGTGACTTTGGGCAAGTCACTTAACTTCTCTGTGCCTCAGTTACCTCATCTGTAAAATGGGGGTTAAGACTGTGGGCCTCATGTGGGACAACCTGATCACCCTGTATCCACCCCAGCGCTTAGAACAGTGCCCTGCACATAGTAAGCGCTTAACAAATACCAACATTGTTATTAGAACAGTGCTTAGCTCATAGGAAGCGCTTGACAAATGCCATCATCATTATTGTGCCCCAAAGGCCCTCCTCTGTCAAAGGAGATTCCTTCATTACGTCACATTTATTAAGCACTTATGGTGTGCAGAGCACTGTACTGAGCGCTGGGGAGGCTACAGTTGGGCAACAGAGAGAGACGGTCCCGGCCCAACAGCGGGCTCACGGTCTAAAAGGGGGATGACTGTGAGCCCCACATGGCACAACCCCATGACCTTGGATCCCCCCCTCCCCCAGTGCTTAGAACAGTGCTTAGCACATGGGAAGTGCTTAACAAATGCCATCGTCACTATTAATAATAATGTTGGTATTTGTTAAGCGCTTACTATGTGCCGAGCACTGTTCTAAGCGCTTGGGAAGTCCAATTCGGCAACAGAGACAATCCCTGCCCGACAACGGGATCACAGTCTAGATGGGGGGCGACTCTGAACCCCACGTGGATCAACCTGATGACCTTGGAGCTCCCCCCCTTCCTCCCAGGGCTTAGAACAGTGCTTGGCACATAGGAAGTGCTTGACAAATACCATCATCATTATTCCGCAGGCCTCAATTCCCTCATCTGTCAAATGGGGTTGAAGACCGTGAGCCCCTTGTGCGACAACCTGATGACCTTGGATCCCCCCCTTCCCCAGCGCTTAGAGCAGTGCTTGGCACGTAGGAAGGCTTGACCAATGCCATCATCGTCATTATGATAATTATTATTATCATTATTACGAGGGACCGGCCGGTGGCTCGTTGTTTGCCATTGGAAGACTTTCTTTTTGGAGCCTGGAAGACTTTCTTTTCAGAGCCACTCATCCAGTTGTTATTTATTGAGCACCTACTGTGTGCAAAGGACCGTACTAAGTGCTCAGGAGAGGACTAGGCAACAAAAAAGACACATTCCCCGCCCTCAAGGAGTTTACATTCTAAGGGGGGGTGGAGACAGACATGCAGATAAAGCCATAGCCATGATCATTTTTGGTCATTCGGGTATTTATGGTCAGCTCGGCATTGCCAGCCCGTTGTTGGGTAGGGATTGTCCCCATCTGTTGCCGGATTGTACTTTCCAAGCGCATAGTATAGTGTTCTGCACCTAGTAAGCGCTCAGTAAATAGGAAGGAAAGAATTGCATCTTCTGATTCAGGGGAATCAGATATTTACGGTCAACTCAGTATTGTAACTTCTAATTCAAGGGAATCGGTATTTTGGTCAACTCAGCATTGCGAGCCTGTTGTTGGGTAGGGATTGTCTCCATCTGTTGCCAGATTGCACTTTCCAAGTGCTTAGTACAGTACTCTGCACACAGTCAGCGCTCAATAAATACAAATGAGTGCCGGAATTGCATCTTCTAATTCAAGGGAATCGGGTATTTATGTCAACTCGGTATTGCAGCTTCTGGGTCAAGGGAATCGAGTATTTATGGTCAACTCGGTTTTGCAACTTTTAATTCAAGGGAATCGGGTATTTATGGTCAACTCGGTATTGCAACTTCTGATTCAAGGGAATCGGGTGTTTATGGTCAACTCAGAATTGCAACTTCTAATTCAAGGGAATCGGATATTTATGGTCAGCTCGGTATTGCAACTTCTAATTCAAGGGAATCGGGTACTTATGGTCAACTCGGTATTGCTCTTCGTTTGGTACCAAAAAGATGAGGATGACTCTTAACCTTCCCTTTTAAGTGGCGCGTGGCCTATTTAAAGTTTAATCAAATGCCGTGTGGCGTTTCCCTTCCGTTCTAGTTGCTAGCGTTGCCTTCCTGTCGTTAAAACGCATCTCACCCCAATAGCGTAATTCTCCGGCTACCTCCGAATTTCCAACAGATATTCACGGGGAAAAAATGTCCTAACTCACCTTTGAAAGGTCGGGTTTTATTTCGTCTCTTCCCCTCTTCACCAACTATTTAATTATTCTCTCTGTGCCGCGCAAAATTCCGATCGCCGTTGGAAATGCACCACGTGGAAGTGATCGGACTTGTTTTTTGTTGAAACGAATTCGGACTCGAGAGGAGTTTTGGGTAGCGTAACGGGACCGTCGGTTTCCGGTTCTTAAAATGGAGGCGTTAAAGGGGGAAGCATGCGTTCATAAAATGCCTTGTCGCGCTTGCAGTGCAATTTGCGTGGATTTCAAAATGAATTTTCATAAATTGGGTCCAGTTTACAAAAAGACCCCTGTTTCTAAAATACCTCTAAGCTTGCGCTTTCGGTGGCAGGTGGGGATTCGAACTTGTAAATATGGTTAGTTGCGGGGAGGGTGGATTCTGGGAAATTAGCCTGAATCTGGTTTCAGCTTTTTTTTTAAGGCATCTGTTAAGCACTTACTAGGTGCCAGGCACCGTACTAAGTGCTGAGGGAGTGTAAAATAATCAGGTTGTACACAGTCTGCGGGGCTCACAGTCTTAATCCCTATTTTACTGAGGTCCAGAGAAGTGAAATGACTTGCCCCAGGTCACACAGCATACAAGTGGTGGCACGGGGATTAGAACCTGGGTCCTTTCGATTCCCCGGCCCGGGCTTTTTCCGTCGGACCCCGCGGCTTCTCGATTTAAAGTGCAAACCCGGTCTCTTGGTGTAGTCCGGGAGGCTGTCGGATGTGAACTGAAATGAAAACTGTCCCACTACAACTCAACCCAACACCTGCTTCATTTTCCAGTCAGCCAGTCGTATTTATTGAGCGCTTGCTGCGTGCAGAGCAGCGTACCAGGCGCGGGGGAACGATAAACGGGCACATTCCCTGCCCACGAGGAATTTACAGTCTAGAGGAGCTATTTTTAAAGTCCTCATCTGTCCTAAATGCCGGTTGTTGGCGAGGAAGGGGAATAGATGGAGAAATGAAATTCAGTAAGGAAATGGGGAGGAGCAAATGGTGGAATCCTCCAAGTTGTACATATACAGAAGTCTTAATAGCAAGACCAGTTTTCTGTCCCCAGAATACATCACAACAGCACTGATGACTCAAACTTGAAAGTGAGAGGAAGTTTATTTCCTGATATGGTGTAGAGCCATCTATCAGCTCTTGAAAGAAGGCACTGGGCTGAAACGCACGGCCGTAAAATATGCCCGGCATAGTTATAATAATAGTAATAATGTTGGTATTTGTTAAGCGCTTATTATGTGCAGAGCACTGTTCTAAGTGCTGGGGTAGATACAGGGTAATCAGGTTGTCCCACGTGAGGCTCACAGTCTTCATCCCCATTTTACAGATGAGGTAACAGGCACAGAAAAGTGAAGTGACTTGCCCATAGTCACACAGCTGACAAGTGGCAGAGCCAGAATTCGAACCCATGACCTCTGACTCCCAAGCCCGGACTCTTTGCACTGAGCCACGCTGCCTCACGGTTATCTGTCCTCTCTCTCTCTCGCCTAGTATTTCTTTAACTTCCCTGGTTAGTAATCCCAGCTCCGCCGCTTGTCTGGCTATGTGATCCTGGGCGAGTCACTTCCCTGGGCCTCAGTTTCCTCAACTGTGAAATGAGCATTCAATCCTGGTTCGCCCTCCTTTTCAGACTGTGAGCCCCCCCGTGTGACAGAGATTGGGTCCGACCCACGAGCTTGTCTCTACCCCTGGGTTTAGAACGGCGCTTGACACACATTAAGAGCTCAGTGGGTACCATTAAATAAATAAAATGCGGTGAGAGAGCTGCGGAGGTAGCCGCCCTTTGCCTACAGGGGGAGAGGCCAGCAGGGCGGTGTAGGTGATCAAAGTAGGTGGGGGGCAACAGAGGGTGAATCGATGAGAGGAGGGGGCGTCGAAGCGGGGACCGTGGAGAGAAGAGCCCTTCGGTGATTGTTTACGAGGACCCAGTGAGAGAATAATAATAATGTTGGTATTTGTTAAGCGCTGACTAGATGCAGAGCACTGTTCTAAGCGCTGGGGTAGACAGAGGGCAATCAGGTTGTCCCACGTGAGGCTCACAGTCTTCATCCCCATTTTACAGCTGAGGGAACTGAGACCCAGAGAAGCGAAGTGACTTGCCCACAGTCACATAGCTGGCAAGGGGCAGAGCCGGGGTGTTAGACCCGCCGTCCCCCAGAGAATATTTGGACAGCTCACCTCCGAGACCCTTCTCAGAATCTCCCAGGAACAAGAGTTGGCAAAATCCCCCTTTAAAATATATTAAAATGTATTAAAATGCCGTAATTTTTGAGGAATACATTTCGGGTGGTTCTCCTCGTTCTGATAGCTCAAGGTCAGAGCTGGCGGGCAACAGAAGTTGTCCTGGAGGCAGCTTGGCTCAGTGGACGGAGCACGGGCCTGGCAGTTAGAAGGACCTGGGTTCTAATTCTGGCTCTGCCACGTCTGCTCTGTGACCTTCGGTAAGTCACTTCATTCCTCTGGGCCTCAGCCACCTCCTCCGGAAAATGGGGAATGAGCCCGTGAGCCCCGTACGGGACAGGGACTGTGTCCAGCCTGATTAACTTGTATCCACCCCAGCGCTTGGACCAGTGCTTGGCACATAGTGAGTGCTTAACAAGTGCCGTAATTGTCACGATTCTCTCTGGCTGGGACCTCTCGTGAGTTATTTCTTTGTATCTGCTTTTTCGGGCAGGCGTCAAAACGAGAATAAGAAAAGTGGAACTCCACACATGAAGGTATCTTACCATAGCAGCGACTCTACATTTTTTGTTCCCATGCATTTGGCGCGTTAGGGCGAAAAAAAAGCCATTCTCCTTGCTATTTTAACCAATGTTTATCAGGTTAAGTAAAGATGTGGGGGTGCTCATTTTCCATAAGATTCCCACATCCCACTTGGGTTTGCACTTTTCATTCACCCCCACCCTCAATCCCACAGCATTTATCTACATATCTCTAATTGATTCATTTCCATTAATGGCTGTCTCCCGTCCTAAACGTATAAACTCACTGTGGGCAGGGAGCGTGTCTACCAACTCTGTTCTACCGTACGCTCCCGAGCACCTGCCGCAGTGCTCTGCACACAGTAAGCGCTCTCTAAGTACCACCGACTGATCCGTTTTTTCTGCCAAGTGACAGAAAATAACCCGGCCTCCGTTGTGGGCTGAATCGGTCTGCGGAAGCGCAATGTAATTTTCATCTGAGGTAGTGGAACTGTTCCTTTATAGTTAGTTGAATTTCGGTAAAGAATAAGTTGTTTCATTTCTAGTTTTAAAGGCTACTTCAAGGGCATCTCCAGAGAGGATACGAACGACATTTCACTGTAGACCATTTCTTAGTCCACTCAGCTCCATAGAAGTTCGAGCGTGCCATATTTGACGGTGATAGTCATAATGGTATTGGTCAAGCGCATACTGTGTGCCCAGCACTGGGGTAGATAGGGGATGATTAGGTTGGAGTAACGCCTTTGGTTCCCAGCTCGGGAATCTTCGCTGGAACAAGTAGAGGAAGAGTTGGTCCCAGCCACTCCCCAGGGGTGCACACCCGTGAACGCGGCGCATGATGTCTTCTGGTATTTTTTTAAGGCGTCCGCTAAGGGCTTACTATGTGAGTACCCCGTGCTGCAAGCGGATCAGGTTGGAGGTGGTCCATCTCAGTCCTCATTTTCCAGACGAGGGACCTGAGGTCCAGAAAAGTGAAGTGACTTTCTCAGCAGATGAATGGGGGTGCTGGGGTCAGTACCCAGGGAGTAACCAGTGCTGGCATAAAGTACTTCCTGAGCAGACCGTGTCTACCAACACCGTTGTATTGTCCCCAGTACTTAGGGGAGTGCTCTGCCACCGGAAGGAGTCAATACGTGCCATCGATGGATCGAGATGACTGCGTCAAGCACCCTGCGAAATTCGAGGGTAGATCCAAAGGGATCGGGAAGCAGCGTGGCCAAGTGGACAGAGCCCGGGCCTGGGAGTCCGAGGCCCCGGGTCCTAATCCCGGCTCTGCTGGTTCCTTGCCGGGTGACCTTGGGCAAGTCGCTTCACTTCCTTGGGCCTCAGTTCCCTCGTCTGTCAAATGGGGATAGAGACTGTGAGCCCCACATGGGACGGGGACTGGGTCCAACCCTATTTGCTTGTTTCCACCCCGGCATATAGTAAGCGCTTAACAAATGTTGTTACTACTGTTATGATAGAAGACTGCGAACATAAATTCTGTGGCATATAGTAAGTGCTTAACAAAGACTATAATAATAATGGTGGTATTTATTAAGCACTTCCTATGTGCCAAGCACTGTTCTAAGCTCTGGGATAGAGGCAAGGTAATCAGGTTATCCCACCTGGGGCACACAGTCTTAATCCCATTTGACAGATGAGGTAACTGAGGCACAGAGAAATGAAGTGACTTGCCCAAAGTCACAGAGCTGACAAGTGGCGCAGGCAGGATTAGAACCCACGACCTCTGATTCCCAAGCCTGGGCTCTTGCCGCTAAGCCACACTGCATCTCTAATATTTGTTAAGCACTTACTCTGTGCCAAGCACTGTTCTGAGCGCTGGGGTAGAGACAAGTTTAGCAGGTTGTCCCACGTGGGGCTCAGAGTCTTAATCCCCATTTGACAGATGAGGTTAACTGAGGCACAGAGCAGTTAAGTGACTTGCCCACAGTCCCACAGCTGTGGTGGAGGCGGGATTAGAACCCACGACCTCTGACTCCCAAGCCCGGGCTCTTTCCACTAAGCCACGCGGCTTATTATTATATAAGACTAGGAATGTAAGTTTTCTGGGGGCGGGCGGGGGAGTATTTGAGTGGTCTTAGGCTGAGACCGAGTGCCCAGCGAGGTAAGAGGGAGGGAAAATAGGGTTGGGGGGGGGGCTGAGAGCATGGTCCCAGAAGACTTCCTGGAGGAGACAGCATTTTGGGGGGCCCTGAACGTGGGGAAAATGCCGGTCTTGTCCGATTCGTTCAGTTTCCCCTCACGGTTGACCCAATCCTGAGTTAATAATAATAATAATAATGTTGGTA
Organism: Ornithorhynchus anatinus; assembly: GCF_004115215.2. Taxonomy (NCBI): domain Eukaryota; kingdom Metazoa; phylum Chordata; class Mammalia; order Monotremata; family Ornithorhynchidae; genus Ornithorhynchus; species Ornithorhynchus anatinus. The sequence goes on from NC_041734.1 coordinate 20,462,693, forward strand.
TTTGTTAAGCGCTTACTATGTGCCGAGCACTGTTCTAAGCACTGGGGTAGACATAGGGGAATCAGGTTGTCCCACGTGGGGCTCACAGTCTTAATCCCCATTTATCAGATGAGGGAACTGAGGCACAGAGAAGTTAAGTGACTTGCCCACAGTCACACAGCCGACAAGTGGCAGAGCTGGGATTCGAACTCATGAGCCCTGACTCCAAAGCCCACGCTCTTTGTGAACCGTTGGCGGTGACCGAGCCGGTGAGTCTCCCTTGGGACTTTTGAGCAACACATTCACCCCTAAATGAATCCCAGGGTGAAGGGCGTCTTCACGGAGTACAAAGGACGACTTATGTAGCCAAGTCCCCAGCCTCGGCAGCTGCTCGCCAAAGCGCCACGTCAGTCGTCCACCCGCCGTCTCTGCCGACGCTGGTAGTCAGCGGGGAATTTTTGCCCCTGCTCGCCATGGGGAGGCACCGCGTCTGTTAAATCGTCAGAGTGGCCTCTCCCAAGCGCTTAGTACAGTGCCCTGCACACGGTAAGCACTCGATAAATACCCTCACCTGACTGCCTGACTCTGCCGGTTTAATGGAACTCCCTGCCAATGCCATTTCCCCTAATCCGGGGAAGCGGCTTGGGCTGGGAGCCGGAGGACCCGGGTTCCAATCCTGGCTCCACCCCCCTCCATCAGGTGCCTTTGGGCAAGTCTCCTCGCTTCTCGGGGCCTCGGTTCGCTCGTCTGTAAAATGGGACTTCAGTTCCTGCAATCCCCCCTAAGCAGCGTGGCTCAGTGTAGGGAGCACGGGCTTTAGACCCAGAGGTCATGGGTTCAAATCCCGGCTCTGCACATTCCCCTGTGTCTACCCCAGCGCTTAGAACAGTGCTCGGCACATAGTAAGCGCTTAACAAATGCCAACATTATTATCCTTAGGCCGTGAGCCCCATGTGGGATCTGACAATCTTCTATCCGTGCCCCGGTACTTTCCCCGGCGCTTAGTACAGTGCTTCGCATGCAGTAAGCGCTCAATAAATACAATCGAATGGTCATGTGTGCACTCACGGCTGACACCGGCCAACAGGGTTTTATCCGTGTTGGCCAACGCAACTCCGGATCAGAAGCGGACCCTCAAATCCCATTCACCCCAGGTTCAGATGTAATGGGTTCGAGGCTCCGATAATCATTTTCTGTAAGCTGGTTGTTAAAATAAGGTTTTGAGCCTGTCGAGGTGTGTCGAATGCTGAGAAGCAGCATGGTTTAACGGATGGAGCGCGGGCCTGGGAGTCAGAAGGACCTGGGTTCTAATCCTGGCTCCGCCACGTGTCTTCTGTGACCTGGGGCAAGTCGCTTTACTTCTCTGTGACCTCACTGGAAAACGGGGAGTAAGACTGCGAGCCCTACGTGGGACAGGGACTGCGTCCAACCCGATTGCCTGGTATCCACCCCGGCGCTTAGTCTGGTACCCAGGAAGAGCTTAACAAATACCACAGTTAAGATGATTATCGTTGTTACTCAGCACCTTTTCAGCCTCCGTGGCCTGCACGTCCATCCGGTCCTGCCGACTCCCGTGAGACGTGAAAAAACCACCTCTCCACGGTAGGACCGACCTCGCCCCCTGGCACTGGCTTCTTGCCCCATGGTGGGCTGCGGAGGAACCCAGTGGTCCCTCACCATCCGAAAGGGGCAATCTTGGTGGTCTGCAGCCAGATTATACCACGTGGGGCACCTCTTCTTCTAAAGCCCGTCCCCCCTCCGAAGTTGGAGGTCTGGCCGGCCTGTCATCGGGCAGGGATTGTCTCTATCTCTTGCCAAATTGTATATTCCAAGCGCTGAGTAAAGTGCTCTGCACATAGTGAACGCTCAATAAATACTACCGAATGAATGAGTCAGGGCAACCGGGCATCGTGGCCTGAGATCTGCGGGTGGCTGCCGGTGAAGCGTAAAGCCGTCTGTTCCGAACGAACCGAAGGAAAACCTTCTTCAGTTCTGGGTGGGGGGCAGGCCCCGCCAATCCATTCCTCCAGGAGCAACCCCTCAGAAGCTTCAAGGAGACAGTTCGTTCATTCATTTGTATGTTTTGAGCGCTTAGCGTGTGCAGACCACTATACTAAAGACTTGGGAGAGGACAGCACAGTAAATAATAACAATGCTGGTATTTGGTGAGCGCTTACTAGGCGCCAAGCACAACAGACACATTCCCCGCCCACAACAAGCTCATGGTCTAGAGTCCCTTCGTGGACAAGACGTCTTTAACGGTCCCAGGCCAGGTATCTGAGCAGTTGGCCATTAAGAGATCTGGAGAGATCTCTGCACGCCAGGCTGATGGGTAGCAAGGCTCAGTCGCTGTCCTTGAACTCGGGGAGATTGGGAAGCATCGGACCCCAAAGCAGAGACAGGGCACGTGTCAGATCAATCCATCAATCAGAGGTATTTATCGAGCGTTTATTGAGTGCAGAGCATCATTCAATCGTATTTATTAAGCGTTTACCACGTGCAGAGCAATATCAGTCGTTTGATTGTATTCATCATATTTATTGAGCTCTTAGTGTGTGCAGAGCCCTATACTGAGCGCTTCGGAGAGTACAATACAACAATAAACAGGGCTTTCCCTGCCCACAGCAACCTCTCCGACACTGTACTAGGCGTTTGGAAGAGTAGCGCTTGAGAGAGGCCAGTACAATGGAGTTGGAAGGCACATGTCCCTGCCCCTTACATTCCGGAGGGGGAAACGGTTGTTAAAGTGGAGTATCTTTTGAAGAACACATAATGAGGAGCAGCATGAGAAGCAGTGTGGCTTAGCAGAAGGAGCCCGGGCTTGGGAGTCAGAGGTCGTGGCTTCTAATCCCGGCTCTGCTACTTGTCTGCTGTGACCTTGGGCAAGTCACTGCACTTCTCTGTGCTTCAGTTCCCTCCTCTGTAAAATGGGGATGAAGACTGTGAACCCCGCGCGGGACAACCCGATTATCTTGTATCCACCCCAGTGCTTAGAACAGTCATTGGCACATACTAAGTGCTTAACAAACGCCATTATTATTATTATTATTGTCGGCCTTTTATTGATCTATAAAGCCACACTCACACACAGTGGTAGGAGCTCAGTCAATCAATCATATTTATTGAGCACTTACTGTGTGTAGAGCACTGTATTAAACGCTTGGGAGAGGAAAATATAACAGGCACATTCCCTGCCCACGAGCTTATAGTCTAGAGAAGCAGCGTGGCTCAGTGGAAAGAGCATGGGCTTGGGAGCCAGAGGTCATGGGTTCGAATCCCACCTCTGCTACTTGTCAGCTGTGTGACTGTGGGCAAGTCACTTCACTTCTCTGGGCTTCAGTTCCCTCATCTGTAAAATGAGGATTAAGACTGTGAGCCTCTTGTGGGACAACCTAATTACCCTGTGTCTACCCCAGTGCTTAGAACAGTGCTCTGCACATAGAAAGCCCTTAACAAATACCAACATTATTATTATTAGAAGGAGAGACGGACAGTAATATAAATAAATCAGTGCCGGATATGGACGTAAGTGTTGTGGGACTGAGGGGAGCGGGGGGAATGAAGGGGCAAATCTAAGCCCAAGGGTGACGCGGTGGGGAGTTGGGGAAGAGGAAATAAGGACTTAGTCAGGGAAGGCCTCTTGGAGGAGGAGTGTTTTTAGTAAGGCTTATCAGTGATCTTAAACTGTCAGCAGCTCTGACTCGCTCCTTTTATTTATCTCCCACTCCCAGCCCCACAGCACTTATGTTCATATATCTGCAAAGTGCTTACAGTAGTGTCTGTCTCCCCCTCTAGACTGTAAGCTCGTTGTGGGATGGGAATATGTCTGCTGTATTCTCTCCCAAGCACTTGTTACAGTGCTTTGCACACAGAAAGTGCTCAATAAATACGACTGTCTGAAACTTTGGAAAAGAACACAGATATATATATGTGTGTGTGTGTTATATCTATATATACTCGTACACACATATATCCTAGCCATATCGCTAAACCGTAAGCTCACTGTGGGCGAGGAATGTGCCTACCAACTCTGTTGTATTGTACTTTCCCAAGCATTTACTACAGTGGTCTGCACACATTAAGTGCTCTATCAATAGCATTGGTTATTCATCCCCTCGTATTTATTGAACGCTTACTGGGTGCCGAGCACCGTACTAAGTGCTTGGGAGAGGACAGTATAGCAATAAATAGTTACTGTCCCTGCCCCCAATGAGGTTGAGATGCACATGTCTAGACCTGGGACAACTATATATAAGGAGAGAAAAATTATCAATATTAGGTAGTTTGTTCCTAACATCATTTCTGATCAGTGTGAGTGACTGTTAACAGGAAAATTTTTCTTGAAGATGATTTTCCTGGAAAATGGTTGGGGTGGAAAATGTGATTTTTTTTTTTATTCCTTTGCTCCAAGCCCAGAAGCTGACCCCAGACATCAGAGTGGGAGAGCCAGCAGCAGTTTTAGCGGTCATTCCAAGGACAAGCTGCGTGGGCTCTCAAGCCTGACTCGAAGGTCACTTCCCCTTCACTCTCTGAGAGAATTACATTTCGGGGCTGAATTCTAGGATAAGAAAAGAAGCCGATTTGTCTTGGAACCAACTGAAAAATTGCCTCCCAGAGTGTCGAAGCTCTCGTCCTTACCCGGCTTCTCCAAATCACTCCCTTGGTTGCTTCCCGTGGGTCTAAATTTTCGGGGTGCGGTTTCCTGCTAGGGAAAGGAGCTAAGTGGGGGGAAGCTGTGGGGTTGGAGTCTTTTTGATCCACTTGGAAAATGCAGCCCGGACAGCAGAACAGCCGGAGGCGGGCGGTCTTGGCTTTGACCCAAAGCGTCCTCTTATCAACCTTTCTTTCGGCATCTTGGATTCTCTCTCGGCCACAGACCAAGTTGGCCTTCTTCCTAGTGGGAGTTAATAAGCAACTTTCAGGGACTGCCCTGAATTATCTTTATAGCTCTGGAGGGTGATGACGGAGAAGCCGCATGGCCTAGAGGAAAGAACCAAGGCCCGAGAGTCAGAGGTCCTGGCTTCTAATCCTGACTCTGCCACTTGTCTGCTGTGGGACCTTGAGCAAGTCATTTCACTTCTCTGGGCCTCAGTTTCCTCATCTGCAAGATGGGGAGGTCAGTGCCTGATGATCTTCCTACGTAGGCCGTAAGCCCCACGTGGGATTGTCTGGAATCTTCCCCGGTACTTTGAACAGGGCTCGGCACATAGTAAGCGCTTCCCAAATACCACCATAATCCCTCTAGACGTTAAGTTCCTTGGGGGCAGGGAACGTGTCTACCGACTCTCCTAAGGGCTTAGTACAGTGTGGTGCAAGCAGTGAGGGCTCAATAAATACCGTTGATTGATATGTGGAAGTGACTTTATACCCTCTTCCCGGGACTTTACAGCAGGTTAGCTTTTTTGCTAAATAGTTTCCCCTCAACCTTGCCAGAACTCTGGAGGATCATTTATCCCAAACCTGTTCTAGTACCGTAGTTGCATGCCAAACGTTTTTCAAACATCATTCATTTCTACATTGTGCTTAAGATTGCTTAATCTTAGCAAAGTCAAATGTTTTACCGTTCCCAATTACTCCAAAAAGAGCCAAAAAATTGAGTAATGGATCTAAAGTATAAGCACGTAAATGATCCCGATGGCTTTAAGTAGACTTCCCCTTCTGCGAAATTCATTTTTGGTGAATGCGGGGTGTGATTTATGCTCAGACCTGAAATGTCTTTCAGGCCAGATTTCAGTGCCTGAAAGAGTTAATGAAACTTCCCAACTGCCTCCCTTATAACCAGGGAACTGTTTAAGAGTGTGGGTCGTGGTAGGCAGAGAGTGTATCTACCAACTCCGTTGTATTATCCTCTCCCAAGTGCTTAGTCCAGTGCTCTGCGCACAGTAAGCACTCAATAAAAACCAGCGAATGATTTAGAGGCCAGGAGAATGTCTCAGTATTTTATAAAAGAAGTCAATGTTCAGCCAATAAACCGATCAAAAAGCGGTCTGGGCTTCAAATGGAAGTTAGGCATTTACCGAAGCGAAGTCGTATATGAGGAATGCCGCTGGTTTTCTGAGCGGAGACTGGGAAGCAAAGCTTTTTTTTCTGGTGTTTAAGTACTTTGGGTCTAACACCGTTCTGAGCGATGGGGTAGATTCGAGCTAATCAGGTCAGACACAGTTCCCATTCCTTCCCTTCAATCGTATTTACCGAGCACTTACTGTCTGCAGAGCACTTGGGAGAGTACAATATAACGATAAACAGACACATTTCCTTCCCACAACGAACTTACTCCCTAGAAGATGAACTTACGATCCCAGCCCCTCATGAGACTCACAGTCTAAGTAGGAAGGAGAACAGGTATGGAATCCCCAGTTTACGTTAGAGGAACCCGAGGCCAGGTACGGAGTCCTCATCTGAGGAAACCGAGCACAGAGAAGTGAAGCGATTTGCCCAGAGTCTCTCAGCAAGCAGTCGGCGGAGCCGGGAGTGGCACCCGGGTCCTCTGACTCCCAGGCCCGGGCTCTTTCCACTAGGCCACGCTGCTTGTCAGCTTGAGAGACGGATTTGGTCTGGGGGAGGGATCCTTCTCTTCCCTGGACTGGTTGCAAGATGTCCTAATCCTGGAAAGGTAAAGTCAGGTCAGCCGAAGCTCAGTTGGCCAGAGGGAGTGTTGTGTCAGGGCAGGAACCAAGCTCCCTACTCCTTTCGAGTCTCACCGAGTGGTTAAATAGCATTTCCATTCCCTGGACCTGCTATCTTGGAGTGTGGGGCAAAGTTTAGGTTGAGCCCCAGAGAACTAAACGTGGGTGATCTCACAGAGCTCCTTCCAGCCCGCCCCGTATGCTCTGTTTTTTTTCTCTCCATCTTCTTTCCCCCACCCCAGTAGTATGTATTCACCGTAACTGTGCACTCCTTATGACCGGGAATCGTGGCATTCTGTGAGAAGCAGTGTGGCCTAGAGGATAGAGCACGGGCCCTGGAGTCGGAAGGTCACGGGTTCTAATCCCGGCTCTGCCGCTTGTCTGCTGTACGCCCTTGGGGAAGTCACTTGACTTCTCTGTGCCTTAGTTACTCATCTGTAAAATGGGGATTGAGACTGTGAGCCCCACATGGGACAGGGACTGTGTCCAGCCTGATTTGCTCGTTTCCACCCCAGGACTTAGTACGGTGCCTGGAACATAGTAAAAGCTTAACAAATACCACAACTATTGTTGTTATTACAGTACCTGGCACATAGTAAACACTTAACAAATACCATTATTATTATATAACAAATGCCATTATTATTTTTTTTCCCCTTGATTTACTTACACCATGAAGTTCAAGAAAAGTTGTTGATCCATTTAAACTTTTTGTGTTGACTCAGTGATTTTTTGGGCACTTACTGAATACAGAGCACTGTACTAAGCACTTGGGAGAGTACAATGTGACAGTAAACACATTCCCTGTCCACAAAGAGCTGACAGCCTAGCGGGGGAGGCAATCATCAGATTGTACAGTAGGGAAAATGACCAAAGTATGGTGAGATTGATTAATGTGGGAGTTTTATCAGCAAGTGCGTAGTAAAGTGCTGTTCGCACAATAAATATCATGGATCGATAATGCCGTTGTGACTCAGAATTCCCATTAGCTTCAAGAAGGACTGCACATAATTCATTCAGCTGTATTTATTGAGCGCTTACTGTGTGCAGAGCCTGTACTAAGCACTTGGAAAGTACACTTTGGCAACAGATAGAGACCATTCCTACTCAGCAACGGGCTCACAGTCCAGAGGATCTTGCAGCGGCGGCAGAGATAAGTCAGGGCTCATAATTCTTTTCTTCCATCCCTCTCCGTACGATATCTGTTTTTTGAAGATCAGCCCATCATTGATATTTATTGAGCACTCACTGGGTGCAGAGAACAGAACTAAGGGCTTGGAAGAGCACAGTGCAACAGAGTTGGTGGACACATTCCCTCCCACAAGGAGCTGAAGTCTACCGGAAAAGACCAAAGGTAAAATAAATGACAGAGATGTACGTAGGCACTGAGGGTGGGTGCGGATTAAACGTTTAAAGGCTGCCGGTCCAAGTGCAGAGGCGACCCAGAAGCGAGAGGGAGTAGAGGAAATGAGGGTTTAATCGGGGAAGGCCTCTGGGAGGAGATGCCATTTCAAGTCAGGGAGAGTGGTGGCATTGGATATAAAGCCCTGGAAGAGTCCCCGGTGAGAGGCAGGATGATGGAGAGGGGCCGTTCCAGGAGGAGATCAACGAGGAAAGATAGCGGGCGAGCCGACTGAGTGGCTTAAGCCCTCTGGCGAGGAGTCTCCGCTGGACGCGGAAGTGGGTGGGCAACCCCTGGAAGGTCTTGAGGAGTGTTGTACGGTGTGGACCGTAGGGCAATAGCCACCCCTCTGCTTTGCATTTAGAAGAAAAAAAAAGGCCACAAGTCATTTCGTATACAGCCCCAAAGCTTCGAAAGCTGCAAAAGCCTAGAAGAGGGGAGCGATTGTGAAGGTCGTCTGGGTGGCGTATGCCGGGAGAGCCTGGCACTTGGAAAGAATGAGCTGTTGTCTCTCTCAGTAGCCACGCTTGTCGACGGCACAGGTTCCGTTTGTCTTGAGGGCGAGAGACCCCACTGTGTGCTCCGGTGCCTTTTCTCGAGCCCCATAGGAACGACATCGCAAGGGAAACTACTTTTAAAGCTCATTTTCGAGGCAAACGTTCCGGACTCCAGTGGGTTTTTTTACCGAAAGTATTCAAAACGATCCCCGTGGCTAGTCTTCACCACTTACTACGTGCCAAACTCTTGATCTATGTGCTGAGTAGGTTCAGGGTATTCAGCCTGCTCTCAGTTTGGAGCATGGGGAGTGATGGTTTGATTTTTTTCAAATGGATTTGGTAAGTGCTTACACTGTGCCAAGCGTGGGGTAGTTACACGATGAGCACAGTTTCTAAATTGAGTCTTGGGTGGCGGAAACCCCTTCGAAATGGGTTTTTCTTTACAAATTTGGGTTCTTAGCTTTGTGTTCTCATTCAGCCTTTTTCCTGTGTTTGTTTCATGCAAGTATATGTTGTCTTCAGGACTTTCTGCTTCTTTTGTTTGGCTATCTGTCTCCCCCTTTTTAGACTGTGAGGCCATTGTTGGGTAGAGATTGTCTCTGTTGCCGAATTGTACTTTCCAAGTTAGCACGGTGCTCTGCACACAGTAAGCGCTCAATAAATAGGATTGAATGAATGAGTGAGTGAATGAATAATGAGATGAATGCTTGTGTATCACGTGCCCTGTCTTCTCTCAGCCCCTTCCCCCTCCCACCCTTTCAGTTCCTCAATGCTGAAGACTAGTCTTGTTCTGCTTTTGCAACCGCCCACAGTGCTTAGATCAGGGCTCTGCACACAGGGGCCGCTACTGTTGCTTAACTACTAGCTTGGCATTCACTAGTTTGATTTTTTGGGTTTTTTTTTTTGTTGTTGTTTTTCTTTTAAGCACATAGTGAGCTGCCTTGTTGGGGAAATTGGTTTTGATGAGTATGTCATTTTTACTTGGGAATGCCTTTGGCATTCCCTTTACGGCCTCTTTCATATATGTCTTCCAGTTCCCATTTTTGAACAGCAAAAAGTAAAGATGGTTTTCAAGGAAGCGGCGTGAATGTCCAGGGATCAGAGATCAGTGATTGTTTTAAAAAGCGTTACTTGGTTGCTCGTGGAAAGGATAAAGACAGTCCGGAAACTTTTCAGTATAAGAGGGGTAAGATAGTTATATCATTGTCTGCCTTCCCCTGTAGACCTTAAGCTCGTTGCGGTCCGGGAACGTGCCTTCCGCCTAGTGGAGAGAGCACGGGCCTGGAAGTCACAGGGCGTGGGTTCTGATCCCAGCCCTGCCACACGCCTGCTGTGTGACCTTAGGCAAGTTAACTTCTCTGGGCCACATCTATAAAAGGGGGATTGAGACCGTGAGCCCCTTGTGGGACAGTGATCGCGTCCAACCTGATTACCTCTATCTTTCTAAGCGTATCTACCCAAGCGCTTAGCACAGTGATCTGATGCAGAGTGAAGCTAAGCCGGCCAATTGGCCCCATGGCTGGCGGTGAGAGAGGTGATCAACCTCTGTGCATTCCACTCTCTCAAGAGCAGGGGACATGAATGTCGGTGTGATTGGTTATCAGTAGACGGGAAAAGAGAGGAACAGGAGCAGCCTGTGGCTTGCTCATGTTGAAAACTGGATTGTCCTTACCCGGGGAGGATTCAGCTTCAAGGCCAGTGCGTCCATTTTGGTCGGGGGAGGGATGTCCTCCTTCCCCTCGCCCCCACCAGCAGACATGGAGTTTGGACAGGTGTGTCGTTTGACAGCTCTCCATTCATTAGCTCAGTCGGATTTATCGAGCGCTTACTGTATGCAGACCACTGTACTAAGTGCTAGGGAGAGTACAGTGCAATAGTAAACAGATACGTTCCCTGCCCACAACTTGGAGGGTACTCTTAGAATCCCTAACTTTAAGCTTCTGTTATCGAAAAAGGTACAGCTTTTTGTAGCATCTATTTAACTTGTAGCTTTACCGCTCGAGTCTTGTGGTGATCAAAGTGACTTGAATGTGTTGAGGAAAATGTGAATCGAGCACTAGCAAAATGTTTACTGGCTTTTTTTTGTGTTGCCAGCCATATTTATTTTTTATGATATTTATTAAGCGCTTACCATGTACCAGGGACTGTACTAAGCTATGGGGGATAGATAGAAGCCAATCAGGATGGACACATGCAGGTCCCATAGAGGGCTCACGGTCTTGATCCCCATTTTACAGATGAGGCAACCGAGGCTCAAAGAGGCTGAGGGACTTGCCCAAAGTGCCACAGTAGACAGGTGGCGGAGCCAGGATTAGAACCCAGGTCCTCCTGGCTCCCAGACCCGTGGTCTTCCCACTAGGCCGTACTGCTTATATGCGCTAAGTTGAATGCATGTTTCTACTCTCAACAACTCAGTGGGTGGTCAGATCAGTTTTGAAAATTTAGTTTTTCCCATTCTCAGACACAGCACTAGCTTTGTCACTGTGACTTTTACCAGTAGAAATCAGTCTGTCCGACAGCGGACACAATCTCCCGAGCTAGCTTCCACCATATGGATTATGTTTCTATTTGAACAGAAGGACATCTAGGCTCTATCCATTTTTAAGCTGCCGTTAGCGTCCATTTTTTGTGTCCCAGAATCATTTTTAGACAACGGGCTGGCCTCGGTCCCGAAGAAACAATCGCATCCTGAAAACCGCCTCTTCAGTTCCTTTTTCTGAGATGTATTTCAATGTCTGTCACCCCCACTGGACCGCTGGCTCCTTGAGGGCAGGGATCCAATCTACCAACAGCATTGCTCTGTACGGGCAGGGAACGTGGTTACCAGTTATGATAGGCTGTGCTCTCCCAAGCGCATAATAACAATGCTTTGCACCCGGAAGCGCTCAGTAAATGCCGTTGATGGGTTGATTCAGGACTCGATAAATGCCATTACTTGATTTGATGAAACGTATTTTTCCAAGAACAATGCTATACGTGGAGAGGAGGGGAATTGGTTCCTGAGCCAAGGCCCGATACTCCATTCTTCCCCAAATTACTCAGAATTTTGTCCTCGGTTGATCATAGATGAGCAGCATTAATATATTTCCCTGAACAGTTGTGTATTTATACAGTAGATAGCAATCGTAGAGACGTAAAAATGAAATACAGTATTCTGTGCACAACCACCCTATCTCTACAAATGATAGAAAAGCCAGCCAAATTCCAAACCTCTCTTTTTATTTTTAATTTACAAAAAGAGTGGTCTCGTGGGTAGGTCTGATTGGGGGAAGTTTCCCCTTATAATGCGGTCCCTCGTCACCTGCAGCTTATGAGCACGCCCCACGCCCCCCACCCCCCCGAAGCCCCCAGTACGATGATCGGGTCGGACTCAGACCCTACCCCCTACACAGTCTAAGCAGGGAGAATGGGTGTTGAGTCCCCGTTTTACAGATGAGGAAACCGAGGCCCAGAGACGTTCAGTGACTGGCCCAAGGTCACCCAGCAGTGACCAGCTACCACTACAGAGCCTGCCTCCCCACAGTGGACCACAGACAGGATGTGTCTCTGATTTAGAGTCTAATTGTCGCATCGATTCCCAAGTCCAGTCCCCAAAGAAACTCCACTAGACTGCAAACCCGACAAGTCCTCGAATCCGTCCTGCAGATGTCCTTCTGGACGGATGCCCGGGTCCTGAGAGAGTCCACCAAGCAAATATGCCAAAGCGGTGTCTTCTCGGAGTCAGCAACAGACCGTGAATTGACCCTTAGTCTGAAGGGGATAGAGGTTACATTCCAGCCCGTCCTCTGTCAAATCCTAACACGTTCTCTGGTGACACACAATTGGATGGCGTCATCCAGTGAGGCGAGGGGATAAAAGCCAGATAAGAAGGGCCAGGTAGAAGCAGCGTTACCTGCTGTATAGAGCACGGACCTGGGAGTCAGTTGTATTTAAGGAGAGCTCACTGTGTGCAGAGCACTGTACTGGATCTTGAGAGAGGACCATAGCAATATAACAGGCGCATTCCCTGACGACCTCGAATTTACAGTCTAAAGGAGCTTGCAGTCTACTGAAAGACCTGAGTTCTAATGCCGACTCTGCCCCAGGTCTGCTTTGTGACCTTGGGCAAGTCACTTCACTGCTCTGTGCCTCAGTTACCTCATCTTTTAAATAGGGATTAAAATAGTGAGCCCAGTGAGAGACAGGGACTGTGTCCAACCTGATTTGCTTGAATCTACCCCGGCACTTAGTACAGTGCCTGGCGTATAGTAAGCGCTTAACAAATACCATTAAAAATAAAATCTATGTTGTTCTTTTTAGAGACGGAATGGGATGCTAATTTGACATCGATTCATTTTTTTAAAATTGTATTTAAGTACTAACTCTACAAAAAGCTGGAGTAAATACAAGCTAATCAGGTTGGACACAGTCCGTGTTCTTCATGAGGCTCACGGTCTAAATCCCCATTTTCTAGATGAAGGAACTGAGGCACGGAGAAGTGATATGACCTGTTCAAAGTCCCACAGTGGGTCCGTGGCGGAGCCGGGTTTAGAACCCAGGTCCTCTGACTCTCAGGCTTGCGCTCTTTCTGCTAAGCCACTCTGCTTCCTACTCATCATCTCTCAGGTGTTTGGGTATCCTGGTCCCATCCATTCTCCCCACATTTCCTGGCCAGAGCAGGAAGCATTGCTGGTTGGCTGACAGCACCCCAGTACCTCAGTATTCGTGGTACACTTTTGCCATCTGATAAGAATTTTGCTTCTCCCTCCTACTTAGACTAGGAGCCCCAAGAGAGACCCAATAATCTTGCATCTACTCAGCGCACAGTACAGCGCTTGGCACATAGTAAACTAACGGGTACCATGATTATTATTACCATCATGGGCAAAATCCAGCCCAGTTGACATAAAATAAGGAGAGTTTCCAGTAATCTACCAGTCAGGACTAAGGGAGGGAGAGTCAAACAGAGGCCTACCCATTCCTCTCCTAGCTTGGGCAGTGGCTAGCGAGTGGAAAACCATCTGCTACAAGTCAAAACTCACCTGTGCCGAGCAGCAGCGGCATGGGAGAAAGTCGAGGGCGGAGAGTCGAGTTTACTTTACAGAAGGAGGCGATGGTAAACCGCTTCCCGATTTTTCCCAAGAAAACTCTCTGGATACACTTACCAGAACGATGGCAGGCAGAGGCGGGGCAGTCTGGGAGAGATGTGTCCATGGTGTTGCTGTGGGTCGGAGACGACTCGGCAGCATGAGACAAGAACCCAGCGCCTAGAACGGTGCTTGACACGTAGGAAGCGCTTAACAAATGCCAATAAACGAAAAGTTTAAAGGACCCAGAGAAGCATAAAGGTGACCAAATTGGAGACGACAAGCAGTGGTAGACAACAGTAGACAAGTCGATAGTAGTAGACAGCTGTAGACAACTCAGGGTAGTTGACAGGAATCCGAAATGAGATGACGGTGTTGGGTGGAGCCAGGGATCTGGGAAGATGATGATACCCTGAGAGAGAAGTGGAAATAGCACTAGGCATTTGAGGTAGAAAAAACCACAACAGTGCAGTATCATCAAAGGCTGTCACGTGTTTTTCCGGTCAGCCCCGATAAATCTCCCACCCTGAAAAAATCTCCCTGCCAGTCCATCATTTTTACTCCTGCACTGCCAATTATTTCTAAATAATGAATGTGGTCTCACCACCCTTGTGTGTCTTTTTCTTAATTAAGTTATCCATGAAGCCGAGATGAGTTTTGAGCACTCTCTGGGCGCAGAGAGTTGTACTAAGTACTTGGAAGAGTTCAGGGGACATTGGACAGGCACGATCCCTGCCCTCAAAGCACTTAGAGTCTAGCCGGGGAGGTAGACCCTAAAATAAATAAAAAAATCTGAGGAACATTGGGGATCCATTTGCAGATGAACCCGATTTCTGCATCTGCAGTATTTCATCTGAAAAAAAGACCCTCTGGAGTTTTGAATTGATTTTAATTAAAAGATGAATAGTTGTTCATGCTCAGAGTTAACGGAACTTGTAATGATATTGGTCTGAATATAGGGAAGGGCTTTTCCCTTTCTCTCCTTCCCTTTTCAGTATTATAATAATACTGATAATAATTATGGTGCTTGTTAAGCCCTTACTATGTCCCAAGCACTCTTCTGAGCTTTGGGATAGATACAAGTCAGGCAGTTTGGACACTGTCCCTGTCCCACATGGGGCTCACAGTCTCAATCCCATTTTTACAAATGAGGTAACTGAGGCCCAGTGAAGTGACTTGCCCTAGGCCACACAGTGGACAAGTGGCGGAGCCGGGATTAGAACCCATGACTTTCTGATTCCCAGGCCCGTGCTCTGGCCACTCCACACCTCCAGTCCGAACTGGATCCCCCTTTCTCTGCTCTCTTCCTCTGGTCGGAAAATTAACATTTCAGTTGAATGGCCATATTTTTCTGGAGGTTTCAAGGGGTTATCTAGACTGTAAGCTTGTGGTGAGCGGGGAATGTCTGTTAAATATTTTTCCATTGTCGTAATAATAATAATAATAATGGTATTTGCTAAGCACTTATTATGTGCCAGGCACTGTGCTGCAGTGGATACAAGGAAATTGAGCTGGAAACACTCCCTGTCCCATGTGGGGCTCACAGTCTCAATCCCTATTTTACAGATGAGGTAACTGAAGCACGGAGAAGGAAGTGACTTGCCCAAGATCACACAGCAAACAGGCGGTGGTCCTGGGTTTAGAACTCATGACCTTCTGACTCCCAGATCCGAACTCTATCTGTTATTCCATCCTCTCCCAAGTGCTTAGTACAGTGCTCTGCAAACAGAGTAAGAGCTCAGTAAATACGATCGATTGATGGATTGGTTATCGAGGAGCTCAAGATTTCATCCGGGCCCTTTATACCCACTGAAGCCTCCGTCTCCATTGGATGGGGATCGGGCAGGCACCGGGGCATCCCAGAAGCCGCTCTGCCCCCCCCGGAGTGGGAACCCTTTCCGAGGGGAGCAGCTGGAGACAGTTTCCCCCACCTTGACGAAATCCAGTTTGGAGCGTCACCCCCAGTTGGTACGGGCAGGGCGACCAAGAGCGTATCTCATCCCTTCTCTTCAAGGAACCCAGTGTGCTTCTCAGATGTTGTTGAAGCAGTCCATATGGCAGCCGTGGGAGGCGGTCATTGCGGGACCGGAGAAACGCTCACCGCCTGCCAAGCGCTGTACTGAGCACTGGGGCAGAGGCACTTGAATCAGGTCGGACGCAGTCCGTGGCAGGTAGGAGGGAGCCATCACCCTGATTTTGATATGGGCGAAATGAGGCATGATGTCTGACTTACAAAAGATCTAGGTCGGGTTAAAAGTGGTCAGATGTGCTGGCTTCTGTCCCCCGTTCATTATTATTATTATCATTATTATTATTATTGTTATAATTATCTGTCCCAGCGCTGGGGTAGATACGAGTTAATCAGGTTGGACACAGTCCCCGTCCCACACGGGGCTCAGGCTCTTAGCCCCATTTTTCAGATGAAGTCACTGAGGCCCAGAGAGGAAGCGACTTGCTCAAGATCACCCAACAGACTTGTGGTAGAGCAGGGATTAGAACCCAGGTCCTTCTGACTCCCCGACCCCTGCTCTACCCACTGGGCCACCGCGCTGCCTGCGTGGGAGTCGAACGGGTAGCTTCTTGAAGTTAATCATCGCTCTACCAAAAGGGGAAGCGGCCTTCTCTGGGTTCTCCGCCTGGCACTCTGGTGGCCGTGGAGATGGCCGTGGGGCAGCGATGGATTGACGGGCAGACCCGTGGGCCTCCAGAGAGCCGAGGGTGTGCGGGTCATGGAGGAGAGGCAGGGAGAAGGAACTAGTCAGTGGCAAGAGTGGCAAGGCCCAAGAGGAGGACGGCCACTGCTGGCGAGGGCGTCTGACTGTTGTCGGACGGCTACCACGCTGGTCTGACCACTCATCTTAGTCTCCCTCGACCGCTGTGTCCCAGCTCTCTCCTCTCCGGGGTCCTTCGTACCACTCTGCTGCCCAGATTGCTTTTTTGTTGTTGTTGTTGAAAAATCATTCTGTTCTCACCTCCCCACTGCCCGCAAACCTCCAGGGGTGGCCCAGGCCTCTCAGCATGAAACAGAAACACCTCCTCACGTACAGCTCAGTCAATCCTCTCCCCCAACCGATCCTTGCTCCTCACCCATGGCCACTCAGCCTGTCCATTTCGCTTGAATACCAGTTTTCTCCCTGGGCCTAGCTGTCCTTTCTCTCCCTGTCGACCCTTTGCTCACATCCTGCCTCCTGCTTGGAATTCCCTCCCCTTCACATCTGACAGTCCACCCTCCCCTTCAGTCCCCCCCCACCACCTTCAAAACCCAACCAGAATCACATCTCCTGGAAACCTCTCATTTCTCCACCTTCTTTTCCCTCCCTACTGTTTGACCCATGAACTTAGTCCTGCCCTCTAACCACTTAGGGTCTCAATCCACTTCCCCACTCCTACTGCATTTATGTCCACATGTCCTCACGCCTTGCTTGTCTTACCTTCCTGTCATTGATTTTAATGCCTTTCTCCCCCACTAGACTTTAAGCTCCCAGTGGGCAAGAACTGTGTCCATTCATCAGACTCTCCCAAGTGTTTAGCACAATCCTCTCGTGGTCAGGGAACCTGTCTACCAACTCTGCTACTTGTGTACAGTGGTCTGCACACAATCAGCGATCAGTAAATATGACTGAAAAATCAACTCTACTGTATCGAACTTTTTCATGCACTTAGTATGGTGCTCTGTGCCAGTAAAGGCCCAGTAAGCACCATTCATTCAGTTGTATTTATTGAGGCGCTTACTGTGTGCATAGCACTGTACTAAGTGCTCGGGAAAGTATAATGTGACAAAAGACACATCGATAGGTTAAAGAAATTCAATTGATTGATTAAATGATGGGAGGGGAGGCAGACAGGGGAAACTCAGGTACAGACCTGGGAATTCCGTTAATCGTTTCCTAAAATGCATTATCGGTTTTCCGTGACATCTATGATGGCTAGAGATGAAAGGGCAAGAGGATGACTCCCAAATAATCGGTTTAATATTTGACGTATGAGGTGATGGAAGTTCAGCAGTTTTATTATTGGAAGAGTATGGGAATGAATCGAGCGGGGCAAACATGTTTTTAAAAGTCTAGGGCGTAGGTGGCCTCTGGAAATGTTCCTTAACATCAGTGCAACCTTAAAATTTTAATAGTTTTCATAAAAGCTAATGTGGCAAAATACAACTTCAGTTATTAACGTTGCCCTGAAATCAGGATAGCTAAATTTAAGAGAGGGAGTTGGGACAAGAAAAGCCCTCTCATTAAGTTCCTCTTAGTGCAAGCCTAGTTTTCCATTCCTCCCTGAAAGTCACTCTTGTCTCCCTTCTCCGTGACTCTTTTCAGATCAATATTATACCCGAGAAGATGGCTTCTCAACAGAGACATGACTCACTTTTAATTAGGAATAAAAGTAGTGCATTTGGGTTTCTCCCAACAACCAGCAATTCTAGCTTCTAAATGCTTCTATTAGGACATCTGGGAACCCTCTACCTTCTAGACCGAAAGGTCCTCATGGGCAGGGATTGTGTCTGCCAACTCTGTTGTGTGGTCTTCTCTCAAGAGCTCTATTTAGTGCTCTGCACATAGTAAGCACTCAACAAATCCCTTCAATTGTCCACCCAGATGCTAAAAACATGGGAGGCAATTAGATGACTTCTTCAGCTTCTCTGAAAACAAATGCCTTGGGTCCTTCTTGATTATGGGTGTCCAGCCTGCAATCAGCAAGCCATATACAGAGGCTCCGGCAGCTACCTTCTTAAAAATTTAAACATAAGCAGTTTGGTGGGGGGGGGGGGGTTTGGTACTCGCTAAGCGCTTACTATGTACCAGGTACTGTACTAAGAGCTGGGGTAGATACCAGCTAATAGGGTTGGACACAGTCCCCAACCCATATGGGTCTCAATCCCATTTAATGGTTTAATCCCCATTTTTCAGATGAGGTGACTGAGGCACAGAGAACTTGAGCGAATTGCTCGAGGTCACACAGCCGACGTGTGGAGGAGCCGGGCTCAGAACCCAAAATGCACTGTTTTCCTTTCCCTCGATCAAATAATTCATGTCCTGGGCTTGGACTGGTTTGGTTTAAGCAGTGTCAGTTCCTCCTCTCTCCTCTTAGCATGAATCAGCTCGTGGATTTCGGTTTGCCCTGATTCTCTTCAGTCTAGTTCCTTGTAAGATATCGGTTCACGGCACCTGATGTTTTTGTTATTGCCGTTGTTGTCATCTGTTGCATTTGTTTGTGCGAAACACGGTCCCGTGCACCGGGAAAAGGTACAAGGACAATATTTCAGGCACCATCACTGGGCCGCCAGCAATTCCAAGACGGGAGGGAGCAAGTGGCCGCAGACAGAGAATGAAAGAACGTGAAAAACACGGCAAAAACGACGACTGAAGCGAGAAGCTGCAGTAGGTTACTGTTGGAGGAAAGCTTGGCGCAATCAACGGCCCCAACCGTTCCTGTGTTGCAGACGGTGGGCAGAGAAGTCCAAGCATGCCCCGCTCCCCCTGGAGCTATTCAGCCACCAGTGGTATTTATTGAGCGCTTACTGTGGGCAGTGCACTATACTAGACCCTTGGGAGAGGGCACCACAGCAGAGTTGGTAGACACATTCCCTGCCCACAAGCCAAGATGTCCCTTCTAGAAAGAGGAGCCCCTGGCCGCACGGCTCCCACCTGGCCCTCCCCAGCCGGATAGGACTGCCATCTTGGGTAGGTGGGCGGTCGGGGGGTGGTCCGGCGAGCTGGGGGTTCACCAAACAGCATCTCTGCTAAGAGGGGCAAAAGGACTCGTCGTCGCAAACAAATCAGCCTGAGACCAAGGCCCCCTCTTTATCTCCTCCCACTCCCCGCCTCAGGTCAAAACCAAGGTTAAAATGGCAAGTGGCGACTAAACTCTTTTAGGGCCTCCACTGATGCTCGTTCATATTCTGTTGCCGTCGGAGTTACTTCATCTGCTCAAAGATATTAAAGTCCTGGTCTGTAACCCCCGGGAGAGACCCCTGCTGTCCTCTTTGGAGGAGATAACACCAGAGAGCTGCTGAAATTCTACCATTTCTCTCTGAAGTAACAGAAGCCAGTTCCTGGAGCTTCACGTAGAGAAGCAGCGTGGCGTAGTGGATAGAGCACGGGCCCGGGAGTCAGAAGGTCGTGGGTTCTAATCCCAAGCTCTGCCACTTGTCAGCTTTGGACATTCATTCATTCATTCAATAGTGTTTATTGAGTGCTTACTATATGCAGAGCACTGTACTGAGCGCTTGGAATGTACAATTCGGCAACAGATAGAGACAATCCCTGCCCATTGACGGGCTTACAGTCTAATCGCAAGATGCTTCGCTTCACTGAGTCTGTTACTTCATCTGTAATAATAATAATAATAATGTTGGTATTTGTTAAGCGCTTACTATGTGCCGAGCACTGTTCTAAGCGCTGGGGTAGACATAGGGGAATCAGGTTGTCCCACGTGGGGCTCACAGTCTTAATCCCCATTTTACAGATGAGGGAACTGAGGCACAGAGAAGTTAAGTGACTTGCCCACAGTCACACAGCCGACAAGTGGCAGAGCTGGGATTCGAACTCATGAGCCCTGACTCCCAAGCCCATGCTCTTTCCACTGAGCCACGCTGCTTCTCAATGCTTCTCATGTCCCATCTGTAAAATGGGACATGAGATTGCGAGCCCCATGTGCGACAGAGAGTCTATCCACCCCGGGGCTTAGTACGGTGCCTGGCATCCAGTAAGCACCGAACGAATACCACAATTATTATTCAAAGCCAAGAATCGTAGAGACAAGGCCCAGCAGCCGTCTTCACGAAAGCCACATCAGTTCAAAGGGCCAGGCAGAATCGACCGAATCTCACCTGTCGAAAGAGTGCGATAATTGGACGCAATGTACTGTGAATGGTAAAATATCAATTTCCCGGTTGCAAACTGTTCTTGGCAAGGTTTAATTGTCCGTTATCCTTCTGCGGCCTTTCCCGGGACCTCACCTTGCCAGTGTTCCGTCAGTGTGCACTGCCGGATTTCTCTTCGCGTGGGATTCTGTGAATTATTTCTGCCTCTACCTCCGCCATGTCTCACAGATGGGCGTGTCCGTGCGGTGCTGTCAGCCTGCTGTAGCCACGAAGACACTGGCAGGGTTGGGAGGCATCAGTCAGGCAGCCGCATTTATTGAACACTTGCTGTGTGCAGAGCACTGTACGGAGCACTTGGGAGAGTACACTAGAACAATCAACAGACGCATTTCCTGCCCACAACGAGCTGACAGTCTAAAAGGAGCTTAGAGTCTAGAGGGACTCTCCAGCACCGGGAGACATAAATTAATAGAAATAAAAGAGTTAAGGGGGCCAAGATACAGTTATAAATAACAAGACACTACGTAAAGCAGTAACAAATACAAATGAATGGATTACTGCACAGGAGTGACGTCACAATCATAATCAGCTCGTTGTGGGCAGGGAACGTATCCCTTTGTTGTTGTAGCGTCCTCTCCCCGAGCGCTCAGTACAGTGCTTTGTACACAGTAAGTGCTCAGTAAATGCGAATGAGCAAATAAGTGATTGTGGTCATGAGCTAGATATAAGGTGATCGGGTCAGACGAAGTTCCTGTCTCACCCAAGGCTCACGGTCCAAGGGGAAGACAGACCGGTATTAAATCCCCATTTTGCAGCTGAGGAAAGTGTGGCTTAGAGAAGTTAAGTGACTTGCCCAGACCTGGGATTTGAACCCAGGTCTCCCGACCCAAAGGCCCATGCTCACTCCACGAGGCCACACCACTGCTTCTCTACGTGGAAGACCTGGCCAGGAAGATCGAGGGATCAGTCAGGGAAGAGCCTGTGGAAGAAGTGATGCCTTGGGTGATTCCACATTTATAAAAGGAAACCATTTCTGTTGTATTGTACTCTTCTAAATGCTTAGTACCGTGCTCTGCACACACTAAGTGCTCAAGAAATACGACTGATTGATTGATTAACCTGATTTGCTTGCATCCACTCTAGCACTTAGTACAGTGCCTGACAACATAGTAAGTGCCTAAGAAATACCGTTATTGTTATCATTATTATTATTATTATCATTATTGTTAATATGGGGAATTCTGGTAAAACAGATTGAGTCTTGAAGTAGAGTCCTGCTAACCATTTAGAAGGCCACCCTCCACAGTTTAAGGGAGGTGAAGTCTGTGTGAACAATGGTTAAATAATCCCCAGAGCAGCATTTTAGGACCACTCAAACACAATCGGCCAACTCCCTTATTTGCAGAGAATCAGAAGAGGACAGGGACCCGTTTTCTAATAATAATGTTGGTATTTGTTAAGCGCTTACTATGTGCCGAGCACTGTTCTAAGCGCTGGGGTAGACATAGGGGAATCAGGTTGTCCCACGTGGGGCTCACAGTCTTAATCCCCATTTTACAGATGAGGGAACTGAGGCACAGAGAAGTTAAGTGACTTGCCCACAGTCACACAGCCAATAAGTGGCAGAGCTGGGATTCGAACTCATGAGCCCTGACTCCAAAGCCCATGCTCTTTCCACTGAGCCAAGCTGCTTCTCCGAGCAGCCAATAGAACAGCCAAGCTGTTTTCTACTCTGAAAGATCAATCAATCAGTGGGACTTACGGGTTTTAATCCCGACTCCACCACTTGTCTGCTGTGTGACCTCAGGCGAGTCACTTCATTTCTCTGGTCCTCAGTTCCCTCATTGTGAAATAGGGATTTATTGAGTGCTTATTATGTGCAGAGCACTGTACTAAGCGCTTGAAATGTACAAATCGGTAACAGAACAGGGATTGAGACAGTAAGCCCCATGCAGGACAGGGACTCTTTCCGACCCGATTTGCTTGTATCCACCCCAGCGCTTAGTACAGTGCCTGGCACTCAGTAAGCACTTAACAAATACGTAGCTGTTATCATTGTTATGTCCTCACAGCCTCAGTGGGCAACTTTCAGCCCTCACTGCAGAATATTATCCTTGCATTTGTCATCAGGGCAAACGAGTTGGAAATGTTGAATGAGAAAAATCCAGTTGGAAACGAAACATCGCCAAACCCACTTTTCTCCTTTCCCTCCTCCCCACACCGCCCGATTTTCACTCCCACTCCAGGAACAAGTGAGAACAGATGTAGGTGCCGCATAATTGGAGAACCGTGGGTTGGGTGGTTGGTTGGGGTTTTTTTTTTTTTGGAAGCAGTTTTTAATTGAGAGAGAAGTTGAGTTCTTAGGAAGATGAATTATTTGTTCCCTGCATTTGCCGATACATGGGCATTCTAGGTCAGTATGTTTTTTCCCCTTCATAATTGTTCACCAATCTACCGTAAGATAAATGAATACATTGAAATCCTTCTGTAAGGGCCCGCAATCTGAAGCAGTGTGGCCTAGTGGAAAAAGGCATGGGTTTGGGAGTTAGGGTACCTGGGTTCTAATTCTGCTCCTCCCACTTGCCTGCTTTGGGACCTTGGGCAATTCGGTCCTCTGAGCTTCAGTTTTCTCAGCTGCAAAATGGGGTTTCGATTTCCCTTTTAGACCGCGAACCCCAAGTGGACAAAGGACTATGTCCAACCTATCTTATAGGGTGCCTGGGACGTAGTAAGTGCTTAACAAGTACCATTATCATTAATATTATTTTTTTATTATTATTACTGACTATTCCTTTTGTACCTGAGAGACTAAAATAGACTGCTCTGTGAGAGAATATCGATTTAGATTGGAGTGAGATGGTAACAAGGTCTTTGATTTTTTCTTCTTCACGGGTAAAAACATGATGGCAAACTTGACTCTTTTTTTTTTCCCTTTTCAAAGAGGTTGCCAGTTGCTAAATCCTTCCTCTTGTAGTAGTAGCGCTTGGTACAAAGCACTGGGGAGAAAAAAATACACGGGTGGGAATTAGTTGAGTTGGGGAGCGGTTGGGATGACAGATGCAATCGAAAAGATCAAACCAATATAAATAGAAAATCAGGGTAAAAGATGTGTCGGAATTCAGCTGGTCTGTTGATAATGGGGACGGGGCCCAGTCAGAATGAAAAAAACTTCCTCAAACGTGTGGGATCAAGAACCCTGGATGACGTGGGGGGAGACTTTTCAAGTCTGAGGAATTCCTTGTTCTGAGAGACCCCTTGAAGTTGAGTGGATGTTTGGAGAGGGCCAGTGATTTCAAACTAAAGCTTTCAACCTCACAAAGAGAACGTACACCTTGCTGGTTGCATTGTTAGAGCTGAGGGGTGCAATACGAATGCAGTGGCAGTGTGTCCTGACCTTATTCATTCATTCAATAAATCATATCTATTGAGCGCTCACTGTGTGCAGGGCACTGTACTAAGCCCCTGGGAGAGTATAATGTAAGAATAAACAGACTCATTCCCTGCCCACAGCAAGCTTACAATCTAGAGCGGGGGAGACAGACATTGTATAAAAATGAAGAAATTACAGATCTGTACATCCAGGAAGGGGGAAGATCAAAGGGAGCAAGTCAGGGTGACACAGAGGGAATGGGAGAAGAGAAAAGGGGGAGCTTAGTTAGAGAAGGCATCTTGGAGGAGATGGGCCTTTGATAAGATTCTGAAGGGGGTCGGGGAAGAGCAATCATCTGTTGGATCCGCATAGGGAGAATTAGAGGGAAAGAGGTCCTCTAGGTGGAGGGAAAGAACTGGCACTCAAACACCGATGCTTATTGAGTGTTAATTGTGGGGAGAGCACTGAAATAGGCACTTGGAAAAGGACAATCCGACAGAGTTGGTAGGCACGATCCCTTGTCCGCGAGTGATTACCGACAGTGTTGGGCTTGACCGTTGGAAGCATGTCCAGAGATCTGCTGCCCACCCAAAGCTAGATCATATTCTGGAGTTGAGGATAAAGGTCCTATCAGTAAGCATTCTTATGACTATGGAATTTAAGTGCTTATTATGTGTAATGAGGCTCAGTGTCTTCTTCAATTGGCAGAAACCCCTAGTGCTAAACTGGATATTTTATTAATATATGTATACATATATGCCTCTCTATATATGTACATTTATATGCTATATATATATATATATGTACATATACATGTACGATGTAATGAGAAGATTCTGAGGTCACTAGTTTGTTTATATTCCTGTATATTACCAAATTACACAGACCAATCATTCAATCATATTTATTGAGTGCTTACTATATGCGGAGCACTGTACTAAGTGCTTGGAAAGTACAATTTGGCAACAAATAGAGACAATCCCTACCCAACAACAATCCCTACCCAACAAATTTTGTACACAGTTGACCCTTGTTTAATGCCGCTAATCCCGGTGATAATCATACAAGCGTTACAGGCAGCGTTTGGCCTTTTCGAGTGTGATTTGGTTAAACCACAATGGACAAACAGAGGAACAGGATCCCCACAACATGGATCTCAGTGGAACGTTGCGCAATAAATTGGGTATTGCTCAATGCGGCTCTGCTGGGAATTCTGTGAAAAGCAGATGACGAGATCATGTGGTAACCCTGTCATCTAATCATTAGCACTGCAAAGGGAGCCAGTTGCAACTGGTAAAACTTATTGTTAAAACTTATTTTCTAGAAACCGTCTTTAAGCGTTGGGGAACTTGTTCCTTCTGAGATACTTGTATAGCTGAGAAACAAGTGAAGTTGAGTAGCCTACTTGGTTTTCGCCTTCTAACACTTGATAAAAGCTTTTTTTCATTTTTCACCCTCTTTTGAGTGGCCCTCGATGTGATAGAAGTCATGTATTATTGTTTCAAACTAATTTTCCCCCAGCCCCATTAGTTCCCATTGAAATAGCTGTTAATGAAAGGTGATTTTTTTGAAAAACATGGAGGCTTGCAGGAGTGCAACTGTGCTATTTTAGGAGGAAGACCTGTATTTAAAATATCATTTGAACCATCTTTTAGTAAAAGCAAGAATTTAAAACATAATAGTGATGGTGATGGAATTTATTAAGCATACCCCTGGGCTAGGTACAGAGTTTTTTCTTCATATTGAAAATGGACCGGAACATCAGAGGAATTTTCACAATGAGGACATGTTGAATGGAATGTTGCTTTTAATTTAAAGTCAGTTAGAAAAGAGAGTCCTCAAATTTATAGCTCTAGCCAGCCAATGAAATAATTGAATTTGACTTCAGAATTAGAATTCAGTTTTGGAGTTCCGGTTCTTGGTCTATTTCTGTTGGAGCTGAAGTAAGAAAAGCAATAAGAAAAACAAAATTATAGAATCATTTTACTCATTCACCCATGCAGAACAGGAATACTTTCATTTTTGTCGTTGTCATTGAGCAGAACCCAGTTCAAGGAAGGGGCAGCTCTCAATCAGTGGTATTCATTGAGCGCTGGCTGTATGCAGAGCACTGGACTGAGCATTTAGGAGAGTACAGTATACCAGTCTTGGTAGACACATTCCCTGCCCACAAGGAGCTTACGGTCTAGGGGAGGACAGTGTTGGTAAGTTAAGAGCAATGTGGCCTGGTGGATAGAGCACAGCCCTGGGAGTCAGAAGGCTCTGAGTTCTAATTCCACCTCTGCCACGTGTCTGCTGTGTGACCTTGGGCCAGTCACTTCATTTCTCTGTGCCTCAGTTACCTCATCTGGCAAAAGGGGATCAAGTCCGCGAGCTCCATGTGGGACATGGACCGTGTCCAACCTCATTATCTTGTATCTACGCCGGGGTTTGGTGCAGAACCTGGCACCCACTAAGCACTTAACAAATACCATTAAAAGAAACAAAGCAAAAGCCCTGTGAGCCCTGTGTGGGACAGGGACTGTGTCTGACCCAATTAGCTTGTATCTTTCCCAGTGCTTAATGCACTGCTTGGCACATAGTAAGCGCTTAGCAAATACCATGGTCATTATTGGTAATAATTCCAAGAGAATTTGGAAATTTTTTATAAGGAAAATAAAATGCCAATCCATTGGGCGGTTTGAGCTCCACACCCCAGCCCGTCTAGGAGTAAGGAATAAGAAAGCTGAACACTGGGACCCGTCCCCAACCTCCCCTGCTCGAAGGCACGAGGCTTCATTCAGACATCTGCTTGCTTCTAGGTGAGGAATTTAAAATTGGAGCACGAACAAGAGAAAAACAAGATCTTGTCAGAAGCCTTGGAGACGTTGGCCACAGAGCATCATGAACTAGAGCAGTCTCTCGTTAAAGGCTCCCCTCCTCTCAGCATTCTTAGTGAAGAAGAATTCTATGATGCTCTTTCGGGTAAGTAAAGACTTCCTCCGGCTGCCGCCCTGCCTGAGCACCCGTCTTTCGTTGTCTTTTTAGCCAACCCCCGGTCCTCTTATCTAGCCCCACTAACCTATTTCTTTTTTCTTGGCTTGGGAGCTTCATTTTCCCATACTCGTCCAGCATTCCGTTTTTCCTATAGTGCTGTCTGTTCACTTCTAGAGTGATGTGAGCAAACTGGAAATAACCCAGCGGGGTATAGTTAGAGCCAAAGGCCAGGGAAGTGGAAGAAATGGATGAGGAAGGGCAAGAAAATTTTACCTCGGTGAAAGCAGTGTGGCCTAATGGAAAGAGCACAGCCCGGGAGGTGAGACGACCTGAGTTCTAGTGCCGGCCCTCTCGCTTGCCTACTGTGTTACTTGGGACAAGTCACTTCACTTCCTCTGCACCTCAGTTCCCTCATCCGCAAAATGGAGACTCAGTACCTGTTCTCCCTCCAAGACTGTGAGGCCCAAGTGGGACTTGATTGCTTTGTATCTACCACAGTGCGAATACGGTGCTTGGCACGTAGTAAGCACGTAAATCTCATTATTATTATTATTATTATTATTATTATCGTTATTGGAGCCAGAGAGGGAGTTGGGGAAGAAGACGAAAGCTCTCCCCATCTTCATTGCCCTCTTGAAATCTCCTCTCCTCCAATCTTCCCCAACAACTCTCTCATCTCCCCAGTTTTACTCTCCCAGCTGCCTCTTCACCAGTTCTCTGCCCCCTAAACACTAGTAAACTCACAACAGCCCAGAGTACCCCATCTCAGGAGGCTTATTCCCAAGATAAGTACAACTCATGTACCTTGTCCCCCTTTACCCTCTTCCTCCTGTCTGTAAATGGTTTTAAAGTTAGTCTCCCCCGGTAGAGGGTAAGCACTTTACTTAAAGATAGGGATCATGTCTATCCCTGCTCCCTCCCAAACAATCAGTGGTATTTCTTGAGCACTTACTTTGCACCAAGCACTGTACAAAGTGCTTGGGGGAGAGTACAGTATAGCAGAGTTGGTAAACACGTTGCCCGCCCACAAGGAGCTTCCGGTCTGGAGAGGAAGAAACTCCTACTTAGATTGTGAGCTTCCTGTGCCTACCTGACTGACTTGTATGTACCCCAGTCCTTAGTAAAGTGCTTGGCACATGGTAAGCACTTAACAAGTACTGGTATTATCATTATTGTTTACTCCGTTCTACTCATTCAAGCGCTTAGAACAATTTTGAGCACCCAGGAGGTACTCAGTACATAGTATTGATGATGACTCCTCTCCTGTTTTCGAACCTACCCACATCTCTCATTCATTCAGTTGTATTTATTGAGTGCTTACTGTGTGCAGAGCACTGTACTAAGCCCTTGGAAAGTACAATATGGCAACAGAGACAATCCCTACCCAACAATGGGCTCACAGTCTAGAAGGGGGGAGACGGACAACAAAGCACATCAAGTAGACAGGCATCGATATCGTCAATTTAAATAAATAGAATTACAGATATATGCACATCATTAATAAAATTAATAGAATAATAAAATAATAAATATGTACATATATACATAAGTGCTATGGGGTCCTGGGGTGGGTAGAGCAGAGGGAGGGAGAAGGGCGATAAGGGGAGGAGGAGCAGAGGAAAAGGGGGGCTCAGTCTGGGAAGGCCTCTTGGAGGAGTTGAACTTCAGTAGGGCTTTGAAGGGAGGAAGGCTGCTAGTTTGGCAGATGTGAGGAGGGAGGGTGTTCCAGGCCAGAATACTTCAATACTGCAATGGTCCTTTCATGAACCTGCCACCCACTCTCACCCCATCTCCTTTCTTGCATTCCTACTCATACTCCTGAAATTGTCTGAGTGATCAACCAATTGTACTTACTGAGCCCTGACTGTGTGCAGTGCACTGTACTAAACGCTTGGGAGAGTACAGTATAACGGAGTGGGTGGACACATTCCCTGCCCCCAACGAGTTTACAGTCTACAGTGGGAGGCAGGCATGGAGAGAAATAAATAAATTACAGAGATGGGCCAAGTGCCGAGGAGCTGAGAGATGGGGGTGGATGCCAACTGTCCAGTGGGTTCAGATCCGAGTGCCTCGAGAATGCCGAGGGTCATACGCATCCTGTTTCTTCATTTCCTCTTCCCCAGTTCCGTCCGTGACTCCTTACAATCAGATTTTCGGTCCCATGGCACCGTCAAACTTGTGCTCTCTAATAACCTCCGTATAGTCAAGTCCAAAGATGCTCCTCTCAGACCTTCCCCCTCCCTTTGATACTGCAGACCACTTCCTCCTTCTGGAATCACTGTCGGGTCCCTCTTTTGCTGACACGGTGCTGACTCCATACTCCTCTACTTCTCTGAATGCTCTTTAGGTTCGTTGGCTCCTCGTCTGTCTGTAATCCCCTACCCCTGGATTTTCTGCAGAGCTGTGTTCCTCAGGAGAAACAGCGTGGCGAGTGACGGTCTGCCGTGCCATTTTGCTTCTCTGGGCCTCAGTTACTTCTGTAAAAGGGATAGTAAGACCGTGAGCTCCACGTGGGACAGAGACTGTGTCCAATCTATTTGTATTTACTTAGTACAGTGCCTGGCATATGGCAGGCACTTAACAAGTACCTTAAAAAAAAGCCTCCTGCTCTTCTGTCGCTCACTGTGGCCTAGAGGGTAGAGCACAGGCCTGGGAGTCAGAGGACTTGGGTTCTAATCCCCGTTCCACCACTTGTCGGCCATGTGATCTTGGGCAAGTCACCTCCCTTCTCTGGGCCTCGGTTTCTTTGACTGTAAAATGAGGATTCCAACCCTGTTCTCACCTAGACAGTGGGATTCCTGTGGGGCAGGGACTGTCTGACCTGATTTGTTTGGATCTACCCCAGTGCTTAGAAGAGCGTTGGACACACAGTAGGTGCTTAACAAATACGGTCATTATTGTTACACTAGCTCAGGGAGCTTCTCTGCTCACAAGGCTTCAGCTACAGTCTGTCTGCCGTTGGCCCCTGAATCTCTCTCTCCAGTTGGGATGGGACGTAACTACGTCCCGTTGCCTTGTAGCACCCCTCCGCTCAACTGTCCGGCCCAGCCCACAAATTCTTCAGGCCCAAAACTGAACTCCTCATCTTCCCTCCCCCATCCTCTCTTGCGCCTAGCCTCTCCCAGCACTGCTGGTAACACACCTCCCAAATCCTCAACTCCTCTGTGTCTCAGCTCTTCCATGCCAGCTGCCTGCCAAATCCTGCTGGTTTCTCCCCACACAGCCTTTCCAAGATCCTCCTCTTCCCCTGCCTAGTCCCAGCTCTGATCCTAGCAGGAAAAGACTATTGCTCTCAGTCTTCTCCCTGGTCTTTGTTCTTGTCTGTCCGTCTCCCCCGATTAGACTGTAAGCCCGTCAAACGGCAGGGACTGTCTCTATCTGTTGCTGACTTGTTCATCCCAAGCGCTTAGTACAGTGCTCTGCACATAGTAAGCGCTCAATAAATACTATTGAATGAATGGTCTACTTGCCTCTTTCTCTCCCCAACTTCCCTCCCCACACCACTCTCCCTCCATTCCCCCCAAGCAAACTTTATCTCCCTCTCAACTCTCCCACCCCCAAACTCAAATCTGACACACCATAGCTCTCTCCCTGTTTACAAAGCTCCTCTGATATCCCACCTCCAACGAACCCTCCCCAAAGGATTCCCAAGACCCAGTCCGGCATCATCTCACCAGCTATTGGTGGTGTTTCATTCCCACCCTCTCGGGGTATATATGTTTATTCCAATGTACATCAGTCAGTCTATCGATGGTATTTATCAAGCGCGTACTGCATGTGCAGGGCACTGTACTAAGCACTTGAGAGAGTACTATTATTATTATCATTGTCAAGTGCCATCGAGTCATTTCAGATTCATAGCGACTCTATGGATATATTTTTTCCATAACATCCTCTCTCTTGCCATAATCTGTTCTTTCGTCGTCGTTGTTATGGTTTCTCTCCATCGAGCTGCTGGTCTGCCTCTTCCACATTTGTCCAGGACTTTTCCAAGCATTAGTGTCTTCTCCAGAGAATTAGTCCTCCCAATGACGTATCCAAAATACGCTCATCTAAGTCTGAGTCATATGGCCTTCCAAAGACCACACTGGCTTAATTTTGCTCCCACACCCATTTGTTTGTTTTTCGGGCAGCCCATGGTACAATTATACTGCTGTACAGCGGAGTTAGCAGACACACTCCCTGCCCACAGGGAGCCTACAGTCTACAGGTCTCATTTTGTCTTTTCTGTCGAGTTGTCCCCGACCCATAGCGACACACGGATACATCTCTCCCAGAACGCCCCACCTCCATCTGCCATCGTTCCAGTAGTGTATCCATACACTTTTCTTGGTAAAAATCAGGAAGCGGTTTACCATTGCCTCCTTCTGCACAGTCAGCTCGAATCTCCATCCTTGACTCTCTCCCATTCCTCTGCTGCCCAGCACGGGAGAGTTTTGACTTGTAGCAGGTGGCCTTCCTCCCGCTAGCCTCTGCCCAAGCTAGGAATGGAATGGGTAGGCCTCTGATGGACTCTCCCTCCCATAGTTGAGACTGGTAGAGTCCTGGAAACTCTCCAGCTGCCACCCTGAGAGGGGCACGGTCTTCGGAAACATTCACTAATTTGGAATACTCTCCCCTGCCTGGAGGTAAGCTCCTCTGTGGGCAGGGAACATGCCTCTCTGTTCTGCTGCACCTTCTCAACTACTAAGTAGAAGGCATTGGAGCTGACTGGCTGGTCAGTAATCCCCATCACTGCTGTTGAGCCACAGGATGGGATTGAGGAAACCAAGCAGGGATAGAAGATGAGCACTGTTGGAAACATGAAGGAGTCACCACCCCTCCTGTTGGGAATTTCCATTCTAATCCAGGCCGTGTCTCACCTCATCCTGCCCGCGCCAGTGTGTTTGTTATACTGAACTTTTAGACTGAAAGCTCATTGCGGGCAAGGAGTGTGTCTGTTGTATTGTCCTCCCCCAAGCACTTAGTACAGTGCTCTGCGCACAGTAAGCTTTCCACAAATTCCATGGACTGGCCGAGCCTTGAGTATTTTGCTTCTAGGATGAGATGCGGGTATTTGGGCGGGACTTTCCATTGATCTAATTGCAACAGATGTTTTTCCCGGACTCAGCCCTGCTCAGTGTTAAACGTCGTTGTTGTTTAGAATGTCCCTGTTTTTCAGGGTGGAAGAATGGTCTTTTAGATGGATCAGTGGGGAAGCAGCATGGAAAGGGCACAGGCCTGAGAATCAGAGGAGCTGGTTCCTACTCGCAGCTCCGCCACTTGTCTGCTGCGGGACCTAGGGCAGGTGTCTTAACTTCTCTCTGCCTCAGCCCCCTCATCTGTAAAATGGGGATTAAGACTGTGAGCTCCAGGTGGGTCAGGGACCATATCCAACCTGATTATCTTGCATCTGTCCCAGTGCCCACTACGGTGCCTGGCACATAATAAGTGCTTCATGGGACCGTTGAAGAAAAAAAAATCAATGATTTCCTGAGTGCTCGTACTGTACTAAGTTCAGTTTGGTCGACACAGGCTCTGCCACCACGGAGCTTACAGTTGAATGGAAGAGACGGATGTAAAAATAAATTATGAATAGGGGAAGCAGCTGACTGAGGATATTAGCGTAAGCGCTGTGGGGCTGCGGATGGCATATCAGCGGGCTTAATGGGTCCTGACCCAAGCGTAAAGGTGGAACATGCGTTTGAGTACAGCACTCTGCACATAGTAAGCGTTCAATCAATACCATTGAGTGATGAGGTTGGGGGATGAGAGGTTAGTCAGGGCAGGCTTCCTGGAAAAGGAGGTGATTTCAGTAGGGCTTTGAAGACGGGGGCAAGTCTGGTCTTCTTCGTCCCTCTGTGAAGATCCTTGCAGGGGTCAAAAGGGTCAGGGGTCAGTGAAAGAAGGAACCGGTAAAGAGGCCTTCGTCACCTCTCTGGACTGGAAGCTCATTGTGGGTAGGGAGGATGTCTATTATATTGTTCCGTTGTCCCCTCGCGAGCGCTTAGTACAGGGCCGTGCACAGAGTAGGCGCTCAATAAATACGATTGAGTAAAGGATCTCTCTCAGCAGGCTAAATGGCCTCGTAGCTTCATTGCCCAAACAAGGAACCTCCCTTCCAATTCGGATTGGATCCAGTACGTAGGAGACTTCAGCCGTTCTAAACATTTCTGGAATGCGGTCGGGGTGGCTGTTACTCAACTTGCCCTATTTAACTCTGGGGCCAGAGAGACAGGCCTCTCAGGGTAGCAGAACTCTCCCCGAGAGGTCACCGTGCTGAGCGGAGCGCGAGCCAGAGGAGAGGTGGCCAGCTGGGTTTCACGGCTCGCAAAAGTTGAAACTTCCCGGAAAACGGCGCATAGGATAAATAGGATAGGATAGGATAGCTCGCTTCGGCTGCCCTCCCGAGAACGGTGCCGAGATCCTGGGATGCCAGCTGTCGAAACCAAATTAATTCATCCCGGGGATCCTCGTTTGTGTGACCCGCTCCTTCTAGAGGGCATCTGATGACAAGTTGTCCTTGGAGTTGGAAGACGGTACTGCCCGAGGGTGATGTTTTAAGTGTGCGTGGGAACGGACGATAAGATGAACGCCGGACTGAGAGCATCTTCTGATTGCCCCTTGCTGCCCTGGGGCATTTAATAATTAATAATAGCTGTGGTATTTGCTTAGCGCTTCCTATGTACCAGGAACTGTTCTAAGCGCCGGGGTGGATACAAGGTAATGGGGTCGGACCCAGCGCCTGCCCCGCATGGGGCTCACAGTCCTCATCCTCATTTTGCAGATGAGGTAACTGAGGCACAGAGATGTGAAGGGGCTTGCCCAAAGCAGACACGTGGCAGATCAGGTCAGAGCTCACGTGCTCTGACTCCCCGGCTCGTGCTCTTTCCACTAGGCCAAGCTGCTTCTCTACCCATAATGCCTAGTGCCATTTTTTGTCACTCCTTTTTGTGTCAAGATGTTCCCCAAGCTCAAGTTAGTAGTACACCATTAATCCACTGGCTGAAGATTGAGGGGTAAAGGAGAAACAAGGAGAGGACAAAGGAAAGGGACTCTTCAGTTGATCAACGTAATGTTTTCGGTCCCAGTTTCTGAGCAGCTGGTGAAGACATTTCATTTCGATCACATAATGGTATTTAGTGAGTGCTTGCTGTGAGCAGCACACTGTACTAAGCACTTGGGAAGATACATTACTGTAATAACAGGAATGATGATGGTATTTGTTGAGGGCTTATGATGTGTCAAGGACTGTGCTAGCACTGGGGTAAATATAGGTTAATCATGTTGGACACAGTCCCTGTCGCACATGGGGCTCGCAATCTCAATCTCCATTTTATAGATGAGGTAATTGGGGCACAGAGAAATAAAGTGACTTGCCCAGAGTCCCACTGCAGACAGGTGGCAGAGCCGGAATTAGACCCCAGGTCCTTAAGACGCCCAGGCCCGTGCTCTATCCACTGTGCCCTACTGTAGAGTGGGTAGACATGACCTAGGTTGAAAACCCAAGACCTTATTTACCAAGTCGGCTTGAACACAAGCCTTTGGGACCAATTTCTCGAGAGCTAATCCACGATCAATCAGTGGTATTGATTGAGCTCTTACTATGTGTAGAGCAGTCAATCGTATTTATTGAGCACTTACTGTGTGCAGAGCACTTTTTGAAGTGATTGGGAGAGTATATAATACAACAGAATTAGCAGACACGTTCCCTGCTCTTAACGAGCTTACAGTCTACGGGGGAGACAGACATTGATATGAATAAATAATTCACGATATATAATTTAAAGATACGTACGTAAGGGCTGTCGCATCTGGGGTGGGGCAAATATCAAATGTCCAAAGTTCACAGATCCAGAAGCTAAACCTCACTGTATTTGCTTCTCCAAACCTTTGATTATGATGAAGCTGCCTCCAGCTTGATGAGTGTGGGTAATCTCCTAGTGGTATATATTGAGCACTTACTGTGTGCAGAGCACTCAAGTGACCGCTTATTGGGAATGGGTAGACTTGTTCCGTACCCAAGGGGAACTTACAGTCTAGAGGGGAAAACAGACTCTAATATAAATAAATAGGAGAGGCTGATCGTCTCTTTCCATATCCTTTCCCCCATCCGCATTTGTGATATACAGCTGTCTTGTATCTGCTTGGTGATTTTTAGAAACAAGATGAGATCAGTTGCTAAAGAAATACTTTCTTGCTAGGGTTTCCTTTTAGTGCTATTTTGGTTGAAGGGCTCATAAATAATTCACCATAAGATGCAATGGGGCATCATGGGAATGCCAGTAGAGAGCTCTCAAGTGAAGGAGGTCCTAGACTAGGAAGGCGTTTCAAAGTCTTCGAGTTATCCTCGGGCAGGATATTGTTATCACAGAGCAGAGAGAGGCCGCAATCCATGGGGTAATAATCGCAGGGGTGTGGGGCACGGCGACCCTCATGCCCAGTTGCCGGCACGGCTGTCTTGGCGAATTACCTTTAGTGAGGTCATGTGGATGTGTCGGACGGCCCGCCCGTACCCCGAAGGCCGGAGCGATGATGGCTTCTTCCAGGTGCTAGGCCTCTAGACCGGCTGCAAGTTCTTCATGGGCAGAGAGCTTGACTGCCAACTCTGTTGTAGCGAACCCTCCCCAGTGCTTCGTACAGTGCTCAGTGCGACTGACCGACTGTAAACCTGCTGTGGGCAGGGATTGTCTCTCTTTATTCCTGAATTGTACTTTCCAAGTGCTTACTACAGTGCTCTGCACACAGTAAGAGCTCAATAAATACGATTGAATGAATGAGTGACACACATACCTACACACACAAGCACCTTGATGCCAGGTCTCAACTGAGTGTGATTTTCTATCCCTCCGGAAGAACGGCAAAGGCGGGACGTAATTTGGTCATTAGTTATGGTGGTAAATTTACTGGTCTCCCTGAAGGTTTGATTTTTGCCCTGGGAGTTTCTGGATCTTTGCAGGATAGCCAGCACCCACTTGCCAGTTGCTGTGCTCCTATTTTTAAACACACAAAATGAAACTGTTCCTAGAGTTGCTTCCAGGGATTGTTTGTGCTTTAATTTTGTTTTCCTTATCTATGGAAAATGAGAAGCCAGCGTATCTAAAGGTTCTTATTGTGTAAAGGTTGGTTAGGCTGTATAAAGGATGGGAAGCCTTCTATCTGTATTTTAGGAGAATTCGTTTGAGAGTAAATGATAAATGTTATTTTTCACTTGGGTACCGAAGGTGGTGTTTTCTGCTTCGGTAGGTAAGGGAATTTAAAAACCAATTGAAGCAAACTCCTGTTATAATAACAATGATAATAATGGTGTTGAGTTTTCTACATTCCAAACACTGTTCTAAGCGCTGGGATAATCAGTCCCTGTCCCACGTGGAACTCACGGTCTTAATCCTCATTTTCCAGATGAGGTAACTGAGGCCCAGAGAGATGAAGTGACTCACCCAAGGTCACACGGCAGACGTGTGGCAGAGCCGGGATTAGAATCCAGGTCCGTCTGAACACCCCCAGCCCCGGACTCTAGCCACTAAACCATGGAGTGACTTGGCAACAGCTGAAAGACCCACTCAGTCAATCTGTAGTAATAACTTGAGTGCTTACTCTGTGCAGAGCACTGTACTCAGCAGTGGAGAACAGCAGGGCCTATTGGAAAGAGTAAGGGCCTGGGAGGGGACCTGCGTTCGAATCCCAGATCTCCCGATTGCCTTCTGCAAGTCACTCCCCTCGGCGAGCAAAGGGATCAGTGGTGAAAGACGAGAGCGAGACTTTGATTCAGTCGTATTTATTGAGCGCTTGCCGAGTGTACAGTACTATACTAGGCTCTTGAAAGAGTACAATGTAAAAATAGCCACATTCCCTGCCCAGAACGAGCTCACCTTCTAAAGGGGGAGATAGACGTTAATATAAATCAATTCTATTTATTATTATTAGTGATTATTACTCTATTTAGTCCGGGGATGCCCCCAACCCCCAGCAGACTCTCCATGCTCCAACCCCACCTCGTTGCTATTTTCAGCCGTGTTCTTCTGCTCCGCATTTAAGGAAGAGAGACGTCGTTCACGTCAAGGCCCTTTTCAGGCGACGCTTGTTTGATTCCCAAATTGGACGAAGGCAAAGGTTTCACACAGCCCTAAGCCAAAGCCTTCATGCCCGCTGGGCAGCTCAACCAGATTTTCCAATGAGCCAACTGTCAACCTGGTTCTCGGGTGTTGGGGGAGGCTCTCTCCTGTCCGGTTTTTTTTTTAAAAAGAACACCAAAAAAGCCCCAGAAACAGCAACCGTTGTCGGTAAAGCAGGATGGGAGTTTCCCACAGCCTGTCCCCTCAGATGCTCGGCATCTCGGACAAGAGCCCCTTGTTGTTGCAAATTCCAAGCATCACACCAAATTGGGCTTCAACTCCGTTCAGTCTTGGCCGGCGGAAGCAGCGCAACCCCCTCCCCGCTTACGCTCCCCTTCCCCCCGGGATTCTGTAGCCTGTCCAAGAGTCTGGCTGCAGGGGGATCAGCTGGTCCGTTGGAATGCCAACCCCGTCGAGCCGGAGGGAGCGATTTAGTCTTCAAGAAAGCTGCCCCTCCTCTGTGACGCGTTGCTCTTGGAAGTCAGGAGACCTGGCACCTCCAGTAACTGCTTCTCAAGTGTGACAGGTCGAAATAGTCTGTCGTTTTATAGACCGGGGGTTGTGACCCGAGGGGAATAATAAGTGACAATAGTAACTGAGGTATTTAAGTGCTTACTACGTGTTGAGCTCTGTATTAAGCGCCAGGGTAGGTGCAAGATCATCAGGTCCCATGTGGGGCTCTCAGTCCCGGCAGTGAGGCCCAGAGAGGTGAAGTGACTCGCCCAAGGTCACCCAGCGGACAAGTGGCGGAGCCGGGATTAGCATCCGGGTCCTCTGACTCCCTGGGCTGTGCTCTTTCCACTAGGCCACGCTACTTCTCTAGCAATCGATCGATCAATCAGCGACTATAAGCCTATTATGGACAGGGAACGTCTGCTGATTTCTCTTGTTTCTTGTCTCCTGAGCACTTAGAACAGTGCTCTGCACTTAGTAAGTGCTCAATAAAAACCACTGATTGATTAGTGGATAGAGCACGGGCCTGGGAGTCAGAAAGACATGGGTTCTAATCCTGGCTCCGCTACTTGTCTAATGTGTGACCTTGGGCAGGTCACTTCACTTCTCTGACTGTGAGCCCAATGTGGGACAGGAATTGTTTCCAACCCATTTCGTTTGTGTGTCTCCCCCTACCATCATTGCTTAGTATAGTGCCTGGCACATAGTAAGGGCTGAAAAATGACAATTATCATTATTATTATAGCACTGAGCTGAGTGCTTGGGAGAATCCAGTCCAGCAGAGTAGGTAAATGCTTTCCCCGCCCACAACAAGCTTCCAGTCTTGAAGGCCCAGCAGAGTAGTAGGGCCAAACCGGGGGAATGGGTTAGGATCCTGGATAGTCTGGGAAAGGCCTGGATTGTCTCTATCAGTTGCTGAATTGTATATTCCAAGCACTTAGTACAGTGCTCTGCACATAGTAAGCACTCAATAAATACTATTGAATGAATGAATGAATAATTATCCTGGCAGTGCAAGAAGAGTTTCAGTTGACTCGGAGACCATCAGGTGTCTATCAACTCCATAGTACTCTCCTGAGCACGTAATGCAGTGCTCAGCACACAGTAAGTGCTCAATAAATAAATGAGAAGCAGTGTCATCCAGTGGATCGAGCACGGGCCTGGGAGTCAGAAAGATCTGGTTTCTGATTCCGGCTCTTCCACTTCACTTCTCTGGGCCTCAGTCCCCTCATCTGTAAAATGAGGATTAAAGTTATGAGCCCCTTGTGGGGCATGGACTGTCTAACCTGATCAGCTTGTATCTACCTCAGCGCCTCCCACGGTGCCTGGCACAGAGTAAGCACTTAACAAATGCCATCTAAAAAAGAATAATAAACTAATTGATTGAGAGGGGTTGGGTCTCCCCGGGGGGAGACGTCTGGGTTTTTTTGGGTGGGCTCTGAACCCCAAGAGGACCGACCACCCTCTGGCATTCGGCCAAGTGATTTCTGAGGCGGAACGGGACTAGAGCTGAGCCCCTTCTATTTTTCCCAGAGGGACACCGAGCTAGGGTGGATGGAAGTTAATGCCTTGACGTTCTGGCCATTTAGATCATCTCCGTAGTTTTGTACAAATGTCCGTCTCCCACTCCTGGCTGTCAGCTCCCTGTGGGCAGGGAATGGGTCTACCAACTCTGTCATGTTGTTCTCTCCCAACGCTCTGCTCATAGTAAGCGCCTTAAAAATTGCCACTGGTTGATTAATTGATCAATTGATTCACCCACAGCGACTGGCCTTGTTAATGGATAGGTTGGAATGTCTACCCAAAATGGCCAAGGAAGGGGAAATTGATTCCCAAATATACTCTCCCATTAACTGGATCTTTGGTGTAGGAAATCTACAATTTATTTATATTAATGTCTGTCTCCCCCTCTCGACTGTGCGCTCACTATGGGCAGGAATGTGTCTGTTACTATATTGAATTCTCCCAAGCGCTTAGTACAGCGCTTTGCACACAGTGAGCACTCAGTAAATACGATTGAATGAATGAAGGAAAGAAATGAGAATGCAATCACTGTTGTTCCAGGAAGATTTTAGATCTCAAATTATGCTCACAGGATGCCAAGGTAGCTTTCGTAGCTTTGAAATCATATCCCGGAGGTGTGAAAAAAATCTTTTTAAAATCCTTCAGGCCCCCAAATCCTACGCCAGAGGGTGGTATGTCTGCCATCCATATTCTGGACCACGAATTACTTATTCCCTGTTACTTTAAAGCCTTTTAGAAGAAAGGAAATACCTCATCCCCTCCTCAAAAACCTCCCGTGTTTATTCACTTATTTTACCCCCAACTGATTAGTAGGAGGCAGGGAGGGGGGGAAAGAAAGAGAGAGAGCAATTTGCTGATTTTGTTAGAATGAGTTTCATCAGATTAACATCCAAACGGTTGATTGTCAGAAAATCATTGGCCTGTATTGAGCGCTTAATGTACTCAACACCTGGAAGAGTACACTACAGTATGAGAAGCAGCGTGGCCTAGTGAAAAGGGCACGGACCTGGGAATCA
Source organism: Ornithorhynchus anatinus (assembly GCF_004115215.2). Classification (NCBI taxonomy): domain Eukaryota; kingdom Metazoa; phylum Chordata; class Mammalia; order Monotremata; family Ornithorhynchidae; genus Ornithorhynchus; species Ornithorhynchus anatinus. The sequence goes on from NC_041734.1 coordinate 20,502,519, forward strand.
AAGGACCTGGATTCTAATCCTAGCTCGGCCACTTGCCTGTTGCGTGAACTTGGGCAAGTCACTTCACTTGGCTTGGCCTCAGATTCATCATCTGTAAAATGGGGACTCAATTCCTCAATTCAGAGACTCAATTCAGAGAAGCAGCGTGGCTCAGTGGAAAGAGCGCGGGCTTTGGAGTCAGAGGTCATGAGTTCAAATCCCGGCTCAGCCACTTGTCAGCTGTGTGACTGTGGGCAAGTCACTTAACTTCTCTGGGCCTCAGTTACCTCATCTGTACAATGGGGATTAAGACTGTGAGCCCCCATGTGGGACAACCTGATTCCCCTATGTCTACCCCAGCGCTTAGAACAGTGCTCGGCACATAGTAAGCGCTTAACAAATACCAACATTATTATTAATTCCTGCTCCCCCTCCTTAGACTGTGAGCCCCGTGTGGGGCAGAGATTGTGTCCAACCTGATTGTCTTGTATCAACCCCAGCACTTAGTACGGTGCGTGGCATATAGTAAGCACTTAACAAAACCTACCATTATTGTACTGGATTTTGGGAGGTTATTTCCTGCCATCCTTTAATCGATCCTATTTATTGAGTGCTTACTATGTGCAGAGTGCTTTACTAAGTGCTTGGAAAAGTACAACGCAGTGACATAGCGAGCACATTCCCTGCCCACAACGCGTTTACAGTCTAGAGGGAACTTAGAATCCTGGAAATGGATTTTCCCTAGTCAAGCTCATGTTTTACAAAACACTCTTTTCTGGGGTGTTCAGTACGAAGCTTGATGTGTGGGCTCCGAAAAGGAAGAGCATTAATCATTTCCCCACCCTTCTTTTCTGAGAAACAAAGTGGCCCAGTGGAGACAGCCCAAGACTCTAAGTCAAGAGCCCTGCATTCTAATTCCAGCTCTGATGTGTGGCTTCGGACAAGTCACTTCACTTTTCTGTGCTTCAGATTCCTCATGTTGCGCAGTGAGGATTAAATACCCCTTCTCCCGCTGACTTCCTGCCTTCGGGACATCTCTACTTGGATGTCCCACCGACCCCTCAGAATTCACGTGTCCCATACAGAACTCCTTATCTTCCCCCCCAAGCCCCGTCCTCCCCCACTTCTCCCCTGGACTCTCCCAACACCATAGGTGACACCACCGCCCTCCCTGCCTCACAAGCCCGTAACCTTGGCATAATCTTCGACTCATCTCTCCCATTCAGTCCATCACCAAATCCTGCCGGTTCAACCTTCGCAGCATCGCTAGAATCCTCCCTCTCCTCTCCCTCCAAACCACGTTAATCCAAGCGCTATTCCTGTCCCGCTTTGATTACTGAATCAGCCTCCTCGTTGACCTCCCCCCCTCCCCACTGCAGTCCGTGCCTCTCTCGGTTGCCCGGATCGTTATTCTACAAAAGCGCTGAGTTATTCTTACTGTGCCAGAGCCATAGGCCACTGGTCGGTGTTCTCTGTATACTCTGTGGATATGGGGTGGTTCCTCTAGAGCAAAGGCTGGGGCCCGAGTAGGAGACAAGCAGCCCCAACCAGGGCAAGGGTTGCTATGACCTCAATGGCCTTTTCTGCCCCTTGCCAACAGGAGAAGTATGGGTCATAAATAGTGATAATAATTGTAATCATCATAATTAGGGAATTTGCCAAGTGCTTACTGTGTGCCTGGCACTGTAGTCCGGGCTGGGGTAGATCCAAGTTTATCAGGTTGGGCACAGTCCATGTCCTACGTGGAGCCCACAGTCCAAGGGGGAAGGAGAACAGGGTTTTACCTCCCCTTTTTACAGAGGAGGAAACCGCCAGAGAAGTGAACTGACTTGCCTGAGGTCACTCAGCAGGCAGCTGGCAGAGCCGGGATTAGAACCCAGGTCCCCTGGCCCCCGGTCCCGGGCTCTTTCCATGAGGCCCCACTATTGCTGTTGGTTATTGTTTCCTCCCAGGTAACACATGTCACTTTAAAGTTGAAAGCTCTGGTGGCAGGTGGTGTTTAACGTGTTTAATGGACAAGGGAAAAGGAAGCAAACTGTCCTATTGGCGGTAACGTGACGTAGTGGCGAGAGAGAGACCAGTTTGGAGTCTGGGAGCTGACTTAACAATAATAACAATAATAATTGTGGTATTTGTTAAGCACTTCCTATGTGCCAGGCACTGTCCTAAGCACTGGGGTGGATACCAGCAAATTGGGTTGGACACAGTCCCTGTCCCACATGGGGCTTGCAGTCTCAATCCCCCTTTTACCGATGGGGGCACAGAAAAGTGAAGTGATTTGCCCAAGGTCACACAGCAGCAGAGTCAGGATTAGGACCTGTGACCTTCTGACTCCCAGGCCCGGGCTCCATCCACTACGCCACGCTGCTTCTGACCCACTGAGACCCTTCACACCAGTCACCTGACCTCTCGCTGCTTTGTTTTCCTCTCTGGGCACTTTCCTCACAGTGCCTGCCCGTGGCAAGGAACTGTGACACCATACTCGGCTCTTGGGTAGCCCCACAGGCGCATTCCCTGTGCCCACAAGGAGCTTACATTCCGATGAGGGAAGGCAGAGATGAAAATATTTACCAACAGTGAAAATCCGAGTAAACAAAATGGAATGTTCAATCCAAACACACACACACATATACATACGGCGTAGATGTGTGGGACAGGAACCGAGATGGCTGGAAACAAATATATAAGGAGAGGAGGTGGCTTTTGGGTCTGGGTACCGTGGGTGTGGATAATCAGTGGGGGAAGGCTCGTTGGAGGATGGAGGGTTTTAGGAGGAGGATTTGAAGGAGGAGAGGACGGAGTTCCAGGCCGGCGGGTCAGCAGCAGGAGACGGGTGAGGAGACAGCGGGATACGGTTGGGAAGGAACCAGGAGTACCCACTGAAAAGCAGCTTGCGCTCTTTCTTCAGGAACAAAAAAATAACCTTGGAAAAAAGTAGCTGCCGATGGTGTTTTGGCCTCGGTCTGTAAGATCTCCCTCTGCGACTGTCTCAGTCCGATGCCCGGTAGAGAAACCGAGGCTTAAGTGGCAGAGCCAGTAAAATGAAGGCTTAATGGAGGGTCTGTGATCTCCAGCCTTTGTCTGTAAAAAGGGGGTCTTATCCCGGGGTCCGTCAGCAGGGCCGAGAGGCCCGGTTGCCTCTCGGGAGCTTGGCGCGTGGAAGGGGGCATCTGAGCGAGGAGGGTACTAAAGTCGGGTTCGTTCACATCCCCCTTCTTCCCGGCAGATTCTGCGTCGGAGCTGTCGCTGAGTGGGCTTGAAGCGGTGACGACGCACTCATTGGAAGAGGAGGCAGAGAGCGGGAGCCCTCCGACCGCCGGGATGTCGGACGGCAAGGATTCTGGCGGTGGCGGAGGCGGAGGAGGTTCTCTGGCCAATGGCATCAAAAAACACAGGTAGGCTAAACTCCGAAGACACCTAAAGCACAAGGAGAAGCAGCGGGACCTGGGAGTCAGAGGAGCACGTTCTGATCCCGACTCCGAGAGTTACCTGGTGGGAGACCTTGGGCAAGTCCCTTCATTTCTCTGGGCTTCGGTTGCCTCACCCGTAAAATGGGAGTCTGTCCCTGTTCTCCCTCTTGTTTAGACCGTAGCCTCAAGCGGGACAGGGTCTGTGTCTGACCTAATTAGCTCGTACAGCATTTGTCACATCTTGTCTTGTCTCATGCTGTCGAGTCGTTTCCGACCTGTAGCGATGGCACGGACACATCTCTCCCAGAACGCCCCACTCTCCATCCGCAATCGTTCTGGTAGTGTATCCAGAGAGTTTTCTTGGTAAAAATACGGAAGTGACTTGCCACTGCCTCCTTCCGCGCAGTCAACTGAGTTTCCACCCTTGACTCTCTCCCATGCCGCTGCTGCCCAGCACTGGTGAGTTTTGACTTGCGGCAGATTGCCTGCCATTCGCTAGCCACTGGCCAAGCTGGGAATGGAATGGGTAAGCCTCTGCTTGACTCTCCCTCCCGTAGTCAAGACCGGTAGAGTTATTGGAAGCTCTCCGGGTGCGATCCTGAGAGGGGGTTGACACATAGTAAGCGCTTAACAAAGACCATAAAAAAAAATGAAACACCTCTACCTACAGTTCATTTCAGCTCTTGAATGAGAATGTTGCTTCACAGCTTTTCCGTCTCACTAGCCCCTGCCTTCTCTCCCTTTGGTAAAAGAGACCGTTCTCGGTGGCTAGTGTCAAGTGCAGTTTCCCCTCTGAAAACATCACCAGATTTAGGGAAGGGGGCGAGGGGAACGACCAGAAAGGAATCAACTACTGAACAACCCATCAGGCTTTAGGCAATGCCATCTTGGGTCCGCCTTGCCTAAATGTGCCAGCCGAATTGGATCCTGGGTTGTCGTTTCCCTATCCATTATTCATGACCCGGCCTCCGCTTGCCATTTTCGTTTCCAGTCACCCGATCACCCTGTTGATTTTTTGTCAAGGGTGAACAATCAAAGCCGCCAGCCGGGTGACACCGAGTTAAATTTAAACAAAGGCTTTTAATAAGACTTTCTGCGTCCTGCATCTGTTTCATATTGCGTCATAACCTCAGGATCTCTTTTCCTTTGCCGGTACCCAGAGAAGCAATTAAGTCGTAATTCACACTCCCATTCTCCGGTTTCGGCGCACATTTCGGGGACGGTCAAACGGGTCAACATCCATCGCTCTGGGAGATTGTTTTGGAAAATCCGAACTTGACGTTTTATGATAAAAATTTCAATCAGCGGGCAGAGAGGAGAGGGTATGATGAAGACAGTTTCTGAAGGGGGATAATCATTTATATGTGGTAACCTCTGCCTTAGTTATTGGTCTTCTCAATGGAAAAAGCTCACCTCCTGTAGTTTTTTCCTGGATAGCCAAATCCAGAATTTTGCACAGACCCAAAAGGCAAATGAGTTCCCCAAAGAATAGGAATCAGGTTGGGTAACTAAGGAAAGAGACAAGTGGACTTTTGCTTTTTTTCCCTTTTTGAATGGCCCAAAGCCATCCAGTACTTAATCTCTGCCTCCCTAGGGGCAAGTGGATTCCGGTTACCTGGATTCACCTTGTCTGTGTTTCTCTGGAATGCAGCCTCATTGCAAAGTGAGGGAGACCCATTTCCATCAGACTCTAAGGGACAGCTTCCCGACGGCATTTCACTCCCTCCTTCACTCCCTTCCCTTCTCCAAACCTGCTTCCCGCCCAGTTCCTAGGTAAGATGGGACCCTCTCAGCGTCTCCCCACGCTCTACCTGGACAGACATTGTCGGGCAGGGGGCTTCCCACAGCAGGGCTCAGACCACCTCACTCCTAGCCCAACCCACCCACCAAGCCCAGGTCTCCACTCTGAACCATGGGGCCAGGAAGGCAGAGGAGCGAGCTGCCCTCCTCTACTGTGGACAGGAAGGAATAAGTTTCCCAACACGCTTCCCGCTTCCAGTATCGAACCCGGCATCCGAAGAATGGGATGGTCAGGGTAGTGAGCTCGGAGGAGAGGCTTGTGTTTCATCAGGGCTAAGTGAGTCCGTGCGAAACAGTCAGAGCGTTTAATTTGGTGCCGGTCATATTAGCAAAACCTTCTGGAAAGGTTCAGTTGAAATCCTTCAGCTTTAGGAAACAAGCACTTGGCTGGCTTCCCCGAAGGTAACCGTGAACTTCTGTTGTCAGAATTGTAAACAAGAGATGACTGTAACCTCTAAGCCCTGTAGAATTTGTTCCCTGGGATCCCTGGGTCTTGTTATTCTTCTTACCTGATCATTAGAGCTTTTGAAACTTCTAGTAAATATCTTCCCCCTATTTGAATGTGCCTTATAAATCCCGTAGTACTGCAGGATGGGAGGAGGCGGGCCGAAACCTATTTTTCATAAAAGTATTTCCGTGTTCCCAGTCTTACTTGGGGAGGGATATTTGTTCCCAAGACCTCCGCTCCATGTATTGATATACAAAGGCACATTCCCTCCCCTGGGCTCAAGAAATCTCTTTCCGGATGCAGCGAGGTGTTTGGCTGTCAGTTCTCGCCCATATTTCATCCCTTCTCGAAACGCACCAAAGAGATGAGTTTACCTGGCTTGTATTGACCTGGGATTTGGGATCCTCAAATACTCCGAAGCACAGTTTTCCCACTGGAGATAAGCCGGTCTCGCTTTTGCCTTGAAGAGAACACTTCCTCAAGGGAAGAAGAGTTGTTCGGGGTTGCTCGTTCCGCCTTGGGACTCCTGTGCAAATGCTGAAGTTGTCCGGGTTAATTTGTGACATAGGTGCAGTGCACATTAACAGCAGCAGTTCGGCTGTGAGACGTGACAACCAAATAAAAAACAGGAAAAAAAATGGCCTCTCTAAAACAGGCTCCTCTTCAGAGGAGCCTCTACTCTACTCTACTCTAAACTGTGAGTTCTTCACACAAAGGGAAAGTTGGGGACAGTGATGTTTCTCGCAGTTCAGATGGGTCGTGCGGCATGGTGTTTGAAATGAAGATTTTGATCCCCGGAGCTCCCTGATCCATTCCTAAAGACGATCAAGGCCCTCGTGGGTCTCACCATGCTGTTCTTTTTGTGGGCATTTTTCCCTTAACTCCCTCTCCTCTATGTGAAGGTACTTGAAGTGGAGAGAAGGCCGAAACCAATTTCGAGACTGCTTCCTTTGGCAGGCAGAACACAAAATCGAATTTAACACCTCACCGAAGACAGGCGATGAGTGTTTTAGGTGGAGGACATCAAAGGAGACTGGTGACTGGCCGGCCGTGGTTGGTGATTGAGTGGTACTTTCAGCCCACCCTTCTAGAGGGGAATTCAGACATTTGAGGAGTCTTGAGAGCCAGCTTCATTAATCTGAGGAAAAGTCACGAGGGAATGATGTTGGCTCAGTTTTGTCTCGATGTCAGAGGGTGACCGTGATCAGAGCAAGTTTTCTGTGTGAGGTCCTGAAGAGCGCCCGCCTTCGTCTCTTTGAAAGCTAGTGACAGTAATCACCTCAGTCTGAGCTCAGTCTGTTTCCCCGCTGGAAATGGAACAGGGAAAGAGATGCCATTTGATCTATTTAATACCACCTGAGGTGCCGACTGTGTTCTAAGCACTGGGGGATACAGAATGTAAGCAGATTGGATCGTGGGCTGGGAAGCTCGTTGCGGGCAGGGGACGCCCCTGACCTGTTGTTACATTGAACTCTCCCAGGCACTTACTACATCGCTCTGCACACAGTAAGCGCTCGATAAATTCGACTGATTGATTTCCAAATAGTTATTTGGGATTTGTTGTAAAACAGAGTCCATGGAATCCAGCTTCTGAATGGTGAGACTAAATTCCCAAATGAACCTTTTGGGCTTTTGCCTAGGGTAAGTCTCCCAGGGCCATCGGCACTGCAGCAGTAAGTTAGAGCATTTATTGAGCACCCACCCGGTGCTGTGCAATGTATTGAGCGCTTGGCAAATACAGAATAACAAAGTGACACATTCCCTGCCCACGAGGAGCTTTAACTCTAATGGGGAGAGACAAACAAAGGTATTTATATTGGCAGCGTTGTAACTAACTTGAGCAGGCACATATTCACATGTACTTAGGAGGGCGTAAAGAACGTCTTCGGAGCTAGATTTCGCCGAAGGGGTGATGTCCCTCCGGTGCTGGGAGATGAATCGGGGGAAAGTTGGTTGGAGGAGTTGGGATTTTAGGAGGATTTGAATGTGGGGAGGGCAGTGGTCTACCTGCGGGATTTTGAGTGGAGAGACACAGACATAAGAAGAAAGCCCCGAACTGACATAAGGAATCCCGGATACGATCCAAACAGATCCAAACAGCTACTGCATTTACTCCCCGTGCCACCATAATAGGACCACGTTCAACTAGGTTGCTGAGAAAATTCTGCCAGTGTGCCATTCTTGGATGGGTCTAGCAGATGTCTGAGCCCTGGGATATGACTTCTAAGCTAAAAATAGGTCTATGCCTCGGATGTTTCTTAGGTTCCTTTTCTATTGTTCTTACGTGGTTGACAACTTCCTGGCCTCCCAGGGCCTTGGAAAATGTTCTTTTTATATCCATTAATGATAACCTCAGGTGATGAAGTTTCATTTTCTTGTGTGTGAGAAGCAGTGTGACTTAGTGGAAAGAGCACGGGCTAGAGAGTCAGAGGTCGTGGGTTCTACTAACAATAATAATAATAGTATTTAAGTGCTTACTATGTGCCAAGCACTGTACTAAGCGCTGGGGGAGATGCAAGGTAATCAGATTGTCCCACGTTGGGCTCACAGTCTTAATCCCCATTTTTACAGATGAGGTAAATAAGGCACAGAGAAGTTAAGTGGCTTGTCCAAGGTCACTCAGCAGACGTGGCAGAGCCAAGATTAGAACCCGCAACCTCTGACTTCCAATCCTGTGCTCTTGCCACCAGGCTATGCTGATCCCGGCTCTGCCACTCAGCTCTGTGACTTTGGGCAAGTCCCTTCACTTCTCTATGCCTCAGTTACCTCATCTGTAAAATGGGGATTAAGCCTGCATGTCCCACGTGAGACAACCTGATTCCCTTGTATCTACCCCAGCACTTAGAACAATGCTTGGCATGTAGCAAGTGCTTAACAAGTACCATCGTCATCATTATTATTGTTATTGTGGGGGGGCGAGTGGAGGGGGGGAGTTGAAGGAGAGGGCAAAGGTCAACAGCAACCTAAGCGCCCCCTTCCTCCTCCCCCTCCCCAGCAGCACTACCCCCCAAGTGGCTTCCTTCCTGGGTGTCTCGTGGCCTCTTGTGTCTCCTCAGCAGCTGGCCCACCTCCATCCCTGCAGTCCACACTTCTCTTCCACCCTCGCCTTGTTGCCGCCTCGATTGAGCGGGGCAAGCGGAAATCCTAACTGGGAGGGGCTGCTGCCTGCCAGGGCCCAAATCTATTCACTTGTTTCTACCTCAGCGCTTAGAACAGTGCATGGCACATAGTAAGCGCTTAACAAATACCATAATAATGATAGTTGTTATTTATTCAATCCAAACGTTTTCTCCAGTTGGATCAATAGAATTTATCACACGCTTACTTTATGCAGGACCGAGCGCTCAGAAAGCTCACCGTGAGCAGGGAGTGGGTCTGTCGATTTTTGCATTACCCTCTCCCAAGCGCTCATTACTGTGCTCTGCACACGGTAAGCGCTCAGTATTGGCTGACTACCGTAGGGCTAGAAAATACAATCCCAGCCTTCAAGGAGCTGACAGACTAGCGGATGAGAGAGCGTGCGACCCTAAACAGTTTAGCTACGGAAGGAAAGAGAGGCCGGAAAGAAGGTAGCGTGGATGAGTAAGGGCGTAAATTGCGTAGCTAAGGCAGTGCGTTACGGAACACGTCGGTTCAGTAGTTGCCTGCGGAGGGATGGGAGCTGAAGCTGATGAGCTCCCCGAGGGAGAAGGAGACGTAGAACTGAGCCTTAAGGGACGTTCTCAGGTGGTGAAAGGTGGAAAGATGGCCCACAGAAGAGCATGAGAAAGAGTGGCTAAGATAGTGGTAGCAGTGAGAGTAATTAGAAAAAGAATAACGATGACCATGATTGTGGTATTTATTAAGCCCTTGGGATTCATTCATTCAGTCAGTAAAATTTACTGAGTGCTTACTATGAGTAAAGCACTGTACTAAGCGCTTGGGAGAGTGCTATATTACAATAAACGGCCACATTCCTCCCCAAGCGCTGGGGGAGATGATCAGATCGGCACAGTCAGTGTCTCACGTGGAGCTCACGGGCTAAATGGTAAAGAGAACGGATATCTTTTCTCCATTTTATGGAGGAGAAAAGCGAGGCACGGGGAAGGTAAGCGACTTGGAAGGTAAGGTAAGGTCACCCAGAGGGCAAGGGGCCGAGCCACGGAAGAGGACAACCAGCAGAGAACCGTTGATAAAACCAAGATTAGATAACTTTAGTGGGAGAAGGGAGTGGTCTACAGTAACAAACGCAGGTCAGAGATCAAGGAGGGTAGAGTCGAGTCCATTAGATTCATCAAGGAGAAGGGCATCAGTTCCCCGGAGAGGATGAGAAGCAGCGTGGCCTAGTGGAAAGGGCCTGGGCCTGGGAGAAGGACCTGGGTTTTCCGCCACTTGTCTGTTGCGTGACCTTGGGCAAGCTGCTTCACTTCCTCTGTGCCTCAGTTACATCACCTGTAAAATGGAAATTGACTGTGAGCCCCATATGGGACAAGGGACTGTGTCCATCTCATTTTGCTTGTACCCAACCCCAACAGTTAGTACAGTGCCTGCACATAGTAAGCGCTTAACAAATACCATCGTTATTATTATTATTATCCTGGGTTCAATGGAGTGGAGGGGGTGATAGATCATGAAGGAAGTTAGTGAGGGGAAGTGGAGCCAGTGGGAGCGTACAAGCCATTGGTGAGTTTGGACAGTGTCTGGTACACAGTAAGTGCTTAATAAATACCATTAAAAAAAAGAAAAGGAACAGGCGGTGGGAAGATAGCCAGCGAGGGCCGAGGGATCCAGAAAAGGTTTTGTTTTATGGGTGCATTTGCAAGTAAGAGGGGAGAGAGCCACTAGACAGCAAGCAATTGAAGGTGGCGGCCAGGGAGGAAAGAAGAGTGGAGACATGGAGTTTTTACAGGGCGAAGGAAGGCGAGGGAAGGAGTGGAGAAAGTGTTCTGAGGAGACGACCCAGAGCTGCGAGTTGGTGGACCTGAATCGAAGGAGTGATTCAGTGGAGCGAGGGGGTTGTTTGAGGAAGAGAATGGTATTGAGGCCTTGTGCCTCAACTGAGGGAGGCGAGGTTTAGCAGGGAGTACAGCTGAGGCATTGGGATGGCCCGGGATAAGTGGAGGGGTTCTGGAGATGGGAGGCCTCTGAGGGGAGAGCACAGTTTTGCAGGGGTGGGGAGTGGGGGCGGGAAGACGGGTTAAGACGATGAGCCGACGTTTGCTATTTCGCAGTTGGTGAGGTTTTCTTTTCGGAAAATTAGTGCCAAATAAAGCTGTCTGAAGCACTGACTTTAACTGAGTGTTAACAGGGCCTGAAAGCCCCTTCAGAGGAGTGTCAGAAAGGTTAAAAAACAGGTCCAGAAAATGCTTCTGTCAGAGGGAGGCGAGCACCTGGATAAAAAAAAAAACTTGGAGAGGCCAAATAACAGGCTGCACCTCCATTAATTCAGAGGTAATGTTTTTCACTATAGCTGATCTTTGGGATATTAAAAAAAAAATACAGGTTTACTTTTAACACCAACATATTTTAAATCACTCACTCCAACAATCCAGGGGTAATGTTTCTCCCTATAGCTAGTCTTTGGGAGGCAACAGAATTAGGAGACACATTCTATGTCCATAATGAGCTTACATCCTAGAGGAAGCCGTCCTACAACCCCACCTCCTCCAAGCCTTCCCTAGTTAATTCCCAGCACCCCAAGTTGTATGAACTGTAGACGGCAAACTCCTTGCGGGCGAGGTTCGAGTATCCCGACTCTGTCGTACCACGCTTAGTACAGTGCTCTGCTCGCTAAGCGTGCATTAAATGCTAGTGATTGATAAACTTTTGCCTAACACTTTTGTTCTTATTTTCATCCATCCTCGGTACTGCTGTGACACCTTGGGCAAGTTACTTAACTTCTCTGTGCCTCAGTTACCTCATCTGTAAAATGGGGATTGAGACTGTGAGCCCTTCGTGAGACAGGGACTGTGTCCAACCCGATTTGCTTGTATCCACCCCAGCATTTAGTACAGTACCTGGCATGTAGCGCTTGCTACCATAACTTGCTACCATACCAAGAACCATAATTACAATTATTATTACTCTTGTATGTATGTTTATCCAACTGTTCATCAGTTACTTATTTTGACCACTCTATCGGTAAATAGTTTTACGTCTGTCTCCTCCTTTAGAGTGAAAGCTGTGCAGCAGAGGCAGGGCACCTATCACACTTCCGTTTTGTTCCACGTAAATCGCTTAGTACAGTGCATTGCACCCAATAGAGAGTCAGCAAATATGACTTAATATGCTGACAAACAGCTCTTGGTATTGCTTGCCCTTCCCTCATTCCTCTCCCAGGAGGTGTTGCGGGGTGGGGGAGTGCAGCCATCTGCAGCCACTCCGCCGGCGGGCTGGATTGGATAGTTTGGAGCCCCAAAGGAAAGCATGGAGGTGTTAAAGACTTTGACCAGAGAAGTGGCACTTGAGAAGGGAAAACTGGGCTTCAAGACAACTTAATACTGTCTCAAGGCTACAGTAAGTCAGAAGCCCCAGGCAGAGTCGCATCTCCACTGAAACCTGGGCGTCAGTGAGCATAGGGCTGTTGGGGCGGAAGCTTTGTAAGGATCAGAAAACGGGGAGGGCTGAGCACAAGTGGCCAACACAACAGCACAGTAAGAGCCAGGCTGGTTTTGTGGACATCGTGACTGGATAGCGAATCCCTCATCAGCCCCAAACATACATTGGCCTTTTCAGCCACCCAAGCATTCGGTAGGGATCCTCTTCGAGCCCGAAGGACCACTACCTATCCCCTACATCTCTCCCCACCCCAACCCTCTTTCTGAAATTCAAATAATGATTTAAACTTCAGGGATCAGTGTTTTTTCATTGAACCTCTTGAAATCGTTCTGCCAACTTTGTAGTTGGGGTTGGTAGCCCAGGATACTAATAAATAGTAGTCGGGGTATTTAGGAAGTCCTTACTATGTGCCGAGCACCGTATTAAGCAGTAGATGCGAGGTAGTCTGTGTCGGACACAGTTCCCGTCCCACATGGGACTCCCGGTCTAAGTAATTTTATTCCTTTTGACAGATGAGGGAACTGAGGCACAGAGAATAAAAGTGACTTGTCCAAGGTCACACAACCGGCAAGTGCCAGACTCCCAGCCCCTTCCTCTTTCTATCGGTGTTGGTATCAGAGTTAGGGAGGAGTTCTCTAGTGCCCGCGCCGAGCGCCTCCCTGACTCCCTGGGCCCTGCACCTTCTGGAGGGAGAAGCCTGCTGCTTCATCTAGATTTATTTGCAGGAGGAAATAAATCAGATTGGGGGTGGAGTAGAGGCCGCCTAGCTCTCCACCCAGAGGAGAAAAAGGTTTCTTGACCTTTCCTGAGCCAAAGGGTCCTTGGAGCAGCTGAGAGGCTGGTGAGGAGGTGGGTGGAGGTGAGGGGGAGAGGAGGGGTCAGAGCTACATGACTCCGTGATGTTCATTCATTCAGGTGTATTTATTGAGCACTTACTGTGTGCAGAGCACTTTACTAAGTGCCTTGGAGAGTACAATGTCACAATAAACAGATTCCCTACCCACAGCAAACCAAGCAGCTTGGCTCAGTGGATAGATGACGGGCCTGGGAGTCAGAAGGTTCTAATCCCGGCTCCGCCACACATCTGCTGTGTGACCTTGGGCAAGTCACTTCACTCTTCTGGGCCTCGGGCAGCTCATCTGTAAAATGGGGATTAAGAGTGTGAGCCCTATGTGGGACAGGGACCGTGTCCAGCCTGACTACCTTGCATCTAGCTCAGCGCTTAGAATAGTGCATAATAAGTGCCATAATTATTGTCATTACTATTAATTCCAAATGGCAATAAGTGCCAGGGCAAGTAGCAGGTTGGGCTTGCCTGTCCCAGAGCTAAAGAAGCCAGTCACGTCTTCCGTAGCGCTTTCAAAACCGTCTTCAGAACCCACGGCTCCTTGGCCCGAATCCATCTCGGCCATAAATGAGAATGGATCCTGTTTCCTTCAGCGAGGCCACTGAAATGATAACTCTGGCTTGCTTTCTTTTCCCAGAACCAGCTTGCCCTCTCCGATGTTTTCGAGAAATGACTTCAGCATATGGAGTATCCTCCGGAAGTGCATTGGGATGGTGAGTACACCAACCTCCACGATCCAGGGGAGAAAGCGTAGCTGTGGGGATGCGGGATTTTGCCGAGCAAGTTCCCTCTGTCGGGGGCCAGAACCACTGAAACACTTTCAGCAACTCTCGGGCACGGGAAAGGAAACCCGGCTTCCTGGGGCTCAAAATGGGAAAGAGGAAACTTCCAAGATGAGGGATAATAAGAATACTAACCATAATAACTATGGTATTTGTTAAGCACTTACTATGTGCCAGGCACTGTTCTAAGTGCTGGGGCAGATGCAGACTGATCAGGTTGGACCACATAGGGGTCACAGTCTTACTCCCCATTTGACAGATGAGGGAGTACTGAGGCCCAGAGAAGCGAAGTGATTTTCCCTAGGTCACACAGCAGACAAGTGGTGGAGGTGGGATTAGAACCCAGGTCCTCTTGACTCCCAGGCCTATGCAGAAGATAGTTTGATTATGACAGTGTTGGGGTGACTGCAGAGAGTTGATTTTCCTTTCTGTCTGTGTCAGTATTCCAAATTAAGCTTTGGCGTTGGGGATTTCCTTTGTCCAGTAGAAAACAGTGAATGAAGCGAACGAAGGAGCCGGGAGATTTTAGCGGGCAAATCTTCAGTCGTTTTTGTTTGTCTCTCAGAACCAGTGTCTGAATCCCTGGATGGAACTGACTTACCACTACATCAGCCTGTTTGGGGATTCACTTCCACTCCACCCTTCCCCTATCTCGGTCTCTAGTAGAGTCTCGTGTGAATGGGTCACACACTCTGCTCCGAATGGGCTCTACCTACACATCATGCCAAGTCTTTAAAAACTTGAGCTCTGAGCTGCCCAAAAACCCTGCCAGAATGTCCCTGTTTTAACTGAGTGGTTTCTTTGTTCGAGAGAAGCAGCTTGGCGTAGTGGATAGAGCCAGGGCCTGGGAGTCAGAAGGTCATGGGTTCCGATCCCGGCCTCGGTTACCTCATCTGCAAAATGAAGCACGAGACTGTGAGCCCCACGTGGAGCAGGGACAGGATCCATCCCAATCTGCTTATATCCAGTGCCGGGACTCAGTACCGTGTCTGCACTTAGTAAGCGCTTAACAAATACCATAATTATTAAATATTAGCCCGGACCCTTGGCCAGACTTCCATCTCCCTGCGAGATGCTCCCTGGCTCATCCCACAGCTGTAAGCTTCTTGGCTCAGACCCCGCCGCCACGGTCTTCCCCCGGCCACCGTTAGACGAAGCCCAACCTGCCCGTCACTTGGAGCCCAGAAGGCTTGTCTGGGTTTGATGTGGCTCCTGGAGACTCAAAAGCGAAATGATGATGATGGCCAACCTCTGACTTGGAGCAAGTCACTGCCCCTCTTTGGACCTCAGTTCCTCTATCTGTAATGCTTGCCCCACCCTCTTTCCAAGGGTGTGGGAAGACTAAACACTCTCAGCGAAATTTAATCTTGAAAATCCTCTGAGGCCGAGTTAAGAACAGAAGATTGAGTCCATTTAAAGACATATTTTCATTAGTATATTCTTGAGCTTTTGGGTCCTAAGGGAGAATGGTGTTTGATCTTTTTTGAATACCACAAACCTACACAGTCTTCCTTCCCAACCTTTTCCGAGGCCAGTTGTGTAGCGTCGGGAGAAAGCAAGGCTCACCTTGTCTGAAGTAGGGGCCACTCTAAATTTAAAGAAATCAGATGTTAGTCATACTGTGTGTCTGAACCTTCTAGGTGACGGAAATCAATTTACCTCCTCAGTCTTTAATGGATTTTCGTCACTCTGGTTTTGGTAATTTTGAAACAGCATGCTAGCAGTGATGATGATAATAGTGGTGCTTGTTAAGCACTTACTATGGGACAAGAGCTGGGCCTGAAACAAGATAATCAGATGGGACACAGGGCTCACGGTGTAAGGGAGAGGGAGAATTGGTATTTAATTCCCCTTTCAAAGATGAGGAAACTGAGGCACAGAGATTGTGACTCGCCCAAGGTCACATGAAGATGGTTTCTCAAGGTAGCCCCTCGTACTCCCGTGCAATCACCTCTGCATCGTCATCTTTTCCCAACTACCGATTCTGTGCTGTAGAAGCCCTTGGGAACACAAAAAAGAAGAAAAAGTCGTAGTTCTGCCTGCCACACCATTACTGTCTAATGGGAGAAACAAGCAGACAGGCAAAAGAGCAGTATGCACCTGTAGGAATGATAAAAATAAAATTAAGCAAAGAAATAATAGATCGAAACAAGTGTTACCACTTGTTTCGATCTATTATTTCTTTGCTTAATTGGTGACGTGAAGCCCTTTCCCTCTCCTCTCCATCCTCTTCTCTTTCTCCCCCTTCCTCTATCCCCCCACCCTCCTCCTCTCCTTCCCTTTCCATTCCCCGGCTCCTGAGAGCTGAGACCTAGGAGATATGGGGAGGAATGGACCCAGAGGTCATGTGAAAGAGGGTTAAAATAGTCAAGCTGAGAGTGCGTGGGCCCTGCAGAAGCCAAGACAGGGAGCAGTGTGGGGCACTTGCCAGAGAGGCGGCAAGTGAGGCGGGCAGAGGCGGCAGAGAGCCCAAAAGCCAACGGCCAGGAACTCTTGGTCGGTGTGGAGAGGGGTGGGCTGCCCCTGCAGGGCTCTGAGGGAGAGGGGAGATGCCGAGTGACGAGGAGTTGGGAATGACACCGAGGTCCCGGGCCTGGATCCCGGGGAGGCCTGTGGGGGGATCCCGATTAGACTGTGAGCCTGTCTTTAGGTAGGGATTGTCTCTATCTGTTGCCAAATTGTACATTCCAAGTGCTCTGTACATAGTAACCGCTCAATAAATACTATTGCATGAATGAATGGGGAGGCTCCCCAAAGGGGCAAGGGAGAAGTTATAGGTAAGGTAAAAATAAATTCCTTATTTATTCAGATTAATGTCTGTCTCTCCCCCTAAACCATAAGTTTGTTACCGGCAGGTAACTAATTCTGCTAATTCTGTCGGATTGTACTCTCCCGAGCACGCTGCATGTAGTAAACACTCAATTAATACCATTGATGGATAGATTGGTAGCGTGGCTCAGTGGAAAGAGCCCGGGCTTGGGAGTCAGAGGTCATGGGTTCGAATCCCGGCTCAGCCACTTGTCAGCTGTGTGACTGTGGGCAAGTCACTTAACTTCTCTGTGCCTCAGTTACCTCGTCTGTAAAATGGGGATTAACTGTGAGCCTCACGTGGGACAACCTGATTACCCTGTATCTCCCCCAGCACTTAGAACAGTGCTCGGCACATAGTAAGCGCTTAACAAATACCAACATTATTATCATGCCTTAGGAACAGGCCCCTGAGAGCTGCCATTAATGGCCGTTGTCGTCCTGATAGCTTGGTTGTGTTGGATGGGCTACCGGGGCGGTGAAGTAGTCCAGAAGGGACCACGGTCAGCCGGCCTGCACCGCAACCTTCGCCCGGGGCCTCAGAAAGAGTAGTGCAGCAGCAGGGGAAGGCCAGTCTTCAGTGCCGGCATCTCCGGCTTCCTCAGCAACAGGGAAGCCGAATCCAGCCAGACCCTTGAGGGGATTTCCTCTTCAAAACTTGTTTTCGCACCTGGAAGTGCACCATTTCGGCCTGTCGGCCAAGTTTGCTAGCCTGTGATTTTCCAAGGGTTGTTTATAACTTACCTGTCAGAACTCACCTCACTGGTGAATTTGATGCCTCTCCTCGTGGGAGTTTTCTCTTTTTTTCTTCTCAGTTTATCAGGTGGCAGAGAACAATAAGTGTTTCTCCAGTTTCATTACTGGCGGTACTTCTCTTGCGTGGATCAATTTAAACCTTGACCCCTGGCTGGGTCAGGAGTCGAGGATGGTTGACATGAATATTTAATCCTACTGACTGAATGAAATGCTCCATGATGAGACCCCATCCTGGCTAATGTTTCTTCCTGAAACCTGACCGTCATCCAACGCAGTCAGTTCAGTTCTCTGGGCCTCAGGTTCCTCATCTCTAAAATGGGGATGAAATACCTGTCCTCCCCGACTCACACCGCCCTCCTCTCCCCGCATGGAACTTCGTGTGGGACAGGAACTGGGTCTCATCTGACTTTTCTTTATCTCAGCACTTAGGTGCTGTGCTTGGCACAGAATAGGTGCTTAGGAAATACCGCAGTTGTGGTTATTATCATTTTTAACTTTTGGACTGGTTGTGGGGGGGTGGAGTCCCCTAGAGTCATGTTGGCCAGTCTACTCAGGAAATTGGATCGGGACCTCTTCCTGAATCACCCAAAGATTGTGTCGTCTTCCAGGCAGGGTCGGAGAGGGTCAGTAGCCCTGGAGGGTCATCGTATGTAGGAGGATTGTCCGTCATATTTCCGGGGAAGCCTAGGCTGGCTCTAAAAACTCCCAGCCAATCGGGGTGCCCATTCAAGAAATCAGAGTATTGTAGATGGATCATGATGGAAGGAGATTGCTTATAAGTGAACACATGACTACTTTGGTCTCATAATCAGTCATTGATGGTATTTATCGAATGATTGTTAAGCTCTTATTATGCACTGTATTAAGTGCTCAGGAGAGTACAATAGAAGAGTCGATAGACACATTCCTTGCCCTGAACGAGCCTACAGTCTAGAGGGGGAGACAGACATTAATATAAACTACAAATATGTACATGAGTGCTGTGGGGCTGAGGGTGGGGTGGCTATCAAGTGCTTGAAGGGTACAGAGCCAATCGCATAGGTGTCGTGGAGAGGAGGAGAAATCGGGGAAATGAGAGCTCGATCAGGGGAGGCTTCTTGGAGGAGGTGTGATTTTTGAATAATGCTTTTGAAGGTGGGGAGAGTGGTGGTCTGGCGTATATAACGGGGGTGGAGGGGTTCCAGATCCGAAGGAGGATGTGGCCAAGGGATCGTAACAGAGGACTGGGGAGTGAAACCTCCTTTTACGTCCTGCTAGTGGGTCCTGAGGCTTGTGCTGTTTCGGGCAGACTGGGTTTTAAGGATGCAAGATTTCAGTCTAGGTTCCCTGTTTGAGTTAAACCCTGGGTTTTCTAAATTGATGAAGAACCCGGCCTCGGGGTTTCTATGCTCTGTGACCCTGGGCAAGTCACTCAACTTCTCTGGGCCTCAGTTTCCTCGTCTTTAAGGTGGGGATGAAGTTTTATTCCTTCCAACTTAGACTTTGAGCTCCCTGTGGGCCAGGGACTGTGTCCAACCTGATGATCTTGTATCCATCTACTTCAGTGCTTGGCACATAGAAAACAGGTACCATTGAAAAAAGGGTTGAGAGCTTGGTGAGCGAAGCACCTAGGAAGAGAGGGAGGGATCAGTCTGCCCCAAGTCAGAGGAGAGACCCCCTCCTCCCGGGACCTTCCCCCGGCTTGAAGAGGCTGACCTATGCTGGAGCTTCCCAGGCATGCTGCTTCCACTGGGATGATTTTCCATGTGTGTTTCACTGTCATCCAACCTAGGAGCTGTCCAAGATCACCATGCCCGTCATCTTCAACGAGCCCCTGAGCTTCCTGCAGCGACTCACCGAGTATATGGAGCACACGTACCTCATCCACAAGGCCAGCGGCTTCTCTGACACCGTGGAAAGGATGCAGGTGCTGCCATCCTCTCCCCCGGGCCTCCCCTTCAGCCGGCTGGAACCGGGCCCACCAACAGCTTTCAAGCTGTTTGTGGGAGACTTCCTAGGGCCTTGGGGTTTGAGTTTACCATCGCGGGGAGGGAAACGGGCGGGATCTGGGGATCCAGTCCAAATCGGTGTCCCCAGAGAGATTGGTCCCACAAGGGAATTGGTAATCCCCGTTGCCTCCGCTCTCCCTTCCTGTCCTGTCACCGTGGGACATGCATTGTCCCACTCCACCGAGAGCCCAGTTCAGCTCCCTTGATGAAGGGCCCGGCTCATTGAAATCCACCAAAATCTGTAGTTTCTCTGGGCCCGCCACTGCTACCGACCAACTTGGGGCCTTTCCCCAGAACTGCCAGTGCAGAGCCGCATTGACACATCTGTCCCGCCTCTTTTCCCCATCCATTCTCGAGTGCAGTCTTGTAGGCCACAGCAGAGAGGAGGTGGGAAGGTGGGATAATCCACACACCTCTGGCCTGCCACCCACCTCCTTCTTCTCTCTGGAAATTGAACTCTACAGAGTACTGGTCTTCTAACCCAGGAGAACTCAAGGGGTTGTCGGCTTCACCCCAAAGCATTTTCACACCGATTTTCCCCCCAGGGCCTTCAAGCAGCTATCCAAAGAAAGCCAGGCCCTAAGGAATTGAGTTGGATTCCGATTCCGTTTGAATTAGTGCTTTTCTCTTGACCTTGAGGGAGATGGGGAACTGGCAGTGGGTATTGGGGTACCTTGTCCCTCCAAGCCCTAGCAAAATGACCCTCTAAACTGAATCGGTCTCTTCCCCTTGCATGTTAACCTAGAATGAAAATCCGTTCTGTTCCAGCAAAGGGCACGTTTGGCCTCTTCCTGGTCCGTTAACCAAATTAGTCCCCTGTTTTCCCGAAGAAGTGTTAGAACCAAGGGTAATGAAGAAATTGAAAATAACTTCGAAGAAAGTGTCTTGGATGCCATTTCAGGGCTCTGATTTTTTTATAAAGAGGGGGGAGTGGGTTTTGTTTTAAAGAGGTGACATATTCAGTCGTGTGTGAATATTCTGTCCCCAGTGTGTGGCCACTTTTGCTGTGTCTGCCGTGGCTTCTCAGTGGGAGCGAACGGGAAAACCATTCAACCCTCTGCTGGGAGAGACATACGAATTAATTCGGTAATATTTCCTCTCTCCGTAATCTATTTTGTTACCTATCTCCTCCTGTAGACTTTAAATTTCTCTGAGACAAGGATCGTGTCTACCAACCCGATTGTATTGTACTTTTCCAAGCGCTTAGTACAGTGCTGTGCATATAGTAGGCACTCAGTAAATACCATTAATAGATTGATAATAATAGTAATAATGGTATTTATTAAACACTTACTATGTGTCAAGTACTGTTCTAAGTGCTCGGGTAGATATAAAGTAATCAGGTTGTTCCACGTGGGGCTCACAGTCGTATTCCCCATTTTACAAATGAGTTAACTGAGGCACAGAGAAGTGAAGTGACTTGCCCAAAGTCACAAAGCTGACTAGTGGCGGTGCCAGGTTAAAAACCCATGTCCTCTGACTCCCAAGTCCGGGCTCTTTCCACTGAGCCACGCTGCTCTGGCTGCTCTGGAGATGAGGTGGGCACAGGCTGGGAAGTCTCTTGGGCCTTTTGAGATGTGCCTTGGAGATTCTCTACTTCATATCCTACTTATTCCGTGTTCTTCCAGCCCTCTTCTCAAGGGTATCCGGTTTCCTGGGATTTTTCACAGTTTCCTTGGACCCAAATTTTGCCTTCGTCCAAGGAATAATTTTGAGGTTTCCCAATTTTCTTCTACCCAACAAAAGGACCTCCTTTTCAGTGGGTTTCACGACAACATCACGATTAATAAAAGAATGTATTTTTCCCGCATTCTGAGTTCCCAAGAGAGGGAACGGGTTCTCTAGGTATAAGCCAAAAGAGGATCCGCACTGATTGTCGCTTATTGTGGCATTTGTCTTGGCCCTCCTCTGCCAGGTTTAGGGGGTCTCGGCAAACCACCAGAGTGCCCTAGAACTTTCTTTTTTACCAACTGAAAACAAAAAATCCAGCTTATTAAGTGAGAATAGTGGGCGTCTGGATGAGTACAATGGCATTGAGTGTTTCTTCACACCTTCTAATACTGTTAGTTGATTGTTTTCTGAGCCCCTGAGGGTCATGTTTTATCTGCTTTCCCTCCTTTCCCCTAATCCCAGCCTGTCTCCCAGGTCTTCCTCCCAGTTTAGACCCTGGGACCACTGGACGGAAGTATCCATTTTGACAGGATATATGTGAATTGACTTAGCCGGAAGCCAAAACGATAGCACGAAGGATATCATGATCTGATTTTGATTGCCCTAGTTTTATTCTGATGGACTGAGTGGCCAAAACAGTTCCCCCCCCCTTTCCTCGCCTGCGAATGTAAAACGGAGTAAATGTTGGCTGTGTGGTGCCCGTATCTGAGTTCTGACAGCAAAGCACCCCCTGGCCCTGTTCCCCTCCCCAGAACCCGGGTTCACGTCTCTCTGCCCTTCTCCCCCGCAGCGATGACCTGGGATTCCGACTCATCTCCGAGCAAGTCAGCCACCACCCGCCCGTGAGCGCGTTTCACGCCGAAGGCCTGAACAACGATTTTGTTTTCCACGGCTCCATTTACCCAAAACTCAAGTTCTGGGGCAAGAGCGTGGAAGCAGAGCCCAAGGGAACCATCACGCTGGAGCTCCTTGAGTAAGTTGGCCGCTTCCGCCGGCAATCCCATGCCCCGGCCTACTAAAACCAGCTTATGAACGGATCAGACATTCTCCCCTGCCCGACGGTAAACTGGGCTGCCCGGATGCTTCTTAGGGAAGAAGTCTCTGTTAGAGGGTTTAGTGCCAGAAATGGGCTGCGTAAATTCACGAGCAACGGGAGATGGCAGGGGTGTCAACAGGCAACCCAGAGTCCCCGCCCTGTCCTCTCAAGCGCCCCATTCGGGCCGTCGGATATGAGATTCTTAAACTTAGCCTGATCGAGGGGCCTTTCCCTGTGGTCTTTACCCTTTCATCGCCTCCTTCCACCAGGTGGGTGACGGAAGCAATTAGTATCTATGTCCACATCTCTCTTGTGCTCTCCCTTTGGCCAGGGGGATGGCCAGCAAATGCTGTTTGCGAGCAGAGTCAACCCCTCGGTTGTCCTTGCAGGGCGCTAAAATCAGCCCCGTTCTCCCAAATGCCCGGTACCGATCTCAGGCAGAATCTTCCTTCCTCTCCTGCCTCCTCCCAGAAAGCTCAGGTGCTGTCACTGAAGGCCCACAGCCATCCTGGGGTGGCTTTGTTTCATTTGTCCAAAGTCCCAGAGCTGCATGGTGGGAAGGAGATTGGAGGGGTATTGACGCTGAAGCCAGCCCAGGCTATTGGTTTAAATGTCAGAGCCTGACTCCTTTTTTTCCCTACATTTGTAGACACAATGAAGCCTACACGTGGACGAACCCTACGTGCTGTGTGCACAATATCATCGTGGGGAAACTCTGGATCGAACAGTACGGCACCGTAGAAATCACAAATCACAAGTAAGGTCGAGTTCTTTGAACGTTCAAACATTTCCTGAGGCCATTCTCCCTCAAATCACCAGTGACCTCTGGTGGCCACACGTAACGCACTCGACTCGTTCCTGATCCTCCTCCAGCCTTTGGCTGCCTTTTTCTTTAAATGGGATTTTAATCGCTTACTCTTGGTCAGGCTGGGGTGGGTACAAGGTCGAATGCGGTCGGTGTCCCATGTGGGGCTCTCGGTCTTAATTCTCATTTTACAGATGAGGTAACTGAAGTCCAGAGAAGTGAAGTGACTTGCCCCAGGTCACACAGCGGACAGGTTGCAGAGCCTGGACTAGAACCCAGGTCCTTCTGACTGCCAGGCCCGTGTTCTGGCCAGTAGGCCCCGCTTCTTCCCCACGGATCAACCTCTTCTCATGGAAACCCTGTGGTTTCGTTAAAACCCTTCTCTCCTTTCCCTCTGTGGCCGCTCCCTCTGCCCCTGTCACCAGCTCTTCCTCTGCCTCCCATCCCCTAACTGTGGGTGTCCCTCAAACCTCAGTTCTGAGGTCCCCTTCTCTTCTCAAACTACACGCCCTCCCATGGGTAGCTCATCTGCTCAAGTCAATATCTCTGTCAATATCATTGGTATTTATTGAGAGCCTACTGTGTGGTGAGCCCTGCGCTAAGCGCTCGGGAGAGCCCGATACAGCGCAGTTGGTAGCCCCCTTACCTGACCACAAGGAGTCGGCAGTCTGCGGGGGGGGGCACCTTTCAGTCTAGTCCCAGATGACTCCCACCCTGACCTCTCTCCATCTCTGCAGTTGCACTTCCTCCCGCCTTTGTGACATCAACATGTCCAAAATTGCCCTCCTCATCTTCTTTCACCAGTCCTTGCCTCCTCCTAACCTTCCCATCACTGATGACAGGCCCGTCTGTCAAGCCCACAACCTAGACCAAGAAACAGTGTGACTCAGTGGATAAGGCCCAGGCCTGGGAGTCAGAAGGACCTGGGTTCTAATCCCAGATCCACCGCTTATCTGCTGTGTGACCTTGGACAAGTCATTTCACTTCTCTGTCGGTTGCCTCACCTGTAAAATGGGGATGAAGAAAATGGGGCCGTGTCCAACCCGGTTTACCTACTCCAGCGCTTAGAACAGCACCTGGCACATAGTAAGCACTTAACAAATACCACAGTTATTATTATTGTTATTATTATTGACATAATCCCTGTCTCCTCCCTTCCTTTAAAGTTCCATAGTCAGTGTGTCCTCTCAGTTCTCCCTCTACAGCATTTCCTGAATCCGCCCCTCCCTCTCCCTAAGAACTTCCACCGGGCTGGTCCAGGCACTCGTCATATCCCGCCTTGACTACTGTGTCGGCCTGCTCGCTGACCTCCCTGCCTGCAGTCTGTCCCCTCTCCAGCCCCAACTTCACTTTATTCCTTGGATTGCTTTTCTGAAACATCATTCTGCACACGTCTACCGTCTCTGCATCAGTAAAAACTCCTGACCCTCAGCTTCAGAGCCCTCAGTATCCCCTTATGTATCCTTTCTCTTCTCCCAATCTGCCTCAGCTTGCACACTCTGCTCCTCTCAGGCCAACCTCCGTGGCTTCATCCTCACACGCTCCAACTCCCTCCCTTCGGATCGGGCAGACCACCTCTCTCCCCATTGTCAAAGCCTTTCTGAAATCATACCTCCATCAGGCCTTCCCGAAGCAGCAGGGCATAGTGGATAGAGCCCGGCTCTGGGAGTCAGGAAGTCAAGGGTCCTAATCCGGGCTCCGCCACTTCTCTGCTGTGGGACCTTGGGCAAGTCGCTTCACTTCCCTGGGCCTCGGTTATCTCGTCTGGAAATCGGGGATCGAGACTGTGAGCTCCATGTGGGACAGGGACAGTGTCCAATCCGATTTTCACCCCAGCGCTTAGTACCAGGCCTGGCACATAATAACTGCTTAACAAATACCACAATTATTATTATTATCTTTCCACCCAACTCCCTCCCCTGAATGACACTTAGGCACTTCCACGTCACCTAAGCACTTGAGTACTGACACCCCCAGGCCTCTCCAAGGCATTTATGCCTGTATAATTATACTGATGGCTCCTTCTTACCTCTCATTTATTTTAATGTCTGTCTTCCCATCTAGGTTGTAAAATCCTTGAGGTCAGGGGTCATGTCTGTTAATTTAATTGTATTTAGGACAGTGCCCTGCATATACTAGGTGCTCAATAAGTACTATTGATCTGATGGAATTTTTTTTTCACTCCCCCCACCCCAGTTTTTCTATCCAGGTCCTGGACCTTCAGTTCTAAAGACTCTTCATGAATTAGAGTAGCTGGGTTAGGCCCCCAGGAAGAAGCTCAGGTACCACAGAGAAGCAGCTAGAGGCAGTGTGGTCTAATGGAAAGAGCACAGGCCTGGGAGTCAGAGAACCTGGGTTCTGATCCTGGCTCCAGCAGTTACCTGCTGGATGACCTTGGGCAAGTCACTTCACTTTTCTGGGCTTCAGTTTCATCATCTGTAAAATGGGGATTCAGTACCTGCTCTCCCTCTGACTGAGACTGCGAGCCCCGTGAGGGACAGGGACCATCCAACCTGCTTAACTTGATTCTACACAGTGCTCAGAAAACTACTTGATGCTTACTACTCGTAAGCACGTGAGTGCCGTAATCGACTAATCCATCGCAACGTCTTAGCGTTAAGTAAACTGAAATCCAACCCCAATCTAATTTCCACCCTCCCCATCTGTGCCTTCTGAACCTTAACCAGATAAGCGTGGCAAATAGCAACTTCATCTGGTCCACAAGGTTAAGGGAATGTGGAACGATCATCCGAACCTGAGATTTTTTTTATTACAGGACCGGAGAGAAATGCGTGTTGAACTTTAAGCCCTGTGGCCTGTTTGGAAAGGAGTTGCACAAAGTTGAAGGCTACATTCAAGATAAGAGGTAAAGTTCCCCGCTGAGATGCAGACCGAGGGTACTTCTAGATAAAAGTGGTTGGGAGCGGCAGGTGGAGGGTCTCCCCACAACAGAGCTTTGGAAAAAAAGCTTCCTGGGGGTCGGAGGCAGATCTCTGAAGGCTACCCCGATTTCAGGAGCTGAGAATTCAGTCTTCCAGATCCTACCGTTCACCTGGGGAAACTCCAAATGGCTTTGCGTGGGGCTAGTGGACAGAGCACGGACCTGGGAGTCAGAAGGACCAGGGTTCTAATCCCGGCTCCGCCACGTGTGTGCTGTGTGACCTTGGGGAAGTCACCCCACTTCCCTGGGCCTCGGTTACCTCATCTGTAAAATGGAGATTAAGACCGTGAGCCCTATGTGGGACGGGGGACTGTGCCCAGTCCCATTATCTTCTATAATAATAATAATAATGTTGGTATTTAAGCGCTTACTACATGCAGAGCACTGTCCTAAGCACTGGGGTAGATACAGGGGAATGAGGTTGTCCCACGTGAGGCGCACAGTCTTCATCCCCATTTTACAGATGAGGGAACTGAGTCACAGAGAAGTGAAGTGACTTGTCCACAGTCACACAGCTGACAAGGGGCAGAGTCGGGATTCAAACCCATGACCTCTGACTCCCAAGCCCGGGCTCTTTCCACTGAGCCACGATCTACCCCAGCGCTTAGAACAGCACTTGCCACATAGTTAAGCGCTTAATGGGCACCGTAATTATTAGCGGGCAGAACATCTCTCTAACAGTTTGCCAAACTTGCCTTTCTCAACAGCAAAAAGAAGCTGCGTGTGCTGTACGGGAAATGGACTGAGTGCCTGTACAGCGTGGACCCTGCCACCTACGATGCTTACAAAAAAAATGATAAGAAAAACACCGAAGAGAAGAAAACCAGCAAGCAGGTGACTCTGACGGCCACCTGGGAAAGGGAGTCGTGGGCTGCTCTCAAGAAATGATCCCCGTGCAGTTCGCGATGCTTTCTGAACGGCGGGACAGAAGCGTGCATCTGCTGCTTTTGCAGCCTTCTTCCTTATGAAAAAGCTTCCTTCTCATAGGCGGATTGTGGCAGCAGTTGGCGGGGCAGATTTAGAGCTCGGTAGAAATAACAGTAACAGTATCCGTTAGGTGCTTACTGCGTGCAGAGCACTGTACTGAGCACTGGGAAAAAATACAACGGTGGGAACTCCGAAGAAGTCTTTTGTCCCTCATGGGGCTCCAAGTCTCATGAGCTAGTTCAGAACAGCCAGCAATAGGCAGAAGGTTTTCCCAAAGGTGTTTCCAAGCTTCGGGGTCTGAGAAGGCAGTGGATGTTTGGTGAGGTGGGATTGGGGGGTGTTTTTGGCCACCTTGAGGGCACGTCGCGGGCCCACGTTTCTTGGAGTAGAGGCCCTGTGTGCCAACGGAGGGTCTGACGAGCAGCTTCCTGCTCTAAGGTTGGGGGCGCGGTCCTTTAAATTGTAGTGGTTAGTGCGGCTCCTTTACACCATTGCCTTGCTTTACCTTAAACGTCTCAAATGACAACGTTTTCCATGAAAATGAAGTAATTAGAAGTAAAGGAGTCATTGTTCCTTAACGAGGTTCATTATTGCTCACTACCACTCTTTCTACAGCTGAGCCACTTGCCCTCCAGCTTCTCTCTTGCTCCCTTTCCATTTCCCTCCATCTCTCTCCCTTCCCACTCTTCCCCCATCTCTTGACCCATCCCCTCTATTTTGCCCCCATTCTCCCTCCCACTTTCCCTCCTGCCCCCATTTTCTCCTCCCCTTCTCTCCCTGCGCCTCATTCCCTTTGTCTCTCCCCTCTGTCCAACCTATGTGTAATACCACTGTCCCAGGGATTGCCTCGTGGTGTCTCCCTTCCCTCCGTTGCCCGCTCTTAGAGCCCCAACGGTGGTCCGGCGTTGTGGCTTCCCCCTCCGGGTTGGCCGGTGCCCTCCCGGACCTCCTTGGCGTCTCTGTGGATCCGGGAGCGGGAGGGGAGCTCCCCATGCAGCCTACCAGGAGGGCAGGCTGGCTGTTTGGACGGTCTCCCCCCGGACAACCCTCCCAGAACCCGTGCCTATCTTCCTGTCTTTTGTCTCGGGTCGGGGGACTCCCTCTTTCTCTCTCCCCTCCCGCTACTTCTGTGGCATCCTCCAGTTGCCAACCCCAGGCCAGGTCCTCTTCCCTCCGGGGCCATAAAACGGTCATTTTACCGAAACCCTGCCCCCACCACGGACGAGCTCCCGGCAGGGTGTCACACCTTGGCCGAATGGGCTCATTCCCTCCCCCTTCCGTTGGCCAGTTGATTGCCTCAGCGACCCGGGCTTGTGGCAGCCGCTGCATCGATGGCTGCCCGCCGAGGGCCCGAGAAGTCGCATACGGAGTCCAGGCTTGCTGCGGGGCCCGTGGGATGGGCGGGTGGGTGCCGGAGTCCCTTCTGAACACAGACCTTGAGCCGGGGCCCGGCACCGGCCGCTCAGTGAAGGGGGGCCCCAGACCGGCCCTGAGCGGAACGGCCCAGTGGGCCGTAGCGGCCTGCAGGCCGGAAGCTGAAAGTCGTCCTCAGTGGGGCTCCTTTGTCTGCTTCCGGCAGGTGAGCGGCTCGGAGGAGCCGGACGAAATGCCCCTGCCGGACTCGGAGGGCGTCCAGGTGATCCCGGGCAGCGTCCTGCTCTGGAGGATCGCGCCCAGGCCTCCCAACTCGGCCCAGGTGAGACGGCGGCGCGGTGAGAGACCGTGGCACAAGGCTGCGGCCTGGCACCGGGGTAGGGGCCGGGGGGAGGGAGGGGCAGAGAGAGGCATGTAGGCAGGTCTGCTGGGACATGTTGAACTTAGGGTTCCAGTGGGACATCCAGGTAGACATGGTCTGGATGTGTGGATTGCAGAGGAGGAGAGAGGAACATTTGGGTTAGGGTTAGGGTTAGTGGAGCCCTGAGTGGGGACTTTTTTTGGGGGGGTGGCAGGGGAGGGCTCCTCCCTGCCCCGGGCTGGGGACATTTACTGGACAGTCTTGCATCGTATGTCCTGCTCCATCCTTCTAGCTTGCCTGGAGGAGGTTGGGGGGGGAGGGGTGGGTTGCCATGGAGACAGACACCCTTCCCCTTAGGCCAGTGGTTCCAGGTGGTGGGAGCTCATCCAGCTCAACCCCTTGGACACCGCTTAGCCCAGCGCCTCTGGGAAGACGGTGGTCGGAGACATTTAGACCTCTGACCTCGAGGGCCCCGCCCTCCAGGTCAGTCAGTCCATCAGGCGTATATATCGAGTGTTTACTATGTGCAGAGCACTGTACTAAACGCTCGGGAGAGGACACCAGGACAGTATAACAGACGGGCTCCTTGCCCACGACGAGCTTGCAACCTAGAGGGACCCTCCAGTGTAGGACTTCCACTCAGCGAGTGGTTTTCGGTGGTGGGCAGGCCACCGCCCGGGATGGGCGCAGGGACGGCCCGCTCAGCCCCCTTCTTACTTTCAGATGTACAACTTCACGAGCTTCGCCATGGTCCTGAATGAAGTAGATAAAGAAATGGAGAGCGTGATTCCCAAAACCGACTGCAGGCTGCGACCCGACATCCGCGCCATGGAGAACGGAGAGATCGGTAACTGGGCCACTTTTTTTTGTAGTATTTATTAAACGCCTACTAAGTGCCGGGTACTGTACTAAACGCTGGGGTAGATACAAGCTAATTGGGGGGACACAGTCCCTGTCCCCCATGGAGATTGCTGTCTTCATCC
The DNA here is from genome assembly GCF_004115215.2 of Ornithorhynchus anatinus. NCBI lineage: Eukaryota > Metazoa > Chordata > Mammalia > Monotremata > Ornithorhynchidae > Ornithorhynchus > Ornithorhynchus anatinus. The sequence goes on from NC_041734.1 coordinate 20,531,972, forward strand.
CCATTTTACCGATGAGGTCACTGAGGCTCAGGGAAGTGAAGTGTCTTGCCTTAGGTCGCACAACAGACAAGTGACAGAACTGGGATTAGAACCCAGGTCCTTCCGACTCCCAGGCCCGAGCTCTATCCACTAGGCCACGCTGCTTCTTTGGAATTGGGGCAGGGAAGCAACCACCGGATCACACCCTCTCTTCTCTGGGGTTGGCGAGCTCGAGTCTCGCCGCCACCTTGGGGTGTCTAGTCTGGCCGTCCGTCCGACAAGTTAGGGCCACGTGAGTTTGGTGTTGGCGCTGACTGACGCCCCCAGCCAGGAGTTCTGACCCACAAAGCTCCCTCACTGGGTGACAGACCCAACCCACCCTGGTCCAGCCCGTGGGGGCGGGAGCGGGTCAGGAAAACATAGAGTCCTGGGGAGGATCCAGGATGCCTCCAAGCTGAAGGTGGAGAGGGGGCGTCGGGAGGGCGGGTGGGGAAAGCGGGAGAGAATCAGAACCAACAATTGAAAATGGTCTCTCTTTCAGACCAAGCCAGTGAAGAAAAAAAGCGCCTGGAAGAGAAACAGCGAGCAGCCCGCAAAAACAGATCCAAGACCGAAGAGGACTGGAAAACGAGGTGGGGGTCGGGGGCTGTTGGGGTGGGACGTGATATTTCTTTTTCTCTCTCTCTCTCCCTCCCCCGGGGGGTCCTGTCGCCTCTCTGAGCCCGCCCTGGTCCCTCCTCCTCCCACCGGCCACCACCTGGGTCTCCTCACTGACAGGGCCTGTTTCCCCTCTCTGCCCCCAAGAAGGCTTCCTCTCCCTATCTTGAGGTTAGAGCAGACCCTGAGAACTAGTCAGAAGCTCCTTGGGCTTGTGGGAGTCTGGAAGGGCTGGCAAGTGGACGGATTTGGGCCCGGGAGAGGAGGTTGGGGTTGGTTAAAAGGGGGAGAGAGGGGGCAAGAGGGTCCTCTGGCTGGCTGGCCGCCGGCCTCTCGCATAGACTAGGTCGCAAGTTAGAGGGAGAGCAGTATTGGAGGTGTCAGGGTGCCGGGTTTGATCCAGATTGGGGGGTGCGACATCCCCAGTGCTTGAGAACGGTCTTCTGCTCGGACCCAAGGCACCCATGAATCCTTCCTTCGTTGTTGCTCACTCACGCTCTGGTGCTCTGCTTTCTAAGCTGCAGAGACTGCTGTGGATGCATCCTGCTAGCACTAATGCCGCCGCTATTGCAGGTTGCATTTTGTTTCCAATAGAGTGTGTGGGAAAATCTCCCTTTCCAATCACATTTAGGACACTTCACCTCCTGCCTCTCCACCCCACCCCATCTGCGACTCTGCAGTTTCTTGGGCAGCAGGGCGGGGGGTTTGGTATTCGTTAAGCACTTACTATGTGCCAGGCACAGTGCCGAGCACTGGGGTAGATACAAGCTAATCAGGCTGAACACAGTCCCCTTCCCACATGGGGCTCACAGTCAATCTTCATTTTCCGGATGAGGTAACTGAGGCCCAGAGAAGTGACGTGACTCACCCAGGGTCACACAGCAGACCAGAGGCGGGAGCCGGGATCAGAACCCAGTTCCCGATTCCCAGGCCCCTGCTCTATCCGTGCCGCTTTCAAGGGGCGAGATTCTCTCCAAATGCCTCTTGTCCCCTAGCGCCTACTGAGAAGGCTAGAAATGTTTTGAGCTCCAGCACTGGCCAGCGTGTGTGCGAGGAAGCCAGTGATGTTTGTGACCCTGCAGTGCAGCCCCCCTCCTCCCTGCGACCCCCAACCTTCCTCTCCCCGCTCGCAGTCCGGCCGGCCTCACTGCCTCTTTCAGTGCCTCTGCCCGCCCACACTTACTTTCTGGTAGTGAGAGGAAGAGGAGAGGAAGTTTAGTCCAATGGTGAGCGGGATGGGTGTCTTCCGCTCTGGAAGCCCAGGGGCTTCAGTGTGCCTGTTAGGGAGGACTTCCCCTCTTATCCTTCAGAGATAAGACAGGGAGACACTTGTATAATGAAGGAAGGGAAGGAAGGAACAGAGGAAGGAAAGAGCAGAAGGGAGCAAGGAAGAAAGGAGCAGCAGGAAGGAAGAACAGTCGACCCTCTCCTGGGCTTTCTCCGGGGTTTGGGTGGCAGGGTGGGGATGGTTCTTCCTTGCACCAGGGAGGTGCCAGAGGGATGTGTGTGTGGCCTGGCCCAGCCCAGAGGGAGCTTCGGGAGGCCATTTACAGTCTTGGCGAGCCAGGCCTTGGCGAGGTCAGGGATTTTCCTGAGCTGATACCCTGGGACTGGCTGTGCCGGTGGTGGAAAGGGCTCAGGCCTAGCGTGGGCCCCCGGACCGGGCCAGAAGCCCCTCATATGGTGGCTCAGGGCTATTCGAGGGTCAAAGTTCTCTCGAGTCCAGAGCCCACGCTGGGGCCAGGGCTAGGGTTTCTTCCTTTCTCTTTGCATGGGCGTCTGTCTGTTGTGAACCGGGAACAGACCTCCCTTGCCCCGGCCCCGGGGCCTGGGGTGGGGTTGCCGCAGCACCCCCAGACCTAGGGACCCCAGTCCTCAAGCATCTACAGCAGTTGGGCGGACCCAAACTCCTGGATCTTAATGGAACCAGCCAGTCAGATCCCCTTACTGAGGGTGTGGATGGGGTCTCCCCAGGGACTTCCCCATGGGGCTGCAGGTCACTGTCCACCTAGGGGGTCCCGACTCAAAAAGGAGCGAGAACCCTGCCCCCTCCAACCACCCCCATCCCCCAGGGCTGAAACATCTCACCACAATGTGATTTTCTCTTTTTCCTCTCCCGGTGAAATGGAAGAAATCCGGTGCAGGGACCCAGGTTTGACCATTTACACTTACTTTTCGCCTCTCTCGCTTCCGCCTCTCCCACTGCGCTGAGCCTGAACCGAGCAGCGTGTCCGTTGTTAGCGCTTCTGAGAGCCTGGGGGGAACGTGGGTGCTAGGCCTCCTTGGGCTGGGACCCCCCGGGAGAGAGCGGGGACCACCACGGGACCTCAGCCCCTCCAAGGGCTTCTCCCTGTTCTTGGCAAGTCATTCCACTCCACACTTCAAAAAGGAAACGGTGTCTGTCCTATTGTTAGCCGGTGGCTAATGATAATGGTAACCGGGGCAGCTCTGAGGCGCTCACTTCCTGCCCAGCGCCGTCCTGAGCGCCAAGGTAGATACGAGATCCCTCCCCCGGTGCTCCAGGCCGTTCAAAGCCTTGCCTGTGGGGATGTACGGACAGGTTGGCCCATGAGAGTCAAAGGCCCATCCTGAAAACTGGGGAGACCGTGTCAACATCTCGGTAGCGCAGCCTGACCTCTAGCTTCTGTTTCCTTTGAAGCACGGGGATGTATTGAGTGGCCCCTAGAGCTCCTCCCCCAGCCCCAGAATCACCAGTGCCATTTTATTGTCCTCAAAATGACCCCCACCACAGTGAAATCCAAATGCGACGGCTCTGCCCGTCCCCCCTGGGTGAAGGGGGATGAAGGGCCAATTCGGTGGCATGACCTTATATCGACCTGGAGATGGGGCCCCGACAGGTTCCTGGAGGCAAAGCTGGTCATTCTTACGCGACCAGAGCCGTCTGAACCCAGTGCTTTATTTTATGAAGGAGGAGGGGGAGAAGGCAAAGGAGAGGCTCCTTTGCCTTCCTCTACAGTAGAAACCATAAGAGTGGAAGTAGCAGCAGCAGCTTTGAATGGCCTCTGGGTACAGTACGCTGTACTTAGCGTCTGGAAAGTACAGAAGAGCAAGTGGACACACTTCCTGCCCCCAAGGAACCTAGGCTCTTATAATAGGGAAATTCATCCTCATTCCGTCGTATGTATCGAGCACTCACTGTGTGCAAATCACTGCCCTAAGGGCTTGGGAAAGTACAGTGCAAACGGAGCAGCCATATAGACGTGTGCACCAAGGGGAGTATGAGGTAGTTCCCGAGTGCTAGAGTTGGCCAGAGGAATGATAAGGCTCAGGTGTTGGAGGAGATGGATTTTAAGAGGATTTGAAGGTGGGGAGAGCCGCGGTCCGGCTGACGCCGGGAGGGAGAAAGGTTGGGACACCTCTCTTAGGGTGTCATGCCGACACTTCAAACCTTAACTTACCCAAAACTGGGCTCCTCATATTCCCACCCTGATCTCCACCCGACTTTCCCATCACTGTAGACAACGCCTCTACCCTCCCTGATTCACTAGCCCATAACCTTGGCATTATCCTCGGCTCATTTCTCTCATTCATCGTACGTATTCGGATTGTCACGAAGTCCTGTCTTTTTTTTTCTAATGGTATTTATGCGCGTACTATACGCCAGGCACTGTATTAAGCTCTGGGGTAGATGGGGAGCACAGTCCCTGTCCCATGTGGGTTTCAGATGATCCCCATTTTAATCCCCATTTGACAGATGAGATAAAAGAGGAACAGAGACGTTGTGGCTCGCCCAAAATCACACAGCAGGCAAGTGGCAGAGCCGGGATTAGAACCCAGGTCCTCTGACTCACAGCCCTGTGGTCTTTCCAGTAAAGCCATGCTGCTCATTCTTTCTTGACAGCATCACTAGAATCCACCCCTTCTTCTCCGTCCAAACTGCCACCGCAGTAATCCAAGCACTTTCCCCCTTTCTCGCCTGGGTTACTGCACCCGCCTCCTCACTTGACCTCTCTGTCTCGGGCATCTCCCCTCTCCAGTCCGTACGTCACTCCCTTGCCCAGATCGTTTTCCTCAAAAAACAGTTCGGTCCACACGTCCAAACCTTCCAGTGTTTCCACCCTTTCTTTCCACACCAAATTTACCATTGACTCTAAACCCTCGACCGGCTCTCCCCCTCCTCTTTAACCTCGCTCATCTCCTTCTACAACTCAGTCCACACGCTTTGCTCCTCTAACACCAGCCTACAGAGATCCAGCGCTTAGAACATAGTACATAGGACATAGTAAGTGCTTAACAAATACCATCGTTGTCATCTTCTCTGGACCTTGATCGTTCTGGTGGAATTCTGTGGGGAGAAGGGAAGGTTCCCCTGCATCTTCAGGGCACCTGGGACGTTGTGACAGAGCGGGGAAGCGCTCGTCTATGGCCCTGGAATCCGCCTCCCTAAGCCCCGGTCTGTTGGTCATTCAGCTCTCGGGGACCCTCCCCAGCGGACCGTGAATTAGCCACGGGCCAGAGCATCAGCCCGAGGGAAGATAGGGCAAGGCAGTGGCACGTCAGCAGGGGGGAGGGGTCCACGGGAGCGCTCAGAGAGGGACACGCGTGACCGCAGGGAGGAAGAGGGAGATGTCACTTGGCGTGCCCCGGAGGAGTTTGGTGAGCCAGGAGGGGCGGGGCCCCGCTGGGCGCGGGTGCCAGGCGAGAACCGGGTCGCGTTGATGCCCGCTCTTGCCGCTTGGCCCGGCTGCTGAGGAGGAATCCGCCTGCTCCATCCAGCTTGAGCCTAGTCTGCCCCCGTGACCCGGTCCCTTGGCCCGTGTTCGCTGAAACGAGGCGCTAACGCTCTTGTGAATCAGCGAGGTCTTACTCTGTGGGCGGGACTGTACCAAGCGGTTGGGAAAGTACATTGCAGTAGAGTTGGTAGACACAATCCCTGCCTTTAAGATGGCAGAGATGGACACGAATGTAAATTAGAGCTAGGGGAGAGAGCAGAGCTTATCGATGTGGGTCTGGGGCTGGGAGACTATCCAGTGGGTAGAGAGCCAAGTGCATAGGCAATACAGCAGAGGGCAGATTGGATGGGGAAAGGAGGGGATAGTCGTGGAGGGCTTCTTGGAGTTGTGATTTTTAGGCGGTCCGTCAAGGTGCGGAAAGCGGTGGCCCGTTAAGACGTGAAGGGGGACTTGCAGGTCAGAGGGAAGATGTGAGCCGGGGCCTGGCCGGCAGAGAGACGCAAGCTTGAGACACGGCAGGTGGGTGTTCTCCCAAGCGTTTAGAACAGCACTCTGTCTAGGTGGTATTGTTTGGTTGTTGGCCGTTCAGCTTGTCGCACGTCGGTCCCGTGCCGGTCTTTCTTCCCGGCGTGTGCGCGGCCGGTGGTGGCAGCGGCTCGGCCGGTAGCGTTCACCGAGACCTCCGGGCAGCGGAGGGCACCTGACTGCCAACTCGCCGGGTCCCGGGGGCCGCCGTGCTGGGAAGGGGGAAGGCGGGTCCAGGAGGAGGTGTTTCCGGCGAGTCTCGCCGAGGTGGCGGACCCCGAATCTGACGACTTCTCTCCGGGCAGCCACCTCAGCTCTCTCACCTCACCTTCGGACCGTTCGTTCCTGGAGGTGACCGTCCCTGCTGCCACCCTGGCGAGGCGAGGGCCTGCCAATAGCCGCTTTGCTTTCCTCTGGTCACGGTGGTGTAGATGCTCAGGGCGGGGAGCCCAGATCTAGTGATCCGTCTGCCTGATCTCTCTTCCCCTCTCCCCAATTTTCCAGTCCCTTCGAGTGAGGAAAATGACACAGATCGAGGGCCTGCCTAGAGAAGATGCGCCATGAAGGCCCAGTACCATTGTTTGGCGGGAGTTTTCAGGTCTCCAGAGGCGACCCTGCATGTTTCGGTTCTGATAGACGCCCACCACCCCGTCACTGGCCCAGGGTCCCTCAATCCCTCCATTTGGGGTTGGGGTTGAGGGGGGTGGTGCAGGAGATTCAGGCAGCCCACCTTCTTCCCATCCCTGCAGAGCAGTCGCTGGGCTGTGGTCCCGTTAGGGAAGCAGAGTGGCTTAGCGGATAGAGCACTTGTCTGCCGGGTGGCCCTGGGCAAGTCACTTCATGTCTCTGGGCCTCAGTTCCCTCATCTGTAAAATGGGGTTGAAGACTGTGACCCCATGTGGCACAGGTTGTGTCCAACCTGATTAGTTTGTATCTACCTCAGCGCTTAGAACAGCGCATGGCACATGGTAAGTGTTTAAAGAGTGCCAGCTGTACTCGTTCGGTTCCAGCTGTATCAGGGGAGCGTCGAGTGACGCGGGGGAGGGCAGGATGACTTCAGCAAGGCCTCAGAACACGCTGGCTCTTCGGCCATGTTGTCGGCTCTGCCTCAGCCTCTTCTGCTCGTGCTTTGGGGGAGCGAGGCGAGGGCAGGCGGGACCGAGCGCAGCTAACCGTGGGGCCGCTCTGCCTTTCTTGGAGCCGCCCCGAGAGAACCCCCCCCCCAACGCCCCCAGACTAGTTGGGGGTACCTGGAGGTGGGGGGGGGGTTGTGCGCGCTTTAGTGTGTATGTGTGTGTGTCTGGGCAGCGAGGTCAGTGCCCGCGACCTGCCCGGCCGAGCCCAGCTTGCTCCTTCAAACCTGCTCTGAACCCCGTGGGCCGGCCGAGCCCCTCTGCTAGCCGCTGCTGCTCTTCGCGATCCCCGCAGATGGGGCGGGCTCGCCCCTCGTCCGGCAAAACTGGAGATGGCCTTTGCCCCGGGAAGCCCCGGCACTCACGAGCCGGGTGCCGTTGTGTGCATGTACGTGTGTACGTTGTGTGTTTCCTCCTGGCAGGTGGTTCCACCAAGGCCCCAACCCCTACAGCGGCGCCCAGGACTGGCTCTTCTCCGGCAACTACTGGGACAGAAACTACTTCAACTTGCCCGACATCTACTGAAACACAGCCCGAGAGCCGGGCTCACCTAAGACAGTCTTACGCCTCGGGTTTTTTTTTAAAAGGTTGTCTTTCCTCTGTTTCTGTTCGTCTCGAAGAAACCCCCGGCTGCAAAATGACGCTTCTTTCCGGTGCGTGCCCGGTAGTGAACGAGGCAGCCGAGGTGGGAGTTTAGATGACTGAAAAAATCCCTTTTTAGAAGGCAGACTGTGGGTGGGGGAGGGAGGGAGCGAGGACTCCCTGATTTTTCAGTTTGCTGCTGCCAAGGGTGAGAATGAATTGGGGGAAAACGGGTGCCTGCTCCCACACATACCCCTTAAGGCTTTCTACCGCCATCCCACATGTAGGATGGTGTCTTGGAGACATTTAGCCTGCCTCTCTGCCAGGCTGTGGTCAGAGCTAGGGCGGGGAAAAGTTCATTGGTGAAAGAAATACGGGTTTTCCTTGGTGAAGACGCTCCCTCCGTTCACCGCGGGCCCCCCTGCGCCTCCCCCTCACGGTCCTCCCTCAACCCTCCAGAGTAAAGTGCAGCTGGTGGGAGGTCGCTGGCGCCATTTGACCTAAGGTTTTTGGCCTTCTCAGCTTAGCGCCCCGGGAAATACTGCTTTCACGTTTCTCCATAATCAGTCTCAAATGGATCATGAAGGAGTCAAAAGCCATTGAAATCTTGTAATGTTGAATGAAAAATGGATGCAAATAGGACTCTTTTTTTTTTAAAAAAAAGAAAAAACCACCCAGTAACCTGTAAAAAAAAAAAAAATGCACTAGACCCTGTAGGTGCCGGTCCGACTCATTTGGCACGGCGAAACCTTTCCAATGTGTCGGGGTTTCCCTGGCCTCTAGGGACCGGGGAAAGCCAATTGCTCACGTGTAGGTGTCGGAAGTAGCAAAGGAGTCCTTGAGCATCTTCCACGTCCGCAAGGCTCCTGTGCAGTCAGATGGGATGGATGGAGACCAACTGTACAGTAGCTTTAACCCCATTAATTGGGGTGTGTAATCTAATGGTATTTATAGAGATATAAAAAAATGTGGAGGCTCATTCTCTCCAGGTGTGTGTGTGTATATATATATATATATATATAAAATATGATATATATATATATATATTTACCTCCTCTAAATTGAGACCCAGCTCTGGGAGGAAAGCCTGACATTCTGCATAATGTTTTAATTCTGTCAAATCCAATAATTGAACTGCTTCTAAATAAAGGCTTTAAACTTCCCGATTGTGGCCTGTTGTCCCTGCAAACATTCCCCTCAGGGCGGCAGGAGTCCCCCTCCCCGACCCTCCCCCCAGGCCTAACCTCAGTGTCCAGAACAGAACCAGGAACCGGGCGGGGGCGGACAGCGGGGTTGCTTGCATGAAGTTTATTATTAAACCATCCAGGGTGGATGAGTCCACCTTGAATCCTGGCTTAAACAGCCTCATCATCATTTTCAGCATCTGTTGAAAGGAATGGTAGGCATATTTAATACTGAAGCTTAGCCCCAGTGTGAAGTTGTTGTTTTTTAAATTAACTCAAACTAAACTGATGGCACAGGAAGGCCCGTGAACCTGTGTGTGTGTCTGTCTCTCTCTCTCTCGTCCCTTAAGGGCAGCTGTCACTCAGCCAGACAACTCTCCTCTAACTCCTGGCTTTTGAGTCTTGGCTCACTCCAACTGGAGGAGGAGGAGGTGGAAAAAGGTGGCTTTAGATGCCAGTTTGGGATCTTCTGTAATCTCCCTTAGCCACAGTAGCCCTGTCCCCGGAGCCATGGGCAGGCCGCCCCTGAGCAGCGCCCATCTCAGGGTGTGTCATCTCCAGCCTCCACACTTGGACGGGGGAGGAACCCAGGGCCGATCCTGGTGAGTTCTAGAAATTGCAGCAGTCCCGAAGGCAGGAGTCTGCTGCACGATCTCCAGAATGGTACACTGGCTGAAACAGAATTGGATTGGGAGCCGAGCTAGGCTGCACGTGTGCCCCGGGGCGTGAGATCCGAGACCGGCGCCCAGGCTTAAGGGGGCCGTCAGCAAGGGCCGGGCAGGGACTGCATCTACCGACTCTGTTGTTCTCTCCCGCGTGCTCAGTCCAGTGCTCTGCACGGAGGAAGCACTCAATAATAGTGATCGATTCGGGGTGGGGGAGGGCAGGGAGGGAGAGGAGAGAAACAGAACACAGACGCAGGCCCCGTCAGGGCTCCGGCCAAGGTGGCCGGTCAGTTCAAAGGCCGACCTCGCTACCACCTCGGCCCGCCGACCGCCCGTCGCCTATCCGCGGAGCTTCCTTTGAGGTCAGCAGGGAAAGATAGGGTTCTTGACCCAAAACCCAGCCCGCTAGCGGCCGGGACCAGCCACAGTGGTCAAGAATCGGTTCCCACCCCCCTTCCCACCCTTCCCCCCCCCCCCACCCGCCCGGCCCCAGCTCCGGCCCAGCGCGGCCGCCGCTGGCCTTCAAGCCGGCGCCCCGTCGTCCGCACGGAGCCGGCGGCCGGTGGCAGTCCTGCCCCTAACTGGACTCTGGGCCGAACCCGACGAGAGCCACGACTCCCACCCGCCGGGCCGGACTAGATGGGCGAGGGGCAGGGTGGTGGGCCGGGACGGAGGCGGGGAGCCGGGCAGGCGAGCTCACCTGCCACACGGTCTACGTGTCGGCTCTGCGGACGGGGGTGGTCGTCACGGTGATCTCTCCCGCGATACCGTAACTCCCCGCAAAGGGGGTGCGCCCGTCACCGGATCCCGACCCCTTTTTCTTTACGTCCTCTAGAGGGATGGCGACCGAGAGGAACACCGGGCTCTGCGGTCGGGGGGGGCCGTCCGGCCCGGGGCGCGGGGGCCGGGGGCCGCCAGGGTCGGCCGGGACGGCCACGGGCACCTGGACGGCGGCAAATCTCTTGGTGGCGTCCGGCTGCGAGAGGACGGCGTGGCCCGGGAGGGGCTTCCAGTCCTGGGCCTCCTGCCTGTTAGAGCCCACTAGAATGAAGGGCGGGGCGGGGGTCCTCTTGCCGTCGTCCAGCATCACGTAAGTCGGAGAGGTGACCTTCGGCGGCAGCTGCAGAGACTGTGGCTCCTTAGCGTTCGCCAGGTAAAGGGCGGGCTGGGGCGGGGGGGGCGCCCCGGCCGGCGGAGGCGGCGAGGCGTGGCTCGGTTGGTTCAGATCGGTTAGACAATAAAGGGTCCACATGTTAGAGTATGGTGGTGGTTGTCCTGCTTCGCTTGCCGCCATTGCTACAAGAGACAAAAACAACGGGCAGGCATTAGAGGGCTGCTCTGCGGAGGGCCCGGCGGGGCAGGAACGGGGGGGTTGGGGCCCAGCTGGAGGAGGAGGGGGGGTGGAGCCGGGGGGGCCCTTTCGGACCGGGGCCACGGGGGCGGGCGACCGGATGGAGCGAGGGGCCGCGACGTGCCCGGTGGCTGAGGACGGGCCGGGGTCCCAGGCCGGGGCCGTTCCCTTCCCGCGGGATGGCGGGCGGAGGGTCAGGGAACGGGGGGGAGGTCCCGTGCCCGGCTTGGGGGGAGGTCACAGGCTCTGTGCCCTGGAGGGCCGGGCCCGTGAGTCCAAGCCCCGCCAGCCTGCTCTGGACACCCCCGGGGCTGGGAGCCGGGCACCGGGGGCGGGCGGGGGGGCTCGAGCCCCCGGACCCCACCGGGCCGCCGACCCCGCGAAGGGAATGGGCCCTCGGCTTGGGCGTGGACGTCGTCAGCGACAGAGAAAGTTCCAGGACCCTCGGCCCCGTCCGGCTCCTTAGGGGCCGGCCACGGCCGGCCGCGCCCGCCCACGCCCGAGGCCCCGCTGCGGAAGGGCAGGCTGAGCCCCGGTTTCCAGGCCGTGACCCCGACACGGACCCCCGCCTCTCCAGCTGGGTCCCTCCCCTGTCCCCCCGGACCCCCCCGCCGCCCAGATCCCACAGAGCCCGGAGGCGGAACTGGGTTAAGAGAAGTCCGGCAGGAGGGGAGGCAGCCGGACGGAGGGCCGGAGCGGCGAGGAGGGCAGACGCCTCACCCCTCCAGCGCTCCGGCCCTCGGGTCCGGCCTCCGGCCCGGCTCCCAGAGTCCCCCAGCCCAGTGCGAGAGCAGAATCAAACACCACCATTTCTCTCCCTTTCTGTCCCTACGTGTGTGCGGCGGCGACGCTACGACCGTCCGGCAGAGGGTCCTCCCGGCGGGCGGGGGGAGGGGCGGGGGGGGGGGGGGGGCGCCCGGAAACCCCGGCCGCACCCGGCCTCGCCGTCCGCCCGCGGGGAGGAGACCCGAGGCGGACCCGGGTGGAGCCAGCTGGGCCGGAGGTGGGGAGCGGGCGGCGCGGGTGGCTAACTTTACCCGGAATGTCAACTCCGCGAGCCCGCTTCCTTCCTTACCTCCTGTTGGCAAACCTGCTGAAGGGGCCGGGTCCCCCGGTGGGTCGTTGTCTGGGTCGGCGGGGCCCCCGCTAGCCGCGGACCCCGCGGAAGGGGCCGCCTGGACCTCCGCCCCTCCGGCCGGCTCGGTCGGGGCCGGCTTTACGCCCTCCTCCGGGGGCACGGATTGGGCGGAAGGCGCCGCCCGGGGCCCGGCCTCGGGGTGGACCGACTGGGCCGAGGGCACCGATTTCACCGAAGGGACCGCCTTAACGCCCTCGCGCGAGGGCACCGATCTTTCAGAGGACCCGGCGGAGAGCCCCCCACCGGCGCTCTCCTCCACGGGCCCCGGAGGCTTCCCGTCCTCCTCTGGGGCGGCAGCCCCGGGGCCGGCCGACTTGGCCGACCCCTCCGAGGGGGTCCGGGCGGCCACCCGGCCCTGGCCCGGCGACGACGGTGTGGTGTCTTGAAGACGGGCAACCTGGTCAGTGAAGGGGATGACTATCTGTGCGGGGATCTGCTCCACGTAAGCCTCCCCTTCGGCCCCGCGCTCCTCGTCATAGACGGGCGTGATCTCGACGGTGGACGTCACCTCGAGATCGGCCGGCGGCGCGGGGGCTTCGGGGGCGGGTCGGTCGTCCGGCGGGGGGCCCGCCGGAGGCTCGGCCGCGGGCCCCGCCTCGGCCTGGAGGGAGGCCCGGCTCGACACCACCGACTCGCCCGAGACCCCAGAGATGCGGACGGTGGTGATGGCCCCCAGGGCGCTCTCGGCGGAGGGGGTGCCGCTGGACTCCTCGGAGCCGGACGCCACCTCGGGGAGGGAGGGGACGCCCGTGGCCACGTCCACCATTAACACCTCGGAGTGATCCGACGCAACGTTACCTAACATCTGGGCGGCCAGCTGGGCCGGGTCGGCCGGGACGTAGACCAGCTCGGGGGAGGCCGCCGACAGTGGGGGCGGCGGCGAGGGGGAGGGCGGCGGCGAGGACGGCTTGGGGCTGGAGGCCGCTTCCGGCCTCTCCTCCGGCTCCGGCTCCGGCTCCGGCACCTCGGCGTGGAAGGACGGGAACTGGGTGGTCTTGTTGCTGTACAGCGGCCCCGCCATGTTGTCCTCCTCCGTGTCCGTCGACTTCTCCTGCCGCGACACTTCCTTCTTCTCTTCTTTGGGGCTCACGGGGGTCGGCTGCAGCGGCGGCGCGGGTGGGGGCAGCACCTCTCTCGACACCTTGTCCTCCGCTTTCGTCTCTTCCTCTCTTCCCTCTGACCATTTCTCTACTGGAAAGGACACGGCGGGGCGTCAGCGGGGCCGCGAGACCAGGCGGCCCCGGTCTGGGCCGCGGGCCGGCCTCCCCCGGTCCCGGGCGGCTCCGGGGACCTCGCGGGCCGAGACCGGGCTCGGGTCACCAGAGCAGGGAGGGCGGTTGGCACGTGGGGCAGATTCCAGACAGCAGGGAGTGGGGGTGTCGGGCGAGAGTCCCGACCGGCCAACTAGAGCCGGCCGGACCCGACGGACCCTTGTCTCTCCCCGGGGTGGGGGCGGGGGGGCCCAGAGGATGCAGTGGGAGGGAGACGGTGGTGAAGCCTCCCTGACGGCTCTCAGTTCACTCCATGCCCTCTTCCCCGACCTCTGGCCTTCCTCTTCACTTCCGCCGACCCATCCCCGGCCCGCACCCAGACGCCCCTGCTGGCCCCTTCCCAGGAGAGGGGTTTCCCTCAGATGTACTTGAACATTCCCTAGGGCCCTGCCGGCCTCTGCCTCTGCCGCCCATCTACCTTTAAGGGAGGCACGGGAGCCCCAGGAAATCACTCCACCTTGCCAAAAGCCAAGTTGCAGCCCTCTGATAACGAGGGGAGTCGAAGCCAAGGGCCCCTGCACCCACAACCCTTGACTCCGAAGCCAAAGGTCATTTTCTCTGCCCCCTGCCTCCACGCTGGACATTGCAAAGAGCGAGACACACACCACTTCTTGGAAACCTCCCGCTTGGATGGAGCCCAGAGTTGGATGTGCCCCCATCCCTGCCCACCCACTTCCGCATCCAATGGAAACTCCTCACCGGTGGCTTTAAAGCGCTTCATCCCCTTGCCCCCTCCTACCTCACCTTCCTACTCCCCTACTAAAACCCAGCCTGCACACTTTGCTCCTCTAATGCCAACCTCATCACCCTACCTCAATCTCATCTACCTTGCTGGCGCCCTCTGGCCTGAAACGCCCTCCCTCCTCATATCCGACAGACAATGACTCTCCCCACCATCAAAACCTTATTGAAGGCACATCTCCTGCAAGAGGCCTTCCTGGTCTAAGTCCTCCTTTCGTCTCCTCCCACTCCCTTCAGTGTCTCCCTGACTTGCTCCGTTCATTCACCCCCCACCTTCCAGCCCCACAGCATTTATGCCCGTATCTGTAATTTATTTATTTTAATGTCTGCCTCTCCCTCTAGACTATAAAGTCATTCTATTGTGCTCTCCCAAGCGCTTAGTATAGTGCTCTGCACAAAGTAAACGCTCAATAAAATAATAATGATGGCATTTGTTAAGCGCTCACTATGTGCCAAGCACTGTAAAAGCAACTGACTGCCTGACCCGACCGGCAAAGACCAATCCCAGGGGGCACCCGGACCTTCTTCACACGGTGACCACAGCTGGCCGAGGGCCAGGAGCGCTCCTGCCTGGAAGGGGGCGGGGACTGGGGGGTGCCGGGGGCAAGGGAGAGGGGCGTGTGAGGGCCTCTTACCTTTAATCTGGTGGAACTCTTTGACCAGGTCTTTGATATCCAGTGAAGAGTTGGCTGGAAGGGCAAGCGGAGGAAAGCAAGAACCCTCGTTAAAGCCAGTGAAGTTAGCCGTCCCAGGGGGCCGGGGCAAGGCGGGGTTGCCCTCTGGGATCCGGGGACTCCCTGTCCTTAGGCATTCCCAGTCACAGCACCTTTGCCGCACAGGCACACCCCACACATCCACACCTCAGCATAGACAGGATCCAGAGACACAGCTGCACTCACCCAGAAAGACGGACTGCCACAGACGCACTCTCTCGCTCGCTCTCCCTCTATATGTATACTGGGACAAGACCCGCAGACCCTCTCCCCACTCGCCGCTTTCACACACAAAAGACAGGCTGGAGAGACACAGGCACCCGAGGCTGGACGAGGTGTGACTGAGTGGACACCAGGTGGTGAACAGGAAGAGTGACCTGAAAGAGGCAGAGAAGGAAAGGAGGGGGAGACCCGGGGGAGCCACGTCCAGAAGCAAGGTGTGTGGGAGCACGGACGAAGAGCCAGCGGGACCCGGTGGGCCGCTCAGGCCGAGGATGAGAGAGGGCATCCACACGGGCATCGTGTTCCTTTCCCCACATCCAAGGGTGGCCCGGAGCATCCCATTTCCTTGACTTGCGGGCACGTGCCCGACTCGGCGGGCATGTTGAGGCCCAGTCCTGTAGGATGGTCGGGGCGGCAGCGGCAGAGCAAAGCTGGGTGGCTTGGGTGGCCCGGCCCATGCTCGGCGAGAGTCGGCACAGCGGGTACGTCCTCAAAAGGGATCGGGCAGATTCCAGTCCCGTTCTCCAACATCCCTGATGGGTGGGGAGTGGAGGTGGAGGGGGAGATTCCCCAGCCAGCCTTCCCGTCCCCAGGGTATGTTCTCACTCACTGAAGGGGAGATGGCGGCAAGGGGGTTGGGGGTTGTTTGGGAATGGTGGAGCCTCCCTGAAATTCATTTATTTATATCTGTAATTCATTTATTTATTCATTTATGTATTATGTCTCCCCCTCTAGACTGTAAACTCGTTGTGGGTAGGGAATGTGTCCATACCATCACTCATCCTATCCCATCTGAATTACTGCATCAGCCCCCTCGCTGACCTCCCAGCCTCCCGTCTCTCCCCACTCCAGTCCATACTTCACTCGGCTGCCCCGATCGTTTTTCTACAAAAACATTCAGGACATGTCACCATCCCCTCAAAAAACTTCAGTGGTTGCCCATTCACCTCCGTGTCAAACAGAAACACTTCACCATCGACTTTAAAGCACTCCCCCACCTTACCCCTTCCTACTTCACCTTGCTTCTCTCTCACAGTTCGCTCCTCTAGCGCTACCCTTCTCACCGTGCCTCGGTCTCACCTGTCTCACCGCCGACTCCTGGCCCACATCTCATCTCTGGCCTGGAACGCCCTCCCTCCTCAACTCCGACAGACAATTGCTCTCCCCCCTTTCAGAGCCTTATTGAAGGCACCTCTCTTCCAAGAGGCCTTCCCAGACTAAGCCCCACTTCCCTCTTCTCCCCTCTCCCTGTGTGTCACCCTGACTTGCTCCCTTTGTTCTCCCCTTCCCTCCCAGCCCCACTGGACTTTTGTCCATATTTGTAATTTGTATTTATGTCTATCTCCCACCCTCTAGCTGTAAGCTCATTGTAGGCAGGGAATGTGTCTGTTTATTATTGTAATGTACTCTCTCAAACACTTAGTACAGTGCTGTGCACATAGTAAGCACTCGGTAAATATAATTGAATGAATATCATACTCTCCCAAGCACTTAGCACAGTGCTTTGCACACAGTAAGTACTCAATAAATACAATCGAATGAATGAACGAAAGGGTCAGGTGTCCAGGACAGCAACCCTCGCTTCCTCTAAACACCAACGGGTGCGAGCAGACGCAGTCCCGGGCTGGACGGGCCACTGGTCTGAGCCAGTAATGGAGTGGGGCACAGTCGCCCGTCTCGTGTGGGCGAGCTGGGGGACAGGGACGGGCCTAGGAATCAGCTTTGAGACTTTGGGCAAGTCACTTGACTTCTCGGTGCCTCAGTTACCTCATCTGTAAAATGGGGATTAAGACCGTGAGCCCCACGTGGGACAACCTGATTCCCTTGTGTCGACCCCAGCGCTTAGAACAGTGCTCTGCACATAGTAAGCGCTTAACAAATACCAACATCATTATTATTATTATTAGGAATCAGGGGGCCCGGGTTCTAATCCCAGCCCTGCCACTTGCCTGGTGCACTCTTGGGTGGCACCCTGAACTTTGTGCCTCGGGTTACTTACTTGTAAAATGGGGATTAGATACCCAACTCAACTATCCCTCCCTCTTAAAGACCACGAACCCCACCCGGGACAGGGACTGTGTCCAATTTGGTTATTGTTTACCTTCCCCAGGACTTAGTACAGTGCTTGGCACACAGTAAGTGCTTAACAGATACCATATAGTACACGAGTAGATAAATAGAAGAAAGGGAGGTGGGAGGGAGAGAGAGAGAGGATGTGGAGGGAAAAGAGACAACGACGACGACCCGGAAGGAGGGAGAGCGTGGAGGGAGGAGGAGAAGGAAGAAGAGGATGACGAGCCAGAGGAAGGAGAGGAAAAGGGAGGGAAAGAGGAGGAAGGGAAGCTCTGGGCTGTGCCCTCGGCCCTGGGCCTTGCCACACGCACAGTCGACAGGCCGGTGGAACTAACCGTCTCTGAATAGAATCAGCTCTTTGAAATAGAGCGCGGCAAACTGGGTGATGTTGGGTGGGTTGGTTCTGAGGATGGCCCGGCTGACGCCCTCCAGCAGAGTCTTCAGGCCATAGGGCACGACCAGTCTGGGCTTGGAAGGAATCATCCTGGCAGGTGGTGTGGCAGCGGCTCCAGTCTCTCAGCTGCATCCAACAGAAACCAAGTCTGAGGCCCAGCCCGGCCCGGGCCCCCTCGGGAAGCGGGAGAGACGCCTCCTGGGGACCCGCCCGGGCTGCCCTGAGGGGCGGGGTGTTGTGGGGAGAGGAGGGAGGCAGTAGAGGCTGGGAGGCCCGAGTGAGGCAGCATGACCTTCTGGCCTGAAGCTGTGAGAACCCCCCCACAAAAAAAACCCACACACACACCTCTCTGACTTGGTCCCATTCCAGTGTTGTCTACACCCCTCCCAGAGCCCAGTTTTATAAGCCCTTTTGTCTGTTTCCCTCCTGTAATATCCGATCCCTTTTCCTCTCCGTGGAAGTGAAAGGGGATGGCCAAGGAGTGACTCCATGTTCTTCAGGAGAAAGGTGAGCTGGGAGCCCTCGGGCCACGGGTAGGGGACATGGAGAGGGGAGGGCGGGGTGTCCTAAGGGATCGGGACCTCCGGCAGGGCCGATGCCACTTTCCCGGTGGAGCAGGTAGAGCTGCCCCCAACGGAACCAAAAGGGAAACGGTCGGCATCGAGACCGACCAGTTGGGATTGCTTGAGTGGAGGCTGCTGGGTGTCAGCTACGCAGTCGCTGGACAGGAGCAGAGACCAAGGTAAGAAACTTGACTTTGATTTCACAGACGTTTAGAAATCAAGATTATAGCACCCCTCCACACCAAAATGTCAGCCAGTAGTCCGGTCACTGGCTGAATCAAACCCAGCAGACGGAAAACGGGCCAATTGGCAGGGAGAGAGACCTGCTGTCGGGAACTGAGAACTCTCAGCTGTGCAGGTCCAGAAGAGTTGGGAATCAACTGAAAAGCAGAGGAAGAGGCCATGGTCATAATCTAGCAGCAAGTGGTTGTTGACCTCTTAGGGCACCAATCCATGGTGTTTACTGAGTTCTGACTGTGGGCAAAGGATTGCACTAAGTACTTGGAAGAAAATAGCACAAGGGAAAGAAGGGAAAACAAGCAGTAACTTGGAATGAAAATCATAAAAGCATGCCCGGACCAGATGTAAGGATACTCATGCCACTCCACAACCAGCTACCTCCAAAAAAACACACCTCTCAATAGGCAGGCTCAGAAATAGTCTTCTTGAATGATAACAACAAAAATGCTATTTATTAAGCGCTTATTATGTGCCAAGAAGTCCACTAAGCATTGAAATAGATAAAAGAGAAACTTCTATCTAATGAGAATATACCAGCAGCCACGTTGCCTAGTGGACAGAAAATGGGCTTGGGAGTCAGAAGGACATGGGTTCTAATCCCGGCTCTGCCACATGTCTGCTGTGTGGTTCTGGGCAAGTCACTTCACTTCTCTACCTCACTTATAAAATGGGGATTAAGATCGTGAGCCCTTTGTGGGGCGGGGACTATGTCCAGTCTACCTTAGCACTTAGTACAGTTCTGGGCACATTGTAAGCACTTAACGGATACCATAAAAGAGAGAGGAAAAAATCAGGACAGATATATTTCCTATACCACATAGGACTCAGCCTAAGAGGAAAGGTATTTTTCCCACAAATGGAGAAAGAGAGGCCCAGAGAGGTTATGTGACTTGCCCAAGACCATACAGCATGCATGTGATGGACTCCTGGTCCCATTATCTCCCCACTAGGCCAGCAGCCTCCCATATTTCACTGAGATAGCAATACCTTGATATAGGAATAAAACCACATCTGGAAGTAGATATTTATAATAATCAACCAGCAAATGCTCTGACTGCATATTAATCATACTGTTTCAACCCCACTGGTTAGTAGGGTACTTGACACGCAGTAAGCACTTAATAAATATCACCAGTAGTGATTATCTCATAAAAACAGAGCTACTAAAATAATCCTATTAACAGTGAAGGGATGAAAACAGTGGAATGTAAACCTGGAAAGAGAAATGGAAAACTCAGCCCACTCATAGGCACCCTAAAAAGGCTCTCCCGGGACAAAAACAACTTCTGATCAAATTGATTAACCAATAGCATTAACGCCTTGCATCAAATGACTAATGAATACTTGCACTAAAAAATCCCAGGTCAGAAAAGGAGGGAAATACGTTTATAGACTATTCAAACAAATGTTACATGAAAAACCGACAAGAAAAGAATTCTAAAAAAATAATCTTCGTGGTGTCCGTTGGGTGGTTTCTGGGTGCCGACCACAAGACTAAGCGCAATGGTAAGGGTGAGGTGATCAGGTAAAACAGAGTTCCCTGTCACACATTGAGCTCACAATCTGAGGAGAAGGGAGAACCAGAACCGAACAATCTGAGGAGAAGGGAGAACAAGTACTGAATCCCCATTTTAGAGAGGAGGAAATAGGGGCCTTGAGCGGTTAAGTGACTCGCCTTAGGAAACTCAGCAGAAAACTGGCAGAGCCAGGATTAGAGCCAAGGTCTCCCACGTCACGCTGCTCTCTGCTATTACAGACCAGGCTCCCCGCCCCTCTAACTCAAGTGATAATAGTGGCATTTGTTAAGTGCTTACTATGTGTCAGGTACTGTACTAAGCACTTGGGTGGATACAAGCAAATAGGGTAGGACCGATCCATGGGGCTCCCAGTCTTAATCCCCGTTTTCCAGCTGAGGGAACTGAGGCCCAGAGAGGTGAAGTGACTTGTCCTAGGTCACACAGCAGACAAGCGGCAGACGGGCTCTATCCACTAGGCCATGCTACTCCTCCAGGATTCTGAACGGGCTTTTGTGGCCCCAGTTGGCATCACGGCAAGATCCCCTGTTGGACTTGGGGAGCAAGAGCTGACCAGGGAGAGGAACAGGGAAGCACTAGGTTGACAGATGCCTGGCCCAAGGAAGTCGGCGTACAGCACGTCCCGGAAGTGTGTGTTGGGAACAGTGTCTGGCTAGAGGGACCGGGTGCAAACCCAGACCCTTGCTTATTCCCCCTCCAGGTCACAGCCTGACCGATAGCGGGGAGACCCGTGGTGTCCAAACTAAGCGCAACTCCCAGGGGCTCAATTCACACCACGGACGAGGGCGCCACGTTTGGATGGAGGGCCAAATCCAGGCCAACTAAAAAGAATTACCCCGGGGCAGGAAGACAAATCACTGTGGTGACTGTCAGCCAATCTCAAGAAACAACCAAACCTGAGCCTACAATTCAACTGGGAAGCAGCGCGGCCTCGGGCTCGTGGAAGGAGCCCGGGCCTGGGAATCAAAGGACCTGAGTTCTAACCCCGGCTCCGCCACTTGTCTGTTGTCACCCACAACGTCTCTGGGCCTCAGCTTCGTCAACTGTAAAATGGGGATTCAATACCTGTTTTCCCTCCTACTTAGGCTGTGAGCTCCTTATGAGTCAGAGGACTGTGTCCCACCTGATCAACTGGTGTCCACCTCAGGGCTTACAACAGTGCTGGAAACACAGTACGCACTTTAGGACTATCTTTAAAAATAAATTTAAAAAAATAATGATACCAAACATCAAGTAATCCGTTCTTGTGTGGGCAGGGAATGTGTCTACCAACTCTGTTATATAGAACTCTTTCGAGAGCTTCATACAGTGCTCTGCACACAGTCAACGCTCGATAGATATGATTGATCAGCTAGAGATTCTGAAAGTATGCAAGGCTGTTGGGTTTCTAAGGAACCTGACACCTAAATGGATACATCTCAAGCAGAGCAACCCTGTCACATTGAAGAGAGAGACACAGCTGCCAACCCATCAGACACTCTGGTCCTCTTGAAGGAGAAGCAGAACCCCCTAAAGCCCCGAAGCTCATGGCTTCGGGAGGAGACCCGTGGGTGACCATTTGCTCTTCTGTTCTTCCAGGGGTGGCTGAATCTCCCAACCTTGGCTACGGGCCAGCTTCAGCAGCTCTTAAAATGAGTACATCTTGGGGAAATCACCTAAGGATGTAATTTCTAAGTCAATAAAATGGTGACACCATCTTTCTGTATCCTGGAAAAACTGCAGAAAGTTCCAGGCCCAGTGACTTGCCACAATTACACATCTGAGGTACGTAAGGAGAAGATCAAACCTACTGAATGCTAAGCCCAGTGCTGAGGGCTCGGGAGAGTAGGATGACAATAGGTGTGCACTCCCTGCCCTCAAGGAGCTGACGGTTTAATGGGGGGAGCCAGACCAAAATCACTTAGAGACAGTGAAAACATGAGGAAGAAGAACAAGGACAAAGCAGAAAGGAGTTCAAATGCATCAAGATGAAATAACTGGATAGGTGGATATCTAAATCAAATACAGTTCTAAGGATGTGCCTGTGTAAATGAGAAAGCCCTCAAAACTGAGAAGCAGCGTGGCTCAGTGGAGTGACTTGGGAGTCAGAGGTCATGGGTTCTAATCCTATCTCTGCCGCTTGTCAGCTGTGTGACTTAGGGCAAGTCATTTCACTTCTCTGTGCCTCAGTTCCCTCATCTGTAAAATGGGGATTAAGATTGTGAGCCCCACATGGGACAACATGATCACCTTGTATCTCCCAGCGCTTAGAACAGTGCTTTGCACATAGTAAGCGCTGAACAAATACTGTCATTATTAACTGACCTCTCTAAGAAGTCCTACAGGTCATACGTGTCCTCCAAGTGACACGGGTCCGCTTGGAACTACAAAATAGCCCGGGGACAACTCCACAGCCCCCAAGACCTAAAGGCAAGAGGAACTGGCATCAGCCCCCTAAAGCCAGGAAGAGACAGAGGCTCACTGCTTTAGCGGACAAGGCCCGATTCAGTAGCAGCTCCCGGAACGGAGGGCCATGAGAGCTGAGTGGGACAGATTCCCAACAGCAGCCCTGCTTGGGGACCCGGCTGTGCCTAGAGCTGGTGGGCGGCCACAAATGGGCTGAGGGAGAAGGGGCGGCCTGGCGCGCCAGGACAGAAAACCTGACATCAAGCTTGGCGGTAAAGAGGCCTAGAAGCTGCGAGCTAGGAGCTGCCTTTTTCCTGACGACTGTGACATGATCTAAGAAGCAAGAAAGTGCTCCTGTCCCTGCCCCTGTCCAACCGCAGTCTCCATTGTGAGCTGCTAGGTGGTCCCAGGGATGATCTTTGCATGCCTAGGAGACGAGTGGCTTTCCGACGCCCCGACTCATATCTGGTCATTCAGGGGCTGGAACAGAGCGGCCACTGGACTGGTTAGGGAGGGGCGGGCAGAGCTTCTCTCTCAAATTCTCTCCAACTGTGTTGGGACCCAGGCCCACCTCTCCCCACAGTTCCCTGGGGCCTCTAGGAGGAGGGACTGAGTCAGAGGTGTAGGATCAGAGTTAGGATCAGAAACAGAGCCTGAAAGGCAGCAGGGAACACCTCTCCGGCTCTGGCTGGCAGTCTGGCAGACTGCTGAGCATATAACTGAACTAACAGATATGAGCACTGCCCTTAGGGAGTTTAGAGGGAAGTCAGTGTGGTGAGGGTCATCTGGAGGAGTCAGGGCGCCAGTCACACCTCCCCTCGCCCTGGAAAACAGGAGGAGCCAAAGGAGGAGGGGCAGGCAAGGGCTGGGGCCGGGCAGGGGCACAGGGAGGAAGAGCTGGGGGTGGTGGAGGGAGGTTGGAGAGGAGGAGGAGGGCAGGTGTGGTGTGCGTTGGGGGGGGGGTGTAGGCAGAGGAAGGAGGAGGAGGTGATAGAGGACCAGGAGGTGATAGAGAAGAAGGAGAAAGAGGAGGAGGAGGTAGAAGCGGAGGAGGAGGAGGTGATAGAGGACCAGGAGGTGATAGAGAAGAAGGAGAAAGAGGAGGAGGAGGTAGAAGCGGAGGAGGAGGAGCTAGAGGAGGAGAAAGAGATAGAGGAGGAGGTAGAAGAGGAGGAGAAAGGTCGGGGAGGAGAGAGAGAAGGAGGAGGCAGAAGAGAAAAAGGAGGAGGAGGAGATAGGAGGAGGAGGAGGAGATAGGGAAGGAGAAGGAGAAAGAGGTAGAGGAGGAGATAGAGAAGGAGAACGATTAGACTATAAGCCTGTCAAAGGGCAGGGATTGTCTATCTGTTACCAATTTGTACATTCCAAGCGCTTAGTACAGTGCTCTGCACCTAGTAAGCGCTCAATAAATACTATTGAATGAATGAGAACACAGAAGAGAAGGAGGAGGAGGAGAAGATAGAAGAGAAGGAGATAGGGAAGGAGTAGGAGAAGAAAGAGGTAGAGGAGGAGACAGAGAAGGAGAACATAGAAGAGAAGGAGGAGATAGAGGAGATAGAAGAAGGAGATAGTGAAGGAGGTAGAGGAGGAGATAGAAGAGGAGGAGATGGAGAAGAAGGAGACAGAAGGAGGAGATAGGGAAAGAGGCAGAAGAGGAGATAGAGAAGGAGAACTTAGAAGAGAAGAAGGAAGAGATAGAGGAGATAGAAGAAGGAGATAGTGAAGGAGGTAGGGGAGGAGATAGAAGAGGAGGAGGAGATGGAGGAGGAGACGAAAGGAGGAGATAGGGAAAGAGGCAGAAGAGGAGACAGAGAAGGAGAACATAGAGTAGGAGGAGGAGATAGGAGGAGGAGGTAGAGAAGGAGGAGGAAAAGAGGTAGAAGCGGAGGTAATAGAAAAAAAGGAGAAGGCGATAGAAGAGGAGGAGGAGGAGATAGAGAAGGAGAGATAGGGAAGGAAGAGGTAGGGGGGAGGAGAAGATGGAGGAGGAGGAGGCGGCACCTGGCGGTTGAAGGGCGGAGAGAGCAGGCGAGGGGTGGTAGGGCAGGGAAGGGCAGTGTGGTGAGGGCCGGGGGATGGGCTTGGGGGGGGGGTCCCCCGATCCCCTGCTTACGGGCGCGGGGTGCTCTGCGGGCGGCGGGGCGGCTTCTGGGGCCGGGCGCCCCCCAACACCAAGCCTTTTCTAGGGGCCCCCACGGCGCCCGCGTCACACAGACCCCCGCGCGCACGGGGGGGCGGGGACCGAGGCCCGCCGCCAATCACAAAGCGGCGGGGACAAAGGAGGCGTCGGCAGGGCCGCCGGCGGGGGGGGGGGGGGGGGGGGGGGCAGGGGCGGGGGGGGAGGGCAAGAGACCAGAGAAGAGTGACAGATGAGGTCACTGAGGCACCGAGAAGCCAAGTGACTTGGACAAAGTCACGCAGCTGACAAGTGGCGGAGCTGAGATTCATAATAATAATGATATCTGTTAAGCGCTTACTAAGTGCAGAGCACCGTTCTAAGCGCTGGGGGGATACAAGGTGATCAGGTTATCCCACGTGAGGCTCATAGTCTTCATCCTCATTTGACGGACGAGGTCACTGAGGCACCTAGAAGCGAAGTGACTTGGCCAAAGTCACACAGCTGACAGGTGGCGGAGTCGGGATTAGAACCCACGACCTCTGACTCCTAAGCCCGTGTTCTTTCCACTGAGCCACGCTGCTTCCTGTAGCGGGAGAGCTTGCCCCCACGCTTCCTGGCCCCGTCCGGCCCACCCATGCCGCCCGGACGGGTCAGTTGACCCGCCGGAGGTGGGTGACCTCCATCCCTCCGGACTGCGAGAAGGAAGTTTGAGGCAGGGTACCTGCGTTCCCCCCCTCGGTCATATCTTACTCTCTCAAGTGGTCTGTACAGTGCTCCGCACACGGGAAGGGCTCGGCAAACTCCGTCGATTGATTCCTTCCGGAGCCAGACACGATTACCTTCACGTCCTCATGGCCCTCGCTGCAAGAAGAAAAGTGGCACAATAAATAAAGTGCGGAGAGGGGAAATATCACCCGACTGATTGAGACATCTCTCCGGGCGATCGGTGGTATTTGTCGAGTAATGGGTTTAATGTTTCAATGAAGGAAACCCAGGTTGAACAGCAAAGTTTGAACAGCAAAGTCCTCCTTTCCTCTTCTCCCAATCCCTTCCACGTCACCCTGAC
The DNA here is from genome assembly GCF_004115215.2 of Ornithorhynchus anatinus. Classification (NCBI taxonomy): domain Eukaryota; kingdom Metazoa; phylum Chordata; class Mammalia; order Monotremata; family Ornithorhynchidae; genus Ornithorhynchus; species Ornithorhynchus anatinus. The sequence continues at coordinate 20,557,202 of NC_041734.1, forward strand.
TTGCTCCCTTTATTCATCCCCTTCCCAAGCCCCACAGCACTTATGTACATTATTTATATTAATGCCTATCTCCCCCTCTAGACTGCAAGCTCACTGCGGGCAGGGAATATGCTTCTTGTTCTATCGTACTCTCCCAAGCATTTAGTACAGTGCTCTGCGCACAGCAAGTGCTCAATAAATACAATTGAATGAATGAATAGTGCACTCTCCCAAGCCCTTAGTACAGCACTCTGCCCATGGTAAGGCACTCAATAAACACCATTCATGAAGATGATGATCCTGATGGCTCTCAGGTGGGTGGAGGAAGGTGTTGGGGGGCAGGAGGGACCAGAATACACCTCCAAAGCCGAAGGGGGAACCCCACCAGGTTGGCAGGTGTCCTTTAGGAGGAAGTCAGGACGAAATGGAAATGTGGGTTTGTGCGTGTGGGTAAGACAAACCCTTGGCCCATTAAAAGAAAGTTGGGGCCAAACGTGTGTCTCTGTGTGTGTTTGTGTGTGTCTGAGAGTTGCTGCCAGCAACAAAACTGTGTGTGATGACTACGGATCAGAAAACCAGAAAAATTCCAACAAAACTAGAAATGTCCAGGTCCCAAGTACACCAGATTTTGAGGACCTCAAGATTCTACTCAAATCTTCAACAGATCAAAGAAACTGATAGATTCTGATCCGTTCCCTCCTAAACCCACTTCTCGTAGCTCCCCATCCCCATCGACGGCGTCACCGTTCTTCCAACCCCGGGATCCCCCGACCTCAGCATCCTCCTTGACGATCACAAAATGGTATGGACTGTGAGCATCCTGTGTGCAGAGCCCTGGACTTGCCGCTTACACACCTCATTCTGTTTCCGCTCTCACATTCGATCAATAGAATACATTGAGCGCTACCATGTGCAGAGCACTGTACTAAGCACTAGGGAGAGTGCAGCAGAATTAGCGCCATGTTCCCTGCCCATAACGAGCTTACAGTTTAGAGGGGGAAATGGACATTAATATGAACATTCAATCAACTGCTGAATGTTGCCAGTTCCTCCTATATGATATTCCCAATCCCGCCCCTTCCCCTTCACCCAGACTTAGACCACTCTGGTTCAAACTCTGGTTACCTCATATCGGCCTCCACCCTCTTCTCCAGGCTTCAGCTTCCCCCCATTTCGGTCTACACTACCTGCTGCTGCCCAAATCATCTTGAAATGTTGCTTGGCACATATCTCTCCAGTTCTCGAGCCTCTCTGGTGGCTACTCATCTCTTTCTGCCTCGTGCAGAAACTCCTCCACCTTGGCTTCGGAGCTGACCAGTTTTTTCTCTTCTATAGCAGCTGTCTTCACCCACGCCTCGCAGGCTCGCCCAACTGTGTCTTGCTCTGCCCACTTCCAAACATATCCCTAAAATTCCCTTCCCTCGGGATCTGATAGATCCCAAGATCTCTCCACCTTCAGAGTAATCCTGGAATCCTACGTCCTACACGGAGCCTTCCCTAATTAATTTCCAATAACCCTAGTCACATCAGCCTGGACAGTCACGCCCATCCAATCAATTAATCAGTCAATCAATGGTATTTATGGAGTGCCTACCGTGTGCGGAACATTGTATTAAGCTCTTGGGAGAGTACAATATCCCTGCCCACACCGAGTTTACGGTTTAGGGGGTCTTTGATCCATCCCTCTCTGGATCAAGCAGAATCTCCCGAGCAATGGGTTTTAAGGCACTCCATCAGCACTCTGTCCCTCTCCCTTTCTCATATCCAGTCTCCTCTCCCACCACACCCATGATCACACCTCTTCATTCATTCCTGTGGCAGACCTCTTGCTCACACCCTCCCCCTGCCAAGAACTCCCTTCTTCAAATCCGGCAGAGCTCAGCTCCCCCTGTCTTCAAAGGCCTTCTGAAATCAAAACTCCTCCAGGAGGTCCCTTCCTGATTCGATCCATCAGTGGTACTTATTGAGCACCTACAGGGTGCAGAGCGCTGTACTAAACACTTGGGACGGTACGATTCAACAGTGTTGATTTCATTTCTAATTTCATTTCTAAACTTCCCGCCTCACGGCCCCAGAGTGGAAAGCCAGAAAGATTGCAATCCTAACTTTATATCCCCTTTTCCTTCTTCCTCTCGCCTGAGGATCATTTTAGTGTCTGTCTATGAAGCAGAAATGATTCGACAGCACTCTATGATGACGATTTCCTCTGCGAGATTTTAAGCCCCTTGAGGTCAAGGATCACATCTTTCTCCCCCAAGCGCTTAGTACAGTGCTCTGAATGTGGTAAGTGCTCAATAAATACCATCGATTCATTGAGGTGGAGGAACTCTCAATCATTTTGGGAGTTTCAGTGGGTAATTATTACTCCCTACTGCTCACTTCCTGGAAAGGAAGCAATCTCTCTGACTTTCCACTCTGGGTCAAGAAGCCTGCAGGGGGTCTTACTCATCTCTTTAACTCCAATGGGACCCCTGGGAAATCCTTAGTGGGGACAAAATAGGACCCCATAAGATTCTTTGAACCAGGGAAAAGGCAAAAGCATCTTGTCTCAACTTGAAACTAAAACACAAAACACCTTCACAGCCACCCAACACCAACATTTCTCAGCATGTCACCTAGGTTTTCTGATTTTTGCTGCTGCCGCTTCTCCAGAAAATCCTTCTTCCCTGCATTTCCGTCCCTCTGAGAGAGGCAGAGTAGTGTTTTGTCCCCAAGTCCCTATTGATCAATCATATTTAATGAGTGCTGTGAGCAGAGCACTGTACTAAGCGCTTGGGAAAGTACAATATAACAGAGTTGGTAGACATGTTCCCTGCCCACAGGCTAGAACCACTTAAGTGTTTATGAACTTGCCTCAAAAGACAAGCGGTTATTTAAATTTAAAGGCATTACATGCTTAACTCCTGCTACTCTCCTCCGTGGCTCAGTTAAAATAGAGTGAAGCAGAAGAAATGAAATACAAACCGAGAAACAGTCAGTCCTCCTAGAACATAGGGTTAATATGGTCCTGACAAACCCTGCATTAAGGAAAACTTGCCCTCGAATACTCACTCTTTTGGAAGTTTCTTGGAAAGCTCTTGGGAAGCACCGTTTCTTCCGACATCACACTGCGTTCTCCCCACTAGGAACAATCCTAGCTCCTTACAGCGTGGTCTAGTGGAAAGAGCACAGGCCTGGGAGTCAGAGAACCTGGGTTCTAATCCCAGCGCTGCCACATGTCTGCTGTGTGAGCTTGGGCAAATCACCACCATCCTCCCTGTCTCGTGAGCCTGTAAATTTGGCTTTATTCGAGTCATCTCTCTCATTCAACCCACATACTCAATGTCACCAGATCCTGTCCGTTCAACCTTCGCAACATCACTAAAATCTGTTCTTTCCTCTCCATCCAAACTGCTACCACATTAATCCAAACACTGATCCTATCCTCCCGCATCAGCCTCCTTGCTGCCCTCCCAGCCTCCTGTCTCTCCTCACTCCAGTCTAGACTTCACTCTGCTACCGGGATCATTTTTTTACAGTATCGTTCAGTCCGTGTTTTCTCACTCCTTGAGAACCTCCGGTGGTTGCCCATCCACCTCTGCATCAAACAGAAACTCCTTCTCATCGGCTTTAAAGGAGTCAATCACCTTGCTCACCTCCTACCTCACCTCACTGCTCTCCTCACCCTTCACTTCTCTAATGCCAACCTTCTCACTGTACCTCCATCTCATCTATCTCGCCACCAAACCCTTCCCTTTGTCCTGCCTCTGGCCTGGAATACTCTCCCTCTTCACGTCTGGCAGACGATCCTCTCCCGACCTTCAGAGCCTTCTTAAAAGCTCATCTCCTCCAAGATGCCTTCATTTCCTCTTCCCACATTTCCTTTTACGTCACCCTGGCACTTGGATCTGCACCCTTTATTCACCCCTCCCTCAGCCCCACAGCACTTATGTCCCTATCTATGATTTATTTATTCATATTAATACCTGTTTCCCGCTCTAGATTGTAAACTCCTTGTGGGTAGGGAACGTGTCCACCAACTCTGTTATATTGGACTCTCCCAAGCACTTCGAGCATTCTGCATACATCACGCACTCAATAAATACCATCAAAAAACCCCAAAACAAAAACAGTGTTCTATCCCAAACTCGTCGTGAGAACAGATGTTATAAGAGAACTGCCCATTTTTTAAAAATAACTGGTAATTTTGAAACAAAAGCCCACTAACCCCCAGATCATAAGCCCAAGAGTTGATATTTGCTCCATAGAGAAATGGGTCACTTTTGGAAAAGGAGAAAGTTCAGAATCTTACAGTGGAAAAGCCAATGCGAGGGGTTGTTCGTAGAGCATGCGCACATACATACAAATACACACAAAAACACACACACACCCCTTCCCTCCCCACAAGGCAACACCAACACCTAAAAAGAATGTATTGTCAGAATACCAGCTGAAGGCCTGGACTTCTCCTGAGTCTAGGAAATAAGGCTCACCAACACCAAAAGTAGTTTTGAATTTCCTGCCCCTCGAGGCTGGCCAGGGCATGGTTAGAAAATTAATCCAGAAAAGGGGAATAGAAAAAAAAACAATCGGGTGTGTGCTTTCCTTAAGCTTTACTCGGCAGAAATATAAAAATGCAAGTTCTGTAAATTAGTGACTTTTACAATACACCACAATCGAGATTTTAATTTTCGGTGCCAGCTAAAAATTCTAGTTCTTGACTCATTAGAAGACTTAGACATAACCGACTGAAAACAGAAAGATACCTGACTAGTAAAAGGAAAACGTTAACTAGATATTATCCAGCAAGATGCAGATTCTATTATTGCTATTAGATCATGCCTCCGAGTGTGTCAGTGTACCCAGTCGATCCCGAATCACACACAAGACATTTTGAGACCTCTCATCACAGGCACCAACTAACATAAAAAAAGAGTGTACATTTATAAATCACAGCGATCCCATTGTGCAGAAAGGGGAAGGTATAAACAACAGAAAAAGAAACACACAAAAGATACAGTCAGTTCCACTCGAGTGATTATTTTCTGGATTGGTGGGAAAAGAAGTGATTTACACAGAACTGAGATATACAGAACAGGTCCACAGTCATAATACATAGGTTGGATAAGTCATAGTACACGGATTGGATAACCCCTTTTAGACATCATTTCAACCCTGAAGGCTCTGTCACGTTTTATGGAGCATTCCTTAAGCCTGACTGTAAACTCACAGTGCATTCTGCTAACCTGGGGGTTTTTCAGAATTCAATAGTGCCAGCACAAGCAATCTGCAGGAGCATTCTAAGGTGAACCTGAGCATGAATGACTTTCAGATTGATACGTGGGGTGTAAAGAAAACCCAGGGGCAAGTGTGTCAAGCAGAGTGGACTGATCCTGAACTTAGAAACAAAAATAAAAAGCATCTGATGCAGAAACAAAACCAAATTCAACTACATCAAAACCACTTCTAAATCACAATCAGGATTATAAGTAATCTTTACACAGAGAATAGTAACCCTACTGCTACTTATCTGAACTGATATATTCAAGGAAGAATAAACACAGAAGCGAGAGCTCCGAGACTTAGAACGCCCATGAATCTGGTCCAAAGAAACACTTTTGCTACCGCCATAGATAGATGATGAGGTGAGGAAAGTCACACGATAGCCTAAAGAGTCAGAATCTTTCCGCCTCCACCTGGACGAAGCCAGGGAATTTCCATTAGGAAAACCAGGTTTGGCTGTGGAATCCTATCGCTTGGTGACTCGACTGCCCTTGTCTTTTGCTGTAGTTTGATGCGGGCTGCAACTGTTGAAGCCATCTGGTGAGGAGCAAAGGCTCCGCTCCAACTCGGGCAGAAACGGAGACGAGGAAATGTATAATGGTGGTTTGATCCAAGGGGGAAAACGGACACTGCATAACCCAACCTCACCACCCCTGCCATTCTAGCGTCAACCCCCTAGGCCTCAATTCACCAACATCCCAGCCAGAGTCTCCTCTTTGCTTAACGTGTTAGAAAAAAAAAATCGACCTTGTATGACCCGATTGCTTCGTGGATAAAATGGTATTATTAAAGAAGTGCTCAGAATGAATTAAAAAGCAAACTTCACTTTGGGCCAAGTCGGTGACACAGTCATGATACCAGGTTCTTAAAATTGACTGAGGTATCTATAAACTTCAATTCCACAAGGGGGCGGGCCTGTGGAAAGAAGTAAGGTGAACTGAAGATTAAAACTTAGTAAAAGAGGGATTTTTACAATGCTTTTGATTCTCCCTTCTCTTCCAAGATTTAGCAACCTGAGGTTAAAAAAAAAAACCAGTTAAATTCTGGTAACATCTATCCTACCAACCTAACTAACCATTTAGAATATTTCCAAGGAAAAATCATGAAAACCCCCCTGAAAAACCACCCATTAATTCAATAAGCCCTACTAAGTAATGCAGAAGAATGGGGTGAAACACTGTAGAAAGGGGAAGATGGAAAGCTATTCCAAAATTAAGGAAAAAATCCTACAAGAACTCTAACATCTCTCCCAGATCAAGCCATTAGGTTAAACCCTCCATTTAAGTCAGCCTAACAGATTGCCCTGGTTACACGATCAACTTCTGAATCCCTTGGCTTGGGTTGGCTTCAGAGAAAAAGAAAATTTCTTTTGGAAAACAATTTGGGGACAATATTTTGAATTGCATTCATTGAGTTGAAAGGTATTTGGGCTTGCTCCAGGGAAAAACACTATTTTCTAAGAGGTGTGAGAATTTTCAATCTACTTAGCATAATTTTACTAGTAAGTATCTGTTAAAGCTATCAGATATGTGCTTAATAGTAGGTGGTTCTTCAGGATTTCAGGTCAACCATATTCAGTTTTGTTTTAAAAAGAAAAATCGGATTTGAAAATCAACAAAAATACAACCTAAAGAATTTGCACAAGGACACTTAACTCTCTCACTGGCTGACTAAATTTGCTTTAAAAACCAAAACAACAAGAAAGGTACTGGTTTAGAAGAGATGTGAATGTGTCAGCCTAACTTCAAAAATTTTAGAAGGTATCTGGCACAGGTGGTCTGCAGAAGAAAAGCCGATCTTTCCAAGAGCTTTTCCCTCTGCTTTTGTCTTAAAGTGCGGAAACTGTGTGGGTGGGAGAAATCCTGATTTCTGGTCTGTCACTGCGGGACCACTTCCTTCATTGAGGCTAAAGCGGCATGAATTCGAACATGTAATCTGTTCTCAAAATCGTAGCCAGTGAATTCCTCCTGCAAGATCAAGTAAGAACAGTTAATTGCATTTTGTTAGGTACCATTTTATAAAAGGACTAAAATTCCCATTTTGACCCGTTGCACGTGGCCTACTCCAAAAGAAAACGTCGGACTTGAATTCGAGAGTTTAATTCCTCTCTGCAATTATCCCCCTAAGCCTCAGGCAAAACGTGCACATCTTTGAGTGCTACCAAATATCAGAGATCTTCATTTCTGGGGTAAGTCTTGCATCAGCACTGGGCACCTTCCAGGAAGGATAGCGCTGGGTGACAATATAGCTGTTCACTTGAGTAAGCCATGCGAACTGGTGGAAAGAGCACAGGCCCTACTAGGAGTCAGGGAATCTCACATCAGCTCTTCCGCCTGCTGGTTGTGTGACCTTGGGCAAGCCACTTAACTTCTCTGGGCCTCAAGCCCCTCTTCTGCAAAATGGGGATTAAATACCTCCTCCTCCTGCGAGCCCAAATGGGAGCTGATGATCTGGTACCTATTCCGGCGCTTAAGACAGTGCTTGACACAAAATAAGCGCTTAAAAAATATGATTATCATCAACACCCAAATAAGCATCCTGAGGCCATGTAGTGTTGAACGTGATAAGATTAAGAGGGACAGAAATGAGTTTTTTCTCCAACAGGGCATTGGCCCACCAAGATTTTAATGGCACATAGTCTACTGCATATCATCCATTAACCTCCTATTAGCAGCTAGTTCATTATTCCTACAAGGCTCATATCCAGAGTACAGAGTAATTTCTGAGGGGAATAAGAGAGCAGAGAAGGCAGAGGAGGAGAAAAATAAGTGGCTTTCTTTTACCTTTGCTTGTAGAAGCAGAGTTCTGCCTCTTGCCGCAGTCTATAAAAGAAAGGAAAATATGTTAATATCGTCCAGTGCAATCGGACCATTTTTAATTGCACCACATGCATTTTAGAAAGGAAAACTGCAATGAAATGAAGTCAGTTCTACCAAATAATATACTCTGGAAAGTTCTCCTATTTCCTTCTGCATCTTTTGCCACCCCACAGCCTCCTCCCCTTTAGCTTGTGAGGTGCCCCAGGTCAGGATTTGTGTCTGAATTACCAACCTTGTATTTTTGTACACTTGGCTCAAAGTAAATGCTTAACCGATTAATAAATACGAAGAAAAATAGGAATCAATCAAATCACTGATTTATTGGAAAGAGAGGGTTTCTGTTTTTCTGCACCAGAGTCGGTTATTTAATATTGAATTCTCATCTTCTCTCCTCTTTCCAAACAGAAGAAATGCATACTACATAGTGAGGATGTGTGGCCTAGGAAAAAGAGCTTGGGCCTGGGAGTCAGAACACCTGGGTCCTAATCCCGGCTCTGCCACTTGCTTGTTGGATGACCATGGGCAAGTCACTTTACTTCTCTGGGTCTCAATTCCCTCATCTGTAAAATGGGGATTCAATATCTGTTCTCCCTCCTACTTTAACTGTGAGCACCAGGGGCAACAGGGACTGTGCTCAACCTGATTATCTTGTATCTACCCCAGCGCTTAGAACAATCGGTCGGTGGTATTTACTGAACGTTTACTGTGTGCAGAACACTGTCCTAAGTGCTTGTGCAGTGCTTGGCACATAGAAAGAGCTTAAAACAACATGCTTATCAATTATTATAGAAAACTTATGCTTTTCTCAAAATCTGCTCTCTATATTCCACCACATCTCTACCATCTTCTAGAGGCATTTCTGCAATTTTTAAATCTTCTTCTGCCCTGAGATTTGAGATAAAGCTCAACTGATGTGGAAGTAGGAAGTTTCTTAAGCTATTAACATGGAGACTTGCTATTTTATGGGGCATCCTACAGTCATTTGTTTCTTACGGATCAAATTAAGCTTGTAGACATGAGGTCCGAAGATGTCACATTCAACAACTGTGTTCCTCAGTTTCGACTTTTGAAAGTAAGGATTTCAGCAATTAATCTCAGAAATCCCATGGCCACCGATATTTGAAAAATGAAGGTACACCTAAGTGCCTTGTCAAATATATTTAGTTTAAAGAAGAAATACTGGTAATGAAAAAAGGACCTTCAAAATGATCAAGGCTATTTCATTACATTCAGCCTTTTAAAATTACCATGAGGCATTAAAACCTCAGTATAGAATTCAAATTCTATCTAAAAGACATCCAAAGTTGAAAAGAGAGAAGACGCAGAGCAAAAGCTATCTCCGCCTCTTCCAGAAGCATTTTAATTTTTAGTAAAGTCCACTTCTTATATTAATTGTATTGCCTTAAAATGTTTGGCTTCCATTATAGAGCCTAAAAAATGCTTCAGGAGAACTTACAAACCTTCAGAAATGCACTAAAAAAACACACTTTAATAAAGAAAGTGCCAATACCATCTCATTTTTTTTAGCTCATTTTCAGAATCTAGCTTTTTGAAAGCAATTTTGATTTCATTTAATGGTTTATTTTAATTTAGGCTTTAGGTTTTCAAATTCAAAAAGGGTCTGAGCCCCGAAAATTAAATACCTTGTTCTAAATCATTCAGTTCCAATTCAGAACATGTTTGAATTAGCAACAAGAGCTAACAAAAGCTATGAGAAGTAACCATAAAAAAAATAGCGTTTGCCAGGAGGCTCTTAAAACATATGGTTTCAAAGAAATCATAGCCTTTTTTCACAGTACTGACCACAGATTAGACCGGCAAAAGTATCGCAGTCCAAAACTGACATGTTTTCTCTTTCAATTCGCAGGAGACGTGTATCTGATTGGCTTGAAGGAGAATGTGGCTTTCTAGATTCTGAGAGATTGAGTATTCTGGCAAAAAGTAGCAGCTAAAAAAAATCCTCTGAATAAGGTTCAATTAAGATATTTACCCGGTATCACTCATGAAATACAATTATTTCCATTATGAATGTTTTAGGTCTGCTACAGGCATTTTTTGACCCCATCTACTCAGCTTACCTCTGGGTCATCTAACAGAAGGCAACCGAGCTCATAGCAAGCATATGGCTGGATATATAAATTATTCTGGCGACACAATTCATCTTTAACAGCTCGCTGAAAGAACTGAAAATGAAAAACATTTTTCTAAGTCAGTTTACGCATGGGCTTGAGAGTCAGAGGACATGGGTTCTAATCCCGGCTCCGCCACCTGTCAGCTGTGTGACTTTGGGCAAGTCACTTCACTTCTCTATGCCTCAGTTACCTCATCTGGAAAATGGGGATTAAGACTGTGAGCCCCACGTGGGACAACCTGATTACCTTATAGCTACCCCAGCGCTTAGAACAGTGCTTGGCATAAAGTAAACGCTTAGCAAATACCATCATTATTATTATTACCTTGTATCTACCCCAGTGCTTAAAACAGTGCTTGGCACACAGTAAGTGTTTAACAAATACCATAATTATTAATTATGATTATTTCATTCAACAATGGAACCAGAATTTTCCATACCAGTTCAAGCTTTCCAGGCCCTCTTCCCATCCACTTCTATGCCCAACTAGCCTTTGAAATGCTTTCTTATACTTGGTAACAAAGTCACTATCTCCTCAGAAGAATCCACTCTTTGCAGACCTTGAGCCTTGGCCTCTTGGTTTCTTTCTCGACGATGCTCAGAAAGTAAGTTCAACTTCAAAATCACCATCGAAATACTGGCTTTTCCCAGCATGGAGATGAATGCTAGGTGAATGCTCCTGCTTTGCAGCTGCTAAACAATTACTGAGAACCCACTTTAAAGTGCCCAAGAAGTGGGTGAGACAAATGCCTTCAGTTGCGAAAATTTTTACCTCTGTTTCTGAGTCTGGAATCTCACAAGGGCTAGGCAAATGTATAACTCTCTTTCTCTCCCTCCCCTCTCACCTGTTTCTTACTCTAAGATTTCCTCTTTTTTTCTCTTCACTTCTAACTCCAACCTCTCAATTCAGATTAGCGCTATTAATGATGTGCTAAAACATTAAACAAATCAATATTATACCTTCTGTTTAAGAATGTAAAACTTCATAAGGAGTTCAGCACTAACTGTATTGAATTACTGATCCTTAGTTTCTTCCTTGCTTTGCTGGCAGTTCCTTACTGAGATCGAAGAACAAGGGAATATGGGGGAGGCTTTTTAATTAATGCCCTTTTCTTGGGCCTGGAAAACAGATTCAGGTATTTAAAGACAGTGTTCTTTTCTCCTGAAATGCAGGTATTCACAATTTACCTGAATAGCATCTTCTGAATTCCCTAAACATTTATGTATGGCACCAAGAAGCAGATTCTTTAATCCAACGGCAGAGGAGTCCACAACTTCATGACAAGCTTGAAGAAATAAGGGGGGGGGGGACATCTGTTGGTAAGACTCAAAAGTAACGTTTTCGGTAAAAACTTTTTTTTAGTTCTTTGACGAGAGATGAACAGCAATTTACACTTCCGCACTTGAGGAACCTTTGCTGCCGAGCCCTTGCACATACCTCTGGAACTCCCTCACCCTTCAAATATTCATTCATTCAATAGTATTTATTGAGCGCTTACTATGTGCAGAGCACTGTACTAAGCGCTTGGAATTAACAAGTCGGCAACAGATAGAGACGGTCCCTGCCGTTTGACGGGCTTACAGTCTAATCGGGGGAGACGGACAGATGAGAACAATGGCAATAAATAGAGTCGAGGGGAAGAACATCTCGTAAAAACAATGGCAACTAAATAGAATCAAGGCCATGTACAATTCATTAACAAAATAAATAGGGTAATGGAAATATATACAGTTGAGCGGACGAGTACAGTGCTGAGGGGATGGGAAGGAAGAGGTGGAGGAGCAGAGGGAAAGGGGTAGAAGAGGGTTTAGCTGCGGAGAGGTGAAGGGGTGGTGGTAGAGGGGGTAGAGGAAGAAGAGGAGCTCAGTCTGGGAAGGCCTCTTGGAGGAGGTGAGTTTTAAGTAGGGTTTTGAAGAGGGGAAGAGAATCAGTTTGGCGGAGGTGAGGAGGGTGGGCGTTCCGGGACCGCGGGAGGACGTGGCCCAGGGGTCGACGGCAGGATAGGTGAGAATGGGGGACGGTGAGGAGGTGGGCGGCAGAAGAGCGGAGCGTGTAGGGTGGGCAGTAGAAAGAGAGAAGGGAGGAGAGGTAGGAAGGGGCGAGGTGATGGAGAGCCCTGAAGCCTAGAGTGAAAAGTTTTTGTTTTGTGCGGAGGTTGATAGGCAACCACTGGAGGTTTTTAAGAAGGGAGTGACATGCCCAGAGCGTTTCTGCAGGAAGATGAGCCGGGCAGGGAGTGAAGAATAGACTGGAGGGGGAGAGAGAGGAAGAAGGGAGATCAGAGAGAAGGCTGACACAGTAGTCTAGCTGGGTTATTACGAGAGCCTGTAGCAGTAAGATAGCCGTTTGGGTGGAGAGGAAAGGGCGGATCTTGGCGATACTGTAAAGGTGAAACCGGCAGGTCTTGGTAACGGATATGACAGACCACCACTCTCCCTACCTTCAAAACCTTCCAAAACTCACATTTCCTCCAAGAGGCCTTCTCTCACCTAAGCCCTCCTTTCCCTTACTCCTATGCATCGCCTATGCGCTTGAACTTTACTCTTTAAGCACTTGATATTGCCGCCTCCCTGAATGCACTGACCCAGGCATGCACGCACACACAAACACTTACAAAGAGACCCTTCCACCGTAGAAAACCTCCCACACACCCTTGGAGACACTGACACACCAACACTATCATCAACAGTATTTACTGAGTACTCACGGAGTGTAGAGTACCAAGACCTCTATACGGTACTTACCGATTGGACAAAACTACCTGACGCCATCAGTAATCTAGCAAGTAGTCTATGGCTCTGGCAAATATTACCAAAATTAATAAAAAAGACACTGAATTCAATAGGCTGAAGCAGCGTGGGCTAGTGGAAAGAGCCCGGGCCTGGGAGTGAAAGGCCCTGGGCTCTAAACCCTGCTCTGCTACTTACCTGAACCTTGGGCAAATCACTTCACTTCTCCTTGCCTCAGTTCCCCCATCTACAGAATGGGGATTCAATGCCTGTTCTCCCACCTAATCAGACTATGAGCCCCCTGTGGGATCAGATTAACTTGCATTTATCCCAGTGCTTAAAACAGTGCTTGGAACATAGTAAGTGCTTAAAAATACTATTATTATCACTACTATGATTATTAATAATAAGATTACTTTTTTAAATTATATGCTGCTCTTATTTTTCCAGAGTGCTTTAACGATTCTTATCTCATTTTCCCTAAAAGATTCTCAGTGAATTAGATATTCTAAAATGACTCATCCAAGGTCACCCCGTAGCCCCCGAGCAGAGCTGGTATGAGACTGTGAGCTCCACGTGGGACAGGGACTGTGTCCAACCCAAATTGCTTGTATCCACCCCAGCACTTAGCACAGTGCCTAGCACACAGTAAGCACTTAGCCAATACCACAGTTAGAACCTAGCTCCTCTGGCTCCCAGAACCCTGTTCTTTCCACTTAGACCATATGGCTTCCATAAAAACTTAATCGATCACTCCACAACCTGTGTAGCTGCCTCAGGGGTATAGGTGTAGAGAAGTCATCATCATCACCATCATCACCAGCATTTATTGAGCGCTTACTGTGTGCAAAGCACTGTGCTAAATGCTTGGGGGAGTACAGTACAACAGAGATGGTGGACTCGTTCCCTGCCCACAGTGAGCTAAGATAAGCAGAGTGGTTTACTAGGCCTAGTCTTGTTCACTGTAATCTATGCAGCCGACCCCTTTCGCTTCACAGTGCGATAAGGAATCAGGAAGTTGGTATTAGGATATGGCTCAGATCAGCCACACTTGCACACACCAATTTTTTTTTAATGGTATTACTATGTGTCAAGCCCTGTTCTAAGCGCTGGGTAGGTACAAGTTCATCAGGCCAGATACACAGCCCTGTCCCACATGGGCTCACAGTCTAGGAGGGAGGGAGAACTGGTATTGGATCCTCATTTTGCAGGTGAGGAAACTGAGGCACAGAAAAGTTAAGTGACTTGTCCAGGGTTACATAGCATGACTTGCCCAAGGTCAAGGTGAGTGGTAGTAAGTAAGGAGCAGGTAAGTGGTGGAGCTGGGTTGTTGCTGAATTGTACTTTTCAAGCGCTAAGTCTGCTCACAGGAAGCACTCAGTAAATACGATTGAATGAATGAATAAATGAAATTAGGACTTAGGTCCTCTGACTCCTTGCCCGAACTTTATCCACTAGGCCACGCTGCTTCCTTTTGCCATCAGTAGCAACATCTTTGAAGCTGGACAGCTCTCTCTCTACATACATTAATGCACATCATATCTCTCTCACACCCACACACACACGCAATGTGCCGAGCACTTAGGGAAATAAAAATCTCATACCTTGACTCATCCTCTGCAGGTTGGGAAAAGAACAGTTAGGAAGGGCCTTCCACAAATACAGCACTTCAATGGACGCCAGCACACAGAGCTCTTTGGTTGGTGTTTGTTTCCGAAACCTCTCTGCCTGTAAAGGATGGAAACAATTACGCCATGCACCTCTAAAACTGCGCCAGGATGTGTGTAAATAATCCAGACGTAGTTCATATATCACAGTGACATCATGCCAAGGATGCTGCAGATGATAGGTTTAGGGAGGTGACGTCTCATTCACTTTCAAATCCTTAATATATTTGTAGATTTGCTCTCGGTTGGGTCGGCGCTGCTTGAGCTGGGGCAGTGTCCTGAGCATCACTCCATCCTTCCATTCGGGGAAGAGGTGTAAAGTGTTGGGTGTGGGAGTCATCTTCTGCTAGCATCTGACATTTCACATCGCTCGCTTAACGGACTGGGCTAGCCACTGGCTTTTCATACATTTCTAGCCCCCGTCCGAAGTCATCCCCACCCCAGTGATGTAGACGTGATGCACTGAATCTTCCCTACCACCACGTACCTTTTTAACTGAGAACTGCTCGATTTGATTGTTTTTCCGTTTGAACAGCTTCTGAACTTCTTTGAAAACAATCTGTGCCCCATCCAGATCACCAGTGGCTCCTTGACACGCTGTAAGAAATGGCAGGGGTATGGTGCACGGTGCCCGAAAACAAACCTGTACACACTAAGGATGCCATACGTACCACTGAATGACTGATTTAAACTTGTTCTTGTAAAAATACTCATTTTGTGAGCTTCCTGAATTGCGCAAACTGACTCTCTTGACTTGGAGCATGATTTGAAACCTGAGGTGAGGGAGCCAGATCTGGCTATTCTTGGGACTCCTGAGCCAGGCTGTGGCGGGGAGCATTTCAAACCGTGCCGACGACGGCTCGCGGTTGCATTATATTTGGCTCTTCTGGTCCAGAAAGGTAGCCACCTTCTGACTTGCAAACCCACCCCCCAACAGCTCTGCAGGGAAACCACAATCTGCTGGAGGGCAGCAGGTTCTCATCGACTAGAACGACTGCTGCAAAAACTAACCAATGTAATAATGATGCCATTTGTTAAGCGCTTACTATGTGCCAAGCACTGTTCT
This sequence comes from Ornithorhynchus anatinus, assembly GCF_004115215.2. NCBI lineage: Eukaryota > Metazoa > Chordata > Mammalia > Monotremata > Ornithorhynchidae > Ornithorhynchus > Ornithorhynchus anatinus. The sequence goes on from NC_041734.1 coordinate 20,572,856, forward strand.
AAGTACTGGGGTAGAGACAAGGGAATCAGGTTGTCCCATGTGGGGCTCAGTCTTAATCCCCGTTTTAAAGAGGATGGAACTGAGGCACAGAGAAGTGAAGTGACTTGCCCAAGGTCACAGAGCAGATAAGTGGCGGAGCCGGGATTAGAACCCACGACCTCTGAGAGTACTCACCTGCAGTTAAGTAGGCATAGTAACACTGGGACCAACGGGACTCATTCTTGAGCCTTTCGAAGGAGTCAAATGCATCCTTGAAGTTCAGTTCTATCATACTGCACCAGCCTAAAAGGAAAAATGCATCGACACGGCTGAGAGGCAGACAACGCTTGTCACGGAAAACTCACTACTAACGACAGAACTTGAGACATGTCACTGAACGTGGCTGCGGGGGATCGCTCCCCTGTGAACGTTTCTGCGGGACTTAAAAGATTCATTTTCCCCCCAAAAAACATCTAACTTCGAAGCTCGGGGCCAACAGCACTGTAAAATTGCAGGATTCGATCAAGCGCGCGACGGCTTGAAAGATTCCGAGACGGAATGCTCTAGTTTTTGAAAGAGTCTTTACGTGGTCTCTCTTGGAGCCTGAATGACAATGGAGAATGCTGTTTCTAACGCTCCTAAACCACGATGTGGATGGCCACTTGGGTGATCAGGCCTACGGGGGCCAAGTTCCACCTTCCCACTAGAGCTCAGTTCAAGCCATTTGGGGAATGGTGGTTTCAGCTCCTCCCCTCCCCCCTGGAGGAGTGTGGCTTAGTTAAGTGCATCACACTTAGTTTGTGCTCTTCCAGCACCCAGGTTCCGGGAACTGGTAAAACAGAGAGGTTGCTTCTGTAAATATTGACATTGCCGGGGACTTTGCTCTTATTACACTGGGGATGAGGGAAGGGAAGGCAAAGGGATAGCTTTCATGTTTTTTTGTCAGTTCTGGGCTGACCTTCCCCTCTCCTCACACCCCTAAATTGCAAACTTTTGGTGGGTGGGATTGTCTTCAATTCATATATTTTGGGCCTTGGTCCACCTGCTTAATACAGTGTGATGCTCAGAGTAGACACAAATAGTAGATTTAAACCAAAGGTCTAACTGAGAGCAATGTAGAGCATCGAACTGTTGAGTGACCAGGTGAATCTCATGCCACTGATGACAAAACTGAGCTGCAGAGAAGTTAGGATGGGCCTGGGAGTCAGAAGGACCTGGGTTCTAATCCTGACCCTACCACTGGTCTGCTGTGTGACTTTGGCCAAGTCACTTCACTTCTCTGTGCTTCAGTTACCTCAGTTGTACAATAATAATAATAATGTTGGTATTTGTTAAGCGCTTACTATGTGCCGAGAACTGTTCTAAGCGCTGGGTTAGATACGGGGTAATCAGGTTGTCCCATGCGAGGCTCACTGTTAATCCCCATTTTACAGATGAGGTAACTGAGGCACGGAGAAGTGAAGTGACTTGCCCACAGTCATACAGCTGACAAGTGGCAGAGCTAGGATTCGAACCCATGACCTCTGACTCCCAGGCCTAGGCTCTTTCCACTGAGCCACGCTACAATGGGGATTAAGACTGTGAGCTCCATGAGGGACAGGGACTGTGTCCAACCTGATTTGTTTGAATCCACCCCAGCACTTAGTACAGTGCCTGGCACACAGTAAGCACTTAACAAATGCCATGATTATTAAATTATCAGTCAAATGATAACTTGACAGGCAATGGGGCCTAGTGGAAAGATCCTGGGCCTGGGACTCAGAGGGCCTGGGTTTTAATCCCAGCTCCACCACTTGTTGATTGGGTGACCTTGGGCAATACTCTCTGTGCCTCAGTTTCCTTATCTGTAAAATGGGGATTAAATTCTACTTCACTCTCCCTAGATTTCAAGCCCCACGTGGGACATGAATTGATTCCAGATGCATAACTTTGCATCTACCGAGGCATTTAGAACAGTGCCTGGCATACGGTAAGCGCTTAACAAATGCCATGATTATTAAATTATCAGTCAAATGATAACCTGAGAGGCAATGTGGCCTTTAGAAATATCCTGGTCCTGGGACTCAGAGGACCTGGGTTTTAATCCCGGCTCCACCACTTTTCGACTGGGTGACCTTGGGCAATTCACTTCATTTCTCTGTGCCTCAGTTTCCTTATCTGAAAATGGGGTTAAATTCTACTTCACCTCTCTAGATTTTGAGCCTCACTTGGGACAGAAACTGTACCTGAATTCATTAATTCATTCAATAGTATTTATTGAGCACTTACTATGGGCAGAGCACTGTACCGAGCACTTGGAATGTATAATTCGGCAACGGATAGAGACAATATGGATAAGCTTGCATCTTACAAAGCATTTAGAACAGTGCTTGGCATACGGTAAGCACTTAACAAATATTATAATTATTAAGTGGTGGACTCTCAAGATCCCTCAGCAATTTAGAGTGAGAGATGAGAACTGAAACTGGGTCTTGATTCTGTTCCTGGCAGTCCCCACTGGACCTGACTCGGACAAGAACTCATCCGCTCTCACGGCTTCAACTATCATCTTTATGCAGATGACACACAGATCTACATCTCTGCCCCTGTCCTCTCCCCTTCCCTTCAGGCTAGTATCTCCTCCTGCCTCCAGGACGTCTCTACCTGGATGTCTGCCTGCCACCTAAAACTCAATATGACCAAAACTGAGCTTCTCATCTTCCCTCCCAAGCCCGGCCCTCTCCCTGACTTCCCTATCACCGTGGATGGTACGAGCATCCTTCCTGTCTCTCAGGTCCGCGACCTCGGTGTCATCTTTGACTCGGCTCTCTCGTTCACCCCACACATCCGATCAGTCACCAAAACCTGCCGGTCTCACCTTTAAAATATCGCCAAGATCCGCCCTTTCCTCTCCACCCAAACGGCTACCTTACTGCTATGGGCTCTCGTAATAACCCAGCTAGACTACTGTGTCAGCCTTCTCTCTGATCTCCCTTCTTCCTCTCTCTCCCCGCTCCAGTCTATTCTTCACTCCGCTGCCCGGCTCATCTTCCTGCAGAAACGCTCTGGGCATGTCACTCCCCTTCTTAAAAACCTCCAGTGGTTGCCTATCGACCTCCACACAAAACAAAAACTTTTCACTCTAGGCTTCAGGGCTCTCCATCACCTCGCCCCTTCCTACCTCTCCTCCCTTCTCTCTTTCTACTGCCCACCCTACACGCTCCGCTCTTCTGCCGCCCACCTCCTCACCGTCCCCCATTCTCGCCTATCCTGCCGACGACCCCTGGGCCACGTCCTCCCGCGGTCCTGGAACGTCCTCCCTCCTCACCTCCGCCAAACTAATTCTCTTCCCCTCTTCAAAACCCTACTTAAAGCTCACATCCTCCAAGAGGGCTTCCCAGACTGAGCTCCCCTTTTCCCTCTGCTCCCTCTACCCCCCCTTCACCTCTCCGCAGCTAAACCCTCTTCTCCGCCCTTTCCCTCTGCTCCTCCGCCTCTCCCATCCCATCCCCTCAGCACTGTACTCGTCCGTTCAACTGTATATATCCTCATTACCCTATTTATTTTGTTAATGAGGTGTACATCACCCTGATTCTACTTATTTGCTACTGTTTTAATGAGATGTTCTTCCCCTTGATTCTATTTATTGCCATTGTTCTTGTCTGTCTGTCTCTCCCGATTAGACTGTAAGCCCGTCAAAGGGCAGGGACTGTCTCTGTTACCGATCTGTACATTCCAAGAGCTTAGTACAGTGCTCTGCACATAGTAAGCGCTCAATAAATACTATTGAATGAATGAAGAACTCAGACAAGAACTATACCATTCTTTGGGGATTATCAGATTACCTCAATCAGAAACAAGAATTACATTTAAAGCTCTCGGCCTCTGGGATCATTTCAGAAATACATCTACAAAATACTAATCTGGCTCGAAAGCAAAATGAGGAAGGGGAAGATGGAAGAGGCATTGAAGTTTGGAAGTACTCTGCTCAACTTCATTGCAAAATCCTTCGGTTCTATTGTGCTATTGCCAAAATGCAAATCAACAAAGAAGTTTATGTCCCGGTTAAATCCTCCTCCTTTGCTCACTGAGAGAACTTTTCCCAAATAAAATGTTTCAACCATTTCTGGAATCATTCTAAACCTTGCAAGTTTGACTGCCAGCCGCTTTCCTTTCAGGAGATTCGGGATTTGGCTGTAAACAGGAAATAAATTGAAAAGTTCCCAGGTGACTAGCAAATCTTTTGGGGCTAAAACTCATGACCCTCACGCCCCTCCCAAGAGATGCTTCTCCCATCTTCCTCCTTCTTTTCCTCTTTGCTCCCTCATCTCTACCACTTCCTTGGGGGACAGGCAAAATGATTGACTGTATGGCTCTTTTAGTATCAAGCAAGAAGCTGCTTTTGCCTCTCCCCATCTGCAAGAACAACAAGAGGATTGAAAATGCCAAGACATCCAACAGATGATCACCCGACATGCTAATTAGCAACCTGAGCTGCAGAGGCAAGGAGATTAAAAGGAACCATGCCATCAGGAACACACCAAGTGCTTCACTTCAAAAGAAGGGCTGACATTCAGAAATGAGCTTATTATAGAAGACAAATTAGCCAGTCTAATTGGACCTGGGGCTACTTTATATGCCAGCTCACTGTGGCTTGGGGACACATCTACTAACTCTGTTGTATTGTACTCTCCCAAGCGCTTAGTAGAGTGCTCTGCACACAATATGTGCTCAAAAAATACCATTGATTGATTAACAGGGTGGTTAACCAGACACTCTTTGAGACGGGGCAGAGCGTTACAGATTAGACTCCCTCTCATTGTGGAATTTACTCTATATTATTTTGTCACTCTTTAGGTAAAATTAGGATAATCTTTTCTTATCTTGAAATTAAGATACACTGATGATAGTACTTACTGAGCGCTTATTATGTGCCAAGCCCTGGGATAGGTAACACAGATCAGACATGAAGTTTACTGTCTACGAAGGGGGCCAGCAGATATTTTACATCCCCATTTCATAGATGAAGAAGCTGAGGCATAGAAAAGTTAAGTGACTTGCCCAAGGTCTCGCAGCAGGCACGACGAAAAGAGTTAAGCTTGTAAAGCTCCTTTGAAACTGAAAATATATCTTAGGGAAAACCTTGTTTCAGTCAGATGAAAATGGGTAACAAAATCTCTTGGGAGGAATATAAAGTAGCAGAAAGGTATAACGGAAAATACCTTGATGATATCATTAATAGACTTAGCGGCTTAAGAAGCAAAGGATGCATAAGACATTCATATTTACCAATTTCATAGAGGCAGACATGCTGAATCTCTCTCTGATCTGTGGCAAGTTCCAAAGCCGTGTGGAAAGAAGTCAAGGCACTGTTGATTTGACACTGAGGGAACAAAAAACAATTAACTCATAAAGACACCTTATTAAAAAAACATACTGTAAATAGCATTTATTTGGCCACAAATAAGTCTAGAATCTAAGCAAGGAGCCAGAGGCCCTTTATATCCAGAATCGATCGCTCAGCTAATCAATGCTATTTATTGAGGGCTTACTGTGTGCAGAGCACTGTACTAAGGGCTTGGGAGAGTACATCACAATATACCGGGAACGTTCCCCGTCCACCACGAGCTTAGGGTCTAGACGGGGAGAAAGACATTATAAGAGTGTAAGTCAGTGGAATGAGGCGGATAGATTCATTCCTAATCGAGCTGAAGCTCTGTGGGAAATGACCTCTTTGATCCTGAAGAAGAGATTTCGGCTGAAGGACGGACCCTTGGGGCCTAGCGCTCCTCCACCACTGCAACTCCAAAATCCAAAGAGGAGGAAGACCACTTCCCCCTTCTGCTGGGCACTGCGGAGCCAAAGTTGTGCCCCAGCCTGGTAGTGTGAGCAGAAATTCCCTGAGCAGCATTTGACCTATTGAAGCGGCGAAGCGGTGTGGCCCAGTTGACAGATCAAGTGCCCGAGAGTCAGAAGGACCTGGTTTTAATGTCGGCTCGGCCACTTGTCTTCTGTCCATGACTGATCCCTCTTTTCCTTTTCTTCAACTCCCTTCTGTGTCACTCTGACTCGCTCCCTTTATTCATCTGCCCCTCCCAACCCCACAGCACTTATACCCATATCTATCATTTTTTATATTCAGGTCTGTCTCTCCCTCGAGGCTTTAAGCTCACAGTGGGCAGGGAATGTGTCTGTTACATTGTACTCTTCCAAGTGCTTAGTAATAATAATAATAATGATGGTATTTGTTAAGAGCGAGCCTCCTATGTGCCAAGCACTGTGCTCTGAACACAGTCAGCGCTCAATAAATATGACTGACCGACCTTGGGCAAGTCACTCTGCTTCTCTGTTCCTCAGTTATCTCACTGCAAAATGGGGACTCTCCCTCCCGTAGTCGAGACCGATAGAGTACTGGAAACTCTCCAGGTTCAACCCCGAGGGGAATGGCACATAATAACACTTAACCAATACCACAAGTATTATTATTATGATTATTCACCCTCATTAGACTGTGAGCCTTATGCGGGCCAAAGACTGTCGGAATGAAAGTCTGTGCATTCTCCCCAGGGTTTCAGTACATGGTCAGTGCTTGATGAATGTCGATCAATCAATTTTATTTACCGAGCGCTTACCATATGCAGAACACCATACTAAGCTATAACAATATAACAGAATTGGTAGACACAGTCCCTGCCCACGATGAGCTTACAGTCTAGAGGGGAAGGCAGACATAAATAAAAATAAGTGAATTACGGATGTGGACATAAGTGCTGTGCGGTTGAGGGAGGGGTGAATAAAGGGAGCCAATCAGGGTGACGCCGGAGTGGGAGAAGAGGAAATGAGGGCTTAGGGAGGGAGGGCCCCTACTTCTCTACTCTCTTCTCTGCTGCTACAACTAGGATCACTGGGGGTCACCGAGGTAGATATAACAAGATGAGTATTCGTGAAAGCTGGTGGATGGAGCCGTTTCAGTCAATCCACTTGCTTCCGTCCTGCCACCTGAGGTGTGGTGACCCTGTTGGAACTGCTCCTGGGGTCAACTGTGGCAATGAGGTCCAAGGCTCACTGCTGCAAGGGCCGACACTCCAATTCCCCTAGAGACTTTCTGTCTGGGCTAAATCTCAATGTCCTCTTGGCATCCATTTCTGTTTTCCTCAGGATCTACTGTACTGACCTTCTGAATTTAGTTTCCTATTTACTTATCCTTGCATCATCGGATAACGTCCTGCCAAAGGTGCACAATTCAGGGACAGCATTCAAATCTGTCACCGAGAGAGAGAGCATTCAAATCCACGTGAGATTTGCCAGATGCACATTAGGTGAAAATACTGAGGTTATGCAAGCAATGTCAGCCCAGAGTGTTTTGCTGAGTGTCACCAGTCCCCTCCCCACTTTCATTTTCAGATTGTGAGCCCCCCAGCCCCCCCTCCCTTCCCCACAAGGGACATGGACTCTATTTCCCACCTGAGTAGTCTTTCCCAGCATTCGGTTTAGTGCTCTGCTCACAGTAAGGGCTTAATGAGAACTCTAACTACAATTATCCTCGACATGTCTTCGTTCTTATGCTTTTGGAGCCTGGACAAGAACAGATCGTACTGACTCAGACTCTAAATGGTGCTCCTAGCCTGTTGTGGAAATTTCTGCTGACGCGAGCCTCCAGATTGCTCGTTGCATCAGCAAGTGGGATTGCGAAGACCAAGTGAAAACAAGGCGAGACCACATTCGCAATTCAGAGTCCAGCTTCACGGTGACGGGGAATGGCTCAGACCCGATCCTGCCAACTCTGATGAGATTTAGCACATCGCTGTGGAGCAAGGTTGGGATGTTGAGAAGCTTTTCAGGGCAGTTAAACTTTTAGAAGGATTAAAACTGTGATGATGTCAATATAAGAGTTGGTAGCCACGTGCCCTGACCACAAGGAGCTTACCGCCTAGAGGAGGGAAGATTCCTCATATGGATTACGAGGAAAATCACCCTAACTCTTCAGTGATAATAATAACAATAATTGTGGCATTTGTTAAGTGCTTACTATCTGATAGGCACCGTACTAAGCACTGGGGGTGATAAGAGGTTACTCGGTTGGGCACAGTCCCTGTCCCACAAAGGGCTCAGACTTAATCCCCATTTTACAGATGAGGTAACTGAGACACAGAGAAGTGAAGTGACTTCCCCAAGGTCACAGGCAGACCTATGGTGGCGCCAGGATTAGAACCCAGGTCTTTCCGACTCCCAGGCCCCTCCTCTATCCACTAAGCCAATGAGAGAGGCCATACTTATACTTTTTCCAGGATGCCGAGTTGTTCCTATGTGCACAGTCTTGTCATCATTCAATCAAATTTACTGAGCACTGTATTAAGCACTTGGGAGAGTATAAGTCAGCAGACTCGTCCCCCACCCACAGTGAGCTTCCCATCCCTCAAGTTGTCACACAGGAACACGTATATTTTAGTGGGAATGAAATGATAGACAGTTCCGTACCTCACACCTTTGAGAGTACAGTTCTACCCCTAAAATCCATGGCTACCACACTAACCTGAAACATCTGAAACCTTCCTCAAACTACCGTTTTTCTTCGTTAAAACAGCTCACTCAAGAATGGTTATATTTGTCTTTGCAAAAGGACCATCTGAAGACTTATGAATTGCAGCTATTTGAAAAAAGACACTATTTCTCCTTTAAGTATGACACACCCAGAAGCAAACACAACAGAGGTTACAACACTCAACGACCCTATCTCCAGTGTCGCTATGATCCTGGCCTCAGATGCTTCTTAAGGAAGCTCTAACAATAGATTCTCCTTCGCTCCTCCAAACTTGGGGTTGTGTTTGTGGAGGGCAAGTAGAAACTGATCCTCCTGTTAAGCTGATAGGCTTTGCGTAGCAGATCACGTATTTGCTTCTGAATCAAATAAAATAGCCTGGGAGTGTATGGATACAAGGATAAAAAAAAAGAGACAAAACTGAAAGGGCAAGAACAATCCCATCTGACACCTGAGCTTATCTTCATCTCTCCGCTGCATCCTAATTAATGAAAGGGCAGTGAAGTATCACCTTCCAGATAGCAAAATGTTAATAATTTCTTGGTTGGTTCCACAGAGGACCGGCCCTCTCCTCTCAGTGAAATCTAAAGCAGCTACCGTTCTAAATGCCTGCAGATGGGAAGATCGGAGGCTGAAAACTGCAATTAATTGAGTTACTCAGGATTATTCCTCGCAATGCGTCGCTCTTATTCCCGATCTATAAATAACCCCATTACATCATGCTGACACAGCAAGCTGCTCAAGTTCAGGAGGTAGGCTTGCCCTTCAACAGATGCAAAAAGCCTCCTGCTACCAAATGGCTCTGCTCCTTTATACAAATCCACTTGAGAGGGTTAATCAAGAAACGGTTCGGTGTGCGTCCTCTGAGATTTCGGCCTCCATGCTCAAGTCGCTGTCCTGAAGGGGTCTGGCCATGTCCTCACTTAATGCATCCTTATTGATTTCTTTTCATTCCTAAAGAGCCAGGGCTCTCTCTCAGTCTCCTCAGCTTCCTAATCGACAGGCGAATACCCCTCCCCAACTCCCTTCCCGTTTTACAGAGGGCAACAAAAACCTGACCCTCTCCACAGCTGTGGTGGTTTTAGCTCAGGAAAATAAAAACCATAAAAGAGAGGGAGGCAGAACCCCACCAGAAAACCCTTCCCAAGGGATGAAAGGCCTTCGGGTCTAGAACTGACTGAGCCTGCCCATTCAATGTTGACAGGATGCATTAGCTGAGGCACAAGGGGAAAAAGACAAAAGCCATGAAAGGGTGCCTTTCAGGATACTCTACTGATGTTGGAGTTTTTGGATCAAACTTGAAAACATCTTTAAAAGACTGTTTCTGTCCTCTTTCTTTCAGTCACCCACCTTTTTGCGGGGCTTGGATCACTCTCATTGCCAAAGTTGTCCTGATAACTGCTGCTCACATAAGTGTCCTGTCCTGTCCGTCTTCCTCATCTATATTGTTGTCTTTCCAGTGCCTTATATTATGTTCTAGATGATGACCTCCCCTTAGTGACGTTTCACAACTTAGAGATGTTTCCTCTAATCATAAGTTTTGGGTTGACAGCTCAGAGTTCTCAAATACTTCAAATGTCTATGACTACCAATGTAGTAAAGTGGAATTTCTTCATCAATATCAGCTTTTGAGGAGAGATGGTTTTCCAGGGGAAATGAGACATGTTCTTAAGTGTCTCAGAAATCTCAACATCTAAGTCATCACCATCATCTCCACCATCATCTTCAGTACCCAGGATTTCCTCTACAAACCAGCAACCTCACTTTGCTCCTCTAAAGCCAACCGACTCACTGTAGCTTGATCTCGTCTGTCTCACCATTGACCCCTTGCTCTCATCTTACCTCTGGCCGGGAACTTCTTCCCCCTTCCCATCTGACAGACCACCACTCCCCACTCCTTCAAACTCTGTTATATTGTACACTCCCAAGATCTTAGTACAGTGCTCTGCACACAGAAAGCACACAATAAATACAACTGAAGTAACTCCCAATCCTTTATATCTCAAGGTGTTGGGCCTTCAGAGACTCTTGTGATAGAGCTTTAAATGTCGCTTTGGAAATCCTATATTTGTCATGTGGCAATAAATTCTGTTGCCTTGCTTTCCACCCTGACCTCTCCAGTTCAGTCTCTCCTGAAGTTGCCTTGGCTTGCCGAGGATTTGTTTTCTCTTCCTTGGAAGGAATATCACTTTGCATAGCATCAAAGGCCTTGGCTTGTGGTCAGGCTGGTGTTGAACCTTTCTGACTTTAACACTGAACTAATCTTATGCTTCCTGTTAAGAAGCAGAAAACACTGGGGTCTCTTTGCCAGCTCAGATGACAGACACCCCTATTGAAGCAGGAGTGGTTGCTCTTCTCTCTCCAGATCAACAGATACTCTTCATCACTGACTTTAAAACACTCAGTCACCTTGACCCCTAGTACCTCACCTCGCTACTCTCTTGCTACAATGCAGTCCGTACACTTTGCTCCACTAATGCCAACTTTCTCACCGTACCTCCATCTCGACTATCTCACCACCGACCCCTTCGCCCACATCCCACACCTCTGGCCTGGGACTCCTTCCCTCCTGATATCAGACAGACAATGACTCTCCCCACCTTCAAAGCCTTATTAAAGGCACATCTCTTCCAAGAGGCCTTTCCCAACTAAGCCCGCATTTTCTCTTCTCCCATTCCCTTCTGCATCTCCCTTGCACTTCGATTTGCTTCTTCTTGAGAAGCAGTGTGGCTCAGTGGAAAGAGCCCAGGCTTGGGAGTCAGAGGTCATGGGTTCGAACCCTGGCTCTGCCTCTTGTCAGCTGTGTGACTGTGGCCAAGTCATTTCACTTCCTCTGTGCCTCAGTTACCTCATCTGTAAAATGGGGATTAGCTGTGAGCCTCACGTGGGACAACCTGATTATCCTGTAACTACCCCAGCGCTTAGAACAGTGCTCGACACATAGTAAGCGCTTAACAAATACCATTATTATTATTATTGTTCTTCTAATCACTGCCCGCTCAGCCCACAGCACTTAGGTCCATATCTGTAATTTATTTGTTTATATGGATGCCCGTCTCCCCCTCTACACTGAAAACCCATTGACGGAAGACAACTCTGTGATACTGTACTCTCCTAGGAGCACAGTATAGTGCTCTGCACATAAGTGCTCAATAAATACCATCAATCAATCAATGGAGCATGGGAGGAGGAAACAGGGAACCCAGTCCTAGCTCAGAAGTGTCAAGGGCCACGATGCTTTTATAGGGACTTGACGTCCTACCCTCTTTGTTCCGTCTCCCGGGAGCAACACCTGCCAATCTAGTGCCCGAACTCCACCCCACCTCTGGATCAAAGGATGGGCAAGAGTAGGTGCAAGGGCTGGGTAAATAATTAGGGTAGGGACTGAAGATAAAGAGGGAAAAGGAGAAGGGACAGAGGAAAGAGGGTGATGTTCCCATATTTTGCCTTTCATATTTAACTGTTCATTTTCCCTACTCTAGACTGCAAGTTCCTTGTGACAATTCTCAGTTAACAATCCTCAGTTACATCATCTTCCTATACGCTCAAATGCCGTGCAAGGAGAAAGTGCTCAATTAGTGTAAAAATTAAAGTAAAAAAAAATCCTCTGCGGTTGTGTCATGGAGTCCACAGGTATTCCTCTTCTGATAATATTGATTCTGTGGCAGCTACTGTTAATATGCCAGTTTAAAGGTCAGAACTTTACTGGTGATCAGTACTGGAATCTTCAGTCCCTAGCAGTCATCATCAGCATCAACAGTGGCAGTTATTGAATGCTTACTGTGTGCAGAGCACTTGGTAGAGCACAGTATGACAGCCGGCAGACACGTTCCCTGCTCAAATTGAGTTTACTGTCACTCCAATGTCCCATCCCGTTGCCTTAAGTTTATTTTCCTGGTGGCAGAGTATTAGTGAGAACCTTGTATGTCTTACACATGTCCAGTTATATCTATGAGCAGTAAACTCCAGATGCTAATTTAAGATTTTTCTTATAACTACTCTTACCTCTCAGCATTTGTGTGCATATATATGTGTTTATATATAAAATTTATATATAGTCACTTTATTCACCCTTCCCTCAGCACTTATGTACATATCTGTAATTCATTTATTTATATTGTCTGCCTCCCGCTCTAGATTATATATACATACACATACATATGTATATTCATTCAATTGTATTTATTGAGTGCTTACTGTGGGCAGACCAGGCTTCTAAGTGCTTGGGAGAGTACAGTATGACAGTAAGCAGACACATTCCCTGCCCACAATGAGCTTACAGGCTAGCGGAGGAGGTGTGTATATATAAAGAGAGAGAGAGAGAGAGAGAGAGATTTGAACATCCAATCTCTGTAGATTCCACTTTTTTATAAATGTGTTTATGCCTGTCCACCCACTGGAGTATAAGTTTCTTGTGGGAAGGGAACATGTTTTGTGCTTCTGTTGTACTTGTACATTTTATTGCACTCATAGGAACCCAGCCCAATAAATATAATTCTGCTACAGATGGGAAAACTAAGACATGGGGGCTTGGGGATAGAGTTACAGGACTTATTCAACATTGTGATAAAACACAGCTCCAATTTTCTGAACTCATGAGGTCTGGAGAGGCCAAACCACTTTGTGGAGCTTTGTTTTCGCTGGACCGCTGCCACTGACGGCTTTTTTTAATGTTGCCTGTTAAGCATTTACTAGGTGCCAGGCACTGTACCAAGCACTGGGGTGGTCAGTTGGACACAGCCCATTCCACATGGGGTTCACAGTTTGAATCCTCTTTTACAGACGAGGTAATTAAGGCACAGAGATGTTAAGTGACTTGCCCAAGGTCACAAAGCACACAGGTGGCAGAGCCGGGATCAGAACTCAGGGCCTTCTATCTCCCAGGCCTGCACCATAGCCACTCGGCCACGATGTCCTAAAATATGAAGGCCTTTTCATGTTGCACATAAATTATGTTCCCAAGGAGTTAAGACTGCAGTCCACTAATCCTTGCAGCCTCACCAGGCCTGACGCTTTTCAATAAGGGGCCTGTGAGAATCATGGACGATACCAGAGTATTGTAGATGGGTGGATCACAACAGAGACCAGGGCTTTGGCAAAAGTATGTTTTCCGCCTAGTCCTCAACCGCTGAATCCCCCGTCTCTTCATCTCCAGGTCCATAATGAAAAGTTAGCTCCCACGTTTGGTAAATATAGTGGTCTTTTTCTGAGAAATTTCCGTGGTGAGGCCCAGCGAGGGAATTTGGAAAATTGGAAGAGGGGATTTGGGAGCAGATGGGGACAATCTCAATATAATCATGTGAATCGTAAGTGTGGTAATTTGGCTTGGTCTTACTGTGTGCTAAGCTCACTGTGGGCAGGGAATGTGTTTTGTTATATTAGATTGTACTCTCCCGAGTAGTTAAGAAAGTGCTCGGCACCAAGAGCTCAATAAACACCACTGGCTGACTGACTTTGGGCTAAGGGTAGGGATAGTTACCCAAGAGAAGTATAAAAAAAGACTGAATATTTGGAAAATCCAAGGCCACTCAAATGATGGGCACCTCTTCAGCTGAAGATACTCTAAGTCTCTACCAACGGGGAATTATCATCCCAATCTTCCTTACCACTCCTGAACAGGAGATAATCAACTGATGGGCTAAAGGCCTGCAATCTCCTTTACCGGTAATGATGCTTCAAAGGAAAAAAGAACAGAATGTTCCCTTGGGGCTTCTCTTGGCGACATTCTGATTCATTCTAATTACACTATTCTCCTACCATGGAACTATACACTCGAGCATCCAAAGAGTATTCTGTCAGGACTTTTCAAGCTTGATCATTCTGATTCTTTGGTTTTACACAGAATCCTTGTTTTATGGTACTTAAGTGCTCACTATGTATCAGGAATTGTACTGAGCGCTGGTGTAGATACAAGCTAGGCAGGTTGGACACAGTTCCCGTCCCTCCTGGGGCTCACAGTCTTGCTCCCCATTTTAGAGATGAGGGAACTGAGGCACAGAGAAGTTACGCAACCTGCCTAAGGTCGCACACGAACCCGGGTCCTTCTGAATTCCATGGGCTGTGCTCTGTCCATTAGGCCGCACTGCTTCGCGTATCTGTCCAAGTCAGTAATTACAAGAATTATGAAATTCTGTAAAACGGAAACTGGAAACGGGCACTACCTCTAATCGCTGTATTCGTCCCTTGAAGAACATAAACAGGGAGGAATTTGGATAAGAGGCTTCTTTTTTCAGAAGAATCTCCTTAGCTTCTTCCAGGCCGGCCTTGTTATCGCTGCCATCCAGAGCGAAAAAGGGACGCACAACAGTGTGGTACCACAGAAGAGCTAATCTATAGAGAAGAGGAGAGAAACATTCTAAGTTTCACCAAATGCTACTTAAAACGGTCTACGCTAAGCAAGGGTGCAGAACCACCTATAGAGTCCTCAGAAACAATAACCAGAGTAAGAATAACTGTGATATTTGTTAAGCACTTACTTTGTGCCAAGCACAGTACTAAATTTTGGGGTATTTCCTCTAAACCCTAAGCTTGTTGTGGGCAGGGAATGTGCCTGTTTATTGTTGTGCTGTATTCTCCCAAGTACTGAGTACAGTGCTCTGCACACAGTAAGTGCTCAATAAATATGACTGAATGAATATAAGATCATCAGGTTGGACACAGTGCCTCTGTTCCACATGGAGCTCCTCCTTAGAGGGACAAGTGATATTGAATCCCCAATTTATAGGTGAGGAAACTGAGGCACAGAGAAATTAAAGGGAATTGCCCAAGTGCAGACAGTAGGCTAGTGGCGGAGCAGGGATTAGAAACCAGGTCCCCTGACTCCCAGGCCTGGGCTCTGTCCACTAGACCCCACTGCTCACAAAATAGCTGTTTAACATTTTAGCAGTATCAATACTCGAAAAGTTTCAGCTAAGCACAGGAGATGAAGGAACCCACTTTTTAAATTTAGATGAACGAAGGGTGAAGGAAGGGAAAAAAATTTCCCATTTTTTGGAGTCCCTTAAACACATTTCTGAATGGACAGCCAACTTGGTCCCATGAAGATAAAAGCTCCTATATGGCCAGGACTGGATTTGTACTCTTGTCTCAGAGGCCTGGGACAGTGCTCTCCCTAGACACAGTGAGCACTCGACCAATCCTAACGAATGAACAAAGTCGATGCCCGTGATTGACGGAAAGATTTAAGTGTCCACAGGCCCATCGATTAGAGCAAAGACCAAAATTTACAGGTCTAGTTCCTGAGAGCACCATCCAAAGTCTCGCTTTTGTAATAGGGTCATCTCATCTTTGATTTTTGTAGTAAACCAAATCCACCAGCCGTAGGCTCAGAGACTGGAAGAGCCAACTGGGCAGCCATGAGCTAGATTTAAGGCGTCTAGAAGGCAAGTGACACTAGAGTAGATGACGAAAAACTAGATTGAGGCAGGGGAGAAGCGGCCCCAAAACAATATAATATCACTTTTCCACCACATTTCATGTAAAGAAATCATCACTACTTGATTCTAGAATCCTTAATAGAGGGTTCTATTTCATAAAAATATGGAATTATTCTATTCCATAAAAATAATAAGAAAGGGTTCGGTTCTGAATCCCCATTTTTCATGTGAAGAAATCATCACTTCTTGATTCTAGAATCCTCTATTAACACCACGTTTTGAAATTCTAGACCTGAGAGAATTGTTTAGCGATCTATAATTTTACCAAAAGAAGAACAACCCCCCCCTTAAAAAAAAAAGACACGAGCCATTTCCAAGTTAAATACTAACATCACCCACACTGGATCTGAAGAGCACGATTTTTTTTTTTAACATGAATATAGCATGAACTTATTTAAGTTCTTTTCACTGACGGTGAATCTCATCAAACCAGCTGGAGCTGCCGGTACAGTTTTCATAGTCAACTGGCGGCCAATTTACCAAAGGCGGATCTTCACCCGGATGCTCGGAAATAGCTGTCTCCACATGGACAGGAGAATATCTTCTTTTCTCTAGCCACTGGTGGAGAGGAGTCCCAGGAGGCCTCCCCTAGCCTATGGCAAGTACTTCTGTTTTAAAATGTGAGTAGGCAGAGCAAAGACAGAAAGTGCATTTGGTTCAAGACAGCGTTGCCACAGATTCGGAAACATCCTAACGAACCAAAGGAACACTAATTAGCCAAACAATATTCCCAAACATCCAGCCTCTGTACAGAAGGGCTTGGTTTAAATGAGCTTTCGCCATTTTAGTCCAGGTGGGAGAGACAAGTATTTCAGCCAGATCATTTATGAGTCATCTGAGGTAGGGCTAGCCCATTCTCTGGCTGAAAAACCTATTTATTATTCACAGTGCTCATTCATGCTCGGGATTTGCTTTATGCAAAAAAAGATCAGAGTTCCCACAACAACACACATGCATTCCTAAGACCGATTTTTAAGTCAGGGCACATCGAATCGCCTCCGACAGCTTCATTTTACCTGTGGATTCCTTTAACGTCTGAGCTCCGATTGCCGGTTACTTACTTTCAACACTATATTATCTACCAAAGCATTGCAATATAGCTACTCACGTAGCTAAAGGGGCCTTCATGTCCTTACTTTCACTTGCATACATCAGTGAAGAAAGCCCTTGTAGGCGGTCTCCAGGAAAACCCAGCAGGTTGATGATTTTGAGCAGGTTTGGGGGTACCATGGATATGCAAAGATGAAAAAGTCCATATCCAAAGCTAACAGCACCTTTCAGTCTGTTCAGAGTCTCCTCCGAAACCCCTTCGGCAGCAATGTGATTCTCATTTGCAGCGTCAGAAGTCAAGGATTCTTCGGTTGGCTTCTTCTGACACATGTCCTGAAGGGCATTAATGTCCAGATAGCACTTATTGTAAATCTTCCAGGCTTTCCTAAGGATCCACCCACCTTTTATGTATGCTAAGGAGAGAGACAATGGAAGGAAAAAAAAAAGGTTCAAAGCCTCCATCACAAGCATTTTGTTTCATTTATTGGGGGGAAATAGCACGGTCTAGTGGACGGAGCACTGATCTGGGAGTCAGAAGGACCTGGGTTCTAATCCTGGCTCTACCATTTGTCTACTGTGTGACCTTGGGCACTTCTCTGTGCCTGAGTTACCTCATCTGCAAAGTGGGGGATTAAGATTGAGCCCCATGTTGGACAAGGACTGCGTCCAACCTGATTAGCTTGTATCTCCTCCAGCACTTAGTGCCTGGCACATGGGAAGCACCTAAATACCATAAGAAGGAAAAGGAAACTGCAGAAACTGCAGCACAAAACCACGGGGCTTTTGTCTGATCGATTGATTTTGAAATTTATTTATATATATATGGTATTTGTTGAGTGCTTACTTTGTGTCAGGTACTATACTTAGCACTGGTGTAGATACCAGATAACCAGGTTGGACATGGTCCCTGTCTCACATGGGGCTCACAGTCTTAAACTCCCATTTCATAGACAAGGTAACTGAGGCACTGAGCAGTGAAGTGACTTGCCCAGGGTCACACAGCAGACGAGTGGCAGAGCGGGGATTAGAACTCAAGTCTTCTGGCTCCCAGGCCCGTGCTCTTTCCACTAGGCCATGCTGCTTGGGTTTTGAATGATGAGTACCGAGGGGCTTCAGGAGAATTACAACAAGAAAGTCAGTAACCCCAAAATCTTCAAGAGAAAAGTAAATAACATTCCATTTCTAATCCCATAGGTAATGAAGAATTAGAATACATTCAACTCTGCAATCTGAAATGTATATATGTACATATTTATTATTCTATTTATTTTACTAATGATGTGTATACATGTATAATTCTATTTATTTATATTGAAGGCTGTCATTTTGTTTTGTTGTCTGTCTCCGCCCTTCCAGACCATAAGCCCGTTTTTAGGTAGGGATTGTCTCTATCTGTTGCCTAATTTTACTTTCTAAGCGCTTAGTACAGTGTTCTGCACACAATAAGAGCTCAATAAATACGACTGAATGAATGAAATGGTTGGATATCTAGTATGTGACTTATGCAAACTTCCTTCTTATCTTTTCAATCTCCTCCCAGCCTTCTGCTTTTTGAATATTTCACTACCAACAATTCACTCATGAGAGGATGGACGAAGGACATTAAAGGAGACATAAGCTCAAGTAGTCAATTGGGTTTCTTGGAAACAACGCTGAAAAGAGCTTGAGTTGGTTTAGGTCAAGATTAAGTAAGATTCTGGAATTATTTGTGGATTTCAATGTTTCACGCTCTCCCTGTAGGCCTAGGGCCTGGACCAAGATAACCAGGGCTAGTGCAGAAAGGGAAAAGGATAAATCAATTCTCAAAATAAATGAAAGCTAATCTATGGAAGATTTTAGAAACCAGGGAATCTTCTTTTTGAATTACGGTGCTATGGGGTCTTCTGAGGATTCAGTTGATGGAGCCAAACTTCTCTTGAGTGGCCAAAAAAACCCAAAACAAATATATTACATAGAGAGAGTGCCTGGCTTGGTGAAATGCAGAAAAAAAAGAGCTTCACCGGATAGTTTTAATGAGTTGTTCATCCTCCTGATTCTATTTATTGCTATTGTTCTTGTCTGTCCGCCTCCCTCGATTAGACTGTAAGCCCGTCAAAGGGCAGGGACTGTCTCTATCTGTTACCGATTTGTACATTCCAAGCGCTTAGTACAGTGCTCTGCACATAGTAAGCGCTCAATAAATACTACTGAATGAATAGTTTTAATGCAGCAGTGTCTATTGGAGAAGTTACAGGGTGGCAGGGGGTACTCTCACAACCCAGGTATAAAGTAATATTATGGTTGATTTCATGGAATGAAGAAATGGAAAAACGATGATCGCGATAATAATAATATTAGTAACAATAATAGTGCTTACTTTATGCCAAATCCAATACTAAGCACTGGAATAGACACAAGATAATCAGGTCGGACACAGTCCCCATTCCATATGGGGTTCCCAGTCTAAGCAGGAGGGAGAATAGGGGTTGAATCCCCATTTCATAGAGGAGGAAATAGAGGAATTAAATTTCTTGCCCAAGGTCACACAACAGGCAAGTGGCAGAGCCGACATCAGGATCGGGGTCTCCTAACTCCCAGGTCCACTAGGCCATACCGCTTCTCAAAACAAAAAACCGACACCTAAGAATAGGATGGGCTACATACCTCGCCCTTCTTCTCTGACAGACCCCACACTCCATCCTCACCACTAGATTGTAAACTCCTTAAATGCAAAGGAAGTTTCTATCTACTCTACTTTACCCTTCCAAGTGCTTAGTTAAGCGCTTAATAAATACCACTGATTGACTCAAAGCCTTATTAAAATCTCATCTCCTCCAGGAAGCCTTCCCTGACTAACGTCTCATCCCCCCACCCTATTCTCCCTTCCTTTTGTGTAACCTAAGCATTTAGATTTATACCCCTAATCTCTGATACTAGCTCCACCTCCATCATACTTACATAAATATCCTTTTACTCTGCCGCTTCCCCTAGATGCATTTTATTTTCATGATCATCTCCCCTGCAAGACTGTAAGCCCCTTGAGAGCAGGAATCGTTCAGCTATGCTCTCCCAAGTACTTAGCCCAGTGCCTCAGTAAGAACCATTAACTGATTAGCCTACTGATTAACCTAGTAAGGGAAAATGAAGAAAGCAAGAGTCTTAAAAAGCACCAACAAAAACTAGGCATCGCAACATAAAAGATTTCCTTGTTTCTAAAAATAATGATCTTATGGATTAAAATGAAGATAAGCCAGTCAAAAATAATTACAAGAGAGAATCCTCTCTTCCCTCTCCAATAAAGGAAGAGTCGTTCTAAAAGTGAAAACCATACGGGAAACTGGATTCTTCACAATTTTAGTGTCCTCGGCTGCCATAGGCAAATTAGGTCTCAGTAAGTTGGACAAAGAATGGGACGAAATGAAATACA
This sequence comes from Ornithorhynchus anatinus, assembly GCF_004115215.2. Taxonomy (NCBI): domain Eukaryota; kingdom Metazoa; phylum Chordata; class Mammalia; order Monotremata; family Ornithorhynchidae; genus Ornithorhynchus; species Ornithorhynchus anatinus. The sequence continues at coordinate 20,593,245 of NC_041734.1, forward strand.
TTCAAATTTTAGGGATTTAAAATTTATTTCGGTTTTTCAACCATAAGTACTTCTCAAGGCTCAAATAAGAATCCCGCTCCTTTCTCTCTCTCACCTAGTGATGTACCTCCAACCCAGTGGAAAGAGTCCGGAGCTGGGTTCCCATCCTGATTCTGGGCCTAAGTTTCCTCAACTATAAAATGGGGATTCGACACCTGTTCTCCCTCCTACTTTGACTGGGAGCCCCATGTGGGGCCATCATCGTCATCATCATTAGGATATCTGCTAAGCACTTACTATGTGCCAAGCACTGGACTAAGCGCTGGGGTAGGTACAAGATAATCGAGTCCCACAGTAGGAGGAGGGAGAGGAGGCACTGAGTCCCCATTTTGCAGATGAGGAAACAGACCTAGAGAAGTTAAGTGACTTGCCCAAGGTCACGCAGCAGCTCAGTGGAAGAGCCCAGGTCCTCTGACTCCCAGGCCCTTGCTCTTTCCCATAGACCATGTTGCTTCTCTGAGGGACAGTGTCCGACCTGATTATCTTGTATCGACCCCAGAGCTGATATAGTGCTCGGCACAGAGTATGCCCTTAACAAATACCGTAAAAATAATAAGAAAGGGTTCAGCTCTCTATTAGGAGATTAGTGTGGCTTTAAGTCTGGAGCCACCAGGCCAGCTGGCTGAACTGCATATTCGATATCTCTGCAGTTCACTGCAAGAGCAAGGCTTAGCCAATCTGGAATAGCAGTGCAGTAAATGATGTCATGCCAGGGACACGGAAAGCAAAGGGGAGCGCTCCATCCACTATTTCCAGAGGGTCTCCCTGACACCTCAGGTGCACTGGAGTCCCTCTAGAAGCAGCACGGTGTAGTGGATAGAGCCCGGGGCCTGGGAGTCAGAGGGTCCTGGATTCTAATCCCAGCTCTGCCACTTATCTGCTGAGAGACCCTGGGCAAGTCGCTTCACTTCTGTGTGTCTCAGTTACCTCCTCTGGAAAATGGGCCCCACATGGGACAGGGTCTGCGTTCAACTTGATTGGCTCGTGGCTCGTATCCACCCCAGGGCTTTAACAAATACCATTATTATTATCATCTAGACTGTAAGCTCGCTGTGGGCAGAGAATTTGTTGTATTGTCCTCTCCCGAGCGCTTAGGAAAGTGCCCTGCACCCTGTAAGTGCTCCATAAATACTATTGACTGACTGGAGTTCCTTTAGAATGAATTATGTTCTCCCTGCAAGGAGATAAACCACGTTTCCCAAATCCTTCAACTACTTCTCCTAGAAAACCAGAGCTGCTCCCACGTGGCCTCTTCTGTCACTATGAGTCCCCGGAATGGAGAGAGGAATGGCTTCAGGCTGGGTCTGGAGGCGGGAGGGAGGGGAAAGGGGAAAATAAAAATCTACATCTCATCTGTACAGAATCTCATTGGCAAAATAAGGATTGAGCCTGTGAGCCCCATGTGGGACAGGGACTGTGTCCAACCCGATTTGCTTGTATCCACCCCAGCGCTTTGTACAGTGCCTGGCACACAGTAAGTGCTTAACAAATACCATCATTTAAGGGGAGATGGAGAACAGGCAACACAGAGCGCAAGAGAACCTGACACAGTGACTAGATTCCCAGCCACTGCAGCAGCGCCCATCAGACAACTGAATTTACTGTACGCTTATTATGTGCAGAGCACTATACCAATAATAATTATTATTATGTATTTGTTAAGCGGTTACTGTGTGCCAATCACTATTCTAAGCCCTGGGGTAGATACAAGGTAATCAGGTTGTGCCACGTGGGGCTCACAGTCTTAATCCCCATTTTATTGATGATTATAATAACAATAATGTGGTATTTGTTAAGTGCTTACTATGTGCAAAGCACCGTTCTAAGTGCTGGGGGGTTACAAGGTGATCAGGTTGTCCCTCATGGGGCTCACAGTCTTCATCCCCTTTTTACAGAGGAGGTAACTGATGCACAGAGAAGTTAAGTGACTTGCTGACGGTCACACAGCAGACAAGTGACAGAGCCAGGATTAGAACCCACGCCCTCTAACGTCCAAGCCCATGCTCTTTCCACTAAGCAGCGCTGTTTCTCTAGCTAAGGTACACTCAAACAGAGTCGGCAGACGTGTTCCCTGCCCCCAGCGAGCTTACTGCCAAGCACTGGGCTAAGCGCTGGCATAGTCAGTTGGTCAGTTGAATTTACTGGGTGCTTACTTCGTGGAGCACACTACACTAAGTGCTTGGAAGAGTAGAATACAAGAATATACCAGACACCTTCCTTGCCTACAACGAGCTTACAGTCTAGAGGGGGAGACAGAGAGTAACAGAAGTAAATTACAGATATGTATACAAGTGCTGTGGGGCAGGAAGAGGGGGATGAATAAAGGGAGCAAGTCAGGATGATGCGGAAGGGAACGGAGAAGAGGAAAGGAAGGTTTACCATCATTATTATTGTTATGATTTACTGAATGTCCCTTGGAGCTGTGCTCTGCACAGGGTGCTTGGGAAGTACAGAATAACTAGCTTGGCCTAGTGGGTAGGGCACGGACCTGGGAGTCAGAGGACTTGAGTTCTAATCTCATCTCTGCCACTTGTCTGCTGTGTGATCTTGGGCATGTCACTTCACTTCTCTGTGCCTCAGTTCCCTCATCTGCAAAATGGGGATTAAGACTCTGAACCCCATGTGGGACAGGAACTGCGTCCAACCCGATTTTCTTGTAATAATAATAATGTTGGTATTTGTTAAGCGCTTACTATGTGCCGAGCACTGTTCTAAGCGCCGGGGTAGACATAGGGGAATCAGGTTGTCCCACGTGGGGCTCACAGTCTTCATCCCCATTTTACAGATGAGGGAACTGAGGCACAGAGAAGTGAAGTGACTTGCCCACAGTCACACAGCCGACAAGTGCAGAGCTGGGATTTGAACTCATGAGCCCTGACTCCAAAGCCCGTGCTCTTTCCACTGAGCCACGCTGCTTCTCCTACCCCAGTGCTTACTACAGTGCCTGGCACATAGTAAATGCTTAACAAATATCCTCATTATCATTACTTTTATGTCATCATCATCATTAATGATGTGACACACTGCCTGTCCACAAGGAACTGACTCAATAACAGTGGCGACAAACATAAAAATAGTCTAAGTAGAATGATTAATTGGTAATCTGAGAAAATTGTTTCTGACTTGCAGCATTTCAACTTTCAGCCCTTGAAAGAGTACAATATAACAGAGTTGGTAGACGCATTCCCTGCCCGCGACAATCTTACGGTCTACGAGGGGGATCAGCTGTCTACAATTTTTGATACTGAGTTTAGAAAGCCAACAATAAAAAATCACCCCCTATTTTTAGCTCATTCCATACCTGAGGTCTTTAAATTTGAATACTCCGAAGCTCGGCAAGCATTTACTAGCAATGTACTTTTAGGAAAGAGAAGCTATAAATGCAGTAGAGAAAGTGTAAATTAAGGCAAGCGGTCAACTCGGACTAAGCGAGGGACAAAGTAACAATAATAATAACAATAATAATAATAATAATGGTATTTGTATGTGTCAAGCACTGTTCTAAGTCCAGGGATAGATACAAGGTAATCAGGTTGTCCCACGTGGGACTCACAGTCTTAATCCCCATTTTACAGATGAGGTAACTGAGGCACGGAGAAGGTAAGTTACTTGCCCAAAGTCACAAGCAGGCAAGTGGCAGAGCTGGGATTAGAACCCAGTTGAAGTATGCATTTTGGAGGAAAGGAGAGAATTAAAGGTGGAGAGAGCTACATAACTGGTCAGAGGAGTGCAATTAAAGTCACCTCACTCATCATTAAAATTAAACCGAGAATATAAAAAAGAAATATGGCCATTGGTTGAAAGGCAGGGTAAAAAAAATACTCTCGCCCAGTTTGAGGACAAAGAATCCCCTCTCATTTAAAAGATGCCCATAATCAAAACTGTATTTTCGGCTTTATATCCCTTTAATCCCTTTGAGTACTGCATCTTTAAACCAATTCTGTACTTCAGTTAGACTGGCTGTTATTATGACCCTCCAGTTGCCTTGTCTTAACCGTGCAGGCACTAAAAATTACTGGAGGTGGAGCAGACCAAGGCCTTCTTTTACTGAAATGCTATCACCGAAATTCTTTCACTGAAATGGTACCAAATGGTGGCAAGTAAAGAGCTTTTCAAAGGTTCTCAAGAAGGAACAAAAACTACTCCAACAGACAAATTAAGGTCGCCCTCTGAGAAAACTGGCTTTTGGATGAACAAACTGTTAACAATCGGGCACCCTTGGTGATGGTTTCTGACTACCTTAAAAAAAAAGTGTTTTGGATTAGCATTTCTCAGTTTTCAAGCTAGGACACCCACAGGTTCCCTTGGAGCAATGGGAGGCGGAATAATGAGTCAAACGAATTGCCCTGTGATGTGTATGAAAATCAACCAAATTCTCCGGGGACATGGGGCGGAAAACACGTGTCCGGAGGCTGCTGGGCACTGGTTCAGCCTATGAAATTTTACTTTCTCTAGGGCTAAATCAGAGAAACATATTGCTTACCTCCAAGGGATACATGCTAGGGGGACTGATTACTGATTATTCCCACCCTTGCAAAAGGTACATCGATAAGGATATTTCAACATACCTGACAACTCCTGTTTCACAAAAGACAGTACAGCCAGATATACTTGACAGTCAGCTACAATTATTTGTCTCTGAAGTCGATCGACCATTGACGAAGCAGATTTTCGGACATCGGTCTGGTTAAAAAAAATAAATACAGCCTATGAAACCACATCCAATGTTTGAGACTCTTCACGTATAGACAGTTTTCTTCAATGTAAATAACTGCACATGGGAATTGGGAAACAGGGAGGCTTCATGAAAAAAGGGAAAAAGTGAAATATTACATATATATATATATATATATATATATATACTGGCTTGTTCCTCTATTATGTTGTCAACTGTCAGAGACAGAATATTGGGTTGGATGGATAATTGGTCTGACCCAATAATTTTCTGAAAATAGCCTGAAATATTATGACTCATATAGAACAAAAGGGGACATAGAAGAGTCTGCATCAAACCAAAAGATACTATCTTCTTAATAATATATAAATCTGAATTTGAAATTCAATACCACATCCTGAAACATCACTTCCAAAAAAAGAACAAAACCCTCTCTACGAAATTTTGAACCTGACCATATAGGTATTTTATTAAAGCCCAAAATAAAGAGAACTTTATCAAACATGCTGAATATTGCTTTTCAAACACTAAGAAGCATTTTAGCTTTTTTTTCCTAGCAAAGAGATACCCTAGCAATATATCAAAAGTAGTTGGTAATCTTCCATCAAGAGACACTTCTGCTATAACACAAGTCTTCGTTCTAGGATTCGGATATAACACAATGGACGTATTGTGGAACGTTCTTCTCATAACACGAGTCTGTATTGGCTGAAATACGTTCCAAATGTAAGAACAAGTAGATTTGGAGGAAATGTATTATACTTTCCCAAGGGCTTAGTACAGTGTCGGAATACAGTAAGTGCTCAATGAATACGATCGAATGAATATGTCAAGCACTGTTCTAAGCACTGGGGTAAATAAGAGTTGATCAAGATTGGGTACAGTCCCTATTTCACATAGGGCTTACGGTCTTCATCCTCATTTTACAGATGAGGCAACTGAGGCACAGAGAAGTGAAGTGACTTGCCTAAGGTCACAGAGCAGACAAGCGGTGGAGCCGGGTTTAGAATTCAGGTCCTCTGACTTCCAGGCCCAGGCACCATCCACTAGGCCATGAAAAGCTAACCCTCCCCCATGGTTTAAGAACGGTCTAAAGCAGATCCCAGGAGGTGGTTGTAGTTTGTCAAGCCACATTACGAATACTATCCAACACCTGCGGTTCTCCACAGGTGTGAGGTTAACCTGTTATTCATTTATTCATTCAGTCATATATTTTGAGCATTTACTGAGTGCAGCACACTGGACTAAGCACTTGGGAGACTACAATACGACAACAGACACACTCCTTGTTAGGTGCAGCCCTGAACCAGACACCGGGGTGAAACCAGCCATCCCGGAGGTGTGTCGCTCCTGACGACCCGGCCATCTATTCCATCGATAAAATTGGAATCATCAAGTAGTGAACTTCCCCAAATCTGCCCCTCCAAGCCCCTAGTCCGCTATATCTTTCTTCCAAGCCACCGCCTTAGGTACCTCCCGTCTCCTTTCGAAACCTGCATCTTAGCCCTCATCCCTTCACACCTGACTAAAATATTTGCACCCACCATTCTTCCCTTCTTCATTGCTCTCAATAAATATCACTGCTCTCTCTCCCCTTTACTTATCTCTCCCACTATGACCCAACAGGCACACTTCATCTCCTCTAATACCAAACTATTCACGGCCCCTTGCTTTTGTCTCACTCACCACTAACCCCTTGCTCCCTCCCTCTATCCAGAACAAACACTATTGATTGAATGAATGAATAATAATAATAGTGATAATAATCATGGTATTTATTAAGCATTCATTATGTGCAAACTACTGTTCTGGTATAGATACAAGGTAATCAGGTCGGATACAGTCTATGTTCCACATGGGGCTCACAGTCTTCATCCCCATTTGACAGATGAGGTAACTGAGGCAGAGAAGTGAAGTGACTTGTCAGGGTCACACAGCAGACAAGAGGCTTAGAATGTCTTGCCCCCATCCCCATAACTCCAAAAGACCAGCATTCTCCACCATCTTCATATCTCCCTCAGGAAGCCTTCCCTAAGCTCTCATTCCCTCCCAACTTCTCCCCCTTTCGCTTAGTCCACCCGCTAAACACTAGAGTACTCACCCCTCTCCAATCTCACAGTACTTCTGTACATACCCTGATATTCAGTTGCTCCCTTCCCTGTAATCAACTTTTATGGCGGCCTCCCCCGCTACCCTGTGAGCTCTCTGAGGGCAGAGATGGTGTCCACCCACTCTACTGAAACTCTATGAAGTGCTTAGTACAGTTCACTGACAAAGTAAGTGTTCATAACGGTGAGCTGCACAAGGTAAGGGTTCAGTAACTACCACTGTTTGGTTGGCATCATGATGGAGTAATGGCATAGGGAGGCAGGGAAGGAGAACCCAGACAGCCACTAAGGAAAGGAGGACAGACGCCAAGTTACTAAAGGAAGGCAGAAAAGAACGTTTGGATCCAACCAAAGTGAACAGGGGCAAGAAAGGAGATAAAAGCGGAGAGCAAAACAATCGACAGGGGTGAGGGAGAAGGATGGGAGCAGGAGAAGAGAAAACTAGCAGGAAAAGAGCCAGCACCAGAAGATAGAACAACACTGGAGAGAACATCACGGAGCATTTGTGTGTTTCTGCTAGGGAGATGCTATTAGCCGTGGGGAGGAATAACATGAATGGGAAAGCACAGGGCAGGAGTTAAGGGGAGGGATGCTCAGAGGGAAAGCGGGGAGGCATTCTGAGGGGGAGGAAACAATGTTGTTATGAAAGGAAGGGAAAGAAGACTTCTTATACATTCCTTCCCTCCTATAATCATCTTTAATTTTTTCTATTCACTGGCTTTAGTATTCTTTCACCATAAGGGAACGATGACCTAGCAAATTAAAAGCAATCGCTATCAATTGGATTGACCGCGTGCCTAGTTTAGGCATTGGCTTTCATTCAAAGGAAGCATAAGCCATGTCCTCAAGGAGCTGAAGCTGTAATAAGGAAGCCAAACAGACAAAGGAGATTTAGATTAGAGACCCAAGGCTTAAAGATCCCCAGCTGAAAATGGCAATGTGGTCATTCTCCTCTGTCTTTAGAATATAAAGCAAGCTGAATCCATTTAGTATTTCAGAGGAAAAAAGGAACAGGAGAAGAGAAAGGGGGAAATTATGTTGTTGTTTTTTAAAATTCCAATTAGAATATTTCCACTTAGCAAGTGGTCTTGCTCTCCAAAGTACTACTGTCAACCTGGAATGGATTCAAGTTTCCTAATACCATCGACCACGGGCAAAGAGAAGGAAGAAAATGAGAAGTGGAATGGCCTAGTGAAAAGGGCACAGACGTGGGAGTCAGAGGACCAGGGTGTTAATTCCGGCTCTGTCGATTGTTTGCCGTGTGACCTTGTGCAAGTCACTTAACTTCTCTGTGCCTCAGTTTCTTCAACTGTAAAATGGGGATTCAATCCCTGTTTTCCCTCCTTAGACCCTGAGCCCTGTGTGGGGTAGGGACTGTGTCCGACTTGATAGATTTGCATCTGCCCCAGGGCTTAAAATATACAAGGCACTTCACAAACACCAAAATAATAAGAAGAAAATGAAGTAATGCAGAGATTTGGAAAAAGATGATCTTTGGAAAAAGATGATCTCTCATTCATCAGGGTGTGACTTCATTCAGGTCAGGTGTCTAGTCATCACGGAAGGCCCTGGAAACTTGCTAAACAGCTGGACGGAAAAGTGGGATCCAGCCTTTGGATCTGGGGAAGTCAAAATGATTGCTGACCACGACACATGACCCATAACACATGATTCAGAAGGTCTTGGGTTCTACTCCTACCTCCGCCACTTGTCTGCTGTGTGACCTTAGGCGTCACTTCACTTCTCTGTGCCTCAGTGACCTCATCTGTAAACTGGGGGTTAAGGCTGTGGGCCCCATGTGAGCCCCAAGACTGTGTCCAACCTGATGATCTCAGATCCACCCCAGCGCTTAAAGCTTGACACACAGAAAGTGCTTAACAAATGCCACTATTATTATTATCAAAATCAGGGGCCATCCAAGATGAATGAGGCAAAGAATTGGGCCTTTCCTTGAACGAGCCCCCTTCCCAAGGAACTCTTCATTTTCAACCTCAAAACCCCCTTCCTTCCCTCCCTCTCCAAATCCCCTTTATCTATCCTCTCCCTCTAACCACCAGACTCCTTCAGTCCTTCCCTTGGCCCTTTCACCCCTTTTGGTTACCCGCTTCCCCTTCTCCGACCCTTCGCTACGTCCCAGCTTCCTGATGATAGGCCTCAACCAGCTAGTTTATGAAGCGGTGTGGGGGCAGTTGGGATGAGAGGTTTATGATTCAGCCGTAACATGGTCCCCTAAACCTGGCTGTATAGTGAACGACTGTACCCTGGGTTACACCTGTAAGCCCCCCTTCAGTCCTTTGGCTCCTCCATCCCTTTTGCTGTTTTTGGACGATAAAATGGGGTTGGGAGAGAAAGCCAGAATGAGTTCCTCGAAAACAGGGATGCATCAGGAGCGGCGGGTTAGTGTAGGATACATTTGATTCTGCTCCAGGAACCGCCCTGCCATGCTGATAGGACCTTACATCTAAGTAAAAATTACACTGAAAATCCCTTCTAGCAACCCCCAACCCCTCATTCACCTTCCTCCCCATCCCCCAAATTCGGCCCCCTCCTCCCATCCCTCCCCACCCCAACACTCTGGTTAAAGCGTCCCTCATGATACAGCAGGCTTAATTTTCTGGAAAATGTGGCTGTACCACAGGATGCTGTTGTCCCAAAGACTTACATTTTATACACTGGGATCTCTTCTAAAACCTCTGGGGAAAAATAATGGGAAATTCCTTCATGTGCTATGTACTGCTACATTACATGTCATTAAACTATTGTTCAATCTTTATTACGGCGATTTCAAGCATAACGCCAAAACAGCTTTAGAATAATAACAAACTGCTGCAGGAGGCGGCAAAAGTAGAAGCTGATTCTGACTGGGGTAGTAGTCATAATTCAATTAGAGAATAATTTTTCCAATTCAGATGTTTTCACAAAAAAAACCCACCCCAATAACCTTGCAGCAGGCCAGCTCCTTCTGAACATCTTTTCACACTCGTGAACTCCTCCAACTGGGCCTTTCTTTAATCATGTTTCAAGATTCCTCTGCTTGCTTTAAAATGGATGCAAGGCCCCTTAATCCCCCAGTGTTCCCTGGTGGTGGAGAGAACATAGTATCTTCCCGTTTTGGCATCTTGCAGTGATGCATCAGACTGCTTATAGGTCAAACGGTAATGGCTGGATATCTAGGTTGTCTATATATATAGACACATATGTGTCTGAAGCAGTGTGAACCAAAGAATCAATCGATCAGTGCTATTTATTGAGCATTTAGTATGTGTAGAGCACTATTCTAAGTGCTCACTGTGGGCAGGAAATGTGTCTTTTGTTATATTGATTCTCCTAAAAACCCATTTAAGGCACCAGCTTTCATGTAACAAGCAGGCATTTCTACTTCGCAGTACAGGAATGATGGTTCGGAGCTCACCAGTCATGACTTAGTAAAGAGATGTTGAAGTCATGTCATTTGTTCTTTTGAATCATCAGTCCAATAAAGAACATTAGTTTAAAAAGCCAACAATTACTAAGCATCATCAGAAAGGAGAGAGAAAGACCAAAGGCGGTTTTACCAGAGTACGCTCATGGGATGACCCAGCGGAAAGAGTAAACTCAAACAGGCCCAAAGGAAGTAGGCAAAACTTTGGTGCTACCCCCTCAGAAACGAACTCTCTTGATACATAAACCCGAATACCGTCCATTGTGGATAAAAATCAGTGGACATTCTAAAGCATGAATTCATTAACAAAAATATAGTAATAATTATTATGGTACTTGTTACGTGCCCAGCACTTTTCTAAGCGCTGGGGTAGATAGGAGTTAACCAGGTTGGTAGATACCACTTAACCAGGCCCATGCTCTATCCACTACACCATGCTGTGATCGTAATGGCCAAAAGAGCATTTTTGGATTCAGAAATCATTCCAAATCTGAAAAAAACAAGTGGCATCCTCATCAGAAAAAATCTAAATTTCTGTGTCAAAGACAGAGCATGTAGGAATGCCACAGCTAATTGGAAACGGTCCCTTTTCATAACACACAGCGATGCTGTACTTACGTTCTTCTTAATTTTGTTTTTGATCGTTTCAATAACCCCAGCTTCTTCACTCTCACACAGCTTCTCAGTAGTTTTTAAGTCATCACATGCCAGCTGCATTTTTTCTTCTTCAAATGTCATCATAGCATTCTTTAAAGATAAAAATTTTGGAAATATTAAAGCAAAAAATGGGCAGATATTTTAGACAACATGATGCAACAAAACCTTATAGAAAAAAAATCCTAAACAATTTGATCTAGACAAAAATGACCCTCAATTACTAATAGTCCATGAAGAACAAAAAATCTAATAAAGGTTTCCAGATTCCAGAATCATAACTTTATTACCAACTCCCTATTTCCCTTAGCAGCACGACTCCAATTTCATTATATAAACACTGAACACTGCCGCACTTGGGAAAATTTTAACTATTAATAAATATTTTGGTGGAGAATACCTTCAAGGGTTTTAATTTGGGGAGACACTACCTTGAGTGAAATGCTTTGGTTACACTGTACCCACACTAACAAAGCCTTTGGAATTAGACGAGGAGGATCGAGGCCTACTGGAAAGGTCACGGGCCCGGTAGTCAGAGGACCTAGTGTCTTAATCCCGACTCTGCCGGGTGCTGTCTGTGACCTTGGGTGAGTCACTTCACTTCTCTGTGCCTCAGTTTCCTCCTCTATCAAATGCAGGTTTAATGCCTGCTCTCCCCTACTCAGACTGTGAGCCTCGTGTGGAACAGGGACTGTCTCCCAACTGATTAATCTGAATCTGCCCCAGGGTTTAGACCAGTGCCTGACGCATAGTACGTGCTTAACAAATATCATAATAATGAAAAACATCAGTTTTGACCTTGAGCTCAAAATCCTCCATCACGCTGCTGCCTAACCTGCCATTTTGAGTCTTCTTCATTCATTCAATAGCATTTATTGAGTGCTTACTATGTGCAGAGCACTGTACTAAGCCCTTGGAATGTACAATTCGGCAACAGATAGAGACAATCCTTGCCCATCGATGGGCTTAGAGTCTAATCGGGGGAGACAGATGGACAAAAACAAGACAACTTAATCACAATAAATAGAATCAAGATCCAGCAAGAGGTGGACTGTGGTCCCAAGGAAGTAGGAACACAGGACTGTAATACCTCTTTAGAAACCACCTTTCTTTCCAGAGTAACTTGGTTTTGAGATGTTAGTTACTGTTTTTTTAAAGAAACTCACTAATGGACCAGTGTTAAACTGCTGAAAGAAATAACTAGAGAAGCCTACTATCTAATTACCCTCTCCCAACTTGCAAATTAAATTGTTTCTTCCCTTCTCGTTCTTTCCCACCAAATCAACTTACCAAAAAACTGACAAAGCTGGCTCCAAAGCTCATTAATGGACTGTGATTCCTGTCAAAAAACAGAACAAAAAAGGGGAAAAATGTTATTCCTCCATTCGTTCTGATGACCACTTTTTAGAGTATCTTCAAATAACAGGATGACTGAATAAATCTGAAAATTAGATGGAACTAGGAAATCACGCAACTTCTCAGGATAATGAAATTCTCCCTGAAAGAAAAAAAAAGAAAAACATCCCATAGTCGGGATTTTCAGAACATTTAATTTAAACCAACACAACATATGGAGTCAAATTTTTAAACATAATAAAAACCAAATGTGATGAGCTCTAACGATTAAATGCCTGCAGGCAACTATAATGCAGGTGATTATAGGAAGGCAGTGGGGGGCTGATGGAAAGAGCACAGGCCTGGGAATCAGAGAACCTGGGTTTAAACCCCAGGTCCACCACTTGTCTGCTGGGCGACCTTAGGCAAGTCAAATTACTTCTCTGTGCCTTAGTTCCCTTATCTATAAAAATGGGTATTCAAAGCCTGCTCTTTCTGCCCCTCAGACATTTGTCCCGAGTGAGACAGGCACTGTTTCCAACCTGATTATCTTGTATCTATCCCAATACTAAGTGAAGTGCCTGTCACATGAGCACTGAACAAATACCACAGGTATCATGATTATTATTTTAAAACACGTTCGGTCCTCTGCTGTCATGGAAAGGAGCAATTTGGGGTGGTCCAGGGGTTAAGAACCAACTCAAACAAGACACTGGATAGTCAGCTCTTGATGACTCCACAAAAGATTACCTGGATTACGGTTCTTTTCCAACCAGCCCTCCTCCCAACTTTCCTCTCTCCTGGCCCTTTCCTGGCCTGGAGGAATGCAACTTTTGCCTCATCTTACACTCTTCCTTTCAGCCCCCGTGTCCCGTCAACCGCTAAATCTTGCCCATTCTTCCTCCATGACAGTTCCTGGACCCATATCTTCCTTCTGTCCTAACAGCTCCCACCCTGGCCCCAGATCTGTGTTGTGGGCAGAGAACTTGTCTACCAATTCTGTTCCATTGGACCCTCCCAAGTGCTTAGAACAGAACTCTGCAAATAGTACACACTCAATAAATACCACCGATGAAGTGATATCCCTATTAAGCTATTGCATTGGCTTCCTCTCTTCACACCTTCATGCCCTTCTCCACAGATCATCTTTCAGGACTTGACACACATCTTTCCACTCTTTAAAAACATCCAGGAAGCAGCAGCATGGTCTCGTGAATAGAGCACGGGCCTGGGAGTCAGAAGATAATGGGTTCTAATCTCAGTCTGCTACTTGTTTGCTGTGTGATGTTGGGCAAGTCAGTTCACTTCTCTGTGCCTCTGTTCCCTCATCTGTGAAACGGGGGTTAAGACTGTGGGCCCTATGTGGGACAGGGACTGGGTCCAACCTTATTATCTTGTATCTACCCCTGCATTTAGAACAGTGTCTGACTCATAGTAAGCACTTAAGAAATACTATAATTATTATAACTACTATTATTATAGGGCTGTATCGCATAGGGGAAAGGTCACCCATTCCTTTAAGCCGCTTGCAGGCAGAAGATGCATCTATAGACTCTCTTCTACTGTATTCTTCCAAATGCTTAGTACATAGTAATCACTCAATAAATATATTGATTGATTACCTTTCACTATTACCGCCACTACCTGCGGTTGGGGGAAGACTGAGATCTGAAATTCATTCTGGCTGCACCTTTAAGTTGCCCTATCCATGTCCCAGGTTCATTAAATCTAAATATACCCTACCCTGGATGCTGCATAAACCTGCTTCCCTTGCCTGCTCCTACAGTTGATGCTTCTGAAAACCAGCAGCGTATTACCTTCTTGGGAGCTGCACAAAATCGCAAGCTTTTCAGCATCAGCTACTCTGTGAAAACGTGTGGCTAAATGGCCTCAATTTCATGGCATTCTATAGGAAGCTTTCTGTTGTTCAGTGGTTCTTTTCTGCTCGAAAATGAAAGTTGCTGCCTGCCTCATCTCGCGCTGGAACGATGACAGGATGGTAGCCAGTGAGGTGGACTGTGTCCCTAAGACCCAGCTAGAGTCCCTGACAATTCCTGAGAATCGCAGGCCAGGTCCCTCCTTACCTAGGGTTACACAAATGGAAGAGATTTTTAAGAACCTGCTATACCAAGATACCTAGAACCTGCAGTTACTCTAGCTCCCTGCCTCCCAACTTTTAGATCAGGGAAACTCCCAAAGCATGCCCCTTCCACCCCATCTCCCGCTTGACAGAATAATAATAATAGTGATAATAATAATGGTACTTGTTAAGCACTTGCTATGTGCCAAGCACTGCTCTAACCACTGGAGTAGATACAAGTTAATCAGGTTAGACATAGTCCATTTCCCACATGGGACTCACACTCTTATCCCCATTTTACAGATGGGGTAACTGAAGCACAGAGATGTGAAGTGACTTGCACAAGGTCGCATAGCAGACATGTGACGGAGTAGGGATTAGAACGCATGGGGGGAAGGAAAGGAGGAAGAGGGAAGGTGCAGAATGTAGGGGAAGTAAGCTGGTCAACAAGTAGGTACTCCAGCACACGTGCACCAAAATCAAAGAAGGCGGAGCATTGACATTCTCAGGACTCACTGGGTTGGGGAACAATGATAAGAATAACAACGACTGTGGTATTTGTTAAGCGCTTACTATTTACAAAGCACTGTACTAAGTACTAGGATAGATCCAAGGTATTCAGGTCAGGCACAGTCCTTATCCCAACTGGGTTCACATTCTACATGACTGAGAACAGACATTGAATCTCCATTTTACAGATGAGGAAACTGGGGCACGGAGAAATTTAATGACTTGCCCAAGGTCACATGACAGGCAAATGGTAGAGGTGGGATTAGAACCCAGTTCCTCTGGCTCCCAGGCCCGTGATCTTTCCATGAGACCATGATGCTTTTCTGTCTAGGCTTTAAAATGACAACATTAAAGATCAGTCAGTGGCACATATTTCTTTTTGAAAATCGAATGGAAATTACCAAAATTATTCCCCATATTATATACTACTTCTACTTGCTCTGGGTAGGGAACATGTCAACCAACTCTTGTCACTTTGTACCCTCCCAAGAGCTTAGCACAGTGATCTAAACACAGTAAGTGTCCAATAACCACCTTTGACTGACTACCAGAGGCAGCTTCTCTTCCAAATCAGAGCATCTGTTAGAAAGCAATTCCATCTAAGCCAGCTTGTTAGCCTTCAATTCATTTCTCTCTCTCTCTCTTTCAGATACTTTATCAATAACAATTTCTCTGAGGGAATTAATTCCTCAATCCAGTTGGTAGAGCAGAGATCCATGATGAACATTTTCACGCCATCTGGAAAAATTATGGGCATCTAATCTAACTTCCAACACTAAACAAGCACTTTAATGAAGTCAGTTTTTATGAGCCAGCCCTCTAAAAAAAATCATATTAAATCCAAAAGGATCTAGGTTTTCAGTTGCTGAATTTATAGGCAATATTTCCCACATTTTCTTAGCCTAGCCATATACTGGCAGTTTACATTTGACTGTGATATTTTACAACTTAAACGCTGTCGTGTGCAAATTCACAACTCCAGAAGAATCTACAGTTATTGATTTTTCAAGGAAGCACTCTGTCCAAGACTAATGGCAAATTAAAAACTCTTCTGGACCCACTGGTAACTCAAAATGTTATAAATAGCCAGGCCCAACAGAACTCACTAAACACATCAGGAGTTCAAAAATGTTCAAGTTTATGTCTTTAAGGGATTCCAGGCAATCCCTTCACTTAAGGTTGCAATAAAGACACTTTTATTATTTTTTTCTAAAAAAAGATCCATGGGCAAAAGGTAATGGAGGGCTCAGTAAAACGTAAGACCGTTTCGGGATTAAGGGATCACTTCATCGATAACATGGCTAAACCCTGATGGACCCAACCATTTTCCAGAATCAGCAAAAAATATGCCTCTCCAGCATCTCTTCACTACATCCTCACCAGAGGGTCAACAGCAGGGTTCTGTTCAACTGCAGTTGAAGGAACCAGACAAAGGGAAGAATGCCTTGTTCAGTTAATCCTCCTCAAGGCAAGTGATTTTAAGAGGCTGTGCCGTACCAAATAAGGCTGATGCTGTGCTATTTTTAAGAGATGAGGGTTTCGGTTCTCTATCGTTTGAATTCTTACAACTCAATACTCCACACCCCACTACAAAGTCCTAGTGTGTTCCTCAGAAATATGAAAGATCATACTGTGAAGTTCCTTTTCCCCCAGACTTACCTGCCATCTGTTAGGTTCTCTAAAAGAACTAGCCTGGCACCAAGGCCAACTCCTAAGGTTGAGTAAAAATGACGCTTTGGTTTGCCTCCTTGCCATTTGATCCTCTCACCCCTTCCGCAGCCCCTGTACTTAGAGGCTTTCCTGACTCCCGTACATCCCAAAACCCAGTTCCCTCCAACCCTAAAACCCCACACCCCTTTGCTCCCCACATCCCAATATTTGTTTCTGGAAACCATTGCTACGCACAATGTTCTGTTCAAGCCCCACGCCATCACCAAGAGGAGTGGAATAGGACACTGTTACTGAGACTTCTCCAGGTGAGAGCCTCCCTACCTACACTCTCCACTGTGCCCCCAGCAGCTGTGAGCAGGTCCAGCTTGCCATACTTGCTCTGCCAGTTTGCCCACACTCCACACTTACATCAGCCCCCTCACCCCAAACAACCTGGGCACTGCTGTCAGGACAAAAAGGGCAAAATTCATTCATTCATTCATTCGGTCAGTCACTCGTTTCTTTTGAGTATTACTGAGTGCAAAGCACTTGGGAAAGTACAATATAACAATAAACAGACTCATTCCCTACCGACAGTGAGCTTTCATTCATTCAGTCAATAGTACTTATTGAGCGCTTACTATGTGCAGAGCACTGAACTAAGCGCTTGAAATGTACAAATCGGCAAAGGATAGAGACAGTCCCTGCCCTTTGATGGGCTTACAGTCTTATCGGGGGAGACAGGCGGACAAGAACAATGGCAATAAATAGAGTCAAGGGAAAGAACATCTCATAAAAACAATGGCAAATAAATAGAATCAGGGTGATGTACATCTCATTAAACAAAATAAATAAGGTGATGAAGATATATACAGTTGAGTGGGCCAGTACAGTGCTGAGGGGGTGGGACGGGAGGGGGGAGGAGCAGAGGGAAAGGGGGGAGAAGAGGGTTTAGCTGCGGAGAGGTGAAGGGGGGGGGGTAGAGGGAGCAGAGGGAAAAAAGGGGGGAGCTCAGTCTGGGAAGGCCTCTTGGAGGAGGTGAGCTTTAAGTAGGGATTTGAAGAGGGGAAGAGAATTAGATTGTCGGAGGTGAGGAGGGAGGGCATTCCAGGACCGCGGGAGGACGTGGCCCAGGGGTCGAAGGCGGGATAGGCGAGACCAAGGGACGGTGAGGAGGTGGGCAGCGGAGGAGCGGAGTGTGTGGAGTGGGCAGTAGAAAGAGAGAAGGGAGGAGAGGTAGGAAGGGGCAAGGTGATGGAGAGCCTTGAAGCCTAGAGTGAGGAGTTCTTGTTTTGAGCGGAGGTTGATAGGCAACCACTGGAGGTTTTTAAGAAGGGGAGTGACATGCCCAGAGCGTTTCTGCAGGAAGATGAGCCGGGCAGCAGAGTGAAGAATAGATTGGAGAGGGGCGAGAGAGGAGGAAGGGAGATCAGAGAGAAGGCTGACACAGTAGTCTAGTTTACAGTCTAGAGGGGAAGATGGGCATTAATATGAATAAATAAATAGGATAGACTGGTCTTATTGCTTTGGTTTCCTACTTTCCTTTTTATCCTGTCTTGCCGTCAACCCCTTGTCCATCTCCTACTTCTGGCCTATAACACCCTCCCTCTTCATATCTGACAATCACTCTTCCCTCCTTCAAAGCCTTAAGGAAATCACATCTCTTCCCAGAGGCCTTCCCTAACTAAGCCCTCATTTCCTCCAACTTCCTTCTGTGTCACCCTTGTATTTTCAACCTTTATTCACCTTTCCCTCAACCCCACAGCACTTGGGCACAGAGCCATCATTCATATATTTATATTAATGCCTGCCTCTCCCTCTTGACTATAAGCTCTTTGTGGGCAGGGAACGTGTCTGCTAATTCTATTAATAACAATAATAATAATGATGATGGTATTTGTTCAGCACTTATATTGTGCCAGGCACTGTACTAAGCGCTGGGATTGATCTAAGTAAATTGGGTAGGAAACAATCCCCGTCCCACGTGAGGCTCACAACCTTGATCCTCTTTTTACAGATGAGGTAACTGAGGCCCAGAGAAGTGAAGTTACTTGCCCAAGTTCACACAGCCGACAAGTGGGGAGCCGGGATTAGATCCAATGACCTTCTGACTCCCAGGACCGTTCTCTATTTACTAGGCCGTACTGCTTAGAGCATAACAATCAATCAATCAATTATATTTATTGAGTGTGGACTATGTGTAGAGTATTGTTGTAAGCACTTGAGAGAGCACAATTCAACAGAATTAGCAGATATGTTCCCTGCCCCCAAAGAGTTTACAGTCTAGAGGGGAAGACAGACTTTGACAGGAATTTAATGTCATAGTATCGTAGTCAAAACTAAGGCTAACTATAATTCACTCTTCTGCCCAGATCATTTTTCTAATAAAATGTTCAGTCCACATTTTTAATTAATGGTAGTTGTTAAGTGCTTACTATTGGCCAGGCACTGTACTAAAAGCTGGGGTAGATACAAGATAATCAGGTTGAACACGTGGGGCTCACCATCTTAACCCCCATTTTACAGATGAGGCAACTGAGGTCCAGATAAATTACATGACTTTTCCAAGGTCACACAGAAGACATGTGGCAGAGCCGGGATTATTCATTCAATTCATTCAATAGTATTTATTGAGCGCTTACTATGTGCAGAGCACTGTACTAAGCGCTTGGGATGAACAGGTCGGCAACAGATAGAGACAGTCCCTGCCGTTTGACGGGCTTACAGTCTAATCGGGGGAGACGGACAGACAAGAACAATGGCACTAAACAGCGTCAAGGGGAAGAACATCTCGTAAAAACAATGGCAACTAAATAGAATCAAGGCGATGTACAATTCATTAACAAAATAAATAGGGTAACGAAAATATATACAGTTGAGCGGACGAGTACAGTGCTGTGGGGATGGGAAGGGAGAGGTGGAGGAGCAGAGGGAAAAGGGGAAAATGAGGCTTTAGCTGCGGAGAGGTAAAGGGGGGATGGCAGAGGGAGTAGAGGGGGAAGAGGAGCTCAGTCTGGGAAGGCCTCTTGGAGGAGGTGATTTTTAAGTAAGGTTTTGAAGAGGGAAAGAGAATCAGTTTGGCGGAGGTGAGGAGGGAGGGCGTTCCAGGACCGCGGGAGGACGTGACCCAGGGGTCGACGGCGGGATAGGCGAGACCGAGGGACGGCGAGGAGGTGGGCGGCAGAGGAGCGGAGCGTGCGGGGTGGGCGGTAGAAAGAGAGAAGGGAGGAGAGGTAGGAAGGGGCAAGGTGATGGAGAGCCTTGAAGCCTAGAGTGAGGAGTTTTTGTTTGGAGCGGAGGTCGATAGGCAACCACTGGAGTTGTTTAAGAAAGGGAGTGACATGCCCAGATCGTTTCTGCAGGAAGATGAGCCGGGCAGCGGAGTGAAGAATAGACCGGAGCGGGGCGAGAGAGGAGGAAGGGAGGTCAGAGAGAAGGCCGACACAGTAGTCTAGCCGGGATATAACGAGAGCCCGTAATAGTAAGGTAGCCGTCTGGGTGGAGAGGAAAGGGCGGATCTTGGCGATATTGTAGAGGTGAAACCGGCAGGTCTCGGTAACGGATAGGATGTGTGGGGTGAACGAGAGGGACGAGTCAAGGATGACACCGAGATTGCGGGCCTGCGGGACGGGAAGGATGGTCGTGCCATCCACGGTGACGGAGAAGTCTGGGAGCGGACCGGGCTTGGGAGGGAAGATGAGGAGCTCAGTCTTGCTCATGTTGAGTTTTAGGTGGCGGGCCGACATCCAGGTGGAGACGTCCCGGAGGCAGGAGGAGATGCGAGCCTGAAGGGAGGGGGAGAGGACAGGGGCGGAGATGTAGATCTGCGTGTCATCTGCGTAGAGATGGTAGTCAAAGCCGTGAGAGCGGATGAGTTCACCGAGGGAGTGAGTGTAAATGGAGAACAGAAGATTAGAACCCACGTCCTCTGACTCCCAGGCCCATGCCTTTCTACTAGGCCATGCTGCTTCTCTACCTCACTGCCAACTCCTTGCCCTCTGCTTCCGACCCGGAACTCCCTCTCCCTTCATATCCAAGAGATGACAACTCTCCTCAACTTCAAAGCCTTATTAAAATCCCACCTTCTCCAAGGGCTCTCTCTGACGAAGCCCTCATTTCCCCTATTTCCTCTCCCTTCTGCATCAGCCTTGCACTCGTATGCGTACCCTTTATTCACCCCATCCTTAGCCCCCAAGCACTTATGTACCTGTCCATAATTTATTTTAATATCTGTCTCCCTCTCTAGACTGTGAGCTGCTTGTGGGCAGGGGAAAATGTCGACCAACTCTGTTATACTGTCCTCTCCCAAGCACTTAGTCAAGTGTTTTGCACACCCTAAGTGCTCAATAAATGCCACAGAATGACTGGCATATGCTACATCAATCAACAGTACACACACACACATATATATACACACACATATGATACTTACCAGAGTTTTATAAATGTCAGAATTTCTATTATGTATTATGTATACGCTACATCAATCAGTAGATAGTAAAGATAGATTATATAGCTTTGGAGAGAGACATAAACCTGGACTGATTAAGAAACGAAGCAGAAGCAGAATAGGTAATTCTTTCTGGCAACCGAAGACCAGTTCCGGGCAAGGGATTACATAACCCAGAGGCCCTTAGGGATTTCAGACCTTCTGGGAGGAAGTGGCCACTAATTAACAGCTCTAAGACCAATAAGAGAGTGCAGAAAGAGAAATTACTCAAGACTTGTAGAAATCTCAAGCCTCTCCGGGGTCCTGGCTCACACTTTTTCCTTCACGTGCATGCAACGATTCAAATCGTTGCCCATGCTTTGGGCCACGTCCAGCTATTTCAATTGTGTAATTAATTATTTTACTCCCTCTGCTGTCTGCCTTATATTAGAAGTGTGGGTATGGTACTGTAATAGAAATTCTGACATTTATAATACTCTGGTAAGCATCATTAACAACTATGGCATTTATTAAGAGCTGATTTGTGCTAATTGTTGGGACAGATATAAGGTTATCAGATCAGATAAAGTCCTTGTCCCACTTGGGACTTACAATCTACCTCAGGCCCATTTTATGGATACGAAAACTGAGGCCCAGAGAGGTTAAGTCATTTGACCAGGGTCACACAGCAGACCAATAGCAGATCTGGAATTAGAACCCACATCTTTTTTTTTTTTTTTAAATGGTGTTTGTTAAGCACTTACTATGACCCAGGCTCTGTACTAAGTGTTGGGGTAGATAAAAGCTAATCAGGTTGGACACAGTCCAAGTTCCACATAAGGCTCACAGCTTAATCCCTGTTTTACAGATGAGGTAACTGAGGGGCCGAGAAGTGAAGTTACTTGCCCAAGGTCACATAGCAGACAAGTGGTGGAGCCTGGATTAGAACCCAGGACCTTCTGACTCCCAGGAGACATGCTCCATCCTCTAGGCACGCTGCTTCTGCTATAGTATTTTCAGGATCGATCTCTTCCCCTCTCTTCTTATTGTTATTATATTGCTTCATGTCGCCATACCTTCCAGCTAGATTTCTGTAACAGCCTCCTGTTACAGATTTCCCCACCTGAAGCCTCTTCCCTCTTCAAATTATCTGACTTCCAGTGAGTGGCATGTCATTTGGAACACATCATTCCTCTCCTCAAAAACCTCCAAGGACTACCCGTTTCTTCTCACAAAATAAAAACTACTAACAGCTTCAAGGATTTCCACACTCTGTCTCCCTCTTATCTATCTGCTCTCTTCCCCCACTGTATCGTAAAAACTATATATATCGAATACTTACTCTGTGAAGAGTACTGTACTAAGTGCTTAGGAGAGTACCACAGTTGGTAGATGCAATCCCTGCTCTCAAGGGGTTGACAATCTAGCGGGGTCTATGGACACGGAAATAAATTACAGGAAGGGGAGAACAAAATAGTTTAAAGATGAGCATGTAAGTGCTGCCAGGAGGAGAGAAAGTGCTGAAAGGGCCGTTGTTGAGGGGGAAGTAGGGTGGGGAGATGAGAAACTATTCAGGGAAGACGTCCCGGAGGAGACGTGATTTCAGGAGGGCCCAAAAGATCAGGGAGAGCAGTGGTCTGCCAGATGTGAAGGGGGTAAGAGGGAGAGAGTGAATAAGAGGTCGGCATAGATAGCGACGAGAACCAGCAAGTTATCGCCTAGTTGAAAGAGCACAGACCTGGGCATCAGAGGATCTGGGTTCTAATCCCCTCTCTGCCACTTGTCTGCTAAGTAACCTTGGGCAAGTCCCTTAATTTCCCTTTGCTCCAGTTTCCTCATCTGTCAAATGGGGATTAAGATTGTGAGCCCTATTGGGGACAGGGACAGTGACCACCCCGATTATCTTGTATCTACCTCAGCGCTTAGTACGGTGCCTGGCACATAGTAAGCACTTAAATGCCATTATTGTAATTACTGTTATTATTGAGTAGAGAAGGGTGAGAATTGGGGTGCGGTGGGTAGGAGGGATAGAAGAGAAGGAGGCAGGATGCCTTCAAGCCAATCAATGGAAGTCTCTGCTTGATGTGGAGAGGAATGCAGAGCCGGTGGCAAAGTTTTTGAGGAGCGGGGAGATGCGTGTCATGGCAGCAAAGTATGGACCGGAGAGGCTGGAGGCAGGAAAGTTGACAAAGAGGCCGACGCAGTAGTTGAGTAGCGACAATTTCTTGGACTACCGTGGTGTCAGTCTGGATGGAGAAAGGGTGCAGGCTTAGCTACTCCCAACTAACTTCCTAACCTCACTTACGTCTCTCTTGTCTCCCAACCACCGCTCGTATCAGTTGGCACTTCACTGCTGCAAATAGCCAAGCCTCCCCACATTCAAAATTGCTTCCCCCAAGAAGCATTCCCTAACACCCCCACCTTCCAAGACATGTCACTCCATCAGCCACCTTAGTAATCACGTACGTATCTGTTTATTATCTATTAACTGCTTGTGCTTTTTCTTTATCCCTTGAATCTTCGCTGTTCCTTGTTGAAGGGTGGGTGATTTATATCTGCTTCTCTCACCTATTCGATTTGAAGCTTCCCAAGAGTACAGACGGCCATTTATTTTTTCTATTTTATGTTTGTTCCTAAAAGCCTAGAACAGCACCCTGCAAGTAGTAGGGGCTCAGTAAGTGCAGTTCATGAGGGTGACGGCAGGCTGCCTAGCAATATTCAACTTAAAGGTCTGTAACATTTTTTCTTTTATTTCTGCGGGAAAGGAGTAGTTAGATCTTCCATGGAACTAACTAATCCACAGTTCTGGCCACTTTAACATTCAGGTATATATGTGAGAGCCCTTATTTGAAAAAACCACTGAAAATCTGGCACCACCAGACCAAACACAGAAAACAAAGACTAGAATGACAACTCAATCAATCAATCAATCAGTAGTGTTTAGGGGAAGCAGCATGGTCAAGCAGAAAGAGCACAAGCCTAGGAGTAAGAAGATTTGGGTTCTAATCTCAGCTCTACCAGCTGTTAACTGTGTGACCTTGGGCAAGTCACTTCAATCCCTGTTCTCCCTCCTTCTTAGACTGTGATCCTCATGTGGAACAGGGACTGATTAACTTGTATCTACCCCAGTGCTTAGAACAGTTTTTAGCACAGAGTAAGCATTTAAGAAATATCATTACTGTTATTTTTCCTATTACTATGATTTCCTCAGTACTTGTTTGTGCAGGTCACTGTTCTACGCCCTTGAGGAATACAATGCAGTTACTAGACAGAATCCCTGCTCTCAAAGGAGCTTACAGTCTTTCTCTTCCATTAATTACAGGTAGGGAAAAAAAAGGAGCATGATATACTTTACATAATCATAGTCTGATCAGCACTCACTGCATTTTCAATTTGAGTTGTTCAAAAAGGAGTAGGTATTTGCTCAACTGAAATTGTTTCCCAAGAACCATTCATTCATTCATTCAATAGTATTTATTGAGCGCTTACTATGTGCAGAGCACTGTACTAAGCGCTTGGGATGAACAAGTTGGCAACAGATAGAGACAGTCCCTGCCGTTTGACGGGCTTACAGTCTAATCGGGGGAGACGGACAGACGAGAACAATGGCAATAAACAGCGTCAAGGGGAAGAACATCTCGTAAAAACAATGGCAACTAAATAGAATCGAGGCGATGTACAATTCATTAACAAAATAAATAGGGTAACGAAAACATATACAGTTGAGCGGATGAGTACAGTGCTGTGGGGATGGGAAGGGAGAGGTGGAAGAGCAGAGGGAAAAGGGGAAAATGAGGCTTTAGCTGCGGAGAGGTAAAGGGGGGATGGCAGAGGGAGTAGAGGGGGAAGAGGAGCTCAGTCTGGGACCCTATCTTCTGTTGTATTTAAATGACTAGAAAGGGGAAGAAATATGTGCAGCCCGGTGGCTCTTCTACCTAGATCAAGGATTATATCAAGGGTCAAGGGTCATATTTGGTTAAGTAAGAGCAAATCAAAACAAAACCAGAAGAAGGAAAAAAAAACTATCCTTGCTAGTCTATATGGGATATGATCCCTGGCCACTGCCATGATTAGTCTTTGGATTTTGTGCGAAAATTCAAAAGCAGCAAATTAAAAACCTCATTTGAAAGGACTACTTGAGAAATACATACTGCATAAATTTAGCTGACTTTTACTAGCGCTTCTCCATTTTCTGACTGAACGTGACTCATAATATTCAAACACTGACACACTCGTTTACAGCATATGTTACCAGCCCAGTGCCTTATTACCAAAAAAGTACAGTTTGGACTTCAATTCCCTTATCTATTAGGCATCTGCTGAAATGTGCAAGTTGGAGTACATTTAAAAAGGACCAATTTATGCCACAATGCAAATACCTGGTTAAAGATCACTGTTACCTGGGAATTTTCACCAGAGCGGTCATGGAACCTTAAAATAATTAGCAAGCCTAAGTTTTAGGCATGGTGGTTAAGCTTTGCAAGTACTTGTCATTTCCTGATTTGAGTGCATCGGCCTCCTCACTGACCTCCCTGCCTCCAGCCTCCACTTCAAAGAAGTAGCGTGGCTTAGTGGAAAGAGCCCGGGCTTGGGAGTCAGAGGTCGTGGGTTCTAATCCTGGCTCTGCCACTTGTCAACTGTATGACTTTGGGCAAATCATTTAACTTCTCTGTGCCTCAGCGACCTCATCTGTAAAATGGGGATTAATGCTGTGAGCCCTACCTAGGACAATCTGATAACCTTGTATCTCCCCCATCGCTTAGGACAGGGTTTGGCACAGAGTAAGCACTTAACAAATACCATCACTATTAATGTTATTATTTTTCTGAAACATCCTTCAAGCAGATCCTCCCCCTCCTCAAAACCTCTAGTGGTTGTCCATTCATTCATTCATTCCAGTTGTATTTATTAAGCGCTTCCTGTGTGCAGAGCACTGTTCCAAGCACTTGGAAAGTACAATTCAGCAATAGAGACGATCCCTGCCCACACCGGGCTTACAGTCTAGAATGGGGGAGACAGACATCAAAACAAGCAGAGACTCATCAATATAAATAGAGTCCATTCCTCTCAGCATGGCCACTGGCAGCAATTCCTGGCCGCTGGCTTTAAGGTAATCAATCGGTTCTCCCTTCTCAATCCTCGCTCTTCTTCTACAACTCTTCTTGCATAAGCATTGTTCTCAAACTCACAGTTCCTCATTCCTGTCTCTCGCACCGCGACCCCATGCTCATGCCTTCCCTTCAGCCTCTTCATAACTGGCAGGCCACTATTCGCCCCCCCTTCAAAGAACTTCTGAAATCACTTCTCCTCCAGGAGGCCTTCCGTGATTAGTCTCACCTTTCCACCCTATGATCTCCACCTTAAGCACCATGTCATCTCAGCACTTGGGTACTCACTTCACCTTTTTCTTTCACACACCCACCTTTAGCACTTGGGTATTTATCTTTACATTCTGCTGCTTCCTCCTTCCTGCAACTTCTTCCCCACCAGACTGCATATGCTCCTTGAGGACAGAGAACAGGTCTACTGTTTCTACTGTGCTCTCTCAAATGCTCAGTACAGTGTTTTGCACAAGGAAGAAGCAGTATGACCTACTGGAAAGAGCAAAGGACAGGGAGTCAGAGGATCTGGGTTCTGATCCTGACTCTGCTGCTTACCTGCTTGGGCAAGTCACTTAACTTCTCTGTACCTCAGTTCCCTCACCTGCGAAAGGGGTTCTCCCTCCACCTTTGACTGCAAGCCCCACATCAGATCTGATTATTTTGTATCTTCCCCAGTGCTTAGTAATAAGAAGGATGGTGTTTGTTAAGCGCTTGCTACGTGCCAAGCACTGTTCTAAGCACTGGGATAGATACGAGGTAATCAGGTTGTCCCACCTGGGGCTCACAGTCTTAATCCCCATATTACAAATGAGGGAACTGAGGCAAAGAGAAGTTAAGTGGCTTGGCCAAGGTCACACAGCAGACAAGTGATGGAACCGGGATCAGAACCTGCATCCTCTGAATCCCAAGCCATTGCTCTTGCTATGCTGCCTCTCACAGTGCTTGGCACACAGTAAATGCTTAAAAAATACCAGAATTAATATTATTATTTGAACAGTGCTAGGCACATAGTAAGCACTTAACAAATACCGTCATTATTATCATTATTATTATTTGAGCTCCATAAATACTGACTGACTTTAACACGATGCATGCAACACAGAACAGTTAAAGGCATTGGCTCTTTTAAGGTTTGTGAGAGACAATATTCATCTGCCCTCTTAAATTTTCATGGCTCTATTTTTAGAAAAAAAAAATAAAGCTATGATCTTGCCCCAGCTATTAGTTTGTGCACATTCCAATTTCTGGCAGCCTCATTGTTTCCTTCTCCAAATTTTTTATTTTAATGTGTCATGTCAACAAAGCTAACAGTGGTTGCCCTGTTGGGCTGAGAAAAAAAAATTTTATTTTCTGATGCAGTCTTAGGATTTCTGCCTCCACCATCCCCCACTCAAAAGCACTACCAAGCCACAGTCTAAGAAATGAGCCAGTGTCAGGACTGGGGAAAAGAAGGAGATGTATTGTAAATATTCAGGTTGAGCGAGAAAGACTCTGTGTACTGAAAAACAAAAATTATGTTGACTTTAGCATCTGTCCTAAAACCCACCTTTCAAGAAGCTTAAGGAAGAAATGTCTTCACAACTTAACAAAGCTTAAACTATATGCATTAAATGAAAGCATTCAATGCTAAATAATGCAAGCTCATTTTCTGGCTATTTCTTTAGGTCTGAAATAAAAAGATGAAATGTGAAAATTGCCTGTTTTCTACAGAAATAGATTAGCGTGGCAAATTAACCACATCTAATCTGATTGCCTTATGCCACACTTAGCACAGTAGGACTTAATAAATACCATAACTAAGTAAAACCTTAATTAAAAATTAGTAAACCACCATTGCCATGACAGTCTAAATCAATCATATTTATTGAGCGCTTTCTGTATGCAGAGTACTCAGCGATTAGGATGTGGCAGTATAACAGAGTTGGTAGAAATGTTCCCTGCCCACAATGCGCTTTCTGAATGGAAATTGCACTCCAAAAGTAAGCATCCCATGTGATTAATTCAAAACATCATCAACAGCATTTATTCAGCCTCCAACTTCGTACAGAGCAGTGACTGCGAGCTCTTGTTGGGGAGGGATTGTCTCTATTGCTCAACTGTACAATCCAAGCGCTTAGTACAGTGTTCTGCCTATAGTAAGTGCTCAATAAATACGACTGAATGAATGAAAAATCCTTTCCTTCACAAAGCTCTCGTGCAGTCATACAGGATCAGTTCTCTTAGCCTTCGGAAAGCATGCAAACATCAATGCTGCATTCAAACTGTTCATCATAGACACCATCCATCAATCGATTAATTGCATTCATTGAGTGCCGTCGGCAGGGCACCGTAAGAGGCCCTTGGATGCATACAACAAAACAGAGTTAGGAGATACGGTCCCTTGATGAGAATGACGAGCACTGTACTAAGTGCTTGGGAGAGTGCAACAGAACGGAGTGGATAGACATGTTCCCTTCCCACCACAAAGGGGTTGGGGAAATTGAGAAATTAATTTATTATTAAGGAGTCTACAAACCCAGAAACCATAAAGACAAAGCCTGGAACTAGAATAATCTATCCCCACCCTGGCTGTGGATTTGCTTGTCTTTCCAGACTTGGGCCCAAATCCCTGCTCAGATGTGCCCACAAGCCTTTCCTGGTCCCCGGGTCTCTCCACCCATTTGCCTGTGTTCAATCCTATCGATCCAACTTCTGACTTTCCACTTGTCTGAACATTGGCCCATCCTCTTGAAAATTCCACCTCACAGCTGCTGTCCTATCAGGGGGTCCTCCCTACGAGACCCACCCCCTTACACCTGGAGAGACTTTAGTATAGGACTATTCCACAATTCGGCCACAATGTAGACCTTGCAAATACGCATGTAATGTGAGGTTCGTTTTCCCACAGACTTCTATGTAATTTGTTGGGTTCTGTTCCAGGACCAAGCCCAACGGGAGGCCCAGGCCCTACAGGGAAGGAAAAAACAACACTCTGAATCCCTCCCTGCTGTCCCTTTCCCCTCGTTTATTCCCCTCCTGCGTTCCTAGGAGGTCAGACCCCTCTTTCCCTGTCTCCCTACTCCCATGCTCAAGTATCTTTTGTCTCCCTGCCCTTCTCCATCCCAAACTGGGAACAGAAAAGGGAATGGGAGGAAAGGACGGGGAAAGAGAGAGTAAAAACATCAGCAGCAGTAACCATAGCATGATCTGCTCCCCTCTCCTGTTCCAATCTGTTCCGGGCTCCAACCCCAGAGCTGGGACTGGGAAGGAGAGGTGGGGGCGACAAGCCGGAAGGCGGGGCTGCATCCCATGAGATTGTGGGGTAAAGGGAAGAGCGCTTCACCCAGCACAGGTGTGGAGGAAAGCACGCTTGATCCAGCTGGGCTCGCCATCAGCTTTCGGCAGGGATGCAGCAAGACCTTGTGGAAAGAGTGTGGGCCTGGAAGCCAGAGGACCTGAGTTCTAAACCCAGCTCTGCGCCTTGTCTGTAGGATGATCTTGGGCAAATAGCTTAACTTCCTTCTCTGGGCCTCTGAGTGCAAAGCGGGGATTTAATACTGTGACCTTTGGGCATTTCATATTTGCCACAACCTCAACCCCAAAAGGCTTCTATACATATCTATAAATTATGTATTATACATTATTTATTTGTATTCACGTCTGCCTTCTCGTCCCGACTGCATGCTTGTTGAGGGAGCGATCAGCTCTAACAACTCTCTTGTACTGAACTCTCCCGAGTGCTTAGTAGTTCCCTGCACATATTAAGTGCTCAATCAATACCAATGATAATAAAATAATAATAATAATGATAATGGTACTCACTAAGCACTTACTGTATGCTAAGCCCTGTTCTCAGTAGATACAACTTAATCAGGTTAATCCCCATTTTACAGACAAGATCACTGAGACCCAGAGAAGTTAAGGGACGTGCCCAAGGTCCCACAGCAGACACGTGACAGAGCCGAAGTTAGAACCCAAGTCCTTGTGACTCTCAGGCCTGTGCTTTATCCACTAAGCCACGCTGCTTCTCAATAAGATATAGCTGTTCTCCCTTCTACTTAGACTGCAAGCTCCATTTGGGACTTGACTATCTTTTATCTACTCTAGCACTTAGTACAGTTCTTGACACAGTGTAAGTACTTAAATATCCGAATTGCTACTATTATTAGGGACAGGATCAGTGGCGGAGAAGGGCAGTTACACTGGGGGCTGCTACAGGCAGACTGGAGAGTGGTGAAGAGGAGCAGGTGGGAAGCCCAAGGGGAGAATGGCTGAAGAGGGATTTGTCTGCTTCAGCCGAAGGCAGAGCAGAATTGGGGTGAGGTGGGAAGGGCAGGGGACCCCACTAGTTCAGTCAGACATAGCTCCCACCTTCTCCCTACCCTTTCCCTCCTTCCTCTTTTGTTTCCCAGTAAATGGCACCCCGCCACTTCTGACAGAGTCGCCTAGGCACGTGGGAAGAGGGCAGAAGGTCGAAGCTTCAAATCGCTGGCAAATTGGTAAGCGGCAGGGTGGAGGCAGGGTAAGGGGTAGAAGGAGCAGGGAGTGAATTGATTTCCCTGCGGCAACTGGATACCAGGCCGGATTTGTTCGTGCATGACATTAGCTCCAGATTCTGTGTATTGTGATTGTTCAGAGCTGAAGGAACACCTGTTCAAAAAAGAAAAATCCTCTCCTCCCTCGCCACCCCGGCCAAATCCCGTCTCTCTGAGCTTCAACGTCTCTCCCCCTCTTTAGCCTTGATCCCTCCTCCCTAATTTCCACGTTACAGTGTTTCAATACCCCAGGGGGGTTGACAGGACTACATTCTACACCTCACAGAGGTCACCTGATGAAATGTAGCCAGACTGGGTACTCTTGGAAAAACTGGTGAAACCCAAGTTTTAATTAATGGCTCAAGCACGCCTGACCTACCCTCTCGGAAATCAAGAGAAGAAATCCTAGTTTCCTAAATGCCTTTTGGGGGTTCTATTCCAACAGTTTCAGGGACCATCCCCTCAACTCCCAGGAGATCTGCTATTCTAACCCACAAGAGTTTCTGCGTCTCAGATGGTTCTTCCCTGGCCCAATCTGCCTTGTCTCCTGTAGCCCTTGCCACTGTTTGGAAATCTGCCTCTTGGTATCATAGGATTTCCTAATGCCTCTGGCTCAAGGAAGCAGTCTGTCTCCTGATTACCACATGCAGGCTGGCACTTGCGATGTAACTGGCTCCTGAATACTGGGTCTTAAATCAAAAAGCTTTAAGACCTAACTGCTCGTCTCACAGGATCCACTATAAATGTTAATAATAATGATGGTATTTGTTAAGCGCTCGCTAAGTGCCAGGCACTGTACTACTCGCTGGGGTGGATACAAGCGGTTTGGGTTAGACACAATCCCTGTGCCACGTGGAGCTCACAGTCTCGATCCCCATTTTAAAGAGGAGGTAACTGAGGCCCAGAGAAGTGAAATGACTTGCTCAAGGTCACACAGCAGACAAGCGGTGGATTAGAACTCCTGACCTTCTGACTCCCAGCCTGGTGCTCTATCCACTACGCCGTGCTGCTTAGGAGGGGAGTGGTCACTTCCTGAACCAAGGTTGTATCCCCCATTTTCACCCAAATTACCCAGAATTGTGGGTGACAACTATAGCCACATTAATTTCTACTGAGTCGGAGAGGTTCCATGCCAGGGAGGCCACTGTTTTCTGGAATTAAAACAAGCTGACTTCCTCGGCCTCTCCCGCTCCACCTCCCCACCTCCTTTAAGCTGCCTTCCCTTACTTCGCCCCCGCCACAACTTTTGAAATGGTTTCCTCATTTCTCTGCAGCTCTCACCTCACCACCTCAGCCCTGGAGCTGGTGCCGCAAAGGAGGCTAGCCTCCTTACCGGTGAGGGGCAAGGCTGAAGCGGGGTGTCAGTTTAGAAATGTTGGGTCGTTGGTCTCAAAGTCTAGGATTTCCCGAACAGCACGGTAAGACATTGTGCCCTGAAGACCCGATCTGCCCTCCCTACTTGGAAATAGCCTATTTCGGCTTGCCTTACAAAATGTCGGGCTGTCATCCATTCCCTCACTATACGCTTGCCCACAGAAGCTGCTTCACTGAGTTTGGCCTCGGTCCTGGTGCCTGATTGCATTCCACTATCTCACTGTTCATGACTCTCTCTTACCACTTGATGCTAAGTATGTAAGTAACTGGCAGTGATAAAGAGATACCGGAGTAATTCTCAAGGCAGCTCTCTCACTTTTCTTCCTGAAGATAGTGATTGTTAGCAGCATCTTTTGACCTTATGACTAACAGCCATACTGAATACTGTATAGAACATATAAGAGGCATGCATCTCATATTGTGTATATTTGTATATATTATTTATTACTCTATTTTATTAATGATGCATGATTCTGTTTATCTATTGTGATGGTATTGACGCCTGACTACTTGTTTTGTTTTGCTGTCTATCTCCCCCTTTTAGACTGTGAGTCCGTTGTTGGGCAGGGATTGTCTCTCTGTTGCTGAACTGTACATTCCAAGCACTTAGTACAGTGTTCTGCACACAGTAAGCGCTAAATAAGTATGTTTGAATGAATGAATGTGTCCTGCCTTCAGTGAATTCTATCATCATAAGACCTGCAGCCAAACACTTCTTTTCTACCTCATCTATCTCTCCACCAACCTTTTGCCCATGTCCTGCCTCGGGCTTGGATCGTCCTCCCTCTTCACATCTGACAATCACTCTCCCTACCTTCAAAGCCTTATCTAAAAGCACATCTCCTCCAAGAGGCCTTCCCTGACTAAGCCCTCATTTCCTCCTCTCCCACTCCCTTCTGCATCACTCTGGAACTTGACTTGCACCCCTTATTCACCCCTCTCTCAGCTCCACAACCCTTATGTACATATTCACAATTTAAATTAATGTCTCTCCACCTGTAGACTGTCAGCTCATTGTGGGCAGGGGACATGCCTACCAACTTTGCTATAATGGACTCTCCCAAGCACTTAGTAAAGTGCTTTGCACAGATTAAGTCCTCAATAGACACGATTGATTGATTCTTTTATTCAGAGGAGGGAGAAGATTTCTTCGACCTAACTGAAAGAGGATCAAGATCATCACTCCTTCACTGCACAGTAGAATTTATGGTGCATCAACAAAGTGCCCGGCATGGAGATAAGGACTCAGAGAGGTATGATAAAAATAAAAGACACAGCCCCTGCCCTAAAGATGTTTACACCCTAAAGGGCTTGGGTAACTTTAGCCCTTCTGGAAACTGTTAGACCTGTCTCCACGTAGGAAGTATCATCATTTGAGCTCTTCTTTGGAAAGCAGGGAGTAGGTCCTTTGCAGATAGGTTCCACATGCAGAAGGGGGTTCCCCAAGATCTGGAAGAAATTCTACATGGCTTTTTACAGCTCTACAAGGCTCCCATCCTAAGGCTCCAGAGAACTGGCTTCTGGGCTCCTGAGCTCTTCTTATAAAAACTCTGCTTCAGATAATGTTTCATTTGAACTTCTGCCGTGAACAAGAGCCGCACTGTTGGCTCCAGTGGAAAGAGTGCACAGTTCTGAGGAGCGAGGTCTACTGGAAAGAGTGTGGGCCTGGAAGTCAATGGACATGGGTTCTAAACCTGGCTCCTCCATTTGCCTGCTGTGTGACCTTAAGCAAGCCACTTGATGTCTCCGTGCCTCAGATACCTCATCTGTAAAATGGGGATTAAGACTGTGAGCCCCATTTGGGACAGGGACTGTGTCCAACCTGATTAGTTTGTATCTACCTAGAGTTTAGTAGAATGCCTGGCACATAGTTCATAATCCAGCAGTGATATTTATTGAGCACTTACTATATTAAAGCACTGTACCAAACACAAGCCCTGACCTCAAGGACTGACAATCTAGTGAGTTCTCAGTCCTGAGGTCTCAGGATGACCTACCCAGCACGTCTCCTCTGGTTAATCAGAAGGATCTTTCAAGGAAAAAGAACTGCAATTTCACGGTTTTCCAAACACTGCCTGATTCAAATGGACTAGCAGAAAGCAGGAGTTTTTTGTAGCGTGTGTCTCAACCAGGATGCTATCACAACTGCTTGCTGTGACCTTGGGCAAATCACTTAACTTCTCATTTGCCTCATCTGGAAAATAAGGACTGAATACCTGTCTTCCTTCCTACTAAGACTGTGATTCCCCATGTGGAACATCTACCCTAGTGCTTAGAACAGTGCTGGACACACAATTAGCGCTTAACAAACACTACCGTAAGAGAGAGAGAGACAGAGAGACTGAAGTAATACTGAATCAGGAATTGGGTCATGGATGGTGACCAGAGAAAGGACTATATAGAAGGAAAAGAGTCTCTTTAGAGAAAGTGAGGTTGCCAAGAAGCTCACAGGCCTGGAAAGCCAAGACCTGAACTGAGAAGTAGCGGATGTCTGGAATTGGTAGATATTTTGTTCTGTAATCCAAGCAAAACTCTACCTTGGGTTTGAACCTAGCGAAAGAAAAGACTGCATCTAATAACTGGATTTTATGGAAATATTAATAGAATTGTTGCTAAATAATATTTTCTTCCTGGAATCAGTGTGGGCCTAGTGAAAAGGGCATGAGCCTCGATGCCAGGGGACCTGGGTCTAATCCTGACCATCACATGCTTGCTGTAGGACCTTGGGCAGCTCACTTAACTCCTTGAGAAGCAGCATGGCCTAGTGGATAGAGCACGGGCCTGGGAGTCAGAAGGATCTGGGTTCTAATCCCAGCTCTGCCACTTTTCTGCTATGTGACCTTGAGGAAGTCACCTCAGGACCCCTATCAACCAACTCTTTGCCGGTCCGAAGAAATTCTTGGAAAGTAATAATAGTATTGGTGATATTTGTTAAATAAGAATAGTAAAGGTGATATTTGTTAAGCCCTTATGAAAATATGCCAAGCAGTGAATTAAACCCTTGGTTAGATACAAGATCATCAGGACCGACACAACCCCTTCCCTCATGGACTGGCAGTCTAAGTTGGAGGGAGAAACAGGTAGTCAATCCCCATTTTACAGATGAGGAAGATGAGGCACCGAGAGGTGCAGTGACTTGTCCACAGTCACCTAGCAGACAGGCGGCGGAGCTGGGATTAGAACCCAGGTCTTCTGACTCCTAGGTCACTGCTTTTTCCATGATGCCATGCAGGGACCTGCAGAGCTTAGAGACCTCTTGAATCACCTCAGAGTCTCCACTTTGGTTTGGGTTGCTGTCTCTTGGCCTTAGGAAACTGGATTTAAAACAGTCAACTGAGTTCAGCTTCAAAGCCACAGAATTTTCCACTCACCACAGAGCTCATTTGCATCCCGTCTAGACTGTAAAGGCTCGGTGTGGGCAGGGAATGTGTCTGTTGTATTGTTCTCTCCCAAGCACTTAGTAGAGTGCTCTGCACACACTAACTGACTGACTGAATCCCCTCTATTTCCAACTAGAATTTAGTCAAATCGTGTCATGCTTTGGGGCGGGGAAGGTGTTGAAAGTGAATCGACTCTTTGTGAAAAGAACAAATGAAGAAAATCTCCACAAATGAACCTTTAAGGTTGTAAGAGGTCAGTGACACTTAACATTAGGATGGGGCACGTGATAGCAATGATCTTTTCTTCCCGGTTTAATCACGACGTAAGATTTCATGTTTGAGAGAAATCTATCTGTAATCCTTCCAGAGAGTTGAGTCAAGATCTTAACTGTCTGCCTAAGCAAATGCAGATTTAGACAGGTATCAAGCCCTCCTCACCAGGTAATCACGGGCCTGTTTGCTTTTGCTCCTTTCATTCATTCAGTTGCATTTGAGGGCTGGGTGCAAAGCACTGTACTAAGCACTTAAGACAAATTAAGTTCCTTTACCGGGAATCGAACCTGGGCCGTGGCAGGGAGAGGGCAGGATCCTAACTACTAGGACACCAGGGAACTGGTGTGCTATCCCCTAGGCCTCACTGCTTCATTGGTCCATGCCCCGGCGAGCCCATATCCAGTAACGATAGAAAAGGGAGGACCACGAGCTCTGGAGTTGTGGAGCTGGAATTAGAACCCATGACCTTCTGACTCCCAAGCCTGTGGTCTGTCCACTAAGCCATGCTGATTTTCCATCACAGCCCCGTTGGAGGCTGAGTGCACCATTTTCAACGCCCATAGCTCTGCTATCCCCCCAAAATTGTATATGCTCTTGTTTATAAGTCATCTTATTATTTTTTCTGAGATACCAGTTGGACACGATGATGCAAGTCATTAATGAGCAGAGATCCTAAATCATCAAATACTTCAAATGTTCAATCTGTCCCTGCCCACACCCTTCGTGACCAAATGGGTAAACTAATCCAAATGAATCCATTAATAACCTCTTTCTGGCAGACGGCTTCAACCTCCACCCCCACCAAGCCTTGAGTAAACCACGCAGTGGTATTGATTGAGCGGTTAGTATGCACACAGCACTAAGCGCCTGGGAAAATACAATACAAAAGAGTTGGTAGGCATTCCCTGCCCACAACAAGCTTACATTCTAGAAGGAGAGGTCGACAATAATAAATAAATTACAGATATATATTTAAGTGCTGTGGGGTTGAGGGTGGGGCAAATATCAAGCGCTCAAAGGGTACATACAGATCCAAGTGCAGAGAAGACACATTGTGGGCAGAGACTGTGTCTGTTTACTGTTGTATTGTACTCTCCCAAGCACTCAATGCAGTGTTCAGCACACACTAAGTATGACTGAATGAGAAGGGAGAGGGTGTCGGGAAAAGAAGTCTTAACTGGGGAAGGCCTCTTGGAGATGTGACCTTAATAATGCTTTGAAGATGGAGAGAGTGGTGGTCCGGTGTACATATGGAAGGGGACGGTATTCCAGGCCAGAGGCAGGACGTGGAAAAGGAGTCAGTGGCGAGAGAGACGAGATTGGGGCACAGTGCGCAAGCTGGCGCTAGAGGACTGGAAATCAGTGAGGTAAATCTGTGATGGAAGGTCGGGGGGTGAGTTGATGGAGCGCTTTAAGGGCCATAGTAAGGAGTATCTGTTTGATGAGACGGTGGAAGGACAACCACTGGAGGAAACTGATGAGTACGGAGATGGGAACTGAACCTTTTTTTTTTTTTTTCCAAAACATGACCTGGGTAGCAGAGTGAGGTATGGACTGCAGTGGGGAGAGACAGGAGGCAGGAAGGTCAGCAAGGAGTGAGATGCAGTAGTCAGGGAGTTCTGTCTGGGGCATGTTTCATTTGAGAGAAACCATTCAACCAAGCAGCCAAGTTTCATCTCTCTCTAAATCTCCTCTCTGGTGGCGATGCTAATGGTCATAGAAGAGCAAAATGGCCAGAAGACAGGCAGTGAGGAGGAAGAGATGCCATGTTCCACACGGGGATCACACTGGCAGCATGGCCCAGTGGATAGAGCTCAGGCCTGGGAGTCAGAAGGTCATGGGTTCTAATCACGGCTCTGCCACTTGTCTGCTATGGGACCTCAGGCAAGTCACTTCACTTCTCTGGGCCTTACTACCTCATCTGTAAAATGGGGATTGAGACTGTGAGCCCCACATGGGACAGGGACTGTGTCCAACTCTATTTGCTTGTATCTACCCCAGCGCTTAGTACACAGTAAGCGCTTAAATCCCATCATTATTATTATCATTACTATTATAAAATCCCTATATAAATGAGGCAAGTGAGGTACAGAGAAGTTAAGTGACATGCCCAATTGTAGGGTAGACTGAACTCACATTAGAAGAGGAGCAACACTACGTATCTATTTTTCAATTAAAAGACATTTCAATAAAGGACATCGCAACTAAATACTGCTGCTTTTAACTCATTTTTAGCAAAGACTTGTAAGCCTCCCAAGAAGTTGTCTTTCACCAACAGGCAAACAATAGACCGTTAGTTATGTGGTAGGAGCCAAGCCCAAACCAATATGGTCTGGTTGATCTCCCTGTAACGGCATTACTCATGTCAAGTTTCCAGCTTGAGTCATGCCATCGCTGCACAATTAAAGTGCCAGCTTCTCTGGTACTCAGTGTGAGAAACTCTGATGAAATCAGTCTCATTTCTTACCATAGTTATCTGGGCAATCTTCCCAGAACAGAAATTTCTTTGACGTTGACTTACTCCCCCGACCAATTCAAAAACATTCAGACGTGGCTATACACCAGGACCGTCTGAAGCAATCAACCAATTCTATTTATTCATCACTTACTCTGTGAAGAACACTATATTAAGCACTTGGTAGTAATAAGAATAATGGTATTTATTAAGCCCTTACCAGTTGCCAGGCACTGTACTGCAACTTAAATACCGTTAACAGCATAAATATCACTATTGTTTCTTTCCTTTCCTAGTCAGTACTTCAAATAACCCGGTTTCTAGTATCATTGATTATTTGATCAATCACAGAATGAATACCCAGGGACTAACTGAAAAAGGTCCAAAATGCAACCCGATCTTCATGATATTTGAATAAAATGACCTTTGGGCTATCAACAGCAGGCAAATTACTACATAGTTACAGGTGTACTTCAACCCTGGGGAAAATCAGAGGAAGAATAATTCTAATGAAATTCCACAAAAGTGATCATAAAAGGTTTGTTGTTCCTGGTTTAACCCTTGACCAATGTGTAGCTGAAGAATCCGAGTTCCTTTTTTATCCAGATTTGAAACAAAGAAATTGAGTAAGCAAAAATGCCACGTGGACTACTGAGGATCCAAAAACATTGAGCTTCTTTCTCATTCAAAATACCAGTTCTCAATACGAGGCGAAGGCTTTCCTGATTCACAAAAGAGAAAAACAGAGCATTAACAGCCAAAAGAGTGACTCACTGCATTAATACAGGAATCCTAAACAATATATTCAACTTCAATTTTAATTTGAATGCAGCTTTTTATAATTGAGAATTGGACCCGTCAATTTCCAAATTCGCTACGGTTTAACCGAAAAGTTGGGGTCTAGGTATGTTCTGAGGGAAAAACTTAAAGGTCCAACGTGTCTCAGTGGAAAGAGGTTATAGTAGACCTGGGTTCTGCCACTTGCCTCTTGTGTGACCCTGGGCAAGTCATTTAGTTACTCTTTTGCCTAAATTACCTCATCTGTAAAATGGGGATTAAGACTGAGCCCTACGTGGACTGTGTCCAACCCCGGCGCTTAATTCAGTGCCTCGGAACATAGTAAGAACTTAGATACCAATAAGAAACCCATTTAGGATGGGATGCTAAGAGAAAGGGTCACCGGCTAAGGTTCTCAAATTTTTTTACTGATGTAATAGTAACGGTATTTATTAAGCACTTACTAGGTGCAGAGCACTGTACTAATTCCTGGAAGAGAATACACAGGTAGGAATTAGACACGGTTCCTGTCCGGCAAGAAGCTGTGTCAAATGTGCATTCATAGGCATTTGGGGATGGAGAAAAAGGCTCTGATTAAATCAGAATAGAAAGCCAATGTTTCTCATTTTCCCCATCCCACAGGACCTGGGAATCAGACATTTTGCTAGTTCTCAGGGCTGCACTCATCTTCTGCTGAGTTCTCTCTGACCTCAGCGTAGCTTTCCAACACACCAGTGACAGGGATAGGGAACAGGTCTGCCAATTCTGTGGTTCTGTACTCTCCCAAGTGCTTAGCACAGGGCTCTGCACAGAGAATGCACACAATAAATACCACTGACGATGATGGTAACTAGCAGCTCTGGGTGGTGGCTGTCCACATGGCTCCGGGAAGAGAAACACTGAGCCCCTCACACTGGCCTGTCGAGCAATCTGAGGGGTTCAAGGGGGAGAGAAAAGAGGGAGCCCCTAAGAACTCAGAATTATTTCCTTCCCCCACCCCCAAGATCTATGCTCAGCTGGCATTCTTCAGTGTCCCCCCGGTTTGATTTCGATGCTGGAATCAAAGCAAGAGAGATGTTCCAATTTGTCTCAGAAGAAAATTTCTAAAACCCTCTTTCGTTGGTTACCGCCCACCTCAAGCTTTCTTCTGCACAATCCTATCAACCCCAGTGGGAATTTCTCAATCTCTTGAGTGATGTCACAGCTACGTGGAGGCGGGTTCTTGATGATGCTCAAGCCATAATGACTTGATTTTCAAGGATGTGCTGCCTGAAGGAGGGAGGAGCTTGGAAACCTGTGTCGGCCGCCACCTCGTATTCACTCGGTCGTATGTATTGAAGTGCTTACTGTGTGCAGAGCACTGTACTAAGCGCTTGGGAGAGGGCAATACAAAAATAGACAGACATATTCCCTAGTTAAGTAGATATGAATAATCCCTCTGCCCTCTAAAATTAGGATCAAGAAAGCTGAGTGGGCTGTTTCATACTCTGGGAAGTGACCCGACTATCCATTAAGGGCTTTCTGAAGGACTGGGGCATAAAAACTATGATAATGAAATCAATAATGGGACTCTAATGGGTGAAAACAATAGAAGTCAAAGGAATGACCTCATCCTGCCGCCTGGAATTTCTAGAGGGAATAATGAATTTTTAAAGCTTGTACAGCCCGTTCAGAAAAGGTCGCCCCTCAACGTCAACAGGCTTCTGGTTCCCACTGGGGCGTCATCTTCGGGAAGATGCTTGCTCTTCCCTTTGGTTGTATTTCAATACAGTTTCTTGCCCAACAAGCACACCCGTTGTGTTTAAATGCCCACAGCACAGTTGTGTCTCCAGGAAAAACAAATTTATAGCAGAGAGCTAACTAAAACTAGACTCAGAAGGCAATAGCTAACACAAACAAAAAACAAACATAATAATAATAATAATAATGTATGTCACTGTTTATTGTTGTACTGTACTTTCCCAAGTGCTTAGTAAAGTGTACTACACGCGGTAAGTGCTTAATAAATACGATTGAATGAATGATACCAAGGATACTAAAAATGGAATTAAGCGCTTAACTCTGTGACAAGCACTATACTAAGTGGTATTTGTTAAGTGCTTACCAAATATCAAGCACTGCTCTAATCACTGGGGTAAATACAAGTTAATCAAGTCCCACACAGGGCTCACAGTCTAAGTAGGAGGGAGAATGGGGATTGTACCCCCATTTTGCAGATGAGGAAATGGAGGCACAGAGAAGTGAAGTGACTTGCCCAAGGCCATGCAGCGGGCAAGTAGCAGAGCCGGGATTGGAATCCAGGTCCCCTGACTTCCAGGCCCATGCTCTTTCCACTAGGAAGGCTGCTTCCCATGCTTCTGAGAAAGAAAAAAGAATCATGTTGGACACAGTCCCATCCTATATGGGGCTCACAGTCTAAGGGCTGTTCTTTTGAGAGTAATGCTGGAACCAATAATTAATCAGACTTTTGCTCTGATACACTATTCTTGACTCAAGATAAAATGGACTTAAATCAGCATCAAACATTAAAATTCCAAACAAAAAAAAAAAAAGAGAATTCTCCAAGGAACTAGTCCCTTCATGATTTCACTCTTAGTTTTTAAGAACGCCCTTGGCAAATCAACTCAGAAGTGAAAAGTCCCTCTTGATTGTGAGCTCATTGTGGGAAGGAATCATCGCTCTTTATTGCTGAATTGTACTTTCCCAAGCACTTAATACAATGCTCTGCACACAATAAACTCTCAATAAATACGACTGAATGAAGTGAATGAATGAAAAAAAAATCCTTTTCCAAAGTATCTAGATCTTTCAAAGTATTTCAGGCAACAACTGTCTGCGGGTACAGAAGACAGAAGTAACATGAATACATGGAATCCACAATGGTTTCGATAGCCAAACACTTGATTATGTACATTTCATTTTTCCTTGAGAATGCTTTGACATCGCAGATCTCACTTTATCCTCACAACATCCCTGGGAGTAGGGAACAGCCGATATTATTCCTACTTTACAGATTAGGAAACCAAGGCCAACAGAAGCCCCTCTGGTCTGCAAGAGAAGGGATAATGTCTACCAATTCTATTGCAGAAATAATGGTATTTAATATGAGCATACCGGGTGTAGAGCAACGAACTAATAGCCGAGAGAAAAATCCACAGTTGGGAATTAGAGACAGTCCCTGACCCTCAGGGGATCTCACGCTCGAACTATACAGTGCTTTTCAAACAGTGCTCAATAAGTACCACCGTTTGATCCATTCATTAGGTGACTTGCCTAAAGTTCCAAAGCAAACTAGCAGCAGAAATGAGATTTCAGGTCACTATTCGGACCTGCCCTTTCCCCTAAGGTCATGCGGCCTTCCCTCAACCGTGGAACTGGTTCTAATCCCGGCTCCATCGCTTGTCTGCCGGGTAACTTTGGGCAAGTCGTAATTTCTCTGGGCCTCAGTTACCTCACCTACAAAATAGCGTTTAAGACTGTGAGCCTCACGTGGGACACACACTGTTTCCAACCTGATCATTTTCTATCTAGCCCAGCACTTAGTACAGTGCCTGGCGCATACTGAGTGCTCGACACCATAAAAAAAGGTGAAAAAGCACCAAAAATGAAATGATTTTGTTTTACCTTCTTCCCTCCCTTAGCTACTTTGGGAGGCAAATACAAAATAACAGTTGAATGCCTATAGGGGAGCTGGAGAAAAGGAGTAAAGGAGAAGTTGATCATCTTAATCGTTCAGAGTAGGTTGGAGTGAATATTTACGCCAAGACTGATAAGACTATCAGGGGCAGAACTGAAAACTCGGACGTTAATCGTGGCGCTCGTCTCATGAGACTTAGCCGACGACGACGCTTGGTGGGATCTCCTGCTGAGAATGAAGGCCAAGTCTCGGCTCTTGGACTCCAGGACGGAAGTCCGTGTGAAGAGACCGATCGTAACGACGGTGGTTTGGGCCATGACAGACGCACTCCCTCTCACCCGGGCCGGTGGTAGTCCCGCTGGGGCACGGGGGGCACGAGCCAGCAGGCAGAAAGCCGGGTTGCATACTGCGGAGTACACACAAAGGCTTCCTTTGCGCGGGATCCATTTATGGCCGACAGGACTGCAGTGTTTTGCTGATATATTGCCGATTATTACCAGGCTGCAGTGCTATAACCCCAGCAAGCGGCTGGTTGGCTTAGGGAGCCGCTGTGCTCTCTCTGCCCTTGGCTAAGCAGCGTGGCCTAGCGGAAAGAGCCTAGGTCGGAAGTCAAAGGACCTGGGTTCTCATCCCCCCTCTGCCATCTGCCTGTTGTGTGACCTTGGGCAAGCCCCAACTTCTCCGGTCCTCAGTTCCCTCATCTGGAAAATGGGGACTTAACATCCGTTCTCCCTCCTACTTAAAATGGGAGTCCCATGTGGGACCTGATGATCT
Source organism: Ornithorhynchus anatinus (assembly GCF_004115215.2). Classification (NCBI taxonomy): domain Eukaryota; kingdom Metazoa; phylum Chordata; class Mammalia; order Monotremata; family Ornithorhynchidae; genus Ornithorhynchus; species Ornithorhynchus anatinus. The sequence goes on from NC_041734.1 coordinate 20,636,432, forward strand.
TGTATCTACCCCAGTGCCTAGTTCAGTGTTTGGCACAGAGTAAGGACTTAAAAATACCACTGTTATTTTTCAGGATTCCTAACCAACCTGTCCATGTTGCAGAACATCCTAGGCGGCGGCTTTGAGGAGTGACCTTTATCATTGATGACGAAACCCCACTCATTCAATCATATTTACTGAGCGATTATTGTGTGCAAAGCACTATACTAAGCATTTACCCCAGCAGACATTCCCCTACCTACAAATCACAACTAAAAGCGGGGTCTCCTCGTACCCCAAACTGGACCGACATCGGGGCTACTAGTCAGTCTCACGTAACAAAGGGGACCTTACTAGAAGGTGTCTTCCTACATGGCAGGTCCTGGTTAAGTATCGGCTCCTTTCAGACTTCAAAAAATAACGTCTTTTAAGAAGAAGAGCTGCTGCTGTCACGGAGTAGTTCCAGGGAAATGTGACACGCCTACTCCTTGAGAGTTGAGAGCCACCGGGAAGGAACCCAGGGGTGCCCCATTTAAAACATTCATTCGTTCATTCAGTCGTATTTATTGGGCGCTTACTGTGTGCAGAGCACTGTACTAAGCTTTTGGGAAGTACAATTCAGCAACAAATAGAGACCATCCCTGCCCATAGCGGGCTCAGTTGTTAAAGGAAATCCTCACACACCAGATCAGAACCTGGAAAAAAAATTTAGGTTACATGGATAATCAGGCGGCATGCCAAAAATGAATTCAATATCCTTTGTTTCGTCCTTTTATTTCATTTGGGTTTCCCTTTGCTGAAAGCCTCGGTCCAGGGTATTCTCAATGCATCTGTTACGTGCTGTTATTTATATTCTCTTAATCCAGCAAAGTAGTGCATTGGTAAATGTGTACAGGACCAGAGCAGGGTGTTGTTTTTTTTTTAAATAATAATGGTATTTGTTAACCACTTACTGTGTGCAAGGCACCGTACTAAGCACTGGGGTGGAGACAAGCAAATCAAGTTGGACAGAGTCCCTGTCCCACATGGGGCTCAAAGTCTCAATCCCCAATTTACAGATGAGGTAACTGTGGCGCAGAGAAGTGAAGTGACTTGCCCAAGGCCACTTAGCAGGCAAGTGGCGGAGCCAGCAATGATTTCCAACACCCACTTGGCAGAAAGGCTTTCTTTTGCCTGTGCTCCTCTTGTTAGATTTGGTAGTCAAAAGGAAGACTTATGATGGCCAGGTCACATGGTCAGTGTCCATCAGTTCGTGATAAAATTACATTTAAATCAGAGAAGATTCTAGAGATAGGACTGTGTTGCTTTCCCTAATGATGCCTTCACCCACACACATAGATGATAAAGTAGGAAGAGAACAAATAAAAAGTCAGCAAAATGAACAACCGGCCACAAAAAAAGTCTTTTAAAAATTCCTTAAACTGGCTCAAGGAAAAGTACAGGAGGAAACACCCTAAAAGCCTATTGTTTGATTGCTTGCTTTGATTTTTCCTCTCCGGGTGATTCCCATGTCTCCTGGTAGGTGCAGAAATGTAATTAAGGACCTGAAATTCAATAAATTCAAGCAATCCTGAAAGGAAGCCAGGCCATCTGAATATACTACACACAGCTTCCAAGGATTCGAAGCCGTTTCTAATTTCTGCTTTTGCTCTTTCCCTCGGGAGGATTCTCGGTGCTATGGGATATGTGAGAACAGCCCAAAAGGCCCGCAAAATGTTGAATATCATATGGAAGGGTGAGGAAAACAAAAAAGGCACGCTTTTGCCGGGATATGAAACCATGCTGTATCTCTGTTTGAATTCTGTGTGCAGTGTGGTTCAGTTCGATGTGCCTCGGAAAAGACCTAAGATATTTAGATTTAAAGAGGGGCAACCAAGATGATGACAGAGACAGAGGAGCTTCCGAGAGGATTCCTGGAAAAGATTAGGCCCAGACAGGGCACCATTGACACTTACAAAATCAGGCAAGGGTGGACAAGGGTACACCTCATCTACCACAACCATTGAAGCGGACAGTGCTAGATTCAAAAGAAGAGGAACCACTTTTTCATTCAGTGGAGGGTAGAATCCGTTACTACAGGAAGTTATGCACATGAGAAGTCGAGGGAAGGGGGAAAAAAAACCAACCAAAGTCTGAGATGTTAGACGGACCATCCCCAACCATTAGGACACAACGTCAAGGATGGTAACCAGCCGAACCGTCACCCCCAACATCCTGTTGCCACAATTCGTTGCAGAATCCTGAGCTGGAGGTATCAGTAATATATTTCCTCTAGTAATAATAATGGCATTTACAAAGCGCTTACTATATGTCAAGCACTGCTCTAAGCATGGGGAAGATATAAATTGGGTTTTGTTGGGGTTTTTTAACGGTATTTGTTAAGCACTTACCATGTGCCAGGCCCTACACTAAGCGCTGGAGGAGATACGAGCTAATCAGGTGAGACACGGCTCACAGCTCACATGAGGCTCAGAGTCTTAATCCCTGATTTTCAGATGAGTTAACTGAGGCAGAGAGAAGTTAAGTGACTTGCCCAAGGTCACGCAGAGTAGACAAGGGGTGGAGCTGGGATTAGGACCCAAATTAATCAGGTTGGATGCAGTTCCAGTCCTACATGGATACACCCACTAGGCACAGACTAAGAGGGCGGGGAAACAGGTATTTTAGTCTCCTCTGTGCTTTCCTTGGACGCAGGGATTGTTTCCGCCTACTCTATTGTATCTTACTCTCCCAAGCACTTAGTACAGAGCTCCACACAGAGCAGGCGCTCAAATGACATCGATTCAATCAATGGTATTTATTGAGTGCTTATTGTGTGTGGAGCACTGTACTGAGCGCTCAGGAGAGTTCAACACAACAGACACATTGACTGATCGATTATGGTCTAACACATCGCTCCTTTAGGTGGTGTCCCAGTAGTTCCACCCTGCACCCCCCCAATATTCCCTTCGGAGTCCATGAATATCGTCAGTCTGACGATGTTTCTTTGGGTGTCTGGAGGAGCAGAGGGAGAAGAGAGGCAAGACAATACTACTGAAACGCCGCAACTTGAGAGACTGAAATAGACACCAGGACTCACAAATGTCAGCACGTTTGTAAATCATAAATCCTGCCTAAGCTACACGGGGGCAAGCCTGTTTGTTGAGGTAGCGTGACTCACTCCCCTCCCGGCTTGGTTTGCTGACTTGACCTGTTAAGGGATAAAGCCGAGATTCAGATGGTCGCTTCTGTACAAGATGAGGAAGACAATCGTTGATACTGCGCTTCTCCTATTTGAAAAAGGCCAGGAGTTAAGTAAAAGGCCCTCATTTACCCTGAAAAGCATTCGATCATTGTTCCTATACAACAAAATAAAAGTTGAACGACTGAACCAGCCAAGAGGATGCCTTTAACAGTGATCTGCCTAATATTAGGTTGGAATGCAAGAGTAAGTGTGACACTGCCTATTCCTGGTCTGTTCTGCAGTTCAAAGTCATTGCCAGAAAAGGAACAGTTTAACAGGTCTTGCCTCGTAACTTTTAAATATAACATTTTCTAAGTTTAAAGAGAAAAAAACTAGCCATCTCCCTCCCTCTTCACATCCAGCCGACTACTACTCTCCCCACTTTCAAATTCTGAAATCTTCGGAGGCAGCCCGGAGGCCTTCCCTGATTAAGTTCTCCTCTTCCCATCCTCCATCTGCCCGTGCTACCACTTCACCCCTTCCAATTCACCCGGGTTCTTGGGGGCCCCGCACCCCACTCCCAATCAATCTCTTCAATCTCTGGGTTGCTTCCTCCTACCTGTATTTCATTCATTCATTCGATCGTATTTATCGAGCAGTATCAGTATTGGTCTTCCACCTTCGGCTTGAGCCTCTAAGCTCCTTGAGGGCAAGGATGGAGCCTAACTCGATTCTCTCCCCTCCAGAGCAGCTGCTACACTGTTCTGCATTACCCGACGCGCTCAATACTGTTGATGACCGAGGACACATCTTCCCATCTGGCCACCATTACCTAGTAACCTAAGATTTCTGTCCGACTAAAAATCAGCCAGTTTACGCTGAATGAAAACAAACATGTCAAGGTACATGAGACACTGGGCTCTTGTGGCAACAGAGCCGCTTTAGAAACAAGCCACCCCCCCTTACAAAACTTTTGAATCAGCATAGGAACGGATGAATCACAATGCACGGGAGAGATCTTACTCCTCACAGGAGCCGCTGTGGCCCCTGGAATGAGGGGGAGGTGGGCCGGGCTTTGGCCCAGGGGCCCTCCTGGGTGCCTCAGTTTCCCACAGAGGAGGCAGCAACCTCCCCTTCCCCCATGGGGGTGCCCCAAGGGACCAGGCAACAACAGTCGGGCACGGATCAGAGTTGGTGTTTGGGGAAGGGCAGACGTTTCCTTCCAACAGAGTCCTCTCCCCTCCTGCTCAGACACCAAGAGGGAGGCTTTTGATCACCTGCCCTAGTAGGAAACCAGCCTCTGGACCAAAAGAAATTCCCTCCTTTCGCCTGCCTGATTTAAAAGGCTATTTTTCTGAGCAGATACCATTAAATTGCCCATTCTCTGTCCATTAAAAATGTGGCAGTTCTACAACCAGGGAAGAATTTAATATCTTTCCAGAGGTTAGGCTACTGAATATTTTAAAAAAAATTATCTCCTGTATAATTTATTACATTTAATTGTTCCCTGCTGGACTGTGAATTATGGGCATAATAATAGCACACACTGGTTGGCTTTTGTTTCCATCTATCATTTCAACAAAACCAACTGCCATGACAATATAAGTCTAGAGCAGCTGTTTCACTGTCATTGGCATATCTTCTTAGAGTACAAGTGATAAGTGTGTGTACGTGTGTATAGAGCAGCTAAAATTTTTCATAGGGATTGTTAATCAACAACTTGCATAATAATTGATTACTGAGTCACTTCAAACCTTTAATACATACATTAAAGAGATAATAGGAATTTATGGTCAAAATCAAACACCCTGAAAGCTCTAACTTGCCCTGAGAACGGGCCCCCAGTTTGGATTAACTACTTTTTGCTTCAGAGAGTCACGATAGACCTTCAGAACCTCCAGCTTCTTTTTTTTTTACCCCTCAGATTAAAAATAAGGGATGAAAAAGGAAAGCCTCATGTAAATATGTACATATTCAACATAGTAGTCTCATATCTCAGTTTGCTAACATAAGAAAATACCAAAGTCATTTGAAAGAGAAATCCCAAAACCCCACTCATCAGTTCACTTTTTCTAAAACCACAGATAAGTAAACAGACTCTTGAAAAATGTCCAGCACAAAGTACTCCTAAAATTGATCCATGGTATCGATTGAGCGCTTACGGTCCACAGAGCATTGTACTAAGCACTTGGGAGAAAGGGTTGGTAGACACATTCCCTGCCCACAAGGAGCTCACATCTAATTCACCACGAATGCCAAGATTTTGACAAAAATGACAACAAATGACAGGCGTTTTGTTTACCGAACTTGAACTTTTCTCAAGTAGTACCTAAACAACACACAAAAGGGAAACCGGGCAAAGGGACGGGGTGGAAATCACTGTGCACTTGAAATATAAAGTAATGCCCCAAGGCTGGGTAGAGTGGGGGAGAAGGGGTTTTAAGGAAATGTGTGGAGGGGGTGGGGGAGAGGAAACCGAATTAGCAGAGCAGCCAGAGAGAGACATTTGAAAGAGAACTAGGACAACCTTGGGCACATGATTTGGGGGAAGGAGAAGCAATTGCTAGCCGAGGCTGGGGACCAAAAAAGAGAACAGGGGGACTCGGTCAACCAAAGGCGAAGGATGTGGAAGGGAGGGTTGCCAACCTCCCGGCTCGGGACAGAGAACGGGGGCGAGCCGGGATGGGCTGAGCTTGGTTAATGGAGTCTAGGCACAGACACAAAAGGCATCTGGGCAGGTCAGGACCCATTCAAGCAGCTTCCTAGGCACCCCTGGCATCCCCCTGAGCCATCCACTTGCATCCTCAGACCCTCTTCTGGTGTGCTTCACAGTGCTACTGGTCTTGCCTGGGCCCTGGGTTTCTGTCCTATGTGGGGCTCCAGGTAACTGAGGCAGGAAGGAAAAGAAAACCTGGGATGGGGCGAAGGGAGCTAAAGTGATCCAGTTGGAGCCTGCCCACCGGTTAGGGAGTGAATCTGTTTACTGTCCTCTCCCAAGCACTTAGTACAGTGCTTTGCACATAGCAAGTGCTCAATAAATTCGACCGAATGAATTACTACAGAGAAAAGCGCAATATCAAGAGCAGGACGAAGCAGCAGGGCCTAGTGGAGAGAGCACAGGCCAGGGAGTCGGAAGAAGCCTGGTCCTACTCCTGGCTCTACCGCTTGCCTGCTGTGCGACCTTGGGCAAGTCACTTCACTTCCCCGGGGCCTCAGTGACCTCATGTGGAAAAAGGGGATTAAGACTATGAGCTCCATGTGGGGCCTGGACTGTTTCCAAACCTGATTAGCTTGTGACCACTCCGGGAGCTCAGGTCAGCACCTGGCACATAGTAAGCGCTTAACGAATGGTGGAAGGGAGGGGAAAGAGGGCGGTCTGGTGGCGGATAATGGGGAAGGCCATAGGCTAGGAGAGCAGGGTGTGGGTGGGTGTTGGGTGGAGAGAGGGACTTTGTGCAGGTTTGAGAGAGAAAGTGGGGGGGTGGGGGGTGGATAATGAGGGAGGCCATAGGCCAGGAGAGCAGGGGGTGGGTGTGAGGAAGGTGCTGGGTGGGGAGAGGGGCTTCGTGCAGCTATGGGAGACAAAGCGGGGGGCAGGAGGTGGTGGATAGCCCGTCACTGGGCAGGGATTGTCTCTATCTGTTGCCAAATTGTACGTTCCAAGCACTTAGTCCAGTGTCTGGACATAGTAGGCGCTCAATAAATACTACTGAATGAATGAATGAATAATGGGGGAGGCCACAGGCCAAGAGAGCAGGGGGTGGGTGTGAGGAAGGTGTTGGGTGGGGAGAGGGGCTTCGTGCAGCTATGGGAGACAAAGTGGGGGGGGCAGGAGGTGGTGGTTAGCCCATCACTGGGCAGGGGTTGTCTCTGTTGACGAAGTGTTCATTCCAAGCACTTAGTACAGTGTTCTGCACATAGTAAGCGTTCAATAAATACTACTGAATGAATGAATGAATAATGGGGGAGGCCACCGGCCAGGAGAGCGGGAGTGGGGGTGTGGGGGTGGGGTGTTGGGTGGGGAGAGGGGCTTCGAGCAGGTATGGGAGAGAAAGTGGGGGCCAGGAGGTGGTGGGCAGCCTGTCACTGGGCAGGGGTTGTCTTTATCGGTTGCCGAATTGTCCATTTCAAGCGCTCAGTACAGTGCTCTGCACATAGTAAGCGCTCAATAAATACGATTGAACGAACTAGTAAGCGCTCAATAAATCCTATTGAACGAATGAATGAATAATGGGGGAGGCCACGGGCCAGGAGAGCAGGGGACGGGGGTGTGTGGGTGTTGGGTGGGGAGAGGGGCTTCGTGCAGGTAAGGGAGACAAAGTGGGGGGCAGGGGGCGGCGACTAGGAGGAGAAGGGGCTTCCAGGGGGTCGGGTGGGGTCGGGTGGGGTCGGGGCGTCACCTGTATTGCTTGAAGAGCCGGTCGGACTCCTTGAAGCCGTTGTTGAGCAGCATGTTGATGCCTGCCAGGGCCAGCTCGGCGTCCTCGGGGGCCACGGGCGGGGACCCCGGCCCCACCCCCGCCCCGACCCCCGGCCCCGCAGGATCGTCGTCCGGGCGGCGGGGGGGCGGCGGGGGCGGCTGCTGCTCCGCCCCGGCCATGGCGGAGGGGAGGAAAAGGGAGAGGACAAGGAGAGGGAGAGGGAGAGGGAAAGGCAGAGGGAGAGGGAGAGGGAGCGGGCCGGTCCTGGGCGGCGGAGCCCGAGCCCGCAGTCCCGGAGGCGGCGATGACAGCGGGGCCGGGGGGCGGGCCCGGGGGGCGGGGGGCGGGCCCGGGCCGCCGCCGCTGCGGCTGCGGTGACTTTAGCTGGGGTCGGGGCCGCCCAACGTGTCGCAGCCGGTGAGGACCCCGCGGCGGGCGGAGGGCGCGGGGGGCTCCGCCTGGACCCGCAGGTCCATGCCCTCAGCCGGACCCCCGCCGCCCCGCCATCGCCGAACCCCTGAGCAAAGCGCTCTGCTCGCCCTCTGTCTCTCCCCCCCCCCCCGATCTCTCTCAGTCTACCGCCCTCAATTGATGTCTCCCCCCAATCTCTCCCCCCTCGATCTCCCTCTGTCTCTCCGCCCCCTCGATCTCTGTCTCTCCCCTCTCGATCTCGGTCTGCCTCTCCCCCTCAACGTCTCTCCCTTTTCGATCTCTCCCCCTCCCTCGATCTCCTCAGTCTCTCTCTCCGCCCTCAATCGATGGCTCCCCTCTGTCTCTCCCCCGTCGATCTCTCTCTCCCCTCTCGATCTCAGTGTCTCTCTCCCTCAATCTCTCTCCCCTCTCGATCTCTCAGTGTCTCTCCCCCTCAATCTCTCTCCCTTTTCGATCTCTCTCTCCGCCCTCAATTGCTCTGTCCCCTTTCTTCTCTCCCCCTCAATCTCTCTCCCCTCTCGATCTCTCAGTGTCTCTGCCCCTCAATCTCTCTCTGTCTCTCTCCCCATCGATCTCTCTCTGTCTCTCCCCTCTCGATCTATCTCTGTCTCCCTCCCCCTCAATCTCTCTCCCCCTCGATCTCTGTGTCTCTCTCTCCACCCTCAATTGATCTCTCCCCTCTCGCTCTCTCAGTCTCTCTCCCTTTTCGATCTCTCTCTCAATCTCTCTCCGCCCTCAATTGCTTTCTCCCGTTTCTTCTCTCCCCTTTCTTCTCTCCCCCTCAATCTCTCTCCCCTCTCGATCTCTCTCTCTCAGTCTCTCTCTCGGCCCTCAATTGATCTCTCGCCTCCCTGTCTCTCCTCCTTCGATCTCTGTCTCTCCCTCCCCCCCCCCCCCGTCTCTGTGTCTCTGTGCCGGTCTCTCGCACGCGGGGGGGGCGGGGCGGGAGAGGCCGCTCCCCCGCCTCCTGCCGCAGCCCCGCCCCCCCGCGCGTGCGCACGCCCGCCGGCACGCGCCCGGCGCTGACGGAAGACCGCCGGGGAGCCCCCGTGCGCCCGCACCACTCGGGGCGCGGGGGGGGGGGGACGGGGCGGCCCACCCCCTCCCGCCCGGACACGGACGGCTAGCGATGACCGTTCCACCTCCCTCCCTCTTCTTCCTATCGGCCCTCAGAGGCGGGATCCCCCGCCGGTGGGGGCGGTGTCCAGGCTAGCCTCCTCCCCGACTCCCCCCCCCCCGCCTTTCTGACAGTTGGGGTCGTCCGCGGGGAGGGGATTCCCGAGCACGTGCCAAGCCGGGAGCTCGCGGGGGGGAGGTCATTCATTCATTCATCATTCACTCATTCGGCCAGACGCATTGACTGAACGCTTACTGTGGGCAGAGCACTGTACTGAGCGCTTGGAAAGTACAATTAGGCAGCAAAGAGAGACCATCCCTACCCAACAAAGGGCTCACAGGGTAGAAAGAGGGAGACAGCAAAACAAAGCAGGTGGACAGGCATCAGTGGCCTTAATGGAAATAAATAGAATGGTAGATGTATACGTGTCATTAATAAAATCAATAGAATAATAAATATATATATATACACACACAAGTGCTGTGGGGAGGGGTGGTAGAGCAGTAGGGGCTGGGCAGGCACGCACTTCGGTTGGGGGGGCAGCAATACCTGCGTGACTCAGTGGAAAGAGCCTGGGCTTCGGAGTCAGAGGTCATGGGTTCGACTCCCGGTTCTGCCACTTGGCAGCTGTGTGACTGTGGGCAAGTCACTTCACTTCTCTGGGCCTCAGTGACCTCATCTGTCAAATGGGGATTACCTGTGAGCCTCACGTGGGACAACCTAATTACCCTGTATCTCCCCCAGCGCTTAGAACAGTGTTCTGCACATAGTAAGCGCATAACAAATACCAACATCATCATCATCATACCTAGGCCATCTTGGAACTCTCAAGCACCAAATTTCTCATTTGAGGGAGGTTAGAGCCATCAGCGGTATTTATTGAGTGCTTACCCTGAGCAGAGGACTGTACTCAGCATAGCACCTGTCCATATATATTATTTATTACTCTATTTTATTAAAGGTGTATATCTATGATCCTATTTATCTATTTTGATGGTAGTGAGGGCTGTCCATTCATTCATGCAATTGTATTTATTGAGCACTTACTATGTGCAGAGCACTGTACTAAGCACTTGGAATGTACAATTCAGCAGCAGATGGAGACAGTCCCTGCCCATTGACGGGCTTACAGTCTAATCGGGGGAGAACTACTTTTCTTTTGCTGTCTCCCCCTTATAGACTGTGAGGCCGTTGTTGTGCAGGGATTGTCTCAGTTGCCGAATGGTACATTCCAAGCACTTAGTACAGCGCTCTGCACACAGTATACGCTCAATAAATACGATTGAATGGAGTGTCACTGTCAGCCGTGTCATCTTCAAACCGAAAGACGACTTCTTCATCTCTGGAGGGGTGCCATTTGGACCTGGGGCTTTCCAAAGGACGTTAGATATATGTGATAGTAATAAAAATAATTATAGTAATAAAAATTAGTAATAAAAAATGAGAGTATTTGTAGAGCACTTACTGTGTGCTAAGTGCTGGGTAGAGACAAGATGATAGGTCGGATACAGCCCGACCCACACAGGGCTCACAGCTTCTAGACTGAAAGTTCCTCCTCCAGACTAGAAGCTTCTAATGGACAGGGAACACATCTAGCCACTCTGATTAATCGTACTCTCCCAAGCACTTAGTACAGAGTTCTCCACCTGGTAAGTGCTCAATAAATCCCATTGATTGGTTGCCTGACTGATTGGTAGATAAGGGGGAGGAAGGACCAGTGGTATGGAATCGCCATTTGAAAGATGAGGAAAGTGAGGCACAGAGAAGTTAAGTAACTTGCTCAAGGTCACACAGTAGGCAAGTATGGAGCACCCACCAAAAGTCCTGGATGCCCCTCTCAGAAATCATAGGTAGTTTCCTACAATTAGCCATCTCACGTTTCTGCTCTAAGCCTTCATTTGCCCTACCCCATCTCCCTTCGATCAATGTCAACCAATCATGTTTACTAAGTGCTTACTTGTGCAGTGCACTGTACTAAGCACTTGGGAGAATACAAGATAATAGAGTCGGTAGACATGGTCCCCAAAGCAATTCTATGCATATTCGTAAGGATCTTTTATCCTGTAGTCTTCCAAGAGCTCGGTACATTGCTCTGCACCCAATAAGGGCTCAATAAACAAGATTGATTGATTGGTTGATGCTGCAATCCTTTAGAGAAGAGCCAGAGGTCCTGGGTTCTAATTTCGCCTCTGCCACTTAGGACACATTCTTCTGATAACTCTGAGAAGCAGCATGGCTCGGTGCAAAGAGCCCGGGCTTGGGAGTCAGAGGTCATGAGTTCGAACCCCGGCTCTGCCACTTGTCAGCTGGGTGACTGTGGGCAAGTCACTTAACTTCTCTGTGCCTCAGTTACCTCATCTGTAAAATGGGGATTAATTGTAAGCCTCACGTGGGACAACCTGATGTCCCTGTATCTACCCCAGCGCTTAGAACAGTGCTCTGCACATAGTAAGCACTTAACAAATACCAACATTATTATTATAACTCTCATGCACTTAGATATGGTGCACTGCATTGCTAGAGGAAACAGTTGTGCACTTGTGTGGTGTCAGACACGGGGTGCTGTAGCACGTGTTTTCCTTCTCATGGGGTTCGTCCCGGTTCTGCCACTTGGCTGCTGGGTGACCTTGGGCAAGTCACTTCACTTCTCTCTGCCTCCATTCCCTCATCTGTAAAATGGGGATAAAGATGGTGAGCCCTATGTGGGACAGGGACTGCGCCCAACCCAATTATCTTCTATCTCCCCCAGCGCTTAGAACAGTGCCCTGGCACAAAGTAAGCACTTAACAAATACCACAGTTATTATTTCAAGAAGAAAATGTCCGGTGTTAGAGGAGACCTGACTGTCTTGCTCTTCTAGCCTCCATTGGCCTTTGGTTCAGCTCACACTGAAGGAAAGATAGAAGGGATGGTTTAGAGTGATTTTCCTGCCACTTCTCAGGAAAGTGTATCATACTTGACATAAAATTGCATCCAATAAAGCCAATTGAATTGCCAAGATGTGGTTTCAGAGGAGCTAATTTTACTGCCATTTTCAAAGCTGTCCCTTTTTTTTTCATTTTAAATGCAGTCAGCATCTGGTCGGGTGGATGATTGTCCACGAAGAGGAGCTGGGGCAAAAGGTCAGGTCTGCTGCACTTAGAGGAAACCCTGGGAAACCACCTGGATTCGTTAAAAACCCTTCTCCTGCAGCCACTGACCAAATATTGCCGCCAATTTATGTGGAAAGATTTCGACCTGGGGAATAATACAAAACTGCCTCAGTGTGTAAAATTTTTGCTGAGACACAGCCCACTCTCAATATTTGGGTACAAAGCACCCGGGTCATTCGAGGCCGATTTCCCAGCGGGGATGTTCAGACTTAGTTGTGTTCAGTGTATCCACTGGGCACTGTGGAGTAAGATGACGACGGAACGTGATAATTGAGAAGCACTATGGTGTAACAGATAGAGCACAGGCCTGGAAGGCAGAAGGTCATGGGTTCTAATCCCCGCCGACTGCCCTTGGTTGCGGAGCTAGTTTCCTTGGGGTTGAATGACCGGCAGCTGCCTTTTCCTCCTGTGTTTGGCCTTGATCCTCTGCTCCTTGTGAGATGCCCCTCAGCAGCTGCTTACAGGGCACTGCTTTCATTAGAGGTGCATGACAGGTGAGAAGCAACCCTGAACCAGTGCCTCCAGTGAGCAGAGCACTGAACAAGATGCTTACTGCATGCAGAGCACTGGATGGGTTTATTATCTTATTGTCATTATTGTAGTATTTGTTAAGCACTTACTATGTGCTGTCCCACATGGGACTCACAGTCTAAGGAGGGAGACCAGGTACCGAATCCCCATTTTGCAGATGAGGGAACTGAGGCCCGGAGAAGTGAAGTGACTTGCCCAAGAGCACTGGGCAAAGCACTTGAGAGAGTACAATACTACAGAAGTAGCAGACTCGTTCTCTGCCCAGAATGAGTTTTGCACCTGTGCCATCTGAAAAGGGGCTCCGAGCCGGCTTCCCGCTGTAAGGGCTCACAGCATTGGCTTAGCGGAAAGAGCGCGGGCTTGGGAGTCAGAGGATATGTCTGCTTGTCTGCTGTGTGACCTTGGGCAAGTCACTTCACTTCTCTGTGCCTCAGTTCCATCTAAAAAATCAGACAGAAAATTGCTCTCCTGCACTTCAAAACCTTATTGAAGGCACATCTCCTCCAAGAAGTCTTCCCTGACTAAGCCCTCCTCTCTTCTCCCACTCCCTCTTTACCTCTTACTTGCTCCTTCATTCATCCTCCCTCCCATCCCCAGAGCACATATGTATATATCTGAATAAATATGTAATTCATTTATCTATTTATTTATGAATATTAATGTCTGTCTCTCCCCTAGACTGTGAGCTCACTGCGGGCAGGAATGTGTCTGCTTGTTATACCGTACTCTCCCAAACACTAAATACAGTGCTTGGCACACATTAAGTGCTCAATAAATACGATTGAATGAATGAATGAATAAAATGGGGATTAAGACGGTGAGTCCCATGTGGGACAGGGACTGTGTCTAACCCGATTACCTTGTATCTACCCCGGCGCTTAATACAGTGCCTGGCATGTAGTAAGCACTTAACAAATACCTCAGTTATTATTCTGAGCACCTCACCACCTCAACAGGGGAGGCAGAAGAGGCAGGGTATGGAAAGCTAGCTCAGTGATTAATTACTATTTTCAGCCAGAGCCATGCTTAATTGTCTGTTTCAGGCAAGAGAATTTGGTCAGCAGGCTCAGGACGGCTAATTTTACCTTGCACCGAGCAGCTTCCTGCTGGGACCGTGAACGTGCAATCTGGGGGCGGTGGAGGAGGATGGAGCCAAGGTCTGTATGAGGCCTCACAGAAATGCAGCTCTGTTATATTCTCGTCATGGATTGAGCTGAAGCTGAAGCTTTTTTGGCTTTACGCACTAAAACAGGGAGGAGATCGTCCAGAAAACAGACAGGAATGATGGCAGAACTTACATTCAGGGACGCTGGCTGTATTTCACCTGGAGAAATGGTCTAGTGGACAGAGCCCGGGCCTGGGAGTCAAAGGACCTGAGTTCTAATCCCGGATCCACCACTCTCTGCCCAAAGTGACTTGGGGCAAATCACTTTGTACTTCAGTTACCTCCTCTATTAAGACTGTGAGTCCCACGTGGGACCTGGACTGAGTCAGTCAGTCGATCATATTTACTGAGTGCTTACTGTGTGCCTGGCGCTACTAAGCACGTGGGAGAGTACGATATAACAGCAAACATACATTCCTCTAGACCGTGAACTCGTCGTGGGCAGGAATGTGTCTGTCTGTTGTTATATTGTATTCTTCCAAGAGCTTAGTACAGTGCTTTGCACACAGTAAGCGCTCAATAAATACGACTGAATTGAATTTCCTGTCCACAATGAGCTTAGAGCCTAGAGTCCAACCTGATTAGCTTGTATCTATCTTAGTACAGTGCCTGGTACACAGTAAAGGCTTAACGAATACCACAAAAGAACCCACCAAAAAACACTGTTCTGGGGAGAGTTTCAAAGAGGGGTGTCTGAGTAGCAATCTGGGGGCAGTCAGCTTCACCAAGAGTTTTCTTTTTGCCTTCCAAGGTGACATCATGGTAGTAATAGGTGCATTTAATGAGTGATTTACTAAGCACTTGTACAGAATAACAAAGTGACACATTCCCTGCCCACAAGGCACTTCCAATCCAACGGGAGAGCATAAAAATATTTCTACTAGAATCGTCAAATAAATCATTGGACATTTATCTATACAAGAGTGCTAAAAAGGGTGTAAATTAGTTGATAGAGCACAGGCCTAGGAGTCAGAGGACCTGGGTTCTAATCCCCATTCCACCGCTGGCCTGCTTTGTGATTTTGGGCAAGGCACTTAACTCCTCGGTGCCTCAGTTTCCTCGACTGTAAAAAATGTCCTCCCTCCTACTTAGACTGTGAGCCTCATGTGGGGCAAGCATTGGGCCCAAACTGATTAACTTGTATCCATCCCAGCACTTAGAACAGTGCTTGACACAGAGTAAGCACTTAACAAGCACTAAAAAAAAAGTGCTTGTGTTGGCTGGAAGGGTATTGTGGCTAGAGAAGCAGCATGGTTCAGTGGAAGGAGCCCGGGCTTGGGAGTCAGAGGGCATGGGTTCAAATACCAGCTCTGCCACTTGTCAGCTGTGTGACTTTGGGCAAGTCACTTAACTTCTCTGTGCCTCAGTTACCTCATCCGTAAAATGGGGATTAGCCTCATGTGAGCCTCATGCGGGACAACCTGATTATCCTGTAAATCTACCCCAGCGCTTAGAACAGTGCTCTGCACATAGTAAGCGCTTAACAAATACCAACATTATTATTATTATTATTAAATCCCGGCTCAGCCGATTGTCAGCTGGGTGATTTTGGGCAAGGCACTTAGCTTCTCTGTGCCTCAGTTACCTCATCCAGAAAATGGGGATTAAGACTGGGAGACCCATGTGGGACAACCTGATCACCAACATGATCCTCCCCAGCGCTTAGAACGGTGCTTTGCAAAGAGTTAGCACTTAACAAATGGCATCATTATTACTATTATTATTATAGAGGGTGCTGGAAAATCAATTCAGGAAAGCTTGTTGAAAGAGGTAGGATTTTTGTCTTGTCTTATGCTGTCCAGTCGTCTGCGACCCATAGCGACTCCATGGACACCTCTCTCCCAGAACGCCCAACCTCCGTCTGCAACCGTTCTGGTAGCGTATCCTTAGAGTTTTCTTGGTAAAAATATCCAAGTGGCTTCTTCCACACAGTAAACTTGAGTCTCCGTCCTCGACTCTCTCCCATGCCGCTGCTGCTCAGCACGGGTGACTTTTGACTTGTAGCAGATGGCCTTCCACTCGCTAGCCACTGGCCAAGCTAGGAATGGAACGGACAGGCCTCTGCTTGACTCTCCCTCCCATAGCCGAGACTGGCAGAGGACTGAAAACTCTCCAGGTTCGATCCTGAGAGGGGCTAGTACTTATGTACATATCTGTAATTTATTTCCATTAATGTCTATCCCCCTCTCTAGACTGTAAGCTCACTGTGGGCAGGGAATATGTCTGTTATATTGTACTCTCCAAAGTGTTTAGTACAGTGCTCTGCACACAGGAAGTGTTCAATATATACAATTGACGGCACCAGCAGAAATGAATGTGAGAGGCTTGAACAACAGAAAGGGATGGAGTGCACTGAGGCTGGGGGCCTTCTGGGTCAGGGTCACCTTAGAGTGGGCTTCAGACCTTTCCTGCCCTTCCTGGCTCCCCTCACGATCGGCTGGGTGTTTTTTGGAGGTTCACACCCACGAGGTGATGGTGTGCCTCTTCTGCTCAATTTGGGGTTTTAGGATGCTTGCTGTGGATCTTTGTGAAGTGCTGGGCATCCACCATCTTTGTGATGTCCCAGGCAGTTGACATCTTTGTGACGTCCCGGTCGGCCACCATCTTTGCTAGGGCCCACGCTGCGCTCACCTTCATTGCAAAGGGCGGTGGCCCTGACCACTCTGGCCTTGAGCCCCGAGGCGATGGCCCTCCTTGCCTACCGCCCGAAGCCGACCCCAGAGGGGGATCTAGGAATCAGTAGCCCCCAGAGAACAGAGGCCGCCCGGTTAGCTCATCGACACGGGACCCAGCTTTCATACTGGGTTGCTCCCAACACCTTGGGTGACTGGGCGGAAAAACTAGGTCCTGGGCATCTGCTCAGAGCCATCCTCAAATAGACCCTGCTCATCCCCTTCAGTTAAACCCTCCCTTTAAATGTGAATCCTGAAAATGCTGAGCAATAGAGCCTGGGCTTCAGAGTCAGAGATCATGGGTTCGACTCCCAGCTCTGCCACTTGTCAGCTGAGTGACTGTGGGCAAGTCACTTAACTTCTCTGTGCCTCAGTTACCTCATCTGTGAAATGGGGATTAACTGTGAGCCTCACGTAGGACGACCTGATTACCCTGTACCTACCCAGCCCTTAGAACAGTGCTCTACACATAGTAAGCGCTTAACAAATACCAACATTATTATTTAGCTCAACACTGACAGAGCCAAACAACTCATTTCAGGGGTCCAGAGGAGAATTATTAGCCAGTGTAATCCAGCTCCCAAAGCAGGAAAGGGAATGGCAGGTCAGGTCTTGCTGACCTCTACACAGAGCACTGTAGCCGGTACCTACAGTGTGAAGAACACTGTACAAGTCACCTATTGTGTGTGGGACATAGTCCTGAGAACCTGTTTATTATTATTATGCTATCTGTAAAGCACTTCTGTGTGTCAGGCACTCTAAGCACTGGGGTAGATACAAATTAAGCAGATTGGACACAGTCCCTGTCCTACACAGGGCTCACAAACTAGTAAGGAGAACAGGCACTGAATCCCCATTTTGTAGATGAGGAAACTGAGGCACGGAGAAGTGAAGTGACTTGCCCAAGGACACACAGCGGGCAACTGGCAGAGTCAGGATTAGAACCCAGGTCCTCTGACTCCCAGGCCCATGCTCTTTCCAGAGCACCGTATCAGGCTGTGAGCAGAACACTATGCAGATGTCCTTGAATTTGTAGAGCTTATTTTTCCAAGGTGCTTTCACACTTTTACCTGCCCAATATAACTTTTCCTGGGGGAAGGGGGTACAACAGGGAGAGGCAGGAATATCTCCATTTTGCAGATGGGGGAACGGAGGCTCAGATATGTTCAGTAATTCATCCAAAGTCACATGCAGGCCAGAAACCAAATAACTCCTGCCTAGCAGGCACCTGAAGAATGAACAGCTTAATGGTCCCACCTCTTTTAAAAAAAAAAAAGGTGTCTGTTAAGCACTTACTTTGTTCCAGGAACTGAACTGGGATAGGCACAAAATCATTAGGTCGGACACAGTCCTCGTCCCACATGGGGCTCACAGTCTAAGAAGAAGGAGTAGGATTTGATCCCCATTTTACAACTGAGGTAACTGAGGCCCAGAGAAGTTAAGCGACTTGCCCGAGGACACAGAGCAGACATGAGGAGGAGCCGGGGCTAAACGCCAGGACCTCCGAGTCCGGGGCCCGTGGTCTTTCCACTGGGCTGTGCTGCTTCCCATCTTGCCGGAGCTGGGACTTCTCGATGGAAGGAGGCACCATCCATCCAACGCTGTACATATGAAGGGACGACCCTCCATTTGGTGCATCAGGGCTGTGGCAATATCAAGATGCAGAGGGGAAACGTAACCAACTCCCTGGCTCCGACTGGGATGGAGAATTTTATTGGCAGTGCTAAGCCTGGAGAGCAGGGTCCAGCCTGAATTAAACCAATTGCTTCTGGCTTTCCAGTTTCAGGTCTCCGTTCAGCACTTGTTTGGGTAGCGGCAAAACAGCACGGCGGAATGACCTCGGAGTCAAGAGGGCCTGGGTTCTAATTCTGGCTCCGTCACTTGTCCGCTGTGTGAACTTGGGCCAGTCACTTCGCTTCTCTGGGCCTCAGTAATCTCAACTATAAAATGACTGTGAGCCCCACATGGGACAGGGACCGTGTCCCACCCAATTATCTTATATCCGATCCAGAGCTTAGTACAGTGCCTGGAACATAGTAAGTACTTAACTAATTCCACAATCATTATTATTATTATTATTACCCTGTTGTCACCAAAAGCCAGCTGGATAGAGGAAGCGTTTTAGGGACACGGTAAAACAAAGCCTCGGTCATTGCTGCATCCAGCCTGAAAATTGGGAGTCAGTTCCTGAGAAAAGATCAGCAGGATGCACCGCCATCAAGGAGGGGAGACGCTCCCTTAGAACCAAAGGGAAAACAGCACCAGGTGCTGTAAACATTAAACACAGCAACGCAACAAGGGACAACCATTTTGTCTGCACAATGCAGCCGGGGCTGCGGGCCCCAAATTGGCCTTTTCAGAGAGACACACACTTGCAGAGGAGGGGAGGGGGGGAATTTATCATCACCGGTGTCTTCTTCGAGTGTGAAGGACAAAGAAAATTAAATTGAGAGTGAAATTGGATCTTTTATGCACGTGGGCCCTCCAGACGGTAGCCCCAACACCAAAGCTGTGTGTGAAGAGGTGCTTCCGGCTCCGTTTGTATTCTTTGTCACCCGTAAGAAATTACATTTTGGCCCATCGGCCCCAAGAGGCAGGATTTTTATAGACCAATTCCCCCCAGGAATCACAGCGGCGGCCAATCGGGAGGGCAAGCCGGCCACGTTTTAATCGCCTCCTCCTAACATCTCTGGGGAGCGGTGGTGAGAGATCAAGGCGCACGGGTGATTACGAGCTCGCCCCACGCTGGGGCCGGAGGGGTCAGTGAGCGGGGCAGCCCATTAGACTGACTTCCCCGTGGATCTGTGAGGTGGCGGGGACAGAGACTGGGGCCCTGTTGACGGCGATGTCCCTCAGGCAGCCGAAGTACTGGTCTGACACAGGAAGCGACGATGGGTTCGAGTGAACTGAGAGAGAAAGAGACACACACTCAGTCCACAGCCAGGGAGTGAAAGCAGGGTAAAAA
This sequence comes from Ornithorhynchus anatinus, assembly GCF_004115215.2. Classification (NCBI taxonomy): domain Eukaryota; kingdom Metazoa; phylum Chordata; class Mammalia; order Monotremata; family Ornithorhynchidae; genus Ornithorhynchus; species Ornithorhynchus anatinus. The sequence continues at coordinate 20,656,029 of NC_041734.1, forward strand.
ACCCACAAACTTTGCGGGGGAGGAGGTCTCTTGAGACGCTTGTGGAAAGACCGGCTGAGCAGTACCGCCCAGAAGCCTGGAACCCTTCGTCTAAAATGTGGCACACAAGTGAGTAGCCATCCCTCCTGACCTAGGTGGACTCCAGAGACTGGACTCTAATCTCCACCCGTTCTCGTCCCAGATCTCAGCACCCAACGACACTAGTGCACGACCCATGAGTCTTATGCTGCCTTGGGTCAAAAGCCCATCTGATTGGCATATCTCCTATCTATCCCAGCGTATTGTGCAAAGTAAACGCTGAATCAAGACCCTACCTACGAACCCTTCCCCAGCACACCACCGAACCAGCCAAAAAAAAAAAAATAGCCAATGACAAAAAGGCAAAATGGTGGGAAGCCCACCGATACTGAATCCTTAATATGGTTCATATCTATGAACGGCCTTGCTCTTTCGGCAGTGTCGTTCTTGGCTCCTGATCCCTCCCCCAGTACCGTCTTTCCCCAGGATTGGCGGGAAGAGCACAGCCATGGAGGGGGACAACCCCCCCGCCAAAGAACAGTTAGTGAAGCAGTGTGGCCTAGTGGCTAGAGCACTGGCCCAGGAGTCAGAAGGACCTGGGTTCTAATCCTGTCTCCGACCCTTGCCTGCTGTGTGACTTTAGGCAAGTCACTTCACTTCTCTGGGCCTCGCTTAGCTCAGCTGTCAAATGGGGATTAAGAAGGTGAGTCCCATGTGGGACAGGAACTGTGCCCAAATCTATTTGCTTCTTAATATAGGGCCTGACACTTAACAACTGCCATTATTATTACCTGGGATTCCTCCAACGTAGAGGAGCTGGCCCAGGCCGGAGGGAAGGGAGGCTCGAGGGACGGTGACCTTGCTGCTGTCTGAGTCCAGCTTCAGATGGAGCATGTTCTCCTCCAATGTGACTGACAGAAAGAAACAAGTCAGACTATCTGCTGGCCACCCCCCACCCACCGCTATTGCTTGGCTCCACATTCCCTGCCCATAACGAGCTTACAGTCGAGAGGGGGAGGCAGGCATTCAAATAAATGAATAAATCACAGGTATGGACATAAGTGCTGTGGGGCTGGGAGCGGGGGATGAATAAAGGGAGCAAGTCAGTGCGATGCAGTAGGAAGTGGGAGAGGAGGAAAGGAGGGCTTAGTCAGGAAGGCCTCTTGGGGTGGCTTCAGTAAGGCTTTTAAGTTGGGGGAGCGTAGCTGTCTGTGAGATATGAGGAGGGAGGGTGTTCCTCGCTAGAGGGAGGTTGTGGGCGAGAGGTTGGTGGTGAAATAGAGGAGACTGAGGTACGGTAAGAAGCAAAGTGTACAGGCTGCTCGAGGGAAGGGAGCATGGCTACCAATTCATTTATATTGTACTCTCCCAAGCACTTGGTACAGCGCTCTGCACACGGTAAGAGCTCCATCAGTGCTACTGATCGATTGATTCCCGGCCCCTGCCTTCTCTCACTGGAGCCTGCCTTAGATGCGACGACAGCCCAGGATGGGGATCGGGAAGGAGAAAGGAGTGGGGGTTGTTGGCAGAAAGTCCTTCCCTCCCACCTCTGGCCAAGACAGCTCCCTGGGACCAAGTTTCCTTTCTGAGGAGCAGATATCGAACGTAGGCCTCTCCAGCAAAGCTGGGGGTTTATTTGGCCCCCTTGTTCTGCTCCGGATAGGAATATTTCTTTTCCCCCAGGGTCATCCAACCCGCCGCTGGCACTGCCCATCCTCTCCCCGGAAGCCCGGCCCGCAGATCCGGTACCTGCCACCGAGTGCCAGCGCCCGTCACACAGGGCCCGCTTGGGGCTGACCGACGTCGTGAACTCTTCCGAACCGCTGCCTGCAGTCGCGATGACCTGAAAGACAGATTCTTTCCTCAGCCACCAAGAAACGTCCGTTTCCCAGGGGTGGGAAGGGAGGAGGAAGACACCATCCCACTCACTGTCCGCAGTCTGGCAAGGGAGCCAAGTGGTCCAGCTCCAAACCCACCAGCCCATCCTCCCCCTCTCGGCTCTCCCTGTGCCTCTCTCATTCTCCACTCAAAGCGGTCACCCCGGTCACTCGCCCTCAAGGGAGGGCAGGAGGGCAGGAGGAGATGGGCTGGATCCTGGCCCGGGAGGAACAACGCATCATGGGACCAGGGCCACCCACTATGGTTTTGAATGGCAGCCTTTTCTGCTCATCCCTTCCTGTCTCCTGAGGCCCGGTCCCTTGTCCGAGTGGTCCGTGGAATGGATGAAAACTCAGCTTCCGGTCCAGGATCCCTCTAGACTGTGAACTCACCATGGGCAGGGACTGTATCTGTACACTGTCGTGCTGTACTCCCCCAAGAGCTTAGTACAGTCCTCTGCACACAGTAAGCGCTCAATAAATACTACCGAACGAATGAAAACCGCAGAATGAATGAAGGACATGGGGTCGGGGGGCACTTGTTGATTTGCGTTTCCTTTGCCTATCATCTGCACGCACCTTAAATAGGCAGGCTGTTTTCAAGTTACAACTAATACGAACGCATCCTTGCAAGTGGCCGTGACCCTCTCCTTCCTCAGCCCCAGAACCGCAGGGGCCGGGGAGATAGAGGCAGGTGGCATGGACCGGACCACGCCTCGGACCTCACGACTTGGCTCCGGACCCTTGGGGGACGGTGCCACAGTACGGGCCACGGGGCATTCTGTTGGGTTTTTGAAATGTCACTTGAAATGTTGAAATGTCAGAAGGCCACACCCTGCCTTTGAACTGCCTCAGCTGGGCCAGGATGCCTTAGGGGGTCAGCTGTGAAGTGGGCCTTCGGTGAGGGGAACGGGATGGGGTGTTGGCCCAATTGCACTGGGTGGGTGCCATATGGCAAGGGAGCAGGAATGGGTAGGAGGTGGAGGTGTGGGGGTGGCTCAGCAGGAACGGTCTGAAGGGAAATAGCAGATCAGATCATTTATCTGTACCTGTTTCCTCTCATCTGTAAAAGGGGGATATCTGTTCTACTTCCCTCTTAGACTTCTGAGCCCCATGGGGGACAGAGACTGTTTCTGATCTGACTGGGCTGCATCTGTCCTAGAGTTTAGCATAGTGCCTCGAACTTAGTGAACGCTTAACAGTAGGGAAGCAGCATGGTTTAGTGGAAAGAGCACAGGCTCGGGAGTCAGAGGATGTGGTTACTAATCCCGCCTCTGCCACTTGTTTGCGGTGTGACTTTGGGCGAGCCACTTCACTTCTCTGTGCTTCTGTTACCTTGTCTGGAAAATGGGGATTAAGGCTGTGAGCCCCAGGTGGCGCAACCTGATCTACCCCAGTGCTTAGAACAGTGCTTGGAACATAGTAACGGATACCATCAATCCAGCGCTTAGAACAGTGCTTGGCACATAGTAAGCACTTAAATACCATAATAATAATTATTATTATTACCACTATTATGACCATTATTGTTATTGATGAGTGTTCCTGTCTCCTCCCTTGCCTGGAAAACTACGATCAGCTGGAAAAGCTGGCGTCAGAAGAGCACCGCCAAGGCACCCGGACTCATCCTTGGGTATCCAGGCCAACTGAAGGGAATGTCCCGTTTCCCGGGATCGGAACATAAGGGGCCGTGGGGTCCCGGAGGGAAAAGGGGCCGGGAGAGAAGGTGGAAATGGAACCCAAGACTGGCATGGCGAGCCTCAGGGCGCTGCGGTGGACTGTGCCCGCTCACCTCTCCGTCGCGCAGGTACAGGCTGAGGTGCCAGCCGGCCTGGCTCCCAGTGTGCAACAGGACCCCTTGGAGGCTTCTGGGACGTACGCTCAACTCCACATGGAAGGCCTTCCCGCCTGGAATGGAGGGGGGCTCTGGAGAGAAAAAGAAGCCAACTCTCAGGGCTCAAGCCCCAGCCCTTAGCCCAGAGGCCCTGAGCCCAGAGGCCCCGAGGTGGGAGGCGAGGGTTTACCGAGGGCAAGGTGGCCTCCTCCTGGAGAGAAGTAGATCCCGGGCTCCAGCGGGCCCTCCAGGCAGGGGCTGACGCCAGAGTTCTCCGTCGGGGGCACCGCAGGCTTCCCGTCCACTTGGAAGTTCCTCAGGCAGCCCACGAAGCTGGGCTGGGGGAGGTGCTGCAAAACGTACACACGAAGCCTGGGTTCTTCATGGGGGAGAGGGCACGTGGGGACGCAGGAGGCCCAGCACCGGGACGGGTGGGTTGGCAGGAGCTGGACGCCCACACTACAGCCCCCGTCCCTACCCCGGTGCCCGCTCGGGTGGCACTCTAGCTAGTTTTTTCAGACTGTGGGGCTCACGGTCCTAATCCACATTTTGCAGTTGAGGTAAGTGTATCGCAGAGAAGTGAAGTGACTTGCCCCACGTCACGCAGCAGACAAGCGGCAGAGCCAGGATTGGAACCCAGGTCCTCCCGATCCCATCCCGCTCTGATGTTTGACTGCAACCCGAGAACCCGTTCGGCCCAGCCATTTCCCCCTTGGCAGCGGGAGAAAGAAGCCAGGGTTCCCTAAGAGGCAGGGAAGTCACGATAACAATAAATATTATTACTATGTTCATTCTTCAGTGTTCACTATAAAGCCAAGCATTGAACTAAGTACTGAGATTGATTCAAGATAACCAGGTCAGAAACGGTCCTTGTCCCACACGGGCTCACGGAATAGGTAGGAGGGAGAACAGATATCGAATCCCCATTTTACAGGTGAGGAAACTGAGGCACAGAGACATACCCAAGGCAAGCGGCAGAGCCGGCAAGCGTGAGAAGCAGCACGGCCTAGCACAGGCCTGGGAGTCAGAAGGACCTGGGTTCTAATCCCAGCTCTGCCACTTGTCAGCTGAGTGACCTTGGGCAAGTCACTTCACTTTTCTGCATCTCAGTTACCTCCTGTGTAAAATGGGGATTAATGCTGTGAGCCCCATGTGGGACATGGACTGTGTTCAACCTAATTATCTTGTATCTACTCCAGCGCTTAGAACAGTGCCTGTCACATAGTAAGTGCTTAACAAACACCATCATCATCACATCGGTCGGGTTTAGAACCCACGTCCTTTGTCTTCCAGGCCCGTGCTCTTTCCATTAGGCCACAGTGCTTCTTGAGTCCTCCCAGACTCCGGGCTGCAATCTGAACTCCCGTGGGGACCCTGGGTTTGGGGATCTGGTCCGAGGTGACAGAGCTTTTCTGGTTTCACCCCAAATGCGGGGAATTCAGTCAAACTACCTTTGGGCTGTGTGCGGTCAGGGAGCCGCGTGACCTGGAGAAAAGAGCCCAGCTGGCGAGTCAGAAGACATGGGTTCTAATCCCGACTCCACCACTTGCCCGCTGTGTGGCCGTAGGCAAATCACTTCACTTCTCTGTGCCTCTGTTTCCTCATTTATAAAATGGCACCATAAGCACCGTGGACCATAAGCCTCAGGTGGGACAGAGACTGTGATTGGATTGAACCTACACCAGTGCTTGGCAAACAGTAAGCACTTAAATGCCACAATAATAACAATCATCATCGTTGTCTTTACTATTATTAAGAAGCTGAGCAGAGGGCTTTCGAGTCCCCGAGCACCATCCTTCCCTCACACCAGTTCCACCCACCTGCTGGATTAGGGACAAGAAAGAAGGCTTATTCTTTGGACTTTGGGAACAAGCCAAGGCAGAGAGTCCAGGCAGAAGCATTGTAGTTTAGTGGCTAGAGCCCGGGCCTGGAAGTCCTTCTCACTCTAATCCCGGCTCTAAATCCCGGTTCTAATCCCGGCTCTGCCACATGTCTGCGGGGTGTCCTTGGGCAAGCCACTCCACTTCTCTGGGCCTCAGTTACCTCATCTATAAAAATGGGGATTAAGAACATGAGCCCCATGTGGGACGGGGACCGTGTCCAACCTGATTGACTTGTACCTACTCCAGTGCTTAGAACAGCGCTTGGCACAGAGTAAGCATTTACAGGTACTGTTCTTAAACCAGGGAAGGGGCAGCTAGCAGTCACCGGGGGCCCTGGTACCCCTGTCCCAACTGCCCCGGCCAGGACCACCTGCAGAGGAAGAGGGAGGCTGGTAGGCTTCCTTGCCCTCCCAGCTTTGAGCGTCCCTCTTAGGAACCAAATAATAATTGGGGTATTCGCTGACCGCTTACTATGTACCAGGCACTATACTAAGCACTGGAAAAATGCCCAAGACTTTGAAGCCTGCCGAGGGAGATGCTGCTCGCCCCATTGCTCTCGGGGTGACAGTAGGGAGGGGTGGGGTGTCTCTTGGATGTGTCCCTCCCAGCCAGCGGTCCTCACCTTTATTTTCGGCAGCAGAGGAGAACCAAGGTAGAAGGAGGTGTGGGGGTGCAAGGTGGAATTTCCAGCCCAACGCCCTTCCGGGGCACTCACACCATCGATGACAAGATGCCCCTTATTTCCATTCTGCCCGAATGCCACCTGGGAGACAAGAGATACCGTTCTAATTAGAGCCCGGTGACACCCATGCCAATAAGCCCTGACAGACAAGCCGCTGCAGCGACCATTTGGATAACATCCTATCCCGCTGCCCAACCACGGTCCAGCGTCCTGAGGCCAATGTGTGTCCATTACCACATGGGGGGAGAGAGGGGTTCAATGGGCCCAGAGAGCATGGCTGCCCGTGCTGGACCGGACCCTGGGCACCAGCCTTTCTCTTGCACCAGAGCAGGGAAGCGGGGAACGTGCCAATTTGATGCCGAGGGGGAACTGGCTGCCCTACCTTGTGCCATTGGCCATCACTGAATTGGTCTCTGCTCTTCAGCTGGAGGGGTCTCTTGCCCGTCTTCAGGAAGAGGACCAGGCGCCCCTTGGAGAGGTACAGGGCCATAGAGGACCTCTTGGTCCCCATGAAGAACACCAACCCGTCCAGGGAGGTCGTCCGCAACTCCAATGCAAACTGGGACCTGGAAGGGCTGAAGACGAGGCAGAGCAAAGAGAGTAAATGTCGGCCTCGGTGCTGTTCCATCCCTTGGAACCCTCAGAGCACTGGGCTCTGGCTGTCACTCATCTCCCCATCCCCCTCCAGCTGTCAATCTCCCCATCCCGCTGTGGCAGTCACATCTCCCCATCCCACTCCGATTGTCATTCACTTCCCACCCGGCTCTGATTGTCACTCATTTCCCCACCCTCCTCTGGTTGTCACTCACCCCTCCACCCTGCCTGGCTGTCACTCATCTCCCAACAACTATTCCCTGCCTCCACATCTCCACTGAGTCCCCTGGTCACTTGAATCGTCCGCTATGCAAGTAGATATCCACTCTACTGCCTCCTCACACAGCCCTTACGTATCTATACTTATACTTTCTGTCACCAAATCTTGTCCATTCCACCTTCGCGACATATCTAGAATCCATCCTTTCCTTGCCATCTCGATTACTGCATCTGCCTCCTCACCCACCTCCCTGCATCTTGTCTTTCCCTACTCCAGTCCTTACTTCATTCTGCTGCCTGGATCATCTTTCTAAAAAAACAAACAAAAAAAAAAATCATTCCCTATCTCCTCACTGCTCAAAAACCTCCCATCGTTGCCCATCCATCTCCATATCAAGGAGAAACTCCTTACCATTGGCTTTAAGGCACTCAATAAGCTCTCACCCTCCTACTCTACACTGTAAGCTTAGGCAGGGAATGTGTCTGTTGTTATATTATACTCTCCCAAGCTCTTAGTACAGTGCTATTCACACAGTAAGTGCTCAATAAATACGACTGAATGAAGGAACTTGATATTCACCCTATCCTCCAGCCCACAGCACCTCTGTGGCTACTTATGTCCTTATACTCAAATTTCCCTATCTGAAATTGATTTTAAAGTCTGTCTCTCTCTATAGACTGTAAGAGCCTTGTGGGCAGGGATCATACCTATCACCTCTATTGTGTCGTACTTTCCTAAGCATTTAGTACAGTGCTCTGCACACAGTAAGCGCTCAGTGAATATAATACCAATGATGGTATTTGTTAGGCGCTTACTATGTGCCAAGGACTGTTCTGAGCACTGGGGTGGATACAAGGTAATCAGGTCGTCCCACGTGGGGCTCACACTCTTAATCCCCATTTGACAGAGGAGGAACCTGAGGCACAGAGAAGTTAAGTGACTTGCTCGAAGTCCCACAGCCGATAAGTGGCAGAGCCAGGATTAGAACCCACGTCCTCTGACTCCCAAGCCCACGCTCCTTCCACTAAGCCACGCTGCTTCTCGGATCAATATCGTTGATCCACTGATCATTCGCCCCAACCTGCAATTTTTTTTGGTGTCTGTCTTCCCTGCTCTTTGAGGGTAGGGATCATGTCTGCTTACTCTATTGTGTTCTCCCAAGTACTTAGCCCAGGGCTCTGCACTCCGTAAGTACTCAATAAATACCACTTACTGATACTGACTGTCCAAAGTGCACTTGGTGCCTGTCCCTCACTGAGAGGGAGCCCCTCCCCACTTCACCTGCATCCAGCGTGGACAAGGTGGGCTGCGTGATGCCAATTTCACTAGGGGACGAATGGCCCACTCCCTCCCGCCCAAGGAGCCCTCCTGTGTGCTCCACGGACCAGAATCATTTCCGTCAGCTCTGCTTTCCCTTTCCTCCCAAGGCCCTGACCACCTCCAATCTCACACACATACACACACACAGACAATTCACGCTCATTAAAATACCTCTGAACCCCTACATCCCACCCTGGCCTTTCATCCCGCCGACAGCCCCGGACATCAAACACCCTGGCGGCCTTCCAGATTCTCCCCCTTCTGACCCGGCCATCCCAGGGAGTCTCCCGCTGGGAAGTTGGGGGGAACTCCCCGGCCCCACATCGCATCCCCTGGGGTCCTGCGTTTGGATGAGGTGGAAAAGCCACCGGGTACCTGGCTCTCTGCCCAGCAGGAAGGAGGCTGAACCGCAGGTGGCTGGTAGGACTTGCTCCAAACTGCCAGGCCCCATGTCCCTCCTGGGGCCGGGGCTGCTGGTGACAGCTGTCGGGGTGGGGCTGCTCTCGGGTCTCCATCGGGGGTTCGGCGGGCATGTCTCCCTGGAGCTGCACAAGCAGCACGGAAAAACCGGTCAGTCGCGGGCAGCACGGATAGCGCCGCTGGACATTTCTAACATCGTCCCGCTTGCTTTCATTCTTCTCCGCGAGACGGGGGCTCAGAGAGGTCAGCAGCTGGCCCACGGCCACCCAGCCACATGGAGACAGACTCCTCCGTCCCCGGTGCCACCCAGCCAGTGCCCAGCCGAGGGATCCAGGGGAGCCGCCTCCTCCAGGAACCCTTCCTTGATGCTGTTCCAGGAGCCCCCAGTCTGACTGATCTTAATCCTAACCTTGTGTGCCCTCGTGTGACCGAGGGGAAGGAGCCTGGGAGTTATGAGCCCCGAGTTCTAGTCCCAACGCCACCCCTTGCCTGCAGTGTGACCCTGGGTTCGTCATTTAGCTTCTCTCTGCCTGTCTCCTCATCTGTAAAATGGGGATTAAATCCCTGCTCTCCCTTCCTCTGAGACTCTAGACCCAGTGTGGGGTGGGGACCGTGACTGATCTGATGATCTTGCATCTACCCCAGTGCTTAACACACAGTAGGTGTTTAATAAACACCACCATTATCGTTAGAACAGCCCAGGAAAGTTACTGGGGAAAGGGAACGTTACACTGCTGTTCCCTTACCTTCTAATTTGTTTCAGAGTCCATCTCCCCCATCCTCCTTGAGGGTGAGGGGCTTGCAACTCTATTGTGCTCTCTCAAGAGTTTAGTAGAGTGCTCTGCACACAGTAAGCACTCAATAAATGCCATTGATTGATCTACTGCTGCAGAATTTTTTTTTTTTACTCTAAAGCAAACGACATTCTCTTTGAATGGAGGAAGTCACGGCTGCATCATCTCCCCTGAAGGGGCCAGTACAGGGCCAAGGAGGGGCCGGTGGTCTCCGAGGAAGTGGGAAGCAAGGGCAAGCAGGGGGTCAGGACACAGGAGCCAGAGCCCTGGAGGTTTGGAGAGGCACTAGTAATAATAACTACGGCAATTGTTAAGCGCTGAGTGCCAGGCACCGCCTGTACTAAGCGCTGGGGTGGATACAAGCAAATGGGGTTGGACACAGTCCCTGTCCCACATGCACGCTCTCAATCTCCATTTTACAGATGAGGTCACTGAGGCCCAGAGAAGTGAAACGACTTCCCCAAGGTCACAGAGCAGACACGTGGAGGAGCTGGGACTAGAACCCCATGACTTGTGACTCCCAAGCCCGTGCTCTATCCATTATGCCATGCTGCTTTTCCCGGAGGTCAGTGAGGAGCGTGTGGAGTAGCCAGGACCTCCCCTTCCTGCTCGCAGGCCCTCCCCGGCCCGGGCACCTCCCCAGAGCAGAGGCGGCACAGGGGCTGGTTCAGGTCTCCCCAAGCATTCGACCAGGGTACCTACCCACTGGATGCTGGAGGCCATGGGGTTGCTCCGCTTCAGGGGCCCTTCTAGCAGCAGCGGGAGAGGTGGCTCGTTCACCCGGCAGCCCCCCAGGGACACGTCTAACTTGTCAGTGTAATTAATGAGGTTCTGCACCTCTGGTCTCTGAGACTCTCTGGAAAGACAAAGACACCGGGGAAACGTCCAGAGATGGTCGGACCCTCCGGGAGGAAACCACCGACCTGATTCAATCTCCAAACCCGCTGACGGCCACATGCTGTAAGAGACTTGGGGTGCGGTTCGCCGCGGCTCGTAGCTCCAGCCAGGCAGGGCTGCAGCTACGGCCATGGGGGTGGCATTCGGAGGACGGGGAAGACTGGACGGGGCACGTGGGGAACTGACCTGGGGTGGTCTAGCACTTACTGAATTATTTAGACCCTCTTCAGTGTGTGTGTGTGTGTGTGTGTGTGTATATATATGTATAGGTGTGTATATATATATATTATAGTAAGAATAATAATTGCGGTATTTGTTAAGGGCTTACTATGTCCCAGGCCCAGTATTAAGTGCTGGGGTGGATACAAGCAAATCGGGTTGGATACGGTCACTGTCCCACGTGGGGCTCACAGTCTCAATCTTCATTTTATAGATGAGGTAACCGAGGCCCAGAAAAGTGAAGTGACTTGACCGAGGCCACACGGCAGACAGATGGCGGAGCCGGGATGAGAATCCAGGACCTTCTGACTCCCAGGCCCATGCTCTAGCCACTAAGCCATGCTTAATGTACTCACGTGCTCCATTTATTTATTTGATCCTCTGAATATTTTTATACTGGACTCTCACGTCAGAGTGGAAGCTCCTCGCAGGCAAGAACTGTGTCATTTGGTTACTCTGCGCTTCCGCAGCGTCTCGTACAATTTACTGCACCAAGTGGGAGCTCAGTAAATGCCACTTTTATCACCGCTCCACGCAGTATTACCTCTACTGCCATTCCTACGACTAAGTGTGTTTTTCCTGCACAAAGGTGTGGAAAATCTCAGGTCCCCGACGTGGCAGGGCGACGTGCCTGCTCCCTGCCATATCTGCGGGGCGAACCTCAAGTGAGCTGCCTCTGAGAGGGGCCGGTACTGAAGCCCAAAACTCCAGTTTCCCCGCTCAGCTACAGTGGAAGTTCCTAGAGGGCAGGGATCATGTCACATCTTTTGTACCCTCCCAGGTGCTTAGTACACTGCATTGCACATAGATGGTGCTCACTATATATTGACTGATGTTTAAGAGAAACTAATTAATGAATTAATGTACGGTTTCGTGATTCCTTTCATATATATGTCACCACTCCCCATCTCCTCCCCTCCTCCTCAATTTATTCTTAGGGAATGAACCCCTTATAGACCCAGGACCCTGCCTAATTCTCACCTGTTTACTCTTTCCCCAGTGTTTATCCCAGTGTTCTCCACACAGTAGGCTTTCATTACTACTAGAACTATTAGTACCATTATTATTAGCACTACTCAGGAGAAGTAGCATGGCTCAGTGGCAAGAGCCCGGGCTTGGGAGTCAGAGGTCACGGGTGGCTCACAGTTTTAATCGCCATTTTACAGATGAGATGACTGAGGCCCACCACCACCGATCAGCTGTGTGACCGTGGGCAAGTCATTTAACTTCTCTGTGCCCGTTACCTATCTGTAAAATGGGCATTAAGACTGTGAGCCCCACGTGGGACAATCTGACCACCTTTTATCCTCCCCAGCACTTAGAACAGTGTTGGGCACATAGTAAGCGCTTAACAAATGCCATCATTACTGCTACTATTAAATAATAATACTGATGGCATTTGTTAAGTGCTTATTATTACTAATATTACTATTAGTACTACTAGCATTAATACTGATATTACTGCTGCTATTATTAATAATAATGGCATTTGTTAAGCGCTTACTATGTGCAAAGCACTGTTCTAAGCTCTGGGGGGGGGCATACAACGTGATCAGGTTGTCCCATGTGGGCTCCCAGTCTTCATCCCCATTTTGCAGATGAAGTCACTGAGGCCCAGAGAAATGAAGTGACTTGCCCAAGGTCTCACAGCTGACAAGTGGCGGAGCCAGAATTAGAACCCATAACCTCTGACTCCCAAGCCCGGGGTCTTGCCACTTCCTGTTACTACTGCTATTTCTACTAATGATGAGGATAATAATAACGATAATAATAACGGTTGGTATTTGTTCAGCACTATGTGCCAGGCACTGTACTAAGTGCTGGGATGGAAACAAGCAAATCAGATTAGACACAGTCCCTGTCCCATGTGGGGCTCAGAGTCTCATTCCCTACTACTCAATCCTTAGTAAGCGCTTAACCAATACCATCATCATTATTATAATAGTAATATTAATAGTAACAGTAATAATATCATAATAATAGTAATAATAATGATGATGGTATTGGTTAAGCGCTTACTACGTGCCAAGCACTGTTCTAAGCACTGGGGTAGATACAATGTACTATGGGGAAGCAGCATGGCTTAGTGGAAAAAGCATGGGCCTTGGAGTCAGAGGACCTGGGTTCTAATCCCAGCTCTGCCACTTGTCTGGTGTGTGATCCTTGGGCAAGCCGCTTAACTTCTCTGGGCCTCAGTTATCTCATCTGTAAAATGGCGATTAAAACTGTGAGCCACCTATGGGACAACCTGATGACCTTCTACCTATCCCAGCGCTTAGAACAGTGCTCAGCACATAGTAAGCGCTTAACAAATACCTTCATTATTATTTTCATTATTACTCTTACTAGTTCTATGATTACCCTTACTATTAAAACTGCCTGCCAAAACCCCAGGTGTGGGCAGTTGGTGACTACATACTTCTTCTCTGACAGGTGGAGGTGTCTGAAAGTGGGTCACTCAATGGGGTCCCACTGGACACAGATGACGGCCGGGAGGTCGTCATCCAAGCACAGCGGCTAGGCCAACCTGGACCACAGAGCAACGGAATTCCTCCTCCTCCCTCCCCGCCCCGGTGTCCGCCCCAAGTCCGGAGTCACCCACCTCTCGATGAACACGTTGGTGATACACCCCTCAAAATTAGGCCCCCCAATTAAGATGGACTGCTTGGAGTTCGGAGAAGAGATGGAAGCCTCTTCATGGATCAACTCCAGCTGGTCATCGATCAGAAGCTTCAGTCTGTGGACAATCAATCAAGCGATCAATCAATCCATCGAATTCATGGAGCACTAACTCTGTGCAGAGCACCGTACTAAGCGCTTGGGAGAGTTCAATATAACACTACAACAGATTCATTCCCTGCCCACAGGGAGCTTACAGTCCGGGGGGGGAGACAGACGTTAATATTAATAAATTACAGATATGGACATAGGTGTTGTGGGGCTGGCGGGGGAGGGCGGGGAGTCCTGATCCATGCCAGCAGGGTGAGATATGGACTGGAGTGGGGAGAGACAGGGGGCAGGGAGGTCAGTGAGATGGCAGATGCAGTAGTCAAGGCGGGATAGAACAAGGCTCGGATTAACGTGGAAGCGGATTGGATGGAGAGGAAAGGGGGGAATTTTAGCAATGTTGTAAAGGTAGAACTGACAGGATCTGGTGACGGATGGACTACGTGGGGGGAATGAGAGGGGGATGAGTCAAGGACGATGGCAAGATCATGGGCTTGTGAGATAGGCAGGATAGTGGTTTTGTCTACAGCGAGGGGAAAGACAGCAGGAGGACAGGGTTTGGGTGAGAAGACAAGGAGTGCAATTCGCACAGGGGGTAAGAGGCAAGGCTGGGACCAGAACCCAGCCTCCTGACTCCCAGTTCTGGGCTCTTTCTACTCCTCCACACAGCCCCTAATGAAATGGGAAGCTTCTGCTCCTCCATCTCACCAAGCAGGACTCCAGATCCCCCTCCCTAGGCAAGTAGTGATGCCCTACTCCTGATCCTCTAACAGATGTGAACTAGTGGTAATAATAATAATTGTGGCATTCGTTAAGTGCTGACTATGTGCCAGGCGCTGTACTAAGCACCGGGGTGGATACAAGCAAATCAGAATGGAGCCGGTCCCTGTCCCACGAAGGGCTCACAGTCTCGATCTCCATTTTATTGATGAGGTAACTGAGGCACACAGAAGTAAAGTGACTTGCCCCGGGTCCCGGTGGAGCCAGGATTAGAACCCATGACCTACTGACCCCCAGACCCGGGCTCTACCACTAAACCACGCTGCTTCTCATCCCCGACATGCTCACACTCGACACACCCCACACTCACCTGCCGTCATATTTTATCACGGACACGTAATGAAGTAAACCATCTGTGTAATTCCTGAATGATGTCAGTGGACGATTTGAGTCCTTTGTGGTCACTTCGAGGAAGCTGCCAGCCAGTGACACTGTTAACTTACTTTCCTGGATGAAACCCCACCCCCAAGGCAAGCACAGTTAGCCGAGATTCAAAAACACTGGTGTTTTGGGTTTCCACCACGACGGACACCGTTGTTGTCTGTTATCTCAAGGAGGAAAGATGTGGCCTCTATTGATTTACAGTCAGGGTGCTGGTTTGTGCCATTCCCCGCCTTTCCCACCCCGTTTTTCATTACGATATTTGTTAAGTGTTTCCTACGTGTCAAACACTGCTCTAAGCACTGGGGTAGAAACAAGGTAAATAGGTTGGACACAACCCCTCTCCTACATGGGGCTCACAGTCTTACTCTCCATTTTATAAATGAGGGAACTGAGGCCCGGAGAGGTGACTTGCTCACGGTCACACGGCAGACGAGTGGCAGAGCTGGGATTAGAACCCAGGTCCTTCTGACTCCCAGGCCCGTGCTCTAGCCACTAGGCTACGCTGCTTCTGTCTTTGTTTTTCACTGTCTGCGCCCAGAAAGAGCTGAAAGGCTTCTGGGACGATCCAGTCGAGCTGGGAACCAGGACAAAGGCCCAAATAAATGGTGGGGAAAATGACAGTTCCGCAAATTTGAGAACAGGCTGAACTCCCACACCTTGAGGTACAGACCCTGGGAAGGTGAAGGAAAACCTCAACTCATTGCTTGAAGGAGAGAATTGAAAAATTGGGCTGCGAATTAAACCTTTTGAGTCCTTATGTCCTAACCACCACCTCCACCTCCCACCACACTCATGTCCAGAATTTACCACTTTGTTACTTCTCCTCCCTGTAATTTATTTTATCCCCGGCTAGACAGGAAGCTCCTTGCGGGCAGGGATCGTGTCAACCTACTCTTTTGTACAGTATGGCCTAGTCGATAGAACCCGGGACTGGGAGTCAGAAGGACCTGGGTTCTAATCCCAGCTCCATCGCTTGCCTTCTGTGTGGTCTCGGGCCAGTCACGTCCCTTCTCTGGGCCTCAGTTCCCTCATCTGTCAAATGGGGATTAAGACCGTGAGCCCCAGGTGGGACAGGGACTGTGTCCCACTTGATTTGCTCGTATCTCCCCCAGTGCTGAGAACAGGCCTTGACACGTAGGACGCGCTTAAGAAAAACCATCGTTATTCAATCCAACAGAGTTGGTAGATACGTTCCCTGCCCCGCATCAAGCTTACGGTCTAGAGAGGGACATGGACGTTAATATCAATAAATCAATTACGGCTTTGGACGTAAGCACCGTGGGGCTGAGGGAGGGGTGGTTATCAAGCGTTTAAAGCAGCTCGGGCCCTCATGGAGATACCTACCCCAGCCTGGTAGGTGAGCAGCAGGCCCTCTGGGTGCATAGTACGGAAGCCAAACGAAGCCTGGAAGTTGTTGGGGAACGGGAATCCCGAGGAGCTCAGTTTCAGGGTCCCTCGGTTGAAGGAGGCTGACCGCACCAACTGGAACAAAATCAGAGCGCTCGCCGGTGCCCTGGGCCACCCCGCCTGGGCTTCCCACGCCCACCCGGGCTTCTGTGACCCTCGGCGACCACCCTCGGGGGAAGCTCCTCCCTCACCCAGTCGTCCCAGAAAGGTATCCAACGGCCTGGGCCCCGCGGGTCGGCGAGGGGCATGTAGCTCAACGGTTCCCGCCAACCCCATGGACGACGGCCCCATCGGGCTCATCGCCCACGTGACTCCCGCTCGTCAGGGGTTCAAATTTGACACCTCGAGTCGATAGGCAAGTTCGGGGAGGGCTGAGATGGAGGAATCCAAGGCCCGGGGAGGCGGGCGGGCTGGGGGGGCGGGCAGCGTCCGGGTTTGGGGGAGGGGGTTTAGGGAAGTGGCAGAACAAACATTTCGGCAAATCACCTGCCAGTCTTCTGAGCACTTCTTGGTGACCCCGACGGTGTCATTTAAATTGATGATCTTGCCACTGCTTTTCAGGTTTTTCATACAGCCCCGGAAGGGAGGGGTGGAAATGTTGTACCTGATTTTGGGAAGAGAGCCGTGCGATCGGTTGACCTGTCCCGGCCGCCAAGTGGCCCGGGGCCAATTTTGCTCCTTTGCTGGGGGCCCCTCTCCCGGATCCGAGGGAGAGATCAACAACGGCCACAGCAGACTCAATCCCACTCCTAACTCACCGCTTCTGGAGCAGAGTTGGAATCCCTCCTAGGTAGTATGTGGTAAAATCCAAAGTGACGTTTTCGATCCTGACTTGAAAGTTCTTCGTATTTAATCTCACAGAATTGTTTTGTGGAATCTTCATTAACCGGATCTGAAGCAAACGAGGTGAGAGGAGCGGGTGAGCACCAGGGGTGTTACAACTCCCTAGACCAAATGCCTAGTAAAGTGCAAAGCATTCATTCACTGATATTTATCGGGTACTTACTAAGTGCAAAGCATTCACTCAATCATTTAACCTTTTTTTTTTTTTTTGAGCGCTTACTGTGTGCACAGCACCGCTTAAAAAGCACAGTACAGCAAAAAAGAGAGACAATCCCTGCCCACAATGGACTTACAGTCTAGGGCGGGGGAGACAGGCATCAAAACAAGTCAACAAGTATCACCAGATCTTGTCTTCCCTCCTCCTCCCTCCCCACACCATCCCGGCCTCCTCCTATTCCCTCTTCTTCCTCCTCCCTCACCACCCGGGCCTCCTCCCCTGCAGTGCATTAAGTACTTGGGAGAGTACAATACAACAACAAACAGATGTCTTGGGGCCTTTTCTTGCCGTAAACTCCAGTGCTCAATCAGTCGATGAATCGCATTTATCGAGCACTTACTATGTGCAGAGAACTATCCTGTGTGTTTGAGAGAGTACAGTATGAGATCTGGTGGTTAGGTTCCCTGCCCACAGTGAGCTTATGGTCTATTGTTGAAGTGGTTTCAGGGTATTTCACGTTGGGGTGTCAGTCGGTGACTTTAAGGCGTGGAAAGAGCCCGGGCTCGGGAGTCAGAGGTCGTGGGTTCTTATTCCCGCTCTGCCACTTATCAGCTGTGTGACTTTGGGCAATGTGTGACTGTGGGCAAGTCACTTAACTTCCCTAGGCCTCAGTTACCTCATCTGTAAAATGGGGATTAAGACTGTGAGCCTCATGTAGGACAATCTGATTACCCTGTATCTGCCCCAGCGCTTAGAACAGTGCTCTGCACATAGTAAGCGCTTAACAAATACCAACATTAAGTCACTTCACTTCTTTGTTACCTCATCTGTAAAACGGGGATTAAGACTGTGAGTCCCAAGTGGGACAACCTGATTAGTTTGTATCTACCCCAATGCTTAGAACAGTGTTTGGCACACAGTAAGCACTTCACAAATACCATCATCATCATCATCAATCAGCTCTTTCTCCCCACTACGTCCCCTCTCTCTCCCACTACAATCCAGCTCACACACTTTGATCCTCTAAAACTAATTTCGTCTCTGCACCTCTAGACTGTGAGCTCTTTGTGGGCAGGGATTATTATTATATCGTACTCTTCCAGGTGCTTAGTACAGTGCTATGCACACAGTAAGCACCCATTAAATACTATTGAATGAATGAATGAATGAACCTCACTCTCACCTCCCTCATCCTTGACCCCTTGCTGACAACCCTTACTTCCACCTGCCTGAATCTCCTGCCCCTCCACCTTTTATTTATTTATATTACCGTCCATCTCCCCCTCCTCTAGAACGTAAGCTCCATGAGGACAGGGAGCGTGCTTACCAACTCTGTTGTACTGTACTCTTCCAAGCGCTTATTACAGGGCTCAGTACACAGTAAACGCTCAATCAACACCATCGATGGATTGATTCGCATCCAAAAGACCGCCACCCATCTTCAAAGCTCTACAAAAATCATTTCTCCTCCAGGGAGCCTTCCTTGATAAATTTTTTTCATCCAGCTTTCCCACCCTCCTGCATCACCAACACAATCGAGTGCCTACGCCCTAAGCCGTCAGGCACTCATCCGCCACTCCCATAGCATTTATGGAAATATCCTTAATATTCGATTGCTTCCCCCACCGGTAATTTCCTTTAACTTCCATTTTCCCGGCTAGCTCGTAGACTGCTTGTATTCTCTCAAGCACTTAGTACGGTGCTCTGCACGCGGGTTGTGCTCGATAAATACCCGACGGTGCCTCCGTTCCACCAAGCCAGAGGCCCCAGCCTGTACTCTCCGGTCACCGGGCCAGAGCAGATACTTGGCTCTGGCTGTCGCCCGCGGGCCAGATCCCAGATGGGGGTGGGACTTCCACGCCTCGACCGTACCCTCTTGTCCGTGCCGTCGCTTATGAGCTCTTCGTTTCTGGCCTCTTTTGGAGGTCCCGAATCCAGTTTGTATCTCAACACCAGAGAGCCATTTTCGATGTTCAAAGAGATGTAGGAGCTCTGCAGGGGAAGGGAGCTCAGATCAGAAAGGTGAAACCCCGGGGCGGGTTATCGCCACCCCTGGAAACCCTCTCTGGCTGCCAAGTGGGAATTTCACGGGAAACCCTGCCCAGGCTCAGTCTGCTTTCATAGTCAGGCCAGCCCTGTTCTGCTGTCCCAGGCCCACTGGTCGGGGTCTGCATCTCTGGGTCCCTGCTGGGCTGAAGCTCTCTGGCCCGGGGATGGGGCTATCTGAGCCATCTGCAGAAGTTCCCCTGTCTCCTCCGTGCCGCTGTCCCGTCCGGCCGCTAGTCAAGGCCACGTCACTCGTGGCTTGGTGGGGAGAGCCCGGGGCCTGGGTGTCAGGGGACCTGAGTTCTAATTCCAGCAATGCCACCGACTGGCCTTGTGACTGGGGGTAAGTCACCAAACCTCTCTAGTTGAACTGTTCCCTCAGTTTTTTCACTTCAGTCCTCAACCTCAGTGTCCTCTTCTGAAAACTCAGCACCCTCGATTCACCCAATTCCCTGGGAGCAGGGGCTGGGGAGGGTATCCCATCGACCATCCTCTCCTAGGGTCCCTTTCTCTTCCTCCAAATGGGCACCGTCACCTCTGCCTGAGATCTCACCCGTCCCAAATCGGCACCTCGGTGTGAGAAGCAGAGCGGCCTAGTGGATAGAGCCGGGCCTGGGAGTCAGAGGACCTGGGTTCTAATCGCGGCTCTAACCTTCGTCTGCTATGTGACCTCGGGTAAGTCATGGAACTTCTCTGTGTCTTAGTTACCTCATCTTTAAAAATGACGATAAAGACTGTGAGCTCTATGTGGGACAGGGACTGTGTTTGACCTGATCAGTACAGTGCCTCGTACATAGTAAGCGCTTAACAAATACCTTTAAAATTAAAAGAAAAAAGCAGCTCATCGCCTAGGTTTGGAACAACTGTGACCCCCGTGGCAACCAGAGGGGACACAGCCGCCCTCTTCCCTTATCACCCCGCTCCCACTTGAAACCTTGTGCCTCTGTTCCCGAAAACAAAGGTCCACAGGTCCCGCATGTTACGGACCCTTTGGGTGGGCTTGGGGGCTCGCAGGGCCGACCCCACGCTACCTCGTTGGCTCCAAAGATCAGCAACCCTTCGTCAACTGTGGTCTGGATAATCTGCTCAAAGCTTTTGGGGAATTGTTTCCCGAGCTGTTTCGAGATGTGGGCATAGCCGGTACCTTCGAAGAAATTTTTGTCGGACTCCTCTTTGCTCCTGGAAGTGCAAAGCAACCTCGGTCGGCCTCCGTGGCAGCCCCCACGGTGGCTCCCGCCTCCCCTGCGGGGCCTTGCCGCTTGCGGGCCGGCAGGCTCTCCGCAACCTGAAACGAATCGCGGCCCACTCCTGCCCTGGGGGGGGGGATTAGAACCCAGGCCCGGGATCTTCCTACCAGGCCGTCGATCAGTCCATCGGTGGTATTCATTGGGAGCTTCTTGTATGCAGAGCTCTGTACTAAGCACTTGGGAGAGGACAATCCACAGTCCCACACTGGGAAGACCAGAACTGTGAACCAACTCCGGAGGCTTGAGACCCCCAGCCGCAACAGGATGTTGGCATAGACTGTCTTCCAGATCCCCCTGCCAGAGACCCCCGCTTTCTCATTGCAGGAAGACACTGCCTTACCGGGCTATTTCTTCCCCCGGCCTGGAACTCTCTCCTCTTCTCTCTGATACCACAGCTCACACTCTTTCCTCCCACAAAACGACCCAGCCTTACTCTACTCTGCCTCATTCTGGTCTCTCCCACCTCTGCCTCCTTGATCCCAACCTTCCTCTTGCCTGAGATCCCCCTCTCTCATCAAGTCTTCCAGACTGCAGCTCTGCCCATCTTCAGAGAAATTCTGCAATCACATCTCCTCCCGGAAGCCTTCCCTCATCAATTTCTCTTCTCCCCGAATCACCTCAGCACTTATGCCCCCTTAGGACTTCTGCACTCACCAACCATAACATTTAAGCATCCGCTCACTTACTTAGCCACTGTTGCATGCCCTTCTTCTATCTGTACCTTATTTTATGTCTTCTCCCCTTATAGACTATAAGCACCCTGGGGACGGGGATCGTCTAGTCCCACTATCGCGTGTCCGGCTCCGCCACTTCCCTTAAGGGTGACTTTGGGCAGACACTTCCTCAGGTCTTCGGTCTCCTCAGCTACAAAATGGGGATCAAATGCCTATTCTATCTCCCTCTTAGACCGGGAGCCCCCATTTTAGCAGGGACCTTGCCAGATTTGATTGTATCTACCCCACTCAATCATCTTGCCCCTTCTTACCTCACCTCGCTACTCTCCTACAACAACCCAGCCCGCATACTTCGCTCCAATAATGCCAACCTTCTCACTGTACCTCAATCTCATCTATCTCACCGCCGACCTCCCCCACATCCTGCCTCCGGCCTGGAATGCCCTCCCTCTTCCTAGCCAACAGATAATTGCTCTCCCCAATTTCAAAGCCTTACCGAAGACATATCTCCTCCAAGAGGCCTTCCCTGACTAACTCCTCCTTTCGTCTTCTCCCACACCTTTCTGTGTCACCCTGACTTGCTCTGCTCCCTTTATTCATCCCCGCTCCCAGCCCACTGCACTTTCTTACCTATCTGTCATTTTATTTATTTAACATCTGTCTCCCCTTCTAGACTGTAAGCAGGGAATGTGTCTGTTATATTGTGCTCCCCCAAGTGCTTAGTACAACGCTCTGCAGACAGTAAGTGTTCAATAAATACACCTGACTGACTCACTACCCCAGTGCTTAGCCCGGTGCTCGGCACAAAGTAAACATTTAAATACTACAGTAATTAATAATGATTGTTGTACTCTTCCAGCCGCTCAGTATAGTACTCTGCACAGAGTAAGCGCTCAATCAATATGACTGGTGGATTGGTCCGGAAATCCCACCTCATCCGGGATTTTCTCTGATAAATGTTCCTTTTCCCCAGTTACATCCTGCCAACGACGACTGCCATCCTTAAGGGTTCCTGGCCAAGTGAAATGTTTCTGCTCTGTACAAGTCGACTGCCAAGTTCTGCTACTGGAGCATTTGATTTTTCCACCAATCCGGCTCATCGGAAAATGATTCTATCTAAGCTCCTTGGGGGCAGGGATCGTGCCTCTTACCGCTGTGATCCTTTCAATCAATCAATGGTATTTACAGAGCACTTACTGCGTGCAGAGCACTGTACTGAGCACTTAGGGCCGTGCTCTGCCCTCAGTGGGTGCTCAATAAATCCACCTGCTTGATTAACCACCCCCGACCCGTGATTCCCAGGGCCCCGTGGCCTGGCTTAGCCGAGGTTAACCTGCGGCACGGCTCCTCTTGGATCGTGTTGAGGTTGAAAGTCCTCCGGAAGTTGTACAGGCTCAGGACTTTCTCGTTGAGGTCTTCCAGCTCGAGGCAGCCTTTGTACTGGGGCACGTTCAGTCTCCCGGGAGGCTGCAGGGGCAAAACGGAAAATCCCTCTGGACCCCCCCCCCCCGGCTGATAGGAGCACGGGGACAATTACCGGGAAGCCCCTGGAGCAAGGCCCTTCACTGGGGCTTAGTGCAGAGATCCCGGGGCTGAGAGCCAGAAGACTTGGGTTCTGATTTCCACTTGCCTGCTGTGGGACCCTGGGCAAGTTACTTCACTTCTCTGGGCCTCAGTTTGCTCCTCTGTAAAATGGGGATAAGATCTTCCTCCCTCTTAGAGACATGGGGCTGGGAATGTGTCCGAACTGATTATCTTCTTTCTACCCCAGCGTTGAGTACACCATTTGGCACACAGTAAACGCTTACTAGAAGTGGCGTGGCCTAGTGGAAAGAGCCCGGGCCTGGGAGTCAGAGGAGCTGCGTTCTAATCCCGGCTCCGCCGCTTGTCTGCTGTGTGACCTGGGGAAAGTCATTTAACTTCTCTGTGCCTTCGTTCCCTCATCTGCCAAATGGAGATTCGAAACCCGTTCTCCCTCCTCCTTAGACTGTGAGCCCCATATGGGACCTGATGATCTGGTATCTACCCCAGTGCTTAGTAGTACAATGCTTGGCACAGAGTGAGCGCTTAACAAATAACATAATTGTTATTAAGGAATATATCGGTACTCTTGTGATTAGTCTGATGGGAAGGGGTACTTCAATGAGACGCGGTGGGGATGGAGACCCTTCAGACAAAGGGGGGTCAGGGCCCGGGGTGGCGAGGCACTGACCTTGAAGTCCGAGGGGTAGCCACCCACGTAGAAGACGATGTCGTCGGGGTCCAGGTCGAAGAGGACGTGGTGGCCCTCGCTTTCCTTATGGCTAACTTCAGGAAGTCTTGGCCTGTTGCTGGTGGCCTCTTTCGTGTAGCTGAGCTTTGCAAACTGGTAGATCCTAAGAATAATAATAATGACAATGATCATACGATTTGTTCAGCGCCTACTACGTGCCAAGCACTGTACTAAGCACTGGAGTGTAAGTTGGAGGGAGAACAGGTATTGAATCCCCATTTGCAGACGAGGGAGAGGAGGCGCAGAGACGTTAAGTGACCAGCCCAAGGTCACGCAGCAGACAAGCGGCAGAGCCGGGATTAGCACCCAGACCCGGGATCTTCCCACAGGGCCACGCTGTTTCTCTAGCGTCAATCAACCAACCCATCGATGGTATTTACTGGGTGCTTCTAGGAGGCAGAATGCTTTACTAAGCACCAGGGAGAGCATTTCATTCATTCATTCATTCATTCATTCATTCAATCGTATTTACTGAGCACTTACTATGTGCAGAGCACTGTACTACGCGCTTGAGAGTACAATTCAGCAACCGATAGAGACAACCTTACCCAACAACAGCCTCACAGTCTAGAAGCGGGGAGACAGACAACTAAACAAAGCAAAACAAGTAGACAGGCATCAATGGCATCGATATAAATAAATAGAAGTGTAGATATATACACATCATTAATAAAATGAATAGAAAAATATATATGTACCTGTATATACAAACAGAGAGAGGGAGTCGAGGTGATGAGGAGGGAAGGAGGAACAGAGAAAAAGGGGGGCTCAGTCTGGGAAGGCCTCCTGGAGGAAGTGAGCTTTCAATAGGGCTTTGAAGGGGGGGATTGTGTTAGCTTGCCTTCACATAAAGCAAAAACTCCACACTCTTGGCTTCAAAGCTCTTCATCACCTTGCCCCCTCCTACCTCACCTCCCTTCTCTCCTTAATAATGTTGGTATTTGTTAAGCGCTTACTATGTGCAGAGCACTGTTCTAAGCGCTGAGGTAGATACAGGGTAATCAGGTTGTCCCATGTGAGGCTCACAGTTAATCCCCATTTTACAGATGAGGTAACTGAGGCACAGAGAAGTTAAGTGACTTGCCCACGGTCACACAGCTGACAAGTGGCAGAGGCGGCACTCGAACCCATGACCGCTGACTCTCAAGCCCGGGCTCTTTCCACTGAGCCACGCTGCTTCTCTCTCCAGCCCAGTCTGCACACTCCGCTCCTTTGCCGCCGCTCACATCCTCACGGTGCCTCGTTCCCGCCTGTCCCGCCGTCGACCCCGGGCCCACGTCCTACCGCTGACCTGGAATGCCCTCCCTCCTCACCTCTGCTAAACTAGCTCTCTTCCCCTCTTCAAAGCCCTACCGAGAGCTCACCTCCTCCAGAGGGGAAGACAGAGCACAACCCAATAGAGGGGGTAGGCACAATCCCTTCTCTCAAGGAGTCTAGTTGGGAGGTGAGATCACAGGTCAAAGGTCAAAAGAGGCCACAAAACACAAAGGAGGAATTGGAGATGCCCTGGAGTGGGGGGGTGGAGGTAGGGGGGAGGAGCTGATGGCAGAGCCGCTGCTCTCTCACCTCTGAAACTTCACCCGGTCCATTACGGCCTCCTCCTCTACGCTCTCCGTTACGTACTGGTTCGCCTGGACTTCGACCTCCTGGCCCCCCAGTTTGTAGACGCAGATGAGCCTGCCCTCCCTCACCGCCATGCCCATGTAGTCCTTCGAGATCTAGACCAAGAGAAGCGGAGAGGAGCCTTCTGTGAGCCTCCCAGGTGGGGAAGCAACTGGGGAAATAGATTCCGGCTCAGAAACGGGTGTCAGGCAAGAGCAAGCCGGGCGCAGGAGAGGCAGTCGGAGGGTAGCACGGTCTGAGGTGACTGTGATAAAACTGGGGTGTTGTGGGGGTGGTCAGGTACATCTTGGGCAGGCTTGATTCTGCATACTTCATCCTCCTCATCTCATGCCAACAGCCCTTATGTCCATATCTTCAAACTCTACTGCTTCCCTCTACTTGGAATTTATTTTAGTGTCTGTTTCTCCCACTAGACAGTAAGCTCTTTGCTGGCAGGGATCTCATCTACCAATTCTATTGGATGGTTCTCTCTCAATCCTTTGGTACAGCGTTCCGCACACAGTAAGTAAGCATGGTAAGTGCTCGATAAATACCACTGAGTGATTTATTCCCCCCTGCATGACGCTCATTATATTCAAAGAGCACGCTTCCGATATGGGATTTCATTCTCAACGAATCATATGCCCCTAAAACCCACAACTTCTCTCTCCTCCCACTATTTCTCCCCATAAGGTGCTCTGAATTTGGAGAAAAATTTTCCCTCAAATGTTACCTTTCAAAATTTGGGATCTGGCTGTTTTCTCCACGAGGCCCAGGCAGGTTGGGTTCCAACACTGGCTGGTTGGGAGGGGGGTGTCCCGGCATCCCCCCACCTCGAATGTCCTCACTGAGGTCCCCCCCTCCTCCGCCTCAGCTTTGTAGTTCCGTACTAGAGCCGCTCGGCCCGGTCAGTGGTGTTGGCCAAGGGGCTTTTGGAGGCAAGCAGAACCACTGACTCCCCAGTGGCGCTCCAGAATCTGACTCCTTCCAGTTCCCCCGAGGCCGTGAGGCAGGGTGGCTAGGAGGAAGGGAGGCGGGAGGCCGATCGAGCCGGGTAAGCCGAGCGCCTTCCCTCGTGGCAGCGAAGGGCCCCCCTGCCCTCCAAACCGCCGCCCAGGACCTGAGGCGATACTTACGTTTCGACTCCCCAGGAACATCACGAACATGTTGTCGACTCCGCTGTCCGCTCTCGGCTTGGGTTTGTGGAGGAACAGAGACAGGGACATGTACCCTTTCAAGTCATCAAGGTCGCTCGGCGGTCGGACCTCCACCCCGGAACGCCCGTTGAACTTCATGGGCACGGCCACCTGGTGAGGGGGAGGGAGGAAGTAGAGACAGTGCCGTGATGACCACTCGGCCAGATGACGATAAAGATCATGTCGCTTTACTATTATTAAATAATGATAATGATGATGACAATAATAATAACCATATGGTATTTGTTAAGCGCTTATCATGTGCCAAGCACTATACTAAGCACCGGGGTGGATACAAGCAAATCGGGTTGGACGCCGTCCCTGTCCCACATGGAGCTCAAAGCCTCAATCCCCGTTTTAGAGATGAGGGAACTAAGGCCCAGAGAAGTCAGGTGACTTTGCCCAAGGTCACCCAGTGGACATGTGGCGGAGCTGGGATTAGAACCCAGGTTCTTCTGACTCCCAGGACCCTGCTCTATCCACTACACCGGGCTGTTTCCCCATTATAATAGCAACATAATATAAGAATAATAATATAGTAATTAATAATAATGGTATTAGTTAAGTGCCAAGTTTGTGCCAGGCACTGTACTAAGTACTCACTGTGTTTACCAACTCTGCTGTATTGTACTCTCCCAAACACTTAGTACAGTCTCATAAATACCACTGATTGATTGAACTGTGAGAAACCTGAAATTCTGCACACCTCTAGTCACAGTATCCTATTGTATCTAGACTGCAAGATCGTCCTCTAGACTGTTCACTCATTGTGGGCCGGGAACGTATCTGCTATTTCTATTGGACTGTACTCTCCCAAGAGCTTAGTACAGTGCTCTGCACATAGTAAGTGCTCAATAGAAAACCTCCTCCAATACCTAAGGTTAAGGAGTTGGGGGCATTTAGCTGGGGAAGAACCACATTAGATGAGCAGTATGGCCTGGTGGAAAGAGCACGGGCCTGGGGAATCAGAAGACCTGGGTTCTAAACCTGGTTCTGCCACTCATCTGCTCTGTGACCTTGGGCAAGTTGCTTTATGTCTCTGTGCCTCGGTTCCCTCATCTGCAAAATGGGGATTCAATCCCTGACCTACCTCTTATTTAGACTGTAAGCCCCAAGAGGGACCTGATGATCTTGTACCTACCCCAGCATTTAGTACAGTGCTTGGCACGTAGTAAGGGCTTAACAAATACCACAATTATCATTATTATAATAATGATAAGGCCTGGGTTCTAATTCCTGCTCTGCCACATGACTGCTTGGGCAAATCACTTAACTTCTCTAGGCATCAATTATTTCATCTGTAAAATGGGGATTCAGTACCTGTTCTCCTTTCTACTTAGACTGTGAGCCCTGTGTGGAACAGGGCCTTCGACTCGATTATCTTGTCTCTTCCCCTGTGCTTAGAACAGTGCTTGATACATAGGAAGTGCTTAAAAAATACCACAGTTATTATAATTATTGCTTTCTATTTAATCCTTTATGGGAAAGAGACTGCCCTCTTGTTCTTCCAGGCCACTGGAGCCTGGCAAGGGAAAATGGGCTTAGATGAAAGCAGGAGAGATGCTGTCTGGACACAAGAAAGAACTTTTTACCTATCTGGGCTCCTGAGGGACAGGGTGGAGTATCCATCTCTGGGGGGAAAAGCAGGAGGCTGGACCAGAGGACCTTTTGGGGCCCCCTACAAGCTCTGGGGTTCTTGTTCATCCTCACAAACAATAGGACTTTCCAAGGGCTCATCTGGCGGGAGGTATTAGACACACTCCCAAAAATCAGCCCCGCAGAAGGGACCGTCGTTCCCACTGGGTCCTGCGGGTAGCGGCCCGCTCTCTCCCAGAAGCCTCCTGGGCTCAGAGCGGTGTGCAGCTTTGGAAGGTGAAAGGAGAGGGATGGGGGTAAGGGGAACAGACCACGGCGTCTGGCGATTCCGAGCCCTCAAGAGCCCGCGGGTGCCGAGAGTTGCCTCTTGCTATTGTCTGGCAGAGCCTCTGAGGCCCGAGCCAGCACCAACAGCTTCGGGATGGGGCAGGGCCTACCTTGTTGGCGGCATCTCTGGCCTGCTGGATGAGCTCTCGGATTCGGTCCACGTTGACCGAGATGTTGCTCTGCGACTCCAGTTGCTGGTTGATGCTTTCCATCTTGCTAAAGATGTCCGGGAGGTCGTCGGTTAGCTTATCGACTGTTTAAAGAATCGGGAAAGAAAATGGTTTTATTATTCCAGCTGGCACGGGATAAATGGGTCAGTTGGAGGCAATGGAGAGGAATTTGGGTTGCTGAGCCATGCAGAATTATGAATGGAGATTTGTAAGGGGTTTTACACAGGCTCCTCACTGAAAGAGATCCCAGCTAATACCAGTGTAAACTTATTGGTTGATTAGGAAAACATTCCCTTAAAGTCATGGGAGGCAGTCAATCAGTGGTATTTATTGAACGTTTACTCTGGGAAGAGCACTGTAGTAAGCGCTTGGGAAAGTAGTCAGGGTGACCCAGTGGAAAAGGTATGGGTTTAGAGAGTTAGGAGACTAGAGCGTGGACCTAGTGTCAGCTCAGACCCCAGCCTGCTTTGTGGCTGTATAATCTCTTTGGGCCTTAGTTTTGGCACTGTAAAACGGGACTAACGTAGCCATTCTCCCCGTCTCTTAGATTGCCAGCCCCCGTGGGACAGGGACTGTCTCCAAAATCCCTTTCTTGGATCTACCCCCAGTGCCTACAGCAGTGCTTTACACTAAATAGGGCTTTTATTTCACACTTCCTCTGCACCGAAGCACTACATCAACTTCTGGGAGTCATGGGTTCTAAACCCAGCTCCACTGCTTGTCTGCTGTAGCTTCTTGGGCAAGGACTTGGACAGGGACTGGGTCCAACCCGATCTGCTTGTATACACCTCAGCAGTCAGTGTGGTGTTCGGCGCACAGTAAGTGATTAGCAGATATGACAATTATTATTATTATTGTTCTCTAGGGACCGGCTAGTGCCTGTTGGTCTCCCCTCTTAAGACTGTCCACTCCATGGGGGCCGGGACCGTGTTGTCCCTTCTCTGTTTCACTCTCCCGGAGCACTCGCTCCGGGGCTCTGCACGCTGCAGGGGTTCGATATATCCCCCGGTTCCATCGCCGTGGCCACAGTCGCTCTCCTTCAGGGAAGACTTTCAACTAGAGCCGGGGCCCAGACAGTGGAGTCAGTCAGTCGATCGTACTTACTGAGTGCTTACTGTGTGCAGAGCACCGTACTGAGCTCTCGGGAGAGTATGACACAACAATAAACAGACATTCCCTACCCACAACAAGCTTAGGTCTAGATGGGGAGACAGTGGGTGGCGCGGGCCTGACTCTCACCGGATAAGCGGGCATCTCTGAGAGCCTGGTTGAAGTTTTCGGTCTGGTTGCTTTTATAGGTTTCCTTAAGTCGCTCCACATCCTTCTGGATGGGGTCCAGGTCATTCAGCACGCTGTCGGTTCGTTCCTCGGCACGGCGAGCTTCATCGCGGGCAGCGGCGATCATCTGCTCCACGTCATCTGGGCCCACAGGGGACGGACAGAGGGACGGGGGTGAGGTGGAGGGGAGCGGCCGGGGTAGGGCACAGCGCAAACAGGGAGGGTGGGACTGTGGGAGGCCACTAACCGCGGTTGATCCCCTGGAGATCACGCCGAACTGTGCCCAGTGTGGTTTCCAGGTTGTGCTTGAGGTTGCTCACTTTCTCCAGGCTGCTCTTCAGCCCGCTAAGGTCTGGACCTATTTCTGGAAGCCAAACGAGATCCGCCATAGACATGGGCACATACGTATACACACACACACACACACACACACACACACACACCCCCCCACAACCCACACACACTTGCTCCCTGCTGACCCCCCAGCCTCCTGTCTCTCCCCACTCCGGGCCACATTTCACTCTGCTGCCTGGATTGTTTTTCTACCAAAACCCTCAGGCCACGTTTCCCCTCTCCTCCAGAACCTCCACAGGTTACCCATCCACCTCCGCATCAAACAGAAACTCCTCATTATTGCCTTCGAAGCACTCAATCCCCTCGCCCCTTCCTACCTCACCTCACTACTCTCCTCCTACGACCCAGCTCACACACTTCGCTCCTCTAATGCCAACCTTCTCACTGTACCTCCATCTCACCTATCTCACCACCCACCTTTTGCTCACTTCCTGCCTCTGGAACGCCCTCCCTCCTCATAGCTGACAATTTCTTTCCCCTCCTTCAAAGCCTTACTGGAGGTCCATCTCCTCTAAGAGGCCTTCCCTGACTAAACCCCCTTTCCTCTTCTCCCACTCCCTTCTGTGTGACCCTGACTTGCTCCCTTATTCATCCTCTCCCTTCCAAGCCCCACAACACTTAGGTACCTATTTATAATTTATTTATATTAATGTCTGTCTCCCCCTCTAGACTGTAAGGTCTTTGTGGGCAGGGAATATGTCTGTTACATTGTACTCTCCCAAGTGCTTAGTACTGTCCTCTGCACACAGTAAGCAAGCGCTCAATAAATACGATTGAATGAATGAATGTGCATAATAAATGCAATTGACTGTCACACAAAAACACACACACACACAGAGTTAGTGCTCAATAAACGTAATTGATCAATTACTATGTGCCAGGCACGTACTAAGCACTGGGGTAGATACGAGCAAATCAAGTTTGACACAGGCCACGTGCCACACGGGGCTCGCAGTCTTAATCCCCATTTTCCAGATGAGGAAACTGAGGCCCAGAGAAGTGAAACAACTTGCCCAAGGTCACTCAGCAAACAAGAGGCAGAGCTGGGATAGAATCCAAGTTCTCTGACTCCCAGGCCCATGCTCTTCTCACTAGACCTGGCTGGTTCATGTGTTGTGCAAGGGTAAACATGGTATTCTTTAAGAACCTGAGCTGTGTGCTGATTGCTGGGACAGATACAAAATAATTAGTTTAGACACAGTCCCTGTCCCACGTGGGGTGCTCATTTTATCTACGAGGGAGACGAGGTATTGAATCCACCTGTCACAGGGGAGGAAACTGAGGCTTGGAGAAGTTAATGACGTACCCACAGCAAGGTCCCACAGCAGGAGAGTGGCAGAGTCAGAATTAGAACCCAGGTCCTCTGGGTGCCAGGTACAGGCTCTTTCCGCTAGACCATGCTGCTTCCCCAGCTTTCCCCCAGCTGTTTTGGGCCAAGATTTAACGGGAGCATTTCCCCACTGACACATTACCCCATTGGCTCCCGCGTGGCTTCCTCTCAGTCGGGGTCACCACGTACCTTGCTGAATCTCATCCTGCTTCACCTTGGCTTCGCTGAGCAGCT
The DNA here is from genome assembly GCF_004115215.2 of Ornithorhynchus anatinus. NCBI lineage: Eukaryota > Metazoa > Chordata > Mammalia > Monotremata > Ornithorhynchidae > Ornithorhynchus > Ornithorhynchus anatinus. The sequence continues at coordinate 20,687,411 of NC_041734.1, forward strand.
TTTCACTGTCAACATTCAGAGTCTTGGCTTTTCCCGGCAGGTCTTCCTTCTTCACAGTCTGCGGATAAAGCACCAGCACAGACCCTCTTAGAAAATGGACCTCCTGAAGATACCTGTTTATTGTTATATTGTCCTCTCCCAAGCGCTCAGTACCGTGTTCTGCACACAGTGAGTGCTCAATAAATAGGCCTGACTGACTGAATGAATAAAACAGCTTGGCAGTAATTTCAGTGGGACTTAGACTGTAAGCCCCATGTGGGACAGGGACTGGGATGGTGTCCAACCTGACTTGTTTCTCCTCCAGGGCTTAGAACAGTGTTTGGCACACAGTAAGTGCTTAACAGACACCATAAAGCCAACACGGACAAACAGGTACTCGACCCATAACGGGAACAGCGGGGACTAGGGGATAAGAGCCCGGGCCTGGGCTCCCTGGCTCCGCCGTCCGACCACTGTATGAGATCTTGGGCAAGTCGCTTAACTGCCCCGTGCCTCAGTTGGCTCATCTGTCAAATAGGGATTCAATATATGGGGCTTCAAATAATGGTATTTGTTATGCGCTTACTATGTGCCAGGCACTCTACTAAGAGTTGGGGTAGATATGAGTCAATCGGGTTGGACACAGAAAGCTGGCAGTGCTAGATCCAAAACAAAAGAAACTAATTTTTCATTCAGTGGAGGGTAAGCACTCGGAATCTGCTACCACAGGAAGTTAGGCAGATCACGGGAAGGAAAAGAAGTTTGAGGTGTCAGTTGGACCATCCTTAACCACTAGGCCACAATCCCAAGGACTGTCACCCCCAACATCCCGTTGCCCCAATTTATGGAAGAATTCTAAGCTGGAGGGCCGGTAATACGTTTCCTCTAGTAATAAAAATAACAATAATGGCATTTATTAAGCACTCGCTATGTGCCAAGCACTTTTCTAACCGCTGGGAAAGCTTTAAGTTTTGTTGTGGGGAGGTTTTATGGCAATTGTTAAAGGCTTACGTGGTACCAGGCACCTTATTAAGCCCTGGAGGAGATACAAATTAATCTGGTTGGACACAGTCCAGGTCCCCCATGGGGCTCACAGTCTTAATCCCCATTTTACGGATGAGGTAATTGAGGCACAGAGAAGTCAAGTGACTTGTCCACAGTCACGCAGCAGATAAACTCCCAATAAATGCCACTGATCGATGGATTGAGTCTGAGGGCTCGCACCAGAAGGATTCTCCCAAAGAGTGGCACCAGTGTGCTGAGGGGGAACCCTGCAGCCATCCTATCTTCGTTCTGAAACAGCATGGCCAAGTGGCAAGAGCACTGTGGGAGTGAATGGTCGTGGGTTCTAATCCCGGCTCTGCCACTTGTCTGCTGTGTGACCTTGGGCAAGTCACTTCACTGTTCCTCAGTGACCTCATCTGTAAAATGGGGACTGAGACTGTGAGCCCCATGTGGGACAGGGACTGTGTCCAACCTGATTGCCTTGTATCTACCCCAGTGCTTAGAACAGTGCTTGGCACATAGTAAGTGCTTAATAAATACCATTACTATTATCAGTGGAGGAAAACACCGCCCTGCCTCCCGCCCTTCACAAGCGGCAGCTTATGTAGCTGGGAATAGCCCCTCCAGCTGGGTTTGTACATCTTCAGCCTCTCCTTACAGGCCACATCTGCCGAGCCTTTGCTCGGTCTCCACTTTCAGGTGTGCCGGGGGCACGATCTGGATCTCGATCCCTTCCTGGCCGGGCGGGTGAGCACCTCGCCAGAGAACAGGTGAGCAAACGCGGCCTGCCAGCCCCCACCGGGAACCATCAGCAAACACAGGGGGACAGCTCTGGGCTAGGAGACCAGCCAGCTCTTGGCCGGAGGCTTCGGTAACCAGTTTAGACCCATCCGGGCTACGGATCACTGCTAATTCGCGATGCGCATAGCGGGCCGAGGCACGACCAGTCTGGGCCGGACACTCCCCAAGAGGAGTCAGGGAGGCAGCTGCCACATCTGGGCGGTTAATGAGCTTCCCTCAGCCCCAGGTGCCGCGCCGGGCCGGGCCACCCACCTTCAAGGCTGCGTCCGAGGCTTTCGTGGCCTTGTCGGCCGCGTCTTCGGCGGCTTTTACAGCGTTGATGATGTTCTCGTAGGCCATGGCGGCATCCACGGCGCAACGCACCAGCTCGTCCCCGCTAGTGTTCCTCTTTATCCTGGGAGGACACGAGAGAGGATGTGAGAGCAGAGCCCCCGTCCCCAGCTCTACCCCGGCCCGGTGGGGAAAGCAGGGTGGCCTGGCGGTCAAAGTGCGGGTCTGCCAGGTGTGTGACCTTGGCCGAGTCACTTCGCTGCTCTGAGCCTCAGTTCCCTCACCTGTAAAATGGGGATTCGACACCTGTTTCCCCTTCTCCTCAGACTGTGAACCCCATGTGGGACAGGGACTGGGTCCAACCTTTATCTGTTGCCAAATTGCACATTCCAAGCACTTAGTACAGTGTTCTGCACACAGTAAGCGCTCAATAAAAACGATTGAATGAATGAACCCGATTGGCATGTCTCTACCCCAGTGCTCAGTACAGTACTTGGCACAGAAACACCACAGTCATTATTATCAGCACCCGCTCAGACGACTGAAAGCCAGGCAGTGGGAATTGGGAGCCTGTTTCCTTGGGATGCCGTACGGCTGGAGATGTGAGCCGATGCCACGTGGGTTAGGCTAGATCCGGGGACGAGGGGTCCCCGCTGGGTTACTGGGCGGAAAGTTAGGGAGGGAGGGGGAGAACTGGGGGCGGCGGGGAATTGGGTCGTTCATCCCAAACCATGAGAAAGGATGGTCAGGAGACCAGTTGTCACCTGATCCTTCCAACCATCCCGAGGGCCCTGCTGGACACGGAGCCCCGGCTGGGCGGACCGCCGGTCTCCATCCATCATTCATTCATTCTTCCATTCAGTCATATTTATTGAGCGCTCACTGTGTGCAAAGTACTGTACTAAGCGCTTGGGAGAGTACAGTAGAACAATGAACAGACACATTCCCTGCCCACGAGTTTACAGCCTAGAGGAGGAGACAGATATTAACACAAATAAATGAAAGATCACAGTCATTCAGTGAATCAATCAATTGCCTGGTCTGCCCCAGTACCGATGTCACAAGGGGCCTGATGCTTTTGTGGTGACTGGGCCCTGGATTGCGTTTGTCAAGGGGGCTACGGTGGGCAAACCGGAGCCGAAAATGGCACTTTTTTTTTTTTTTTTACGGTATCTGTTAAGCACCTTCTATGCGCCAGGCACTGTACTAAGCAGTGGAGGAGATACAAGCTAATCAAATTGGACAGAGTCCCTGTCCCACATGGGGCTCACAGTCTTAATCCCATTTTACAGATGAGATAACTGAGGCCCAGAAAAGTGAAGTCACTTGCTCAAAGTCACACAGCAGACAAGTGGCAGAGCCGGAATTAGAACCCAAGTCTTCCGGGGTTCCCCAAGAACGACCCATCGCTGGCCACCCCCGGCCCTGGCGGGGCCCCGTGCTGATCACTCACTCTTCCAGCTGCTTGGCAAGATTTTGCAGAGACTGGGCATGTTTCTCGGCCTGTTCCACCAGGGGGTTGTGATCGCCCGCTCTGGAGAGGTCCTTCATCTTGGTGCTCAGTTCTCTCTTGACCTCATTTAACTGGGTGGACGACTTTTTATACTCCTGTGGGATGGGTGTAACACCAACATGTTGGTCTTTCCGGGAGGCGGCTCGGAGGGCAGAGTTGCGCTTTTTGACTCTGATAACCAGACTTAGTGACCCACGCTGGGCTCCTGAAAGTGGACTCCTCCCTCCCCCGCACCGCCACCGGGGCCCCCGCCGACCCCAGCGGGGATGGACTCTGATCACGTCTTCTACCACAGTTGGCTCCGGGGAAGCACTGGCCCACTTTCTCCAAGCTGGCCAAGCACCCACCCCCAGCCCGATAACTACAAGGAACGGGCCCATCAGCCCCGAGTTCTAGCCCCACCCACTTTCTATCCAACCGGGGCTCAGTCTGAGCCCCTTCCCCCCGATCGGAGACGTGCGAGATGAGAGCCATCAAGCGCCCCTCTCTCTCGGGCCCATCTTCCCAGCCCGAGAGGGGTCCAAGGACTTAAAGAAAACGCCTCAGCGATACCTCCTGGCTCCCCTCCATCAGGCGGAGCACACTGCCGGTCTGCCGCAAGGATGACTCGGCCTCACTGAGGATACGGTTCATCTGGTTCTGCTGGGAATTGGCTTTTTGCATCCGTTTCTGGGGGAGAAGGAGAGAACGCTTCCTGAATCTTGGAGGCCGGGCCAGTCACAGCGGTTCCCTGGTTCTCGGCATTTCTCTGGAGGCCGCGTTGGCCAAAGGGAAGGCCAAGTTTGGCGAGTTGCCTCTTGGAGACCGAGGCTACTTTCTGGAGAGAGCAGGCCAAACGCTGTTGGGGGCTTCCCAAGTGCCCCTTGTTGGCCTGGGGTCATAGGCAATGGGCGGGTTACATAATAATAATAATAATAATGATATTTGTAAAGTGCTTATTCTGAACCAGGCACTGAACTTAGCGTTGGGTAGATACAAGATAATTGGGTTGGACTCGGTCCCTGTCCCTCATGGAGCTCACAGTCTTTATCCTCATTTTTAAAATGAGGCAAAAAAGGCACAGAGAAGTTAAGTGACTTGCCCAAGGACACAGCAGATAAAAGGGGAAGCCGGAATTAGAACCCAGGTCCTCTTGATTCCCAGACCCATGCTCTATCCACTTGGCCACACTGCTTCTCACCTGGCCTCAGCAACATAGCTGACGCCCTACAGACGAGATGTTCTAGACTGTAAGCTCGTCGTGGGCAGGGAATGCGACCGTAATATCGTATCATACTCTCCCGAGTGCTGAGTATACTGCTCTGCACACAGTAAGCGCTCAACAAATGCAATTGACTGACTGACTGATGAGCTGGGGAGTTCCCACAATACCCTCAAGCCACTATAGGACAGATCAAAACGATCCCACTGTGAGATTACCTCAATGTCGGCCAGGGCCCGCTCATTCACTCGGTTCAGACCATCTGCCTGCTTCGTATGCTCAGCTGCCTCCTGGAGAGCTTTCTCCAGGTCACTGATCTGGGCTACGTATTGGTCCAGCGAGGCCTGGATCGTCTGAGCCGTCCTTTGGTCTTCCGGCCGGTGGTTTCCGAGCCCGGCCCTCAACCGCTCCAACACTGGGAAGTTTCAGAGAAAGGAAGAGAGAGAGAAAGAGAGAGAGAGAGAGAGAGAAACGGGTCCACAGAGAATCCCGGAAAGGAGGAAGCCGAGCCAAATTTTCACCAGCTCTGGACGTCGGCTGGTTCCTCTCTGGCTTGCTGAATGTCATCCAGAAGGAGAACCAGGAAACATCAGGTTTATCTATGTGGGGACCGGCTTGCTGAGGGTCCAGGCGAGCCCCGAAGAGAACAGGTCCCAGAGATGCCGCAGCCAGGCTGCAACCCCATCGGAACTGAGTTCGAGAGCTGAGCTAGCTGAAGCTAGATGGGAAGTCTCCTCCTTCCCCGCTACCGAGCCCCTAAACAGAGCAGATTCCTCTGGACTTCTTCATATTGGCTCCAAAGGGAATCACGGACCTCCAGGATATCGGGGCGAAGACCAATTCTCTGAAGCCTAACAGTGGATTCTGATTGGCTTTCCTGGGCTTTTAGTAAAAGTGACGACCATCCACGAGGTTGGGTGGGGCTGTGGCGGAGGCAGACAAGGAGAAGCAGCGTGGCCCAGCAGAGAAAGAGCACGGACCTGGGAGTTGGGAGTCGGGGAAGCGGGTTCCAATCCCGATCCCACCATTTGCCTGCTGTGTGATCTTGGGCAAGTCACTAAATGTCTCTGGGCCTCAGTTTCCTCATCAGCAAAATGGGGGGGGGGGGGTAAATACCTTTTCTCCTTCCCCATTAGACTGTGAACCCCGTGTGGGATGGGGACTTGGTCCGACCTGATTATCTTGGATCTACCCCAGTGCTTAGTACAGTGCTTGCCATATAATAAATACTTAAATGCCCCAATTATTATTAGTAGTAGTAGTATTAGTATTAAGGAGCAGGGGTTGTAGCCCCACTCCTGACCTTTTGCCCCCACAGAGTTTCTGACCATCCCATGAGCCAGACCAAGCCATATCGAGCCAGACCTAGCTGGACGGGGCAGGGCACCAAATTCGAATTGGAACTCAAGGAAAAGCAATTCCCTGCTGAAGGACCTGTGGCTGCCAGCTCACCGTCTTCCCATTTGGCACGGTCATAATAATCATCGCCATCATAACAATCACTGTGGCACGTGTCTTAACCACTTACTACGTGCCAAGCACTGGGCTACGCGTTGGGGTAGACATAATACAATCAAGGCAAAGTCTTTGTCCTGCATGGGGCTCGCTGCCTAAATGGGAGGGAGAGAACAGGCATTTAATTTCCATTTTACAGATGAGGAAACCGAGGCACAGAATCCAAGTGGCTGGCCCAAGGTTTCCCAGCAGGCTGGTGGTGGAGCTGGGATTAAGACCTGGGACTCCTGACTGCCAGGGCCCACAACTTTTCCCGATGCATGTGGATGTGGGTGTGTGGGGACGGGGAGGCATTTGCTCGCAGATCCGATGGGGTGAGATCCAGCGGGGCACCGTCCCGGAGCTCTGGCAGCTGGAGCAGGGAGATGGCTGGAGCTTAAGTGTTTCCCTCTCCAGGAACGTCTTTGTGTCTGGCCCCGTGGACACTGGTTGTCCCACTAGGGAAGGATCAAAACCTGCCCCCCTAGACTGTAAACTCATTGTGGGCAGAGAACGTGTCTATTTATCGTTGTACTCTCCCAAACGCTTAGCACAGTGCTCCGCACATGGTAAACACTCGATAAATACGATTAAAGGAATGAATGAATAACTGAATGAATTCCTTCTAGGCTAACAAGGGCCCTTCTAAGCTAGCAGCCCGTGCCACCCCCCGGTGGCCCCGAAAGACCACCGCCCTCCCCTGGGCTGAGACGGCGCTTGGACGCCGGGGCCGGACTGGGGGCTGGATGCCGGCTGTGGGGGAGGCGGCCGCGGCGGGCAGGGTGGCCCGTAACTTGGTGGGGCAGGACGTCCTTACAGAGTTGCGCCTCTTGCTTCTCCGCTTCCACCTTTTTCAGCTGCTCCTTCAAGTTGTGGGTCTTCATCTCCGTCACCCTCTTCTTGGCATCCTCCAGCTGCCTGGAAAAGTCGCCAGAGGGAAGGTCGCCCCTTCCACCGTCCACCTCGGATATCTGGTTTAGGAAGACTGAGAACAGAGAGATGCTCGTTACACGGGATTCAGCTCAGACAACCCGCCGCTGCACACTTCCTGTCCTGGGGGGGAAGCTGGCTGACCCACACAGTGATTCTGGTCCTCACTGGAAATAATAATAATACTACTACTAATAATGATAATTGCAGTATTTGTTAAGTGCTTACTATGTTCCAGGCACTATACTAAAGCACTGGGATGAATACAAGCAAATCAGGTTGGACACAGTCCCTATCCCATGTGGGGCTCACGGTCTCAATCCCCAGTTTACAGATTAGGTAACTGAGGCCCAGAGAATAATAAAATAATAATGATAATGGTATTCGTTAAGGCTTAAGCATGATTCTAAGCTCTGGGACAGATACAAGCAAATCAGGTTGGACACAGTCCCTGAGGTAACTGAGGTCCAGAGATGTGAAGGGACTTGCCCAATGTCACACAGCACACTAGTGGCGGAGATCGGCTTAGAACCTAAGACCTTCGGACTCCCAGGCCTGTGCTCTATCCACTACGCCATGCTTCTACGCATTGAGAGATCCCAGAACACCACTCCCGCTACACTGCCGCTGTGGGGTGAGGAGGAGGAGGATGAAGAGGAGGAAAGTGGCCCTCTCACCATTAATGTCCCTAGAGAGAGTATTTATCTTCTCATCCAATGCCTTCAGCTCCCGGTTTGCCTGAGCCATGGTGCTGTGAAATACCTGTGCTTTCCTGGAATTCACTTCGGCCTGAGGGAAAATGAAAAATCAAGGTGGCAAATCGGAGGGACGGACGGAAAGCGCAGCTTGCGGGTGGCCCCGTTTGACCTCAGAGCAAGGACCGGCTGTATCTGTGGTCTCGACCCTTACCTTTTCCTGCAGGGTGTTGAAGTCCCGGTTCAGGTTAATGAAGTCTTTCTCGAGGGTGTCTATCTTCAAGCCATGTCTCGAGGCCGCCGCCTGATAGTTGGTCAGTTCGTTCTGAAACCAAAGGCACGAGTCAGAAAGACCTACTAAGAGTGCTTCGTCCGGGAAGAGAAGAGCGTGGCCTGGTGGAAAGAGTGTGGGCCTTGGGGTCAAAGGACCTGGGTTCCAATCCCAGTTCCACTAGTTGTCTGCTGTGTGACCTCAGGCAAGTCACTTCACTTCTCTGGGCCTCACCTCAATCGTAAAATTGGGATTAAGACTGTAAGCCCCATGTGGGACAGAGACTGGGTCCAACCTGATCATCTTGTATCTACCACAGTGCACAGTATGGGGCCTGGCCTATAGTAGATGCTTAACAAATGCCATTAAAAAAAATAAAACAACATTTGGTAGACGTGATCCTTGCCCACAAGGAGCATACAGTCTAGAAGATTTGGGAGTTCAGAGACCTGCATTCTGGTTCCAGTTCTGTAAACCCAGACAAGTCACTTCATCTTTCTGGGCCTCTGTTTCCTTACGTGTAAAATGGGGAGAATAGGAGCGAGGGCCACACTCCCTGGCCTCTGGACCTAGTTTCGTTGCAGTGAATGCCAGGGTCAGGTAGGGAGAGGAGGCTGGAAGGACGAAGAGCGGGGAAGGGGGAGGAGGTGACCGAGGGAAGTGCCTGGAAGAATAAGGTGATGGAGAGGACAAGAACTGGGTCCAACCCAATTTCCTTGCATCCACCCCAGCAATCAGTACAGTGCCTGGCACACTGTCTTGCCTTATGCTGTCGAGTCGTTTCCGACCCATCGCGACCCCACGGATGCATCTTTCCCAGAATGCCCCACCTCCATAGAAGCAATCCATAGAAAGTGCTTAACCAATTCCACTAATGTTAGTATTATTAGCATTAAGCTGGAGGGGGAGGAGGATGCTGGGAGATAGGGTGATGGGTGGAGAATTGACCTGAGTTTGAAGTTATTATTATGGCATTTCATTTTGTTAAGCTCTTCCTATTAAGCTCTTCCTATGCATCAAGCGCTGCTCTAAACACTGGGGTTGATAGAGGTTATTCAGGTTGAACTCAGTCCCCATCCACATGGGGTTCACAGTCTAAGCAGGAGAAAGAACAGGAATTGGGTCTCCATTTGAAAGTTGAAGAAACTGAGGCACGGAGAAGTGAAACGACTGGCCCAAGGGGAGAGCAGGCAAATGGTAGAGCCGGGATCAAACTCTTCTTTTGTTGACATGTGCCATCTGAGTGGCACTGTTTTTGTCAGCTTGGGATGGGCTTCTGCCAATAATCAAAGGTGCCGGGCCCACCATCTTCCAGGCTGGCTGCCAGCACACGAGAGAGTTTATGCAGCAGGAGGTGTGTTGCAATCTGGGGGGGGGAGGGGGCGGGGGCGGCCCCCACCGGGACCCCCCGTGAAGCTGCTCCCCCGGATCCTCCTGTTAGCTGCCCTTGGGCGGACACGTACCTGCACAGCCTTGACCCGGGCCTCAATCTGCTTCACCCGTTCCAGCTCCTTGGCACTCTCTTGGAAACTCTGCAGCTCGGCCTTCATCCACCTCGCTTCCTCACGCAACACATTCAAGTCTTGCAGGAGGGTCGTGACGCAGCTGTTGCAGTCTGCCGGGGGTGCACGTGGAGCAGATGGTTGGAGCACCGGGGTCAGAGAGGGGGCACCGGAAATCTCGGCCCTGGAAGGGCCGGGCCGCCCCGCCACTCCTTCCCGACCCCGTTTCAAGTCCTCCGGCAGTCCTCGCCGCAGGCCCGACCACAGCCCTCCACCGCAGGACTCTCTACAGCCTCCACCACTGCCCCCTGCTACAGCCCGCGGCACAGGCCCCGCCAGAGCCCTTGAAGGAACACGTGTTGCCAGCCAGAATTTCTGACTCAAACTGTTCTTTCCGCTATGCCCACTCCCTGTTTGCCTGTTTCGTGGGGCTCGGGGCGGTTCCGCTACTGCTCTCCCGGCATATGGGCTCCCCCGAGAAGGGCCTTCCGGCACAAAGCTGGCACCACCACCTCCTTACCGTCACAAGCCCCCTCCGGTCCGCTGTCCTGGGGTTCTCTGCTTGGGCAATCTGAAATGAGAATGCCAGCAAAGGAGACATTGGGTGAGGCTTTCCCCAGCTTTCCCTCAAATCCGTCCCTCCTCTCCATCGCCCCACTCGTGGTACCGGGGCAGGTCATGACCCGCTGGCCCCTGGCTTTGGGCTATATTGTGCCTCCCTGTTTCCACTACCTCTTTCCCCTCCGCCAACCTCGTCCTCCCACCCTTCAGGAACTTTCCAGACTGGGCTCAGGTGATGCTCGGTGTGGAGTAGGTGAGGGAATTAGGGCTGCTTCCTGCCTTTCCTCTCCCCGATACCACCCCCACAAACCACCTGGGGAGGGGGCCGGGAAGGGAGGGGCAGACCGGCACCGCCAGCAAAACCACTGATGACCCGCATCCCCAGGGCCAGGCCCCAAAGACCACATGCCCTTGGAGTGTGCCTGCTTTAAGGATGGAGGACGATGGGCAGGAGGAGCTCAATCTTCACTGAACATAAGCTTGCCCCCCCCGACACACACACACTCTTCCCCACTCCCCCCCACTCCGTGAGGGTGCCTCTTTACTAACTAATCCAGCTCTTTTTCCCTGTGCAATGAGGAAGGTCATGGCATCCAACGCTGGGTGAACAGGCGAGAAGAGGACCAGAAAGAGCAAGGCCAGCCAGCAAACGAGAGCGCCAGACCGTTCGGAGCGGCTGAGTCGAAAGAAGCAGAGTGGATGTTTCGAAAATGAGCTGACCGCCAGCTCTCAGATGCCGAACCAGCTGCCCTCTTGACAAATCATATTTCTCAACAACCCCTGCAGGTCTTGGATAGTTCAGGAACTTCCAGAAACCGGGGTTCCAACGTGACATCTTCTCAGGAGGTGTCCTCCTTGGGCCCTTTACAGCTCAGTCTCCCCGCAAGCCCCAGGCCACAAAAGGCCAAATTGGCTGGAACCATCCGGGCCTTCTGGGTCCACTCCCGGCAGCCCGGAAACTAGACGGAGACCCACAGGAGCCAGAATCCTTCCCCCGGCAAATCTCCCGGGCCGGGGCCCCAGGATTGCTTTCAGTTGGATCGACTGGCCCAAGCGTGAAGCCTAACTCCATGGAGGGCAGAACCCAGCCTGGCTGTGGCAAAACCTTCTCACCCCGTCCCCCAACTCCATCAATCCGTCAATCCATTGATAATATTTATTGAGCGCTTACTGTGTAGCAAGCACTGTAGTAAGCACTTGGGAAAGTAAAATACGATAGTTTGGTGGACAAGGAGATGCCAGTCTACACTCTAGATGTGCCCATCCTATTTTCAGAGAGAAGAAAGGATGGTGAAGACAAGAAAGGATAGGGGTGGTAAGGGGTGATAAAGGGGCAGCCTACCTCCAGTCTGTGGGTCACAGATGACTGGCTGACCGTTGCTATAGCAATTGCATGGCTGACAGCTGTCACCGTACTTCTGGGGATTTCCAAAGTACCCTGGAGCGCAACTGTGAAAGAGGAGGAAATGTCGTCAGGTGTGCAGATATACTCGTCCATCCCTGGACCTGTTCTGGATCAAGGGCCTCCCACCCTATTCACTAGGCCCCTGATCATTATCAATATCTACCGAGCACCTACTGAGGGCAGACCACAAGTCCAACCTTCTAACATGTACAGAGTGCTGAACTGAGCAGCCATTGTGTTGAGACCCACACCAGGCACTTGGGAACCTAGGATAACCTATAAAATGGGGGTTCAATCCCTGTTCTCCCTCCTACTTAGACTGGGAGCCCCATGTTGACAGGGGGTCTGGGGTTGACCCAATTATCTTGGATCCACCCCAGTGCTTAGTGCAGTGCTTGGTACATAGTAAGCGTCTAACAAAGACGACAGTTTGTCTGATTCAGCTCTGCCCACGGAAAGCCGGCGAGTCTCTTTGGATGTGGTGAGGCAGCGAGATCACTCCCTGCTTCCGCCAATAAGTTTTCTTCCACTCCTGCAGCGGGAAGAAAGGCCAAAACCCACATCCCTGCCATGGTTGGGGGGCTTTAACAGTGCTCCTCAAGGATCCCCTTCCCTGTTCTCCACCTGCAGATTCGGAAGAAGCCACTGACCTTTCACAATGTGTGCCGGTGTAGCCGGGTTTGCAGAAACAGTGTATACTTCCATTATTCTCTTCGCAGCCAGTAGCAAAACTTCAAGATCAGAAAGAAAAGCCCCAATTGAGACACCTAACAATCCGGTTATTTCTTAGCTATCCAGTTCATAATCCAACCCTCACACAGGTGCTCAGGTAATTTGCACTAACAACACATCAAACCAAATATCAAAAGACTTTCCAGAGCACGAACCTGAGGGTCAGGAGCATCTGGGTTCTAACCCAGGGTCCACCACTCATCTGCTGTGTAAACTTGGGGAAGTCGCTTCACTTCCCCGGGCCTCGGTTACCTCATCTGTAAAATGGGGATTGGGACTCTGAGCCCCATGTGGGACAGAGACTATGTCCAAGCCAATTCACCTGGCATGCAATAAGTACAAATGCCATTTAAAAAAAAAAACCCTTGGTCACAGACACAGACTAACAATGGACAGATTTAGGCAGATGAGAACAAGACTTTCACCTCTCCCACTGCTTGACTCCCAGATGCATTTTTCACCTTGAGGCGTAACAAAGAAACTATTTTGGGCAAAAACTAACTATGGGGGTTGGGGGTGGCGGGGGGGAAAAAAGAAAAAATCAAACTAACCCAGACAGAACCCATTTCAGAGACTGAGCCAAACAATTCCAAGTTAAAATAGGGAGAGTTGAAATTTGGTTTGAAGATACTGCCAGCATAATATAGCACAGGGCACCACACCAGGGGGGCTTTCAGGAAATTCTGCCGCTTTTATTTCTAGAATGGTGACACAGTGCCCAGGAGCGAGTGTTGTTGAGATTCGTTTGCACACGGTACCAATGAAAATACCGCTGGGCTCATTTTCTGGCCCCTTGCCATCCTGGGTGGGAATTTTTCAGACACCAGGGGTGACGACGGGAAAAGGTATGTTCTACCCCCAGGAGGGCATGCATGTGCTTGAAGAAGAATGGTATTTCTGAAGCGCTTACTGTGGGTCAAACACTGTTCTAAGTGCTGGCATAGATACAACCTAATCAGGTTGGACATAATCCCTGTCCCATTTGGGGCTCACAGTCTTAATCCCCATTTTGCAGATGAGGTAACTAAGACAAAGAAGCGACTTGCCCTAGGTCACACAGCAGACAAGTGGTGAAGCTGGGATTAGGACCCAAGTCCTTCTGATTCCCAGGCCCAAGCTCTATCCACTAGGCCATGCTGCGTCCCTATATCCCTCCGGCCCTACTAGTGAAAGATTGCACTGAGCCATCTTCTGGCCCTGATTTCATGCTCATTCTCATGCTGAGAGGAGAGGGACCTGGCCCTGACCTTCTTCCTTCCCCTCATCATGGGACATTAGAGAAGATGATTTCCTCTGGGATTAAAAAAAAAGAGTCCTCACAAAGGCTACTCTCTCTCTCTGCCCAAGGATAGGCTCCAGGGAGAAGGTTCCTCTCTCTGACTGCCACTCCTGGGTCTACCCAGGGTGACCCCTTGAATGAGGATCTTGGGGTGCATCAGAAGGCAGAAAGGACAGGAGGGAAGAGCAGGAACAGCGGTGCGGGGTCTCAATTCGGGGCTCCTTCACTAGCTCAGCTGATGCAGATACCTGCTGGGAACTCCCCTGGCTGAACTTCTGGCCATTTTACAAGACTTGTAAGACTTGCCGAATTGTACATTCCAAGTGCTTAGTACAGTGCTCTGCACATAGTAAGCGCTCAATAAATACTACTGAATGAATGAATGATTTCAAAGCAGAAGATGAAAGGTCTCTGGGATTGCCCAAGGACAATCTCACTGCATGTCACTCTTTAGCCCCCAAGGATGTCTTAATCCCACGCAGCTCCCTTAGGACAGGAGTCCTCTTGCTGGTGGGTAGGTGGAGGGAGTTCAGCCATGCGTTTCCACTGAGTCAGAGGACCTGGGTTCTAATCCGGCTCTGCCATTTGCCTCTTGTGTGACCTCGGCCAACTCACTTAACTTCTCTGTGGTTCAGTTCCCTCCTCTGTAAAATGGGGATTAAAACCGTGAGCCCCAGGTGCATCAGGAACTGTGTCTGACCCAATTATCTTGCATCTACCCCAGTGCCTAGTACAGTGCCTGGCACATAGTAAGCGCTGAACTATGACAATTATTACTATTATTTGGATCGGAGTGAGGGTCGGCAGTGGACCACTGCTTGTGGTCAAAACAGCCAGGCCTCCTTTGCAATCCCTAAACCTCCCCCGATATCATGAAGCACTGGGGTGGGGATGGGAGTTCCAGGAGCATCTTGCCGAGAGGTGGAAAAGTGTGGCGAGCCATCACACCGTTTCTGTTTCGAGTACTATATTTTCGGTGGGGACCACTGGGGAGTCAGGCCGGGAACAGAGAGCAGCTTTTCAGGGTCCCAAAGTCAAGTCAGTGGAAACAGTAAGGGGAAAACCAAGTCTCCCCAGGAACAGAATAATAATAATAATAATTTCAGTACTTGTTTAGCACTTACTATGTGCCAGGTACTGTTCTAAGTGCAAGTTAATCAGGTCCCTCTCCCACATGGGACTCACTCTCTTAGTCTCCATTTTACCGATGAGGTAACCGAGGCCCCGAGAAGTTAAGTGACTTATCCAAGGTCACACAGCTATGTGGAGAAGCCGGGATTAGAAGCCAGGTTCTTCTGACTCCCAGGCCCGTGATCTATCCACCGAGCCACGCTGCTTCTCAGAATCCTTGCGGTCTCACTGCGGGATGCCGTACCTGTTCGTAAATGGACAGGGGCAGATGTGACAGGAACCTCGGTGGGCATTTCCAAAGTAACCCTCTTTGCAGCGCTCGCAGTGGTCTCCTGCGGTGTTATCTTGGCAGTTCTTAGGGACAGGAGGAATGGAAACAATTAGCAGCCTGTGGTTGTACCAGTTTATGAGTCTCTTGCTTCCACTTCCAAATGGAGTTTCAACCTATCGTATTTAATAGCATTTCCTGTGTGCAGAACACTGTAATAATTGCTTCAAAAAGTACAATAGAGTTAGCAATAGTAATGATGGTATTTGTTAAGCGCCTACTATGTACAAAGCACTGTTCCAAGCACTGGACATGTTCCCTGTCCACGAGAAGCGTACAGTCTAAATAGTTGCATTAACGGTCCCCTGACCGGCTCGGGTGATTTCTAGGGCCTTTTGTTGTCCATCATTCATTCAGTCTTATTTATTGAGTGCTTACTGTGTGCAAAGCACTGTAGTAAGCATTTGGGAGAGTATAATTTAATAACAAACAGACACATTCCTTGCCCACAAAGAGCTTACCGTCCAGAAGGTCCTCAGTGGAATCGTTAGACCAGAATTTCAGTTTGGAATGTCTAAGTTTTACGTCCTCCACCTGCCTCCAGTAAGAAGTCTTCCCAGATTCCCAGATTCCCAGCCCTCTTTTCCCGGGCTCCCTCTCCCTTCTGCACAGCACTTAAATACATATCCATAATTTCTATTAATGTCTGCTCCCTTCTTTAGACTGTAAGCTCATTGTGGGCAGGGAACACGTCCACCAACTCTGTCGCATTTAGTACAGTGCTCTGCACAGAGGAAGCACTCATGTACCACTGATTGATTTATCAGGTTGTTATGGGAACAGTAGCTTGCCTACATATATGGCTATCTGATATACTGTAGCTTTACTGAACCTCAGAGAATTCTAGACACACGTTTGGTAACCTTAAAATGTGCAATGGAGAAAGTGGCAAGCTCAGCTGGGAATTATGTCTTGATGTAAGAAATGTAAGACATGCATAAAATGCTCTTGAAAATGGAAAGCTTCTTATCACGGCATCAAAATGAGAGGTATGCAGAAACATTTTCTTCGGCAGACGTTCTTGGGTTTAATTAACTCATCCATCCATTCATTCAGTTGTATTTATTGAGGGCTTACTGGCGCAAAGCACTGTACTAAGTGCTTGGGAGAGTACAATATAACAATAAAAAGATACATTCTCTGCCCACAATGAGCTTACAGTCCAACCATGCTGGAATTCTGCACTATAGTATCAGGCCCAAGTCAAAGTCAGAGGAAAACCTATGAGAGGAGCAGCATGGCCTAGTGGATAGAGCACAGGCCTGGGAGTCAGAAGGACCTGGTTTCAAATCCTGGTTCCACAATGTGTCTGCAGTGTGATCTTGGGCAAGTTATTTAACCTCTCTGTACTTCAGTTACCTCATCTGTAAAATGTGGATTAAAACTGTGAGCCCCTTGTGGGACATGGACCATGTCTGATTTGATTAGCTTGAATCTACCCCAGAGCTTAGTACAGTGCCTGTAACATAGTAAGGGCTTGACAAATACCAAAAAAAACCCACCCCAAAACACACGTTCCCATAGTTTCCCGCCCGCTTTTTGTGCTTGACATACCCTGCCTGTGCTGCAGGCCTGGAGATGCGGAAAATGAGGCTGAGATCCCCAATCACTCTTCTACCGAAACCACCCACCTGGCTATTTTCTAAAATCAATCAATCAATCATATTTATTGAGCGCTTACTATGCACAGAGCACTGTACTAAGAGCTTGGGAGAACACGATACCTCAGAATTAGCAGTCATATTTCCTGCTTGCAGCAAGTAAAACTCAATGGACTAGGGCTGGCCCAGTTAACGGGTCTAGGTCAGCCAGGAAAAGTGGCACTTCTTGGTTCCCCAATTCCTCAGTGCTAGAAAACGGCCTCCGTCAGTGTCTCCGTAGCAAATCCACCTAGCCTGACCTGTCTCGTCTTGCTTGGGGACCATGACTCATTCCCCGGGACATGCCGAATGGACTCAAAACTCCCCAGAAAAGAGGATTTTGTCAAAACAAAAGGCTCTGGGTGTTGGGTAATGCACCAGAACGCAGTGGAGGTAAAGTGCATAGATGGGCTCGTGGCCAGTGTGGCCGCCTCACCCAGAGATTGGCATGCAGTCTGCGGGGCAGGGGGGAGGTGGAGGAGGGGGCCTGTGCCGGAAGGAGACATGACTTGCAAGCACTGGCAACAGGGCTCAGGTGAGGCCCCACCGTGAACTCCAACACAGGTCTGGATCCAGGGATGTCTCTGATTCCCCAAGGAAAAAGCCGATATTGAACTTTCTGCTTTCTTCTTTTGAAGCAGCATTGCCTAGTGGATAGAGCCCAGGCCTGGGAGTCAAAAGAATATGGGTTCCAATCCCGGCTTCTCCACTTGTCTGCTGTGTGACCCTGGGCAAGTCATTTCACTTCTCAGGGCCTCCGTTACCTCATCTGTAAAATGGGGATTAAGACTGTGAGCCCCACGTGGGACAGGGACTGTGCCCGACCTGATTACTTTGTATCTACCCCAGTGTTAGAACAGTGCTTAGCACTTAGTAAGCGCTTAACCAATTTCCAAGTGCTTGGAACAGTGCTCTGCACACAGTAAGTGCTCAGTAAGTATGACTGAATGAATGAACGAACCAATACCAAAATTATTACTATTATTAGGCCCGATCGGTGGTATTTATTGAGTGCTTACTGAGTGCAGAGCACTGTTCTAAGCGCTTGGGAGAGGAGAACACGACAGAGTTGACAGACACGTTCCCGGCCTACGACAAGCTTACAGTCTTCAGTGGGAGGCAGATCTGAAAAAAAGACTTAAAGCTATGGGAAGTAGTAAGTAGAAGGCTATGGATATAAGCCCCGGGGGCTGGGGTGAGTGACCAAGTGCTTTAAGGGGTGAATAGTTGATGCAGAGGGGAGGGAAGACAGAGAAAATGAGGGCTCCGTCAGGGAAAGACCAGAGGCAGAACAGAGATCGCTCATCCACTCTGCGGTGCAAGAAGCAAGCAAACTCCAATCGGTCAAAGCATCTAGCCTTCCCGACCCCACCTCCATCGCTCACACCTTAGTTGGCTAATTCAAGCCCACAACCAAAGGATGACAACTGCTCTTGTGAAAGAATTCAGGACAATCAGACCTTCACCTCCATTGCTCTGAAGTCAGGCTGGGCCTTCCGGCTTGTGCTAGGAAGCTAGGAGAAAGCCCACCGCCCGTTTGGGCCCCAAGCCAGGTGTACTCACGATGCATATGCCGGAACCATCCTGACACCGAAGGGAGTGGTTGTGGCAGTTGCAGCGAATACATGGTCCCGTAGGTGACTCTCTGTTCTCCCGGTAGTAACCGGGGCCGCAGTCCTGGGTTGCGTGCGAAATGAAGAGTTGGTCAGTGCCACAAAATCTTTCTGTTCTGTTCCTGTGGCCCTTAGATCTCAGGACCACCTGCCACCCTCGAGGGAAGAATCCAGCCTCGGAAGCCTGAGGCTCCTGACTGTGTCCCAGAATTGGCCTTACAGAAGGCCAAACGAGTTCAGCTGCAGAGGCAGAGGGAGTCCTTGGGGAGGGGAGTGGTGGCAAGAACTGTGCTTCCATGATCCTTTGCTCGTCTCTCTTCTTTTCGATTTGCACGGCCAGGGCCCTCTGGGATGGAGGGATGGGCTGAGAGGTGACGGCTCATTGTGTAACAGTGGCCCTAGTTGGGGGAGAAGGGGCCGCGAGCCAAGGAAGATTCATAGGCCACTCTACCGCTCTTTAAACTCCCCTTCCTCCAGGGTCCAGTGGGGCCCAGTGCTGGGCTAGTGGCTTCAGATTCCCCCCAACCCCCCGAGATAATCTTAAATGTTTCAAATGCTGCACTGTCCCGAGTCAGAACGGATTACTGATTGCTTAGATGGGGCATCTACATGGAAGACTATGACTGGGCTCGTGGGGAATCTTTGGGCCGGATAGGCCATAAATTCGATGTGGGTAGGGGATTTGTTTGTTTCATTGTTATACTGTACTCCCCTTAGTGCTTAGTGAAGTGCTCTGCACACAGCAAGCACTCAATCAATATGATCGATTGATTGATTTGGTGGTGGTGGTCCCCAGACTGGATTAGTGGCAGTGTTCCTGGTGTCTCAGGGCTGGATTAGTGGCTGGGGCCCGGGGGTGATCTCAGGGCTATATTGGTAGGTGCAGTCCAGGGATTCTCTGGGCTGGATTAGTGTCTGCGTTGTGTTATCTACAATGTAGACTCATGGCGGTGGCGGGGTGACAGCGAGGGTGAGTTTCCTTCCCGCATCACACTAATCAGCTGCTCTGAGACATAGCGGGTGGAGAACAGGAGCAGGGGAGGAGCCAGGTGTGCCCTGGGGCATAAGAAATTCCTGTGGCGGTTGAACTTTTCTGCCTCCAAGGAAATGGGGATTTCCACTTCCATTAAGGGGGCGTATCAACGGCCCGTCTGTCTCTCTGCCGTGCGGACTTGTCCTTGGCATCGAGCCTTGCTGGTCTGCCTGCCCCCCACCATGGGGAGCCCGCTGGGTCTGGATTGTGTCCCTGCTCTCTCTGGTACCTACAAGGTCAGGACTTGTCCCGGGATTTGTTTCAACAGCTCAGGAAGTGTTTCAAAACTCGGAAAAGCTCGCTGGGGGTGCGCTGGACAAAATGGCAGCCAGCGTGTTTCCCAAAGGGCAAAGAAATGTTCTGGTGCCCATTACAGAAATAATTTGGGTTTTGCCCATTTCCTAGATTCATAAACATCCAGCCCTGTAGCTCTGGATATATATCCACAATTTATACATCTGTAATTTATTTATTTGTATTAATGCCTGTCTCCCCCTCTAGGCTGTAAGCTCACTGTGGCAGGGAACGAGTCTACCAAGTCCGTCATTTTGTACTCTCCCAAGCACTTAGTACAGTGCTCTGCACTCAGTAAGCGTTCAGTAAATACCATTTGATTGATGGTAGCTACAATCAATGCCTGAATTATGGGCAATATCACGCCAATTTCCTTTGTTTAATAACCTGGTATTGGAACATACGGTCAGTCAATGGTATTGATTGAGCACTTTCTGTGGCTGGGGCTCACGGTACTTAGCGGTAGAGGGAGTGCGGTAAAATAGAGTTGGAAGGAAAGATCCCTGTGCTCAAGGAGCTAACCATGTAGTGGGGGCTGGGATTAGGGGGAGAGGAGGGGCTCCTATAAGATACAGTGAGGGTTTGGGGAGCGTGGGAGCTTTGGGGAGTCTGGAAAAGGACATACACCAAGGTAAAAGAATGACATCGACTTCAGGGTGAGAACGTCTAGTTGCCACCGTCGGAAAGCTTGTATAATATAAACCTGACCCTGGAATTCCGATTGGCTCGGTGGCAGAAATCCCACCGCCTGCTAGAGCGACATTATAAAATCCGTGGGTCCTAACTCTGGATCTCAGTCTGATGACACCCTAATTGCAAACTAGAGACTCCAAACCAGATCATCATTTCCAATAAAACTATCCCAGAAGCAAGGTGGAGAGCTCATTTTTAAAAATCAGAGGTTGTTCTGTGAGTTGAGGCTTGCCTGCGAAAGTATGAAAGGAATGTCCCACTCTTGAAAGGTGAACGGCATAGTTTAGTTTCAAGTGAAAAGCCTTCGGCTTTTCCTGCTCTGGCTGGGAGGAAGGCTCCTGAGGTGGGCTTGAGGAAATAACTCTCCAGGGGGCTCAGGACCTCTCCTCTCTTCATTGGTTGCAACCAAACCACTTGGAACCGGAGGAAATAAGCCCGTCTGTTTGGTTCTAGCAAGCGTGTCCGAACAGTGAAAACTGGGATCTGACCAGCTTCTTACAAACAACGAAAACAGAATCTTACACTTGACCCTAACGAAACTGGTGAAATTTCCTTCTGGCTGGAGAATGCAACCTTTCTTTTCAGGCAAGAATTACCTATGAGAGGGCTCTCGATGTCACCTTTGCCAACAACAACAAAGTTTTTTACCATCTTCTACATAGCTAACTTCTTGCTTATCCAAAAACAATTCCAACGCTGTCATATCCCTTCAACATAATACATTCTGATACCAATTCTATTACCTTGTTTCTCTTTACAAAGAAACCCGCCCGTTTAAAGAGTGGGATACCGAATCTAAAAAGCCTAATCAGACTGTTCCCCCCAAATGTGTCCTTTAAATTGCTGCAATTTATCCAGCGCTACTGAGGAGAAAGTTCATATTGTCCAAAGGCTTGTTTTGGCCACTCTGTAGCCTGTGGGATATAGTTTCCCAAAGTCTGACGGGGACTGACAGAGCTGGGAAGAGGGGAATCTTCTGACCGAGGAAGAACCACGCAGACGTGCCCCGCTGCTGGCCCTCCACTGTGGCACATTCACCCTGAACCATGGCCGCCCCTCCCTCCCACCTAGTCAATCTTCCAAAGGAACCGCGGGCGGCTGGCGGGCCAGCGCGGCCCCGAGATGTTGGAGACTTCTCTCTGGGGCCGGAAGTTCTTCTCCTGGCTGCCTGCAGAAACCTCAGCCTCCCGGGAAGACCCCGGCTTGGCTTGGGAATAGAGCAAGAGGGGCCGGGCTGGGAGCGATTCCATCATCTCACGCTTCTGAGGGGGAAGGCAGCGTAAGAGGGAAGAGGCGATTACCTGACTCAAACGCAGAGGTGAGGGACCGAAGGGGCAACCACCAGACTCAAATCCAGAGACGAGGGGCCAAAGGGGCAATCACCTGACAAATTTGGAGGCGAGGGGTCGAAAGGGCAACTACCAGACTCAAACCCGGAGGTGAGGGGCAATTACCTGACTGATATCCACAGGCAATTGCTGCTGCTGTTGCTGCCACCCTCTGTTGGGATGGGGAGGAAGCTCCACTATCTGTTGCTGGACGGAAGCCACACACGGCCCCAGGGCCACCCCAAAAACCAGCAGCCAGCCAAGGCCCAGGCCCCTCTGCCCAGCTGCCATCCTGGGGTCCGCAGAGCCCGGCTGTCAGGCACCTTGTCCCTCCCCCGCCCGCACCGCCTCTTATAGCTGCCGCTGCCGCCGGGCCTGACTCAGTTAGGGAGGCAGCAGGCCGCGACCGGCCCCGCCTCCTGGCTGCCTACGTGAGTCACGGTGTGCAGGGAACACCGGGCCGGCCCGGGCCGGACCCAGGCCTCCGCGCTGTAATTCCCCAGAGGTGCGGCCGACGGCCACTCCTTCCCTCTCACCGTGCCAGACGGCACTAGGCAACCGGCTCAGTAAATCGTGGGCTGAGTCTTGGGCCCAGGACGGGCCCCGTCGCCCAACAGAGAGCTCTGGGTCCCCACCGTCTCCTCTGGCTACGCGTTTCTTCGCCTTTCCTTCAAGGAGTAATGGAGCGCGGTGGGACCGAGGCCTAGTGACCCCCCCAAACACTGAGCGCCCCAGAGAGGAAGTACCACCCGTCTTTTGAGGGTCCTCCAAGCCATGGCCCCAGTCCCCCAGGGGCAAGAGCTGCCGTTTCCTGGTAAGGCCAGGGAGGGAGCTGGACCATAACAGCAATAATAATAATTATGGTACTTGCTAAGAGCTTACCATGTGACAAGCATTGTCCTAAGCAAGGGGGTAGATATAAGTTAATCAGGTTGGACACAGTCCCTGTTCTCCCCTTCTGTAAACTGGTTTGGGGCAGGGAACGTGTCTGTTTATTGTTGTTTTGTACTCTCCCAAGTGCTTAGTAAAGTACTCTGCACACAGTAAGCACTAAATAAATATGATTGAATGAATGGATGGATGGATGGATGGATGGATGGATGGATGGATGGATGGATGGATGGATGGATGGATGAATGAATGAATGAATGAATGAATGAATGAATGAAGAGGGTGACAGATCCCGGGTGTGGAGAGAGAGCTTTGACTGGCCAATGAGCAGGGTGTTTAGAGAGCCCTTTTGAGGAGATAGGAGGTTACGATTTTGGACACATAGTCCCTTTGTGGCCCAGCGGAAAGAGCACAATCCTGGAAGGCAGAGCATCTGGGGGGGTCTGATCCCTGCTCTGCCGCTTGCCTTGCTGTGGCACCCTGGGTGAGTCACTTCACTTCCTTGTGCCCCAGTTTCCTCATCTGTAAAATGGGGATCTGATGCTTGTTCTCCTTCCTAGTTAGATTGAGAACCCCAGAAGGGGCAGACACTATGTCCAACCTGATCAAATTGCCCCAAGCCCAGTGCTTAGCAGAGTACTTAGTACTTAGTACAATGCTTAATAGAGAAGCAGCGTGGCTTACTGGAAAGAGCCCGGGCTTGGGAGCCAGAGGTTGAGGGTTCTAATCCCGACTCCGCCACTTGTCAGCTCTGTGACTCTGGGCAAGTCACGTAAGTTCTCTGTGCCTCAGTTACCTCATCTGCAAAATGGGGATCAAGACTGTGAGCCCCACGTGGGACAACCTGATAACCTTGTATCTATCTCAGCACCTAGAACGGTGCTTGGCACATAGTAAGCGCTTAACAAATGCCATCATTATTATAACTTGGCACATAGTAAAAGCTTAACAAATACCATCCTTAACATACTTAAATACCATACAGATACCAGTATTCGTATTCACAAATACAAACGATTATTATTATTGTCCCACATTAGTTCATAATCTCTCTCATCCCCATTAAATAGTTAAAAAACGGTGGCCCAGAGAGATGAGATGCGAAAGGTCACCGAGTAGGCCAGGGACCAAACCTAGGCCTCTTGATCCCAGCTCCAAGCTGCTTCCAGTGGACCACGTTGCTTCCTTGCTGCACGGTAGTGGACAAAAACGTGACTGGCTTGAGGAGGCAAAAAGACTCCTCAATTCCTAACCGAGCTGTGACAGTGTGATCCTGTTCCCCCTGCCCCCTCCAATCCCCGGGACACTGGATAGTGGAGTCTGGGTGGGCATCTGGTAGCTTTGTCCGGCCCCTGCCGTGGTACTTCCTCTCCGGGCACTAGACGGCGGGTTCTAGGTGGGCATTTGGAAACTTTGCCTGACCCCTGCCTTGGTGCTTACTCACCTCTTCAGAGGAAAAGGAGTCTGCTTTCCAAGGTGGAGATGGTGAAGGCTTCCTCTATGGCAACTCCACAGCCCCCCACCCAAAGGCCTCTTCCCGACCTCCTTGGGCTGCCCCCGGCCAAAACCCTCCCCACCCTTGCTGACATCTGTTCCGGGCTGGGAATTTGGGTTCTTTTCTAGCGGGAAGATCTCAAAGGACCAGACAATCCACAGTACCTCATTGCCCCTGCTCCCCAAGGCACACGAATCTCCATTTTAGGCCCCCAAGCTCAGCTGTCTGCCTTGGGGAATCTGGCTCCGCCTGGCCCCTTCCCCACCCATTGACAATAATGACAACTGTGGTGTCTAAGCGCTCACTGATAATAATGAGGAGAAGAATTGTAGTATTTCTCAAGTGCTTACTATGTGCCAGGCATTGTACTAAACACTGGTGTAGATGCAAGTAAATCCCGTTGGACAGAGTCCCTGTCCCACATGGGGCTCACAGTCGTAATCCCCGTTTGACAGATGAGGTAACTGAGGCACAGAGAAGTGAAGTGACTTGCCCAAGGTCACACAGCAGACGAGTGGCGGAGGCAGGATTAGAACCCAGGTCCTTCTGACCCCCTGGCCCGGGCTCTCTCCACTAAGCCACGCTAAGCCAAGCACTGTGCTAAGCGCTGGGGTAGCCAGGCAAGCCGGGTGGGGTTCGGCCTCTTGGAAGGAAGGTCTGAGAGGCCACAGTCCAGAGGACACTGTCTCTCCCCCGGCCCCTCCCAGGAAGGGCCGGGCCCCAGCGGTGAGCCCCAGCCTCTCTCCCCACCAGCTGCTGGGTGAAGATGCGGACTATGCCTCACCCGTCAGCCGGGAAAATATCCCACCTGGCATGAGTCACCGGCCGAGTCACTGGGGCAGAAGCACCGCTCCACTTGAGGGGCCCTGCTTCCGCTGCCCGAGCTGCTGGCTTCCTCCAGCCCCACCTCGCCCAGCGATAACCGCTGCGTCTCGGCGAAGTAGAGCCCTCTGATGTGTAAGCCGTCCAGTCTAGACAGGATCGTCATCAGTTCTTCTCTAGAGACCCGGTTATTGCCGCTGGCGTGTCGGAAGTTGTCCTAAAGAGAAAAGATCCAGACCTATTGTAAATAACTCCCCGGGAGAGGGAGAATTCCAAAAAAGTCCCCGAGGCAGAAGCCCAGCCCCGATAATCCCAGGAGTTAAACTGTAATCCTCTTGTGAGTCCCGTGAGGGACAGGGATTGTGTTTAATTCTCATCTGTATATTTTCTCTCATCGCTTAGTGCAGTGCTCTAACAATAATGATGATAATAATTATGGCACTTCAGTGCTCACTCTGTGCCAAGCACTGTTCTAAGCACTGGGGGTACATACAAGCGAATTAGGTTGGACACAGCCCCTGTCCCACATGGAGCTCACACTCTTAATCCCCATTTCACAAATGAGGTAACTGAGGCACAGAGAAGTGAAGTGACTTGCTCAAGGTCACACAGCAGACATACAGAGGAGCCGGGATTAGAACCCGAGTCCTTCTGACTCCCAGGCCCGTGCCCTATCGGCTAAGCCACGCTGTTTCTCAGTAAGCATTTAATCTTCAGGCTCGTATCTCCTTCTGCCTCCAGGATGTCTCCACCTGGATGTCTGCCCGCCACCTAAAACTCAACATATCCAAAACTGAGCTCCTTATCTTTCCTCCCAAACCCTGTCCTCTCCTTGTCACTGTGGACGGTACGACCATCCTTCCCGTCTCTCAAGCCCGCAACCTCGGTGTCACCCTTGACTCAGCTCTCTCATTCACCCCACACATCCAATCCGTCACCAAGGTCTGCTGGTCTCACTTTTACAATATCGCCAAGATCCGCCCTTTCCTCTCCATCCAAACGGCTACCTTACTGGTACGGGCTCTCATAATATCCCGGCTGGATTATTGTGTCAGCCTTCTCTCTGACCTCCCTTCCTCCTGTCTCTCCCCGCCGCAGTCTATTCTTCATTCCGCTGCCCGGATCATCTTCCTGCAGAAACACTCTGGGCATGTCACTCCCCTCCTTAAAAACCTCCAGTGGTTGCCTATCAACCTCCACACGAAACAAAAACTTCTCACTCTGGGCTTCAAGGCTACCCAACACCTTGCCTTCTCCTACCTCACTTCCCTCCTCTCTTTCTACTGCCCACCCCGCACGCTCCGCTCCTCTGCCGCTCATCTCCTCACCATCCCCCGTTCATGCCTATCCCGCCGTCGACCTCTGGCCCACGTCTTCCCGCTGTCCTGGAACGCTCTCCCTCCTCACCTCCGCCAAACTGATTCTCTTCCCCTCTTCAAAGCCCTACTGAGAGCTCACCTCCTCCGAGAGGCCTTCCTGGACTGAGCTTCCCCTTCTCCCTCCGCTCCCTCCGCTCCCTCTCTGCTCCCCCTCTGCCCTCTGCTCCCTTCCCCTTCCCCCCTTCACCTCCCCTCAGCTAAGCCCCCTTTCCCTCTGCTCCTCCCTCCTCTCCCTTCCCCTCCCCTCAGCACTGTGCACATTTGTATATATTTTATTACCCTATTTATTTTGTTAATGAGCTGTACGTCCCCTTGATTTCATTTATCGTGATTATGTTGTCTTGTTTTTGTCTGTCTGTCTGTCTCCCCCAATTAGACTGTAAGCCCATCACTGGGCAGAGATTGTCTCTATCTGTTGCCGAATTGTACATTCTAAGTGCTTAGTACAATGCTCTGCACATAGTAAGCACTCAATAAATACTATTGAATGAATGAATGAACTACTGTCACGACTTGCGGGCAGGGATTGTGTCTACTAACTGTTGTATTCTCCAAAGTGCTCAGTTCAGTACTCTGCACGTAGTAGACTGCAAGCTCCTTGAGGGCGGGTTTAACAACTTTCACACTGTACTCTCTCAAAGCAAGGGAAGTAGCATGGCCTTGTGGAAAGAGCTCAGGCCTGGGCGTCAGAGGACCTGGGTTCTAATCCCAGCTCTGCCACTTGTCTGTTGTGTGACCTTTGGCAATTCATTTAACTTCTCTGTGCCTCAGTTACCTCATCTGTAAAATGGGGATCAATTCTGAGCATCATGTAGGACATGGAATGTGTCCAACCTTGTATCTACCCCATTGTTTAGTTCAGAGCCTGGCACATAGTAAGCACGTAACAAACACCACGGAAAAAAGCATTTAGTACAGTGCTCTGCACATAGTAAGTGCTCAATAAATACAACTGATCAACTGACCGACTGATTAGCCTATAAACTATTTCTCTCTCCTTCTTCAAAGCCCTTCTGAGATCGGACTTCCACCAGGAGACCTTCCCTGAAGACTCACCAATCTCCTTATTTTATAACCCCCATTTCCAGTGAAATTACGTGAAATTAGCATTTACGGACCCATCTTACATACCCTACTACTTCCCCTTCCTGGAGTTATATAAGTGCCTATCTTCTCTTCTAGACTAGTAAGCTTCTTGTGGGCAACGATCAGGTTTTTTAAGCCCTATCGTACTCACCCAAACGCTTAGTACAGTTGCAAGCAGTAGGTGTTCAGTAAAGGCATGGATGATGAGATAGGGGACAGGGTGAAGGCAGGAGGGACAAATCAATCGATTGTATAGTTGTATTTATTGAGCACTTACTGCGTGCAAGAGCACTGTACCAAGTCCGTACAGAGCTGGTAGACAGTTTCCTGCCCATGGGAGTGACCGCTGTACCCAAGCCTGTCTGGGCTTCAAGGGAGGAGGCGTCCATCTGACAGCACGGGAGGGTGCAGCTCAGAGGCGCTTGAATGATCTCTTCTAATAATAATTGTGGTATGCAGTAAGTGCTTCTGACTGTGTGCCAAGCGGTATACTATTTGTATATTTGTACATAGTTATTCTATTTATTTTATTAATGATGTGTATACATAGAGAAGCAGCGTGGCTCAGTGGAAAGAGCATGGGCTTTGGAGTCAGGGCTCATGAGTTCGAATCCCAGCTCTGCCACTTGTCAGCTATGTGACTGTGGGCAAGTCACTTCACTTCTCTGTGCCTCAGTTCCCTCATCTGTAAAATGGGGATTAAGACTGTGAGCCCCATGTGGGACAATCTGATTCCCCTATGTCTACCCCAGCGCTTAGAACAGTGCTCGGCACATAGTAAGCGCTTAACAAATACCAACATTATTATTATCTATAATTCTATTTATCTATTTTGATGCTACTGATGCCTGTCTACTTGTTTTGTTGTCTGTCTTCCCCATTCTAGACTGTGAGCCCGTTGTGGGGTAGAGATTGTCTCTATCTGTTGCTGAATTGTATTTTCCAAGCTCTTAGTATAGAGCTCTGCAAACAGTAAGCGCTCAATAAATACCATTGAATGAACGAATGTACCAAGCAGACAGACAATTACTCTCCCCCCCACCTCAAAGTCTTATTTAAGTCCCACCTCCTCCAAGAGGCCTTCCCTGACTAAGCCCTCTCTTCCTTTTCTCCCACTCCCTTCTGCGTCACCGTTACTTGCTCCCTTTATTCATCCCCTCTCCCGGCCCCACGGCACTTACGTACATATCTGGCATTTATTTATTTATATTAATGTCTGTCTCCTCCTCTAGACTGTAAGCTCATTGTGGGAGGGGAATGTGTCTGTTTACTGTTGCATTATACTCTTCCAAGCGCTTAGTACAGTGCTCTGCATACAATAAGTGCTCAATAAATATGATGACTGACTAAGCCATACTCAGTTCACGATTGCAGGCTAGTTCCGGAGGCTGCCGAGGCCCTACCGCGCTTGTCATCAATTAGTCAATCACTGGTATTTATTGAGTGCTTACTATGTGCACATCACTGTACTAAGCGTTTGGGAGAGGACAATATAACAATATGACAGACACATCCTGGCATTATAGCCTGGGCCTCACCCTTGTTAATCAGTTGATCATATTCACTGAGCACTTACTGTGTGTAGAGCACTGTACTAAGCACTTGAGAGTACAACAATAAACAGACACATTCCCAGTCCACATTGAGCTCACAGTCTAAAGGAGGAGACAGGCATTAATATAAATTACAGATATAATAGAGTACAGCTAAATTCCAGTCCTCCCCCTGGTTCTTGGGGTCTCCTCCCCGCCATCTACTTTCAGGCCAGAGAAGCAGGGTCAGCAACAAGAGCCAGGCAAGGACCTATGGGACAGGGACTTTGCTCATCCCGATTTGCTTGTACCCACCCCAGCTCTTCGTACAATGCCTGACACATAGTAAGTGCTTTACAAATGCCATGATAATAATAATAGTACAATATGACAATGATTCTTTTAAGGGCTTACTAGGTGCCAAGCACCGTAGAAAGTGCCGGGGTGTTAGACCAGCTAATCAGATTGGACTCAGTCCATGTCCCACCTGAGGCTCACAGTTTAGATTTGTCTGCCATGGCAGGCTCTGAATGGAGGCTCAACCAATCAAGAGTGTGGGCCTGGGAGTCAGAGGACCTGGGCCCTAAACCCAGCTACGCCACACATCTGCTATCTTATCTTTCACTTTCTCTGTACCTGAGTTCCCTTATCTGTAAAATGTGGATTTTGGATTAGAGTCCAGGTCCTCTGACCCCCAGGTCCCTGTTCTTTCCCCTAGGCCATGCTGACCTTTGAACCCAAAGGTCAGCTGGGTCTATTTGGCACCTACTGTTGGTCATATAATTGCTTCTCAAATTGAGGCAATATTTTTAAAAGTATTTCTTTTCCAACTGGGAATTCCTTCTTCCTTTCCAGCCATTCATTCCTGAGATAACCAGGTCGGACCCAGTCCCTGCCTCAAGAGGGGATCATCTTCCTGTTTTATTCCGATTGTACAGGTCAGAAAACTGACACAAACGGGAGGGTGACTTGCCCAAGGTTAACCAACAGACAAACGGAAAAGCCGGGTCTTCTGAAAGACCCAGGTCTCCTGGAAGACCCAGGTCTCCTGGCCCCCAGGACCATGCTCTTGCCACCCTACCTTCCAGTACCCCGAGAACACCTCTGTGAACAAAGGTGCATAATAAAAGCACAAAACATGACCCCCTTGCCCTGAGGAACTTTCTCTAAACATATAATGGAAGAGAGAGAGATCTGTAGAAACAACAGGGTTAGAAGGAAAAGCAGTGCTTATGTACATACAATAGGGGCGGGAACCAGAGGACCTGGGTTCTAATCTTATCTGCTGTTCGACACTGGGCAAGTCACTTCACTTCTCTGTGCCTCAGATACCTCATATGCAAAATAGGGATTAAGACTGTGAGCCCCATGTGGGACATGGACTGTGTCCAATCTGATTATCTAGATCTAACGCAGGATTTAGTAGAGTGCCTAGCACATAGTGAGTGCTTAACAAATACCATAAAGCGAAACAAAACAAAACAGAAAGTGCAGATATGGCCCATAACAACCCAATATAGGAAAAAAAACCTTGGTGTCATCCTTGACTCAGCTCTCTCATTCACCCCACACATCCAATCCGTCACCAAGGCCTGCAGGTCTCACCTTTACAATATCGCCAAGATCCGTCCTTTCCTCTCCATCCAAACGGCTACCTTACTGGTACGGGCTCTCATAATATCCCGGCTGGATTATTGTGTCAGCCTTCTCTCTGATCTCCCTTCCTCCTGTCTCTCCCCGCTCCAGTCTATTCTTCATTCCGCTGCCCGGATCATCTTCCTGCAGAAATGCTCTGGACACGTCACTCCCCTCCTTAAAAACCTCCAGTGTTGCCTATCAACCTCCACACGAAACAAAAACGCCTCACTCTGGGCTTCAAGGCTCTCCATCACCTTGCCCCCTCCTACCTCTCCTCCCTTCTCTCTTTCTACTGCCCACCCCGCACGCTCCACTCCTCTGCCACCCACCTCCTCACCACCCCCCGTTCACGCCTATCCTGCCGTCGACCCCTGGCCCACGCCCTCCCGCTATCCTGGAATGCCCTCCCTCCTCACCTCCGCCAAACTAACTCTCTTCTCCTCTTCAAGGCCCTACTGAGGGCTCACCTCCTCCAAGAGGCCTTCCCAGACTGAGCTTCCCCTTTTCCCTCTGCTCCCTCTCTGCCCCCATTTCACCTCCCCTCAGCTAAGCCCCCTTTCTCTCCTTTCCCTCTGCTCCTCCCCCCTTTCTTCCCCTCCCCTCAGCACTGTGCGCATTTGAATATATTTCTATTATCCTATTTATTTTATCACCCCATTTATTTTGTTAATGAGGTGTACATCCCCTTGATTCTATTTATTGTGATTAAGTTGTTTTGTTTTTGTCCATCTGTCTCCCCCGAATAGACTGTAAGCCTGTCGATGGGCAGGGACTGTATCTGTTGCCCAATTGTACATTCCAAGCGCTTAGTACAGTGCTCTGCAAATAGTAAGCGCTCAATAAATACTATTGAATGAATGAATGAAAAAAATGAATAAATGGGTAATTAACAAAGTACATTCACTCATCAACAGGTGCTTGGGCTGACTGTTGCAAAGACATGACTAGGGAAATGCCTCCTGGAGAAGGGGGACTTTTCAGTCAATCATATTTATTGAGCACTTACTTTGTGCAAAGCACTGTACTAAGTTCTCGGGAGAGCACAGGGTAACAGCATAATGGACACATTCCCTGCCCACAACAAGTTTACAGTCTAGACGGGGAGACAGACATTAATATAAATGAATTAAATGACAGATAGGTTACGTACTTAAGTGTCTTGGGGCTGGGAGAGGGGGTGAATAAAGGGAGCAACTCAGGGTGAAGCAGAAGGGAGTGGGAGAAGAGGAAAGGAGGTTTCCGGACTTTTGAAGGTGGACGAGAAAGATTTGAGAAGCGAGGACATTTTTTGGAAGAGGGAAAGGCATTGCAGAAGGGAACGAGGGGCAGAAAGAAGGTTTTTTGGGAGGAGGAAAGTATATGAGCTTGGGTACAGTCGATAGAATCTCTCAAACACTCAACATTACTTCTTATTCTGTGCAAGAACTAAGTGCTTGGGAGAATTAAACGGAGTTAGTAGACACGATTGTTGTTTACAATCCACTTGGGGAGACGGACGCTGAAATAAATTACAGGTGGGGGAAGCAAATGAGTTGAAATCTATGTATGTAAGTGCTGTGGTGGGGAGGAGGTGGGGTGAATACCTAAGGCCTTAGAGGGTGAGGACCTGAGTGAATAGATGAAACAGTAGAGGGGAAAATAAGGGGAAAAGATGAGAGCTTCATCAGGGAAGGAGGAGATGGGATGTTAGTTTCGTCTTGTCTTTTGCTGTCGAGTCATCTCCGACCCATAGGGCTTTGAAATTGGGGAGAGCACTGGCCTGTCAGATGTGAAGGGGGAGGGAATTCCAGGTACAAGTCAGGTAGATGGTGAGACAGAATGAGGCCCAGTGAGTAGACTGGCATCAGAGGAGCGAAACGTGTGAGCTGGGGTATAGTGGGAGAGGAGGCTAGAGAGAGGGGAGTGAGCTGATGGAGTGCAGATATAAGGACCGAATAACTGGAAAACCTCTCCGGTCCAGTGCTCCTGCCTGATGCACAGGCAAACGATCAGTACAATCAGTACAGTGTAGTCTTTGATGGAACTGCCATTTTGGATTCAACAGAATCAAACAGGCACGCCAACCTGAGGGGCGGCATGGCCTGGTGGAAAAAGCTTGGGCCTGGGCTCTGCCACTTGTCTGCTGTGTGGATCCTTGGCCAGTCACTTCAAGTCTCTGTGCCTCTGTTTCCTCTTCTGTAAAATGGGGATTCGGTGCCCGTTCTCCCTCCTACTTAGACCGTGAGCTCCATGAGGAACAAGGGCTGTGCCCAGACTGATTAACTTGTATCTACCCCAGCACTTCACAAACGACTTAACTATAATAATAAAATAATATTAATAATAATAATGATGATGATGATGATAAGTGAGTCTTAATCTTCAACCGAGCCATTCACCCATTCCTTACCTCGAGCAACTGGACACGACCATAATACCTCCGGTCTGGCAGTGGATGGTTTGGGTCTAGGTAGGCGATTTTCATCTGCTGCCCCTGTTTAGAGATGAGCCAACGGTTTAGGACATTCCTCCCTGCCTTCAAAGTCTTATTGAAAGCGCATCTCCTCCAAGAGGCCTTCCCTGACTAAGTCCTCCTTTCCTCTTCTCCCACTCCCTTCTGTGTCGCCCTGACTTGCTCCCTTTAACCCCCAACCCTTCCCCTCAGCACTTATGTAATGTCTGTCTCCCCCTCTAGACTGTAAGCCCATTGTAGGCAGGGAATGTGTCTTTTTTTGGTGTACTGTACTCTCCTAAGCGCTTAATACAGTGTTCTACACACAGTAAGCACTCAATAAATAAGATTGACTGACTGACTGATTCCTGTGTCACCCAGACTATCCAAACGGGGACCCGCCCTGCTGGATGTGTGTGGTGGGTGGGTGTGTGTGTTGTGGGGGGACAGAGGGCGGAGGGCCTGGCTAGAAGCAGCCCGGCCGTCCAGAAATATTCCCAGAGAGGATGGTCTGAGTTACAGCGGCGAGTGCCTCCCCCAGGGCTGGGATGACTTGTCATCTTCCGGCCAAGACAACACAGCTCAAATGTTGTGGCCAAACCTCCCTGGCCTGGGAGGGTGTGTTGGGGGAGAGACCACCCCGCCGCCGCCGCAGCCTACCGTGAGCAACACGTCGGGCCTCTTTTCCAGAGGAACCATCCCCTCGCTGGGCAGGCCGAAGGACTTCACTTGGTAGGTGAGGAAACCGCCGTAGGAGGAAACCTAGAGAGGTGGGATTGGGATAGGCAGTTGTCCCCTCCCTGCCTCTGCCCCTAACCCACAGACCCCTCCACTGACCCTCACTGCCCACCTGCCACCCGGTGGCACCTGGCTCAGCCAAAACCGGATTGTGATGTCTCGGCAGGGATCGAACCATATTTGGAAAATGAAACCCACACTGTATTAGGATTTTGTGGGAGTACAACGGTGTTGGTAGCCATGTTTCTTTCCCACAAGGAGCTTAGCGTTTAGAGGAAACAGGTCAAATGGACTAAGAAGTCAGAAAAGTTCTGTCCAAATTCAACAAGCCAATAACTATAAATTGTTGTTCAAGCCCCATTTGGGGAGACCCCAGTTTTTGTGACCCTGACAGTCTCCCTGGAGTCTGGGGTGGAGAGAGAGCAGGAGGGGGACAGGGAGGGAGGGGGCTGCAGAAATGGCCAACTCCAGCCATCTTCCTCTTCATTCTGCTTCTTCCAGATGCTTCCACACCTCGATCTAGACTTGAGACCCCAACATTGGCCCGAAGTCTGGCCAGGGTGTCCAGGACCAGTACAGGAGAGAGGGAAGGCGAAAAGCAGTACGGCTCTGGGAGTCAGAAGGACCTGGGTCTGCCACTTGGCTGCTATGTGACCTTGGGCAAGTAACTTCCCTTCTCTGTTCCTCCGTTACCTCATGTGGAAAATGGGGATTAAGACTGTGAGCCCCACATGGGACGGGGACTTTGTTCAACTCAATTTGCTTGTATTCACTCCGGTGCTTAGTACAGGGCCTGGCACATAGTAAGCACTTCACAAAAACCATCATCATTATTATGTGGGACACGGACTGTGTCCAACCTGACTAACTTTCATCTCCCCCAGCATTTAGCACAGTGCCTGGCACATAGTAAGTGGTTAACAAATACCATTTATAAAAAAAAAAGTGTCACCGAGTCCTCTAGACTGTAAACGCCTTGTGGGCAGGGATCGTTTCTACCGACTCTGTTGCACTGTACTCTCCCAAGCACTTAGTACAGTGCTATGCACTGGGTAAACGTTCAGCAAATACCAATGATTTACTGATGCATGGAATGGGTAGGACCAGTAGGGTCAGAGTAGGGGGTGAGGGTTCCCATGAAGGGGACTTGCCAGTCAAGTGTTACCCTGAGGATATGGGTCATTCAGGCCTCTTGGATCACCCACTGCCCCCAGAGCCCAGGGTGACCCTGTTGAAGAGTCCATCCCATGCTCCAATCCCTCCCTCGAAGCTCCGCTTTATCAAACTTAATATCTATCTCCCTCTCTTATAAATGGCTATCTCTCTCTCTAGACTGTAAGCTCACTGTGGGCACAGAACATGCACTGCACTCTCTCACAGTAAGTGATCAATAAATCTGATTGATTGATCGAAATCCCAGCCCCTCAGACCACTGCCCTCCATTTGGCCTGTCCCAAGGGCCCATTGTCTGACAAGATCAGTGTGATTGCCCTAGGACGAGGCTAGGCAGTTTCCTGAAATCAGCCCGTGAGTCGCCACGACAGGGCCCAGCTTTGCATTTTCTTGGGTTTGGGATCACAAAAGCAAGTGCTGGCCCGGACTTAAAGCCGGACTTAAAGTGTTGGCAAGTAAAGGCTGATGCATTAACCACCATGTGAGTGGTCATTTTCCCGGGGCAGGGGAGAGAACAGGCATAGCATGTACTTTTGGGAGGACTGGAGGCCCCTGACCTGACCAAGAAAATGCTCCTCAGTTCCTTCCAAATAGCTGCAAAATGGCAACGCCCACGTGGCACAAACCAACATTCTCAGAATTCTCCCAGGGAACCAATATCATTAAGTCCCTTGGGCGGGCAAATAGAGTTCCTTTCCCTCGACATTCTGGGAAAGACTGCCCTGGATCGAGCCTCTCCCATCTCGGTGACGGTGGCCACGGCCAGCCCAGGCCCCAGCCTCCCCGCCTCCCACCGGGGCCGTACCTTGTCCCCCAGGTAGGACGGCGGGGCCATCCAGTAGACGCTGCGGGCGGAGGCGGGCAGCTCCTGGACGTCGGCCACCACGCTGCTGCTGCCAGGGTTGAAGGTGGTGGGGATGTCTGCCTGGTCTGCCAGCTTCAGGCGCCAGCCCATCATATCCACAAACTGCTCACGAGACACCAAGGCAGGGCGTGAGAGGCCGGCTGGGCCCCGACTCCCAAAACGGATTCCTATGTCCCCGAAAGACTGTGAGGTGGCACGGGGCTGGCTCCCTGTCTTCCCAGGAGGCCTCAGGACTCCCCTGAGGGGCTGCTGGCAAAGTTGCTGTTCCTCACAACCCCCATTTACAGCTGTGAGGACTGTGCAGACAACAGTCTCTCTCTGTCTCCCAGAGTCTCCTTGGAGGAGTCTGGGCTACACTAAAGCAGGCTGGACCACTTTTCTATGAGGCTCAGGCGCACCCCAGTCCATTTTATGGGGGCAAGAAGCCACATTAGTTACGTTCAGGTAATACTAAAGCAGTGCAGCCGTATTTCCCACGGAAGTAATAATGTTGGTATTTGTTAAGCGCTTACTATGTGCAGAGCACTGTTCTAAGCGCTGGGGTAGACACAGGGGAATCAGGTTGTCCCACGTGGGGCTCACAGTCTTAATCCCCATTTTCCAGATGAGGGAACTGAGGCACAGAGAAGTTAAGTGACTTCCCCATAGTCACACAGCTGACAAGTGGCAGATCCGGGATTCGAACCCATGACCTCTGATTCCAAAGCCCGTGCTCTTTCCACTGAGCCACACTGCTTCTCTACGTGAATAGCCTCTGGATGCCGCTCCTGAGGGGAGGAAATTGTGAAACTGGATGGAAAGTGAAAAGCAGCATGGCCTAGTGGAAAGAGTCTAGGCCTGGGAGTCAGAGGACCTGGGTTCTAATCCCAGCTCTTCCGAGTGCTTGCCGTGTGACCTTGGGCAAGTCTCTCAACGTCTCTGTGCCTCAGTTTCCTCAACTGAAAATGGGGATTAAATACCTGTTCTCCCTCATGCAGGACAGGGACTGAGCCCGACTTAATTAACTTATAATAATAATAATAATGATGTTGGTATCTGTTAAGCACTTACTACGTGCAGAGCACTGTTCTAAGTGCTGGGGTAGATACAGGGGAATGAGGTTGTCCCAAGTGAGGCTCACAGTCTTCATCCCCATTTTACAGATAAGGGAATTGAGGCCCAGAGAAGTGAAGTGACTTGCCCAAAGTCACACAGCTGACCAGGGGCAGAGTCAGGATTCGAACCCACGACCTCTGACTCCCAAACCCGGGGTCTTTCCACTGAGCCATGCTGCTTCTCTGTACTTACCTGTACTTACCTGAGTGCTTAAAACAGTGTTAGACACATTGTAAATGCTTAACAAATAACATTGGAAAGGAAGGACGTGAAAAGCATGAGAAGCCTGGTTCCACAGGTTGATGGGAGACTGTAAGCTCCCTATGGGGAAGGATCATGTCTACCAACTCCCCCTTACTTTCCCAAGTGGTTTTAGTACAGTGGTCTGCACACAGTAAGCGTTGAATAAATAAAGACAGTGTGAGTTTGACTGGCTCATGCCCCCGTACACATCAGAAAGGTTGAGCTTGATGTTTCGTCTCACACTGGCAAAAGCAGGGGTGGGAAGTACTGGGTTGGGGAGGAGAGGAAGAAGTGAAGAGAGGAGAGGAAAAGAACAGAATAAAGGCCATCATCTGTTCTCTCGGAGTATTTTCCTCACTCATCTTCGAAGGAAACAAGTGAGGCAGCCTGACTGCTGGAGAGGGCGAGGACATCTTCAAGGAGAGAGAAGCAGCAGGGCCTAATGGAAAGAGCACGGGCCTGGGAGTCAGAGGAACCGGATTCTAATCCCAGGTCCGCCACTTGCCTTCTGGGTGACCTTAGGCTCGTCCTCTAGACTCTAAGTTCATTATGGACAGGGAATGTGTCTGTTTATTGTCATACTGTACTCTTCCGAGCGCTTAGTATAGTACTCTGCACACGGTAAATGCTCAGTAAATACGGCTGAATGAACTTCAAGACTTCTCTGTGCCTCAGTTACCTCATCTGTAAAAATGGGGATTAAATCCTACTCCTTCCTACTTAAGACTGTGAGTCCCATGTTCTCGTCTGTCCGTCTCCCCCGATTAGACTGTAAGCCCGTCAAACGGCAGGGACTGTCTCCATCTGTTGCCTACTTGTTCATTCCAAGCGCTTAGTACAGTGCTCTGCACATAGTAAGCACTCAATAAATACTATTGAATGAATGACAGGGACTGTGCCCAACCAGGTGATCTGGTATCTGCCCCAGCGCTGAGTACAGTGCTTGGCACGTAGTGTTTAACAAGTACCATAAAAAGAGAGCGGCAGCTGCCGTTTCTCATACCTTGGTCCTCCGTTTATCTGAGCTCTGACAAGGCACGTTGGCTCCAAAACAAAAGCAGTTGGTACAGCCCTTGGGGTTCTTGGGGTCCAAGTAAAACGACCCATTCCTGCAGATGTTACATTCTGCTCCTTCCACGTTCTCCTGGCAGGGAGGAAAGGGTTACAATCCACCAGTGAATCTTGACCGAGTGACAGCTTGGGTCAGTTTGCTGCTTTGATTTTCCCAAAGCTCTTTCGCACCAATCGCCTTATTTCAGCTTCACCTTGTGAGGTAGGTATTTAATGCATCCCCGTTCTACAGTCAAGGCCTCAGAGGTCGTGAAGGTCATGGGTGGGGCCGGGAACAGAATGGAGGTCTCCATTCAGCCCCCAGGGGCTTTCCCCCCAGACCACGCCGCCTCCAGGCTCACGGGCACAGCAGCCTCATCGTGTCTGCTTACTGTTTTAATACAGTGCTCTGCACACAGTAAGAGCTCAATAAATACGACTAGCTGCCTGATGGGCAGAGCCAGGCTGACTGGTGATGTTCTCCCCACACCCTCAGGGTGGGCTGAACCCACTTGATGGGGCCACCCCCCCACCACTCGTGGGCATGGAGGCCTGTGAGAATGGGCAGAGCCAGGCTGACCTGTGAGCTTCTACCACGGGGGGAAGGGTAACTTGATGCCTGCCTACTTCATTGGTTTTGTTGTCTGTCTCCCCCTTTTAGACTGTGAGCCCGTTGTTGAGTAGGGATTGTCTCTCTCTGTTGCCGAATTGTACTTTCCGAATGCTTGATACAGTGCTCTGCACACAGTAAGCACTCAATAAATACGACTGAATGAATGAATAAATGAACTGTATTCCACCAGGCCACTTCCTTGCTCGTGGGCATAGTGATCTGAGAGGACGGGCAGATCAAGGCTGACGGGTGAGCTCCCGCCCTCCGAGGATGGACCGACCCCGCTCAATCAGGCTATCACCCGGCTTGTGGGCACAGCGGCCTGTGAGGACGGGCCGAGCCAAGGTGACTGGTGAGGTTCCTCCCATAGGGGTGGGCTGACTGCGTTCCACCAGGCCGCTTCCCAGATCATGGGCACAGTGGCCTTTGAGAATGGGCAGATCCAGGCTGGCTGGAGGGCTCCCGCCCGCCGGAGGTGAACCGACCCTCTCAACCAGACTGCCTTCCAGCTCGTGGGCATAGCGGCCTGGGGGGATGGGCGGAGCCAGGCTGGGCGGTGAGCTCCCACCCCCTGGGTGGGCTGACCGGGCTCACCTTGCAGAGGCAGGCCCCCGTCTGGGGGTCGCAGACGGCCGGCTCCGTCCCGCCGCGGTGGCAGCTGCAGGGGGCACAGTCCGGGAAGCCGTAGAACCCAGAAGCGCAACGATCGCACCGCCGCCCCGCCACTCCGGCCTTGCACCTGGGCCCGGCCCCGACGAAGACGTGGAGAACAAACCATCGTCAAGTTCATCACGAGCCATGTGTTCGAACCCTCCCCTGGGCCAGGTTTCCAACTGGGGGCCATTCAGAGCCAGTTACGGGAACCCAGTTACAGATGCACAGTCTGGGTATTTTGTATGGTGTAGAAAGGGAGTGGAAGAAATTTGGGATCAACGATAATAATAATAATAATGAGAGTAATTGGGGTACTTGTGGAGTGCTACTATGTGCCACAAACACTGTCCTAAGTAATGGGGTAGATACAAGATCATCAGATAGGGTAAGGTCCCTGTCCCACATGAGACTCCCTAAGTGGGGAGGGGAGAGCAAAGCCACAGGTGAATTTCACTGCTACTGGCATCTCCTTCGAGAACGAAAGAGACTCCATCTCGGGCCTCAAGAAGCTAGGGTGATCGGGATTCAGGATGGCCAGCAGATAAAGGATACGTTAAGACCGTGGTTAGCCTTATGACTCTGCTCACAGTCTCAATCCCCATTCTACAGATTAGGTAACTGAGGACTGGTAACTGGTAATAGGTAACTGAAGCATGGAGAAGTGAAGTGACTGGCCCAAGGTCATACAGCACACAAGTGGAGGATCCGGGACTAGAACCCAGGTCCTTCTGATTCCCCGGACCATGCTCTTTCCCCTAGGCCACGCTGTGTTCAAATCTATTCCTGCAATGGCCTCTCTCCTTGAAATCGACAGACAATTCCTCTCCCCCAGTCTCAAAGCTTAAGTAAAGGCCCATCTCCCGCAAGAGGCCCTCCCTGCCTAAGCTCTCTTTTCTTTCTCTCCCACTCCCTTCTGAGTCGCCCTGACTTGTCCCTTTATTCATCCCCCCATCCCAGCCCTACAGCACTTATTCCATATCTGTAATTTATTGATTTCTATTAATGTCCGTCTCCCCCTCTAGACTGTACTCTCCCAAGCACTTAGTACAGTGCTCCACGCACAGTAAGCGCTCAATAAATATGATTCAATGAATCACTGAATGTCAGGTGCATACATAATGTTTGCCCTTCAGGGTCTCCTATTTTTGTCTCCCATCAGCATCTTTATCTTATCTCCCATCAACATCTTTGTGAAGGTTCTCCCTCCAAAGCAGGGAAGAGGTGTCTGGGGAGGTGTAGTGGATAGAGCACTCCCGACTCTGCCCCTTGTCGGCTTTGTGACTGCGGGCAAGTCACTTGACTTCTCTGTGCCTCAGTTCCCTCATCTGTAAAATGGGGATGAAGACTGTCAGCCTCACGTGGGACAACCTGGTTACCCTGTATCTATCCCAGCGCTTAGAACAGTGCTCTGCACGTAGTAAATGCTTAACAAATACCAACACTATTATTATTATTAGGGCAGGGGCCTGGCAGTCAGAAGGTCATGGGTTCTAATCCCAGCTCTGCCACTTGTCTGCTGTGTGATCTCGGGCAAATCACTTCACTTCTCTGGGCCTCAGTTACCACATCCTGCAAAATGGGGATTGAGACTGTGAGCCCCACGTGGGACCGGGACTGTGCCCAACCCGATTTGCTTGTATGCACCCCAGTGCTCAGCACACTGACACACAGTAAGCGCTTAACAAATACCATGATTATTATTATTATCATTCCTCAGAATCAGGTCCCGGTATAAAACCCAGCTCTCTCCCCAGCTCTGGCGACTGGCTTCCTCCCAGAGGCCGTGAGCCCCTGTGGGCCAGAGTCCCGATTTCTATTACTCCCCGTGGATCCATCCCAGTGCTCAGCACAAGGTAAGCAATGGCTCGGTATCTCTGGGCCTACCCATCGCTTAGCGAGAGAGTTAGAACCTCACAGCGTCCTCTGTCCTTCCGGCCCATGTTTGATTGAAAGGTTGCCTGGACACAGAACAGCCTGGCCTAACAAAGCCTATACCATGGCCTCTTTCATCCTTAG
This sequence comes from Ornithorhynchus anatinus, assembly GCF_004115215.2. Lineage (NCBI taxonomy): Eukaryota > Metazoa > Chordata > Mammalia > Monotremata > Ornithorhynchidae > Ornithorhynchus > Ornithorhynchus anatinus. The sequence goes on from NC_041734.1 coordinate 20,728,830, forward strand.
CCACAAACCCAGATAGCCCAGTAGCTGACTGCAAACAATATGGACTTGGAACTTCCTGAACACACCCAGTGAAAGTCAATCTAAGTGTTTCTGAGTCTCAGTTTCAATCTCTCTCATTTCCCCACTTTCTCCCAGTGTTTACTATGTGCCAAGCACTGCACTAAGTGCTGGGATAGATATAATAATAATAATAATAATAATTGTGGTATTTTTTAATACCCACTTCGGGCTCACACTCTCAATCCCCATTTTACAGATGAGGTAACTGAGACACAGATTGAGAAGCAACGTGGCTTAGTGGAAAGAACATGGGCTCGGGAGTCAGAGGTCAGGGGTTCTAATGCCAGCTCTTCGCTTGTCTGCTGTGTCACTTTGGGCAAGTCACTTCACTTCTCTGTGCCTCAGTTACCTCATCTGTAAAATGGGGATTAAGACTGTGAGCCTCACATGGGACAACCTGATAACCTTCTACCTACCCCAGTGCTTAGAACAGTTTTTGGCACATAGTAAGCACTTAACAAATACCATTATTATTATTATTACCCAAGCTCACACAGCAGATGTGTGGCAGAGCCTGGATCAGAACCGACAACCTTCTGACTCCTGGGCCCACGCTCTATCCTCTATGGCATAACCATGTTGGATATAAGCCCCCGAACCACGTGGGGCTCAAAATCTGGGGGTAGGAAAGAACGGGTAGGTATTTAATCCTATTTTACAGACAAGGAAACTTTGGCCCAGAGAAGTTAAGTGATTTGTCCAAGGTCACACAGCAGACAAGTGTTGGAGGTGGGATTAGAATTCTGGTCTCCTGACTGTCAGGTCTGGGCCCTTTCTAATAGACCACGCTGCTTCCGAGCTGGGTACAGCCCCGGGTGGCCCCAGTGGGGATGGGCAGGGCAGAGTCGAGATCCCGGATCTTGTTTGACCGGCGCGACTCCTCGTTTCACCCGCGGCCAAGCATCGGAGAGAGCGAAGCCCCGCAGCTCCCGCTGGCTGGCATCATGAAACGATGTGCGGCGGCAGGCGGCAGAGGGCCCCCCCTGGGCCCACCGGCCTCTCTCCTCAGGGGACCCTCCCCAGGTGCCCTAGGCCAGGGGACCGAGCGTCACTGACCGGCACTGACCGCTGCTCCTGTCACAGTCGGCGGGGGCCGACATGCTCGTGCCGGCCTGAGAGCAGTTGCAGGCCAGGCAGCCGGCCTGCGGGTGGTAGCTGAAGGAGTTCGGCTGGCAGGTTTCGCACCCGGGTCTGACCGTCCCAGGCGGGCAGAGGCACCGGCCCGTCACCTCATCGCAGAGCCGCCGGCCACAGCTGCACGCTGGTCGGGGGACAAAAGTTTCATGTCTTTAAGTTTTGGGTGGGGTGGGGGGGTTTGCGGTAAACTTTCACATTTTGTGGTAAATTAATTTCATCAAAAGGCCAGGCAGTGGGAACACAGATGGGTAATAATTGGTAGCAAGAAAAGTCATAATGATAACAACAGTAACACCTGTGGTATTTGTGAATCAATCAATGGAATTGATTAAGCCTCTACTGTGTGCAGAGCACTTTATTAAGCGCTTGGAAGAGTACGACAGTGTTGATAGGATCATTCCCTGCCCACAGTGAGCTTAAGCCCTTAATCAGATCCCACGTGGGGATCATATTATAAGTAGGATGGAGCACAGGTACTGAATCCCCATTTTGCAGATGGGGGAACTGAGGCACAGAGAAGTTCAGCGACTTCCCCAGGTTTACAAAACGGGTAAGTGACGGAGCTGGGATTGGAGTCCAAGTCTTCTGACTCCCAGGCCCACGCTCTTTCCACTAGTCCACCCTGTTTCCCATTAGTGAAGTGAGCGTAAGGGTAACACGAATTAAAAAATGCATACGTCTAAGTGGAATTAATAAACTATTATATGCTGAGCAGAACGGGGAAGAGGAGGGGGTCAGGAGTCAGCGAAAACCTCCGTCAGTAGTATTTACTGGGTGCTTATTCTGGACAGAGTCGAGCTCCTGTCCTCAAGGGGCTTACACACGAAGTTTACAATCTAGCCTCTTGAAAAGGTGGTGTTTTAGGAGGGCTGTGGTTTGGCAGGAATCACTGCCTTATCGTGGCAGGAGAGTTTGCGTACGCCGCCGAAGCTTAGAGCTGTGCCATATAGGGATACCCATAATGGAAAGGTCTAAGCCGAAGCGTCGGACAAAGGTGATTCACCTCGGCTGGGCGGCAGCGGCATGGGAAAGAGTCAGAGGCGGATGATCAAGTGATCAAACGTTGGATCTTTGAGGAAAATCCCCCACCGTGGAGGCCGGCGTCACCCCGGGCCCCTCCGGCCACTCACCCTGGCAGGACGGAAAGCCGTAGTAGCCGGTTTGGCATCGGGTGCACTGCCGGCCGATGACGTTGGGTCGGCAGGGGCACTGCCCCCCTCGAGGGTTGCACTCCAGGTCAGTGGTCCCCGCTGGGTGGCACTGGCAAGGCACGGCTCCATCGTGGTAGGAGGCCACCAGGGAGGTGGCGGAGTCCCAACAGAATCCGGATGCGGTCGAGGGGCTGGGGGAGAAAATTAACAGGGCTACGCTGTCGACTCGGTCCTAGGCTTGGCTCACTCTTGGGAGGGAGCAGAGATGAGGGGGCTGCTTTAGGGGTGGGGGACGGCAGGCCACAGACCATGAGTGATGATGATGACAGTGACATCTGTTAAACGCTTACTATGTGCCAAGCACTGGTCTAAGCATTGAGTGGTCCAGGGCACTTTTGACCCTGCTGACTCATGCAGCCATGCGCTTCGGCAGCCGATACGACGGTCAGGTCAGCGCCCCGATATCGTCTCCTGGCAGTGTCCCCATCAGCCATTAGGAGGGTTGCTCGGCTGCTTCCGTTCTGGCAGGGGATGGGGTGCAGAGAGAGCCAGAGAGGAGAGCTCCCTCTAGACTGTAAGCTCAGTGTGGGCGGGGAACGTGTCTGCTTATTGCTGCATTGTACTCTCTCCAGTGCTTAGTACAGTGCTCTGCACACAGTAAGAGCTCAATAAATATGAATGAATGAGCGACGGGGAGCGGTCCCACTTCCACCCCAACAATCTAACCGGCTCAGCCCGGGGCGGTGGGGAGGAGAGAGGAGGGGAGGTACTCACTCAATATAAAAGCTGTTGCCCCCACAGCTGCTGATGAAATCCACCGCCTTGTCCACTGGCTTCTCGCGGAGAAGCTGGTAGCTGTAGCTCTCGGCTGGGACGGCGAGAACATGCACCTGGAAAAGCCAGAATTCCTTGCCTGAGCCAACACAGTCCGTGGACTCTCTCCCTGGCTTCGGCCGGCCTTGACCCGCCACAGGCTGGGCTTCAATCTATCCCTGTGGTTTGCCTGCCCTGGCAGGGTCAGGGCAAGGGCACACAGGGCACAGTAGCCCCTCACCAATGACCTGACTCCTTTGGCTTAGTGGAAAGAGCACGGGCCTGGGAGTCGGAAAGACCTGAGTTCTAATTCCAACTCCGCCACGTATCTGTTGTGTGACCTTAGGCGGGTCACTTCATTGCCCAGTTACCTCATCTGGAAAATGGGGATTTAGAGTGTGATTCCCCTTGTGGGACAGGGTCTGTGTCCACCCTGATTAACCTGTTTCTACCCCAGGGCTTAGAACAGTGCTTGGCACAAAGTCGGCACTTAAGACGTACCATCATTATTATTATTGTTTTCACAGGCTAGGCCTGACTCGGCCTCCATGGCTGGCGGGTAACTGATCGGGCCGAGGAGTGATGGGAAATGGCAAGTCAAACGGGAAGGTCTCAAGCAACCGCCGCCAGCGCGCCAATTAAGCTCTCGCCGAGACCCTTGCTCGTTCCCGCCTTCCTTCCCCAGCTTCTCTCTGGTTCGCCCTGCGGCGGGCCTTGGGCTCCCCATGGTGACACCAATCTCAAAACTCGACGGGTGGCGGAGGGCGAGCGTACCAGCACCAAGGACTTGCCATCCGGGACCCTCACGGTCACCGACACGTCCGGCTCCGGAAGGTCCAGCTCGACGCGGCCGTCCGCCATCACCTGGTCCCGGCAGCCGAAAACATGCGGGCAGAAGGCCGCGCTGAAGGAACCTGGATGCAGACAGACGAGGGGCGGAGGCCGGGCTGAGGGCGGAGAGAGGGCAGGAAGACTCGGAGCACCCTCCTCCGCTGGGGCGGGGAAGGTACGGAGGGGCTCCGGCAGCTCACCTGTCCAGAGGCGACCGGCGTCCACGGCTACACTTGCCGGAAAGGTCGGGTGGTCCGGCTGGTAGAAATGAACCACAAAGACGTATCTGCCGAGACGCGACACTCTTCCCCGCAAGGTCATCTGGCTCTGGAAATTCATTCATTCGTTTGCATTAATTGAGCGCTTACTGTGTGCAGAGCACCGTACTAGGCACTTGGAACAATATGATATGACAGTAAAAAGACACATTCCTTCCCCACGACGAGCTTACGGTCTAGAGCGGGAGACACATTCATAGAAATAAATAAAAGAGGAAAGAGAGAGCCCTTCGGTCCCAGTGGCCACCGAGGTTAACCATCACTGCCTGGATCGGGATGGCCGTTCCCCCAGGGTGGGCTACCTGGGGTGACTTCAAGGTGGCCCCGAGGATGGGCTGGGCGGAGGGCGGGAGTTCCTGTGGGGTGAGGGGCCGGTCCCCACCACGCCGGGCCTCCAAAAGCAGCGTCCCCGGGGGCGTGTGGTGCACTGACGGGATGCAGGACACACTAAGGAAGAATGGAAAAAGGAATCGTCAGATCCTAGGAGGGTGGGGTGGCACCCCGTGGGGAGATGAGGCTGATCCCTCTGTTCCTGGTCTCCCCTGGAGAGATGGAACTGGCTCCCTGGAGAGATGGAACTGGCTCCCTGATCCTCATTCCCCTTGGGGAGACGGGAATTGTCTGCTGTGTGACCTGGGGCAAAGTCACTTCACTTCTCTGTGCCTCAGTTCCCTCATCTGTAAAATGGTGATTGATACTGTGAGCCCTATGTGGGACAGGGACTCTGTCCAACCCGATTATCTTGTATCTACATCAGCGCTTAGAACAGTGCCTGGCCCATAGTAAGTGCATCACAAATACCATCATCATCAAAAGGTGTCATTGGCGATGGAAGGCCACCAAGCACCACTACAGGAGGTCGAGAGGAGGACGAGAGTGACAGAGGTCCAGGGGGAGGGATAGATGAGAAGCTGAGAACACCAGACCAACACACATTTGGCCACAGCAGATTTGAAACAAGGCCTCCATCACGCAACCCGCTTCCCCGGCCCAGAAGGCCACCGTGGTCCAAGGTGACAGTGCCAGGCCTGCTGGTCTCTCAGGATAGAGAGATTCCCTCGGCCATGATGTCACTCTGAGATCCCCAGTGCTATCCCAGAGTTCCTACAGCTTGGTTCCTTCTGCCCCCCGATGTTCAGATGAGACTGAGGACTTGGGAAAGATATCTAAAAAATTTTCCAGTAATAATAATAATAATGTTGGTATTTGTTAAGTGCTTACTATGTGCCGAGCACTGTTCTAAGCGCTGGGGTAGATACAGGGTAATCGGGTTGTCCCATGTGAGGCTCCCAGTTAATCCCCATTTTACAGATGAGGTAACTGAGGCACCGAGAAGTGAAGTGACTTGCCCACAGTCACACAGCTGACAAGTGGCAGAGCCGGGAGTCGAACCCATGACCTCTGACTCCGAAGCCCAGGCTCTTTCCACGGAGCCATGCTGCTTCCCCGTCAATCCCCTCATCCTCCTGCGTCTCCTTCCTTCACCTCCCAATACACCAAAAAGTGTTACTTCTCAAGTGCTTTCTGTGTGCAAAGAGCTTTACTAGATGCTTGAGAGAGCACAATATAACAGAGTTGGTAGAGAAGCAGCGTGGCTTAGCGGATAGAGCACGGGCGTGGGATCAGAAGACCCTGGGTTCTATACCTGGCTCCACCACATATCTGCTGGGTGATCTTGGGCAAGCCACTTCACTTCTCTGGGCCTCAGTTACCTCATCTGTATAATGGGAATTAAGAGCGTGAGCCCCAGGTGGGACGGGGACTATGCCCAACCTGATTAACTTGCATCTACCCCAGCACTTAGAAGAGTGTTTGGCACATAGTGAGCGTTGAACAAGTACCATAATTATTATAATAATTATTAATAGACCTGTCCCCTGCCCACAATGGGTCCAGTGGAAGACCCAAACCATCGAGCCATTACCGAGCACAATACAACATTTTGGCTGTAACATTACATCAGAGTGTTTCACCACTGACTTCCACAACTCCTGTCACCGGGCTGGAACAGGAGAAAGGAAGCCAATTACCTTTGGTTAACGAACGGTCTGTAACTGGCGACACAGTGGACACTGGGTTTCACATATTCAGTGGAGAATTCTTCCGCTGGTACAAAGCAAATCTTGTGCTGGAGAAGGATGATGCACAAAACGCCCATGATCTGTCATGAGCTGCAGAACTACAAGAGGCCCTTTGAAATGACCACCAACCCACTTCATCACAGACAGTTTTATAACAAAAGCCCATTGTTATCCCAGAAACCATTTGGATTCCAGTTTATGAAGTGTCACCAATTTGGTATGCTCTTGTATAAACTGTGGCCTAGTGGAGAGAGTATGGGTCCGCGAATCAGAAGGACCTGGGTTCTAATCCTGGCTCTGCCAAATGTCTGCTCTTTGACCTTGGGCAACTCACTTCACTTCTTGTGCCTCAGTGACCTCATTTGTAAAATGGGGATTAAGACTGTGAGCCCCATGTGGGATATGGACCGTGTCCAACCTGACTGGCTTGTATCTGTCCCACTGCTTAGTACAGTGCTTGGCACATAATTAAATGACTTACCCGAAGTCAGACAGCAGAAAATGGCAGAGCTGGGATTAGAACCCAGGTCCTCTGACTCCCAGGCCCATGCTCTTTCCACTTGGCTACACTGCTTCTCAGGCCATGCTGCTTCTGAATCAATCAAATCAATCGTATTCATTGAACATTTATAGCATGCAGAACACTATACTAAGCGTTTGGGAGACAATATAACAGAGTTGGTAGACACGTTCCTTGCCCACAGCAAGCTTATGGTCTATGAGTTCCAGTTGGGCCCCTTGCCATTTAGGAGAGCCTGGCTCAGATACCAACAGTTAAATTGAGAAAGATAGACGTTCTAATGCCAGCAGGATGTGCCCGAGTCATGTGTGTAGTGATGGTGAAGGCGGGCGTTGAGCCATCCCCACTCTCTCCTTTGGTCTCCTGATGCCCGGCGGCACACTTTCTAAGACGGCAAATGAGGAGAACGGGTGTGGTGACGACCCAGAACGAAAAGCCTTTGAGATGGCCACGGTGGCAGATACAATTGTGACTCTCCATTCATAAAGCACCCTGGAAAGGGCTTGCCCATCTCCTGGGCAGAAGCTTGAAAAATGGCAGAGAGAGAGGGGCATTGGGCTGGGTAGGGTTAGCCCAAGAGGAACCAGAGGGCCAGAAAGCCACACAGAGATGATCAGAACCACCCAAAACCCCCGATGGAGAAACCTTCACCGCCTTCCTTGCCTATCAGGGGACCGAGGATCCCACAGGCCATCAGCCGAAGAGGGACAGAGAGGGCTCGGCTCCTTCGCGGGGAGCCGGGAAGCCCAGAGAGGAAATCCAGACCTAAGCAGCAGATGGGAAGGACGCTTTCTCCTCTAAGAAGCAGTGTGGCCTAGTGGATAAAGCATGGGTCTGGGAGTCAGAAGGATCTGGTCCTCTCTGCCACTTGTCCGCTTGTGACCTTGGACACGTTACTTAACGTCTCTGTGCCTCAGTTACCTCGTCTGTAAAATGGGGATTAAGACTGTGAGCCCCTAGTGGGACAGGGACTGTGTCCAACTTGATTAGCTTATATCCACCTCAGCATTTTGAACATCGCTTGGCACACAGCAAGTGCTTAACAAATGCCATCATTATTACTACATTTATTATTATTATTATTATTAACCCAATGGCTCCCAGGGCTTGTGTGAATGTCAACCCCAGGGTTAATTTTCAATGGGCCTCTCCAGACTCTAGAAAAATGCTGACATTCCAAATGGCTATTCCTGAGTTCATGCGTTCCCCCCTCCCCAATAAACAAACCCCACAGATCCAACTGCTTGGTCTCTCTCCATTCCCAAGCTTCAGATGGCACCTAGAGAACTTCTGCCAGGGCAGGATAGACTATCTAGTCTGGGAACTTGACTGTGGCAGGATCTTTGAGCTATAGACACCTCCCAGTGTCTGGCTCTCTAGGAATCTAGTGGGGGCCCCAAACAACATTCTTGGAAACCCTCTCACTCCGCCATGCCACCCCAAGTAGGATGACTCCCTGGTTCACTCTGAACCACTCTCGAGGCCGAGGGGTGAGGGACACAGTCACAGCACCAAAGCAGGAGCAGCTTACCAGGAGGAAGTGGGCCACGGATGCCTTCAAGTGGATTTTCGCATCTTCTAGCAGCTCAAACACGGCAATGCGGCCCAGGTCATCAACCACCACACTGCGGCACGGGAAGCTGAAAGGGAAAGAGAGCCCAATTCTGAGTCTAGAGCCTCACCCAAAACACTATCCCATAGCCTCCCTGCCCCACATTCTGCCTTTCCCCTGTTGCTTCTAAACTGGAACCGGACAGGTGCGCTGCCAAGGCCTTGGCCTCCATGAAAGCGTTCTTGGGATTCCTGTCAGGGAAAAGGCTTCTGCCTATTTCAAGGGAAGAAGTTGGAGAGGCCCAGAGCCTGAGAATATGGCAGCTTCCTTTCCAGAGGTAAGTGTGGTGTCTGAATCATCTGAGCTCATATCTCCATAGCTGAAGGAAAGGAAGAAGGAAACAGTCTCATCAGATCATCTACTGAGTTAGGTCATTAACAATGGGCTCAGCTTCCAGAGGCCAACAAGGAATTCACCGAACACTTAAACTGAAGAGCCCATCTCTACTCTGCCATGCTGAGGCGTTCACCCCAAAATAGGACATAATAAATACCTCCATGATTATCTTGTTCAGAAAATGTAGAAGGAATGAAAGAGAGAGTTTCCCTGGTACTCTCTGCATGTTGCTATCAAAGAGGAAGTCAAAATGGCGGCTTTGGCAGGCCAGTGATTTTCACAATGGATCTCCCTGGTCTGGACTGGGCAGGTGAGGAAATGCTCTCAGTATGGTTCCATAAACAGGCCCCCTGATCTGAACATTTGGCAGGGTTTTTTTTGAAATATTCTGTTAATTTGATAAAATACTTGTTCAAAAATATATTTGGCAGCCTGTTCTTCCTCCCTCTTGGAGTGTGAGCCCCAAGGGGGACAGAGACTCTGTCCGATTTACTTAGAATGTATCTACCTCAGAACTTAGCACAGTGCTTGGCACAGAGTAAGCGGTTAACAAATACCATAATTTATATTTTGATCACCTGGAACACTCTGAGAAGAGAAGATGCTCAGTTTCTGATCATTACATACAATACCAAAAAAAATGTATGCAGGGAGACCTCAGTAACTCGGCCAAAAGGACTCTGAGCTGAACTAAGGACCAGCCTAATTTGGAAAAGTCTTTTCTAATAAAACTTAACTTCAGTGTGGTGGATGTATGTCTCCTCCAGGTATGCATGTGTCTGAATGTGCTCTTAATTTAGATTTCGTTTCCTGGGGAGACACAGAGCAGCCTCTTTAGATCTGCTCTGGATAGCTGAAAATTCAGGAAAAATTTCTCTCTCCTCCCACCATGATCTTCCTACCTCTGCTGCTCCTACAGTTTAATAAGACTTTGCAAATCATATGGAAAATGGAAAACAATCTTCTTTAGATCAAAGCCTGCTGACCAATGCTAGCAGCCAGGGAACACGGTTGAATTACTGAATTGGAAGCAGTGTGGCCTAGTGAAAGAGCATGGGCCCAGGAGTCAGAGGACCTGAGTTCTTATCTAATCTAGTTCTAGAATAATAATAATGGCTTTTGTTAAGCACTTGCTGTGTTCCAGGCACTGTACTAAGCATTAGGATAGATACGAGATAATCGGGTTGGATACAGTCCCTTTCCCACATAGGCCTCAAAGTTTAATCCCCATTTTACAGATGAGGAAACTAAGGCCCAGAGAAATTAAGTGACTTGCCAAGGTCACATAGCAGACAAGTGACAGAGCTGGGATTAGAACCCGGGTCCTTCTGATTTCCAGGCCTGTGCTCTGTTCACTAGGTCATGCTGCTTTTCCGTCTTTCCCATCACTATACACAACACAACTACCCTCTCTGCCTCCCAAGCCCAAAACCTAGGCATTATCCTAACTCATCTCTCTCATTCAACCCACATATTCAGTCTGTCACTAAATCCTGTCAGTTCTACCTTTCCCAACATCGTAAAAAAATCCACCCTGCTGTGGGACCCTGGGCAGTTCACTTAACTTCTCTGTGTCTCAGTTACCTCATCAGTAAAATGGGGATTAAGACTGTGAGTCTCATGTTAGGTCACGGACTGTGTTCAACCTGATTATCTTGTATCTACCCCAGCACTTTGTACAGTGCCTAGCACATAGTAAGCACTTAAATGCCACAACCAAATCATAATTGCTGGATTACTGGTACCTGAAATTTGTGTGGGCTGTTTTGTAGTAGGAAATCCATGAGGTAAACTGGGAGGGGACAAGCTGATTAAGTGCTTTATAGCCAATATTTAGAAGTTTCTGTTCGATGCAGAGGTGGATGGGCAACCACTGAAGATTTTTGAGGAGCGGGGAGATCCGTTATTGGGCAGGGATCGTCTCTGTTGCCGAATTGTTCATTCCAAGTTCTTAGCACAGTGCTCTGCATATAGTAAGCACTCAATAAATACTATTGAATGAATGAACTGAAACTTTTTTCAGAAAAATAACCTGGGCAGCAGAATCAAGTATGGACTGAAGTGGGAGAGGTAGGAGTTAGAGAGGTTAGCAAGGAGACTGAGGTGGTAGGCAAGGTAGGATATGACGAGTACTTACATCACCGGAGTAGCAGCTTGGGTGGTGAGGAAAGGGCGGATTTTAGTGATGTTGTGAAGGTAGAACCAACAGAATTTGGTGACAGACTGGGTTAAATGAGAGGGATGAGTCAAGGATAATGCCAAGGTTTTGGCTTCTTGAGGCAGGGAGCATAGTGATTTGGTGTACAATGATAGCGAAGGCACGGGGAGAACAGGGATGGAAGATGAGGAGCTCCAGTTTGGACATGTTAAGTTTGAAGTGTGGGTTGAACAACCAGAGATATCCTGAAGGCAGGAGGAAACGTGAGATTGCAGAGTAGAGAGATCGGAGCTGGAGAAGTAGATTTGGAAATTACCCACGTAGAGAGGTAGATCAAGTTATGGGAGTGAATGCGTTTTCCAAGGGATTGGTGTAAATGGAGAACTGAACCTTGAAGGACACCCACAGTTAGAGGGTGGGAAGCAGAGGAGGAACTTACGAGGTGACCAAGAATGAACGTCCAGAGAGACAGGAGAATAGGAGGGCAGTGTTGGGGAAGCTAAGGTTGGATGTTTCCATGAGAAGGGGGTGGTCCACAGTGTCAGAGGCAGCTGAGAGGTTGAAGAGGATTAGGATGAGGTACAGTCCAAGGTCAAGCAGCAGACAAGTGCTGGAGTAGGTATTAGAACCCATAACCTTCTGACTTCCAGGCCCATGGTCTATCCACTATGCCATGCTGCTGGGAAAGATGGGAGAATCAAAGAGGTACCAGGAGGAGGGAGTGACCGGGGAGGATCAGGGGAGATTTTAGGGAGCTCACGCCTTATGGTTTCAATTTTGTCAGGAGTGTACGTGGTCAGATCACTGAGGCAACAAAATGGAGGGATGGGTCAGGGGGGTTGACGGGGAGTTAAAATCATAGCATAAGCAAAAGTGATGTTCCAGAAAACAGGCGTGCATCAATTATGGAGCTAAACGGAAAGGGGGTTATGACACCCTATGGTATATGACACCACATTCAAAACCCCGTCAAAATGATCTTTTTCAAGCCATTTGAAAAACCTTAATGAGGCCAATTTGCACCGCAATAGGGCAGGTGTGGCACAAGCTGCCATTATTATCAATAATACTGTTATTACGATGGTACTTGTTAAGCGCTTACTATATGCCAAGCACTGTTCAAAACACTGGGGGAGATAATCAGGTGGGACACGGTCCCTGGCCCACATGGGGCTCACACTCTTAATCTCCATTTTAGAGATGAGGTAACTGAGGCCCAGAGAAGAGAAGTGACTCTCCCAAGGTCACACAGCGGACACGTGGAGGAGCCGGGATCAGAACCCAGGTGCCAAGTGACCAGCCAGTTCCTCTGCAGACAGTCCGGGCTCCCAGAGTGGACGGGCCTTCCACTCCTCCATGACGCTACCTGTATCTGCAGCTGTATATGTTCACCCGGCCAGCTGAGACAGAGCCAGGATCATTCACCACCACGTCCACAGGATACAGCCGATTGTCTTCATTGGCGTATTCAAGGATAACCACATACAGGCCAGCCTGAGGAACACTCAAGCTCAGCTGCAGCTCAACCTGTGGTGGGAGGTGGGGGAGACAACTGAATGAGGAAGGCTTATTACAGTGCTCTGCTCACAGTGGGAGCAGAATAAGGACCAGTGGTTGATTAAAAAAAAGGGGCAGGCAAACAAGACTCTTTCCACCCACTTTCATTTACAGGAAGAAAATAAAACCTCCCCATTGTTCTGAAAGCCTCTAGAGAGCAGAGACTGAGTCTTCTGTTTCTAGTGTACTCTCTTTCCTAAGCATTGAGTACAATGCTCCACTTAGAACAGGTGCTCAATGAATACCACTGCTGATGATTAGTGAAATTGGCACATCCAATACACTAGTAACTCTTTGAGGGCAAGGATTGCATCTTTAATTGTATTCTCCCAAGCATATAGTACATTTCTCTCCCACAGTAATACTAACTGTGCTATCTATTAATCACTTACTATAAGCCAAGCACTGGACTAAGCTAATCAGGTCTCACATGGGGCTCACAGTCTAAACAGGAGGGAGAAGGTTCCAGTTTTGCAGATGAAAGAACTGAGGCACAGAGAAATGAAGTGACTTGCCCAAGATCACCCAACAGACGAGTGGTGGAGCTGGGTTTCAAACCCAGAGCCTCTGACTCCCAGGCCTGTGATCTTTCCACTAGGCCAAACTTCTTCTCTACAGTACAGGGAGGGAAGGCGAGGAAAGTTCGAGCAAGGCAAGGGAAGAAGGCGGGCGTGCAGGCTGGACAATTCAAACTCAAGCTGTTTTTCTCAACGTTTTCCCTTTCTCTCCATTTGTGTCAGTGCCAACAGAAACCATCACTGCTAAAGAAGGAAAAGTGTGAACTTGAAAGGGATTAGTTAACCCTGAGGGGGTAAGTGATCAAAAACAGGGTTCGGAAGCCAACAATAAGGATGAGAAGCAGCACGGCTTAGTGGATAGACCATGGGCTTGGGAGTCAGAGGATCTGGGTTCTAGTTCCAGCTCTGCCATTTCTCTCCTGTGAGACCTTGGGCACATCACTTCACATCTTGGTGCCTCAGTGAGCTCATCTGTAAAATGGGGATTAAGACTGGGAGCCTCATACGGGACATAGATTGTGTCAAAGCTGATTCCCTTGAACCTACCCTAGTGCTTAGAACAGTGCCTGGCACATAGCAAGCGCTTAGCAAAACCCATTTCAAAATAAAAGGTTTTTCTCTGGAGAAATCTGGTGCACGTGTCTGTGGGGCTGATTTGGAATGGCACTGCCTTGACCCAATCCCTCCCCAGGGGGCGATTCTGAGGCGAGTTCTCTCAGACACTGCGCAGAGAGGATCGTCACTGATAGTTGAGTTGCCGCTTCGGCCTGTATTCTGTCCCCCAGACCCCATTGCCTCTCGTGAAGCCCGAAGCAGAACTGTGGCTGGCTCAAGCAAACCCAATTCTAACACCAGTGCCTGCCTTCCTGCTTCTCACACCCTGAAAGGATTTCTTCCCGAAGCTTCAAGGTCAGTAAGAAAACGAAAGAGGAGTCCTACCTCTCTCCCGCTGACGTCAACCATGGCCGGGAGCCCTGGGGTGCTCTGACGGAGGACTAATTTCCTGGGTTCTCCAGCGACGAGGAAGTGCGTGCTCTCACACGCGAAGAGGCAGCCAAATCTGTCCACTGGCAAATGCTGGTAAAGCAAGCAGCTTCACAGGAAAACACACACAGACATTACTCCTAGGGGCAGCCTACCGCAGGAAGTCCGCATGGTCTCCTGACACTTCGGGGCCACCTCTAAGAAGCCCACGACCCCACAGGGCCTCATATTAAGAGAAGAGCATGGGCCTGTGAATCAAGTGATCATGGGTTCTAATCCCGGCTCTGCCACTTGTCTGCTGTGTGGCTTTGGGTAAGTCACTTCACTTCTCTGTGCCTCCGTTACTTCATCTGTAAAATGGGGATGAGTCTGTGAGCTCTATGTGGGACAGGGACTGGGTCCAACCCAATTTGCTTGTATCCACCCTAATGCTTTGTGCAGTACCTGGCACATAATAAGTGCTTAAATACCACAGTTATTATTATTAATATTTATAACAATAACTGTTGAATGGGATTTGGGATTTGGGATTTTGACGCTGAACACCAGGAGACTGGTTTTTCTTTCCCACTGTTACTATTATTACTGTGGTATTTATTAGGCGCTTACTATGTGTCAAGAAACCATAATGATAACGGAAGAACTGTTAGAAAGGTTCTGGATCATGGCAGAAAACAAGACATTCTGGAGAAAATATATCCAGAGAGTCACTATGAATCAGAAACGACTTGATGGCACTTTATAATACTGTGTCAAGCATTGTTCTACGCACTGTGATACATACAAGTACATACACGTCTCTGTCCCACATGGGGCTCACAGTCTAAGTAGGAGGAGGAGGATTTAATCCCCATTTTACACACTCTTCACTTATACAGACTCAACGGCATTTAATTTAATAATCACAAAATAAAAGTAATTATAGTTGAGGAAACTGAGGCCCAGGGAAATGAAGTGACTTGCCTAAGTTTTCACAGCCAGCAACTGGCAAAGCCAGAATTAGAAGCCAGGTGCTCTGACTCCCCAGCCTGGGCTATTTCCTCTAGGCTACACTGCTTCTCTAGTTCTGACACCAGATAATTTTGGGCCTGAAACTCTTCGTCTCCATCTCGTACGGGAGCTCATCATCATTATGACCCAAATCTTGGGGTGTGCCATCACCTTTAATGTAAAGATCTCAGACACATCACTGAATCTCCTCACTTTCCTGGAACATAGGTGGAGCTCAGTCTGCCGACATCTGGTCTGCTGCGGGAAAAACTGTGGCTCAGAGCAGTTGAGTGACTCACCTAGAGTCACCCAGAGGTGGCAGGCCCAGAGCCAGAACTCCAGTTGCAATGCTTGCTGAGAGCGTGGAGGTTTCTGGAGGAGGATTGCCTTGCTTTGGGGGATAGGTTTCAGAGGCTCTCGGCACCCTCAGCTTCAAGTCTTTCCTGCCAGGGGAGCATCTTATGCTTTGGGGTGGGCATGGTGTCTACTAACTTCTCTTCCATGGGTCCTGAATGGGCACAAGGCTGGGTGACTCGCCACTGCAGGATCGGAGCTTCGTAGTACTCGCTGGGGATCAGCACCAGGTAATCCTGATCGAAGGAAGGGAAAGGTGATTTACAATTCCAATAGGCTCTCCGTGGGCCCAGTACAACAATCACAACACACCCACTCATCCATCACAGCTGGAAGGCTGCGGGCCCCTGGGCGAACCATCCTTTCAGAGCAGCGTGGCTAGGGGTCAGAAGGTCATGGGTCCTAATCTCTGCTCCGCCACTTGGCTGCTGGGTGACCGTGGGCAAGTCACTTCACTACTCTGTGCCTCAGCTCCCTCATCTGTAAAATGGGGATTAAGACTGTGAGCCCTACATGGGACAGGACTGTGTCCAATCTGGTTATCTTGTATCTACCCAGTGCTCAGAACAGTGTCTGGTACAAAGTAAGCACTTAAATACCATAATTATTATTAGTAGCATTAATAACAAATACCATTATTATTATTATTATCAATTTGGGTATTCTCCCCCCTGACTTTCCCCGAAAATACCAAGTTTCCCATCACCAAGTCCTGGGCAACGTATGCAAGTTACTGGGAAAATTTTCCCAGCTCTTTCGACTTTTAAAGAAAAGTTACCTAAATGTGGCGGTAGTTGTTAAGCCTTTGCTTTGGGGCAAACATTGTACTAAGCGCTGGGATAGACACAAGATAATCAGGTTGGGCACAGCCCTGGCTCTCATGGGCCTCACAGTCTCAAACAATAAACCAAGCACTTTGGGTTATAGAGGAATAAAGGCAGTGACTTGGTAAACAGGATTAAAAGCACACAACGGCTATCTTAATTGCCCTTTGTTTTTCAGGTGGCGTGGCCTAATGGGAACAGCCAGGGCCTGGGAGTCAATCAATCATATTTACTGAGCACTTAGTGTGTGCAGAGCACTGTACTAAGCGCTTAGAAAAGTACAATACAACCAAGTTGGTAGACATATCCCCTGCCCACAAGGAACTTATTTATCCATAAATTCTGTGGGGCTGAGGGAGGGGTGAATAAAAGGTGAAAATCCAAGCGCAAGGGTGATACAGAAGGGAGGGGGAGAAGAGGAAATGAGGACCTAGTCAGGGAAGGCCTCCTGGTGGAGATGTGAGTCAGAGGACCTGGGTTCTAAATCTGACTGACAGCTGCCCACTGTGTGACTTTGGGCAAGTCACTTACCTTCTCTATGCCTCAGTTACCCATCTGTAAAATGGGGATTCAACCCTACTTCTTCCCACTTTGACTGTGACACCCATGTGGGACAGGGACTGCATCCAACCTGATAGACTTGTAGCACTCCAACGCTTAGTACAATGCCTGGCACATAGGAAGTGCTTAATAAGTACCATTAAAAAAATAATAACAACAATGAACAATTCAGACTGTGAGATCTCATTCACAGACCAACATATTCCTGACATTCCCTTCCTGCACGTAGAGCTAGTTGCTTGGGTGGTGATGTGTCTGCCATTTGCAGGAATGTTTTGGAATCTCTCTCCATTCATTCATTCAGTGGTATTTACTAAGTGCTTATTATGTGCAGAGCACTGTGCTAAGCGCTTGAGAGAGTACAATATAACAATAAACAGACACACTGACTGCCCATCACAAGCTATCTTCCCAGAACCTCAGCCCAAAGCATTGACTGGCTGGTGTCCAGCTGCTGTTTTCCAGGGACCAACTACTACGTCACAACCCACACCGTGTGGACCTCTGGAAAACCAAGTTCAAGCTCTGTCATATGGCCCTCGACTGGCTTCCAACTGGTTTTCAGCAGTGAGGATCAGGATCAGGTGAACCCAGAGGAATGGCCCAGATGAATATTCTAGCTGGCTTAGCTAGCTCTCTATTGGGAACGGAAGAGCCTTACATTTTTCTCCTTAGTTCCGGCCTAGCACCTAGAGCCACGCTAAATCACTGCGCTACAGTTCACGGTTTTGAAGGACATGATGAGAGTCCATGGAAAGAGAGCAGCTCTTTGCAAAACCATCACCCATCTTAGCCCGTGGGGCCAAGCTCCATAGGCTGGGCCGAGCGGGCAGCCGGTCTGTCCCCGCCGTCAATCCTCGCCGCTCTTCTGCTCGGCGCATCCGAGAAAGGCCCCACAACTCAGTTAGGGGAGCTGTTTGTGTCACTGTAGATTACTTATACGAGTACACCGGCTGTCCCGGCAGAAAGAAGGCTAGATAGTGCCTGATCGTTGGCGTTCCTGCTCGCCACCTAGAAACCACTTGGAGGAAGTTGCTGGTTTTTTAAAACTCCTCTGAACAAAACTGAGAAGTAACGTGGCCTACTGGAAAAAGCCCGGACCTGGGAGTTAGAGGAGCTGGGCTCTAATCCTGGCTCGGCCACCTGTCTGCTGCATGACCTTGGGCATCTCTGTGCCTCAGTTACTTCATCTGTAGAATGAAGATTAAAGCTATGAACCCCATGTGGGACAATGTCCAACCAGATTACCTTATATCTACCCCAACGCTTAGTCCAGCGTTTTACACATAGTAAGCACCTAAATAGCATAAAAAAAATTCTTCCCCTGGGTTTTCAGAGATAACCTGCTCTTAGAACTCTTATGAGAGATATCAAATAAAGTATCAAGAGCCTTCTGGGTGCAAATCACTGTGCTAAGTGCTGGGGAAAATACTCGGGTGAGAATTAGACATGACTCCTGGTCCTCCCCAGCCATTTTCAATCTAAGACTAAGTGGAGGAGGGCTAACAATGGATACAGAAGGAAAGGTGAAACAGTGAAAACACAAAGATAAAAGGCAGGCAAGATCATCGGTCACAGAGCAGTTGGGCCAGAGGCTGGAGGAGCAAGTTCAGACCCCACATGGTTCAGAGTACAGGGCTTCCAGAGGTAGCCACATGGACTTCCAAAGTATTCCCAACACTCGAAGCTTCGTGGAGGACTCAGGCTGCCACTGCTTATGTCCTTCCTGGCTCTGCTGGTACAGGGCAGCTTGGGAGCGAGGCTTTTGGGATGGCATGGAAAAGGGGAGGCTGGGTTTTCCAGCAGGGTAGCTCAGCGGCCCAGTCTGGTGTGAGGTTGCTTGAGGCCCTTCCCGAGTCTCTCACAAGCTTTTGGCCAGTGATTGGAACTTCCTTCCTGATCCTGCTTGTCCCATCTCTTTTCCTTGAGGCCGATGAGATAAGGGAGGCTGCTTATTTAGAATGCTGGCTTTTGGGATGGCATGGAAAAGGGGAGGCGGGGTTTTCCAGCAGGGTAGCTCAGCGGTCCAGTCTGGTGTGGGGTTGAAGGTGTACCTTGCCATTGCTTGAGGCCCTTCCCGAGTCTCTCACAAGCTTTTGGCCAGTGATTGGAACTTCCTTCCTGATCCTGCTTGTCCCATCTCCTTTCCTTGAGGCCGATGAGATAAGGGAGGCTGCTTATTTAGAATGCTCATTCCCCCTCCTCCTGGCCCGGTGACCTTGCGGGTGGCTTAGGAAGGGACCTTCTAATTGTTTGAGAAAAAGCTCAGGCGAATTCAGGAGGCCACAGAGCTCTCTTTGATGAACCGATTTCCCAAGAGGGTTTGCAAGCCACCCGCCTCTGGGGAGGCCAGGAGGGGGGTCTTAAAGCTGGGGAATACGGAGGGACGGGTAGGAGAGAACCCCCGAGCTGACCCTGGACAAGACAGCTCATTTGAGTGGACTCAATTCTCCTGGCCTCTGAGGCCCACAGCGACGGAAGGGAACTGAGGGTGACCTAAAAGAAAAAGCCAGTTTTCCAGGCTCTGGAAAGCCAGAGTCACTTGGAGTCTTGACTTGGCGTCATGAGCCTCTTACCAGGAGGATGCCCTCTGCCATGACACTGATGACCCATGGTCCTGGGCTGAGAGAGAATGGCTCGGCGAAGCCACTTCCTGGGATGGTGACAAAACCGGGCTCTTCAGTGGGTGGGAAGATAACCTCTTTGCTTTGAACAGCCCCTGTCATAAGAAAAAAAAGAAAAAGGATGAATGACTTTTTCAACTACAGGCTGCAGAAGCAGCATGGCCTATTGGATAGAGCATGGGCCTGGGAGTCAAGGATCTGGGTTCTACTCCCAGTTTTGCCACTTGTCTGGGTGTGCTTTGAGATTTTGGGCAAGTCACTTCACTTCTCTGTGCCTCAATCATCTCATCTGTTAAATGGGGATTCAATACCTGTTCTCCTTCCTACCTAGGACTGTGAGCCCTGGGTGGGACCCAGACTGTGTCTCATCGGATTATCTTGTATTTTCCCCTACGCTTAGAAAAGCATTTGACACATTGTAAGCACTTAACAAATGACACAGTTATTATTATTATTAAATTCTTCTTGGCCCTGAAGACCCTTCATTCTTGTTCTCTTTTCTGGAGGATCCTTTCATCCTTCTTCATTGGCCCGCCTTCCATCCTTGAGTCATTGTTGTCTTTCCTGAACCCACTCCTGTATCTCCACAGTCTGCCTAAACGTCAGTGTCTTCTGCCGGCACAGTGACCACAGAATCTGACTGAGCACACATCAATCACAGAGACACCTTAACAAGTGGAGAGTTGCCTAGGCTTCTAGAAAAAAGAGTCACAAAGAGATATCTCTTAAGCCCCGCTTGGGCCTGGGAGTTAGAAGGACCTGGGTTCTATTCCCGGCTCTGCCACTTGTCTGCTGTGTGAGCTTGGGCAAGTCGCTTCACTTCTCTGGGCCTCAGTTACCTCATCAGTAAAATGGGGATTAAGACTGTAAGCCCCATGTGGGACAGAGATTGTATCCAACTTGATCAGTTTTTGTCTACCCCAGAGTTTAGTACAGTGCCTGCCATATAGTAATGATAATAATAATAATTGGGGCGTTTGTTAAGTGCTTACTATGTGCCAGGCACTGTACTAAGTACTGAGGTAGGTACAAGTTAACTGGGATGTGCCTGCCCCACATGGTGTTCACAGTCTTAATTCCCAGTTCACAGATGAGGTAACTGAGGCACAGAGAAGTTAAGTGACCTGTCCAAGGTCACACAGTGGCAGAGCTGGGATTAGAACCAAGTCTTTCTGATTCCCAGACCCCTGCTCTATCCACTCGGCCACATTACTTCCCCATAATAAGCGCTTAACAAATACCATATAAAAAAAGAGACCGATAGAGAGGTTTGATTAGCTTGCATCTATTCCATTGCTTAGTACAGTGACTGGCACACAGTAAGTGCTTAAATATCACAAAAAAAGGATGACCAACAGAAATGTTTAAATAACGATAATTAAGGTGCTTGTTAAGTGCTTACTATGTGCCAAGCACTGTTCTAAGTGCTGGGGCAGATACAAGTAATCCAGTTAATCTGGGGAAACACAAATCTGGGACGGGATAGTTACTATTAAGAGAAGTTAGTGCTATTTCTGAGGATCCTTAGAGTAAAAGCTCTCCACAGGATTCACATTAATATGAAGAAAAGAGGGGGGAAGGTTTTTCTTCAGGGATGGATGGCCCTGTCTCCTCGCCGGGCTTCCTGGAGAATGCACCCACCTCCTTCGGGCAGAGACGGATAAGCGGTCACGCGTCCCAACACCGTTTCCATTCCAGGGTTCAGATATCTCAGGATAACCAGAAATAAGTGGAGGCTTGACTTTTCCACCTTCAAAGTTATCTTCACTTCGTTCTATAAGTGGAAGTTAATAAACACACAAAATGTCATATGGTTTAGTGAGCCCTTTGTGGGCAGGGATTGTGTCTATCAACTCTGCTGTACTGAACTCTCCCAAGTGCTTAATACAGAGTTCTGCAACCAGGAAGTGCTCAGTAAACACTACTTATTGATTGATATGATCTGTAAGCTCCTTGAGGACAAGACCACATCTTTAAGTTCACTGTATTTTCGAAAGCTTTCGGTGAAGTGCTCTGCCCATAGTAAGTGTTCAACGAGCCCTTTTGTTTGAATCTGAATAGAAAACTGGCCAGAAACCAGGCAAGTAAAATAATGTCTTCATTCATTCACTCAATCGTATTTATTGAGCACTTACTGTGCTCAAATCCCTGTTCTAAGCACTTGGGAGAGTACATTATAACAATAAACACATTACCTTCCCACAACGCGCTTACAGTCTAAAGGCGGAGACAGACATTAATATAAATTCCTTGTTCACAAACCACCCACACACACACACACACACCCCTCCCTCCCACACCCCGCATTCCCAAATGTGGGCAGCGAACGTGTTTTTCAATTCTGTATTCTCCCAAGTGCTTAGCAGAGTCCTCTGCATATAGCAGGTGCTCAATTATTACCATTGAAGATGATGATAATGCTAATGTTAGAAAGGTGTAGACAGACCAGCAAAACAGCAAACTAAAATCACTTCCTCGCAAAGTGAGAATCACCAGTATACTGTCTTGGTGACATACAGTTTTACACCAACCCCATTCCCATTCCCCCAACCCAGGAATTTTAAGACTGACTGGACAGAGAACAGGAAGGACTAAGGGAAGATCTTGGGTATTAACCACCCGGGGGCAGGTAAATTCCTCTCCCACTTCAAAGCCTTATTGAAGGCACATCTCCTTCAAGAGGCCTTCCCTGACTAAGCCCTCCTTTCTTCTTCTTCCACTTCCTTCTGCATCACCCTGACTTGATTGATCCCTCAACTGATCCCCTACCCCCCAGCCCCACGACACTTATGTATATACCTGTAATTTATTTATATTAATGTCTGTCTCCCACTGTAGACTGTAAGCTCATTGTGGGCAGGGAATGTGTCTGTTTCCTATTATTTTGTACTCTCCCAAGGGCTTAGTACAGTGTTCCACACACAGTAAGTGCCCAGTAAGTACGACTGACTGACTGATAGAGAGGAGGGAAAGGGAAACACAAAGGAGTCTCTCCCGGAGGGAACAGTTAGGGCCATATTCCAAATGGAAGGTTGCTGTGGGCTACTAAGGACTGAATATGCGGATAGAAATAGAAAAGGAATTGTGGGACCACAGGAAAGATGTAGAAGGAAAAGATCCAGGAGGAAAACCCGAACCCTTCGGACAACAGCTAAAACTGGGAGCAGAAGGCAGGGGGTTGATTCTGGAGCCCCAAAGTGAGGACTGAAACCACTTTAACCATGTTAGCAAGAAAATGAATAGTAAACGGGGACAGGGTCTAAAGCACATCATCTACTCTCTCCCTTTCAGAAGCAGCATGGCTTAGGGGAAAGAGCCTAGGCTTAGGAGTCAGAGGACGTGGGTTCTAATCCCAGCTCCGCCACTTGTCTTCTGTGTGACCTTGGGCAAGTCACTTCACTTCTCTGTGTCTCAGTTACCTCATCTGTAAAATGAGGATTAAGACTGTGAGCCCCAGTGTGGAACAACCCGATTACCTTGTATATGCCCCAGGGCTTAGAACAGTGCTCGGCACATAGTAAGCACTTAACGAACAATTATTATTATATCAATTTTCTTTTTCCATACTCCTCAGCTCCCATTCTTCATTCCTCCCCAGCTCCTTAAGGCTCATTACTGATTTTTGCTCACGCCCTTTCTCCGAACTGACTCTCCCTCTCCCCTCAAATCTGCCAGGTTACAATTGGATGGGAAGATGAGGAGTTGTTTTGGACAGGTTAAGTTTGAGCTGACAGCAGGATATCCAAGCAGAGATGTCCTGAAGGTAGGAGGAAATGCAAGACTGCAGAGGAGGAGAGGACAGGGCTGAAGAGGTACAATTAGGACTCATCTGCACAAAGATGACAGTTGAAGTCTTGGGAGCAAATAAGTAAGATAATCTCGTATCTATTCTAGTGTGTAGCATATAGTAAGAGTTTAATAAATTATCATAATTACTGTAATCATGATAGCCATCCCAAAATGGCCTTAGGGAAGCAGTGTGGCCTAGTAGAAAGAGCAGAGGCCTGGGAGAGTGCTCTGTACACAGTAAGCGCTCAATAAACACGACTGAATGAATAATCCTGGCTTTGCCATTTGCCTGCTGTGTGACCTTGGGCGAGTGTCTTCACTTCTCAGTGTGCCTCAGTTTCCTCATCTATAAAATGGGGATGAAATATCTATTCTCCTTCCTCAGACTGTGAGCCCCAAGTGGGAGAGGGGCTGGGTTAGGCATAATTACCTTGTGTCGGACTGAGAAATAGTCTTTATAGATGCTTTGTATGGGGCTTGGCACATAGTAGCTGTTTAACAATCATCACTATTATCTGCTGCCACGTGTACATGGGAGAGCACTGTGTCAGGAGAGTGAGCACCCAGGGCCAGAGGAAGAAAGGTAGTGACCTCAGTGTTTGAGGGATTCATGGTCCCTGAGACCAGGATCTACACTGAGCAGGGGAGAGCGAGCGAGAGAGAGCAAGAGGGAGTGAGAGAGCAAGCGAGTGAGAGACAGGGCGAGACAGAGAGAGCAAGAGAGCAAGCATGAGAGCGAGCTCGAGCACAAGAATGCAAAAGACAGCATGAGAGAGCGTGCAAGAGAGCACGAGAGAGCGAGAGAGTGCAAGAGAAAGCACTACAGAGTGTGCAAGAGAGCATGTGAGAGAATTAAACAAGAGGAAAAAGAAAATTTGCTTTCCTTCCCCTTAGTGGCAATTATCTGCCACGTCTCTGAACCTTCACAAAGAAAATCGCCTCTGCAACTAGGAGAAACTCCTTGCTACCTGCATTAAGGCAGTCAGTCAGCTCTCTCTCTCCTACCTACCCTCGCTGATCTCCCACTACCATCCAGCCCCACACGCTTTGCTCCTCTTACACCAACCTTCCCTCTACAAAGTGCTCTCTCTCTGTCTCTCTCTTTCTCTCCCTTACACCTTTAAACCATGAGTCCCACGTGGATTGTCCCACAGGCTGATTATCTTGAATCTATCCCTTTGCTTAATAAAACACTTAGGTAAACACTTAACAAGTATCAGTTAATCAATCAATGATATTTATTGAGTGGTCACTTGCCAGTGCGGAAAGAGCCATCTAAGGCTTGGCAGAGTACAATATAAGCAGACCTGCCCCCTGACCTCCAGGAGCTTACGATCCAGAGGGGGAGACAGACGTTAAAATAAATTTTGGATGTGTACATAAGTGTTGTGGGGCTGAGGATGGGTGCATATTCATTCATTTGATCGTATTTATTGAGGGCTTACTGTGTGCAGACCACTGTAGTAAGCGCTCGGGCGGGTACAGTATAACAATAAACAGACACATTCCCTGCCCACAACGAGTTTACAGCTAGGGGAGAGAGATCAGAGCTAGAGATGCAGGTTTGGGAATCATCCTGAGAGAGATGGTAGTTGAAGCCACGGGAGGTGGGAGGGAAGTGAGGCAGCTGACGGGGCCACTATTTCCCCGGTCCGTTTCCGTTCGGAACTTACCTGAACCGGGGACATCTGAACGTAGCCTCGCCAGCTGAAGGCGGGAAACTCCAGAGGATCAAAGCCGAGCCGAACTTCTCTCCCGCCGGGCGTCGTGCCATCTTCAGCCTCAAACTTCATATGGTGCAAGTCGGGGAAATAGTACGTGCTTTCGGGCCTTTCGCGAATGAAAAAACGAACAGGTCGCCAGCCAGCCAATTCGTTCCCCGCTAACTGCCAGCTTCCCACCCAGTCACAATTTCCCTCTCCTTAACAATTAATAATAAATATGGTATTTGTTAAGTGCTTACCACGTGCCAGGCACTATACTAAGCACTGAGGTGGATACAAGCAAATCGGGTTGGACACAGTCCCTGTCCTGTATAGGGCTCACGGTCTTAATCCCCATGCTCTATTCACTATGCCATGCTGCTTCTTTAATAAAGAGGCCTGGAGTGCGGTGACCTAGTAGAACAGCGCTAACAATCATCAGGTGTTGTGCTCTCGTTCCTGGGTTCAGCAGGGGAAAAAGAGAACAGGATAGAGCATGGGCATGGGAGTCAGGTCACGGGTTCTAATCCTGTCTTTGCCACATTTCTGATGTGGGACCTTGGGCAAATCACTTCACTTCCCTTTGCCTCAGTTACCTCACCTGTAAAATGGGGATTGAGACTGTGAGCCCCACATAGGACAGGGGCTGTGTCTAACTTGATTTGCTTATGTCCACCCCAATGCTAAGCACAGTGCTTGGCACAGAGTAAGTGCTTAACAAATACCACAATTATTATTATTACATTATTATTATTATTATTATAGGGGGGAAACCACACACCAGGGCAGCAATTCTGCTGCTTCAAACGCCCCTGTCCCCTACCCCCAGGCCAGGCCTGGTTCCTGGGGGCCGGTTCTCCTGGACTGAACTGCTCGGCCATTTTTCTGTCTTTTTCAATGGTATTTGTTAAGAGCTTACTTTGTGCCAGGAACTTTTCTAAGCACTGAGGCAGGTACAAGCTAATCAGGTTGGACACAGTCCATGTCCTAAATGGGGCTGACAGTCTTAACCCTCATTTTACAGATGAAGTAACTGAGGCACAGGGAAATTAAGTGGATTACCCAAGGTCACTCGGCAGACAAGTGGCGGAGCCGGGATTAGAACCCAGGTCCTTCTGGCTTCCGGGCCGGGGTTCTATCCACTAGGCCATGCTGCTTCTCTGAATGCCCGCTTGATGGGGGACTAGGGCGATGGCCCCAAGTCGCCCTCCCTGAGGAACCCCTTCTCAGGGGCTGACCGGCAGCGCACCAGGTCTTGTAGTCTCCTATAGTGCTCAGTCCAGTGTTCTGCACACAGTGAATGCTCATAATACCCTTGCTTGATCGACTGAGTGGGCGGACTTCAGAGGTTCCTAGCCCCGGCCCCAGCTGTCTTCATCTCAGCCGTCGCTGTGCCGTGTCCACTGGGTGGATCCTCTGACTTGGGTGGAGGACAGAGGAGGCCCGGTGGTGGTCATTATAAGCTATTTTACCCCTTCTATGTCCTGAAAGCTGGAGAAAGGTGATTTGGGAGGATTGCTTTCCACCGATATATAATATAAATATCATTATAATTGAACATTAATAAATAAAATATTATATATATTATATATTATACATTATTTATTCCTATTGTCTCTCTCCCCCTCTAGACTGCCTGTTTTAGGCAGGAAACCTGTCTGCTAACTCCACTGTACTCTCCCAAGTGCTTGGTTCAGTGGTCCACACACAGTAAGTGCTCAACAAACACGATCACACAGTAAGTGCTCAACAAGCACGATCGACTGACTGGAGAGGGACATTGTCCAAACCAATTATCTTCTATCTACCCCAGCGCTTAGTACAGTGCCTGGCACATAGGAAGCAACTAAAAAATAGCATTAAACAAAACAAAATGAAGAAAAAACCCAGGATGACTGGGTCCTGCTCTTTCAATAGTGATAATAATTTGTTAAGCACTTAAGATGTGCCAAGCACTGTACTAAGAGCTGGGGGCAGATGCAAGCAAATCAGGTCGGACACAGTCCCTGTTCCACTTGGGGCTCACGGTCTCAATCCCCATTTTACAGATGAGGTAGCTGAGCCCAGAGAAGTGAAGTGATTTGCCCGAGGTCCTACAGCAGACAAGTGGAGGAGCTGGGATTAGAACCCATGACCTTCTGACTCCCAGGCCCATGCTCTATCCACCATAACATGCTGCTTTTGGCCCTGGACAACTGTAGGAGGGAAACTCCTTCGCTCCCTCCCTCCCCTAGGCAGCCTCCCTCCTCCCATCCCTGCCAGCGCCCACCAGCTCAAAAACAAGGCAGCGGGCAAGACTCACCGCTGGCAGGCCGGCCCCTCGACGTGGGCCCTGCACCGGCAGGCTCCCGAGGGTTCTTGGCACACGGGGGAGAGAGACCCTCCGACGTCACATTGACAACCTGAGGACCCAAAAGGCAACCCTCATTTCAAGCCACCCCGCACCCCCTGCCCCCTCCCCACATCCTGACACCCACAAAACCCTCCTCAAATGTGAAAATAAACAACAGCCCTCCTCTACACTGTAAGCTCGTTGTGGCCAGGGAATATGTCTATTTATTGGTGCATCGTATTTTCCCAAGTACTTAGTACAGTGCTCTGCACACAGTAGGCGCTCAATAAATATGAATGAGTGAATGAGTGAATGAATGAATGAATGAATGAATGAATGAATGAATGAATGAGCAGCAAAGACACTGGCTCTTGGAGCCCCACGGGTATATTCTCCATCCAGGAGGTGTGTCAGGTCAGGGACCAAAGAGAAAGAAGCAGAAGGCCTGATGACAATATAATGGTTTCTGAGAGAAGGCCTGCAACAATGGTTAGGGTATTTGTTAAACGCTAAGTGTCAAGCACTGTTCTAAGTGCTGTGGTAGAGTCAAGAGAATCAGGTTGGACAGAGTCCCTGTCCCACACAGAGCTCACAGTTTTAATCCCCATACTACAGATGAGGGAACTGAGGCACAGAGAAGTGAAGAGATTTGCCCAAGGTCACATTGCAGACAAGCAGCAGATCCGGGATTAGAACCCATGACCTTCTAACTCCGGGCTCATGCATTATCCACTACACTCTGCTGTCCCAGGCCCACGCTCTTTCCACTAGGCCACACTGCTTCTACGGTACTTGGGGAAACAGAACAGGGAGAGTAGCACAACGAACTCTCAGTTCACAGGGTAGTGAGAGCAGAGAGTCGGAGCTTTATCATTAGACAACAGCTTCGCCCCCAGCTCAAATCTTATTCCAGAGCTGGGGGCACAAAGCAAAATGGAACAGTTTGATTTCCACTCCCCCCGTCTACCGGCCCCTGCCCCTTCCCATTGAGGAGCTGAGAGGAAGCAGTAATGAAATCAAAAGGAGAACAGGGGTGAAGGCACGTGACCACGGTCAAGGCCATTCCTGGATCCGACCAATGGCTCATACAGCCCTGGCCCTCCCGGGTACTTAGAGACCACTAACTTCCCCCTCTTCACCTCTAAGAAGCAAAACCCCGGGTAGTCATCCTATGAAAAATGGATGATGGGCATCCCGGGGACTGGATTCTAATCCTGGCTCAGCCATTTACCTATTCTATGTGACCTCGGCCAAGTCTTCAACTATTCTGGGCCTCAGCTTCCTCATCTATAAAATGCGAATTTAATACCTGCTCTCACTCCTCCTTAGACTGTGAATCCAAGGAGGCACAGGGGCTGTGTCTTCTAAGATTGTATTGGATCTAACTCAGTGCTTAGTACAGTGCTTGTCACATAGTAAGCAATGAACAAACACCATTATCATGCGCCGGCTGTTAAGCGGGCTGGATCTAAGAGGGAATACTTCTGATACCCTCAGAGCTGAGGAGACTCTCATCTGGGCTTTCTGTCCAGTTCAGGGGATCACTGTGAAGGTGTGAACAGTCTACTTCCAAGGCTAACGATCAGAATAAGTGCTACATAGGAAGTACTTTCTAAGTGCAAAAGCTACGCTAGGTACCAGACAGTCAGAGCAAACCCAGCCCCTCCTGTCCCACATGGGGCTCACAGTCTAAGGGGGAAGGAGGACAAGGTATCGAATCCCCCCTTTTAGAGATGAAGAAACTGAGGCCCAGGAAGTGAAGTGTAAGGTTACCCAGCAGACAAGAGGAAGAGCTGGGATTAGAACCCATGTCTTCTGACTCCCAGGCCCCTGTTCTTTCCACTAGGCTCTCTGGGTTAGGTGTGCCCCTGTCTGGAGACGAAGGGATGGATGGATGGATTAGGCCACCTTTCAGGCCCCAGTACTGAGAACAAAGGCCCCATTGCTACCCCTAAGAATCAGGAACAATTTTTGGCTAGAACATGGGAGAGGAACCTGATTTTGGTGACAGTTTGGTCTGCGGTAAACAGATGATCAGCTGTGTGGCAGGGGAAAGGGGAGGAGAAAGGAAGGGGAAGAAGAGAGAGGGAAGGAGGAGAAGGAGGGGGAAGAGGAGGGGGAAGAGGAGGAGGGAAAAGGGATGGAGAGAGGGGAAGAAGGGAGGGGAGGGAAAAAGAGGAGGAAGAGGGCAGGAAGGGAAGCAGGTTAGTAATAGGTCCTGCTCCTGACAGCGATCACAGAGGGCGAAGGTGTGAAGCTGGAAAGACAGGGCCATCCCTGTTAATTCACCAGACACTTCTCTCAGGGCTGTGGGTTAAGCATGCACAAAGCCAGGAGACCACCCAAATGCTGCAAATCCTGCAGCAAAGGTTGGCCTGAAACCTCCCCTCTCCTCCTCCCCCGACCGGGGTCCCACTCTAGGCAGAAAAACATCCTCCCTGGGCATGTCTGACAGCTAACCAACCTTGACATCCAAAATAATTCCCGTTTTCCAGACCAAAGTAGCCGTCTTCACAGGTATCGCAGGCATCCCCACAGACGTTAGCCTTGCAGTAACACTCCCCATCTCTCTGCAGAGAAATGAGGCAGACGCTTGACGCAACCATAACAGTAACAATAATAATCGTGGCATCTGTCAGTCGCTACTACGTGCCAGGCACTGTGCTGAGCACTGGGATAGGTACAAGACGATCGGGTTGGGCACTGTCTCAGTCCCGCATGGGGCTAACGGTTAAGGAAAGAGAGAAGTAAAGTGACTTGCTAAGGTCACACTGAAGGCAAGTGGTGGAGCTGGGATTAGAATCCAGATCCTCTGACTGCAGGCCCATGCTCTTTCCACTAAGCCATTCTGCTTCTACTCCAAAAAGCCTCATTCTTTGGATGAAATAGGACCCTTGCCAAGCCAGTAAGACATTGGCTCCCCCAAACAATTATTACATATGGTATTTGTTAAGCAGTTACTATGTGCCAGGCACCGTACTAAGCAATCTAAAGCAGTAAAAACAGGATCTCAAAGGGCAAAAGGGACACTGGGATGGACTGAGTCAGTCAACGGAATTCATTGCGCGCTTACGGTGTGCCGAAGACTGAACTAAGAACTTGGGTGAGTACAGTTCAACAATAAAACAGACATATCCCCTGCCCACAAAGAGCTTAAGGTCTAGAGGGGGAGAAAGACAATAACTTCAGAAAAATACACAAGTACTGTGGGGCTGGGAGGATGGGATGAATAAACCAAGTTAGGGTGACCCCGACGGGAATCGGAGAAGAAGAAAGGGAAGGGAAGGCCTTTTGGAGGAGATGTGCCTTTAATAAGGCTTTGAATGGGAGGAGGTGGTGAGGAAGGGTAACTGTCGGACATGAGGAGGGAGGGAGTTCCAGGCCAGAGGCAGGACAGGGACGAGAGGTCGGCGGCGAGATTAGACGAAATCGAGGTACAGTGAGAAGGTTAGCACTCACCTGCTGGCACTCACCCACACCGCTCACCACTCCAGCCGAGTGGCACTGGCACTCTGTAGAAACAGACGGGCACAAATTTGGTCTTTGAGAGGACTAAATTCAAGGAATTTTCCAGGTGTCCGGAAACTTGATACCAGCTCTTAGCTGGGCTCCTCCTGAGTCTTCCAATCTCCCCGGGAAAGGTACGAACCCAGCAGCCTCCAGTTAGGAGTGGGTTCTGAGCTAGTGAGTGTGAGAAAATGGCAGGGAATCGGGGGGAAAACACCAACAGCGGTCTGGATTGTCAAGACGGTGGCACCGTCTTGGACCGATTCCCCGGGTCCTTGGGGATGAGGACCCGATGGTCCGGCCGCTGATGAGATGCTGAAGCCGCAAGGAATCTGGCTCACAGCCGGGTGGTTCAGGGGTGTCGGACCCAGAGCCAACACAAATCCCGGTCCCACCTGGGAAAAATGACTGATCGACTGTGATTGGTTGACTTACAAAAGAGCACAGAAACCCCTGGGAACAGGGAGGGGAAACCCCGCTGCGTTCATCTCCAGCCTTCTCTCGCTCTCTTTCCCGGGGGGGCAGGGGAAAGGCAGGGACCCCAGCAAACAACATTAATAGAAAGTTGGGGGGAAATCAATCAACCATACTTAATTGAGCACTTACTGTGTGCAGAGCTCTGTACTAAGCACTTGGGAGAGAACAATATGCCAATATAACAGACACATTCCCTACGCACACTGCGCTTCCAATCTAGAGGGGGAATACAACCGGTGCGGGGGACCAGTCCTACCTGAACAACCCTCCAGGTTTTCCTCCGCCAGGTTCCAGTAGAGTGGTTTGCAGACGCTGCAAGTGGGACCCTGGACGTACAGCTGACACCGGCAGTAACCCTAGAAACCAGACAGAATCAGGTAACAGCATCAAATGGGAAAACAGGGGGGAGACACATTCAGCACTCAGACAATCCTTTGCCTTAGGGCAGCAGGAATAAAGGAGCACAGCCCAGTGGATAGGGCACAGGCCTGGGAGTCAGAAGGACCTGGGTTCTAATCCCAACTCCACCTCTTCTCTGCTGTCTGACCGTGGGCAAGTCACTTCACTTCCTGGTGACTCAGCTATCTCATCAGTAAATTGGGGATTAAGACTGTGAGCCCCACATGGGACAGGGGCTGTATCCAACTTGATTAGCTTGTATCTGCCCGAGCGCTTAGTATATTATCTGGCACATAGTAAGCGCTTAATGACTACCATTAAAACAAACAAGAAAGATCCCAGGCTGGAGATGATCAAAGCTAATCTGGTGGGGCTTGAAAAAAAAACTTTCTGGAGCACGCGGTTGAGTGCCAGGTCCCGAGTCTGCTAAATGACATGACAATTTACAGCTCAAGGACGAAGATTAGTGCTCACCTCTGCTGACCAAATCAAGGTCCAAGGGACACAAACTAAGCCCTGAACAGGTAAAAGGACCTTCAGGAAACTTGGGAATGGAGGATTTTTGTTGTTTTTTAAAAAATGGTATTTGTTAAGTGCTTACTCTGTGCCCGGGACCATACTAAGCGCTGAGTAGATAAAAGATAATCAAGTTGGACGCAGTCACATTGGTCTCACAGACTTAACCCCCATTTTACAGATGAAGAAACTCAGGCACGGAGAAGTAAAGTGACTTGTCCCAGGTCACAGAGCAATCAATAAATTGTATTTAGTGAGCACTTACTTTGTGCAGAGCACTGTACTCAGCAGACCAGTGGCGGAGCCAATATTAGAATCCAGGTCCTCTGACTCCTAGGCCTGTGCTCTACCCACTTGGTCATGCTATTTTCCTGTGCTGAGGTTGGATCAAAATCCAGCCCATCATCGAGGAGGGTGAAATTCCCAGTAAATCACACACTCTGGTCGCATAGTTGGCTCAGAGTGCATTTCTTCCAAACTGTTTGCACGTCAGACAGATGGACAGTCCCCAGAGACCCCAGTTGATGAGACACTTCTCTGGATCGAGGAAAACGTTTTCCAATGGATAATTTGGGATGAGATTATAACTGTGAGGTTAACCTGGGTGGCTCCCAGTGGAATCAGTCCCTATCGGGCTCAGACTTGCTACGGCCTGCAGGCTCGGCAAATTCTGGGAACAACGGGCAGTACTTCCAGGCCTGAGGCCTCTGGGGATTGATGAGGCCCGGAGTGAGGATTCTTGAGGATGAGCCGAGGAGGAGGCTGCTGTTGCTGCTGTGCAAAATGCAAAATAGCTTCATTTGTCCCTCAGACCTGATGGAAAATGCCCAACTACCCTCTGGGGCAATCCAAACCTGACTTCTAGGGGCCTGGAAGGCCCAAATGCCACCTCTCCTGAACTCCCCAATGGGAAAGTGACACACTTACGGACTGAGAATCGATGGTACCCACAGGGTCACATTCGTCGTCGGAACCTGTGTGGAATTTAGAGGGAAAAATGTGTCAGTGCCTCTAGTTGAACAATACGGCCAGCTGGGCTAAAATGTTTAAGATTTATAAAAATAATAACACTCTTCACTTCCGATCAAATCGACTGCATTTATTGAGTGCTTACTGTGTACAGGGAACCTTACTGTTTGTGAGAGTTCAGAGTTGGTAGACATGTTTCCTGACCTCAAGGAGCTGACAGTTAAGAGGGGAAGACAGACATAAATATATATATATTTACACATATATATGCATACATATGTATATATACATACACGCATATGTAAATGTATGTACATATATACACATATATATCATGGATATGTACATAAGTGCTATGGGGATGAGGGTGGGCTGGGACTGAAGGTGGGATGAATAAAGGCTACAAATCCATGTACAAGGGGCAACACAGAATGGAGCGGGTGAAGAGGAAATGAGGATTAAGTCGGGGAAGGCCTCTTGGAGGAGATGTACTTTTACTAAGGCTTTGAAAGTGCGGGGAGTGATGATTTGTCAGAAATGAAGGGGGAGGGAGTTCCAGGCCAAAAGCAGAACGTGGGCGTGGGGTGGGCAGCAAAGGCCGATGAGATCGAGGTACAGTGAGTAGGTAGCGTTAGAGGAGAAAAGTGTGTGGGCTGGGATATAGTAGGAAATCAGGAAGGTGAGGTAGGAGGGTCAAGGGGATGGAGCACTTTAAAGTCGAAAGGGGTTTCTGTCTGATGTGGGGATGGATGGACAACACTGGAGGTTTTGGAGGAGTGGGGAAACATGGACTGAAGACAGTTTTAAAGTAATCTAGGGCTGGAATCTCTTGGAATAGAGGTTTCAAGGGCCTTGCACGCCCTCCACCCAACTTCCCCCAGACCCTGGGCATGAGGCCCACAGTTGTGCCCACCTGACCTTCCACCACATCTCCAGCACCACCTGCCCCTACTAGTAGGTTAAGGGAAAAATGGGAAGTATTTGACCAGAGTAATTCTTAGTTCTACTCACAGGAGGGCAGTAAATGCACACAAATTTTATTTGTTTTTTACCATATTTGTTAAGTGCTTACTATGTGCCAGGCATTGTTCTAGGTACTGAGGTAGAAACGAGCTAATCGGGTTGGACACAGTCCATGGCCCACGTGGGGCTCACAGTCTTCATCCCCATTTTACAGATGAGGTAACTGAGGCACAGAGCCATTGTGACTTGCCCAAGATCACAGAGCCGACAAGAGTCGGAGCAGGGCTCTAACCACTAGACTCGCTGCTTCAGAGAATTCAGAGAATCATGGAGCTGAAAGGGGAGGCTAACCATATAAATGAAAGGGAAGCAGCATGGCCTATTGATTGATGATTGAATGACTGATTATCCTCCTTATTGGCACTGGGGGATGTACGGAGGCAGTGGAGATGGGGTAAAATACTATAAAATCTGTGATGGGGAAAGGAAGGAAGGAGGAAATGGAGGGGGAAAGCTGAAAGAGGGTGAGGTGAGGTGGGGCAGGGCAGGTGGAGCTGGTGAGGCTGGGGGCAGGCCAGGACCGGCGAGATGAGCTCTGCTTGTGGATGGGATCATCTGGGAAAGTGAAAGTGTTCATCTCACTTCTAAAAAAATCCAGATTGCACTCAAGGAGCCAAGCAGTATGGCCTACTGGTAAGAGCACATGGCCTGGGAGACTAGCGCCTCTCTGAGTTCTAGTCCTAACCCTACTCTGATTTATTCGGTGACTTTGGAAAGTCATTAAGAAAAGCCGTGTGGTCTAGTGGATGGGGCCTAAGATTCAGAAGGATATGAGCCTCGCCAATTGTCTGTTGTGTGTCCTTGGGAAAGTCACTTCTCTATCCTTAGTTTCCTCAACTGTAAAATGGGAATTAAGACTGTGAACCCCATATGGAACAAGGACTGTGTCCAACCTGATTAGCTTGTATCTACTGCAGCGCTTCCTCAGTCAAGTCACTCAAACATATTTATTGAGCACTGTGTGCAGAGTACTGTACTAAGCGCTTGGGAGAGTACAATATAACAAACAGACACAATCCCTGACCACAATGAGTTTACAGACTAGAGGAGGAGACAGACAATAATATTAATAAATTACAGATAAGGATATAAGTGCTGGGGGCCTGGGAGAGGGAATCAATAAAGGGAGATGCAGAAGACAGTAGGAGAAGAGGAAAGGAGGGCTTAGTCAGGGAAAGCTTCTTGGAAGAGATGTGCCTTCAATAAGGCTTTGAAGTGGGGGGAGAGTGTCTGCTTGATTTGATGAGAGAGAACAGTGCCTGGCACATATTAAACACTTAATAAATACCTAAAAAAAAACCTCTGTGGAATGAGAGAACGGAGTCAAGGACGATGCCAAGGTTACAGGCTTGTGAGAGAGGAAGGATGGTTGTGCTGTTCACAGTGACGGGCAAGTTCAGGAGAGGACAAGGTTTGGGAGGGAAGATAAGGAGCTCTGTCTAGGACGTGTTAAGTTTGAAGTGATGGGAGGACATCCAAGTAGAGATATCTTGAAGACGAGAGGAGATGCAAGCCTGAAATGGGAACAGGGAAGGAGATATAGATTTGGATGTCATCCACATAAAGATGATAGTTGAAGCTGTGGGAGTGAATGAGTTCTCCAAGGGAGTGAGGGTAGATGGAGAAAGGACCAAGAACTGACCCTTGAGCGATAGACCCTTACAGTTAGGGGATGGGAGGGGGAGCCCGCGAAGGAGACCGAGAATCAACGGCCAGGCAGATAAGAGGAGAATCAGGAAAGGACAGAGTCAACGAAGCCAAGGTTGGATAATGTATCCAGGAGAGGGGGACGGTCTACAGTGTTAAAGGCAGCTGAGAGGTCGAGGAGGATTAGAATGGAGTAGGAGCCTTTGGATTTGGCGGTTTCAGTGGAGCGGAAGGGACAGACGCCAGACTGGTGGGGGTCCAGGAAAGAGTTGGAGGAGAGGAATTTGAGTCAGTGGGTGTAGATGACTTGCTCAAGGAGTTGGGAGCGGAAAGGTAGGAGGGAGATGGGGTTATAAGTGGAGGGAGCTGTGGGGTCAAGGGAGGGCTTTTTAAGGATGGGGGAGACATGGATATGTTTGAAGGCAGTGGGGAAGAAGCCTCCAGAGAGTGAACAGTTGAAGATGGCTGTTAAGGAGGGAGGGAGGGAAGGGGTGAGAGATTTTATAAACTGAGAAGGAATGGGGTCCGATGCACATGTGGAAGGGGTGGCATTCGAGAGGAGGCAGGAGATCCCCTCCGGAGATACTGCTGGGGAGGATGGGAAAGTTGAAGAGGGGGCCGGAAGGAACGGTCCAGTCTGGGGGAATGTAAACTGTAAATTCTAGACTGTAAACTCGTTTAAGACTGTAAGCTTGGGGGAATCGAGACTGTGGGCCTCACATGGGACCGTGTCCAATCTGATTTGCTTGTTATAGCCACTTCAGTGCTTAGTACAGTGCCTGGCAAATAGTAAGTGCTTAAGAAACACTACAGTTATCATCATCATTATCATTATCATTCTCTGTGCTTCGGTTTCTTCAACTGTATGATTGGAATTCAATCCCTTTTCTCCCCTCCTACTCAGACTGTAAGCTCCATGTGGGACAGGGACTGTGTCCGATTTGATTAACTTGTACCTACCACATGCTTAGAATAAGCTTGACACAAGGTAAGCACCAAGGCATCACAGTCTTAATCCTCATTTTACAGATAAGGTAACTGAGGCCCAGAGAAGTGAAGTGATTTGCCCAAGGTCACAGAGCAGACAACTGTGTGACCAGTTAGCAGGATTAGAACCCAGCTTTATCCACTAGGCCATGCTGCTGCTCCAATTTTTTTAAGATTTTTAAATCCATTCCTTTTTAAATCCCCCACACAATCATGCTGAGGTCAGGGTGCAGCTTGCTACAATGCAGACACTCAATAAGGTCTGGTTCACGCTTTCCTGCAGGGCCCCCCGGGCAGTTACCATTGTCTGAGCTCCCCATCACTCATCTCCCTGGAGTATTTCTCAAACACTGGAATTGCCCAGAATCTCCCCGCTTTGCCTTGAGGAGAGAAAATGCCTCTGTCACTGAGCAAGAAGGCCTAAGTGAAGCCATGAGCAGGCCTGGCGTCCAACAGAGCCTCTAATGGGAAACAGAAACCCAAGAGGTAAAGAGGACTGGATCCTGGATGGGACCTGGTGGAGGGGAGGGATACAATCCATGGAACCCGAAGCACATACGGCTCTGGTTTACTGTCCCAAGATCTCAGAGGCTGCTTCCAAAATCCACAAACCTAGTGAGGGAGAATGAGACCAGGCTGCAGACAAAACCACTTTCATTCATTCAGTCTTATTTATAGAGCTCTTACTGTGTGCAGAGCCCTGTACTAAGCGCTTGGGAGAATACAATCCCTGGGTGGGACAGGAATTCTGTCCAACCTAATTATCTTGCATCTACTCCAGTGCTTAGTACAGTGCCTGGCACATAGTAAGCACTTAAACACCACACACACACACACACAGAAATTTTTTTTTTTTTTTTTTTAGAAAAGAGGACACCCAGCTAGGCCATTTTGGCTATATCCGTGGCAGAACAGAAGCATTCTGACTGGAAATCCCCCATCCCTAAAATGGAAAATAGCAGGAAGCACCCTCTGACTGGCAGTGGACTTTAGGGATGTCTCGTTCTCTTCTGCTTCTTCTGCATTCCGCATTCTACTCTCTTGTACCACTGCTTTTTTTTTTAAATGGCATTTAATAAGCACTTATTATGTGCCACATGCTAAACCTAGCACTGGAGTCGATACAAGATCATCAGGTAGGACACAGTCCCTGTCCTACATAAGGCTCACAGTCTCCGTGAGTAGGATTTAATCTCCATTTTACGAATGAGGAAATTGAGGCACAGTGAAGTTAAGTAACCTGCCCAAGGTCACAGAGCAGATGAGTGGCAGAGCCAGCCTGAGCACCCAGGGCCTTTGACTTCCAGCCCCATGCTCTTTCCACTAGGCTACACTGCTTCTCTGTTCTGTCTGTCTTGATTTCCATGCTTAGAATGGGAGCTCCTTGGGGCCACTGATCAGGTCTTAGCTGAGTTTCATGGAATCACTCCCCCTGCCCACTACAGAGTACAGTTCTCTGCCCACAGAATCACTTAAAACCCAGCTACCCTGGCCCAGAGACATCAGTTCACTTCCTACCTGCTCTCTCCCTGATCCTGAGGGCAATTGCCCTGGGGTGAACCACTAGCCGCCCACTGGTCACTGCCCTGTCTGACCACATGACTGCCCCACAAAAGCTGTGGGAGAGGAGCCATGTGGTCTCTTGGGGGGCTGGCGAGGGGGATCAGGACGACTGTCCCATCCAGCTGTGTGGCCTGACGTTTGCTTCTTCCAGTCAGAGTGTCTCTGTCTTTAAAATGGACATGACACCACTCACCTCCTGTGGGCCCCTCAGCCTCACTGGGAGTCGAATTCCTCACACCAAACTGCTCAAGCCCAAGCAAAGCCCCATTTTAAGTGCTCAGCTAGTAAAACTGCAGGCCTCCCAGCTGGAGGGCTGGGGACCCCCACCCCTTGCCCAGAATTGTTTCCCCAACCAAGTCTGCGTGGTGTGGCACATACCTTGGCAGGCGGGGAACGAGTGGGATCCCGAAAGGCAGCTGTCACAGTGGGCCCCGCCAACCCCAGACCGGCACAGGCACTTCCCCAAGAAGTCACAGATTTCCGGGACGACCCCGGCTGGGTCACATTCACACTCTGGAAAAAGGAGATGGTTTTCAGGGGAATCCTGTTTCCTTCGCTGTCCTCTGATCTCATCCCACCCTCTGCCCTCCTCATCTCTGAGTGACTGGTTCATCTCTCTCTCTCTCTTCCCTCTCGTCCCAGGGAGCCTGGATTCTCGTGCTCTTTGAGCTTCACGAGCAGTCCTAGACCAACCTCGCTGCAGTCTGAATTATCACCAATTATGAATTTGCAGAGTCTGAATTATGGATCTGGCCCATTCTTCAAAACTGGGAGAAAAAAGGAAGCTGAAGAAAAGGACCAAGTGGCCCAGCTGCTGCTCTTTGGGC
The DNA here is from genome assembly GCF_004115215.2 of Ornithorhynchus anatinus. Lineage (NCBI taxonomy): Eukaryota > Metazoa > Chordata > Mammalia > Monotremata > Ornithorhynchidae > Ornithorhynchus > Ornithorhynchus anatinus. The sequence goes on from NC_041734.1 coordinate 20,767,958, forward strand.
TTGCATGGCAGTGGCGAAATCAGTGGTCCTTGGGCTCACAGCCAACTTGGCTTTCTACACCATGAACTAGCAGTCTCTCCTGGGCATCTCACAGGGGAGGAGGAAGATGCCTAATTACTAGTGACAAGTCGCAAGCCTCCGGGCTGGGCTTGGAGCCAATGTGGGTGTCAGTCACGTGGTTTCCAAAAGCCCATTTTCAGTGGAAACATGAAGCTTTATAGCTCTGAGGCGGGAGAGGGGGAAATTAGACTCACCAAACACGACAGAACGAAACAATACCCTGGCCCGGGCAGAGGCTGAGCGCTGGTACTTACGCTGGCAGAGCGGGTAGTGGAAATGTCCAACCTCGCACTCCTCACAGGCGAAGCCCCGAAACCCTCGTTGGCACAGGCAGTGCCCCGTCTCCCGGTGGCATCGGCCATCCAGCACTCCTGCGCCGTGGCACTGGCACGCTGAAAGCATCACGGCCCCGTGAGAGACACGCACAGTTACCCTCTTGCCCGCTCTCGCCACCGTGTTGAATTTGACACCCAACCCGGCCACCTAGGACCTCGGTGGGGCAAGCCGGGAACCCGCTCACCTTGGCACTGACTTGGCCAAGGTCAAACAGCAGGCGAGTGTCAGAGCCTGGATTAGAACCCAGGTCCTTCCGACTCCCAGGCCCGTACTACATCTTGCTCTCAAACTCACCACTGGAGAGCCAGAGAGAGAGCTAAGGAGTTCCAGCAAAAGAACATTCTTACTCGGCACCAAAACCTCCCAGTGTCCCAGCCAGGAGCTCCAACCTGCTGGGAATCTCTTGGAGTTTGGCGAAGCTAGAGATGGGATGTGAAATTGCTCAACAGAACATCCCAAAGAAGTCCACTGCTCTAGTCTGAGGTTCCCTCCTCAGGGCTGACACAAGGTTGCCTTTCTAGCACACTGGACACTCGGCCCCAAAGTAACTTCCCGGTCTTGGTCACTGGAGGAGAAGGCTCCTGGGGCAGCTGGGTGGACTAAAGAAGTGACAAGTCCATGGCACATGCTGACCCGGGGGCTCTTGGGGGCGGGGGCAGTGCCCGAGACTCCTCCCAAAGAAGGGAATTCTTGCCTTGAATATGTCCAGCTTCAGGAGCTCCTGGTCTGTGAGTGGGGGTCTGATATATAGGGATTCCTGGAAAAAAAGCAAAAGAAATGCAGATTTACAGGGGGTCTCTTGGCTTTCAAATGGTAGTACCCACAAAAATAATAATGATGGCTTTGTTAAGCGTTTACTATGTGCCAAGCATTGTTCTAAACCCTGGGATAGATATAAGGTTATCGGGTTGTCCCACGTGGGACTTAGAGTCTTAATCTGCATTTTACAGATGAGGTAACTGATGCACAGAGAAGTGAAGTGACTTGCCTGAAGTCACACAGCAGACAAGTGGCGGAGCCGGGATTAGAACCCACGATCTCTGACTCCCAAGCCCGGGCTCTTTCCACTAAGCCATGCTGCTTCAGATACATATACTGACATTCAAACACACAAACACATACAACCAGATTTTCTTGCACAGACATACAAACACACACAGATAGACTTACACACTTGCACCGATGCAAACACACAGCCCAGTCACACATACTTGTACCTACACACAACATACTTGTACAGACATGCTAACACATCTATGCAGACACATACACATATACATAATTGCACATATAAACACATGCTTGTACATGCAAACACATATCCCGACACACTCAAACACTTAAGCCTTTCCAGACTTAGCCACCCCATGGAGTGGGTCCCTAGGTCCGAGGCCTCTTCTCCCCATCCCGATTTGCTTCTTCCTAGTTTGCTGTTACACAACAACAGAACACAAGCCCCCCACTGAGCGCCCAAGATAAACAGGAGTAAAGGGAAAAAGTTGAAAGGCAGAGGCCTTAGGGGTTTGTAGCTTTGAGCCCATCTTGGATGGTCCAGGGAGGAACTATAATAATAATGAAGATAATCATAATAGTAGGATGGTACTTGTGAAGCACCCACCATGGTCTAAGGGGGAAGGGAACACCAGAAAGTCACCCCTTAGTAGTAATAGTACTTATTAAATGCTAACTTTGTGCAGAGCACTGTACTAAGCACTGGGAGAGAATAAATAGGAATTATTCATTCATTCAATCGTATTTATTTAGAGCTTACTGTGTGCAAAGCACTGCACTAAGTGCTTGGAAAACTACAATATAACAACAAACAGACACATTGCTGCCCACAACGAGCTCACAGTCTAGAGGGGGAGAGAATTAGACATGGTCCCTGTCCTTCAGGGGTTATATCTGGTTGTCAGGAGGCAAGCAAAAAAAAAAAAATCAAAACTCTGCTTTTATTACAGTGGTGCCCTACTGAGACGTGACATTCAAACTTCCTTTGGCTTTATTTCCTGAGGGGTTGCTGGTCCTCTAGAGACCATAAGCTCTTTGTGGGCAGGGAATATTGTACTCTCCCAAGCGCTTAGTACCAGTGAGCACTCAAAAAATATGATTGACTGACTGGTGGACATGGAGATAAAGGGTCTCTCCCTACCTCAACCACCTCGCCCCTCAGAGGATATGACAAAGACATTGAAGGGTCCTTGGAGGGGTCTAAAAAGAATCTGATGGTACCAGGAACTTCTGGGAAACTGAGCCCTTTCGGTGGGGCAAAGAAAGCCTGGGACAATGAATAAGCATAGGGATGAGGCAGAAAGATGGCAGGCCCCACAGCCTCCAACCCTCTTGCCGGCCCAGCGAGAAAAGAGGGGAAGAATTAGCCAGATTAGCTAAGCAGACCAGCTCCAGTGGGGGTGGGGAGGAGGGAAGGGGGAGGAAGGGAGGGAAGGAGAAGAGAGGAAGGAAGGGAACGGGGAGGAAAGAGGGAGGAAGGAGGAGGAGAGAGGAGGATGAAGGGAGGGAAGGAGGAAAGGATACATAATAATGGCATTTGTTAAGTGTCTACTTTGTACCAGGCACTGGTCTAAGTGCTGGGGAAGATACAAGGTAATCATGTTGGACACAATCCATGTCCCACAGAGGGCTCGGTCTTAATCTCCATTTTACAGATGAGATAACTGAGGCACAGAGAAGTGAAGTGACTTGCCCAAGGTCGCACAGCAGACAAGTGGCGGAGCTGGGATTAAAACCCATGCCCGTGCTCTTTCCACTAGGCAATGCTAGCAAGTGGGAGGAAGGAAGGGAGAGAGGGAGGGAGGGAGGAAGAAAGGGAGGGGGAAGGATGGAAGTGAAGGGGGTGGAAGGGAGGAAGAAAGTGAAGGGGGAGGAAGGAAGCAAAGGGGGAGGAAGGAAGAGAAGGGGGAGGAAGGAAGCAAAGGGGGAGGAAGGAAGTGAAGAAGAGGAAGGAAAGAAAGGGAAGGAAGGAAAAGAAGGAGGAGGAAAGGAGGAGGGAGGGAAGGAGAGAGAGAGAGAGAGAGAGAGAGAGAGAGAGAGATAAAGAGAGGGAGGGAGAACCTGCATGCACCGGGAGGGTGAGGACTCACGGATACAGCCGTGGGGCGCTTCTACGGGAACCCCTTCAGGGCGGTAGTAGCTGTGGGCACATTTCTCACAGTTAATGCCAGCTGTGTTGTGCTAGTGGAAAAAAAAAAAAAGAACTCTTGAGAGGGAAAGCAGTTGTGTGGGATCCCTAAGCCACAGCAAAGTGGCTCCCACGGGGATTGGCAGGAAAATCAGCCTCATTTCACTCTAGACCGACTGCAAAGATTTGGGTAAAGACTCCCAGCAGAGAGCCAGCTACCACCACCCCCCAGGAATGATCTCTCTTTCTGGCTTTCAACCTTCCGCATCTCACAGTTCTGATCACCATCCCCTGCTGCTGGTAAATAAATAAAGCATTTCAGGTGGATGGAACCGAAAAAAAGAACACGGACCATCTACATTATTGTCAGTTTCCCAAGAGGCTATCCCGTGCAAAGCCTCTCTCTTGTTTTCCTCCTTTCTGAGTTCTTCATCCATGAAAAGATTTCCATTGCGCAAGTGGAAAAAAAAGGAGGTTAATCTTCAAGTGTGTCATCCACGGAGTGCCAGGACCTCTAATTAGGCTTTCTGGATAATGCTCGTAAATTCCTGCAAACCAAATTAGAGACAGGCAGTGCCCATTTTTTCAAAGTAAGCGTGGCACAGGCCAGCTCAGCCCTGTTTTCTCCATCTTCTGGAAAGGAGTGGAGACGGTGGGTGTGGAGTGGTGACAGAATCCACAGGTGATACATGATGAAATGGGCCCTGTTCCACCCTGAGACATGGGGATGAATTTAGTGATCTTTCCTTCCCCCTGTGCCCTAGGATCAGTTGTTTTTTGGGTGTTTTTTTTTTAATGGTATTTGTTCAGCACTTACTATGTGCGAGGCACTGTACTAAGTTCTGGGGTAGATGCAAGCTAATCAGTTTGGACCCAATCCCACGTGGGATTCACCATCTTCCCTCCCCATTTTCCAGATGAGGTAACCGAGGCCCAGAGAAGGGAAGTGACTTGCTCAAGGTCACAAAGGGGCCAAGTGGCAGAGCCAGGATTAGAACCCAGATCCTCTGACTCCCAAGCTGGTGCTCTTTCTGCTGCTCCTCCATTTGATTTACCCTTGGCTCTACGGGGTCCACCAGGGCTTTTTAAAGTGAGGGAAAATGGTGGTGGATTTTGTCCTCAACCTGAAACGCGACCAGATGATGCTTTGTAGCAAGAAAAATAAATTTACCCTAGACTTTTCGGCCCAGCAAACCTCTAACCTCAGCCCAGGCCCTCATCGACTGGTCTACATGACCCTATATCGGCCAGGTGCCCATGAGCGTCAGACCATGCAAGATGCCATCATGCCATCCGGGGTCAATCCCTTAATCCATCAGGGACAGGACACTTAGAAGGACCACATGCTGGCCTTTTTGTTTTTAATGGAATTTGTTAAGTGCTTACTATGTTCCAGGCACTGTATGCGGCACTGCAGTAGAGACAAACTAATCAGTTGGACACAGTGGAGGAAGCAGGATGGGGTAGTGGATTGAATGTGGGCCTGGGAGTCAGAAGGTCATGAGTTCTACTCCCAGCTCCGCCACTTGTCTGCTGTGTGTCCTTGGACAAGTCCTTCACTTCTCTGTGCCTCAATTACCTCATTTGTAAAATAGGGATTGAGACTGTGAGCCCCGCAAGGGGCAGGGACTGTTTCCAACTCGATTTGCTTGTATCTACCCCAGTAGTTGGAACAGTGCCTGGCACATAGTAAGTGCTTAACAAATAAATGAATCAAAGGGCAGACTCCCTCCCAACTGCCCTCACTCTTAATCCCCATTCTACAGATAAGGTAACTGAGGCCCAGAGAAGTGAAGTCACTTGACCAAGGTCATACAGCAGGTGAGCGGCGGGCCCAGGATTAGACCCGGATCCTTCTGACTTCCGGGCCCATGCTCTATCCTTAGGCCACTCTGCTGCCCTTGGAAGGAGCTCTGCCTCTTTGAGTTTCTTGCTCCAAAAGGTTATATTCACCTCTTCCCATCTACCTATACACCAGCCTCCTGTCCTTGCTTCCCGACCATCCTGCTCAACACTAGCGGGGGGGTTTATGGTGTTTACTAAGCACTCACTATGAATCAAACACTGTTCTAAGTGCTGGGGTAGATACAAGCTGTTTGAGTTGGACGCCATCCCTGTCCCACATGGCATTCCCATTCTCAGTTACTGGAAATTGTCCCCTGGCAGCAAGTCTTTTAGGATTCCTTCTGCTCTCCTTGCTGGCATACACCCCAACCCAACTCAACTGTCCAAAGAGGAGGCGTTTGATGATCCTGTCACCGTCCTTTGACTGAGCAATGACTGACCCACGCTTTCCTCTTGCCCAGCCCAGCAGGGACAGCAGGGTCAGGAGGGTCAAGCTGCAGCCGAGAGAGTGGCGATGTCAGAGCCGAACAGCCCTCGGGCCTTGGTTCTTGATGAGCCCATTTGCCGCTTGCTGTTGAGCCCAGCCACCGGCCAAATGGCTGAGAAAGTTGGATGGGCCATCTGTGGACCAAGTCCCACAGCTGATGCCATTTCTTGGTTTTGAGAAGTAGCAAGGCCTAGTGGAATCAGCACAGGCGTGGGAGTCAGAGGACCTGGGTTCTAATCCTGGCTCTGTCACTTGCTTGCTGTGAGACCTACGGCAGGTCAAGTCATTTCATTTAGCTTCAATTTCCTCATCTGTAAAATTGGGATTCAGTTCCTGTTCTCTCTCCCCCTTAGGCTGTGAACCCCATGGGGGACAGGGACCGTGTCCAACCTGATTACCTTGTATCTTGAATTGATTATCTTCGTTCAGTGCCTGGCACATAGTAAGTGATTAACAAGTAATAATAATAAAGATGATGATGATGATGATGATGTGCTCTTTTCACCCACTACCTTCCCTCTCTTTGTTCCGCCCAATCAACCAATTGTATTTATTGAGCACTTACTGTATACTCCTACGTCTGTGCTTTATCAATTCTCACATATCTTCCTTATCTCATCTCAGGGTTTTGTGATATTTAAGTGCTTACTATGTGCCAGGCACTGTACTAAGGTCTGGGGTAGACACAAGTTAATCAGATTGGACACAGCTCCTGTCTGACATGGGTCTCAAAATCTAAGTAAGAGGGAAAACAGGTATTGAATCCCCATTTGACAGATGAGGAAACTGAGGCACAGAGGTCATACACAGAGGTCCGCCACCTGTCCACTATGTGACCTTGAACAAGCCCCTTCACTTCTCTGTGCCTCAGTTACCTCATCTGTAAAATGGGGATTAAGACTATGATCCCCACGTGAGACAACCTGAATACCTTGTATCTATCCCAGTGCTTAGAACAGTGTTTGGCACATAGTTAGCACCTAACAAATATCATAATTATTATTATTATTATACAGCAGGCAGCTGGCAGAGCCGGGATTCGAATATGAATGTAAGGTGAGGGTGAGACGGTAGAGAGCCTCGAACCACGTCGGGGCTTTTGTTTGACGCAGAGGGATTCGAGGATCCATTGGTGGCGAGTGACACTTGGGGAAGATGATTCTTGCAGTATTGAATAATCTAGATGGGAGGTGGGAGAGGCCGCAAGCAGGGAGGCCAGTGAGGAGGCTGACACGACGGTTTGAATCCAAGTGGCAGTTGTTTGGGTGGTGAGGGAGGGGAGGATCCAGGAGATGGTGTTGGCAAAAGGAAGAACCAACAGGATTTAGAAGTAGGCTAAACGTGAGAGTTGAAGGAGAGCAAGGGGTTACGGGTCACACCATGGTGGAGGCTTCCGGAACCGGGAGTAGTGCAGTGACAAATAACCATAACCATCCTGAGTAGAAAATGCTCAAAGGACACGGGGAGATGGAGCCTCACAAAAGGATCGTGAGAAGCAGCGTGGCCTAGCGGATAGAGCGCAGGCCTGGGAGTCAGAAGGACTTGGGTTATAATTCCCGCTCTGCCGTTTGCCTGTTGGGTGGGCAAGTCACTTTGCTTTCCTATGCCTCACTTGCCTCATCTGTAAAATGGGGAGGAAGACTGTGAGCCCCATGTGGGACATGGAGTGTGTAGAACCTGATTAGCCTGTATCTAAATCAGAGTGCCTGGCACATAGTAAGTGCTTAACAAATACCATTAAAAAAAAAAAAACACCTCACATGAAGCAAGGAAGATCTGACTTGGCCAAGGAAGATCTGACTTGGCCAAGGAAGATTTGATGTGGGCAAGAAAGGTCTGAAGTGGCAAAGAAAGATTTGATGTAGGCAAAAAAGATCTGATATGGGAAGCAGCGGGGCCCAGTGGATAAAAAAGGGACTGGAGCTAGAGGACCTGAGTTCTAATCCCAGCTCTGCCACTTGCCTGCTGGGTGACCTTGGATAAATCACTTGACTTCTCCTTGTCTCCGTTTCCTCAGCTGCAAAATGGGGTTTTAATACCTATTCTCCCTCCTACTTAGACTGCAAGCCAAAAGGGTGATTGACTGTGTCTGACCCAGCGCTCAGAACAGTCGCCTGGTGCATAGTAAGCGCTTAACAGATACCACCGAAAAAATAGACACAGAGAAATCAATGAGACCATGTGAGTCAGGCAGGGTGGAAAGTTGCTCCAGACTTTCTCTTCCTCAAAAAGAAGGGTGAAGGTGTGAGCTTCATGGGGCACTGCTTTTCAGAATTCACTGACTGGGAAAGGGTCACTTGGCTTACCTGGCAATTAATGCAGACTCCGCCCCCTTCGTAGAGCCCGTGGACATTCAAGCTTTCTCTGCGCTGCTCAACCTCTGGGTCGTAGTAACAGGCCGTGCTGTGTCCGTGACAGTTGCAAGCTGAGGGAAGGGATACACTCCATCAATTCTCCGGTTCGCCTGCCATCATCTCATTCATTCATTCGATTATATTTATCGAGCGCTTACCATGTGCAAAGCACTGTACTACGCACTTGGGAGAATACAATAGACAATAAACAGACACATTCCCTGTCCACGATGAGCTCATCTCCCACAAGCAACACTGTGAAAACAAACATTTCCGGAAACAGAAACCCCATGGGCCATTTGTGCATTTATCCCAAGGTGCAACCTCAAACTGAAAGAGGACCGATTCTTAGAGTTCAATGGTAGGGGTTCTCTTCCCTGTTCAAAAAACAAATCTGTCTCAATAAAAACATATCACGTCACAGGTTCAGAAAAAACAACCAAAAAACCCACAATTATTATTTTTTTCAGAAAATAGGTGCAATTTTACCTTTAATCCCAGGAAGGAACACTTTTATTTTTCATCGAGGAAAACTGTATTCCCTTGAGGAAAAGGCAAAAATGTCACCTGGAACAAATCTGCTAACTTCCCTAAGTAATTGTTGTGTACATATACACGTAGGCACATACATGTGTGACTTTGGGTGAACATCTCTTCCTCTGTCTCTCTGTATGACTCTATGCCTAGGTGTTTCTAAGTAACTACTGTCTATATGTATCTTTTGTGCATTAACAAAATTGCTTATTGAATTATGAACTCAAGGGGAGAGGTGAATAAAAGTATAAATAAATAAAAGCATTTTCTGGCTTCATGACTTTGTGTTTTGAAAGCTTCTATGCTGCATATTTTACTTTCTTTTCAGCTCTTTCAAAAAAAAAAAACACCCAGAAAAAGACTCGAGTTCTGTCCTTTTTACTTGTCACCTGTTTCTGAGGGGGCACCTTTTGTCTTTCATACAGTGAGATTCCACAGGAATTCAGCTAAGCTCTAACATGCCTAAATTCCATAAGGTGTTTTTCTAATTTTTGCAAGACTGAGGTACATTCTGCCAAACCGACAGATGGGCAGACTTTACCATTCCCCAGGAAAGATGCAGAGCCATTAGTCTTGTCCACAATGCACATAAGCCAGCATTATCTTTTGACTTGGAGTGAGCAAATTCATCCACCAGTTCATTCATTCAGTTGTATTGAGTGCTTACTGTGTGCAGAGGACTGTACTAAACACTTAGGAAAGTACACTATAAAAAACTGGGTAGACATGATCACTGCTCAAAAGAAGCTGACAGTGTACAGCATGGGCCCAGTAGGTATTTGTTACAGTCAGAGTGCAAAGCCCTAGCATCGGGAAAGATCAGTGGAGGATCTTTAAAGAGGAGCCAGGCAGTCAGTTGTATTTATTGATCACTTACTGCGTGCAGAGCACTGTACTAAAGCGCTTGGGAGAGTCCAGTGTGTAACAGTAAACGACTCAGCCCTGGAACGGTCACCCACCCCGACTGTATTTTCTTGATACTACTTTTACTTTCAAAGGTAACATTTCTACGTGATGAAGAAATTTTGGTTACTACAATGTGTGATCAGTTGTTTGGGAACAAATCTGTTTTTCATTTATCTTTCCTTTATAGGCAGCCCTTAAGTTTGATACGTGGTAGTAATAATTGCTTTTCTGGAGCTGTGCCTTTGAGAATTTGCACCCGTGAGCCCCATGGAGGACAACAGGGACTACGACCGACCCGATTTGCTTGTATCCACCCCAGCGCTTAGTAAAGTGCTCGGCACATAATAAGCGATTAACAGATATCACAATTATCATTCCCTATTATTATTATTACTGTGCCCTGCACACGGTGGGCACTTGATAAATACCACCGACTGAACCGGCACCAGCTGAACAGTTTGGAAATGCCAGGTCACTTTCTAATCGCTTCCGGGGGCCACTTACGTTCACAAGCGTTGGTATGGCCGGACGAGGCGGGTTGCCAGGCCTTCTGGTGGTACCCGGGGCAGCAGTGCTCACAGCTTTCTCCGCAAGTGTTGTGTTGGCATTCACACTGGTACCTGGTGGGTTGGGGAAAGGAAGCTGAATCCAATTCATTCACTCAGTCACATTTATTGAAAGCTTACTGTGTACTAAGTGCTTGGAAAGTACAATTTGGCAACAAATAGACACAGTGAAATAATAACTATGACAATAAATCATTATGGTACTTGCTAAGTGCTTACTCTGTGCCAGGCACTGTTCGGAAGCGCACTGGGGTAGATTCAAATTAATCAGGTTAGACACAGTCCCTGCATGGGGCTTGCAGTCTTAATCCCCAGATAAGTAACTGAGGCCCGGGGAGTGAAGTGACTTGCCCAAGGTCACACAGCAGACTAGTGACCAAGCCGGGATTAGAAGCCACATCCTTCTGACTTGCGGGCCCGTGCTCCATCCACTAAGCCCCGCTGCTTCTCAATGAACAAATCCAGCAAGCGCTTTTTGCCCGCTGAGAGGTGGTTAGGAAGGGCTGGGAGGCACACGGATGTGGCCTAGTGGAAAAAGCCTGACCCCGTGAGTCAGAGGACCTGAATTCTAATGATGATGATGATGGTGTTTCTTAAGCACTTACTTGGTGCCAAGCACTGTTCTAAGCACTGTTCTAAGTAATCAGGTTGTCCCATGTGGGGCTCACAGTCTTCATCCCCCTTTTTTCAGATGAGGTAACTGAGGCACAGAGAAGTTAAGTGACTTGCCCAAAGTCACACAGCTGATAAGTGGCAGAGCTGGGATTAGAACCCACAACCTGGGACTCCCAAGCCTGGGCTCTTTCCACTAAGCCATGCTGTTCCCAAGCCTAATGCTGGCTCTGTTACTTACCCGATGAGTACCTATGACCAAGTCACTTGACTTCTCTGTGCCTCAGTTCCCTCCTCTGTAAGGAGGGCAATCAATACCTGCTCTCCCTTCTACTTAGCCAGGGAGTTCCATGTAGAGTCTGATGATTACCCCTGGCATTTAGTACAGTGTTTGGCACATAGTAAGTGCTTAATAAATATCATTATCTTCATCACTATTATTATTAATATTATTTGTTGAGTGCCTGAATTTGTAAACATGATTCCTGCCCTGAAGGGCCTTACAATCTAGCAGGAGGGGCAAAACACTAGAATAATAATAATAATAATAATGGTATTTGTTAAGCACTTAATATGTGCCAGGCACTGTATTAAGCACTGGGATGGATTCAAGCAAATCGGGTTGGACACAGTCCCTGTCCCACGTGGGGCTCACAGTCCCAATTCCCATTTTATAGATGAGTTAACTGAGGCCCAGACAAGTGAAGTGATTTGTCCAAGGTCACACAGCAGGCAGGTGGCGGAGCTGGGATTAGAACCCAGGACCTTCTGACTCCCAGACCTGGGCTCTATCCACTATGCCATGCTGAGAGGAGGAATAAAGAAAAGGAGAAATATGGAAAAGTTAGAGTTAAATGATTAAGGAAGGTGAGATTTATAAACAGAATGCTGTGGGAGGTAGTGAGGTCACAAGCATATAGGTACAAGTGGGTAGGTAGTGCCAAAGTGTTGAAGGATCAGTTGCGGGGGGACTCAGAAGGTACTGGAAGATGCTTCCTAATAATCATAATTGGGATATTTGCTAAGCACTTACTATGTGCCCAGCACTGTATTAAACTCTGGGGTAGATACAAGCTAATCAGGTCCACATGGGCCTCACAGCTTAAGTAGGAGGGAGAATGGGTATTGAATTCCCATTTTGCAGATGAGGGAACTGAAGCACACAGGAAATGAGGTGAGTGGCCCAAGGTCACACCATGGACAAGCGGCAGAGCTGTGATTAGAACCCAGGTCCTCTGGCTTCCAGGACAGGGATCTTTCCACTGGACCCCGCTGCTTCTCCTTCCCTAAAAGATCCGTTTAAGAGAGTGATGAGAAGAGAAGCAAGAGGATGACTAGGAGCACCTGCTCTCAGTGAGCCTGGCACCTTCTTCCCATGAGTCTCCAGACCCAGGGAGGCCGGCTCCGTCACTTGGATCTTCAGAAAATACAGGTCCAACAGAGCCCCAGCCTTCAGGAATTTGTACGTTCAGGAAGCCAGAAAGCGTTCGGCTACAAGTCCCCTGTCCGATTTGCTTTCCATTTTCGACTCATAACAAAAGTCATATTTACTCAGTACTCTTTTATTCTCCTGAATTCAGATTTCTGGTTTATCATCAGTCCAGAAATTTTCAAATGAGACATTTATGGAAACCTCAACACCCCCTTAAAAGGCAGTCTTCTCAGAGAAATACTAGGCACCAACTAATACATATGCAGAAGAGGGAATTATATGGCTAACCGACCGCTCGCCACGGGTCTGCTGTTGTGACTCTGGTCAAGTTATTTAAGTTCTCTGTTGCCTTGCCTCAGTCACCTCATCTGTAAAATGGGGATTAAATCCTACTCCCTCCTACTTCAACTGTGAATCCCAAATGGGACAGGGATTGTATCTAACCTGATTAACTTGTATCTACCCCAGCACCTAGAACAGCGCCTAGTCTATAGCAAGTGTTTAACAAGTATCATCATTATTATTCTTATTATTACCGGAGAATATCATAAAATGCTGAAGAATAAATACATTTCTATAGATGTGACTGCTAAGATTTACTGATGGAATGAGAGGAGAATGAGCCTGAGAAGGCTTCCTGGGGGAGGTGGATTTTCAGGCAGATTTGAGGGTGAAGAGGGAAGTTCCATCAAGGGGGGAGGGGGCGGGGGTGCAGTAGGTCGGAGCTGAGAGAATTGAGAGGGGGTACAGTTAGGAGTTTTGGTTGGGAAGAGCAAAAAGTTACATGTTGGGGGTAAGTGGGAAGATTATGGATAATTAAGAGGGAAACAGCAAGAGAAGAACTTGGCCTCGTGGATAGAGCATGGGCCGGGGAGTCAGAAGGACCTGGGTTCTAATCCTGGCTCTGCCACTTCTCTGCTGCAAGTCGCTTCACTCTTCAATGTTGCAGTAAATGGGGATGAAAACTGTGAGTCCCATGTCCATGTGTCCAACCTGATTAGCTTGCATCTATCCCAGCACTTAGAACAGTGCACATAGTACAAGCCTGACAAAATCCTTTGAAGCCAGCAGTCAGGGGCTTGGATTTTGTCCGAGAGGCAGACTGCCCGATTTACTTACAGGTTTTGGGAGTTCTGGGCACCGCAGTCTTCAGCATGCCCATTGCACACGCATCGCCCTCCAATGCTGATGTCCTTGATGCTGTAATAGTACTGGGAGACAGAACAAAGATGGGCATGGGGCGGGGAAGAGATGTGAGGAGGGGTGGGCGTGGATACTCAAGTCCCAGCCTTCTCCCTTCTCTCCTCCATCCGTCCAGCACCTTCCCCCACCTTCAATCTCCCCACCCCAGGGCCCGGCCACTCAGGTGGATGCCCGTTTCTCTTGCCAAGAGGGCAGCTTGTTCCCTGACTCTTGGCCACCAGATTGCTGTGTGTGGTCACAACCACCCAGGGGTCTGCCTCCCCTCACCAAGTCTCATCAGGAGAAAACCCCCCACCACCCAGATTAATGAACACTGAATTTTTAGAGGACTGTGTATCATTCCTATCTTGAACGCAGTCACCTTAACTAGCCCTGCTCTACTGTCTGCATATAATAATAATAACTATGGTATTTGTTAAGCATTTACTATGTGCTAAGCACTGTACTCAGGACTGGGGTGGATACAAGGTAATCAGGTCCCTCATGGGGCTCACAGTCTAAGTGGAAGAAGATCAGGTATTGAATCCCATTTGGCAGTTGAGGGAACTGAGGCACAGAGAAGTTAAATGACTCACCCAAGGGTTTACACAGCAGACAAGTGGTGGAGCCGGGATTAGAACCCAGGTCCTCTAACTCCCAGGTCCGTACTCTTTCTTCTAATGCTCCTGTTTCCCAGCTCCGCTCTACCTCACCGTGAGGATTATATTTTTTTCTCTGGTGGTTTTGGTTTTATTTTTTGTATCTTGTTTAAAGCACATTCTGGACAGAGAACATGTCTACTAATATTCTGTTGTATTGTACTCTCCCAAGTGCTTAGTACAGTGCTCTACATGTAGTAAGCTTTATATAAGTACAATTGATTGATTGATTAAAGAAAATGGAAGTCCCACACCTTACTAGGCTACTTTGAATATCACAGGCAATAATAGCTTACCAAATGGCTGAGGGTCTGTTACTGTCAAGGTCTCTCCCTACCTGCTCACGACGCATGCCGTGGGCATGGGGTGGGGGGACTGGGGCCATCTTAAAAGTGCTGGGTGGTGGCCTTCTTTTTAAGGTTCCCCATGGGTTCCTGAGGTGACGACTTTACCTCATGCCCCATCTGAAGCCAGCCCTACTCCTGGCTCTCTGCCGGACACTCACCACCAGGCAGATCATTCAGGCCGGCGCCTTCGACCGCAAACCTTTGACATCAGATCTGGGTGTGAAGAGCTCCCGGGAGCACATCGGCAAAGTCCTGAAAGAGCATACTCACCCGCCGTGTGACTGTTGGGTCTCTCTGAGCTTTGGAGATTAGGTGACCGAGCAGGGTGTTGGTCCTGAGAAAACGCAAGCGGATGTTTGTGGCCTTTGTAAACTCTCTCAGCGTGGGCGATAACATAAAGTTTCTTGCCCCAGGGCGGCCATTGACCAAGGACACCACCACCTGTTGTGTCAGAAAGGATTTAATTAGGGATGCATGGACTTAGGAGAAGGGGAACTTGGGTTCTGAACCCAGCTCTGTCATTTGAGGAGGAGAAGCAGCGTGGCTCAGTGGAAAGAGCACGGGCTTTGGAGTCAGGGCTCATGAGTTCGAATCCCAGCTCTGCCACTTGTCGGCTGTGTGACTGTGGGCAAGTCACTTAACTTCTCTGTGCCTCAGTTCCCTCATCTGTAAAATGGGGATTAAGACTGTGAGCCCCACGTGGGACAACCTGCTTCCCCTATGTCTACCCCAGCGCTTAGAACAGTGCTCGGCACATAGTAAGCGCTTAACAAATACCAACATTATTATTATTATTATTATTTGCCTGATGGGTGACCTTGGGCAAGTCACTTATCTGTGCCTCAGTTTCCTCATCTTTAAAATAGGGCTGCAACAGCTGTCCTCCCTCCCTCCCCCTTAGGGATTGTGTGCGATCTGCTTATCTTGTATCTACCCCAGTGCTTGGTACAGTGCTTGGCACGTAATTGTCTTGTCTTATGCTGTCTTGTCTGCTGTGATCTGCTTATCTTGTATCTACCCCAGTGCTTGGTACAGTGCTTGGCACGTAATTGTCTTGTCTTATGCTGTCTCGTCTGCTGTGTGATCTTGGTCGAGTCAATTCTCTGTGCCTCAGCCAACTTAGCTATGAAATGGGTATTCAGACTGAATACGTCTGGTCCTCACGTGGGACAGGGACTGTGTCCAATCCAATTTGCTTCTATCCACTCCACCACTTAGTACAGTGTCTGGCACAGAGTAAGCACTTAACAAATGCCACTTATTATTGTCCTTATAATTAAAGATTTTAGAAGCCTCCAGAGAAGCAAACTGCAACCACCCCAGGTTCTAGGCAAGGAAAACATATGAGAGAGGAACAAAAAAAGCTCAGTACAGTCTATAGCTCCTCTCAGGATTGCACCTGGAGAGTTTCCAGTACTCCATTAATTCATTCTACTGTATTTGCTGAGTGCTTACTGTATGCAAAGCACTGTATTAAGTGCTTGGGAAAGTACAATACAGCAATAAAGAGAGACAATCCCTGCCCACGATGAGCTCCCAGTCTGCTGGGGGGAGACAGACAACAATACAAGCAAACAGATACTAAGGCACCAATACAAGTAAACAAGCATCAATATAAATAATTAAAATTACAGATCTATACATAAGTGCTTTGGAGTGGGGATGGGGAGAAGAGAAAAGGGAGAGAGTCAGGGTGATGTGGAAGGGAGTGGAAGACGAGGAAAAATGGGGCTTGGTCTGGGAAGGCCTCTTGGAGAAGATGTGCCTTCAGTAAGGCTCTAAAGGGGGGAGAATAATTGGCAGATTTGAGGAGGGAGGGTGTTCCAGGCCAGAGGTAGGACTTGGGCAAGGGGTCAGCAGCGAGACAGGCGAGATGGAGGCACAGTGAGAAGGTTAGCACCAGAGGAGCAAAGTGTACGAGCTGGGTTTTAGGAGAGAAGGGAGGTGAGGTAGGAGGGGGGCAAGGTGATGGAAAGCTTTAGAGGCAATGGTGAGGAGTTTTTGTTTGATACAGAGGTAAATAGTCAACCACTGCAGATTTTTGAGGAGAGGAGAGGGGTGACATGCCCTAAACCTGGTAATCTGGGTAGCGGGGTGAAATACGAACTGGCTTGGGGAGGTCAGAAAAGGGGCTGATGCAGTAATCTAGGCAGAATAGGATGAGTGATTGTACTAACATGATGGGGAGGAAAGAGCAGGTTTTAGCGATCCTACAGAGGGAGAGTCAGTCAGAGGCCTACCCACTCCATTCCTAACTTTGGCAGTAGCTAGCGAGTTGAAGGCAACCTGCTACAAGTCAAAACTCACCCGTGCTGGGTGGCAGCAGCAGCATGGGAGAGAGTTGAGGGTGGAGAATCAAGTTTACTGTGTGGAAGAAGGCCATGGTAAACCGTTTCTGCATTTTTACCAAGAAAACTCTATGGATCCACTACCAGAACGACTGCAGGTGGAGAGTGGGGCGTTGTGGGAGAGATGGGCTCATGAAGTCGCTAAGGGTTGGAGATAACTCGAAAGCATAAGACCAGACAGTCTGAGTATAAGCAGTCCATATTTCACCCTGCTACCCGGCTTATTAGGTTTAGGGCGTGTCACCCCTCTCCTCTCCTCAAAAATCTGCAGTGGTTGACTATTTACCTCTGTATCAAACAAAAAAGGCATGATTTCCTTGCCATGGTGCAGCTGGTTGCCTTCAAACACAAAAATCAGAGCTGGCCTGGCAATTGCAGCATATTTCTCTCTGCACCTTCAATATACTCACCTCCCCATTTTCCAGGGGCAGGATCCGAGAATATTCTGTGGTACAGATGACATCATCATCCTGGGTGATGGGGGTGTGGACATCTTTCCCAAACTGTTCCAAGCAGTCCAATCTGGAATCTAGTAACACAACATTCTCTCACTGCCCAGTGAAACAGCGAGGGGAGGCCGATGCCGGAGACACCATATCCCCTTCACCAAAAGGATGAAAACCACCAACAGCTGGAAAACATTTTCAGTGAATCTGCTAAAAAGCACCCCAATTCCAAGGTTCCAGAAGAAGCTGGTGTCGGCTACAAGGACTAAAAAAGTGTGTGGGTGTTGTGGTGTACTGTAAAAAGGGTACAAGGGTCACGAAGAAGCCTTAGTTAAACCCCAGGCTGGGGAAGGCCCAAAATTCACCAGCCAGCATCTGCATTAGAATCAATTATCAGCTGAAAATTGTATAAGAGGGAAGTTTACAAGTTGGAGATGATAAC
Organism: Ornithorhynchus anatinus; assembly: GCF_004115215.2. Taxonomy (NCBI): domain Eukaryota; kingdom Metazoa; phylum Chordata; class Mammalia; order Monotremata; family Ornithorhynchidae; genus Ornithorhynchus; species Ornithorhynchus anatinus. Next base: position 20,785,653 of record NC_041734.1, read on the forward strand.
AACAACAATAATAATAATACTGAAGCAGTTTGGCCTACTGAAAAGAGCCCGGGTCCGGGACTCAGAGGATCTGGGTGCAATCCTGAGAGGGGCTGTAGACTGTACTGAGCCTTTTTTGCTCCTCTCTAATATGATCTCCCCTTCCAGAACCTAGGATGATTGCAGCTCCCTTCTCTGGAGGCTTCTAAAACCTCTAATTATATTAACAGTAACAGCTGTGGCATTTGTTAAGCACTTACTACATGCCGGGCACTGTACTAAGTGGTGGGGTGGATACAAACAAATCGGGTCTTGGGCAAGTCATTTCACTTCTCTGTGCCTCCGTTCCCTCATCTGCAGAATGGGGATTCAATACCTGTTCTCCCTCCTACTTAGGCTATTGGTCACATGTGGAGATCACCTTGTATCTACCCCAGCTCTTAGTACGGTGCTTGGCACATAGTGAGCACTTAACAAATACACAATGATTATAATAACAATAATAATAATGATGGTAATTGTTAAGAGCTTAATCTGTGCCAAGCACTGTTCTAAGTGCTGGGGTAGCTACAGGGTAATCAGGTTGTCCCACTTGGGGTTCATACTTTTAATCCCCATTTTACAGATGAGGTAACTGAGGCACAGAGAAGGTAAGTCACCTGCCCAGGGTCATACAGCAGACAAGTTGCGGAGACGGGATTAGAACCCACGTCCTCTGACTCCCAAGCCCTGTGCTCTTTCCACTAAGCCATGTCGACACCCAGGTGCAGGGCCAGAATAACTGTTCTGGAGGCCTATCAGATTTTTGGAGGGGTTGGTGGGGTTGAGTGGGCGGTTCTGAATATCAGTCGCGCACCCAATTTAAAACAAAATGACAACAATTCTGGCATTGAGTTGTTAATGTTACATCAAATTAGTCTTTTAAACAACATAAAACTGTTGTTTGGCTCCATTTCAGGAGAAAAACATGTAGCATATGGTTTAAATTCCAAATACCAGCTGCCACGTAACTCCCAAACTATGGATCATCTATTTCTTAGAGACCTACAGATACCCCTGAATATAATTCTGGATTTCTTCTTGTGGCAGTTCCCCTTACTTCCCCTTGCGGAGGTCTTGGGCTGCCTCCCCAGATGCTCCTGGGTTCGTGTGGTCCAAACAAGTGCCGAGCAGAATCCGAACAGCCACTGAAGCCAGAGGACAGCCAGCCCACCATCAATGGGGAGCCATTAACCAGTGGAGACACATGAGCCGGTCTCTCTGCTCGGCGTGGGGATGGGGTTGGGGAGGGCGGGGGTGTCTGGTGGTAGGCGGGATGATGCCAAAGCGGGTCTCGTGGTTGGGTCAGAGGCAGTGGGTCAGAGGTAGGGCCAGGCCCAGGGAAAGGTGGCCAGAAGTGGGAGTATTGATACATAGAACGTGATAACAAAAGCAGCCTGGTGTAGCGTAAAGAGCACGGGCCTGGGAGTCAGAAGGTCGTGGGTTCTAATCCCGGATCCTCCACGTGTCTGCTGTGTGACCTTGGGCAGGTCACTTCACTGGGCTCAGTTACCTCATCTATAAATGGGGATGGAGACTAGGAACTCCATGTGGGACAGGGACTGGGTCCAACGCCCAATTTGTTTGTATTCACCCAGTGCCTGGCACACAATAAGCACTTAACAAATACCACTATTATTATTATTATAACAGGTCACTTGGAGTCACATGACATCTTCCGCCGGGCCATTTTCAATCAAGAGGGTCGTCATCATCGATTGCCTTCGCTGGGTATCTAATGGGATGGGAGATGGCCATTTGGGAAGGAATAGCAGCCGGGGTTCGGTCCAGGTGCGGGGGGCGGGGGGGGGGGTCCATGCCTCTCCTTGACTCCAGTATCACCTCCCAGGGTCTGCCCATCCAGACCGTAAGCTCGTTGAGTTTAAGTGTTAGTACAGTGCTCTGCACGCTGTAAGTGCTCAATAAGTAGCCAGTCAATTGTAGAGAAGCAGCGTGGCCTAGTGGTAGAGCATGGACCTGGGAATCAGAAGGACCTGGGGTCTAACCCCAGCTCTGCTACTTGTCGGCTCTCTGATCTTGGACAAGTCACTTCACTTCTCTGTGCCTCAGTTACCTCATCTGTAAAATGGGGACTAAGACTGTAGGCCCCATAAAGGATAGGGTCTGTGTCCAACCTGATTGGCTTGTATCTACCCTAGTGCTTAGACCAGTGCCTAATAAGCTCTTAACAAACACCATACACAACAACAATTGTACTTATTGAGCACTTACTGTGTGCAGAGCACTGTACTATGCACTTGGGAGAGTACAATATGACAGACACATTTTTTGCCCACAACAATACCACTAATGATTATGCACCACTAGCCCGGGGTGGGGTAGTATTGCTCAGACCTTTGGTGAGGGGAAATTCTGGTTCGACAGAACAAAGTTTAACCTTTTCAAGGGAAATGCCATGGCACTTCTCCAACTCACTCATTCTGCCTTTCCCCTTACAGCTTGGCCAAACCACACGGCCCTCCACCACCCCCTGCCACCTCTTTAAAACTCTCCCCAAACGCCAGCTCCTCCACCAGACCTTCTGGAATATCCCCTCCTCCCTGGCCATGAAATCCCATCAGCCTCCTCAGCCCTCATTCAATAGTATGTTTTTTTATTGAGCGCTTACTATGTGCAGAGCACTGTACTAGGCGCTTGGAATGTACAGTTCGGCAACAGATAGAGACAATCCCTGCCCACTGACAGGCTTACGGTCTAATCGGGGGAGGGAGACAGACAAAAACAATAGCAGTAAATAGAATCAAGGGGATGTACATCTCATTAACAAAATAAATAGGGTAATAAAAATATATACAAACGAGCAGACGAGCACAATGCTGAGGGGAGGGAAAGGGAGAGGGGGAGGAGCAGAGGGAAAAAGGGGAAAGCCATTACTTCGGCAGGGATTTTTTTCTCCACCTTGGGTTTATCACATATCTACTCTTGCACTCTTTTAACCATCTTATATTCACCTATGTACAGTGGCTTGCCTCTTACTCTGCATCACTACCTTCTGGAGGACAGGAACGGTGCCTTACGTTTTGTCGGCATATTCTTCAAACAATTAGTACAGTGCACTACATAAAGTAAGCACCTAGTAGAGCGCTCTGCACAGAGCAGGGGCTCAGTACAGTGCTCCACAGACAGGAGGGGCTCAATACAGTGCTCTGCCCAGAGTAGGCTTCGATAAATACCGACAAAACTGATCCCGATGATACTATCCCTTAGTCTATCTCACTTAAATCCCCACAGCATAATTATAACACTCAACCTAATGCTTAGAACAGGGCTCTGCACATAGTAGGTGCCCACTGAACACTACTGATTTCTGTGATTTTTCTTTTCCTTCTTAGGCACTGAACTAAGTGTTGGGGTAGATACAAGATAGTCAGGTTGGACACCATCCATCATAGAGCTCACAGTCTTAATCCTCATTTTCCATATGAGGTAACTGAGGCCCATAAAAGTGAAGTCACTTCCCCAAGGTTACCCAGCAGACAAGTGGTGGATCCGGGACCTCCTGATTCCCAGGCTCTGGCTCGGATCCACTAAATTGTGCTGCTTCTCACAGCAGCATGGTGAGCAGCATGAGGTTTCCTTCAAAGGGTCAATTGGACCCTTCCCTACTTCCTCAGAGCCCGGAGGAGGGACCCGAGGAATTCCGTCGGGAAGGAACTTCAGAGTTGGTTCACAGGAGACCCCCCACCAGCAGGGCTGTTACTGCCTCGAACATTAGTGCTTCTCTTCGCTCGTGAGAAGATGGAAGCCAAAAACAGAGCCACTGAGACAGAGCTACAGACCGCATGACCCGGAGCCTTCTGGGGAGAGTAAGTAGAGGTAGGAAGTCGGGACGCAGCGTAGCCTAGTGGACAGAGCCCGGGCCTGGGTGTCAGAAGAGCCTGGGTTCTAATCCCGGCTCTGCTGCTTGTCTATGTGACCTTGGGCAAGTCACTTCACTTCCTCTCTGCCTCAGTTCCCTCATCTGTAAAATGGAGATTAAGACTGTGAGCCCCAGGTGGGACAGCCTGATAGCCTCCTATCTACCCCAGCGTTTAGAACGGTGCTTGACACAGAGTAAGCGCTTAACCAATACCACCATCATCATTATTGTACCCAGAGGAGAAGGAAACATCCCTGCTAGAGGAATCCCTGAAATGATCACACAAGAATAATAATGACTGTGGGATTTGTTAAGCACTTATTATGTGTCAAGCACTGTACTAAGTGCTGGGCTACGTAAAAGGATAATCAGGTCCCATATGGGGCTCTCAAGTCTAAGTAACAGGGAAGTAGTAGGAAAGAAATGAAGTGATTCGCTCATTTCACACAGCAGCCAAGTGGCGGGGCTGGGATTAGATCTGTATTGATGTCTGTCTCCCCCTCACTAGACTGTAAGCTTGTTGTGGGCAGGGAATGTTGTTGTTTGTTATACTGTACTTTCCCAAGAGCTTAGTACAGTGCTCTGCACACAGTAAGCACTCAATACGATTGATTGAATGAATGAATGAACCCAGGTCCTTTGACTCCCAGGCCCATGCTCTTTTCATTAGAACACACTGCTTAGCACAGACTCCTCACTCTTGGCTTCAGAGCTCTCCATCGCTTTGCCCGCTCCTACCTCACCTCCCTTCTCTCCTGCTACAGGCCAGACCGCACACTCCGCTCCTCTGCCGCCGCTAACCTTCTCACTGGGCCTCGTTCTCACCTGTCCCGCTGATGACCCCTGGCTCACGTCCTACCTCTGGCCAGGAAAGCTCTCCCTCCTCAAATCCACCAATCACACTTTCCCCCTTCAAAGCCCTAATGAAGGCTCCCCTACTCCAGGAGGCCTTTCCAGACAAAGCCCCACTTTTCCTCAACTCCCCTTCCCATCGTCCCAACTAGCTCCCTTCGCTCTACCCCCCTTCCTGCCCCACAGCACTTGGGTTTATATGTACATATAACTCTATATTAATGCCTGTTTACTTGTTTTAATGTATATAAATCTATAATTCTATTCATTTATATTGACGCTACTGATGCCTGTTTGCTTGCTTTGATGTCTGTCTCCCCCCTTCTAGACTGTCAGCCCATTGTGGGCAGGGATTTTTTCTCTTTGTTGCTGAACTGTACTTTCTAAGCGCTTAGTACAGTGCTCTGCACGCAGTAAGCGCTCAATAAATACGACTGAATGAACTGCATCACGTGATCTGTATCCAGTCAAAGTCACACATGCGTTTCCTGATTACTTCCCAGTATCCCAGGTCATGAAAGCCCATCGGTCACTTTTAGCTCTCACAAATCTACTCTTATCGCCCCTCATCACTTAGGTGCATATACATATATGTATATGTGTATGTATACATAGATATATTTAAATGTTTATTTTGATTACTCAGCTAATAGTAAAAATTATGCTACTTGTTAAGTTCTTCCTATGTTCCAAACACCGTACTGAGCACTCAGATGGATACGAGTTAATCAGGTCAAACGCACCCCCTGCCCCCCACGAGGTTCATAGGGATCGTGTCCACTTGCTCCATTCTACTCTCCCAAGAATTAAGACCAGTGCTCTGCACTTCAATAAATATCTCTGATTGATTGATTGATTGACTGTCTTAACTCGGTCTCCCTCCGCCCCCAACTGCTATGACTATGGAGGAAGCAACTTCCTGCAGGCAGATGTACCTTCTGGCTCCTGGTGAATACCGTGACCTCCAGTGCCTGGTACAGAGCCTGGCACAAAATCAACACTTAAATACAACAACAAAAACCCCAAAAAGAAACTTCCCTGACCTCTGGGTTGCCCATTAACGACCCTGAAAGCTCACTCCCACAATCGACCCAGGCCTCTGGACTGTGCCGGCGGGGATAACTCACGTCGGGACCAGCTTGCCTTAAGCGAAAGGGAGAAAGAGCGCAGAAATCACCTAGTGCGGTGGCTCAGTAATAATAATAATAATAATGTTGGTATTTGTTAAGCGCTTACTATGTGCAGAGCACTGTTCTAAGCGCTGGGGTAGACATAGGGGAATCAGGTTGTCCCACGTGGGGCTCACAGTCTTAATCCCCATTTTACAGATGAGGGAACTGAGGCACAGAGAAGTTAAGTGACTTGCCCACAGTCACACAGCCGACAAGTGGCAGAGCTCGGATTCGAACTCATGAGCCCTGACTCCAATGCCCATGCTCTTTCCACTGAGCCACGCTGCTTTCATTCAATAGTATTTATTGAGCGCTTACTATGTGCAGAGCACTGTACTAAGCGCTTGGGATGAACAAGTCGCAACAGATAGAGACAGTCCCTGCCGTTTGACGGGCTTACAGTCTAATCGGGGGAGACGGACGGACAAGAACAATGGCAATAAATAGAGTCAAGGGGAAGAACATCTCGTAAAAACAATGGCAACTAAATAGAATCAAGGCGATGTACAATTCATTAACAAAATAAATAGGGTAACGAAAATATATACAGTTGAGCGGACGAGTACAGTGCTGTGGGGATGGGAAGGGAGAGGGGGAGGAGCAGAGGGAAAAGGGGAAAAAGAGGGTTAAGCTGCGGAGAGGTAAAGGGGGGATGGCAGAGGGAGTAGAGGGAGAAGAGGAGCTCAGTCTGGGAACGCCTCTTGGAGGAGGTGAGTTTTAAGTAGGGTTTTGAAGAGGGAAAGAGAATCAGTTTGGCGGAGGTGAGGAGGGAGGGCGTTCCAGGACCACGGGAGGACGTGACCCAGGGGTTTGACGGCGGGACGGCTGCTTCTCACAGTAGAGCCGGATCAACCGGGCCAAAGGCCCAGGGCCCTGGACGGGTACTCACGAGCAAAATATTGCCACGGCAAGTAGGTCCTTCCGAAGTCGGCGGATCTTTCCAGCACCCAGAGGTCGGGGCGAGGAGAGTTCGCAAATTTGATGAGGACGTAGGCCACGTGGAAGAGCTGGTGAGTAAAGATAAGTACTGTGAGCACACACATCTGAGACACCAGTAAAGGCAGGGAACTACCTGAGGGACATAACATCATCATCCCCGACCCCTCAGCACATATGTACATATCTGTAATTTACTTATCTATTTATTTAATATTAATGTCTGTTTCCCCTTCTAGACTGTGAGCTTGCTGTGGGCAGGAATGTACACAGTGGCCGCTCAATAAATACTATCCAATGAATGAATGCATGAATGACAGGCACTGTCCGTCTAATTCCCACCAGCATAGTCTCTCCAAGTGCTCAGAACAGTGCTCTGCACATAGTAATTACCATCATCACAAATACTGGAAACCCATACAAATCTCAGGCTAGGTCTTCCTGCCTTGTTGCTCTTTGCAACCTGGCTTCCGCTCCCAGCCCTCACCCCACTAGGTTCCCCATCAGTCCTCTCCGCCGCTGACTCCACGTTTATACAGTGCACACAGTAAGCGCTCAATAAATACCACCGATTGATGGTAAAGAGTCTTGCACCTACTGGACACTCCATAATAACTACTACTAATATAATTACTATTATTATTTCTACCACTACAAAAAGAAGCTGGGCAGGCAGGAGGGAGAATAAGCAATTTTAGGATACAGTCTCCAGCACTGCAAAAGAGGAGTGAGCAGCTGGGAGACCCCTACGGCACCCAGCCCAGCCTGGCAGCCAGCACTCAGAAGAGGAACTGTGAGTTTGAGCAAAGGTTTTGCAAAACTCTCTTGACAGGTGAGAAGACAGGCCCGGAGAAGTTAAGCGAGTCATCCGAGGTCACACGGCAGACGGGAGGAAGTGGCCGGGAGTGCTGGAGGGAAAAAGCGAGTTGGGTGATCTCCCAGCTCAGTCGTCCCCCGCCAGCTGCGGCCGACCATGGGAGCCGCCGGCCAAGGGGGAGGCCCAGCCCCGGGGAGCAGCATTCCAGGGGAGGCCCATTCCTGGTAGTGCCCCCCACCCCAGGAAAGGCCAATCCCCTGGAGCCCAGAAGACAGCCAGTCTCGGGGATGCCTGACCCCAGGACCCGAGGACTTCAGGAGAGGCCCGGCCCAGGAGTGCCCCCTCCCCCAACAGGACAGGTCCAGCTCTGTGAGAGGACCAGCCCCTGCTGGGGTGGGAGGGATGGAAGAGGCACATCCCCAGAAGAGACCTGGCCCCAAAAGCACTGTCCTCAACCCTCGCCATCCCGGGAGAGGCCCAACCTCTGGGGAGGCCCAGTCCCAGTAGCGGCACCCCAAGGAGAGGCCCAGCCTCGCGAGTGGCCCCGCAGGAAGGACCCAGCCCCAGGAGCTCAGGAGAGGCTCAGCTTCAGAGGAGGTCCAGACCCCCAGGAGATGACCTGTCCTGCGGGAGAACCAGTCCTGGCAGCCCAGGAGTCCCAGCCCAGAAGTGGTCCCCAGAGAAGCAGCCCAGACCCAGGAGAGGCCCAGGCCCAGGAGTGGCCCAGCTCTGGGTGGCGGGGAGGCCCAGCACCAGGGGAGAGGCCAATCAGTTGGGCGGTGGGGTGGAGGGAGAGGACCAGCCCTGGTCTGGGAGGCCCAGTATTTGCAGATGTTTGAGCATGCCCGTGGAGGGCTGCAGTTCTGTCTGCTTGATTGGAAACATGAGGACACAGCACGAGTTTCTCATAATCAACCAGTATCTTGGCTGCAATAATAGAGTGGAAACTAACTGGACTCTAAATCATCGACGTGGCATCCGTCGTGAACGTTAGGGCTGTGTGCTTCGGAGCTGGGCGGCTGGGAAGGAGCGGGGAAGGCAAGCGGAGACTGAGACCTGGAGAATCTCAACCGCCGGGAGCTCCTGGGCCATTCAGTTGTCCATCCGGTCCAGGACTCCGTCCCAACAACTACAGACAAAATCTGAAAGGCTGACTCCATCATAACCCCATTGCCCCGCCTCCCGACTCTCTTTCCTTGCAGACAGAGCGGCACTCCACTCTTCCGCTGACTCTGTGGTCCTATCGCAATGGCAGGACTCCTGGGGGTGGGTGGAAGGAGATGGGCCATGCCCGCAGCATGGCCTAGTGGACAGAGCAAGGGCCTGGGAGTCAGAGGACCTGGGTTTTAATCCCAGCTCCTCCACTTGCCTGCTATTCATTCAATCGGATTTATTGAGTGCTTACTGTGTGCAGAGCACTGCTATGTGACCTTGGGCAAGTCATTTCACTTCTCAGTGCCTCAGTTACCTCGTCTGTAAAATGGGGATTAAGACCATGAGCCCCACGTGAGACAGGGACTCTATCCAACTTGATTAGCTTGTATTTGCCACAGGGCTTAGAATAATGCGTAGCACATAGTAATAAATAATAATAAAAATTATTATGGTATCTGTTAAGTGCTTAACTATGAGCCAGGCACCGTAAGCACTTAAATGCCACAATTATTATTATTACTTCACTTCTCTGTGACTCATCTGGGATTAAGATTGTGAGCCCTGTGAGACAGAAACTGTGTCCAACCTGAATATCTTGGATCTACCCCAGTGCTTAGTACAATGCCTGGTATATAGAAGGTCTAGAAGGTATAGAAGGTCTAGAAGCAGCGTGGCGCGGTGGAACGAGCACGGGCTTTGGAGTCAGGGCTCATGAGTTCGAATCCCAGATCTGCCACTTGTCAGCTGTGTGACTGTGGGCAAGTCACTTAGCTTCTCTGTGCCTCAGTTCCCTCATCTGTAAAATGGGGATTAAGACTGTGAGCCCCACATGGGACAACCTGATTCCCCTGTGTCTACCCCAGCGCTTAGAACAGTGCTCTGCACATAGTAAGCGCTTAACAAATACCAACATCATCATCATCGTCATCAGAAGGTGCTTAACAACCATAAAAATTGACTTTTTTTTAAAAAAAAAAAAAAGATCCAAGGTGACCAGGAGCCCCCGAAGCACAAATTCTTGCTCTGGGACTGGCAGACAGGGTAGCAAGGGGCTTCATTCATTAGTATTTATTGTATGAGCACAGTGCTGAGGGGAAGGGAGGGGGGAGGAGCAGCTTGTGGGGAGGGTCTGTCCCTGGTGGAAAGAAGATGAAGGAGAGGGGGGAGGCTCAAGTCCCCTCCACCTCAGGGGCACTGGCTAATTAGCAGCGAAGGACCAGATGGACAGTAGGACGCACATACATATTCATTCTCATTTTCTCTTTTATTTTTCTCTCTTTCTCTCTTTTTTTTCCTCCCAGGGAAGACCATGCTGGGAGCCACCCAGGGCGCCGAGGCCTCTCCTCCCGTCCACCCACACTACAGGCTGCAGTTGTGCTGAGCCGGAAGCAGAGACGCTTCCTGGAGGACGGAGGAACCCGTGGACCCCGACCCGCTGTGCTCACTCCCCGGTGATCCCGGCCTAAGGTGCTCGTTCCTTGGGGAGCTCCGCCGCAATCAAAGGGCAGACATCCTGCCGGCGGCCGGGCCGCCCTCTAAGTGCCGGCGTGCGTGGCCGTGCTCCACTGAGGCTGGCGCTGAAGAGGTGGTCAGGTTAGGGGGCTGTGCCATTCAGTTCAATACCGGCCCGTCCAGTGTTCAGCTGGTCTGCCCCGTCTGGCGGGGATTCTCACTGCCCTCCCTCGCTAACCTCACTGTGCCTCAGTCTTGCCTATCTCGTCGCCGACCCATAGCCCGGGTCCCGCCTCTGGCCTGGAACACCTTCCCTCCTCAAATCCGACAGAAAATTAATTACTCTCCCCCACTTCAAAGCCTTATTGAGGGCGCATCTCCTCCAAGAGGCCCTCTCGGACTAAGCAGTTCCTTTCCTCTTCTCCCACTCCCTTCTGCTACAACCCCGACTTGCTCCCTTAGTTCTCCCAGCCCACAGCACTTATGTCCATATCTGTCATTTATTTACTTGTACTGACATCTGTCTCCCCTCTTTAGGCCATAAGATCGTTGTGGGCAGGGAATGTTGTATTGTACTCTCCCAAGCACTTAGTACAGTGCTCTGCACACAGTAAGCACTCAATAAATACGACTGAATGAACGAACCGATACCACACGGCTTATTGTTATTGTTAGGTAGGTCATTGGCCTTTTCCGGGGTGAGGTTGCTGATAGTCTTGTGTTTTTACAGTACTCAGAGACCTCCTGAAATCCCACCTCCTCCGAGTCTGCCCCATTTACCCCCCCAACACTCCAAGTGTACAGGTCCACCAGTCACTGCCAGCACTTATGGAAGCAGCGTGTCTTAGTGGACAGAGCCCGGGCCTGGGAGTCAGAGGTCATGGGTTCTAATCCCGGCTCCACCACTTGTCAGCTGGGTGACTTTGGGCAAGTCACTTCACTTCTCTGTGCCTCAGTTACCTCATCTGTAAAACAGGGATTAAGACTGTGAGCCCCACGTGGGACAACCTGATTACCTTGTGTCTACTCCAGGGCTTAGAACGGTGCTTGACACATAGTCGGTGCTCAGCAAATACCATAATTATTAGTTACTATTTAGATCCATCCTGAGCACTCGGGGGCATATACAAATACACGTATGCACTCTTCAAGAAAGAACATGCAGTTGTTGGCCATCCACCTCCGCATCAAACAGAAACTCTTTTCCTTTGGCTTAAAAGCCACTCAGCTTGCCCCCTCCTACTTTACCTCTCTGATTTCCTACTACAAAACAACCGGCACGCTTCACTCCTCCAACACCAACCTATTCACATATCTCCATCCCATCTGTCTCACCCCCGATCCTTTGCCCACGTCTTCCCACTGGCCTGGAGCGCCCTCCCTCTTCATATCTGACAGACCTCCACTCTCCCCACCTTCAAAGTCTTTTTAAAATGACACCTCCTCCAAGAGGCCTTCCCCAACAAAGCCTTCATCTGCCTCACGCCCTCTCCCTTCTGCATCCACCTAGCGCTTGGATTCACTCCCTTCATTCACTCCCCTCTGGTCCCCACGGAACTTACATACAAACGCATAATTCATTTTACTCTCTCCCTCTCCCTGCAGACTGTAAGCGCCTTGTGGGCAGGGAACATGTCTACCAACTCTATTGCACTGTACTCTCCCCAGTGCTTAGAACAGTGCTCTGCACACAGTAAGTGCTCAATAAACAGCATTTATTGTTGGACTGATTCTGGAACTCTGAAGCAGGTTGGCTTAGTGGATAGAGCACGGACCTGAAAGTCGGAAGGACCTGGGTTCTAATCCCGGATCTGCCATTTGTCTGCTGTGTGACCTTGGGCAAGTCACTTCACTTCTCTGTGTCTGAGTTCCCTCACCAGTAAAGTGGGGATTAAGACTGTTAACCCCATGTGGGACAAGTACTGTCTCCCACCTGATTCGCTCGTATTCAGTAGTATTTATTGAGCACTTAACTATGTGCAAAACACTGTACTAAGCACTTGGGAGAGTACAATATAACAACAGAAACATCCCCTGCCCACAATGGGCTCACAGTCTAGAGGGGGAGACAGGCACTGATATACATAAATAAATAAATTACAGAAATACCAGATATATACATACGTGCTGTGGGGATGGAAGGGAGGATGAATGAAGGGAGCCTATGAGGGCGACACAGAAGGGAATGGGAGCAGAGGAGGGTTCAGTCAGGGAAGGCTTCTTGGAGGAGATGTGCCTTCAATAAGGCTTTGAAGTCGGGGAAAGCAATTATCTGTCTGATAATTGTATCTACCCCAGCGCTTGACACAGAGTAAGCGCTTAACAAATACATAATTTTACTCACCTCATACTCTTCCTACCTCTCGGGCTGCTCCTTCACAGTCTCATCTTCACACCCCAGCTGTGGGCATCCCCCAAAGCTCTGATCTAGGTCTCCATCTCTTCTCATCTGACACTCGTTCTCATGGGGAGCTAATCAACTCACTTGGCTTCAGCCCCCCTCCCTTTGCGATTAACTCCCCAATCTACCCGGCAGCCCTACCCCTCTGACCATTCCACATTCCCTCTGGCTTCCAAGATATCCCACCAACCTTAAACTCGGGGTGAAAACAGAAGAAGGCTTCCCCTCTCTAACCATTCCTCCTCCCAACTCTCCTCTCCTGAGCTTCAGCTTGATGCTCCGGGACAGCTGGGGAGCAACTGATTGGATCTCTCCCACCTGTGAACCAGCCAGGAGGTGGTGGAGAAAAATCCTTAAAAAAGTCTCATCTGTGCAATCACCACCACCCGAGCTTCAGAACCTCCTGCATCTCGTGCCCTGAGCAGACATTGGACGGCAGCTGATTGGATGTACACATCTGTAATTTATTTATATTAATCTCCATCTTCCCCGCTAGACTGTAAGCTCGTTGAGGCCAGGGAATATTGTCTGATAGAATGTACTCCCACAAGTGCTTAGTACAGTGCTTTGCGCACAGTAAGCGCTCAATGAATATGACTGACTGACTGGATCTCTCCTGGCTGTGAAGCAGCAGGGGGGAAGTGGGGAAAAAGTCTTAAAAGGTATCATCTGTGCAAACCCCAACCACCTGAGCTTCAGAACCTTCAAAGCCTTATTAAAAGCACATCTCCTCCAAGAAGCCTTCCCCACCATCTCCTCCAAGAAGCCCTCATATTTCCTCTTCTCCCATTCTCTTCTGTGTCAGCCTGGCACTTGGATTTTCACCCTCCACACATCTCTTACGTATAAACACAAAAACATATTTATATTAGCGTCTGTCTCCCCCTCTAGACTGCAAGCTCACTGTGGGCAGGGATTATATCTATCAACTCTGTTATATTATCCTTCCCCAAGCACTTAGAACAGTGCTCTGCACACAGTAAGTGCTCAGTAAATACCACTGATTGATTTTAGAGCCTTGGGGAGGCTGCGGGTATCTCAGCTACACATTGCACTGAGGAATCTATCATTTAATAATAGCATTTGAGAGCTTACTGTGTGCAGAACACTGTACTAAGCACCTGGAAGAGAACACTATAAAGAGTTGGTAGACCCATTCCCTAACCAAAATGAACTTACAGTCTGGAGGGGAAGATAGACATGAATATAAATAAATTAAGTTACAGATGTGTACATAAGTGCTGTGAGGACTATGTGGCTATCAGTGTATTAATGATCACTACTTAAAACATTTATAAATTTCCATGATACTCTCAAAGATAAAGGCAATTTTCCCTCCACTTAATTCTTTATTTGCACTTACCATCAACCTAAGAACTCATTAGTTTGAATTTAGAAAAAAAACTAAAACAAACCACTAGAATCCACTTTAAAAGATGGCCTTCTTCTGTGGTAATACATTTATTTAATGGAATAAAAGTACGTATACATTCATTTGAGAAACCCAGGTGACAGGACAATATTCTGTGGGCAGGACAAAGTATAAAATTTAAATCCAATGCTTACTCTGTTAATAATTTATAACAATTATTACTATGGTATTTGTTAAGCGCTATGTGCCTGACACTCTGACACTCGCTCTCATGGGGAGCTAATCAACTCACTTGGCTTCAGCCCCCCTCCCTTTGCGGTTAACTCCCCAATCTACCCGGCAGCCCTACCCCTCTGACCATTCCACATTCCCTCTGGCTTCCAAGATATCCCACCAACCTTAAACTCGGGGTGAAAACAGAAGAAGGCTTCCCCTCTCTAACCATTCCTCCTCCCAACTCTCCTCTTCTGAGCTTCAGCTTGATGCTCCGGGACAGACAGCTGGGGAGCAACTGATTGGATCTAAGCGCCGGGGTTGGGGTTGGACACAATTCCTGTCCCATGTAGGGCTCACAGTCTCAATCCCCATTTTACAGATGAGGTAACTGAGGCATAGAGAAGTAAAGTGATTTGCCCAAGGTCAGAGAGCGGACGAGTGGTGAAGCCGGGATTAGAAGCCAGGTCCTCACCAGGCCCGGGCTCTATCCACTAGGCCACGCTGCTTATCTATCTTGCTTTAGGCATCCGCTGTCAACCTCCTCTCCAACCTCACCTTAGACTTAGACTCACCTTAGACGCGGGAGCCGCGTCTACATCTCACCTGTGTACTTCTCGGCCAGCGCTCAGTAGGCGATTTAGCCAACGTTATTCTTACTACTCCGCGCCCCACTAAGACGGACAGCAATCCTCCTTCGGCAAAAGCCAAGCTGGGCTGCACCGCGGAGAGACTTGACCGCGGAAGAGACAAGTCAATACTTTGCCAGCTCAGCCTAAGGACAAAGCTGGGTCGGGTCCGTTTTCATTCCGAGACGGCATTCTTGACTCGGGCGTCTCTCGGTCTGGCATGGGAGGTCCCTGGAGGTAAGCCAGTGAAGAACGCAGAGAGCCTGGCACCCGGCCATCTCCCCTGTATGCCTGCCTGGCATGCCAATCTCCCAGGGGTGACTTGCTGCCACACAACCCTGCCAGCCCTGCCTCGACTAAGGGCACGGTGGAGGCAGAGGGCAAGGAGAACGGCACAGAGTTGAGGCTTCCTCAACTGGAAGAGGAGGCTATCAGGCTCCAAGTGCAAGCCACCCACTCTATCCGCTGGCCTGGGTCAAGCCGACTTAGTGGTTTAAGATGCCGCAGGAATGGTGGATACAAGTAACAGTGGCGGGGAGGAGGAGTCAGGCAGAGAGAGAGCTTCTCAAATCATCACCTTCCCTTCACCGTTCCAACTCCCTCCCTCGAGACAAGGCCCTCAAAATCTTCCACTTCCTGGAGATCCTCCCAACCCGGCCCTTCTCACCTTTTTAAAACACTTGTGCTAACTTTTCTTCCCCCCACACTCCAACTGCCATCTTCAACCCCTCTCTCTCTCTCTCTCTCCCCCATATCTCCTTTTCCTATCCTAAAAGACCCTTCCCTTCCCCCCAGCTATGGCTCCGTCTTCCTCCTCCCCTTCAAACCCAGCCTCCTCCAGGGGTCGACTACACCTGCTGCCTCTATTTCCTCTCCTGTGACTCCCTTCTTGACGACCCTCTCAGTCTGCTTTCCGCCCTCTTCACTCCACTGCGATCATTCTCTCCAAGGTCACTCTTTCTTGCCGACTCTGACTCTATTCTGTCCTAATCCCTCTCGACCTCGTGGCTTTCAGAGACCTCTTGTCCTGAAAATACTTGCTTTTTCTCACGCATTTCTCCCTCGGTTCTCTAACATTACTGGTGGTTCCTCTTAACCTAACACTCACTTGCCTTGTTCTCTCCTGCCACTGAATCTACGGCTCATGCCCTTCCCCTGCCTAGAAATCCCTCCCCTCGACATCTAACAGACCACTGTCCCTACCATCTTCAGAGCCCTTCCCAGTGCACATCTCTGCCAGGAAACCTACTTTCATGATTTCTAATCTTCCCACCTCATGTCCCCACATCTGCTTCTTCCGCACCTCTGGTTCACCTAAGCCCTTCAGTGCCCTTATCACCCACCTCAGTCGGTAATAATAATTATGGTCTTTATTAAGCGCTAACTATAATAATGATGGTATTTGTTAAGCATTTACTATGTGCCACGCTGTTCTAAGCACCGGGGTGGATACAGGGTAATCAGGTTGGCCCACTTGGGGCTCACACTTTTAATCCCCATTTTACAGATGAGGGAACTGAGGTACAGAGAAGTTAAATGACTTGCCCCAGGTCACACAGCAGACGAGTGGCGGAGCTGGGATTAGAACCCACGGGAGCACTCGTGAACACATCACGTGTGGACCGCTTATGTTTATTGTTTTTTTGTACTCTCCTAAGCGCTTAGTTCAGTGCTCTGCACACAGTAAGAGTTCAGTAAATACAACTGAATGAGTGAATGTGGCAGGCTGACAGTCAGCTGGAACATGGGTCAGCATCAAATCAATCAATGGTATTTCTTGAGCGCATACTATGTGCCGAGCACTGTACTAAGTGGTTGGGCGAGTACAATACAACAGAATCAGACAACAGAATCAGCAGTCGCGTTCCCTGCCCACAGGGAGACTTTCGGTCTAGAGGGGCTACAGTCGTTCCCTAGGAGCCGGCATCCCCCCAGCCCTGCCTCTCAGGCGGCGACGAACGATGAGTTCTGAGTTCCGGGGATGGGACGAGGAGGTCAGAATCGACATGAACCACCCCGGGTCCGGGGAGGACCGGACACAGGAGGCTGGGAGGGACGGTAGCTGCATAAGCCATCCCAGGGCCCAGGATCAGGAGGAAGATGCTGCCCCTTCCCCTGCTTACCCAGTGCTTACTGTGTGCAGAGCAGTGTACTGAGGGCTTGTGAGAGAACAACATAATATACCACACTCATTTCCTGCCCACAAAAAGCTTACAATCTAAAGAGGAAGAGAGACATTAATATTAATAGAAATAAATAAATTACAGATATGGACATAAGCGCTGTGGGGCTGCGAGAGGGGATGAATAAAGGGAGCAAGTCAGGGTGATGCAGAAGGGAGTGGGAGAAGAGGAAAGGAGAGTTTAGTCAAGGAAGGCCTCTTGGAGGAGATGTGCCCTCAATAAAGCTTTGAAAGCGGGAAGGGTAACTGTCGGATATGAAGAGGGAGGGCATTCCAGGCCAGAGGCAGGACGTGGGCGAGAGGTGGGCGGTGAGATAGACGGGATCGAGGTACAGCGAGAAAGTTGGCATTAGAGGAAGTGTGTGTTTGATGTGGATGTGGAACCACTGGAGGTTCTTGAGAAGTGGGGGAAGCATGGCCTGAACATTTCTGTAGAAAAATGATTCAAACAGCAGAGGGAAGTACGGACTGGAGTGGGGAGAGACAGGAGGCAGGGAGGTCAAAGAGGAGGTTGATTCAGTAATCAAGGCGGGATAGGATAATTTCTACTACTGCTGCTGCTGTGAACTGCCCTCTCCCCAGCTGGCACCCAGCCTGGGCAGGCTTCATACCCCAGTCGTCCAGCCTGGACAAGGGGCCCCCTCATCCACGGAGACCGATCATCCGGAGGCACACCACCCCTTCGCTCACCAGGCCCAGGTCCACCGTGACGTTGACTTCATTGTAGCGCGAGCCCGCAGACAGCGGGGGACTCTGCCACCAGCGTTCCGTCCCGTCCACGGCGTTGGAAGCAGGGTGGGCCTTGTCGGGGTCCTGGGCATCGCAGTAGTCACAGGACTGCCCCTGTGGGAGAGAAAGGGAGGCTACGTGGGGGGGCGTGGTTTCAGGAGGGGGCCGCGGGCGGGAGCCTTGCTGGGCCGGAGCCTCTGTGGGGGTATTTTGGTCGGGGGGAGCCTCGATGGGCGAGAGCTCCCTCAGGCCTAGGACCAGATGCGGGCGACCCTGGGGACCTCAGAATCAAAGTCGTCTGTTGCCCTCGGAGCTGCGCGGCCGGGGATTTCCTACCCCAACCCATCGTCTCAGTGCTCCTGTGCCCACCTTGTACACAAGTCCCTCCCTCCGCCTCCAAAATCACCAGGAGCAGAGTTGCCTAGTGGAAAGAGTACAGGCCTGGGAGTCAGATGACCTGGGATCTAATCCTGGGAGAGTCTAGTACAATAGAGTTGGGAGACATGATCCCTGCCCACGAGGAGCTTACAGCCTAGAGGGAGAGTTACGCCAGTGAAAGAAACTGAGAAGGATTGGCCAGACAAATAGGAGGAGAACCAGAAGACAGCGTCAGTAAAATTATGATTAGATAGGTTTCCAGGAGAAGAAAGCGGTCCACAGTGTCAGAGGCAGGTGACGGGTCAAGGAGGATTAGATCAGGGTAGAGTCCCCAGGATTTGGAAAGAAGAAACCCATTGGTGACCTCGGAAGGACCACCAACACTGGCGCGAAGGGGTCCGAAACTAGATTACAGACGGGGAAGTAAAGAGATGAAGGAGAGCAAGTGGAGCCAGTGAGTGTATATGACCTGTTGGAGAAGTCTGGCAGGAATGGGAGGAAGGAGATGGAATGACAAACAGCTGGATGTTACAGAAGATTTCAGAGTAGGATTTCTTAGGGCAGAAGACATAGAGAGGCAGAGGGGAAGGAGACATCAGAGTGAGCGGTTGAGGATGATGGTCAGGGAGGGAAGGAGAGTGGCTGCGAAGTTTTTAGATGAGGAGAGCTAAGGTTGGAGGCAAAGGTAGAGAGGGTAGATTTTGAAAGGAGGACAGGACTCTCAGGATGGCAGAGAAGGATGTCAGTCAGTCAATCGTATTTATGGAGCACTTCCTATGTATAGAGCACTGTATTAAGTGCTTGGGAGAGGACAATATAACAATCAACAGACACAGTCCCTGTCCAAAGTGAGCTTATAGTGCAGAGGGGGACAGACATGAATATAAATAAATTACAGATACGAACGTAAGTGCTGTGGGGCTGGGAGAGGGGGAATGAAAACAGGGAGCAAGGCAGGGCAATACAGAAGGAAGTGGGAGAAGACGAAAGGAAGGCTTAGTCAGGGAAGGCCTCTTGGAGGAGATGTGCTTTCAATAAAGCTTTGAAGCAGGGGAGAGTCATTGTCTGTCGGATATGAAGAGGGAGGGCATTCCAGGCCAGAGGCAGGAGGTGGGCGAGAGGTTGGCGGCGAGATAGACGAGATCGAGATACAGTGAGAAGGTTGGCATTAGAGGAGCAAAGTGTGTGGGTTGGGTTGTAGTAGGAGAGTAGAGAGGTGAGGTAGGAGGGGGCAAGGTGATTGAGTGTTTTAAAGCCAACGCTGAGGAGTTTCTATTTGAAACTCCTGTTTGAAAAGGATGAGGGAATGGGCGTGAAGTGGAAGGAAGTGGGGATGGTCTCGGGAAGCTCACACCAGATGAGAGGGAGTTGGCAAAAATTTCAGGGCAAAGATGGGAGAGGAGAGCACATTGGGAATTTCAGGAAGGAGTTAAAGGTCCACAAGTATTTGGTGTGGGCAAGGGCATGGGAGTCTCCGAGGGAGGAGAGGGAGTGGATCCTGAGAGGAAGAGAGAGGAGAACTATAAAACGCGAGGATAATCTGAAGTAGTCCGAGTCGGCCCGGTGCCCGGATTTCTGCCAACAGCGTCGCGTGGCATGAGGACGGAGCTGGAGGGTCATCTACAGGAGATAAACGGACATTGCCAACCCCAGATTAACTTAAGGACCATTCAGGCAGGCCTCAGGCTAAGACACCATTGCTTCCTGAAAAGCGTCGAGTCAAAATGAGATGAATCAGATCCACTGATCTACAATCGTATTTATTGAGCTCTCACTATGTGCAGAGCACTGTATGAGCACTTGGAGACCACAGTATAACAGAATTGGCAGACACATTCCCTGCCCACGAAAAGCTTAGAGTCTAGAGGGGGAGATTGGTTTCGGATCCAAGAGGGGCTACCCCAGTCTTACCAAAGTTATCCAGAATCGTATCCCCAATCTTAGATGATTAATCGAGCTATATTAATGTATTTCTACTGAGTCAGAGAGGTTCACAAAAGGGTAGCCAACTTTTACTGCATTGGAAATAAAAGGAATGTGTTGACTCTCCCTAGTGACTCCCCCTGGCAATCAAGTAACTTCCCCTCCCACCCCCTGGACTTTCCCATTCCACCCTTCTAACCTCTCTAAACTTTCCCTTCCTTTCCCGGATTTTAAATTGTTCCTGTTTCCCAGAGGCTCCTGCTTGGTCCCTTCTTGTGAGCCCCTTGGAGCCCCTCACCTATGTGCTGCGTTTCCCAGGACTTAGGCAAGTGCTCTGCACACCGTAAGGGCGTAATAAAGAGTATCGCTGCTCCAGGGAGCTCTTGCCACAGAGGAGCTAGTGCCGTGAACCCGAAACGGAGACTCCGTAAGCTGCAACAGGCTGGTAGAGTTTGAAACTTTCAAAGTGTTTTTGTCTTTACTCAGGCGACGTCTTGAACCAGGCTAGCTGTTAAACCAAGATTTTGTCTCGAGTCGGGACTCCAGTCAGGAACGATAATGATGGGCCAGCTTTCACCCGGACAGGAGCTCCTACTGGAAGATTCTGGCCCACCAAGTGGCTTAGATTCACCCAGTGACCTACTGCTAACCAAAGTCCGGCATAACTCGGGGTGGACTGTAGCTCCCAGGGAGGAGGGATAAATGAGGAAGCAATTCCCCGAGAGATGGGCTTTGGGGTCGGTGGATCGCTTTAGCTGCGGAATGTTCTCAGCAGGCTCGATGATGAGATAAGAGCTTCTATTTCATCCCTTAGAAATCAGAACCCAAATATACATATTTGAAGAAACTCAACTGGAAGTTTGGCCTTTAGGAAGTCTCGTCTGAGGAGAATTTCATTTTTTCCCTCCCTGAAGTGTATTTGAACTTGGATGGAGTGCACGATAACCAGTATGCACAGGGCAGGGGGTAACACATTTTTCTTGATTGGAACTCTCCGGCCCGAAAAGAAATATTAACCCCGAGGGCGCCATAACATCAGTTGGTACACTGCAGCGTGAGCAATGTGGGGCGGTCTGAGGATTCAGTAAATCAGGAGAAAGATGGGCCAGAATGCTGGGAAGACACATCACCTCCCCTTTGGGGTTTAGTGGCAGGTTGCTTGAAAGCAGACAGTGTGGGCTCTAGAAAATTTTTTTTTTCTGAGAATTGGGCGACAACAAAGAGCCTGCAAGGTAACATGGTAAATATCCACCCCTTTAAAGACTTACTGAAGGCACATCTCCTTTAAGCGGCCTTCCCTAAGTCCTCCTTTCCTCTTCTCCCACTCCCTTCTGCATCGCCCTGACTTGCTCCCTTGATTCATGCTCCCTCCCGGCTCCTCAGGCACTTATGCAGGTATCTGTAATTCATTTATACTAATGTCTGTCTCCCCGTCTAGACTGTAAGCTCTTTGTGGGCAGGGAAAGTGTCTGCTGATTGTTACATTGTCCTCTCTCAGGTGCTTAGTTAAGGAGAGCCAGAGAACTTGGAAGAGGTCTTAATGGGGCTGGCACAGAGAGAAGGACCCCGGGGGCTCTTTGGCCTGAGTTAACATCCCACCTCCTCGCAAACCCTGGATCGCCAGCTCCATTTCTGATGGGCTGGGGGGAGGGACGGAGAGCGCTCAATAAATTCGATTGGCAGACTATTGCTTACATCTACTGCCCTGGGTATCTGTGTAATTACACACCCACATGGACACGTTATCCACGTGAATACGTTACGCACATGGACACGTTACCCAGATGGACACGTTACGCACATGGACACGTTACCCACATGGACATGTTATTGGAGGGAGCATTGTTGGTCAACCCAGGGTGAGCTGTCAGCTCGGGGAATCAGGCACAGACTCATTATCTGGTCAGTGCCACTGGAAGCAACCCGGAAGGGGCCAGCACTCGGTTTCAGAGAAAAGTCCCAAGATGACCATTCCAGTTTGGAAGTTGTTCTGGGGTGGCGGTTCTGTCCCCACTCCCGTGGGCACCAGAAACTGCTCCCATTTTCGATCCACCCGAGGCCTGAGTTCCCCGCTCGGTGCGCGATGGCAGCCAGAAGGGACAGGGGTCGGTGGCGCAACCAAGATGGCGGCCCCACTCACTGCCCTCTCTCGGCAGGAACACACCGTGCCCTGCCCTGTTTTTCCTCTGATGATAATAATAATAATGGCATTTGTTAAGTGTTTACTGTGTGCCAGGCACTGTACTAAGCACTGGGATGGATACAAGCAAATCGGGTTGGACACAGTCCCTGTCTCACATGGGGCTCACCGTCTCAATCCCCATTTGACAGATGAGGCAACTGAGGCCCAGAGAAGTAAAGTGACTTGCCCAAGGTTACACTGCGGAGCCGGCAATAGAATCTATAAGCTTCTGACTCCCAGGCCTGTGCTCTCTCCACTTTGCCGTGCTGCTTCTCCTCTCACTGCTCTCCAGTTAGAATTTCGGTATAAGCTTTCGCTCGGGGTCCCAGTTACCCAGATCTGCCCCAGAGCACCCCATTTCGATGGATATCATTTGCATCTGCTTCTACATCCCTCCCCCGTTTAAATCTCAGTCCCGCAGAAACCGCAGGGAAAATCCTCCTCCCCTTCCCTCCCGTCGCCCCATCAGAAATGGAGCTGGCGATCCGGTGTTTACGAGGAGGTGGGACGTTGACTCGGGCCAAAGAGCCCCCGGGGTTCCTCTTCCCCGTGCCAACCCCAGCAAGATCTCTTCCGAGTTTTCTGGAGTCTCCTTAACTCTCTGGATGGAAACCCCAAATCTGGGCTCTGAAGAGAGTCAGATTTTTGTTAAGTTCAAAGACGTGACCCGCCCGGCTCAAAGCCGCCAGGGCCGATTGGAGGCCGCCCAGCCCTCCGTGCCTCTCCCCTTCTCCAGAGACAAGTCCACACAGCTGCTCGCCAAAGGGCGGGCAACAGTCCCGTCCGGCCCCCTCCCCTCCCCCAGGCTCCACTTTTCTCCCGGTTCGGTCAGTCGGTCCCACCGCCGCTCACACCCCCTTGGGCAGCCTGAAGCCCCCCGGTGAGGGGCGAGGGCTGGGAGAAGCCAGCAGCCCCTCTCCGGGATAGGCGACGCCGGGTTTTAGGGGGCCTCGGCGACAGGGAGAGGGTTGGATGCTCAAGGCCGTGGGCTCGGTCTCATCTGGAATTAGGATCGGGAAAGTGGCTTCACTGGGGCTTAAATCCGACCCCCACTCCAGGACCCCCAGCAGTCAGGTGAGAGGGGGAGGAAAACAATAAATAATAACAATGTTGGAATTTGTTAAGCGCTTCCTATGTGCAGAGCACTGTTCTAAGCGCTGGGGGAGATCCAGGGTAATCAGGTTGCCCCACGTGAGGCTCACAGACTTCATCCCCATTTTACAGGTGAGGGAACTGAGGCCCAGAGAAGTGAAGTGACTTGCCCACGGTCACCCAGCTGCCAAATGGCAGAGCCGGGATTCGAACCCAGGACCTCTGCCTCCCAAGCCCGGGCTCTTTCCGCTGAGCCACGCTGCTTCTCTAACAAGCGGGGTAGGGGATGGAGGGGGGACAAGGGGGGATGGGAAGAAGGGAGGAGGAGGGGGAGAGAGAAAGAGGGAGAGAGAAGAAAGAATGGCACATTTTGTATTTCACATTTTCCTCCAATCTGAAAAAAAATTGAAGTGCCTGCCTTCCACTATTACAAATTCCTTTAGGACAGAGATCATGTCTACTAATTCCAAGCTGTCCCGTCCCAAGCGCTCAGTACAATGTTCTGGCCTCGGATACTCTTAAGTCAGAGAGCAGAGAGGGGGAGAGGCGAGGGGAGATCCATTCATTCACTCAACGCTATTTTATTGAGCGCTTAGTGTGTGCAAAGCACTGTACTAAGCGCTTGGAATGGACAATTCGGCAACAGAGAGAGACAATCCCTAACCAACGACGGGCTCTAATGGGGCAGGAAGATCACTGAACGGATGATTTTATTCCAACCCGTCCCCCTGCCCCTTCTGGGGCTCCCTTCATTCATTCAATAGTATTTATTGAGCGCTTACTATGCGCAGAGCACGTACCAACTGGGTGGCCCCCATCCAGCCAATCGTACTAATTGAGCCTTTACTGTGTGCCGAGCGCTGTACTAAGCGCTAGGGAGAGTACACTTTAACAACGGTAGAACCACCAGCACGTCCTACGGGAGAGAGCAGGGGAGGCCTGGGCGTCCGAAGGTCACGGGTTCTAATCCCCGCTCCGCTGCCGGGTGACCTTGGGCAAGTCACTTCACTTCTCTGGGCCTCAGTTCCCTCCTCTGGAGAACGGGGATGAGGCCCGTGAGCCCCACGGGGGTAGAGTGTAAGGAGAGAAGCAGCGTGGCTCAGCGGAAAGAGCCCGGGCTTGGGAGTCAGAGGTCATGGGTTCGAATCTCGCCTCTGCCACTTGGCAGCTGGGTGACCGTGGGCAAGTCACTTCACTTCCTCTGGGCCTCGGTTCCCTCATCTGTAAAATGGGGGTGAAGGCTGTGAGCCTCACATGGGGCAACCTCATTCCCCCGTATCTCCCCCAGCGCTTCGAACAGTGCTCTGCACCTAGTAAGCGCTTAACAAATACCAACATTAAGTGCTTAACAAATACCAACATTATTATCATCATCTCCCCCAGCGCTTCGAACAGTGCTCTGCACCTAGTAAGCGCTTAACCAATACCAACATTATTATTATTATTATTAGAACAGTGCTCTGCACCTAGTAAGCGCTTAACCAATACCCACGTCATTATTATTATCTCCCCCAGCGCTTAGAACAGTGCTCTGCACCTAGTAAGCGCTTAACCAATACCAACATCATTATTATCATCTCCCCCAGCGCTTAGAACAGTGCTCTGCACCTAGTAAGCGCTTAACCAATACCAACATCATTATTATCATCTCCCCCAGCGCTTAGAACAGTGCTCAGCACAGAGTGAACGCTCAAGAAACACCAAGATCATTCTTATTATTATTTCTTCCCCGCCCCGGACAGGGGGACCGGACAGGGGGACCGGGAGCCCCCGGCTCGGCGCCGGGTCCGGCGGAGAGCGGAGCTGGGGCTCACCTGCAGGCCGAGCCCCCCGGGGGCATCGGGGCCGCCCACCAGCTTGCAGAAGAGGTCGGGGCGGCCTCGCTCCCCGCAGGTGGCGGTGGCCCACACCCGCGCTCCGCCCGCCAGGCTCCGGCCGGGGGCTCGGGCCGGGGGCGCCGCGGGCACCGCGGGCACAGCGGGCGGCGGCGGCAGCAGAAGCAGCAGCAGAAGCAGAAGCGGCAGCGGCAGGAGCCTCATCCCGCCGCGGAGAGGCCGGCGGGCTCCGGACGGCTGCCTCTGCCCGCCGCCCGCACCCCCACGTGCACCCCGGGACACGCCCCCCGCCGCCCATTGGCCGGCTCTGGGCCCCGCCCACCCCGCGGCCCCGGGCCCCGCCCCTCCCGCCTACCGGGCCCCGCCCCTCCTCGTTCATTGGCCGACACCGGGCCCCGCCCACCTCCTCCTCGCCCGAGGCCCCGCCCCTCCCGACCACCTCGTGGCTCCGGGCCCCGCCCGGCCCCGCCCCCTCGTACGATCGAGACCACGCCCTCCTCTTTCATTGGCCGACACCGGGCCCGCCCACCTCGTTGACCCGCCCCCGGGCCCCGCCCCCTCCCGCCTACCGGGCCCCTCCCTCCTCGTTGATTGATCGACACCAGACCCCGCCCACCGCGTTGCTCCAGGCCCCGCCCCTCCGTTCGACCTCGTGACTTTCGGTCCCGCCCCGCCCCGCCCCTCCTGCACAGCAGGCCCCGCCCTCCTCGTTCATTGGTTGACGACAGGCCCCGCCCGCCTCCTGCCCCGCCCCTCCAGACGACCTCGTGGCTCTAGGATCCTCCTGGCCCCGCCCCCTGCCCAGCAGGCCCCGCCCCCTCGTTCATTGGCTGGCACCAGGCCCCGCCCCTCCGTTCGACCTCGTGCCTCTCGTGCCCGCCCAGCCCCGCCCCCTCCTGTGCAGCAGGCCCGCCCTCCTCGTTCATTGGCTGACACCAAGCCCCGCCCACCGCTTTGGCCGCAGGCCCCGCCCTCCTCGTTCATTGGCTGCCGCTAGGCCCCGCCCACCGCCTTGACCCAGGCCCCGCCCCTCCATTAGATCTCGTGCCTCTCGGCCCCGCCCGGCCCCGCCCCCTCTTGCACAGCAGGCCCCGCCCTCCTCGTTCATTGGCTGACACCAGGCTACGCCTCTCTCGTGCGCCCCGGCTCCGCCCCCTAGCCCCGCCCCTCCAACCAATCAGATCCCACCCGCTCGTGACGTCAGGCCCCGCCCCCGTCTGCACACCAGGCCCCGCCCATCTCATTCATTCATTCATTCATTCATTCATTCATTCCATCCTATCTCTTGAGCGCTTACTGTGTACAGAGCACTGTACTCAGCGCTTGGCCGGGTAATAATAATATAATGTTGGTATTTGTTAAGCGCTTACTCTGTGCAGAGCACTGTTCTAAGCACTGGGGTAGATACAGGGCCATCAGGTTGTCCCACGTGAGGCGCCCAGTCTTCATCCCCATTTTACAGATGAGGGAACTGAGGCCCAGAGAAGTGAAGTGACTTGCCCACAGTCACCCAGCTGACAAGTGTCACAGTCGGAATTCGAACCCATGACCTCTGACTCCCAAGCCCGGGCTCTTTCCACTGAGCAATCGAGACCGTCCCGGCCCACAACGGGCTCACAGTCCAGAAGGGAGGGGGAGACAGACACCCAAACAAAAAAACAGGCATCAGCAGCATCGTTATCAATAAATAGAATTATAGATTTATACACATCATTAATAAAAATAAATAGGATTCTCCCGATAAACATGTACTTAGGCACCCAAGTGGATTGTGCTTTCTGAGCGCTTAGTACAGTGCTCTGCACACAGTAAGCGCTCAGTAAATAGGACTGAATGATAGAGCAATAGGGAGGGGGCTAGGGCAAAGGGAGAGAGTGGGGGCGATGGGGAGGGGAAGGGGAGCAGAGAAAAAGGGGGGGCTTAGTCTGGGAACACACCAGGCCCTGCCCAGCCCCTCCTCGCCCACCAGCCCCCGTCCCTCCTGCCCACTTTGCGCACACCTTGGCACTCGATCCCCTCGCCCCCTCCTACCTCACCTCGCTATTCTCCTACTACGACCCAGGCCGCACCCTCTGCTCCTCGATGCCAACCTTCTCACTCTACCTCCATCTCATCTACCTCACCACCAACCTCTTGCCCTCATCCTGCCCCCGACCTGGAAGGCCCTCCCTCCTCATATCCACCAGACAGTGCGCTTAGAACAGTGCTTTGCGCATAGTAAGCGCTTAACAAATACCATAATTCATTTATTTATTTATTTTATTTCGGTGAGGTATGCCGGACAGAGAAAACGGGGCCTAATTTATTGCCGTTGTTCCTGCCTGTCTGTCTCCCCAGCTTAGACCGTAAGCCCGTCAAAGGGCAGGGACTGTCTCTATCTCTTACCGATTTGTACTAGTAAGCGCTCAATAAATACTATTGAATGAATGAATGAATGACTCTCTCGCTCTTCAAAGTCTTATTGAAGGCACACCTCTTCCGAGAGGCCTTCCCTGACTGAGACCTCCTTTCCTCTTCTCTCGCTCCCTTCTGCGCCGCCCTGATTCGCTCCCGTTGTTCATCCCCTCTCCCAGCCCCACAGCACTTATGTCCATATCTCTAATTTATACTAATTTATACTAATGCCCATCTCCCCCTCTAGACTGTAAACTCGTTGTGGGCAGGGAATGTACTCTCTTAAGCATTTAGTAGAGTGCTCTGCTGACAGTGAGTACTCAAAAAGTAGGAATGATTGATTGATGTCTGTCTCCCCACCTCTATAATAATGTTGGTATTTGTTAAGCGCTTACTATGTGCCGAGCACTGTTCTAAGCGCTGGGGTAGACATAGGAGAATCAGGTTTGTCCCACGTGGGGCTCACAGTCTTAATCCCCATTTTACAGATGAGGGAACTGAGGCACAGAGAAGTTAAGTGACTTGCCCACAGTCACACAGCCGACAAGTGGCAGAGCTGGGATTCGAACTCATGAGCCCTGACTCCAAAGCCCGTGCTCTTTCCACTGAGCCATGCTGCTTCTCCATCTCTAGACTTTGAGCTTGCTGTGGGCAGGGCATGGCACCATTTACTGTGGTATTGTCCTCTCCTAAGTGCTTAGTATAGTGCTCTGCACACAGTAAGCGCCGCTCAATAAATACAATTGAATGAATGAATGAATGAATCTCAGCAGGGCCGGTCCCGGAGGTGACCCGCGGCGGACCCCCTCGGGGCAGGGCGTCTGGGCTGTCGAGCCCCAGATCTAAATGGCGGGCCCAGAAACCGAGCCCAGAAGCAATCAGGGTTGGCACATCCTTCTAATACCTCTGGACTGACTCACGCCGAGCTCGGCACCTCAGGCCCTTGGGCCAGGAGAGCTACGTGCCACTCTTGAGCAACAGGGATTTCCCCAGAGGGAAGTGCCAGGGCATGTCTGCCCCAGCATTTTGACTTCAGCTTGCAAAGCCAGATTCTTCCTCTTAGGCCAATGGGAATAATTTTCTGCCCTGACCTCCTGGGAAGGGGCTGACAGCTTTCTTTCCTGAAGCGGTATGGTGTGGCGGACAGAGCACGGGCCGGGGAGTCAGAAGGTCAGGGGTTCTCAACCCCAGCTCCGCCCCTTGCCTGCTGTGTCACCTTGGGCAGGTCGTTTCACTTCTCTGGGCCTCAGTTACCACATCTGGAAAATGGGGATTGAGACCGCAAGCCCCACATGTATCCAACCTGATTTGCTTGTAATCACCCCAGTGCTCAGTACAATGTCTGGCACATAGTAAGCGCTTAATTTTTTTTCTTACAATATCACAGAATTAGCGGACACCTTCCCTGCCCGTAACGAGTTTACAGTCTAGAGGAAAATGTTCCCGACTATTAACTCACAACTACCGATCCAATCCCTCTGTTGCTGAAAGTAGTTCAGAAGTACAAAGGTTTTTGTGTGTTTGCTTTTCTGATGGTATTTGTTAAGCACTTACTATGTGCCAGGCACTCTTCCAAGCACTGGGGTAGATACAGTGTAATCGGGTTGGACACAGTCCATGTCCTGCATGGAACTCATAATCTTGACTCCCATTTTACAGATTAGGGTAAACCGAGGCCCAAAGTACTCAAATGACTCGCTCAAATGACTCGCCCGAGCTCACCCAGCAGAGAGGTGACAGAGCCCGGTTTAGAGCCAATGTCCTTCTGACTCCCAGGTCCGTGCTTTATCAACGAGTGCCAGTGTTGTTTTAAACCTGCTTCTCCCCAAAAATGCTGGGCTGGGTCGGGCTTGTGGAGGGAAGGCAGCAGAGGGTGACATGGATGGGTGCTCCCTTATTTACCAGTGGTGACATGTGGTCAGTGCTTACTATGTGCCAAGCACTGTATCAAGCCCTGGGGTGAATGCAAGATAATAATGGTGGATAGAGTCCCTGTCCCACATACAGCTCACGATCTAGGTAGAAGGCAAGATAGCTATAAAATCCCCATTTAATGGATGAGGCTATGGAGGCTGTTGCGGACCGCCTCAAGATGGTGCGGACCGCCTCGGGATGGTGATGGTGAGGCCAGCCTCAAGCCGCGTCATGGGACCTGCGCCATGTGAACTGTAAAATGGCTGCGCCACTGCCTGCGCCATGTGGACTGTAAAATGGCCACACCATGTGAAACTCCTCCACCATGCGCCACTTCAAACCTCACGCGCCACTCTCGCGCGGGCCGGTCGGGTGTCACGGGATCGTGAAAGTGCTTACTGATTGACTACTGTTACTACGTGTGCCTAGCCCCGATTGGGCGCCCTGCACCGGCGTGGGGTTCCGCCGTACCAATAAAGCTGGCAGGGCAGCCCGGGAGCAGGGCGCTGCGGTCACTCAGACGCCCACCGGGGTGAACGGGCCGCTCGCCGCTTTCCTACTGTCTCGTTCTTTGACCCTGTTCTCTCGGAGTCTTTCGTCTCTTCATCGACTAAACGAACCCTTCCTAATTTGTCTAATTTTTGTCGTTAACGGTTTTGGCAACCACGAAGGGACCCTGTCATGTTGATTGACTGATTCCGCACGAAGGAACATGGGTCGGGGAGTTATCCCCGCTCTGACGAACGCCTACTAGGGAAAAACCGCGGTTACTGATAAGCCCAAACCCCGCTTTTAGGGAAGCCCTGGTAGTCCTTCAGTGGGGAGGCTCCTAAATTTAAATTTTGGTGTAACGTCGAGGGTTGAGGACCCGGGCGGACGTTGGGAAAACTCCTGCGCAGGTGGAGTCGAGGGGGGTCACGGACCCTGGCCGACATTGAATACTGAGAGCCCCAGTGCGGCTGTCCAGTGGGACTGTCCAAGCGTCCTCATTGGTAGGGCTGTCTGGACAAAATGGGGAGTAGTCACCCTGAGCCGCATCGCTGCTTTGCCCGTGTTTTGGAATCATGGAACACGGGTTGCCTTCCCCAAGAGAAAAAGAGAGAAACAGAGAAAAAGGAAGAGATTTAAAAAAAAAAAAAAGGGAGTGACCAAGGCGAAACTAATTTGGTGCTGCCCAGACTGGGAACTTGTAACCGATGAAAAGCGTCTTTATTTTTGGGCAGAGGGGGGTACTTTTGACCCCTCGGCCCTAGAATCGCTTCTTGCCTTTCTCCCCCCTCGTAACTTTCCTCAGGCCCGCCGACGGCCCCGCTATCCCGGCTCTCCTGTCTCTTGGACCCTCGGGCCCGAATTTTCCACGTGGAGCGTGTTGTGGCGTGGCTTTGTTTCGGTCCTTGGGATGAACCCGATGATCCGTTGGATTAATTACCAGAACGAGTCGAGTGGCACTGAGAGGGCTTTCCACACCTTTGCTGCTGCGGTGTGCTCTCCCCTCTGCTGGCCCCAGGCGCCCGGGGCTTGTCCCAGGAATGGTGGGACTGGCTGCTCAACTCCTGGGGGCATGGAACTCTTCTCTTTTGTCTTTCTTTTTCTCTTCCTTGCTGTGTAGTCGCAGCCTCTGAATTTTGGGGTGAGATTAAGATGGGGTCTAAAGAGAACTCATCTGGCATTCCACCTTCTCACTGTGCCCAGAGTTCTTTTTGTTTAAAAGATCCACTGTTGATAGGGCTATTCGTTCAATATTGTCATTAAAAAGGTTTGGGAAAAAAAAGGCAAAACAAATCACGAGCTTTATGGGGGTTTTGAGGATAAAAGCCCCTTTCACTTCAATAACTACCCTTTGGTTCACATTTTGTTGTTGCAAATAGGCATTGAGCTCAGGAAGAATTGAAAAAAACACCACATTTCTATTAACTAATCTCTGTCCAGGAAAGTAGAAAAACTTCCCTTTTAGAACAGTTCATCTTTCTCAGGAAATGCAGTATTAACAAGATTAGAAAACAGGTATGTGACCTATGACTAAAGGTTCCTTGAGTAAAGGTTCTTTTCCAATGGGTTTAGGTACCAGGCCACCCCTTAGGAGTTCATCGTTCCCCTTTCCCCTAACTTGGTGGAGGGTAAATATGCTCAAAAGAAAGTGACTTAATTTTCTTCTTCATAACTTAGAGGAAAACTATGTAACAATTTGAAATATTCACAAAGATTTTAGAACCAAAATCTGTACATGATCCTTGCCTTTTGAATTCATCCTTACTTTCCCCTGGCATGAGTCTCCTTAGAAGAAGGATGTTTTGGGGTCCAGAAAATATACCAGAAAATAAGACAGTCAAATGTTGTCTCTTTGGTGCACCCCAGTTTAAAGAACTTTAAAGAACAATTCTGTGCTTAATAACAAAGCTAGCAGAATTTAATGTCTATATTTTGTAATAGGTAATCCAGTGGTAGTAGTTGACGGCATAGAACCTTGGTTTTGTCTGTTTTTTTTTTTAATCCCACTGTTAATATACTTGTAACTGTAACTGTGATGCTGGAAGTTTGGTTTGGGTTTTTTGTAAGTTCAATTCAGGTGCCAAATGGAACTTTATCCTAAGCAATGGGACTAAGAAAAGTATAAGGGATTTTTAAATGTACATAAGTCTGATAAGCGAATCTAGGAAAACAGTGGGGTGAAATTGGAATTGCAGAATCTTATCATTTGACCTACCAAATTTCCTACCCACATGGTTGTAAGGAATCTGTGTTTGTGTTGTTTTTGTTTCCTCTTTGTACCAAACTAATTGAATGTAAATGATCCAAGCTTTACAACCTTGGAAGTATAGTTGATTGAAATTGTATAGCTTTTTAAAGGTGCAGTTTCTTCAAGTTGTTTGCATAGCAAAATGTTCACTTCCCAGGAAGAGGTTGTGTACTGTCCTTAGTGGAATATTCACAAGGAGAAACTGCATTTGGATTAAGCATTACTGTAAATTTGAAATGTATAGTCTTGCCACAGAGCGTTTAGTTTAATCTAAACAAACTTCATGTGGTGGTGTTGGGAAAAATTCTTGAAATGTAAAGCTGGACAGTTCTTGAAAGGCAAAGATGGGTATCCTAACCTGCAATACTTTGTAGTTGTACAAAAAGCTGTTTGGGAAGAGAGGTTTGGAAGTATCCATGTGTGTGGGTATGCTTTCTGATAAGGTGAGTTCAGCAATTCTGTCTTTAAGGCGGGGTAAGGTATTCCATTATTCCTGGGAGCGGTAGGTTTCTGTCACTCCTGGATCCCTGAATTCGGCCTTCTCACCAAACCCTTATATGTCCTTCTGACAGCAGGGACCCCAGAGCCCCTCCCGTGGGATGCCGAGACCCGACAAGCTTTCCATCATTTACATTCCGCATTAGGAACTGCCCCTGCCCTTGGGCTCCCTGATTATTCAAAACCTTTCTACCTGTTCGTCCATGAGCGAGTTGGGGTGGCGTGTGGGGTCCTCTGCCAGTACCTTGGCCCTTCCCTTCGTCCGGTGGCACACTATTCCCTACAGTTGGATCCCGTTATTCAGGCTCACGTCCCCTGTATCCGTTGCATTGCAGCTGCCTGTAATATCCTTGATCACGCCCAGGATTTGCTTCTTGGCCACCGGGTCATCCTACGTGCCCCGTACGACATTGTAGCCCTTCTTCGTTCCCTGACCACATAGGCATTATCCGCTGTCCATATGACTCATTACAAGCTCACCTAGATTGGTAACCCCACTGTCACTGTGGAGCGCTGCGGTGCTTTAAACCCCGCCACCCTACTGGGAGCTGGGTCGGTAGACCCAGTGGTTCCAGCTGAGGGACCACATGATTGCGTCCAGGTTGCTTCAACAGTGGCCATGGCCCGGCCGGACTTAACGGACGTTCCTCCCCCGGACCCTGACCTTGAGCTCTTCACGGTGGTTCCTCCTACGTGGAGGATGGGGTCCGGTTCTCCGGGGCCGCAGTTGTTACCTCCACGGGCACCCTCTGATCGACCACCTTACTTCCTCCCTATAGCGCTCAGGCTGCAGAACTAGTCACTCTTACTCGGGCGCTCCTTTTGGGGGCAGGCCACCTTGTGAATATCTACACGGACTCTCGCTATGCCTTTAGAGTTTGCCATGCCACTGGGGCCCTTTGGCGAGCCTGTGGTTATGTCACTTCAGCTGGATGGCCTATTGCCCACATCAACCACATCGCGGGGCTGCTTCCGGCTCTGGCAGAACCTGCTGCAGTGGCCGTCACCCACGTCCGGTCTCACACAGGGTCCCGAGATGCTATCAGCCTGGGTAATGCCAGGGCACACCACGCCGCTAGGGCGGGTGCTCGGGACCCTGTCCGAGACCAAACGGTAGCTTGATGCAGATGCGACCCTGTTGACTACCGCCCCGCCTGTTACAGCACTCCTACTGCTGAGGAGAAGGTCTTGTGGTGGACCAAGTATGAGGCTACCCAGCGGGGTGGGTACTTCTGGGTCCCTGACGGCAGCCCCGTCCTCTCCCGTTCAGCCCTGTTCACTGTTTGTCAGTTGATCCACAAGTCTTCCCATTTTGGGGCTGGGGCCTTAGCCGAGAAGATTCTCCATTACTGGTTTGCCCTGGCATTCACCCGGTGGCACGTCGAGTCACAGGGACATGTCCCATCTGTCGTTCGTTTAATCAGTTCCGTCCTCTGGTTCCACCCCGTGCAGGGCAGCCCTGGGTTCATCTCCCTTTTGAGGGGCTCCAAATTGATTTAATTACCCTTCCCCGAACTGAGGGCTTCCGCCATGCCCTGGTTATTGTGGACCACCTGACGGGCTGGGTTGAGGCTTTCCCCACAAGGACCTGTACTGTCCTCGAGGTTGTTCGTATTCTCTCTTAACCACTTTCTCTGCAGTTCGTGTTGCCAAGTGCTCGGTGTGGATCCATCATTCGTAGGTGAAAGCAGCTGTTGTGGACGTCCCTGAAATGGTTCCCAGAGGACCTGAGCCGTCGCCTCCCGCGCTGACGGCCGCCCCGTGCCTTCCTTCAAAGCCTCTGTTCCCGCAGGCCACCCGTGTTCCACCTCTACGGCTTCGTCGATCCTCATCTGAATGGGCTGCGCTTCCTTGACTGCCCTGGTTGTATATATTTTTTTGTGTGTTTTCCTGGTTGTGTCTTCTTCAGGGTGCTCCAGGGTGGGTTACAGATTCCGGCTGCTTGCCCATCCTCGCCCCAATAACAGCTAGGATCCCTGGTGCATCTCTCGGGGGCCTCTTAGCCCCTAGGATGCAGAGGGGGGACTGTTGCGGACCGCCTCAAGATGGTGATGGTGAGGCCAGCCTGAAGCCTGCGTCATGGGACCTGCGCCATGTGAACTGTAAAATGCCTGCGCCATTGCCTGCGCCATGTGGACTGTAAAATGGCCACGCCATGTGAAACTCCTCTACCACGTGCCACTTCAAACCTCGCGCGCCACTCTCGCACGGGCCGGTCGGGTGTCACGGGATCGTGAAAGTGCTTACTGATTGACTACCATTACTACATGTGCCTAGCCCCGATTGGGCGCCCTGCGCCAGCGTGGGGTTTCGCCATACCAAAAAAGCTGGCAGGGCAGCCCGGGATCGGGGTACTGCGGTCACTCGGATGCCCACCAGGGTGAAGGGGCTGCTCGCTGCTTTCCTACTGTCCCCTTCCTTGACCCCATTCTCTCGGAGTCTTTCGTCTCTTCATCGACTAAACGAACCCTTCCTAATCTGTCTAATTTTTGTCGATAACAAGGCCCAGGGAAGTTAAGTATGTTAACTTGTAAAGTTAACATACTTATGAAGGGAAGTTAATTTATGAAGGCAGACGTGTCAGATCTGGATTAGAACCCAGCACTTAGTACAGTGCCTGGCACATAGTAAGCACTGGCTTAACAAATACCATCATCATTATTATTACTATTATTATCACTATTTGGAGATGCAAATGGCCATTTTATAGCATCACCCTAGGCTGGGTTCCATAAAAAACAGGAACAGCACTTCAGAAATTTTAGGCCCCAAATTCACACCCAGAGAGTCAAGCTTTCTCTCAGTACTTTTCCTTCTGCCAGTTCAAATTTCCACCCAATTTTCCCTTCCTTCTCAGCCAATCAATCAGCTGTATTTATTGAGCCCTTATCGAGTGCAGAGCATTGAACTAAGTGCTTGGATGGAGACAAGCAAATCGGGTTGGACACAGTCACTGTCCCACATGTGGCTCACAATCTTAATCCCCATTTTACAGATGAGGTTACTGGGCCCAGAGAATAATGTTGGTATTTGTTGGTATTTGTTAAGCGCTTACTATGTGCCGAGCACTGTTCTAAGCACTGGGGTAGACACAGGGGAATCAGGTTGTCCCACGTGGGGCTCACAGTCTTAATCCCCATTTTACAGATGAGGTAACTGAGGCACCGAGAAGTGAAGTGACTTGCCCAAAGTCACACAGCTGATTAGTGGCTGAGCTGGGATTCGAACCCATGACCTCTGACTCCGAAGCCCGTGCTCTTTCCACTGAGCCACGCTGCTTCTCTAAGAAGTGAAGTGAAGTGAAGCGCCTTGCCCAAGGTCACAAAACAGACATGTGGCGGAGCTGGGATTAGAACCCAGCTCCTTCTGACTCCCAGGCCTGGACTCTCTCCACTAGACCACGTTTTGTAATAGCTATTTGCATGCCAGAAGAGGTGAGATATTGTGTCTTGGGATCAGACACGTTTAGATGCCTTGGGAGAGTTTGAGGTAAGGAATTTGGATGAATTTGGCTCAGTAGCAGACTTCATTAGAAGCAAAGAAGAGAAATTCCATAAAGAGAAGGGCAGAGCCTCTCTCAAATTGCTCAAATGATATTTGAGGCTTTCCCCAGTTTATTCCCACTTTCCCAAGTTGCGTCAACCTACTAGCCATCCTTAGCATTTATGTACCTAGACTTGCACTCAGTACTTCCAGGCGAATTGCTTTGTAAACCAGGGTTCTGTAAAATTCTACTCATTGCTGAGCTCCTGCTCACACCATCCCACCTGCCCCTTAAGACCTGGCAGACCACCGCTCCAGCCGGCAGACCGCTGTTCTCCCTACCTTTGAAGTCCTCCCTGATTATTCTCTCATAATACTTGGGATCGACATTTTGATGGTAATGATAATCATTTATCCATTTTTATCCCCCACCTGCCATGTCAGTCCTTCTGGGTCTCCTAAGCACTTAAGTACTCACAAACTACACT
Source organism: Ornithorhynchus anatinus (assembly GCF_004115215.2). Classification (NCBI taxonomy): domain Eukaryota; kingdom Metazoa; phylum Chordata; class Mammalia; order Monotremata; family Ornithorhynchidae; genus Ornithorhynchus; species Ornithorhynchus anatinus. The sequence continues at coordinate 20,822,385 of NC_041734.1, forward strand.
TATGTACATCTATTTGTAGTCTATTATTTCCTCCTATGTGCCATTTCTGAAATAATGTCTGTCTACCCCACTAGACTGTCAGCTCCTTAAGGGTAGTTATCATGACTTCTAACTCTTTTCTCTCCCAAATGCTTAATACAGTGCTCTGCACACTGTAAGCACTCAATTCATTACTTCAATCAGTCCATCGTAGTTACTGAGCGGTTACTAGTTGCAAAGCATTAGAGCAATAGAACAATAAACAGACACATTCTTTGCCCTCCACCAGCTTGCATAGATACCATTGATTGTGGAGATTCTACATTCTCCACTTATTTATTCACTTATTTACTCATCTGTACACTTGTTCTTCCCCTCTCAGGGTGGCACCTGGAGAGTTTCCAGTACTCTACCAGTCTCAGCTACAAGAGGGAGAGTCAAGCACAGTCCTGTCCATTCCATTCCTAGCTTGGCCAGTGGCTAGCGAGTGGAAGGCAATCTGCTACAAGTCAAAACTCACCTGTGCCGGGCAGCAGCGGCACGGGAGAGAGTCGAGGGTGGAGACTCGAGTTTACTGCGCAGAAGGCGGCGATGGTAAACCGTTTCTGTATTTTTACGAAGAAAGCTCTCTGGATCCACTACCGGAAGGATTGCAGATGGAGAGCGGAGCATTCTGGAAGAGACGTATCCATGTTGCCGCTCTGGGTCGGAAACGACTCGACGGCGTAAGGCAAGACGAGACTTTTTCTTTCAAGTTATATCCTTGTTCTTTATGGCTGCCTGCCCCCCTCATTAGATTATAAACTCCTTAAAGGCAGGGACTGTGTCTTCTTGTTTTATTGTACTTTCCCAACTACTTAGTACAGTGCAGCGTACACGGAAAGATTTCTGAAAATAATAATAATAATAATTATGGTATTTGTTAAGCGCTTACTATGTGCAGAGCACTGTTCTAAGTAATGGAGTAGATACAAGGTAATCAGGTTGTCCCACGTGGACCTCACAGTCTTAATCCCCATTTTACAGATGAGGGAACCGAGGCACAGAGAAGATAAGTGGCTTGCACAAGGTCACAAAGCAGACAAGTGAAGGACCCGGGATTAGAACCCACAACCTCTGACTCCCAAACCTGTGCTCTTTCCACTAAGCCGCGTTGCTTCTTAACCAAATACTCTTGGTTGATTACTACACACCCTAGAGAGGGGAAGGTTGAGGGTGTGGGTAAGCCATTCTCTACCTCCACTGACGGAACCAGAGGAAATTTGCAGCATGAGGGATTTAGGTTAAACCTAAGGGGAAGTTTCCCAGCATTGAAGAGTTGTTAAACACTGGAAAATTATGGAAGGATGTTAGGGAGTCCTTGCTTCTACTGAAACCTTTAAAACCAAAAAGCTGCTGGATATCTTGAGAGTTGTCCTACCTGGTGGCAGGGGGTTGGCCCGGATGACCTCCCAAGGCCCCCGCTGTCCCCAGGCAACTGTGAATCTATGAGGCGTTGGCATCCAGTTCGAACCCAGATGAGAAGGCAAAGTGTATGAAAAGAGAGAATTCTGCCCCCCTTCCGCCCTTCCCACCCAAGAGGCAAGATGTAGCCTGCATGGCTCTAACCACCCTAAGGGAAGTGATCGAGCCCAGTTTGGGCAACTCAGCAGAAAAACTACATTCTCAAAGACTAAAATTAGCCCAGTTTGCTCCACCAGCACCTCAGCTGAACTCTGTCCTAGGGAGACAAAACTGCGGGAGCCAGGAGCAGGGGGGAAATGGTTGGTTTCACAACACGAACCGAACATGGAACTACTGTCTTGTGAAACAGGAGGGTCACGGGAAGCGTTAGCCACCTATGCATCAAGGATATTCACTGAGTACTTACTACATGCAGAGCACTGTGCAAAACACGTGGGAAAGTACAATACAACAGAGTTTGCAGACAAGAACTTGACAGTCTAGTGGAGGAGACAGACAACAAAATGAATTACAATTAAGGGACGTAGTGGAGTATGAAGAGATGTACATAAGTGCCACGAGGCTAGGGTTGGGATGGTATGAAAGCGCTCGAGGGACTAAAATGGGAGTGATGGGGCGGGTGTCCGGGGAAGGGCCAGCAGGAGATGAAGAGAGCAAGGATTGTCAGCCACTTTGACTGGGGAAAAGGATGACTTGGCTGCCGCCTCTCATGGCCGGATGACATTTCCCGTGGATCAGTCAAAAGGTAAAGCACATGAAAGTACTGACATGTACCTGGGTCGCTCAATTCAAGGTCATGGGAGAGGAGGGGTTAAAGCTCTCAGTATCTACACGGATCTTTTGGAGAGCAAATGGGCATTTATGTCCTCAGCTGATGAGGCAGTGAGACACTGAAGTGGAAAGAAGATTGTTTTTCAGAAAATGATGCCAGGAGTCAGCCAGAGAAATAGATGGAGAGCTGTTTTCGCAGTTGCAGAAAGATCCATAGTTTCTGGAAAGATCCAAAGGAATTGGAGTTCCGATGGCTGTTCTGGGCAGGCCAGGCTGCAGACAGTTGGTCCTTCAGGGATGCCCAAGGCAGGGGCAACAGAAAACCTGCGATCCACTCAAGATGGCTGCCACGCAGGGGCCGAGTCCCCACCATTCCCCTCTGCTGCTGTTGTGCATGTGTGGTGGTCATATTTGTTTGGTGAACTTCCTCCCCTCTCCTGCTGTCTCCAGAAATAAAACTGCCTCGCCATATGGTTGGTTTGTTTTCCATTTTATCTTTATTTGGGCAGCCAGACAGGGAGGCAGAGTTAAATGGCACGGTGCCCTGGGCAGGTGGTGAAGGGAAGCGGTTGGAGGAGTGGATGAGAGGCGGAGCCCAGGGTAGTGAGTGGCAAGGGATGCAAGTAGCCAAAGCCTGGTCCAAACCCCAGCCCCGGAAACCCGGCACCGAGGAGTTCATGAAGCCCAGAGGAAACCCCATCTCTGCGCATCTAGATCTACCTCAGGTGCTAACTCATCCGGCCTTGATTATTGTATCAGCCTCCTCGCCTCCTGTCTCTCTCCACTCCAGTCCATACTTCACTCTGCTGCCTGGATCATTTTTCTATAAAAACCGTTCAGACCATGTTTCCCCACTCCTCAAGAACTTCCGGTGGTTGCCCATCCACCTCTATGTCAAACAGAAACTCTTCACCCCTGGCTTTAAAGCAGTCCTTCACCTCTCCCCTTCCTACTTCACCTCACTACTCTCCCACCACAACTCAGCCTGCATCCTTTGCTCCTCTAAAGCCAAGCTTCTCACTGTTCCTCAATCTCGTCCATCTCCCCACCGACCTCTTGCCCACATCCAGATGGGGAGGGGGACCAGGGAAGTTTCGGTAGGAGTCGAAGCCATGGAGAGCAGGGATGGTCAGCCGAGTTGATGCGGGGAAAGGGAAGGCTTGGGCTCAGTCTCTCCTCAGGGCCGGCGGGTGTTTTCTGGAACTGAGTGGATACAGGGCTGAAGTCTACAGAATCATGAAGGCTAAGGACCTAATAATAATAATAATGGAATTTGTTAGGCACTTAATACATGCCAGGCACTGTACTAAGCTCTGGGGTGGAAGCAAGCCGATTGGTTTGGTCACAGTCCCCGTCCCCCATGAGGTTCACGGTCTCAATCCTCCTTTTACAGATGAGGGAACTGAGGCCCAGAGAAGTGAAGTTTCTTGCCCAAGGTCACACAGTAGACAAGTGGTGGAGCCTGGATTAGAACCCATGAGAAGCAGCTTGGCCTAGTGGCAAGAGCACAGGCTTGGGAGTCAGATGGCGTGTGTTCTCTGCTGCTGTTTCATCAAAAATTTCATCCCAAAATTTAAAATTAGTTTAATTTAGTCTTTTGGGAAGGACTAGTGTTTGTTCTTCCTGGGGACAGTCAAAAGGTTTTGGATTTAAAATTCATAAGAAGGCAAGTCATTCGTTCAACCCAGGGCAAGCAACAAAGAGAACTTAATATGCAGTATGTTATAGAATAAACTGAGTCCTGTGCGAATTTACAGAATCTAATAGTCACTGGGAGTTTAAAAATAAGAAGACCAGCCATCAAGGTATCTAGTGCTCTGTGTGTGTGTGTGTGTGTGTGTGTGTGTGTGCGTGTGTGTATGTGCAGGTGCATGTGTATGTCACATCTGTGGTATTTCTTGAGTACTTACTGTGCAGGGCAATCAATCAGTTGGTACTTACTGAGCACTTATGATGTGCACTGCACTGTACTAAGCGCTTGGGAGAGTACAGAGTTGGGAAACACGTTCCCTGCCCACAAGGAGCTAACAATCTAGCAGGGGACACACACAGATGTTAGTAGAAATAAATAATCAATACTGTCTAATGAATGGCTATGTCCATAAGGGCTGTGGGGCTGTGTGTATCTAAGAGAGAGACAGAGGGAAAGAAACCAAGAAGCCCCCCGTGATGGTAGGGAGTGGTTGGGGGGCGGTGGTCGGTCCCAGGCCCGGAGGGAGCATGTGCGGCCCTGTCTTGTCCTGCCCTGTCCCCGGCTGTCCACTAGCTCACTGGCCCGGCCCACAGCTGCAGGATTGCTCTTGGAGCACTGACCAGTGAGCCTCCTGCAGCATCAGTGCCCAGAGGACTGGCTGGGAGCAGGAGAGGCCGCAGCTGGAGGAGGAAGAGGAGGAAGAGGAGGAGGAGGAAAGGAGGAGGGGAAGGATGAGGAATAGGAAAAGGAGGAGGAGGAAGAGGAAGAGGAGGAGAAGGAGGAGAAAGGAGGAGGAGGGGGAGGAGGAGGAAAGGAGGAAGAGAAGGAAGAGGAATAAGAGAAGGAGGAGGAGGAGGAGGAGAAGGAGAAAGGAGGAGGAGGGGGAGGAAGAGGAGGAGGAAAGGAGGAGAAGAAGGAAAAGGAATAGGAGAAGGAGGAGGAGGAGAAGGGAGAGGAGGAGGAAGAAGGGGAGGAGGAGGAGGAAGAGGAGATGGAAGAGGAGGGAGAAGAGAAGGAGGAGGAGAAGGGAGATGAGGGAGAGGAGGAGGGAAGCAGGAGGAAAGGAGGAGAAGGAGGAGGAAGAAGAGGGAGAGGAGGAGAAGGAGGAAAAAGAGGAGAAGGAAGAGGAGAAGGAAAAGGAGGAGGAGGAGGGGCAGGAGGAAATGAGTGGGAGGAGGAGAAGGAGGAGGAGAAGAGAGAAGAGGAGGAAAAGGAGGAGGAGGAGCAGGAGGAAAGGAGGAGAGGAGGGGGAGAAGGAGGAGGAGAAGGGAGACGAGGAGGAAAAGGAGGAGGAAGAGGAGGAGGAAGAGGAGGAAAAGGAGGAGAAGGGAGAGGAGGAGGAAAGGGAGGAAGAGCGGGAGGAAAGGAGGAGGAGAAGGGAGAGGAGGAGAAAGAGGAGAGGGGAGGAAGAGGAGGAGGAGCAGGAGGAAAGGAGGAGAGGAGGAGGAGGAGGGAAAGGAGGAGGGAGGAGAGGAGAAGGAAGAGGAGGGAGAGAAGGAGGAGGAGAAGGGAGAGAAGGAGAAAGAGGAGAGGGGAGGAAGAGGAGGAGCAGGAGGAAAGGAGGGGAGGAGGAGGAGAGGAGAAGGAAGAGGAGGGAGAGGAGGAGAAAGAGGAGGGGGAGGAAGAGGAGGAGGAGAAGGAGGAGGAAAGGAGGAGAGGAGGAGGGGCAGGCGGAGAGGAGGAGAAGGAAGAGGAGGGAGAGAAGGAGGAGAAGAGGAGGAGAAGGAAGAGGAGGAGGAGGGAGGCGGGGGGTGCGGGGGTGCGGAGGAGGGGAATCGTCGTGCCGCTCGGGGCCGGGGCCAGGGCCGGGGCCGCCGCTGGGTCCGTCGGGCAGGACCGGCCCTGCTGCAAAGGCGCAGCCCCCGCCCCCCGCCTCCGCCCCCAGCCCCCTCGGCCCCCCGTGCTGGCCGGGGGCCCCGCAGCTGCGGACATGTGCATGATGTCCTTCAAGGTGAGCGGGCCGAGCCGGGCCGGGCCGGGCCGGGCGGGGCGGGGGGCTGCGGGCAGGGTGGGGGGACCCTCCTCCGGCCCCGTGGCAGGGCGCCCACTCGGGACCACCCTCCTCCTTGGGCTGTCCCATCCCCCCCCCTTCCCGTGACCCCGCCGCCGTGACCCTTCCCCTCGACCCCCCACCTCCATGTCCTCCCATCCTCCTTGGCCTCTCCCCCTGCCCCGCAGGGTCCAGGCCCTGTGCCCTCCCCCGGTGCCCCCTGCCCACCCTGCCGGCCCCTCCCCGGGCCCCACGGTGCCCGCCCCCACGGTCCCGCTTCGAACAGTGCTTGGCACAGAGTAAGCACTTAACAGCTACCATCATTATCACCCCCCTGTGCCCACTCCCCCAGTCCCTCCCTGCCCGTCCAGCCCACTCCCGTGATCGCTCCCGGTCCCTCCTGCCCACTCCGGCAACCCTTTGGGGGAAGCGGCGTGGCTCGGTGGAAAGGGCGCAGGCTTGGGAGTCCGAGGTCGTGGGTGCGAATCCCGCCTCTGCCACTTGTCAGCCGTGTGACTGTGGGCAAGTCACTTCACTTCTCTGGGCCTCGGTTACCTCATCTGTAAAATGGGGATTAAGACTGCGAGCCTCACGTGGGACAATCTGATGGCCCTATATCTACCCCAGCGCTTAGAACGGTGCTCTGCACGTAGTAAGTGCTTAACAAATACCAACATTATTATTATTATTACCTGTACCACCTGCCCGCTCTCGCAGGCCTTCCCCGAACCACCTGCCCACTCTCAGGTCCTTCCCCATACCCCCTGCCCTTTTTTTCCCGATTAGACTGTGAGCTCGGCACTGGGCAGGGATTGGCTCTATCTGTTGCCAAATTGTACATTCCAAGCGCTTAGTACGGTGCTTTGTACATAGGTAGCACTCAATAAATGCTATTGAATGAATGAATAAATGAATGAATGAATGGTCCCTCTCTGCACGCCCTGCCCACTCCCGTGGTCCCTCCAAGTGCCCCCTGCCCACTCTCGCAGCCCTTCCTTGTACCACTTGCCCACTCGCAGGCCTTCCCTATACCACCTGCCCACTCTCATAGTCCTTCCCCATACCCCCTGCCCTCTCCCGGGATCCCTCCCTGTCCCCCCTGCTCACTCCTGTGGTCCCTCATATTTCTCCATGCCCCACACCCATTTCCCTCTCCTGATCCCTCTGCCCCTTGCCTCAGATCTCCCCTACCCCACCCCAGGCCCTCTGCCCTCCCCACGTGCCCCTCTTAGTGTCTCCTTTGCCCCCATATGCCCACGTCCCCATGCCCGTGCCATGGACCCTCTGCAAACCCACACACCTGCCTAACCGAGTCTCCCCCCTCCCCGGGTGGCAGGGAAGAGAAAAAGTCCACCCGCCAGCGTCCGGTTAACGGCTTCTGGGGGATTGCACTCGGACGCTCTGCGGCCTGGCGGATTTTCACCGTGTCACCCTGTTGGCTCTGCCGAGGACTGCAGCTATTTCAGGATCGCGCCCTCTTTTTTAACTTTTTCGACCTAATTTTATGCAGAAGTTCTGTGAAAGTAGGTGAGTTTTCAGGACCGTTTTAAGGAGAAAGAGCCCTTGTGTACCTCTTCCTATATTAGCTCTTACCCGCCCTGTCAGTGTTAGTGATAATAATTTGGTATCATTTAAAGTGCTTACTGTGTGCCAAGCCCTGGGCTAGATGCAGCTATGGAGATGGGGCACCGTCCCTGTCCTACACGGGGCTCACAGTCTAGGGGGAGGGAGAACAGGTATTTCATCCCCATTTTACAGATGAGGAAAATGAGGCACAGAGAAGCCAAGTGACGCGTAAGGTCACAGGGGAGCAGAGTCGGGGTTAGAACTCAGGTCCTCTGACTCACTGGCCTGCACTCTTTCCTCTAGGCCGTGCTGCTTATCCCCACCCCCGTCCCCTACCCCAGGTTGCTGTAGTGTGTTTGATCTTAATTTGTTTCCAAAATGTCTTCCTTTAAAGAGAGACCCATATTTTCCCCTCCCTCCCCTTTTCCTTCAGCTTTCCAGTATCTACAGCAGAGTGTCTCTGCATTGGCCTTTTCCCAATCTCTACGCCCACCCCCTGACTCCTCGAGTCAACTCCTAACTTCACATTGGGAACACAGGCTTCCCGATGACAACGACGATGGTGATGATGGTATTTGTGAAGCGCTTACAACGTGACAGGCACTGTTCTAAGCTCCAGGGTAGAAACAGGCAAAGCCGGTTAGATGCAGTCCCTGTCCCATGTGGGGCTCACGGTCTCAATCCCCATTTTACAGATGAGAACTGAGGCACAAAGAAGTAGAGTGACTTGCCCAAGGTCACACAGCAGACAAGGGTGGAATCCCAGGCCCGTGCTCTATCTGCTACTCCATTCCTGGTTTCGAAGCATTTAGTACAGTGCCCTGCACCCGGTAAGCACTCAGCAACTACCCCTGATTGATTTAAAGCAGGGTCAATCAATCCATCAATCAGAGGTATTTTCTGAGCACTTACTATGTACAGGGCACTGTACTAAGCGCTTGGGAAAGTATAGTGCAACAGAATCAGCAGACACGTTGCCTGCCCGTAGCGAGCTTACAGTCTAGAGGGGGAGACATTAATGTGAATAAATTATATTTATAATATATAAAGATTTGTACATAAGTGCTGTGGGGTTGGGGCAAATATCAACTGTCCAAAAGTCACAGATCCAAGTTCATAGACCACGCGGAAGAGATAGGGAGCAGGGAAAAGAGGGTTCAATCCGGGAAGGCCTCTCGGAGACGCTGTGACCGTAATAATCCTTTGCAGGTAGAGAGCGTGGAGGTCTGGCATATATGGCGTGGGAAGGAGCTCCAGGCTAAGGGGAGGATGTGGGAAAGGAGTCGGTGGCGAGATAGACGAATTTGGGGCACCCTGAGTAATAGTAATCGGGGTATTAGTGAAGCGCTTACTACGGGCCAAGCCCTGTACTAAGCACTGAGGTGGATACAAACAAATCAGATTGGACTCGGTCCTTGTCCCATATGGGGCTCCCAGTCTTAATTCCCATTTTCCAGATGAGGTAACTGAGGCCCAGAGAAGTTAAGTGACCTTTCCCAAGGCCACACAGCTGACAAACAGCGGAGCCGGGATTGGAACCCGGATCCTTCGAGGCCTCTCTGCTTCTCTGTAAGGGTAAGCTGGCGCTAGAGGAATGGAGTGCGTGGGCTGGACCGGAGTGGGAGAGGACCTCGATATTCTGCCCCTGCCAAACGGATAGAGCCGGGGAAGCGGAGTCAAGGATTTTAATCCCAGAGTCAGCGAGTTGGGGAGAACCAGGAGCACGGCACCTGCCGGCAGACGCCGATTTAATCCGAATAACCGCCTCGCTGTTGCCAGCCTGCCTCCCTTACTGGAAGGGGCTGTCGGATGCCAACCGTGACATTTGTCTCGACCTCCAGGTTGAAGCAGGATCTTCCCCAGCGGCTGGGAGAGCGACTGCTTGCTAACAGCCGTCTCAAGTGGAGAGCGTTCGAAGTGGAGAAACTGTAGTGAAAGGAAAGTTAATGAAATCCAGTCCTAATGAAATGAAGTTGTCTCACAATGGGGCGTGTTTTCCCTCTTGCTGTAATGAGGTTCTCACTCTAAGTAGGCTGACCCTTTTATTTTTGACAAACAGCAGCTCGGCCTAGTGGAACGAGCGTGGGCCTGGGAGTCAAAAGGACCCGAGTTCTAATCCTGGCCCTGCCACGTGGCTGCTGCGTGACCTTGGGCAAGTCCCTGACTAAGCCCTCTTCTTTTTTTCCACTCTTCTGCGTTGCCCTGACGTGCTCTCTGCATTCATCCCTCCTACCCCAGCCCCACAGCACGTATGTACATGGCCTTAATTTATTTCAGTCTGTCTCTCCTTTTAGACTATAAGCTCTGGTGGGCAGGGGACATGCCTACCAACTCCATTGTATTGTACTTTTAGTACAGTGTTTGCACAGAGTTAACTCTCAAAAAATACCACTGATTGATTCCCTTCTTCCAGATTTCTCGATCACCCTGCTTGTTTCCCAAGCCTATCCACTCTCCTCCTCGACAAATTGGCACGTCAGCTTTCCCGAGGAATATTCAGACCGGGGCCTCTTTTCTGAGGGAAATAATTCAGAGAAAGGATTTGGGGATAGATTGGAGAAAGCAGAATCAAAGATGATTCCAGCGTTATGAATTTGAGGGACCAGGCAGTTGGCAACACCCGAACCAGAGAAGGAGAAGCAGTGTGGCCTAATGAAAAGAGCCCAGGCCCGGGAGTCAGAAGGACCTGGGTTCTAATCCCGGCTCGGCCACGTGTCTGCTGTGTGACCTTGGGCGAGTCTGACTCCCGGGCCCGGGGTCTGTGCATTAGGTCACGCCGCTCCGAGGAAAGGTAGGTCGGCTCAGGTGTCCCAGCGTCGGAGGGCAATGGCTGGGAGACGTGGGAGTCCAAGGGAGGGGCGGAGAAGGGGCCGAGAGGTCCGAACGTCCCCTCTCCCCCTCAGAGTAGCCAGCCAAGGGGAGAGAGGGATTAGCGGAGGGAGAGGCCCAAATTCATCAGGAGCATCCAGCCCCGCACCAGCATGTCCCTGTGACTCATGCTCAGCCAACTGGGCCACCAGCCAAGGCATGCTTAGCTGAGCCCTGCATTAATACGCCCCCTTCTCCTCTTCCCTTCCCTCCCCCAAGGCATGCTTAGGTGATCCCTGCATTTAATGAGCCTCTCCCCCGCTTTCCCGCCAATCTCCATCTCGGATGGCTGCATTTTTCGGCTGGGAGAAACTCCTAATAAGAAGCAGTATGCTGTGGAGATTTGTCCCGCAGATGCCAGTTCTCTCGATTACAGAGTGATCCCAGGCTGGGAGCCCCATGTGGGACAGGGACTAGTCTGACCGGATTACCTTGTATCTAGCCAAGTGGATAGAACACGGGTCTAGGAGTCAGAAGGTCATGGGTTCTAATCACATTTGCCTGCTGTGTGACCTTGGGCAAGTCACTTCATTTCTCTGGCCCTCAGTTGCCCCATCTGTAAAATGAGGATTAAGGTCGGGTGCCCCACGTGGGACGGGGCCTGTGTCCAATCAGATTAACTTGTAACTACCCCAGCATTTAGAAGAGTGCTTGGCACATAGTAAGCATTTAACCAATACCATAATTCTGTATAGTAGCCCGCTGCAACGGGGTCCGCTGATTTTTTCAAGTGGCAGTCCTTTAGACTGTTAGATTATTGTGGGCAGGGATCGTATCTGTTTATCGCTGTATTGCACTCTCCCAAGCAGTGGCCTGAACACAGTGATCTACAGTGCTCTCTACAGTGCTCAGTAAATACGATTGAATGGGGCACCCCCGAGTTCAGGATATACATGGAGGTGACAAGCTCCTACGAAGGCTCTGTCCCTCCCACCTGCCTGCCTGTCACCCAGCCCTTGAGCCCCGCTGGCCGATGGTGACGTCCTGTCCCCCCACAGGCCGAGTGGGTGGGGGTGGGGGAGAGTCAGGCGGCTGTCGTCTGGGGGCTGAGATGACCTCTCCGAACGCCCGCGTCCGACCCTGCCGTTTTGTTTCACCAGAAGGAAACCCCGCTGGCCAACGCGGCATTCTGGGCCGCCCGGAAAGGGAATCTGGCGTTGCTGAAGCTGCTGCTGAACAGCGGGCGTGTGGACGTGGACTGCAGAGACAGTGTACGGACCGGGTAACTGCATGCCCACAGCACCCTCTTCACCCGCCTCTTTGCCCACCCGCGCTGGCTTCTCTTCCCTCATTTTTTTGTTTTATGGTATTTGTGAAGCACTTACTCCGAACTGGGCGCTGGGGTTGGACACAGCCCCTGCCCCACATGGGGCTCACAGTCTTAATCCCTATCCTCCAGATGAGGTAACTGAGGTGCAGAGAAGTGAAGTGTCCTGTCCAAGGTCACACAACAGACAAGTGGTGGAGCTGGGATTAGAACCCGGGTCCTCTGACTCCCAGGCCCAGACTCTAACCTGCAGCCTCACTGCTTCTCTACCGATTGCGGTGTTGTGTCAAACACTGGGAGAATCGGGGCCTGCCCCAGGCCCACAGGGGCGGGGGGAGATCTAGAAAGGTGGTTGTGGGAGCAAGGTATAGAGGTTGGTGTTACAAGATATAAGTAACAGGAAAAACAACAAAGAAGAAGGCAGGAAAAGAGATCTTGCCTTGAAGAAACTGCAGATGCTTCATCCAGTGGTGTTCATTTGGACGGTGCAGAGTTTAAGCCAAGTTCTGAAAACTATGTGGCTGGTTTTGTTTCCAATAAGGGTCACTGGAGGGTGGCCCACCCACAGCGGTCTTCGAGTCGTAGGCAACTTTCCTTCTTGTGTATTTTGCCGCCACACTTCCTGCCCCCTGCCCCGAGTTTGAATTTAAGAGGGAGACTTTACCGCACTGATTTGTCTTTAATTAAAGGCCTGGGGCCCGAGTCACATTTTCTGTGATTCACTACATGACGTCAACACCACCAGCCACCCTTTGTTCAGTAACTGTGTCTCCTTGGCCAGGGTTTCTGCCTCAGAGGAGAATTTTTACAAGTGGAGATTCTAACCTCCTCCTTTTGAGCGTGTCCAACTAAAGTTCTGAGAGGCGGCGTGGCCTAGGGGATAGAGCACAGTCCTGGGAGTCGGAAGGACCTAGGTTCTAATCCTGGTTCTGCCACTTGTCTGCTGTGTGACCTTGGGCCAGTCACTTTACTTCTCTGAGCCTCTGTTACTTCATCTGGATGATGGGGATTAAGATTATGAGCCCCATGTGGGACTCTGTGTCCAAATGATTAACTTGTATCTACCCCAAGGCTTACTAATAATAATAATAATTTTAATTATGGTACTTGTTAAGCACTTACTGTGTGCCAAGCACTGTTCTAAGCGCTCGGGTAGATACAAATTAATCAGGTTGGACACAGTCCCTATCCCACACCGGGCTCGCACTCTTAATCCCATTTTTTACAGATGAAGTAACTGAGGCACAGAAAAGTGAAGTGACTTGCCCAAGGTCACACAGCAGACAAGTGGTGGAGCTGGGATTAGAACCCATGACCTTCTGACTCCCAGGCCCGTGCTCTAGCCATTGCACCATGTTGCTTCTCACTAAAAAATTCCTGTGTTTCTATGTGGTGCTTTTATTACCAAAGCGCCTTACATTAATCTGTTATTTACTCTTCCCAAAACCCCTGTGAGGTAGGGTTCAGATATTATTATCCCCGGTTTACAGATGGGGAAACTGAGGCATGGGAAGGTTAAGTGACTTGCCCAAGGCCACAGAGGAAACAGGTGTCAGAGCCGGAACCTGAACCCGGGGCCTCTGGCTTTCAGGATCGTGGCTCTCCCATCACACCACACTACAGGTGCCTGAGACAGAATTAAGCGCTTAACAAGTAGCATTAAAAAAAAATGTTTTGAACGTTTCCTCACACAATCACATTAAAAAACACCCACCGTGTGTCCCTAGCCTTGCAGTAAAAGTCCCTTTGGCAGTCGGACCTTCCCTGGGGTTGGCTGGGCCCAGGGGTTGAGCCGCTGAGCTGACGGGCTAACGATACCGTGGAATGACAGCTTGAGGTTGGATCGATGGTCTTTCTGCTCCTTCCCTCCAGCACGGCACGACGGTCCTGATGGTGGCTTCCTACGCCGGCCACATCCAGTGCGTCCGAGAGCTCGTGTTGCAAGGAGCCGACATCAATCTCCAGAGAGAGGTGGGTTCGGCCGAGCCCCTGCCGGGTTCCGAATGAAGGAGCGGCATCGGGGAATGGAGGCGGGAGCTGGGGAGGGGCGTGAGGATGAGGTGGACGCAGTACAAGCTGGGCCTTGGGTTTTTTTGTGTGTGTGTTTGCTTTATAGTATTTGTTAAGCACTTACTATGTGACAGGCGCCCTTCTAAGTACTGGGGGAGATGCGAGGTAATCAGATTGTACTGTATTCTCCCAAGTACTTTGTACCCTGCTGTAGACTGTGAGCTCCTTGTGAGCAGGGCATGTGTCTGTTTGTCGTGGTAGTGTACTCTCCCAAGCACTTAGTACAGTGTTTTGCACACACTAAGTACTCAACCAATGCAGTGGAGTTGAATTGAATTGTTCTGCACACAGTAAGCGCTCAATAAATACAATTGAATGAATGAGTGACGCAGTCCATATCCCATCTGGGGCTCATTCTCTTAACCCCCAATTTTACAGATGAGGTAACTGAGGCCCAGAGAAAAGTGAAGAGACTTACCCAAGGTTACGCAGCAGACAAATGGCGGATCCAGGACTAGAACCCAGGTCCTTCTGACTCCCAGGCCTGTGTAAGCTCCATGTGGGACAGGGACTCTGTCTGACCTGAATCATCTTATATCTACTTCTGCGCTTAATACAGTGCTTGGCACGTAGTAAACACTTAACATCACCATCAGTGGTATTTATTGAGCGCCATCTATGTACAGAGCACGGTACAAAATGCTTGGGAAAGTCCAGTACAACAGTTGTCAAAAACGTTCCCTGCTCACAAGCTTACAGTCTCGAGGGGGTGACGAATATTAACATAAATTATTCTAATACATAATAATAATAATAACTGTGGGATTTATTAAGCACTTACTATGTGCCAGGCACTGTATTAAGAACTAGATAATTAGGTTGGACACTTCCCTGTTTCACATAGGGCTCACAGTCTCAATCCCCATTTTACAGATGAGATAACTGAGGCCTAAAGTTAGCGTGATGGTGAGAGAGGCAGGGGTAACAGGCGTGCGTATCTGAATTTCCACTTCCTTGGGCTGAGAAAAGAGGAAAGAGCACGGGCCTGGGAGTCAGAAGACCTGGGTTCTAATCCCAACTCTGCCACTGGTCTTCTCTGGGACCTTGGGCAAATCACTGCACTTCTATGAGACTCAGTTCCCTCATCTGTAAAATGGGGATTAAGACTGTGAGCCCCATGTGAGGCAGGGACTGTGCCTTACCCCAGCACTTAAGAAACCTGACACATAGTAAGTGCTTAACACATGCCACAGTTAGTCACTTAACTTCTCTGTAATTCAGTTTCCTCAACTGTAAAATGAGAATACAGTACCTGTTCTAATAATAATTATGGTATTTGTTAAATGCTTACTGTGTGCCAAGCACTGTTCCAAGCACTGGGGTAGATTCAAGGTAATCAGGTTGTCCCACGTGGGACTCACAGTCCTGATCCCCGTTTTACAGATGAGGTACCTGAGCCACAGGGAAATTAAGTGACTTGCCTAAAGTCACGCAGCTGACAAGTGGCGGAGCGGCATTAGAACCCGCAACCTCTGACTCCCAAGCCCGAGCTCTTTCCACTAAGCCACGCTGTTCACTCTCCTACTTAAGACTGTGAGGTGAGAGATGGGCAGTGATAGAAGTTTGAATCTGAATTTCCACACCCGTGGGCTGGGATGAGAGAAGAGCAGGGCCGCCCACCTCCAACTCATGATCAGCCCGTCTCCAGCCCGCGTCCAGGCCCACAGAGCCGGTGCCCGGCCCGGGCGGCCGGAACCTCCCTCCCGGCGCCAGCGTCCGAGTTCGGCCGAGCGCTTGGACTGACCCGCCTCTCTCTCCAGTCAGGCACCACGGCTCTCTTCTTCGCCGCCCAGCAGGGCCACAACGATGTCGTCTGCTTCCTCTTCCAATTTGGGGCCTCTACGGAATTCAGGACGAAGGTAAGAGGCGCCGTCTCTGCTGCTGGGTGTCGGGGCAGTGGGTGGGGCGGGGGGCAGCCGGGTCTGGGCAGCGTTGGACGGGGGAGAGTCCGTCTGGGTGAGCTGAACAGAGCAGGACGGAAGCAGCGTGGCCTAGTGGACAGAGCCCGGGCCTGGGAGTCAGGAGGACCTAGGTTCTAATCCCGACTCCGCCACGTGTCTGCTGTGTGACCTAGGGCAAGTCGCTTCACCTCTCTGGGCCTCAGTTAACTCATCTGTAAAATGGGCATTAAGAGTGGGACAGGGACTGTGTCCAAACCGATTAACTCGTTTCTGCCCCAGCGCTTAGAACGGTGCTTGGCAAATAGTAAGCGCTTAACATGTACCACAATTATGAATTATTAGCAGAAGGTTCCCTAGGCCCTATGGCCCTGAACCCTGAGTTTCTTTAGCATGCCCCCTGGGTATGTGGTGGAAGAGTCCCAGCCCCCCGGAGCTGAACCTGGTTTCGGGGAGCCAGGTTGAGGGTGGATTAGGATTCCCCAGCACCCCATCGGTGGGGGCCAAAAGGCCCAGGGGCCGGGAAACGAGTAAGGGGCTTCCAGCCGGAGGCAGGTCGAGTAAGAGCCCCAGCCGGAGGCAGGTCGAGCCTGGGCCTAGAGGCGACTGCCCCGATCAGGTATCCAGAGATTTGGGCAGACTGGCAGGCAAGGGGATAAGAAGTGGCCCGGACAGAGGGCATCGTCGTCAGGCTAAGTTCAGGGCGAAACTGTCACCACCACCACCACCACCATCATCATCATCATCATCATCGTTATCATCATGGGTTCTGTGAGCAGAGCACTGTACTTGATGTCTACTGTGTGCAGAATATTATATCGGGTCTGTCCTGACCTCCTACTGTGGAGAAACCATGGTGCCGGACACCCGTTGCGGGCGGAGCATGAACTGGACACCAAATGTGGGCCCAGCTATGTTCTAGGCACTTACTGTGGGCAGAGCACTGTGCCGAACGGCCACCTGGTACAGAGTTCTCTACTGAAAAACGATGTGGCCCAATGGAAAGAACACGGACATGGCTTCCGATTCCAGCTCTGCTATTTTTCTGCTGCACGACCTTGGATAAGTCACTTCGCTTCTCTGTGTCTCAGTTCCCTCATCTGGAAAATGGGGATTTAATCCTCCTCCCTCCGACTTGGAACGAGAGCCTCATATGGGTCACGGACACGGGGGATTAAGACTTTGAGCCCCGTGTGGGACAAAGACTGTGTCCAACCTGATTAACTTGTATCTACCTCAGCACTTAGGACAATACTTAGCGCTTAGTAAGCGCTTAACAAGTACCATTATTATCATTAATAATTATTATTATTAAGAGATTTGATGGATTTCAGAGGGGAGGGTCTTTGTTTCTTTATTCTTCCCGAGAGATCGCTGAAGGGAAGCTGAACGGCCCCTCTGCTGTTCTCCGATTAACCAAAACCAGGAGGTTACCAAGGGGCAGTGGGCTTTTTTCCTAAGAGGGCGTTCCTAACTCTTTGGGATGCTGCAAGTACAGTCCCTTCGATGTATGTCTGCATTCGGCCCAGACAGAATGAATAGTTCAGTGAGCTGTGCGGACCTGGACTTCTTCCAGACAAATCAGCCTGGCCCGGCCTCGGGTTCCGGCGGGCACGTGGCCGAACCGACCGGCGTTCCACCCTGGCAGTGGTCAGGAGGGCAAAGCCGCGGCTGTTCACGGCACGGTTTGTGGGGTGGGGAAGGGGCTCCTCGCCCCTGAGAAGGGGAAGGGGGAGGAGGAGGAGGAGAAGTTCCACCCAGCTCCGGGCGCCACCAGGGATTTGCAAGAGAGCAGGAAGCGGTCACCCCACAAACCACAGTGACCCAAGGTGTTTGAAGGGAGTCAGTGGTGGCGGGTAGTTTTCGGGGGAAATAATAATACTAGTAGCAGTTAGCAGTACACACGAGCCTGCAACCTGGGCATTAGCCTTGACTCCTCCCTCTCATTCAACCCAGGTATCCAATCCATCACTGAATCCTGTCGGTTCCACCTTCACAACATCGGTAAAATCCACCCTTTCCTCTCCGGCAAACTGCTTCCACGTTAATTTGCTCGTGGATTTGTTCGTATCCACCCCAGCGCTTAGTACAGTATCTGGCACATGGGAAGCTTTTAACAAATACCACAGTTATTCTTATTATTAAATACCGTCCTAAGGGCTGGTAGATAGAAGCAAATGGGGTCGGACACAGTCCCTGTCCCCCATGGGGCTCACAGTCTCAATCCCCACTTTCCAGATGAGGTCACCGAGGCCCAGAGAAGTGAAGCGACTCGCCCAAGGCCACCCAGCAGATGAGTGGCAGAGCCGGGAGTAGGACCCCTGACCCTGTGACTCCCAGGCCCGGGCTCTGCCCACTACGCCGTGCTGCTTCCAGGGAAGGCGCCTCGCGGGGGGCCGGTTGTGGGGCGACGGTGCCGGGAGGGACGTGCTGGCGTCCACCGTCCGTAACAGCCGTCCTCTCCTCGGGGGGTGGGGCAGGACGGGGGTTCGGCCCTCCTTGCTGCCAGCCAGTACGGACACCGACAGGTGGTGGAGACGCTCCTCAAGCACGGCGCCAACATCCACGACCAGCTCTACGTGAGTCCGGGCTGCAGCACGCCGGGGACGGGGGCGGGCTGTCTGTCTCTGGTAGTCGGGCGGGTGCGTGGGGGCCGGCGTCTGTCTGCGTGTGCACGTGCAAGCCCTCTTTGGAATGAGTGATAACAGGAGTTGTGTCCGCCGGTCTGCCGGGTGGCCTTGGGCAAGCCTATTGACTTCTCTGGCCCTCAGTGACCTCATCTGTTAAATGGGGATTGGGACGGTGAGCCCCGTGTGGGGCAGAGACTGTGTCCGACGCCGTTGCCTTGTGTCTACCTGCTCTCAGAACAGTACTAATATTAATAACTGTGGTATTTGTTAAAAGCTTACTATGTGCCAGGCACTGTACTAAGCGCTGGGGTGCATACGAGCAAATCGGGTCGGGCACAGTCCCTGTCTCACGTGGGGATCGCATTCTTACGCCCCATTTTAGAGATGACTTCCAGACCTGTGCTCTTTCCACTAGGCCAGGCTGCTTTCGTCTTTTATTCCTCCCAATGGAGACATCTTCTGTAATTTAATTGATTTATCTTCAGTCTGTCTCCCCCTCTAGACTGTAAGCTCCTTGTGGGCAGGGAACGTGTCTGTTATATTGTTCTAGTGTACTCTCCCCAGCGCTCGGTATAGTGCTCTGCACACAGTAAGCGCTCAATAAATACGACTGACTGACCAAATGCCAGGAAGGGGAGAGAAGCAGAGGGAAAGAATCTAGTGGGAAAGCAGATTTTGACTCTCGGATTATGGGCCCCAGTGTAAGTCTCCTGCCCCGCTAGGATAGCCAGCCGGGAAGAGCTGTCGAGTGGGAGTGATCTTTTCTGCAGGCCCCCCACCCCGTCCCCCTGCACCCCAAAATGTTGGTCTTCTCACCCCTCTGCCTCAGATTGGATTTGCTTCTTTGGGAACTGGGACTAATATCTTGATTTCTATCCTCCCGCGACTCGTCCCAATTCAGGATGGAGCCACCGCGCTCTTCTTAGCGGCCCAGGGAGGCTACCTAGATGTCATCCGATTGCTGCTGTCTTCCGGGGCGAAAGTGAACCAGACGAGGCAGGTAATGTCCGTCCGTCCACCCTGGTTAAGAGAACCTGTCCGGCTTGGGGCCCCTCTAAACCCTGGAGGCTTGTCCCCCTACAATTAACCCGTGATTCTGTCTCCGTTTACCGTGTTTAATAATGACAACTCTGATGTTTTCTAAGCGCTTACTATACGCCACACATTGTAACAGATGCACTACACTCCAAGCAGACACAGTCCGGCCCCACATGGGGCTCACGGTCCAAGAGGGAGTTCCAGATGGGGTTACTGAAGCACAGAGAAGTCAAACGAGTCGCCCGAGGTCACACAGCAGGCAAGTGACTAGGTTGAGGACTCAAGTCCTCTGACTCCCAGACCTCTTTCCACTGGGCCGCCCTGCTCGGTCCTGATGGAGCCCCTCGGGTAGCAGGCGGAGTCCTTGAAATGGCTGGGTCTGGAAGCCAAGTCTACCCTCTCCTGCCTCTTGAGCCATCAAATCCGGAAGGAAAGTGTGCGTCGCACCAGGGATGTGAGGGAAAAGACAGACCTAAAAAGGCAGTGTGGCTCAGTGAAAAGTGCACAGACCTGGGAGTCAGAGGACCTGGGTTCTAATCCCAGTTCTGACAGTTGCCTGCTGCGTGACCTTGGGCAAGTCACATCACTTCTCTAGGCTTCAGTTACCTCATCTGTAAAATGGGGATTAAGAGAATGAGCCCCATGTGGGATATGGACTGTGTCCAACACAATTAACTTGTATCTACCCCAGTGCTTAGAACAGTGCTTGGCACATGGTAAGTACTTAGCAAGTACCATAATTATTATTATCATTATTATTGTTCTAAGTCACTTAACTTCTCTGTGCCTCAGTTTCCTCATCTGCAAAATGGGGATTCGATTCCTTTCTCCCTCCTACTTAGACTGTGAGCCCCAAGTGTCCAGACTGATTAACCTGTATCTACCCCAGCACTTGGATTAGTGCTTGACACACTGTAAGTGCTTAACAAATATAATAATGATAATAATAACATTTCACGAGCACCTTGAAGATGGGGAGAGCCAACATCCTGGGGGCTCTGTCATGCAGTAACAAAATTCCAGACGGCCGCAAGACTCCATAGACAGGCCGATCTGAGCTTTGCCCTTGGGCATCTGGACCAGAGGATCCCGGGAAAGTAATAATAATAATAATTGTGGTATTTGTTAAACGCTTACTATGTGCCAGGCACTGTACATGGATGTTCAGGCACAGTGGGATGGATATAAGCAAATTGTGTTGGACCCAGTGCCAATCCTGCATGGAGCTCACAGTCTTAATCCCCATTTTACAAATTAAGTAACTGAGGCCCAGAGAAGTGAAGTGACTTCCCCAAGGTCAGATAGCAGACAGGTGGCGGAGCCGGGATTAGAACCCAGGTCCTTCTGACTCCCAGGCCCGTGCTCTACCCATTCTGCCATGCTCCTTCTAAACCCTCATTTCACCTACTCCCCCTTCCTTCAGCATTGCCCTGGCATTTGAAGCTCTACCCTTTAATCAGTCCGTCAATCAGTCAGTCATATTTACTGAGTGCTTACTCTGTGCTAACTGTTCGGGAGAGTACAAGATAACAATATAGCAGACATATTCCCTGCCTACAACGAGCTTGCGGTCTAGAGGTCCTTGCTATTCCTCTCGTCCTCAGCCCCACGACATTGATGTACATATCTGAAATTTATTTTAATGCCTGTCTCCCCTTCTGGACTGTAAGCTCACTGTGGGCAGGGAAAGTGTCTGCCAACTGTATTATATCGTACTCTCCCCAGAGCCCAGCACAGTGCTCTGCACACAGTAAGTGCTCAATCACTCACTGAATGATAAGTACCGGGTCACAACAGGAGAGTAAACCCCTAGGCCAAAGAAAAGCTCGTGGGCCTAGCCGCCTGCCCCCCTCCCCAAGCTCCCGGCTCTAGGAGTCTTGTGACCGAGGGGTCTGGGTCCTTCTTAGCTCCCTCCCAGGTGTGGATTCATTCAATTCATTCAATAGTATTTATTGAGTGCTTAGAATGTGCAGAGCACTGTACTAAGCGCTTGGAATGGACAGTTCGGCAACAGATCTAGACAATCCCTGCCCCTTGACGGGCTTACAGTCTAATCGGGGGAGACAGACAAAAACAGGAAGCTGTCCATCCTGGGACCCTTTATGCAGGTCTCCACTCCAGTTGTATCCACCCCAGAGCTTAGTACAGTGCCTGGCACATAGTAAGCGCTTATAAACACCCCAATTATTATTATACGGCAGCGTGGCACAGTGGATAAAACGTGGACCTGGGAGTCAGAAGGTCCTGGGTTCTAATCCCCTGCTCCGCCGCTTGTCAGCTGTGCGACGTTGGGCAAGTCACGTCGTTTCTCTAGGCCTCAGTTATCCCATCTGTAAATTGGGAGTTGAGACTGTGAGCCCCACATGGGACAGGGACTGTGTCCAACCCGATTTGCTTGTGTCCACCCCAGCGCTTAGTTCAGTGCCCGGCACACAGTAAACGCTTGACAAATACCACAATAATAATTATAATGATTCACGGTACCCCACTGCGGCGGGAACTGAGCCTCATCAGCCTGAGGGTCTGCTCTTGCCCCCGTGAATCAATCGATCAATCCCTGGTATTTATTGAGCACTTACGCTGTGCAGAGAACTCTACTAAGCGCTTGGGAGAGTTCGATGCAATACAACGAGTGGATGTGTTCCCTGCCCATAATGAACTGAGGGTCTGGAGGAGGGAGAGCTGGATTGAGCTAGCTGAGCTCCCTGCCCTCACCTGAAACCGCTCTTTGATCAGAGATTAGGACCCAGCAGGGCTCGGGGTGCAAATCATCCCATCTCTGGGAGTCCTACAGGCCAGGTGCTGGTCCAAATCTGGGTGGCCTGCACCCTCTGCTGGAGGAAAAGATCCCAAACGACAGACCTGCAAAAAGAAATCCTAGCGAGCCAGTCGGTCACTTGTATTTATTATAATAATAATATTCATTCATTCAATAGTATTTATTGAGCGCTTACTATGTGCAGAGCACTGTACTAAGCGCTTGGGATGAACAAGTCGGCAACAGATAGAGACAGTCCCTGCCGTTTGACGGGCTTACAGTCTAATCGGGGGAGACGGACAGACGAGAACGATGGCACTAAACAGCGTCAAGGGGAAGAACATCTCGTAAAAACAATGGCAACTAAATAGAATCAAGGCGATGTACAATTCATTAACAAAATAAATAGGGTAACGAAAATATATACAGTTGAGCGGACGAGTACAGTGCTGTGGGGATGGGAAGGGAGAGGTGGAGGAACAGAGGGAAAAGGGGAAAAAGAGGGTTTAGCTGCGGAGAGGTAAAGGGGGGATGGCAGAGGGAGTAGAGGGAGAAGAGGAGCTCAGTCTGGGAACGCCTCTTGGAGGAGGTGAGTTTTAAGTAGGGTTTTGAAGAGGGAAAGAGAATCAGTTTGGCGGAGGTGAGGATAATAACTGTGGTATTTGTTAAGCACTTACTATGTGTCAAGCACTGTACTAAGCGCTGAGGTGAGCTTCTTCTCCTCCCTCATCGACACCCATGCCCGTCACCCCCGCCGATTGTTCCGGACCTTTAACTCTCTCCTTAGGCCCCCTGTTCCTCCCCCTCCCCCATCTCTCACCCCCAATGATCTGGCCACCTATTTCCTCACGAAAATCAACACGATCAGGTCTGAGCTCCCCAAAGTCACCCCTCCGCCTCTCCCCTCCCCCCCAACGACCCCCTCCCCTACTTTCCCATCCTTCCCTGCAGTATCCTCAGAGGAGATCTCCTCCCTCCTCGCAAGTGCCACCCCCTCCACCTGCGCCTCGGACCCCATTCCCTCTCACCTTCTTAAAACCATCGCCCCTGCCCTCCTCCCTTCCTTAACTTCTATTTTTAACCACTCAATCTCCAAGGGCTCCTTCCCCTCTGCCTTCAAACATGCCCACGTCTCCCCCATCCTAAAAAAACCCACTCTTGACCCCACTTCCCCCTCCAGTTATCGTCCTATCTCCCTACTACCCTTCCTTTCCAAAATCCTAGAACGAGTCGTCTACAATCGATGCCTAGAATTCCTTAACTCCCATTCTCTCCTAGACCCCCTCCAATCTGGCTTCCGTCCCCTCCACTCTACTGAGACTGCTCTCTCTAAGGTCACCCATGACCTCCTTCTTGCCAAATCCAATGGCTCCTACTCCATTCTGATCCTCCTTGACCTCTCTGCTGCCTGTGACACTGTCGACTATCCCCTCCTCCTCCATACCTTATCTCACCTTGGCTTCACGGACTCTGTCCTCTCCTGGTTCTCCTCTTACCTCTCTGGCCGATCATTCTCGGTCTCCTACGCTGGAGCCTCCTCCCCCTCCCATCCTTTAACTGTTGGAGTTCCTCAAGGGTCAGTTCTTGGCCCTCTTCTGTTCTCCATTTACACTCACTCCCTCGGTGAACTCATCCGCTCTCACGGCTTTGACTACCATCTCTACGCAGATGACACGCAGATCTACATCTCCGCCCCTGTCCTCTCCCCCTCCCTTCGGGCTCGCATCTCCTCCCGCCTCCGGGACGTCTCCACCTGGATGTCGGCCCGCCACCTAAAACTCAACATGAGCAAGACTGAGCTCCTCATCTTCCCTCCCAAGCCCGGTCCGCTCCCAGACTTCTCCGTCACCGTGGATGGCACGACCATCCTTCCCGTCCCGCAGGCCCGCAATCTCGGTGTCATCCTTGACTCGTCCCTCTCGTTCACCCCACACATCCTATCCGTTACCAAGACCTGCCGGTTTCACCTCTACGATATCGCCAAGATCCGCCCTTTCCTCTCCACCCAAACGGCTACCTTACTATTACGGGCTCTCGTTATATCCCGGCTAGACTACTGTGTCAGCCTTCTCTCTGACCTCCCTTCCTCCTCTCTCGCCCCGCTCCGGTCTATTCTTCACTCCGCTGCCCGGCTCATCTTCCCGCAGAAACGATCTGGGCATGTCACTCCCCTTCTTAAACAACTCCAGTGGTTGCCTAT
The DNA here is from genome assembly GCF_004115215.2 of Ornithorhynchus anatinus. Taxonomy (NCBI): domain Eukaryota; kingdom Metazoa; phylum Chordata; class Mammalia; order Monotremata; family Ornithorhynchidae; genus Ornithorhynchus; species Ornithorhynchus anatinus. The sequence continues at coordinate 20,846,577 of NC_041734.1, forward strand.
CGACCTCCGCTCCAAACAAAAACTCCTCACTCTAGGCTTCAAGGCTCTCCATCACCTTGCCCCTTCCTACCTCTCCTCCCTTCTCTCTTTCTACCGCCCACCCCGCACGCTCCGCTCCTCTGCCGCCCACCTCCTCGCCGTCCCTCGGTCTCGCCTATCCCGCCGTCGACCCCTGGGTCACGTCCTCCCGCGGTCCTGGAACGCCCTCCCTCCTCACCTCCGCCAAACTGATTCTCTTTCCCTCTTCAAAACCTTACTTAAAAATCACCTCCTCCAAGAGGCCTTCCCAGACTGAGCTCCTCTTCCCCCTCTACTCCCTCTGCCATCCCCCCTTTACCTCTCCGCAGCTAAAGCCTCATTTTCCCCTTTTCCCTCTGCTCCTCCACCTCTCCCTTCCCATCCCCACAGCACTGTACTCGTCCGCTCAACTGTATATATTTTCGTTACCCTATTTATTTTGTTAATGAATTGTACATCGCCTTGATTCTATTTAGTTGCCATTGTTTTTACGAGATGTTCTTCCCCTTGACGCTGTTTAGTGCCATTGTTCTTGTCTGTCCGTCTCCCCCGATTAGACTGTAAGCCCGTCAAACGGCAGGGACTGTCTCTATCTGTTGCCGACCTGTTCATCCCAAGCACTTAGTACAGTGCTCTGCACATAGTAAGCGCTCAATAAATACTATTGAATGAATGAATGAATACAAGCAAATCAGATTGGACACAGTCCCTGTCCACATGGGGCTCACGGTCTCAATCCCCACTTTACAGATGAGATAATTGAGGCCCAGAGAAGTGAAGCGACTTGCCCAAGATCAAACAGCAGATAGGTGGCAGAGCCGGGATTAGAAACCATGACCTGTTGGCTCCCAGGACCGTGCTCTATCCACTGTGCCATTATTGAATGCTTACTATGTGCAGAGCACTGTACTAAGCACTTGGGAGAGTGGAGTATAACAATATAACAGACACATTCACGGTCCACAAAGAGCTTATAGTCTAGAGGGGAGGCAGGTATTAATATAAATAAATAAAATAAAAGCACATAAGTGCTGTTAGGCTGGGAGGGGGGATGAATAATGGGAGGGAATCAGGGTGATGCAGATGGGAGTGGAAGAAAAGGCTTAGAGTGCACAAGCAAGGAAGAAGGCAGGAGTGCAGCACACTGTGATCCTCATGCTAGAATTTTACATACAAAATCAACGCCATAGACGTGCTAACCATGTATCCCAGTTACTCTCAGGAGCTGGTCCACCTCACAGAATGGTTTGGTTCTTCATAGTTCTTCCATCGGAAACCTTCATCCCTGGTGTCCTGGCCCCTTTGAGCCTTCAAGCCAGCTTTCAGTCAGTCAGTCGCATTTATTGAGTGCTCACTATGCGCAGAGCATGTACTGAGCGTTTGATAGTAGTATTTGTTAAGCACTTACTGTGTGTCAAGCACTGGGGGAGATACAAGATAATCCAGACCCATATGGGGCTCACAGTCTAAGTAGGAGGGAGGACAGATATTGAATCCCCCATCCGTAAAAAGATGGGGGAATTGAGTCCCAGAGCAGTGAAGTGATTTGCCCAAGGTTACACTGCAGGGAAGTGACGGAGCTGGGATTAGAACCCGGGTCCTCTGACTCTCAGGCCCAGGCTCTTTCCACTAGACCATGCTGCACACCTCTAACACGCTGCTGAGATGTGGGAGGCATATGAGGGGAAAGGAGAGGGGAGAGTAGGGCCAGAAGAGGGTGACAAGGACCTAAGGAAAAATCTGAAAAGTGATTTTAGAGAGATCAGTGTAAACTGAAGAGGATAGGGCAAAACCAGGTTATCTGCTCCCCTGATTAAAGCTTGCAACAACGAGCTTGTGGAAATGGGAATAGAGACCTCACAGAAAGTTAGAGAAGGGAAGTTTAGACTAGAGGTTAGCAAGTTCCCAGGGCCAGGTGATCTGTGTGAGATTCCCTAACTTGGAGGGGAAGTTGAGAAACAGCGTGATCTAGTGGGTAGAGCATAGGCCCGAGAGTCAGAAGGAACTGAGTTCTAATCTAATCAGGCTTAGAACTCAGTTCCTTCTGGGAACTGAGAAGTGAGAATTGGGAAGGTCACTTAACTTCTCTGGGCCTCAGTTATCTCATCTGAAAAATGGGCGTTCAATACCTGGTCCCCCGCCTAGTTAGACCAGGTGGTCCGGGGACTGTGTCTGACCCGATTATCTCGAATCTTCCCCATTGTCATCATCAATCATTTATTGAGCGCTCAGTATGTGCAGAGTACTGTACTAAGCGCTTGGAAGAGTACAGTACAACAGACTTAGCAGACCTGTTCTCTGCCCATAAAGAGCTTACAGCCTAGAGGGAGCAGTAGACATTAACATGAATAAATAAGTAATTTATAAAATAGAATTTAAAGACATGTACTAAAGTGCTATGGGGCCGGGGGTGGGATGAACATCAAATATCCAGAGGTCACAGACTGAAGTGCAGAGACGACCCAGAAGGGAGAATGAGCTGGAGAAAAGACGGCTCAATCGGGGAAGGCCTCTTGGAGGAGGCGTGACCGTAATGATGCTCTGAAGGCGGAGAGAGTGATGGTCTGGCGTATATGGAGGGGGAGGGAGCTCCGGAGGACGTGGGGAAGGGATCGGTGGCGAGGTAGACAGGATCAGTTTTGTTTCCTGTCTCCCCCATTTAGACTGTGAGCCCGTTGTTGGGCAGGGATTGTCTCTATCTGTTGCCGAATTGTACATTCCAAGTGCTTAGTACAGTGCTCTGCACATAGTAAGCGCTCAGTAAATACGATTGAATGAATGAATGAATGAATCAGGGCACGGTGAGGAAGCCGGCGCTAGAAGAGCGGAGTGTGTGGGCTGCGTTGCAGTAGGAGAGCAGCCAGGTGAGGTAGGAGGGGGCAGGGTGATTGACTGGCTTTAAAGCCGATGTGAAAAGGTTCTGTTTGACGCGGAGGCGGATGGGCAACCCCTGGAGGTTCTCGAGGAGTTGGGGAGACGTGACCTGAACGTCTCCGTGGATGAACGGAGCAGCAGATTCCAAACCTGTCGTCCCTCCAATATGTGGGGCAGAGACCGTCCGATCTGACTATCTTGTATCTACCCCAGTGCTTGGTACAATGCTTGTCACCTGGTGAGCATTTAACAGATATGTCCATCATTATTAGTAATAGTAGGTGCTCGATCCAGTGCTCGACCCTCCGCAGAGCCTCAGCTCCCTCATCCGCGAAACGGAGATTCAATCGTGCAGTCATTCGTTCAGTCGAAATTTACTGAGGACTTACTGGGTGCAGAGCCCTGTACTAAGTGCTTGGGAGAGTACAAAACAGCAATAAACGGTCACGTTCCCTGCCCACAGTACGCTCACAGTCTAGAGTGGGGGGGGGGCAGACATCAATACAGATAAATAAAATTATACCTATTCTCCCTCCTACTTAGATTGTGAGCCCCATGTGGGACCTGATTATCTTGTATGTGCCCAGCATTTAGTATAGTGCTTGGCACATTGGAAGTGCTTAGAAAATACCACAGTTATTATTAGTAGTAATAGTAGTATTAACAGGTGACCAGTCCAGTGTTTTAAATACAGTAGGCACCTAGTACAATGCCAGGCTGCATGGCTCCCAATGCCAACAGTTGATGCCTTCTCGCTGTATCTCAATCTCATCTATCTCGCTATCGAACTCTCGCCCGCATCCTACCCCTGGTCTGGAACACCCTCCCTCTTAATAATAATAATAATGTTGGTATTTGTTAAGCGCTTACTATGTGCCGAGCACTGTTCTAAGCGCTGGGGTAGACATAGGAGAATCAGGTTGTCCCACGTGGGTTTCACAGTCTTAATCCCCATTTTACAGATGAGGGAACTGAGGCACAGAGAAGTTAAGTGACTTGCCCACAGTCACACAGCCGACAAGTGGCAGAGCTGGGATTCGAACTCATGAGCCCTGACTCCAAAGCCCGTGCTCTTTCCACTGAGCCACGCTGCTTCCACACAGATAATTCCTCTCCCCCCTTCAAAGCCTTATTGAAGGCCCATCTCCCGCCAAGAGGCCTCCCTTGACTAAGCCCTCTTCTCCTCTTCTCCCACTTCCTCTGTGTCGCCCTGACTTGCTCCCCTTATTCATCCCCTCCTTCCAGCCCCACAGCACTTCTGTCCATATCTGTAATTTTATTTATTTATACTAATGTCTGTCTCCCCCTCTAGACCGTAAGCTCATTGTAGGCAGCGAATGCGTCTGTTATAATTGTGGTGTCCTCTCCCAAGTGCTTAGAATAGTACTCTGCACACAGTAAATGCTCACAGTAATCGTACTAATTGACAGACTCGGCCCACAGGAAATGCTCATTCCATACGATTGACTGATTGACTAACAGCGGGTATCTTTTTCCTGCAGGACGGGACGGCGCCTTTGTGGATCGCATCTCAGATGGGGCACAGCGAGGTGGTGCGGGTGATGCTCTTGCGAGGAGCGGACCGTGACGCTGCCCGGACGGTGAGCGCCGCTTCCTGTCGGGATGCGGAGCGGGCAGGCCGTGATGGGGTTCAGGTCGGGTCAAAAAACAGTGGCGTCTCTGGGGACGCCTTCCAGGGTGGCGTGCCCCGGGAGAATTGCCGTTAGCCTGGTCTCTCATCAGCCTGTCGCAGCTTCGTCTCCTCACTTTTCTCTGCCACGCCGCCCGGATGATTCACTTCACCAAATCCGAGTAGGTCTCTTTCCGGCCGTCACTCGAGTAAAGTGAGGCAGAGGCGTGCGGCTTCCCTTTCTTAATTTTTGTGGTGGAACTAGTAGCACCGTGGCCTAGTGGAGAGAGCCCGTGCCAGGGAGGCAGAAGGATGTGGATTCTCATCCTGACTCTGCCACTAGTCTGCTGTGGGACCTTGGGCCAGTTATTTCACTTTTCTATGCCTCAGTTACCTCATCTGTCAAATGGGGATTAAGACCGTGAGTCCCATGTGGGAGATTCATTCATTCATTCAGTTCATTCAATCATATTCATTGGGCACTTACTTTGTGACGAGCACTGTACAGTACAACAATTAACAGACACATTCCCTGTCAACAATGAGCAGGGACAGGGATTGTGTCCAACCCAATTTGCTTGACTACCACCCCCCCCCAGTGCTTAGTACAGTGCCTGGCACATAGGAAGCACTTAACAAATACCAGAGTTATTATTATTATTCTAATCCCGACTGCAAGGTTGTAGCTCCAGCACTTCAGCGCATGCTCGTCTGCTCCCGGAAGGATCGCCAGGAAGCCGTGTGGTTCTCATTTCAGGCCCACGGAGAGGGTGGAGGGTTGAATTTCAGGATTTCAGGTCCGTGGAGAGGGCCGGGACCGCAGGAGGGCTGGATCAGGGCATCGAGAACGCCGCTCCTAACCGGCCTGCGTGTCCCCGTCTCTGTTAAGGATGGCACGACGGCGCTGCTCAAGGCAGCCAACAAAGGCTACAACGACGTCATAGAGGAGCTTCTTAAATTCTCTCCCACCCTCGGCATTCTTAAGGTCAGTAGGGACGACCTTGGGGCCCGGACACTCAGGGAACGGTCTGTGGGCCCCAGTTGGAGAAGGAGTGAGGCCCAGTGGAAAGAACCCAGAGCTGGGAGTCAGAGGACCTGGATTCTAATCCTGGCTTCGCCATTTGCCTGCTGTGTGACCTTGGGCAATCACTTCACTTCAGTGGGCCTCAGTTTCCTCATCTGTAAAATGGGGACAAGATGCCGCTCTCCTTCCCCAGCTGACTGTGAGTTAGAGACTGAGTCTGAGCCAGTTATCTTGGGTGTACCCCAGTGATGCCAGGAGTTGGGGGAATCAGGGGGGATCGCTGAGTTAGATCGGGGCAGGGGAGAGAGCAGAACATTGAGAAGGAGCCTGTGTTTCCAGGAGCCACCAGACATCCAAATCTGTGTTTGTGATGCTCCTCCAATGTCCCCCGTCCACACACACACACACCAAGGGACAGAGACCAGATCCAATTCCCACCTGCGTATTCTCTCTCAGCACTCAGTAAAGTGCTCAGCAAGTACACAATAAGCACTTACTAAATAGTCTTACTCAAGTTAAGTCAGTCAGTCGTATTTATCGAGCGCTCACTGGGAGAGTAAAATACAAAGATATAAGACACCTTCCCTGCCCACAATGAGCTTACAGACTAGAGGGGGAGACAGACATGAATATAAATGAAATTACAGATATGTATATAAAGTAGAGTGCTGTGCATGCAGCAGGCGCTTACTAAAGATGACTGATTGATCGACTGATTGACTGAGGCGCCTCTCTGACCACTGACTGTCTGTCGTCTTGCTCCTAGAATGGCACGTCGGCCCTGCACGCTGCAGTTCTTAGTGGCAACATCCGAGCGGTGACTCTCCTTCTGGAGGCGGGGGCCGATCCAGCCCTCCGAAACAAGGTACCCCAGCCCCCACCCCGTCTAAGGTGGCAGGAGCTCCAGTATCAATCCGTCAGTGGTATTTATTGAACATTTACCGTGTACAGAGCCCTGGAATTAGCCCTCGGGAAACTAGAATACAACAGAATTGGTAGACTCCGGTCCTTCCGACTCCCAGGGCCAGGCTCTATCCACTGGGCCACGCCGCTTCTCGTCATCATCCTCTACATCCTCATCGAAGGTATTTATTGAGCGCTTACCGTGTGCAGAGCACTGGACTAAGCTCTTGGGAGAATCCATTACATCACTGTGGGAACATCCAGGGAGGGATACCTAGCACACTGATAATGCAGTGGGTAGTTTAGAAAGATCCCGGGCCTGGGCGTCAGGAGAACTGGGTTCTAATCCCGGTTCTGCCGCTTGCCAGCTGGGTGACTTGGGGCAAGTCACCTCCCTCGCCCAGGCCTCGGTTTCTTCATCTGTCTAATGGAGATTTAGTATCCGTTCTCTCTCGGACTGGGAGGTCTGAGTGGGATGGGGGCTGTGGCTGATCTGATTAACTTACCCCAGTGCTTGGTATAGTGTTTGGCACTTGATAAGCACTTATCAGATGTCACGATCAATGCCACAGTCCTCTAGACCGTAAGCTCATTGTGGGCAGGGCGTGTGTCTGTTATACTGTACTCTCCCAAGCGCTCAGCACAGTGCTCTGCACAAGCAAAAGCTCAATAAATACCATTGACTGACCGCCCAGATACATTCCCTGCCCACAGTGAGCTCACAGTCTGGAGGCAAAGAAGTCAGATTGAAGTAGTCAGATGATCACTCAATTAATGGCATCTCTTGCATGTTTTCCATTTGCAAAATAGTGGACTAAGCACTTGGGAGAATACACTTCAATAAAGGTGGTAGATACGATCCCTGCCCACAAAAAGCGGACAAGTCCAGTGCTCCGCACGCAGCGAGCGCTCAATAAATACGATTGAATGATAGAATAATCATTAGCTCCCTTGGTGTGTAAAGCACCCAACTAAGCAGGGCAGAAGAAACAACGGATGGGATTTAGACACGGTCCAGCACACGATTATTTATTTTGTAAACATTTTTATGGTTCTTTTCTCCTGTTTTGAGGGTAAGCTTCTTGCGGGCAGGGGACATGTCACTCTGCTTTTTTCTCTACTGCCCAAAACGCTTAGTTCAGGGCTCGACACCAAGTGAGCGTCCAATAATTACTAGTGCTGCTGCGGTTTCTCCGCCTCCTCCTCCTAAAACCATAGCTACTATGAGAGGTTCACAGACCGAGAATGGCAGAGAAGGCTGGCGACATAGACACATAAGGAATGGTGAAATTACAAAAACAACTTTAAAGACAGGGCCGATGATAAACACAATGAAAGCAACGAGTGCACAAGCGCTTATTGTGTGCAAAGCAGTGTACTAAGTGCTTGGGAGAGTACAATATAACAAGAGATGCCCTCTTTGTAGCCCCTCTACTGTGTGCTTTGCCCATCCTAATTGATGAGGATGATGATGCTCACTGAAGCAGCACAGCAGAGGAAGTAGCGTAGCCTAGTGGACAGAGCGCGGGCATGGGAGTTGGAAGGCTCTGAGTTCTAATCCCGGCTCCGCCACTTGTCTGCTGTGTGACCTTGGGCAAGTCACTTCACTTCTCTAGGCCTCAGTTATCTCAGGTACAAGATGGGGATTGAGACTGTGAGCCCCATATGGGACAGGGACTGTGTCCAACCTGATTAGCTTGGGTCTACTCCAGTGCTTAGAACAGGGCCTGGCGCATAGGAAGCGCTGAACAGATACCGTTATTATTAAGCATGGCTTGAGAGGATGAGAGGATGAGTAGTCAAGGTTAACTCTCCACTTCCCAGTGAACCCCAGGATGTTGGAAGCCGACATTTAGGAACGGCAGTGCTGGATTTTCCTTTTCTTGAACCATGGGTAAATCATCGTTTGGGCTTTGCCAGTTTCAGGCTGAAATCCAAACTAAGGCCTTTGGGCCCTCCTGCGTCCCACAGACGTGCATTTTTTTGTTGTTGTTTCAGGCCAATGAACTGCCAGCAGAGCTTACCAAAAATGAGCACATCCTGAGCCTCCTCCGAACAAAAGAAACCCCCTGGAAAACCTAATGCGGCTCTACGTCCGAGAAGGCCAGCCCCGTCCACAGCAGAACCGGGACCGAACTGGGCTGGAAAACGGATTGGGATGTGGATCGGGAAGCATTTTTGAAAGAGCTCGCTCGTGAGCGGGATTGATCTGGCCCCTGGGTGCTGCGGGAGGGTCTGGGCAGTTTCCGGGGTCTCTGATGAGCACAGGGTCTCCCTCCCCACTGGCCTACAGCTAGGCTCTCGGGTGGGTGCCCATTTGCATGGTGTGAACTAATCCTACCTACTCTCAAGCCAAGATGACTGTTGGTCGCGTAGCTTACAGGTCCAAAGGTGGACAGGGCTCTAAGTCCCATGGAGGGGGGGTGGTCTTGGACTTTGGTGGACTTTTATATAAAGGCTGCAAGTCTGAATTTGGCTGAATCGTCGCACTGTCGCTTTGGTTTTGATATACAGAAATATTCACCAACATTATCGCTCAAAGGCACGTATTTCACTGGGATGCAAAACTTCCACCCAAGGGTCAAAGCCGTGAGAGTTCCCAACAGGAAAACAGTAAATGAACCCAGATTTTGATCTCAGCCACGGTCTATGCTCGATGGTTGTGCTTCTCAGAGTGGGATAGGCGGCCAGGAGAAAAATTGGCCCTCAGGCTAATTGATCGGCTTCTAATTATCGATCAATCGGTGGTACTTATTGAGCACGGACTGTGTGCAGAATGCTGCACTATAAACCCTTGGGGGAGGACGGTACTACAGAATCGGTAGACATTCTCTGCCCACAAGAAGCTTACAGTCTAGAGCGGAAGACAGACGTTTAATACAGATATGTTTGCGAGTCCATGTTTTAACTTTGAACAGAGCGTAGGAAGGATGATAGGATTCAACTGATAAATCTGGGGTGGATGTTTTAGCTCTGATGAGAGGGATTTACAAACAAGTCAGAGTTCACACCGTACCCCACTGAGCTTCTATCCAACATTCTGCCCATGGGGAGAGCATTAATGCATTTACATTGGGCTTTCCATATCCGCTGAGGGGTTTGGAAAATCTCGCATAGATGTTACGTGGTGCATAAGCTTTCATACCCTTCTGGGAGAGGCGGTCTTGGCATCCAAAGTTTAATCACTTCCTTTTGGAACGAGGTTATCTGAATGCTACCATCAAATAGTATAACAAAAATGACCCACCCGTGACACCGTGCAGGTTGATTTCAAGGTAAATCTTTCCTCCTCCCCACCCCCAAAGCTCCCCGAGGGAGTTAAGATTGATATCAAATGCACTTTATCAAAATGGTGTCTAACTGTCCACAGTGTCCAGCTGCATGCATCGAAAAAATCAACTTCCTTCTCTCTTGACCGAAACCAACACTGAGTCACTTCTACAGTTTTAAATATCTCTTGAGCTTTCCTTTAGCTGTCACGCTGGATTTCCGGGGCAAATCCGAGAGAGGGAGATATTTAATGGTGGGATCTGTCCCGGTGCTAGGTGGCTCCTCAATTTGCCTCTAGGCAAAAAGCACCATCTTTAGGGATTATTAGAAGATGCACTTGACAAACTCAGCATAGAGACCCTTTATGCCCAGGGGAAACCGGCATCATATCTGAAGAAATCTGGGTCGTGATGGTCAACCTCACCAACCCTCCTCAGTTGGATTTTGTGTCCTCAAGATTTTGAGGATTATTCCAGAAGCTCTCTCACAAGGGCGAAGTGGGAACACTTAGTGCTGGATTGTACTTTCGCAAGCACTTAGTACAGTGCTTTGCACAAAGTAAGCGCTCAGTAAATACGACTGAATGAACGACTGGATGGATGGAACACCCCTGTGACCTTTCATCAGCCTGGAGATCTGGAAGGGTAGTCAGAGGCTGTTGGGCTGCTCTGAAGAGGTTTAATATTCCAGTCAAAACTGTGAGTGAAAATGAATATCAACTCCTCTAGCCCAGAAGAATCGCATTTGCTCTTGGGAGAGTGAATTCATGCATTCCTCCTTCCACTGACCAGCATCTGAACTGAGGACTGCACTCCTCATTTGCTGGATCAACGTGCAGGTAAGCGATCAATCAGTGGTGTTTATTGAGCGCTTACTGTGCGCAGAGCTCTGTCTTAAGTGCCTGGGAGAGTTCGGTACAACAAAACGGGGAGGTACGTTCCCCGCCCACAAGGAGCTCACAGTCCAGTAGGAATGTCAGATGAAGTGGCTGAATAACTGAATGTACAAATGGAGACACTTATGTACCCAAGTGACGAGGCTGAGAATAAAATCCATATTTCAGATCATCGTTTTCCAGTCCCGTCAGATTCGCTTCCCCGGGCACTCGCAGTCAAAATCTTGGTGGTCTTTTCAATGCATCTGGACTTTCAAGGTTTTGCGCAGGACGTCCGTGCCGTCTGGTAAAACATTTCACAGGCCGCAATTCACGTTAAAAGAGCACACTCCCCAGTTTGTCTTCTGCACTGTTTCATATTCAGAAGCTGTTTACTGCAGCACTTTTATTTCCACGTGGTCTGACAACAGAATTCAAATGGGAATGAGTCATTCTCCTTCTCACAGCACTGTTAGGTCATTAACGGATCAGTGGGCTGCCTTTTGCTGCCTGTGCCCTGAAAGCTTACTACTTCTGCCGAGGAGGGGCTGAGTTCTGGGGCTGAGTTCTGACCCCCTTCCAAACACAATTTGTAGTTATTGTTTACCTAGAGTGTCTTAGCTCAGGTGGCTCATCATCAGTGGTGCCTACGGAGCATTTGGGATAATAATAATAACAATCATGGTATTTTTTAAGCGCTTACTATGTACCAAGCACTGTTCTAAGCACTGGGATGTGCAGAGCACTGCACTAAGCACTTGGGAGAGTACAGTACCAGAGAGTTAAGAGACACGTTCCCTGCCCATAACGAGCTTACAGCCCGGAGGGGGAGAAGGATATGAAAAGGGTCAGCCTTTATATTTTTGATGGTCTTTGTCAAGCGCTTCTTATGTGTCAAATACTGTTCTAAGCGCTAGGGTAGGGACAGAGTAATCAGATCAGTTACAGACCCTGTTCCCAATGGGGCTCACAATCTAAGTAAAAGGGAGAAGGGGTATTTAATCCCCGTTTTACAGTTGAGGAAACGGAGGCACAGAGAAGTGAAGTGACTTGCCCAAATTCACCCAGAAGACAAGTGGCGGAGTCGGGATGACTCCTGATCCCATCTGGGAAGCCTGAGGCCGTTCGATCAACCGCAGGCTTTCCCTAATGGGAAATGGCCCGGGCCGGCTCCAGATTTCCCATTGCCCAGCCAAACAGTCAATCACTATATTTAGTGCACGCTTACCATGTGCAGAGACCTGAACTAAGCACTCAGTTTCCCAGTTGGCATGGATTTCCGTAGCAGCAACGCCAGAAGATGTGTGGTCCCCAAGAGTTTTGAAGAGACCCCTCCTCTCAAACCCCTCCCTCTCCGCCCCCCCCATTTGCCCCACTCTAATAAAGAACCTCAAGGGGCTAGCATCTCCCTCAGAGGCCCCAAGCCCCCAACTCCCCACACATAGGCTGCGCATGAACAGAAAAGACAGAGATTTGTTAAACCTCTTCATTTTGCTCTCTTGTGGGGCCTAACTGAGGGTGTCCGAGTGATTGTTAGAGAGGATGGGAGAGAGGGAGAGACTGAGTTGGGTGGTCAGTTACAAAGAGGTAGAATGTGCCCCTCAATTCCGCTGCTTCGCGAGGACTTGGTGGAAAAAATATGCACCTGGGAGGCAGGAGATCTGGGTTCTAATCACCACTCTGCCCCTTCCCTGCTGAGCGAACTTGGACGGGTCACTTCACTTCTTATTTCCTGTTTCCTCCTCTGTAAAATGGGGATGAAATGCTTGTTCACCCTCCTGCTTGGGCTGCGAGCCCCTGAGGGAAAGGGACCGTGTCCAATTTGATGATCTCCCTATTCATTACTAGTAATAATAATGGCGGTATTTGTTACTCCCCTGGGACTAATAATTAATCATTAATTCCACGGGAGGCAGCGTGCTGTAGCTGAAGTGCGTTGGTCTGGAAGCCGGAGGACTCGGAATCGAGTTCGAGCTCAGACTCCGGCCTGCTGGGTGACCACGGGCTGGCTCCTTAATTTCTCTGGTCCTCAGTTTTTCCATCTCTAAGATGGGGATAATAATACCTGCCTTTCTTTCTTCCTCCCGGGATTGTTGTGGAGGGCAGAAACGAGATAACGTGAGAGCGCTTTGGAAGTGGTAGAAGCACTAGATAAAAGTCACGCTAGCGGTTTGAGATGAAAAGCCTGACACTCGATCCTTCTAACGTCAGCTAGTCAAACTGAGGTACCACTGGGTCTTGGAAGAAACAAGAGCAGTCTGTAGAAAAATTGAAGTTTACCCTCAAAGACGAGGCCGAGGAGTGAGCTGGGCTCTTAAGGTGCCGGGTAATAAATTCCTGAACCACTCCACCACCTAAAAAAAAAAAAAAAGTGTGAGCCCCAACTGGGACAATCTGATTACCCTGTATCTACCCCAGCACTTAGAACAGTGCTCAGTGCTTAACAAATACCATAATTATTATTATTATTACCTCACCTCATTAGTCTCCTTCTCCAACCCAGCCCCCACACTTTGATCCTCTAATACCAACCTTCGCACTGTGCCTCGATCTCGCCTATCTCGCCGGCCAACCCCAGCCCACATCCTGTCTCAGACCTGGAACGCCCTCCCTCCTCATATCCGATAAACAAGTACTCTCCCCTTCTTCAGAGCCTTACTGAAGGCCCATCTCCTCCAAGAGGCCTTCCCTGACTAAACCCCCCTTTCCTCTTCTCCCACTCCCTTCTGCATCGCCCTGGCTTGCTCCCTCTGCCCCCCCCAAGCACTTATTGTATGTATCTGTAATTTAATTATTATTTTATATTAATGTCTGCCTCCCCCGCTCTAGACCGCACACCCGTTGTGGGCAGGGAATGCATCTGTTTATTGTTGTATCGTACTCTCCCAAACGCTTAAGTACAGAGCTCTGCACACAGTAAGCACTCAATAAATATGATTGAAAATGGAATGAATGAACCACTGGCATTCCTTAGAAGCGAAGTGTTGCACACCAATTCTTTTCATTTTTTTTGTGAAAGGGGAGGGACTTGGTAGAGACTGAATGAATCACTCACTTATGAGCTCAGTGACATCCTGTCCCCGACCCCACAGTACTTCATGTTCACAAGTATTATTCTACCTCTTGGGAAAAGTAGGATTCTTGTAACTATACTTACCTCCAAGCCTCTGGCTTGGTGTCAACGGGTGGTGGGATTGTTGGGAAGAAATTGTTCCGCAGGCCTCCGTGAGCCAAAATAAACGGGGACACTCCTGCCGAGGAGCCGCGGTGGAAAAATCCACCGTGCGTCAGATATGAAGGGGAAGGGAGCTCCAGGCGAGACGGTCTTGTCAATAGTAGCACTAGATTCATTCAATCGTATTTGCTGAGCGCTTACTTGTGTGCAGAGCATCGAGCAAGGGGTCAGTGGTGTGATAGACCAGATGGAAGGTGCAGGGGCTAGGTTGGAATTAAAGGAGTAGAGTGTTCGGGCTGGGTTGTCATAGGAAATCGGAGAGGTAAGGGAAGAGGTCGGGGGCCAGATGATTGAGGGCTTTAAAGGAGTAGGGAGTTTCTGATTGATAAAAAGAGTTGGCCGGGCAGGTCCTGGAGGTATTGGCGGGGAGTGGGGAAACACAGACTGAACAGTTTGGGAGAAAAACGATCTGGGCAGCCGAGCGAAGTAAGACCTGGAGTGGGGCGTCCTCAAGAACCTCCAGGGGTTGCCCATCCTCCTCCACATCGAACACAAACTCCTGACTGTTGGCTTTAGAGCAGTCGATCCCCTCGCCCCCTCCTACCTCACCTCGCTCCTCTCCTGCTCCAACCCAGCCGGCACTCTCCGCAACTCTAATGCCAACCTGATCACTGGGCCTCCATCTTGAAAAGCATCATAGCTCAGTAGAAGGAGCTCAGGCTTGGGAGTCAGAGGTCATGGGTTCGAATTCCGGCTCCGCCACTTGTCAGGTCTGTGACTGTGGGCAAGTGCCTTCACTTTTCTGGGCCTCAGTGACCTCATCTGTAAAATGGGGATTAAGACCGTGAGCCTCATGTGGGTCAACCTGATTATCCTGAATCTCCCCCAGCGCTTAGAACAGTGCTTTGCACACATAGTAGGCGCTTAATAAACACCAACATAGCAGCGTGGCTCAGTGGAAAGAGCCTGGGCTTGGGAGTCAGAGGTCATGGGTTTGAATCCCGGCTCCGCCACTTGTCAGCTGTGTGACTGTGGATAAATCACTTCACTTTTCTGGGCCTCAGTGACCTCATCTGTAAAATGGGGATTAACTGTGAGCCTCAAGTGGGGCAACCTGATAATCCACTTCAACCCTATAGATTCAGAGTCAACTTTGACAAGTCCAATTTATTGTTATTGTCTTTGTCTGCCTGTCTCCCCCGCTTAGACTGTAAGCCCGTCAAAGCGCAGGGACTGTCTCTATCTGTTACAAGCGCTTGGTACAGTGCTCTGCACATAGTAAGTGCTCAATAAATACTATTGAATGAATGAATGACCTTGTATCCCTCTGGTGCTTAGAACAGTACCCTGCACCTAGTAAGAACTTAACAAATACCAAGATTATTATTATTATTGTCTATGTCACCTTTGACCCCCGGCCCAGGGCCCGCCTCCGTCCCCGAAGGCCTTCCCTCCCCCGTCCCACCGACAATTCCTCTCCCCCCTTCCATCCCTTATGAAAGGGCCACCTCCTTCCTCCAAGAGGCCTTCCCTGACTAAGCCCCCCTTTCCCTCCTCTCCCCCTCCCTCTATTCCTCCCACCCCACCCCCCTGAGCTCCATCTCTGAGAAGCAGCGTGGCTCAGTGGAAAGAGCCTGGGCTTCCGAGTCGGAGGTCACGAGTTCGACTCCCGGCTCTGCCACTTGTCAGCTGGGTGACTGGGGGCAAGTCACTTCACTTCTCTGTGCCTCAGTTCCCTCACCTGTAAAATGGGGATTGAAAGTGTGTGAGCCCCACGTGGGACAACCTGATGACCCTGTATCTCCCCCAGCGCTTAGAACAGCGTTCGGCACCTAGTAAGCGCTTAACAAATACCAACATGATTATCTCTGTCATTTATTTATTTCCACCCGCGGCTGTCTCCTACAGCCCCAGACTCTGTTTGTTGTGGAAAGGGACTGTGAGTGTTAAGAGTGCTGTTGTGTACTCTCCCGAACGCTCGGCACAGTGCTCAGCCCTCGAAAGCGCTCGATAAATACGCATGAATGAATGAATGCATGCATGCCTGAATGAATGCACGCACACCCTCCGCGTGACTCAGGCGGCGGAGGCGAAGGCCGCCGGCCGCCGGCCCCGCCCCCGGCCTCTGCCGTCAGGCCCCGCCTCCACCCCACAGGCCCCGCCCCCGCCCCTGACGTCACTCACCGCCCACCCACCGCTCCCGCAGACCCCGCCCCCTCCTCTGACGTCAGGCCCCGCCCGCCAATCCTCTCCGCCCGGCCCCGCCCACCACCCGCCCTCCGGTCCCGCCCCCTGTCCCTGACGTCATACGCCCCGCCCCCGGCCCCGCCCCCTCGGGTGAGGCTGTGCTGTGCGGCGGCGCGGGGCCGAGGCGGGCCTGGCCAGTTGGCGGCGGCGGTGACGGCGGGCGCGCTCGCTCCCTCCCTCCCTCCCTCCCTCCCTCCCGAGCCGGTGCCCGCGCCGAGCGGCGGAGGAGCCGGAGGAAGAGGATGCGGGGTCCGGCGGGGTTGCGGCTGTTGGGGCTGTGGGCCGGGCTGCTGGCGCTGGGCCCCAAGCCGGTGAGTGCCCGCCCATCGGCGCTCTACTCTGCGCGGTGCGGTGCGTCCCGTCCCGTCCCACTGCTCTCCCGCCTTCCCAACTTCCCGCTGCCGCTTCCTCTCTGCCCCTCTCCCCCGCTTCCTTTTCCCTTCTCCTGCTTTTCCCTTCTCCCCCCTTCCTCCTCCTCTTCTGGCCTCTTTTCCTCCTTCCTCTCCCTCGTCCCCTTCCGTCCTCCCTCCTCCCTCTCCCGTGATCTCTTTCCCCTTCCTCCTCTCTTTTCCTCTCCCCTCTTTCCTCCTCTTCACTTTCCCCTCCTTTCCCCCCTCTTTCCTTTTCCTCCTCTTCCCTTTTCCCCTTCCCCCTTCCCCTCCCCCTCCCCCTCCCCCTTTTTCCCTCTCCCCCCTTTCCCTTCCTCCCTCCTCCTTTTCCCCGAGCTCCCTTTCCCTTCCTCCTTTTCCTCTCTCCTTCCTTCCCCCCTTCCCTTTTCCTTCCTCCCTTTCCCCGTGCTCCCTTCCCCCTCCTCCCTTTTCCTCTCTCCTCTTCCCTTTCCTCCCTCCTTCTTTTCCCCATTTTCCCTCTCTCTCCCCCCTTCCCCTTCCTCCCATTCCCCCTTTCCCCCTCTCCCTTTCCCCGTGCTCCCTCCCCCCTCCTCCCTTTTCCTCTCCCCTTTCCTCCCTCCTTCCTTTCCCCATTTACCCTTTTCTCCTTTCCCCTTTTTCCCCTTTCCCCCTCCTCCCTTTCCCCCATCCCCCTTCCTCCTTCCTTCCCCCTGCTCCCTTCTCCTGGCCACCTGCACCCCTCCCCGCCCCGTAGGCCAGTGGGAGTGAGAGCAACAATCGATCACTAGGAAACTTGTCGGGCTTGACCTGCAGGAGCCCAGCCCACAGCTGGTGGAGGAAGAGGAGGAGGAGGAAGAGGTGGCCCAAGTGATGGGGGGAGGGGGATGTCCCTTTTCCAGGCAAACACCCCGCAGGGAGTGTCGGTGCTGGGTGCCGGTGTGCGCCGGCAGGGCACACGGCAGGGCACACCTGATCTCATCTTTGCCCCTCCCTGCAGAGCAGGTGGCAGCCCTGGCACCGGTGGAGGGACGGGGGGCCAGACCTACCCATCCTTGCCCAAAGGACGCCCCAGGGAGGGAAGCCCCTGGGAGAGAGTGGGCTCTGAGGAGGAACCCACCTGTTCCTTAGTGGAAGGCAGACCTGGAGAAATCCTACCAGCCCTCGACTTGTTCCTCCAAAACAGTTTCCCCGACGCTGACTGCTGAAAAGACAAGGCTGGTGGGTGGGAGATATTTGTTGTCCGAAGTACTTTATCCCTTTGCAACATTTTGACCTCCCCCGCCCCATTTTTAGGAAAAAGTACAGTTCCACCTTGGACACTAAACTGCTCTTCTGAAGGATCCTAATTCTGGTGGGTTATAAGAGGCCGGGGTCTCCGGGACTCAGGCACACATACATACGCACACACACGCAAAATCCCTCTCTCCAAAAGATTTGGTAACTCATATCCCCACCTGCAGTCGCACTTGTTCATGCACACCTACATCGTATACAGGAAAGATGATGCAGGCTAGGTTATGGGACCATTTTAAAGCTGCATCTGAGGTGATGGTGGGGGAAATCATCTCGCCCCTCACCCACCACCTCGGATGCAGCTTTAAAACGGTCCTATAACCTAGGGTCAATGCAAGGGCAGGTTCCATTCATCGGTGGTATTATTGAGGGCAGAGCGATTCATCCTGGGCCCGGAGGTGCCTCCTCAGTGCCACCCTGAAGGTTTGGGGCAGTCAGATGGGGATGGGGTGTTTGCCCGCCGCTTGAGGCCTTCCCGAGCTCTCTGATCCCTCCAGAGCAGCCGTCCTGCCGTCCTAAAGTAACTGAGTCACTGCTCAGGTGCCTTTGCGGTCAGAGGAGGAGAGCACGTTGCAAGCTAGGCTCAAGTAGCAGTTTGGCTCAGTGTCCCTTATGGACGGCCAAAGTTTCATCTCCTTGGACCCAGGTGGCTTTTAATGACATGGCCGGTGAGGCATTAACTCCAGCTCTCCACCTGGACTTCAGGCTGACCTCTCTCCTCCGTTTAGGGCCGGGAGGGAGGTGGCCGAAGCTGTATCTTATCGGCCAGAAGAAAAAGAGCTCATCCTCCCATCCAGCAAGAGAGACCTCCCTGTGTTGGGAAGAAAGTGAAGGGGAAGGCTGGGAGCCCAACGAAGTAAGGGGAGAAGGAGGGGAAGAGAGCAGTCCTGTTGTTAATCTGGTTTTTCCCTCTGGCCGGTTACAGGGGGGATATCCTCTTCGTTAAATAGGATATCCCCAGGCCAAGATTGAGCTTTTAAATGGGGGGAGGGAGGGAGAAGAATGGCTGAATGGGCTGATTGTCATCCTTCATTGTTTGTCTCCCCGGAAGAACAAAGGCCCTTTGCTTCTTATCTTCACAACCCTATCTCTGTGCTGGGGTATCAGGGGCCTCCCCCCTCGTCCCCTCCTTAATTTAGGGACGAATGGGGTGATTTTTGTGTTTTGAACTATCTTCGATCTTGCTCTTAGAGTGTCTGGAAATCTACAGTCTCCCTCACTAAGGTTATGTATAGTTCATTCAGTCGTATTTACTGAACGCTTAGTGTGTGCAGAGCACTTTACTAAGTGCTTGGAAGGTACAATTCAGCGACAAGTAGAGACAGTCCCTGCCCACAACGGGCTCACAGTCTAGAAGGGAGACAGGCATCAAAAGAAGTAAACAGGCATCGATAGGGGCAATATAAATAGAGTCGTATACACGTCATTAATATAAATAGAATTATAAATATGTTCATATATTCGCAAGTGCTGTGGTGGGGGGGGAGGGGAGTAGAGCAGAGGAAAAGATGGGCTGATGGTGGTAATGATGACTTGGAGGATGTGAGCCTTCAGTAGGGCTTTGAAGGGGGGAAGTGTGAATTGTTTGGTGGATTTGAAGAGGGAGGGCATTCCAGGCCAGAAGTAGAACATGGGCCAAGGTTCAACGAGAGGACAGGTGAGGACACAGTGAGAAGATAATAGTTATATTGCACTCTCCCAAGTGCCTAGTACAGTGCTCTGCACATAGGAAGTGCTCAACAATAATAATAATAATTGTGGTACTCCTTAAGTCCTTTCTCTGTGCCAAGCACTGTTGTAAGCGCTGGGGGTAGTTACAAGTTAGTTTGGACAGAATCCCTGCCTCACATAGGGCTCACAGTCTTAATCCCCATTTTGCAGATGAGGTAACCGAGGCACAGAGTAGTGAAGTGACTTGCCCAAAGTTGCACAGCGGGAGTAGTGAAGTGACTTGCCCGAAGTTGCACAGCGGGCAAGTGGCGGAGCCGGGATCAGAACCCATGACCTTCTGAGTCCCAGGCCGGTGGTCTATCCACTAAGGCATGCTGCTTCTCCAGCCACACTGCTTCTCTGCAATAAATAGGACTGCCCGACTGACTAAGGTATTCTTCTAGCCTAGCTGCACATTTACCCACAGTCCGAGCCCCTCCGCTGGAGGCATTGCCCTAAAATCATCAGGTTCCGGGGGAGGCGGGATGAGAAATGAGAAGAGACCGTCTTCCCCATGACCAGGAGCACAGCAAACTTTGAGTGACAGTGTGGGTTCAAATTCCATTTTGGGGCCGTCGTTGGTTCTTTCAGTATTTCCGTTGCAAGCAAAGTAGGAGAGGACACAGGCTCTTTTTGAGTGAGATACCGTCATTAAATATCACTGGTACAAAACCACAGAGCAGATCGGTGGTCTGTCTCAGGCCCGTTGGTGCTTCAAGGTGCTCGCCTAACCTCGTGAGCATTCCTTGGGTAAGCGGGGAAAAGTAAAATGAGCTCAGGTACTGGTGTGCTTGCAATTTCCCCAACTTCCAAAAAGAAATCCAGAAGGTGGCAGGCCAAAGAAGAGAATGTACAAAAGCGAACACATGCATGGTGCAAGTCCTGGGGCCCGAAGTGAGGACGATGAGGATGACAAGAATAATAACTGTGGCATTTGTTGAATTGCTGGGGTAAATACAAGAGAATCGGGTTGGACATGACCCCTCTATCTCAAAGGTGATGGTTTAGGCACCGGGGGCCTGCAGTGAGCTGGACAGATGATCGTCTGCAGGGCCAGCTGCTGGGCCAGCTGCCTCGTCTCTCGGGCCAGAGACCTTCACAGAGACAGTGGCCGGAAAGCCTCTAGACGCTGAGCTCGTTGTGGACAGGGAATGCGTCTGTTCTGTTCTATTCTCAACCTATTACTACGGTGTTTTGCATAGAGTAAAGGCTCAATAAATACGATTGAATGACTGACTGCCGGGCTGCTGGCCTGTCCCACGGGACAGGCCGAAAACTGGGCTTTCCAATGGTTCTGTGTTGCTAGTTTGCCCTCTTACCCCCTAGGATAAACTGCTTCTTCCCTCGGGTTCTCTTGCCAGAAAGGCTTACAGCTGCTGATCTATTGCAAGAGGTCGTACTGACCTGACGGTCTAATCCTGTCCTTGGAAAGCTGGCATCTAGTCTGAAGTAGCTGCATTCCCAAACTGAAGTGCTCTAAACCCTGCAAACGGGCCGCCCGGTTCTAAAGCATCCCCTTCAGGACGTGTCTGAGCTGATGATTTTTCCCCCAGTGTTTAGTACAGTGGTTTGGCATATCGTAAGCGCTTAACAATCCCAATATTATTATTTTTGCTTGGCCTCGATGCCAAATTGGTGGCATGCTTTTCAACCTACTCACATAATTATTGTCGTTTGTTAAAAGCTTACTGAGCTCCAATACCGTACGAGACGCCGGGGTAGATATGATCCGAATAGACACAGTCCCTGTCCCAGGTGGGATTCACAGTCTGTGGGAACAAGTATTGAATCCCCTATTTTACAGATGAGGAAATCGAGGCACAGGGAAGTCACGTGAACTGCCCAAGGTCACACAGCAGGGAAGCATCAGAGCCGGGGTTAGAACCCAGGTCCCCTGACTCCCAGGGCCTTGTTCTTTGCACTAGGCCATGCTGCTTCTCCATGTAAAACTGTAGAGTTTTCCTCCTGCCGCCTCTTTTCCCCACTTTCACTGGGTTTTGCAATGTGGGTGGGCCCGAAATGGTCTGCTTGGTTCGAGTGGGGAATGGGGCTGGAGTGGAGGTGGAGGAGGGAGGTGGGGAAGGGTACTGTGTGGAGTCCTGGAGTCCAGGAGCAGGAATGCAAATGAAACGTGAGAGGCCCTCGAGAGGAGATGGAGAGGCTCCAAAGCAGTGCAGTGACATGATCGGAATGATGGTTGGAGAAGTTGATTTTCGCTGCTGGAGGGAGGAAGCCCGCCTTGCTCCGAGCTACGTTATTGTGAAAAGTACTAATAATAGTGCTGATCATTCATTGAGCATTTACTGTGAGCAGAGCACTGAACTGAGCACCAGAAGGTAAGTTCGTTGTGGGCAGGGAATGTGCCTGTTTATTGTTGGAGTGTCCTCTCCCCAGAGCTTGGTACAGTGCTCTGCACACAATAAGTGCTCAATAAATACGATTGCCTGAAAGTACAACAGAGTTGGTAGACGTGTACCTGCCCACAATGAACTTACAGTCCAGAGATGGTGCTATTTGTTAAGCCTCTACTCTGTGTGAATATTGAATCCCATCCCTGTTCCTGACCAGCCTGGGATTCACATTCGAAGGGGAAGAGTAAACAGGTGTATACTTCGCTCCCTTAGTGCTAACCTTCTCAATGGGCCTCCATCTCGCCTGTCTCGCCACCGACCCCTGGCCCACCTCCTACCTCTGGCCTGGAACGCCCTCCCTCCTCAAATCCGACAGACAATTTCTCTCCCTCCGCAGCCTTATCGAAGGCACATCTCCTCCAAGAGGTTTTCCCAGACTAAGCCCCACTTTTCCTCATCTCCCACTCCTTTTTGCGTCACCCTGACTCTCTCCCTTTGTCCTCCTTCCCCCCTACCAGCCCCACAGCACTTACATATAGATCTGTAATCTTCTTTATTTGTTTTGATGCCTATCTCCCCGTCTAGACTGTGAGCTTGCTGTGGGCAGAGAATATCACTGTTTACTGTTGTATTGTATTTTTCCAAGCACTTAGTACAGTGCTCTGCACACAGTAAGTACTTAATATGAATGAATGAATATACAGTCCCTATTTTACAGATGAGGAAACTGAGGCCCAGAGAAGCGAAGTGATCGTCCCCAAAGTGACCAAGCAAGCAAGTGGTGAAGCTGGGGTTAGATCCCAGATCACCTGACTCCTGACTGTTCTTGCCGCTGGGCCTTGCTGCTTTATAACTTCCCCTCACTCCCTCTGCCCCAACCCCCTGGCACAGAGATACTACAAAGGATGGTCACTGCACATTCCTGGCGATTAGACTGACAGTCAGCTCTGTTCCCTCCTTTGTATATGGGTGCCATCACAACTCAGCAGCCATCAGAGGTCCCTTGCATGGGCAGTAAACAACAATTTGGCAGTCGGTTGCAGGTGGCTTGCTGGCCTCTTCCCCCTCTGGTTTGAGGTTACCTTGTGGGGTAGATGGATGGGCAGGTCCTCGGGCCTCTGTCCACCACTTACTTCAAACGCCAGAGAAGTTTCTCATTCATGTTTTTCATGCCTCTCCTTGCCCCCTGACCCCGGTGATCAAAGCAATTAAGTGTTTTGCTTTGGGAGGAAACCTACTGAAACCCCCATCCCACCCCTCAGAAGATATATCAATTGTATTTATTGAGCGCTTACTCTATGCAGGGCACCATACTAAATGCTTGGGAGACTTCCATAAGCTTAGGGTCATAATCCCCATTTTACAGAGGAGGTAACTGAGGCACGGGGAAGTGACTTGCTCCCTGCCCCCTGCTCGGAACAGAGAGTCACCTCCTAACCCTACCACCCTCTGGGCTCCGGGCACCGTGGCCGCTTTACTCACCCCAGATGGTCGGGTTGGTGTCCAGCTGGGTTGGCATTAATGGGCCTACTGGAGCCGGGCTCCTTCAGCGGAGCGGCAGCTACTGCTATTGGTGAGAATCCAGTCCTGTGACTCCTTGAAGGGAACCCCACGTTTTGAAATACCATTGTGTTGTCCTCCCTCAAGCTCTGAGTTCAGTGATCAGCAAGTAAATATCATTAGTTCATTCAGTCCTATTGATTGAACATACACTGTGTGCAGAGCACTGTACTAACCTCTTGGGAGAGTACAGTGCAACAATAAACAGATGCATTCCCTGCTACAGTGAGCTTACAGTCAAGGGGGCGGGGAGACAGACATTAATATAGATAAATTTCCGATATGGACATAGGCCGTGTGGGGCTGGGAGGAGGGGCAGAACAAAGAGAACAAGTCAGGGTGACGCAGAAGGGAGTGGGAGAAGAGGAAAGGGGAGCTTAGTTAGGGAAGACCTAAGTAAGGAGATGTGCCCTCAGTAGGGCTTTCAAGCAGGGGAGAATAACTGTTGTTTGGAGTAAGCATGGCAATTTCTTCCAATACCCCCAACCCGGCCCAAGTTTCGGAAAAGATTTTTTCCCCCCAAAGATTTTGTTTTTTTTCATTGACATCCCACTTCCCCCCCAGTGGGTGGAGGGGACGATGCCCAGGGGTCCCCGGCTGGCACCATGATGCCAGGATTGATCTTGATCTCAGTTGGAGACCCTGTCTACCCGGGCAGACGCCCTCCTTTCCCCATAGGAATCTGGGAAATCGGGTCTCTCAACTGGTGGTCTGCATGGGCTCTGTACCAACTGGTGGGCCTGTTGCACCGAGGTAGGGACATGGTTTGGTTTGGGAGGGCAGAAAGAGGGCGAAGAGCTACGTGGTCTAGTGGGTAGGACACGTGCCTGAAAGTCAGAAGGACCGGGGTTCTAATCCTGTCTCCGCCGCTTGTCCACTGTCTCTCCTCAGTCAAGTCACTTCACTATTCTGGGCCTCAGTTATTTCATCTGTAAAATGGGGATTAAGACAGTGAGCCCCATGTGGGACAGGGACTGTGTCCAACCTGATCACCTTCTATCTACCCCAGTGCCTAGAACAGTGATTGATACATACTGGGTGCTTAATAAACATTGTGGCTTAGTGGCAAGAGCCCGGGCTTGGGAGTCGGAGGACGTGGGTTTTTATCCAGAGAAGCAGCGTGGCTCAGTGGAAAGAGCACGGGCTTTGGAGTCAGAGGTCATGAGTTCGAATCCCAGATCTGCCACTTGTCAGCTGTGTGACTGTGGGCAAGTCACTTAACTTCTCTGTGCCTCAGTTACCTCATCTGCAAAATGGGGATGAAGACTGTGAGCCCCACGTGGGACAACCTGATTCCCCTATCCCTACCCCAGCGCTTAGAACAGTGCTCTGCACATAGTAAGCGCTTAACAAATACCAACATTATTATTATCCCGGCTCTGCCGCTTGTTTGCTGTGTGACCTCGGGCAAGTCAGTTAACTTCTCTGTGCCTCAGTTACCCCATCTGTAA
This sequence comes from Ornithorhynchus anatinus, assembly GCF_004115215.2. Taxonomy (NCBI): domain Eukaryota; kingdom Metazoa; phylum Chordata; class Mammalia; order Monotremata; family Ornithorhynchidae; genus Ornithorhynchus; species Ornithorhynchus anatinus. The sequence continues at coordinate 20,871,307 of NC_041734.1, forward strand.
AATGGGGATTGACTGTGAGCCCCACGTGGGAAAACTTGATTACTCGATTGATGGATTACCTGATTACAATTTGATTGTTATTACGCCAGTATTTAGAACAGTGCTTGGAACACAGTAAGTGCTTAACAACTACCATTATTATTATTATTACACCAAATTAAACCGGACAAGTATCTCTTGCTCGCAGAACACAGGCATGGCTCCCAGCCTGGTCAGAATTTGGACAGACACTGGGGGAGGGGGATGTGAGTTCTGACTGGATTAGTTCCTTCTCCTTTCTATTCTAATGAACCTGCTTGTGTTGCAGAATATCTGGTGGCCCCATGGCCCCATTCATTCAGTTGTATTTTTCGAATGCTTACTGTGTGCAGAGCTGTATACGGAGCATCTGGGAGAGTACAATATGAAAATAAGCAGACACATTTCCTGCCCACAACAAACTTAGGATCGTCTTGGGAAGGCATGGGCTTCCGAGAAGGGGAATGCCGCGACTTTGACCACCTGGGTGTTGGAAGGGGTGGGAGTGGGGGAGGGAGAGTAGTCTATCCGTTCTGGAACTTTCCCCTTTTAACTTTGGTGGAAACGCAAAGGGATCCTTTTGGGGTCAAAAATATCATCTTAGGGTGAGATTTGCCCAGATGTCCTCAAGTTTTTGGCCACTTGCCAGGAAAGATGTTGCACCCGGATTTACCTGGTCAGTGGGTTAATAATAATAATATTAAGCGATTTGCAAGCTCTGGGGTAGACGCAAGGTGATCAGGTTGGACACAGTTCCTGTCCCACATGGGGCTCACAGTCTTAATTGGAAAAGTCAGGGAAGGCCTCTTCTGTGCCTTCAATCACATTTTGAAGTAGGGGAGAGTAATTATCTGTCGGATATGAGGAGGGAGGGCATCCCAGGCCAGAGACCTGACGTGGGCGAGAGGTCGGCAAGATAGATGAGATCAAGATACAGGGGGTAGATGAGCAGTAGAGGAGCAAAGTGTGGGCTGCGTTGCAGGAGAGGAGTGAGGTGAGGTAGGAGGGGACAAGGTGATTGAGTGCTTTAAAGCTAATGACGAGGAGTTTCTCTTTGATGCGGAGGCGGATGGGCAACTACTGGAGGTTCTTGAGGAGTGCGGAAAAGTGGCTTGAACTTTTTTGTTGAAAAATGATCTGGGCAGCAAAGTGAAGTATGGACTGGAGTTGGGGAGAGAGAGGAGGCTGAGATGGTCAGCAAGGAGGCTGATAGAGTAATCAAAGCAGGATAGGATAAGTGATTGGATTAACTCGTAGCAGTTTGGAGTGGAAAGGGCGGATTTTAGCAATGTTGGGAAGGTGGAGCCGACAGGGTTTAGTGATGGTTGAATATGTGGGTTGAATGAGAGATAGGAGCCAAGGTTATGGGCTTGTGAGACAGGAAGGTTGGTGGTGACGTCTACACTAATGGGAAAGTTGGGGTGGACAGGGTTTGAGTGGGAAGATAAGTTCTGTTTTAGGCTGAAGAAGCTGACAGTCTCATGGAAAGACCAGGATAAAGCTCATTTGAACTACTGAATGTAATACTAATTATTGTGGTATTTAAGTGCTTGCTGTGTGTCAGACACTTTGCTAAGCCCTGGGGTAGATAGCCGGGTTGGACACAGTTCCTGTCCCATGTGGGTCTCAGTCTTAATTTCCATTTAATAGATGAGGTAACTGAGGCACAGAGAAGTGAAGTGACTTGACCAAGGCCACACAGACAAGTGGCGGAGCCGGGATTAGAACCTATGAACTTCTGATTCCCAGGCCTGTGCTCTCTCCACGATGCCGGGCTGCTCCTCCAGGAGGGAGAAGCCCACGGAATCATCTTTTGTACTCATCTCCATCTTTCAATTCTTAAATTCGATCTACTGCCACATTATGCCATTTCCTCTTACACAATTACCCCTTCATCTTCCACTCCCTTGCCGCCCGAACAGCTTTCACTCCGGGAGAAGCACTAGCCATATAATAATAATCACTGTTGTGTTTGTTTAGCTCCTACTATGTGCTAAGCTCTGGGGTAGATACCAAGTCATCAGATCCCAAATGGGGCTTACAGTCTAAGTAGAAGGGAGAGTGGGTATTGAATCCCCATTTTGCAGGTGAGGGAACTGAAGCACAGAGAAGTTGTGACTTGCCCCAAATCAGCTTCCTTGCTGGGCTCCTTACCTCAGACTCTTCCCAGGCACTGCGCTAAGCCCTGGAGTAGATACAAGGTAATCCGGTTGGACACAGTCCCTGTGCCATGTGGGACTCGTAGTCTTAAACCCCATTTTACAAATGAGGAAACAGAGGCACAGAGAAGTGACTTGCCCAAGGCCATACAGTACATAGCTCTCCCCACTCTGATCCACACTACACACTGCTGTACAACTCGGTTTTTTTGTTGTTGTTGTTATGGTATTCATTAAGCGTTTACTATATGCCAGGCCCCCTACTAAGCACTGGTGTAAAGAGAAATTAATGAAGTTGGACCCAGTCCCTGTACCACATGGGGCTCCCAATGTTGATCCCTAACTTTACAGATGAGGTAGCCGAAGCCCACAAGTGAAGTGACATACCCAAGGTGATACAGCAGAGCCGGGCTTAGGACCCAGGTCCTCTGACCCCCAGGCCCTTGCTCTTTCTGCTAGGCCACGTGGCTTCTTTTCCTGAAGCCCCACCTGTTCCTCTGAGGTGCTCGAGCTCAGCCATTCCTATCTGCTCTCTTCACCTGCTACCTCCCGACACGCTCTCTTTGTGCATCCGGCCAACCTTCCCACCGTTCCTCACTCGAGCTGTTCCCTGAGCTTGGATTCCAGATCTGTCCATCCAGACCGCCTGCCTCAAATTCAAAGTCTTTCTGAAAACCCACCTCCTCCAACATTCCTTCCCGGTCATATAAACCGTCCTCAGCGCATGCATACGTACATTTATCCAGTCATTCAGTTATTTATTGATTAATCTCTAAATACCTTTCTGTTCTCTCCTCCCAATTTAGAGTGTAAGCTCCTTGTGGGCAAAGGAATATGTCACTTGTTTTGTACTTCCCAAGCATTTAATCCGATTACTACCGCTATCATCGACCACTTCTACCACTACTTGATGAGAAAGTTGAGAGGAGGGGAGAATGAAAAAGCCCAGTTTTAGTGGCCCGAGTATGTGGGTTGTCTGCAGGTTTCAGTTTGTTTGGGGCTCGCTGGCCAGCCTAATGGTATTTATTGAACGCTTCCAGTGTGCACAGTACTGTTTTAAGTGCTCGGGAGAGGACAATGCGACAGAAACATTATTCATTGGCAGCAACTCTTTATGAAGTCTGAGGCTTAATGAAGATTCCCAAGCCAAACCAGGAAATGTTTAGAAGACTTTGATCATCTTATTCATGCATTTTGATTCTTTTCCTTCATCAAATCCCTTCAATTTATTCTGTGGGGAAAACTACTCTGAGGAAACTCATTTGCTCCCAAAGCTTCCCATAGTTTCAACTCCCACCTCTGTGGGGATGATTCTCAAATCTTCATCTCTGGCCCTGATGTCTCTCCTTCTCTGCCGTCTTCCATTTCCTCCTGCCTTTGAGATATCTCAACTCCGGGTGCCCGGCCGCCAGCCTCAAATTTAACATATCCAAAACAGAACTCCTCATCTTCCCACCCAATTTCTGTCCTCCTCAGACTTTCCCATCCCCGTTGACAACTCCACCACGCTCCCTGTCTCACAGGCCCTCAACTTTGACATAATCCTTGATTCGTCTCCTTTGACCCCCCAATCACCCAATCAGTCACCCAATCCTGATGGCTCTAACTCTACAGATGCGCTAGAATCCACCCCCTCCTCCCCACCCTCCCTGCTTCCGTGTTTATCCACGTACTTATTTCTTGCCTCCACTGTTGCATCAGACTCTAGCCTCTCCTCTCTCCAGTTTGTACTTCACGCTGCTGCTGCCCATATCCTTTTTCCAAAAAAAATATTTGCACACACATTCATTCAATCGTATTTGAGCGCTTCTTGTGTGCAAAGCACTGTACTGTGCTCTTGGTGGAATACATCTCCCCACTCCTCAAAAACCTATCCTTGCTCTGCTCTCAGGACACTCCAGCTCACCCACCAGGTTTCTCTACCACTACTAAGGGTGGCTTAGTGGATAGAGTATGGGCCTGGGAGTCGGAAGGACCTGGATTCTAATCCTGGCTCTGCCTCATGTCCGCTCTCTAACGTTGGGCAGGTCACTTAGCTTCTCTGTGCCTCACTTACCTCCTCTGGAAAACGGCGATAAGAGGGTGAGCCCCATATGGGACAGAGTCCTTGATTAACTTGGATCTACCCCAGCGCTCAAAATAGTGTTTGGCACATAGTAAGCGCTTGACAAGAACTATTTTTATTATTATTATTGCCAACCCGCCTGTAGTGCCTCCATCTCTTCTCTCTTGCTACTCTTCCCCAGCCTGGAACACCCTCCTCTTTCATATCGGACAAACCGCCACTCGTCCCATCTTCAAATCCCGGCTAAAATCACATCTCCTCTAGAAAGGCTTCCCTGGCTCCCTCTCCATCTCCCTTCTGGGTCACCCCTGCCCTTGAGTCCCTACCTCTTTAAGCGCTTAGATACTCTCCCCCACGCCCTTCTCCACAGCACTTAAGTACGTATCTTTATACTGTGTTTCCCCCACCTATAATTTATTTTAATATGTCTCTCCCACGCTAGATTTTAAATCCCAGAAGGCCGGGTCTCTGTCTACTGCCGCCTTCTACTACAGAGAAGTGGTGCGGCCTAGTGAAACGAGCACACGGGCCTGGGGGTTCGGAGGTTTTAGTCCTGGCTCTGCCACCTACCTGCCGTGTGACCTTAGGCAAGTTACTTCACTTCTCTGGGCCTCAGTTTCCTCATCTGCAAAATGGGGATTCAGTCAACACTTGTTTTCCCTCCTACTTAGACTGTGAACCCCATGTGGGACCTGATATTCTGGTATCTACTCCAGCGCTTAGTACAGTGCCTAGCACATAGAAAGCGTTTAACAGATACCAACATTACTATTATTATTACCTCTTTTGTACCCTCCCAGGCGCTCAATTGATCCCACTGACTGATTGATTAATTTGCCGAATCTACCAAACCAGAAGGATCAGAGTAGATCTCTCTCCCCGAGCCTGTGCTTCTGGTGTCAGGAAGATTCCATGGCAGTAACTGTAGTTGCAGCTGAATGAATCCTGTGGGCGATGAGGATTTCCTTTTTATTTTTATTTTTTATAAATGATGTTTGACAAGTGCGTACTATGTGCCAGACTCTGTACTGAGCACTGGGGTCAACGCAAGATATTCAAGTTGGACACAGTCCGTGTCCCACAAGGGGCTCACAGTCTTAATCCCCATTTTACAGATGAAGTACCTGAGACACAGAGAAGTTAGTGACTGGCCTGAGGTCACACAGCAGACAAGTGGCGGAGCAGGGATTAAAATCCAGATCCTCTGACTCCTAGCCTTTGAGAATTTGAGTAGTGGCTATACCTTTAAAAAGGCATTTGGTGAGAGACTCAACCAATAGTATTTATTGAATGCTTACTGTGTGCAGAGCACTGTACTAAACGCTTGGGAAAGTACAATACAATGGAGTTGGTAGACCCTATTCCTTGCCCTTAAGGAGCATCCAGTCTTGAGGGGGCTTACAGAACCCCAGACGTGGATTCCGATTCTGGCTCCGCCACTTGTCTGCTCTGTGACCTTGGACAAGCCACTTAACCTCTCTGTGCCTCAGTTACCTCAACTGTTAAATGGGGATTAAGGCTGTGAGTCCCGTGGGGGACAACCAGATGACCTTGTGCCTACCCCAGCGCTTAGATCAGTGCTTGGCACATAGTAAGCGCATAACTATTCTCGGTCAGTTCAAGGGCCACCTCCTCCAGGAAGCTCTCCCCTGCTGGCCGCAGAGGTCAGCAGCACAACCCAGCCACGGGCCCGCGGGCACCGGTGGAAACCCGCACCCCCCTCTGCTATCTCCAGTCCCTCCCGGGGGCCCCCGCCCCTGGTGCTTGTCGGTGCCCTGCACGTGTCCCAGGGCTGTGAGCCAGGAGGTGGGGCGGGTAGGGGTGGGCACAGCCGCCGGGGCGGAACGTCTCGGCCGGGAGACTTGAGTCACCCCGTCTCTCGTCAGCGTAGCACACACAGCAGCTGCGTGGCTCAGTGGAAGGAGCCCGGGCTTGGGAGTCAGAAGTGGTGAGTTCTAATCCCGGCTCTGCCACTTGTCAGCTGTGTGACTTCGAGCAAGTCACTTTGCTTCTCTGTGCCTCAGTGACCTCATCTGTAAAAGGGGGATTAAGATTGTGAGCCCCACGGGGGACAACCTGATTGCCCTGAATCCCTCCCAGTGCTTAGAACAGTGCTTGGCACATAGTAAGCGCTTAACAAATACCATCATCATCATCACAGAAGGCTCTCCTCCTGGGTTTCCTCCAGGGTCCTTCTCTGTCCCTGCTTCCCGGCCTAATTCCGGCGGGGGCAAAGAGGGAGCTGTCTGCACCATTGGGAAATGGCAGGTCCAGGCTTGGGTGTGAACCACCACCCTGTTCTGGCTTCCTCTTGGTTATCTGGTGGTTCCTTTGGGACATCTTGAAGAGAGGAACTAGGCAGTTCTCCCTTATCTGGCTGACTTCCTACAACAACCTGGCCCGCACACTTCACTCCTCTAACGCCACCCTACTCGCTATACCTCGGTTTCATCAATCCCACCCCCAACCCCTTCCCCACTTTCTCCCTCGAGCCTGGAACCCCCTTCCCCTCCATATCTGACCGACCCCCACTCTCCTCCCCTACAGAACCTTATTAAAATCCCCTCTCCTCTTCCAGGCGGCCTTCCTTGACTAAACCCTCATTTAATAATAATAATAATAATAATCTGGGTATTTAAGTGCTTACTATGTGCAGAACACTGTTCTAAGCGCTGGGGTAGATACAGGGGAATCAGGTTGACCCACATGAGGCTCACAGTCTTGATCCCCATTTTACAGATCAGGTACCTAAGGCACAGAGAAGTTAAGTGACTTGCCCACAGTCACACAGCTGACAAGTGGCAGAGTTGGGATTCGAACCCATGACCTCCGACTCCCAAGCCCGGGCTCTTTCCAGTGAGCCACACTGCTTCTCATTTCCCCTACTCCCTCTCCCTTCTGTAGCACCCGAGCACTTGGTTCTGCACCTCTTAAGCACTTGATCGTCACCCCACCCTCAGCCCCTCAGCACTTCCGCGCAAATCCGTAATTTATTTATGTTACTGTCTCCCCTTCTAGAATCTAAGCTCATCGTGGGCAGGGAAGATTCATTCAATCGTATCTGAGCTCTTACTGTGCGCAGAGTACTGTACTGAGCGCTTGGGAAGTACAATACGGCAAGAAACAGTCACATTTCCCTACCCCCGACGGCCTTACAGTCTAGAGTGGGGGAGGCAGACGTCAAATAAATAAAATTACAGATATGTACATAAGTGCTGTGGGACTGGGCGGGAAGATATCTGTCAACCCTTGTATCATACTCTCCCAAGCACTTAGTACATTGCTCTGCACAAAGTAAGTGCTCAGTAAATACCACTGATCGATTTAATGTACGTTCCGAGTGCTTTAAAACCCTGCTGCCCTTTGTCCAACATCAGTTTACCCAGATGGGGCTTTTGCAGCACGAGAACGCTTCGAGGGAAATGGATTGGCGATTGACTGAACTAGTGGATGAGGCCAGCAGTCTGGATTTGAGGAAAGATGACAGAGCTGAGTGAGACTCAGGAGACCTGGGTGTCTGTCCCAGTCTGCCATGGGTTTGCGTTGGGCCTTGGGCGAGTCGTTTCACCTCTTGGAGCCTCAGTGTCCTCATCTGTAAAATGGGGATAAATACCCACCACTCACTACATCGCTGGGAGGCTGTGATGATTAAATGGGGTGATGGCGCTTGGGGAAAGAGGCAAAAAGCACCATGGCCTTATGCATAGAGTACGGGCCTGGGAGTCAGAAGGACCTGGGTTCTCATGCTAGCTCCGCCACTTGTCTGCCGTGTGATCTTGCAGTGTAGCTCAGTGGAAAGAGCACGGGCTTGGGAGTCAGAGGTCATGGGTTCGAATCCCAGCTCTGCCACTTGGCAGCTGTGTGACTGTGGGCAAGTCACTTCACTTCTCTGTGCCTCACTGACCTCATCTGTAAAATGGGGATTAAGACTGTGAGCCTCACATGGGACAACCCAATTACCCCATATCGACCCCAGCGCTTAGAACAGTGCTCTGCATATAGTAAGCGCTTAACAAATACCAACATTATTAAGTCACTTCATTTAGTCTGTGCCTCAGTTGTGAGACTGAGCCCCCAAGTGGGGCATGGACTGTGTCCTAACCGATTGCTTGTATTCACCCCAGCGGTTAGTATGGTGCCTAGCACAACGTAAACACTTAAATACCAATATTATTATTGCATGTTGTGACGGCACTTTACCAATTTAAGGAGTCATTATCCGGTCGGGGGGGCATGAATGAGAGCCTGCTGTATGGGGAGCAGTGCGGCCTAAAGAAAAGAGTACCTGGGTTCTAATCCTGTCTCTGCCACTTGTCTGTTGTGTGAACTCGAGCCAATCACTTAGCTTCTCTGGGCCTCAGTTTCCTCATCTCTAAAAAGGGGATTCGATATCTGTCTCTCCCTCCTACCCAAACTGTGTCCTCCGTGTGGGACAGGGCCCGGTTCCGACCTGATTACAGTGTCTGTACCCCAGAACAGTGCTTGACACATAGTAAGCTCTTGACAAATACAGTGAGCCAGGAGGAGATCCTGTGCTTGGAAGGGGGTGAGCCCTAAGGGGCCTTGGCAAGGAGTTGAAAGAAAGGAGAGCTTGGCTTTGGGGAAATGGGTAATTACCTGAAGGAATCTCATGATGTCTATGTGCATAAACGAGGTGGGCCCTTAAGGAGCTGTGGCCCAAGCCAGGCCGCCGCTGGGGGACATAGGCTTCATTAAGGTTGGGTGGCACCTTCTGCCCCTGTGCTTGGTCAAGGTGAAGGCAACCTTTAGGGCCAGCGTGCCCCCACCCCTGCTTAGGCAATGTGGAGAGGAGAACTCCTCAGGAGACCCAAACACCCCGTTCTCCCCAGCAGCTGGGTGAGGTGGTGAAAAAGCTGAGCTGGTGAGGGGGTGAAAAAGGAACCCCAGCCTCAGCCGGTGCCCATTGTTTCTGTATGGGGAGGTGGAGGGCTGGGTCGGGCGGGGATGGGCACAAGTGGTGCCAGCCACCCGTCGAGACCCGGGCAGTGAGCAAGCCCTTTGGGGCGGCTGGGCTCGCGAAGCAGCACGACGTGGGGGATAGAACGCGGGCCTGGGCGTTAGAACGTCATGGGTTCTGATGCCGGCTCTGCCACTTGTCTGCCCTGTGGCCTTGGGCAAGTTACTTCACTTCTCTGGGCCTCGGTTACCTCATCTGTAAAATGGGGATTGAGACTGTGAAGCCCACGTGGGACAGGGACTGTGTCCAACCCAGTTGGTTTGTGTCCATCCCAGCGCTTAGTACAGTGCCTGGCACTTAACAAATACCACAGTTATTATGTAATTGCTGACTGGTCTGTTTATTATTATTATTAATCATTATTAATCATGATTGATAATAACAACAGTAATGGTATTTGTTAAGCACTTACTTTGTGCCAAGCACTGTTCTAAGCTGTGGGATAGATACAAGGTAATCAGGTTGTCCCATATGGGACTCTCAATCTTAATCCCCATTTTACAGAGGAGGTAATTGACAGAGAAGTTCAGGGACTTGCCCAAAGTCACCCAGTTGACAAGTGGCGGAGCTGGGATTAGAGTCCACGACCTCTGACTCCCAAGCCCAGGCTCTTTCCACTAAGCCACGAGTCTGGGAGGAGGACTAGGAGGAGGACGAAGGCTGGATGCCTTTCCCTTCAAGCCTCTTCGCCCCAGGCCGGTCAGCTCCCCCCCTCCCACCTGATCTCCACACTTCGCTCCTCTAACACCAACCTACTCTCTCTACCTCCATCTTGTCTGTCTCGCTGCCAACATCCTGCCCACGTCCTGCCTCTGGCCTGGAACTCCTCCCCTTTCGTGTCTGATGGATGATCATTCTCCCCATCTTCAGAGACTTGTTAAAATCTCATCTCTTCCAAGAGGCCTTCCCTGACTAACTCCCTCATTTCCCCACTCTCCCCTCTGCCTTGCTTACGCACTTGGGTCTGTACTGGCTACTCACCCCACCCCCAGCCCCAGGGTACTTACATCCAGATACTTATTCTCTGCCACTTCCCTTTTCTGAAATTTATTTAAATTTCCATCTCCCCATCTCTCTGGACTGTAAGATCCTTGAAGGCAGGGATCGTGCAGACCAACTCTTTTGCACCTCTCCCAAGTGCTTAGTATGATAATCTGTCTGCGCATAGTAAGCAGTGCGGCCTAGTGGATAGACACGGGCCTGGGAGTCAAGAGGACGTAGGTTCTTATGCCGACTCTGCCACTCGTCTGCTGGGTGGCCTTGGGCGGGTCTCTTGACTTCTCTGTGCCTCACTTACCTCATCTGAAAAATGGGGGATTAGGACTGAGAGCCCCATGTGGGACATGGACCCTATCCAACCCGATTAGCTTGTTTCTACCCCAAGACTTAGTTCAGAGCCTGCACATAGTAAACACTTAAGAAATACCACTTAAAAAAAACAAAAACCAAAGTAAGCACTCAATAAATACCACTGGTTGAAGAAGCATAGAATGTTCCTTTCACCCACCTTTCTATTCAGGCTGTTTGGGGTGTGACGTTTGAGGGATGGGCGGGGGCGGGTGGTGTCTGTGAAAGACTTCAGGTGGGTGGTGAATGACGGTATTTAGTATGGTGTTCATTAAATGCTTCGTACCCTCCAAGCTGTTCGGGTGAGCAGTGGGGAAGGGGAAGATTGCCAGTGTGGACGTTTGCCCGTCCCGCAAAGGGCTCTCAGTTGCAGTGGGGATAGCAGGTGTCTTGTCCCCATTTTACAGATGAGGAAACCCAGGCTCAGAGAGATTGTGACTTGCCTGAGGTCACACAGCAGGCAAGTGGCAGAGCTGGGATTGGAACCCAGGTCTCCTGACTCCTGATTGTGCGTTTTTCCCACTGGATCACACTACCCTTTGAGAAGCTTTAGTATAAATGAATGCCCTCACGTCATCTCCCAAGGACTCCAGACCAAAGGACAGACACGAAGTGATCATCGCAGCCAAGCGGTGTCAGGAGGGCAGAGGCCGGGCCATCCCAAGGCCTCCCTACTTTATCTGCCCATCGTACAAAAACATTTGACAGGATCAGCAGACCAGGGATTTGCCAAGTACTAAGCAGATTTGTTTATCTCAGAGAAGAAAATGAAAATCCTAAAGCAAGCCCGTGATGGGGTGCCTGGGTGAGTCAGGACGGCAGCTTCCTTGGGTCACTTCTTCCCCTTCACTGTTAGCATCAGCAGCTTTGGGAGCATGTTCCATCTTAGCCGATTTTATGCCGCCTTATCTGAGGATGCAACGAGAGCCCTGGAATCAAGAGCCTAGGCCTGGGAGTCAGAGGACCTGGGTTCTAATCCCGGCTCCTCCTCACGCCTGCTCTGTGACATTGGTCAAGTCACTTAGCTTCTCTGGGCCTCAGTTCCGTCATCCCTACAATGGGGATCGAGGGGCAGACTCTTTAAACTCCTCTGGCTCTGATTAGCCTGTGTCTACCCCAGCGCTTAGAACAGTGCTTGACCAGTAAGAACAGCGCTTAGAACAGTAAGCGCTTAACGAATACCGTACCAAAAAGAGTTATAGCAGTCATACTAGAAATCCGCATGCCTAGTGGATAGAGCTTGAGCCTGGGAGTCAGGGGACATGGGTTCTAATTCCAGCTCGTTCATTCATTCAGCCATATTTATCGAGCGCTTGCTGTGTGCAGAATGCTGTGTCCTAAGTACTTGGAAGAGTGCAATATAACAATAAACAGACACGCATTCCCTGCTCACAATGATTTTACAGCCTAGTACTTACTCGCCTGCTGTGTGACCATGGGAAAGTCACTTCGTTTCTCTGGGCCTCAGTTACCTCATCTGCAAAATGGGGATTGAGACAGTGAGCCCCTTGTGGGTCCTGGACTGTGTCCAACTCGATTATCTTATATCTACTCCAGCGTTCAGTACAGTTCCTGGCACCTAGAAAATGCATAACAGATACCACTGAAAATCTAGTGAGAGTACAGTTGCTAAACCAAGCCCTGTATTCTAGATACAAGATAATCAGGTTGGACAAAGTCCCCGTCCTCCACAGTCTAAGTAGGAGGGAGAACAGGTACCGAATCCCCATCTGACAGATGGGAACTGAGGCCCAGTGAAGTGACCTGCCCGAGGTCACACGGCCGGCGAGTACAGAGCCGGGATTATAGTCCGGGTCCCCCGACTCCCAGGCCCCGGGCTCTGTCCCCTGGGCCGTGCTGTTTCTCAGTAAAGTCGCAGGGAAACCCGGTGTCTAATCCCGGGTTGGGAGAAGGTCACAACCGACAGGCCGCCCTGCCTTTGGGCCGTCAGGAGAGAGGCGGCGGTCCTTCGGGGAGCTCGGAAGACCGAGGGGCAGGTGCGCAAACGACTACAGGGAAGAGCTTGGCGGACGCCCAGCGTGATGGGCGGGGCGGGTACAGCTCTCACCACCGGTCACCTGGATGCCGGCTCCCTTCCCGAGTGGCTGCCGGGCGGTGACGTCCTCCCGCGGGAGGGGGAGGTCGGGGGCCGCTTTGGGCCGAGGTCAAGGGCACGCGGACGCCCTGGGAAACGAAGTGCTGACGGAGTGGCCCTCCCCACCCCCGGGATGACTCTGCCCGGCCCTTGTGAGTGTCACAAGGCGACCTCATGGAGCTCTTGTGAAATCTGCCCGGGATGTTTGGACTGCTCTCTCCTCACTGTTCAGTTGCTCGCCCTGAGTCAGGAGCAGCTGGAAACCCTCCAGCAAGGCAGGCAGGAGACAAGAATTCTGAGTAGTCCAAAAGCGTCCCCGCAGAGAGAGGCCTTCCCGACAGGACTGCCCCATTCGGGGCAGGGGTGGGGGAGGTCAGAGGTCAACCATCAGTTTCCTCCACCCCAGCGAGCAGAGAACTCCCGCTCCTCACAGTGATCCTGGGATAGTTTCCCGAGATCTTATCAATCGGCGGTATCTGTTGAGCGCTTCCTGTGTGCAGAGCAGGTTACTTGCTAGCTCTCTAGCTACCTCTCTGAGCAGCCCCCAGATAGCAGTGCCCTCCCCTCCGTTTAACGGATGAGACGTAGCACGGCCTCGTGGAAAGAGCCCAGGCCTGGGAGTCAGGGGACCTGGGTTCTAATCCCGGCTCCGCCTCGCGTCTGCTGTGTGACGTTGGCCAAGTCACTTAACTTCTCTGTATCTGTAGAGTGGGGCTTGACGTCGTGAGCTCCATGTGGGACCAAGAACTGCCTCCATCTGTTTAGCATGTATACATCCCGGTGCTTAGTACAGTGTCTGGCCCGTAGTAACTGTTCAACAAATATCATTGTGAAATAAACCACGAAAACAAAGCTCTCTCTCTCTCCCTTATTACCTGCAAAGGAAAGGGGGTCTTTGTGCCCAGCCCACAAACTTCGCTCCTCTAATGCCAGCCTTTCTCACTGTACCTCCATCTCGGCTATCTCGCCGCCGATCTCTCGCCCACATCCTGCTTCTGGTCTGAAACCCCCTCCCTCCTCCTATCCGACAGTTTCTCTCCCCCGCTTCAAAGTCTTATTGAAGACCCATCTCCTCCAAGAGGCCTTCCCCGACTAAGACCTCCTTTCCTCTCCTCCCACTCGCTTCTGTGTCACCTTGACTTGCTCCCCTCTCCCAGCCCCACGGCACTTACGTGCATGTCTAATTTATTTGTATTCATGTCTGTCTCCCCTTCCAGACTGTCAGTTTGTTGTGGGCGGGGAATGTCTGTTATTATCGTACTCTCCCAGGTGCTTAATACAGTGCTGTGCACACAGTAAGCGCTCAGTAAATACCACCGACTGACTGACTGCCCTCCGGGAAATTTTTTTGGCCATTTCACAAGCGGCGGCTAGCGTATCCTGCTCCGTGAAGGCCGCGAGGACGAGCGTTTAGGCTTTTCAGAATAGAGATGCTGCAGTCCGGACTTGTGTTGTGACACCCGTGTGGCAGAGGGTCTTTTATGTTTCAGAGCAGAGCTCTCAAAGGATCCAACGGTTTTTGGACCCACCGGCTCTGCTGGATATTTTTTGGTTACTGACACTTCACTCTCCTTCCTGTCTAGGTATTTTCCCAATCGTGCATTTGGTATGGGGAGTGTGGGATAGCCTCTGGAGACAAGAGGTATAACTGTGAATATTCCGGTCCACCGATACCATTGCCAGAAGATGGATACGACTTAATCCAGGTGAGTTTCCTGAGTTTACAGTGCTCTGCACATGGCAAGTGCTCAATAAATACCATTGATTCCGCCCTGTGGTATTGTGGTATTTGTTAAACGCTTACTGTGTGCCAGGCACTGTTCTAAGCACTGGAGTCGATCCAAGCTAGTCAGGTTGGACACAGTCCCTGTCCCTCGTGGGGCTCGCGGTCTTAATCCCCATTTTCTCTGGGCCTCAGCTTCCAACAGAGGTGCGTGGGGGGAGGAAGAGACACCGGTGGCGCCATTCTATGAGACTTCAAGCACCTCTTAATGAGAACTCTCTTCAGGGAGGATGAAAACAACCCCTCCAGTCAGTGGCATTCTTTGCACTTGCCGCATGCCAGACTTGGAAGCTCCCCGCCTCCCCCGACTGCTAATTCTGGGTCCCGTGTGTTGTGCAATGGAAACTTGCAAGTTCTGCAAAGGACCCCATCGAACCAGTTAGACTCCCTAAGCCGGGACTTTGAAACGGGTTTCCGGAAGGCTGGCTGGGGACTGGAGTTTCCCCCCCGTCGGGATCCCCCCTGGGCTTTCCCCCCGGCCTCCCACCGTTGCCCATGAAGCCCGCCAGGACCCCTCCTGACTATTCGGTGCCCCTCGCTGCCACGGCTGTGCCCGCAGTCCCAAAGTGGGAGGAAGTGGTGGCCGTGCCTCCGCAGTCCGGGAGATGAACTGGCCTCGGGAAGGAAGCTGGGTTGCCGGAAGAGGGACGACGATGATGGTGTGAGAGTCAGCGCTTACTTAGATCCCGGTCTAAGAGGGAGAACCGGTATGGGATCCCCATTTTACAGATGAGGAAGCTGAGGCCCAGAGAAAATGGGGATTGAGACTGTGAGCCCCACGTGGCACAGGGACTGTGTCCAACCTGACTAGCTCGGATCTACTCCAGTGCTTAGTACAGTGCCCGGCACACAGTAAGCGCTTAACAAATACCACAATTATTATTATTATTATTAGAAGCAAAGAGACTTGTCCAAGGTCACCCATCAGGCAAGTGGCAAAGCCGGGATTAAAACCGGGTCTCCTGACTGGACGTCTGCTTCCTCTTTAAATGCTGAAAAATCTATTTCCTTTTTTTTTCTTCCTTTCCCCCCTCCGCCGCCTTCCCTAAAGGAACTCTGTCCAGGTCTTTTCTTCGGTAACGTTAGCCTTTGTTGCGATGTGCAGCAGCTTCACACCCTGAAAGACAAGCTGCAGCTGCCGCTACAGTTCCTGTCCAGGTAGGCTTCGTACCCCAGTTGGTCCATCAATGAATGGCCTGCATTGAGCGCTTCTTGCGTGCAGACCCCTGCTCTGAGCGCCCGGGAGCGCCCAGTGCCCCGGAGTCGGTAGACACGCTCCCTGCCCGCCACGGAGAATAGGAAGAGCTGCACCACTGTACTGTGGGGTCCTGCTCTCACCTTTGACCTCTCGCCCATGTCCAGCCTCTGGCCTCAGACGATCACTCTCCCCCTCTTCAAGACCTCATTGAAGGCCCATCTCCTCCAAGAGGCCTTCCCTGACTAAGCCCTCTTTTCCTCTTCTCCCACTCCCTTCTGCATCACCCTGACTTGCTCCCTTTATTCATCCCCCCCTCCCAGCCCCACACACATATATATATCTGTAATTTATTTATTTATATTAATGTCTGTCTCCCCTTCTGGACTGTGAGCTCTTCGTGAGCAGGGAATACATCTTGTTGTATTGTACTCTCCCAAGCGCTCAATACAGTGCTCTGCACACAGCAAGCCCTCAATAAATGCAATAGACTGACTGGCTGACGGGGAAGTCTGGGCCGGGGGCGGCGAGGGGTCCATTCCACGCTCTCGGGGCTTTCCGCAGGTGTCCGTCCTGCTTCTACAACCTGATGAACCTATTCTGCGAGCTGACGTGCAGCCCCTACCAGGGCCAGTTCCTGAACGTCACCACGACGGGAGACTTCGTGGACCCCGTCAGCAATATAACCAAAAAGAACGTCGAAACCCTGGAGTACTACATCGGGAAGAGCTTTGCCGACGGTGAGCCCATCCAGGAAACCTGGGAGTCGGGAGCCGCCGGGAAGCGGCGACGGGGCCCCGCTTCCTGTTCCTCGCTCCCCGCCCCCCTGCTCTCCCCCTCCTGAGTGGAAACACCTGTGAGGGGAGGGAAGGGTGGGAAAAGGTATCCTAAGCACCGGCTGGGAAAACTGCCGATACTCAGGGGCCGCCTCAGTCAGTCGATCGTATTTCTCGAGTGCTTTCTGTGGGCGGAGCACTGTACGAAGCACTTGGGGAGAGGACAGTATAAGAAAGACATTCCCTGCTGGCAATGAGCTTGCACTCTAGAGAGGGAGACAGCAGCCCCCCGCCCAGCGGGCGTTGGAGGGAGGGGGGTCTCATTCAGCAGTGTCGTCTAGAGAATTGCCGGACTACTTGTCTGCAAAGATGTAGGCTGCAACGGAGTCTGAGCCAGGCAGAAGAGGGCTGCCCAGACACCATTCGGGGGTGGCCTACCCGAGGGGCCCCGTCTGTGACTTTGCCCCAACTAGCCTCAGTTTTCCAGGCAGGAGACCCCTCCGTGGGCGAGGGGCACAGGGAGGGCAGCCGGCCGGGGCCACAGAGAAGTGACTTGCCCAAGGTCACACAGCCGGGAGCCAGGATCAGAGCCCACGTCCCAAGTCACTGCTGGAACAGAGGCGGCGAGATAGACGAGAGGGAGGCACAGTGAGAAGATTAACATTAGAGGAGCCGTGTGTGAGGGCTGGGTTGTAGTAGGAGAGTAGCAAAGTGCGTTAAGTGGGGGTAAGGCGATGGACTGCTTTAAAGCCAATGGTGAGGAGTTTTTGTTTGATATGAAGGTGGGTGGGCAACCACTGGAGCTTCCTGAGGAGTGGGGAAACGTGTCCTGAGCGTTTTTGTAGAAAAACGATCTGCACAGGAGGGTGAAGCGTGGACCGGAGTGGGGAGAGCTCTCATAATATCCCGGCTGGATTACTGTGTCAGCCTTCTCTCTGGTCTCTCTCCGCTCCAGTCTATTCTTCACTCCGCTGCCCGGATCATCTTCCTGCAGAAACGCTCTGGGCATGTCACTCCCCTCCTTAAAAACCTCCAGTGGTTGCCTGTCGACCTCCGCACGAAACAAAAACTCCTCACTCTTGGCTTCAAGGCTCTCCATCACTTGCCCCTTCCTACCTCTCCTCCCTTCTCTCTTTCTACTGCCCACCCCGCACGCTCTGCTCCTCTGACGCCCACCTCCTCACCGTCCCCCGTTCTCGCCTATCCCACCGTCAACCCCCGGGCCATGTCCTTTCGCGGTCCCGGAAAGCCCTCCCTCCTCCTCACCTCCGCCAAACTGATTCTCTTCCCCTCTTCAAAACCCTACTTAAAGCTCACCTCCTCCAAGAGGCCTTCCCAGACTGAGCTCCCCTTTTCCCTCTGCTCCCTCTCTACCCCCCTTCACCTCCCCTCAGGTAAGCGCCCTGTCCCCCCTTTCCCTCTGCCTCTCCCTTCCCCTCCCCTCAGCACTGTGCTCATTTGTATATATTTTTATTACCCTATTTATTTGGTTAATGAGGTGTACATCCCCTTGATTCTATTTATTGCGATTAAATTGTCTTGTTTTTGTCCGTCTGTCTCCCCCAATTAGACTGTAAACCCGTCATTGGGCAGGGATTGTCTCTATCTGTTGCTGAATTGTACATTCCAACCGCTTAGTACAGTGCTCTGCACATAGTAAGCACTCAATAAATACTAAATGAATGAATGACAGGAGGCTGGGAGGTCAGCAAGGAGGCTGATGCAGTAATCCAGGCAGGATAGAATGAGTGACTGTGTTAAGGTGATAGCAGTTTGGATGAGGAAAAGGGCAGATTTTAAAGGTGTTGTGAAGGTGGGTCTGATGGGATTTAGCGATGGATTAAATGTGAGTTGAATGAGAGAGAGAGGAGTCAAGGATAACTCCAAGGTTATGGGCTTGTGAGACAGGAAAGACGGTGGTACCGTCTACAGTGATGGGAAAGTCAGGGGGAGGACAGGGTTTGAGTGGGAAGATGAGTCCCAAATGGGGCTCACCGTCTTAACCCCCATTTTTCAGGTGCGGAAACTGAGGCACAGAGAAGCAGCGTGGCTTGGTGGAAAGAGCACGGGTTTGGGAGTCAGACGTCGTGGGTTCTAATCTCGGCTCTGCCACTTGTCTGCTAGGTGACTTTGGGCAAGTCATTTCACTACTCTGTGCCTCATCTATAAAGTGGGGATTTAGACTGTGAGCTCCATGTGGGACAACTTGCTTACGCTGTATCTACCCCAGTGCTTAGAACGGTGCTTGGCACATAGTGCTTAAATACCATCATCATTATTATTATTATTATTATTATTATTTACCCCCACCCCAATTCCTGGGCCTTCCGGCCCTGCTTGGAGCCAGTTCTGCTTTGGCTCCATCTCCCAGAGCTCTCCTTCGTAGAACTCTAGTAATAATGATAAATTGGGGTATTTAAGGGCTTACTCTACACCAAGCACTGGGGTACAGTACAGTCGGATCAGACCCGATCTCTATCCCCCAGGAGGCCCACTGCCTAAAGGGGAGGGAGAAGAGGTCTCTCATCCCCGTTTTGCAGATGTCAGTCGTATTTATCGAGCGCTTTCTGCGGGCAGAGCACTGGGCTAAGTGCTCGGGAGAGCCCAGTATAACACTGTATCAGACACATTCCCTGCCCATGACGAGCTTAGAGACGGAGGGACCGAGAAGTGACTTGAGGTCACACAGCAGGCAGGTGGCAGGGCCCAGATTAGAACCCAAATCCCCTGACTCCGGAGCCCAAGCACTTTCCACTAGGGCCTCGCTGCTTCCCCAAAGGGGAACCTCCGCCGGCGGTATTTAGCATCCTGGCCGCCGCCTTCCACCGTCATCTCAGGGAAGGATCAGCTGGGCAGAGCGAGCCTTCTGACTGACGCCCTCTGACCTTGTCATCCGTCCCTCAGCCATGTACGGTGCCTGTCGCGACGTGGAGGCTCCGTCCAGCAACGACAAGGCCCTGGGGCTGCTGTGCGGGAGAGACGCCAAGGACTGCAACGCCACCAACTGGATCGAATACATGTTCAACAAGGACAACGGGCAGGCGCCTTTCACCATCACGCCCATCTTCTCCGGTAAGAGACCCCGCCTCCCCACTCCCCGAATCCCACCCTGGAATGGACATTCCGTCCCCCTGATGGTGTCGTGGGGGTGGTTCATTTCCTGGGAGGGCAGGTGGGAAGTGACTCTGACCATCGGCTTTAAAGCAGCCCATCTCCTTGCCCCCTCTTACCTCGCTTCTCTCCTACTACAACCCAGCCTGCACACTTTGCTCCTCCAATGCCAACCTTCTCACTCTACCTCCATCTCATCTGTCTCACGGCTGACCTCTCACCCATGTCCTGCCTCTGGCCTGGAACGCTCTTCCTCCTCATATCCAACAGACAATGACTCTCCCCCCTTCAGTGCCTTCTTGAAGGCACATCTCCCCCTCCAAGAGGCCTTTCCCGACTAAACCCTCTTCTCCCATTCGCTTCTGTGTCACCTTGATTTGCTCCTTTTATTCTTCCAGCCCAGGGTATTTATGCATATTTCTCTAATTTTATTTATGTTGTCTGTCTCCCCCTCAAGACTGAAAGCTCATTGTGGACAGGGAATGTGACTATTATGTGGGAGGGGGAACAGGTATTGACTCCCCATTCTCCAGATGAGAAAACCGAGGCACAGAGAAGTGAAACGACTTGCACAAGATCACACACAGCTGGCACGTGGTAGAGCCAGGACTAGAACCCAAGCCCTCTGACTCCTAGGCCCGTGATCCTACCACTAGATCGCGCTGATCCTCCAGTAAGTTTCTTGCGGAGGATTTCAATTCGAACCCAGTTCACCATCCCCCTTTGCTCCTCCAGACGTTTCCATCCGAGGGATGATCCCCATGAGCAACGCAACCAGAGGCTGCAACGAATCCGTGGACGAGACCACCGGACCGTGTAGCTGCCAGGATTGTTCCATCGTGTGCGGTCCCAAGCCCCAGCCCCTGCCCCCTCCTGTCCCATGGAGGATCTTTGGTTTGGATGCCATGTATGTCATCATGTGGCTTTCTTACATGGGCTTTCTGTTTGTGTTCTTCGGAGCGTTTTTTGGAGTCTGGTGCTACAGGTAAGGAGGTGTGTGTGCATTCCCCGTTTTTGTTTTGTGAAGCGTGTGTGTGTGTGTTTGTGATGGTCCGACATTAACAGAAGAGTGTATTATTTGCCCACTGGCAGAATGGAAATACTTCCCAGAGAGCATTGCCGTTCCACTTTCTGGATTCTCGGAGGGTCTCTGGATTCTTGGAGCACGGAGGGTGGAAGCAAGGCTTCCCCCGCCATTCTCCAGTCCACGGTACCGTCAGCCTTAGACCCCCAATTTAAAGATATCCTCAACCAGGGAACTGCAGCCGAGCTTTCTGGTCAGAGAGCCCCCAATGCCTCACCTTTCCGGCTACTACAAAACCGTGGTTAGCGGCTCCCGATGGCTCCTCTTTTGATCCGGTCGGAATGACAGCGTCATGAAATTGGATTCGAGATCAGTCTAAGAATTATCCTGTTCAACTTCGGAAAAGCAATTTAACGTCCAAGGGTGTTTTTGCCAAGAAATGTAATCGCACCTCTGTTGATTTAAAGCAGTCGGCTCTTCCCCAATTGAGAGCAGGCCGGTCGTTACTGGAAACAATAAAATCTGGTGAGGAAGCCACTTAATTCAAGTGGCTTTTAGTCTCTCACATCACAAACCGAGGTTTTGCCACCTTCCTTTAAGAGGGATTAACGTCCCAAACCGGGAAAACGTAGTTCGGTTGGGCGGGCCGAAGACTCGGGAATGGCTAAAGATTTGGAAGCAGAGGCTGTTGTTGTCTAATCTCAGGCCTGGTTAACTTTACGAGGCAGATGTGGGGTGAAGGGACGGGGCAGGGAGAACCAGAAAAGTAAGCATCCCATTACTGTTGTACTCTCCTGAGCGTTTGGCACAGCGCTCTGCATACAGTAGGTTGCTCAATAAATACGACGGAATGAATACGTGTGAAGACCGGCCAGCTCCAGAGTACTTATTGAATGGGTCTTGACCCTGATATCCCATTTACTTCTGGTTTTCAGGAAACGGTATTTCGTCTCCGAGTACGCACCCATTGACAGCAATATAGCTTTTTCGGTCAACGCTAACAGTGACAAAGGTAGGTTTGGGACCCGAATGAGCGGGATTTTGACTCTCTGGGTGGGTGCTGGTATCAAGAGTTCAGATGGACGGAGAGAGCTGGGCGAGGTGCCTGGGAGATGGCACCGAAAGATGTGTTAGGCAGATCCCTGCCTTGAAGAGCCTAAATCCAAATGGGACGGGACAAATAGTAATGTAACTTGAGGCCCAGATGCCCAAATACTTGAGTAAATGAACGACTCTGTCCGTCTTCAAAGCCCTTCCCCCACTAGTCGCTCAGTCCGCTCTCCCCTTCATTGTCGTCTTTACTGATCACTTACTGTGTGCAGAGCACTGTCCAGAGTGCTTGGGAGAGAACAATCCAACAATTATCAAACGCATTCCTTGCCCCAAAGGAGCTTTCATATCTGTGACGTATTGATTTTTATTAATGTCTGTCTTCCCCTCTAGACTCTAAGCTCACTGTGGCCAGGTGGTGTCTGTTATATTGTTGTATAATGTATTCTCCCAAGCGCTTAGTACAGTGTTTTGATCACAGCAAGTGCTCAATAGTACAACTGACTGACTGAACCCAGCCCGTGCACTTCGCCCTTCTAAAGCCAACCTACTCGCTGCACCTCAATCTCATCTTCCTTCTGGCCTGGGTCTCCCTCCCCCTCCACACTCAACGGACTACAACTCTCTCCACCTGCAAAGCCCTGCTGAAGTCACACCTCCTCCGAGAAGCCTCCCCTGACTAACCTTGTCATTTCCTCATCCTATTCGCCCTCCTTTTTATTTACCCCCAATGTCTGTTGGATCTAAAGGCCTTCAGGACGCTCCACCCCCCGCACTGCCAAACCCTCGGCACTTCAGGACACATCCTTATTCTCTGCCACTTCCCCTATCTCTAAGCAACAAGGTCTACTGGAAAGAGCGTGGGGGCCTGAGGTTCAGAGGACCTGGGTTCTAATTCCGGTCTGCTGTGTGACCTGGGGCAAGTCACTTCACTTCTCTGGATCTCAGTCCCTCAACTGGGGATTCAGTACCTGTTTTCCCTCCTGCTTAGACTATGGGCCCTATGTGGGATCTGATTGTTGTATATCTACCCCAGTGCTTAGGAGAGTGCTTGGAACGTAGTAAGCGCTTAACAGATACCCGCTGTAGTTATTCCTAATTGATTTCCTTGTCCTTCTCCCCTGACTGGACTGTAAGCTCCTTGACTGAGAGCAGGGATCATTTCTCCCAACTCTATCGTATTGTTCTCTCCCAAGTGCTTAGTAGAGTGCTCTGCACGCAGTAAGCACTCAGTGAATACCACTGATTGATTGTGGCTTAGTGGAAAGAGCCCGGGCTTGGGAGTCAGAGGTCGGTGTTTCTAATCCTGGCTCCACCACTTGTCTGCTGTTTTACGTTGGGCAGGTCGCTTAACTTTTCTTTGCCTCGGTTCCCTCATCTGTAAAATGGGGATTAAGACTGTGAGCCCCACATGGGACAACCTGATGACCTCGTATCTACCTCAGTGCTTAGAACGGTGCTTGGCACATAGTAAGCGCTTAGCAAATACCATCATTATTATTATTATTATTATTGAAATTTCTCATCTTTTCACCCCACATCCCCCTCCCCATCAGCGCTTCTGCGTCACCAGTGCACTTGAATGTTCAGCCCCATAGCACTTGAGTAATCGCTATCCCCACTGCCTCCCAAATGCCTATTGTTAAACTCGGTTGTTTCCCCCACCTAGTAATTTATTTTAGTGTCGTCTAGATGGTAAACTCTCTGAGGGTAGGGGTCACACCTCCTAACCCTACTGTACCCTCCCAAGGGCTTAATACAGAGGTCTGCGCAAGCGAGCACTTGAGAAATGCTATTTCTAGGAGGTAGCTGAGGGGACGACATGATGGATGAAGTGGGGCTCTTTATGATCATGAGAAAGGGCAGCTTTTTAGGAACGAGGACAAGAATCTCTCCGTTCCTCTGTGGTTGGTTTTAGGGAAGTGGGCAGAATTGTTTTTCCCTCCCACATTTCTAGGAAAAGAATGAGTCTGGGCAAATCCCCCTCTGCGTGGCAGTGAAATGGGATTTTCCGCCGCCTGAAGTAGTCGGTGTTCTCCCTGCCGACGTTCAGAACCGTGGTTCAACTTCTTTCACAATGTGGTGCCCCTCATCCCCACATCCTCCCCTCCTCTCCCCTCCTGTCCGCTTTTCTGGTCTTGCAGGTGAGGCCTCCCGCTGTGAGCGTCTGGGGGAGATGTTCGAGAGCGGCTTGAGGTGGGCATTTTCCCGGTGGGGGTCTCTCTGCGTCCGCCACCCGTTGCCCGTCGTGGTGGCATCCCTGGCGTTCATCGCGGCCTGCTGCTCGGGCCTGGCGTCCGTCCGGATCACCACGAATCCCGTGGACCTGTGGTCGGCCTCCGGCAGCCAAGCCCGCCGGGAGAAGGAATACTTCGACACGCGCTTCGGCCCCTTTTACCGGACGGAGCAGCTGATCATCCGGGCCCCCAATACGTCCCGGCACACCTTCTCCCCGTACCCCTCTGGTACCGACGTGCCCTTCGGGCCGCCGCTCGACAAAACCATACTGCACAAGGTACCGGCGGCGTCCTCGCCCTCGCCTCTGCTGCGGGTGGGCACCCACTCGGCTGAGCGGACGGGGGCACCTGGTTGGGCCGATTCAACCCATCGATGGTATCTACTCGTTAGTTCTGGTGCAGAGCACTGCGCCTAGCGCCTGGGAGAGTATCGTTATATTTATCAAGTGCCGTCGAGTCGTTTCCGATTCATAGCGACTCTGTGATGTACTTTCTCCAGAACGTCCCGTCTTCTGCCGTAATCCATAACCTTGCTAACGGTTCGTCCGTTATCGTTGTTATGGTTTCTGTCCATCTAGCTGCCGGTCTGCCTCTTTCAAGTTTTCCTTGAACTTCTAGCATTAGTGTCTTGGCCAGAGAATTAGTCCTCCTAATGATGTGTCCAAAATACGCTCATTAAGTCATTTGGCCTTCCAGAGGCCATTTGGGCTTAATTTGCACCGAAACCCATTTCTTTGCTTGGGTATAATGAACTCTCTCGAGTGCTTAGTACAGTTCCCTGCACACAGTAAGCACTCAAATACGATCGAAGCAACGTAGCCTAGTGGTTAGAGCACGGGCCTGGGAGTCAGAAAGACCCGGATTCCAATCCGGTCTCCGCCATTCGTCTGCTGGGTGACCTTGGGCAAGTCGCTTAACTTCTCGGTGCCTCAGTTCCCTCATCTGTAAAATGGGAATTGAGAGCGGGAGCCCCATGTGGGACACGGACTGTGTCCAACCTGATTACCTTGTATCTCTACCCTGGGGCTTAGTATATTACCTGGAACTTGGTAAGCGCTTAACAGATACCATACAAAAAAGACTGATTAGGCCCAATCCCTACCCTCGAGGAGAATAGCGAGAGTTAGGCCCGGGGTTCTGTCTGACGCCGTCAGGGAAGTGATTTTTTCCCTCCGGTCGGCCCAGGATCCTAGAGCAGGTTGAGATGGGCCGTGGTTTTCTCTCTTAGGTGCTCGACTTGCAGACGGCCATCGAGAACATCACGGCTTCCTACGGCAACGAGACCGTCCGTCTCCGAGACATCTGCCTGGCTCCCCTGGCCCCCTACAATGACAACTGCACCATTATGAGCCTGCTGAACTTCTTCCAGAACAGTCACTCCGTCCTCGACCATGAGAGAGGGGATGGTTTCTTTGTCTACGCAGATTACCACACCCACTTTCTGTACTGCGTCCGGTGAGCAGAGCCTCCTGGGAAATCGCCCTAGTGGATGACGGGGGCGGCGTGTTGAGCATGAGAGCAGCGGGGCCGCTAGCTTAATAATAATAATAATGACGATAGTGGTTAGGCACTTACTATGTGCCAGGAACTGTACTAATTGCTGGGGTCCAAGCAAATCGAGTTGGACACAATCCTTGTCCCATGTGGGGCTCGCAGTCTCAATCCCCATTTTACAGAGGTACAGAGAAGCGAAGTGACTTGCCCTAGGTCGCGCAGCAGACAAGTGGTGGTCCCTGCGTGTCCGCTGGCTGAGGGCAGCTTTCCGCTGTCTCATTCAGACCGGGGGGGGGGGGGGGGGGGGGTGTCTTCCGTCAGAGCCCCGGGTCCCGAGGGCTTAATTTCTGTGTCCCGTTGGCCGCGGCTCGTGGAGCGGGCTGGGTGTCCTCACCGTCCTCTCACCGAGTTACCTGTGTTTCCTCTCGAGTTTTCTGAAGGAGCAGACCCGCTGCTCGCCTAGCCCGGGCCCCGTCTCCTTCCAGCCCCTTCCCTTGGATTTGGCCCTGGGGGACTGAAAAGTTCTCGGTCTTGGTTGGGGGGCGGGGGGCTTGATGAGACCCACCCTGACCGGATGGTATCCCCAGCCGCCCCTCCAAGCCCCGCGGCGAGTCGGCTCTTTGTAGCGGGATCGTTCTGACTCTCTGTGTTTCAGCGAGGTCCCGCTGTGGGTGGGGCGTAGGAGATCCTGTAGGGTGGGGAACCCCGGTTTCGGCCAGGACCGCAACTCAGGCTCTCTGGGACTCACAGGGGTAACTGTTATATCTGCTAAGTGCTACGGGCTAAGCGCTGGGGTAGCTAGAGGAGGAGCCGCTCGGACACGGGCCCTGCCGTTTGAAGTCACCTCTTTGCTGAGGTCACTTTTTCATGTAGTCGTAGCCCCCTCCCCGTGCAGGGGCGCCGGCTCCCCGGGTTTCCGGTTGTAATGGCGTTTGCTTCCCGGTGCTTTTGTCAGGGCCCCCACGTCCCTGAACGACACGAGTTTGCTCCACGACCCCTGCCTGGGCACGTTTGGAGGGCCGGTGTTTCCCTGGCTGGTGTTGGGGGGCTATGATGGTGAGTACCCAGAGCGGGGCTGGGCCTGCCAGTTTACCCTTTTTCTGTTGTTGTTATATGATGGTATTTGTTAAGCGCTTACTGTGTGCCAAGCACTTTTCTAAGTGCTGGGGTAGATACGAGGTGAGTGCTGGGGTAGATACGAGGTAATCAGGTTGCCCCCCCGTGGGGCTCACAGTCTTAATCCTCATTTTCCAGATGAAGTAACTGAGGCACGGAGAAGTTAAGTGACTTGCCCAAAGTCACACAGCTGATAAGCCAAGCCGGAATTAGAACCCACGATCTCTGACTCCCAAGCCCGTGCTCTTCCCGCTTGCTACGTGCCAGGCACTGGGCTAAGTGCCAGGGTAGATACGAGATCGTTGGGTGGGTCACAGTCCCTCTCTCCTACTTAGGGCTTCACAGTCTCCATCCCCATTTTACAGATGAGGTAAATGAGGCCCAGAGGAAGGGAAGTGACTTGCTCAAGGACACCCAGCAGACAAATGGCGGAGTCGGAATTAGAACCCAGGTCTTCTGACTCCCAGGCCGTGCCCCACCCCTAGACCACGCTGCTTCTCTTTTCGTTGGAGCAGGACTGGCGTGTTCTACAGACAGCCGGGACCGGATCTTTTGAGGGCTGAGCCCATCTCTTTGGCCGCTTTATTCACCGTTCCCTCAGCCCCACAGCATGTTATGTCCAGATCCGTCACTTTCGTTTATCAGTCAGTCGTATTTATTGAGCGCTTACTGGGTGCAGAGCACCATACTGAGCGCTTGGGAGAGAACAATAAATCAGAACATGGGGTTCGAGAAACCAAGGGATTTGACTCAAAGAGGGAGCCATCGGGCTGAGGCTAACTGAGGCAGTAAAACGACGAGAGAGATTGATTCTGGACATTACATTCCCTGTGGTCCCCGGAGGCCCCGTCCCGCAGACAAGCCTTATATTAGTGTCTGTAGACTGTAAACCTGTTGTGGGCAAGAAACGTGTCTACCGACTCTGTTGTATAGTGCTTAGTACAGTCCTCTGCACTCAGTAAATACCACTGATTATTTGATTCTCTGTTTGTTGTGGACTCTGGCCAGGATAGGGTGTGGGCGGGTTTGGGGAGGGAGGGATAGGGTTTGGCACCTTGAGGGGACTCGCGGGGACACACCTCTGCTCCCTATCCCCAAAACCTGCAGGGCAGCTCTTGGGAGAGTTCAAGACAACAGAGTTGGGAGACACGCTTTGTACTCTCCCAAGTGCTTAGTACAGAGCTTTGCACACAGTAAGTGCTCAATAGATATGAGCAAATTAATGAATGGGTGAACGAGTCTACAGGGGGAGACAGGAGTTAATATAAATAAAATAGAGAAGAAAAAAAAGGAACCCGTTTCTTTTCCTTACTCTTCCCCTCCTCCTCCTCTTCTATCTCTTTTTCCTCTCCCATTTCTGTCCCCCACCCTCAGCCCCTTAATGCCCCAGCCATATTTCAAGAGCAGGTGCTGCCAGGCTGCGTCTCTTCCTTTCAGAATTGAACACTGTGTGGGGATGAGGAGTGTTCAGCTGCTGCTGTGGGCAAAGCACTGTACTAAGCCCTGGGAAAAATTCCCCGGGTGAAAATCAGACCTGTTTCCAAGCCCCTAAGGGGCTCGCAATCGCCGAATAAAGTGGGGAGGGGCGTGGGCAACGGGCACATGAGGAAAGAGGTCACGAGGACAGACAGGCAACACGAAAGACCTCCATCTCGTCTATGTCGCCGTTGACTCCTAGCCCACATTCTGCCTTTGGCCTGGATTGCCCTCCCTCCTCATATTAGACAGATAATTGCTCTCCCCCACTTCAAAACCTTTTTGAAGGCCCATCTCCTCCCAGAAGCTTTCCCTGACTAAGCCCTCTCCTCTTCTCTCACTCTCCTGCGCCACAGCACATCTGTAGATATCCGTTATTTATTTGTTAACATGTGTCTCCCCCTCTAGTCCGTGAGCTTGTTGGGGACAGGAATGTGTCTATCCGTTGTTATGTTGTACTCTCCCAAGCTCTTAGTACAGTGCTTCGCACCCAGTAAGAGCTCATTAAATACGATTGAAAAGACAAGGACGACGATAAATCCAGAAAGAGCGGCAGGATTCCGAGGCTAAAGGAGCAGAATTTTGGACTCCCCTCGATGTCCAAGTCCGTGGTGCGGGACCTACCCCAGTCCACTCCGACGAGCCGCGGCGGCCTTCCCGCCCGTACTCAGCCCGCTCTTCTTGTCCTCAGACCAAAACTACAACAACGCCACAGCCCTGGTCATCACCTTTCCCGTCAACAACTACCACAACGACACAGAGAAGCTGCGCAGAGCGGAGGCGTGGGAAAAAGAGTACGTTTCTGCCGGTGGTTGGTAAGCGGCTCGGATCGCCCAAAGCTGCCCGCCCAGAGGCCCCGGAGGCGCTTCCGAGACGGGGTCTCCCCGACCCTGACCCCGGCCTTCCCCCTTCGGCTCCGGACGGTCGTCCCTTGGCCGGCACTCTTGGAAGGCCCATCTGTGACCGTGAGCCTGAAGCCTGGGCCCGCCCAGCCCACCCTGCTGAAAAGTTGGGCTTCCAAGCTGGAAGAACCCTTATGATAATAATAATAATATTATTAATAGTTGTTAAGAGCCTATTTGGTGCCAAGCACTGTTCTAAGCCTGGGATAGATAAAAGTTAATCAGGTTGGGCACAGTCCCTGTCCCACATGGGGCTCACACTCTTATGCCTGTTTTACAGATGAGGTAACAGGCCCAGAGAAGTGAAATGACCTGCCCGAGGTCATCCAGTGGACTTGTGGCGGAGCTGGGATTAGAACCCTTGTCCTTCTGACTCCCGGTCCCTTGCTAAGCCGTGCTGATTTTCCAGTGGAGTTTTCCCTCAAATCTTGCAACTTTGATGTTGCCAATGAACAGGCATCCCAAGTGACATTTTTAGAGGTGGAAAGAGGCCTCATGTGAATATTCGTGATTTGTCCTCCCCTAACACCCGATGACGGGATCTCTCTTCAGATTCATCCGCTTCGTCCGAGACTACAAGGACCCAAACCTCACCATCTCCTTCTCTGCCGAGCGCAGCATCGAAGACGAGCTGAACCGAGAGAGCAACAGCGACATCTTCACGGTCGTCATCAGCTATGCCGTCATGTTCCTCTATATTTCCCTAGCGCTGGGGCACATCAAGAGCTTCAGCAGGCTTCTGGTAGGAGGGAGGAGATCCCAGCTTTTGTTCGCTCAGTGGGATTTGTTACGCGCTTAGTATGTGGCAGGCACGGTACTCAGCGATGGGAAAGACACAACTCTGTCAGGTTGGACAGGGTCCTTGCGTCACGTGGGGCTCGCAGTCCGAACAGGCCCTGAGCCCCCATTTTACAGATGAAGTAACTGAGGCGTAGAGAAGCGAAGGGACCTGCCCCAGGTCACCCAGCAGACAAGGGGTGGAGCCCAGCATTAGAACCCAGATCCTCTGACTCCCAGGCCCGCGCTCTTTCCACCGGGCCCTGAGTTTCCTACAAACCACACGCCCTTCCCATCGTTGATCTCCCCTCCCGCTGTCCGCAGAGGTTGATGTGGGTTTTGATGTGAAAACAGATAAATCGATTAGAAATAAAAGGGTGCCAAAGATGAAAATGCAGACACTAAAGCGGTAGCGATGTATAGTTCTCTAACCACCGCCGATCTGGGGTACCTTTGCAGGTGGATTCTAAAATCTCTCTGGGCATCGCTGGCATCCTGATCGTGTTGAGCTCGGTGGCCTGTTCCCTGGGGATCTTCAGCTACGCGGGAATCCCCCTCACGCTCATCGTGATCGAAGTCATCCCGTTCCTCGTGCTCGCCGTCGGAGTAGATAACATCTTCATCCTCGTCCAGACGTTTCAGGTACCGGGGGTCCGGGGGACCCGGGCTCTGGGGTGGGCGGCCCGGACTGCTCTCCCGGTTGAGGGTCTCCGGGGTGCCTGGGACAGGGAAG
Source organism: Ornithorhynchus anatinus (assembly GCF_004115215.2). NCBI lineage: Eukaryota > Metazoa > Chordata > Mammalia > Monotremata > Ornithorhynchidae > Ornithorhynchus > Ornithorhynchus anatinus. The sequence continues at coordinate 20,901,643 of NC_041734.1, forward strand.
GGGGAAGTAGGCCTTGGCTGGTGCCTCTCTGAGGTGCCTACTTGAAATCGGTGGCCTCGGGGAATTGTCTCTCACTCCGGCTCTTCTTCCTCGAGCATAGCGAGACCAGCGCCTTCAAGGGGAGACGCTCGATGCCCAGATGGGCCGGATCCTGGGAGAAGTGGCTCCCAGCATGTTCCTGTCATCGTTTTCGGAGACCGTGGCCTTCTTCTTAGGTGAAGCTACCTCTCGGCCTCCCCCTCTGGCCGACCACCCGGAGATTGAGTCGTTGGGGGTAGCCTCTCCCCCTTTCCCCCACCACTCCAGGCCTGCTCTTCCAAGAGCGGCAGTAGGGGATGGGAGAGTCAGTCAATTGTATTGATTGATCACTTACTGTGTGCAGAGCACTGTACTAAGCGCTTGGGGGAGTACAATTCAACAATAAAGACCCACATTCCCTGCACATAATGAGCTTACCATCTAGAGCAGGGGAGACAGACATTAATGAAATAAATAAATTACAGATACATACATAAGTGCTGTGGGGCTGGAACGGGGGAAGAACAAAGGGAGCCAGTCGGGGTGATGCAGAAGGGAGTGGGAGAAGAGGAAAGGGGGCTTTAGTCAGGGAAGGCCTCTTGGAGGAGATGGGCCTTCAATAAGGCTCTGAAAAAGGGGAGAGTGCTTGTCTGTCAGATTTGAGGAGGGAAGGGCGTCCCAGGCCAGAGGGAGGACGTGAACGAGGGGTCGGCGGCAAGATAGACGTGATGGAGGCACAGTGAGAAGGTTAGCATTAGAGGAGCAAAGTTTGCAGACTGGGTTGTAGTAGGAGAGCAGCGAGGTGAGGTAGGAGGGATGAGGGGATTGACTGCTTTAAAGCCCATGGTGAGGAGTTTTTGTTTGATGCAGAGGTGGATGGCCAACCACTGGAATTTTTTGAGGAGTGGGGAAACGTGTCCTGAACGCCCTTTGTAATATAACAAAGTAACAGACACATTCCCTGCCTGCAAAGAGCTTGCAGTCTAGAGGACTATTTCTTCCAGGAGTGTGGCAGAAAGGGAGGAGATGGGGAGGTCTGTGAGTATGTGTGAGGTCACGGGGCTACGACCCCCCCCCCCCCCCCCCCGCCCCCTGTTAGCCGAGATTCCCTGGAATAAGCGTGGGACTGGGAGTCCCAGCTCTGACCCGAGGCTACTGGAACCCTCGACAGGTCGCTTTCCTAGCCCGGCTGGGCCTGGGAGTACTTGTCTGTAAAATGGGCAGAGGTGGAGAGTCCTGGCCAAGACCTCTCACGAGGGTCTCTCGAGAACCCGAGACACCTTTTGGGAAAGTGGCTTGGAGACGGAGAGTTGAACTGGGGACAGTTTTCGGGCGACGGGTCTCGATAATACGGGCGAAAAGCCTCCGAGTTCCCTGACCTGAGCGTCGTCTTTCCGACCCCCAGGGGGATTGTCGACCATGCCAGCGGTGCACACCTTCTCCCTCTTTGCCGGAATGGCCGTCTTCATCGATTTCCTCCTGCAAATCACCTTCTTCGTGAGCCTCCTGGGACTGGACGTGAAGCGTCAAGAGGTGAGTCCGTCCGAGGGGCGGACGGAGGGCCGTGAGCGGGGACGCCGGCCCCCGTTCTGTGGAAATGAGCGTGGCGCGGGTGTGCTTGCAGAGAAACCGTCTGGACATTCTGTGCTGCGTCCGAGGTGGAGACGAGGCGGCGGGCGGCCAGCCTTCCCAGGGCTACTTGTTTCAGTTCTTCAAAAACGTCTATTCTCCCCTCTTGCTGAAAGACTGGATGCGGCCCCTCATAGTACGTGCTGGGTTCCCCACCCCCCCGGAAATCCCAGGGCCTGTCCGCCTCAGTTTTTCCCCTGACAATATCCAGTGTCCGTCGTACAGCCAACTGCTTCTAAGAAAGCCGAGGTCCGGCTAGGTGCCGTTCTGGATGTTTCAGAATGGTTCTGCCTATGGAAGGAGCCCTCGGTTGGCACACTCAGTACTGCCCTGGGTGGGGAAGGAGGGACGGCTGGCATTTCCATGCCCTCACTAGAGCAACCGTCATCACGGGATCGTCGTTAACTCTGTCCGACTGCCTCGCAAAGCCCCGCTCTGGGGCTCAGAGGTGGTGGGTGAACTCTTCCAGGGAGAGGAATGTCTCAACCAACTCTGAGGGGTTGAATTCTCCCCAGCGCTTAGCGCAGTGCTCTGCACACAGTCAAGCGCTCGATGTCCCTTGGTCGATATCAATTCCAATATCAAATCCATTGATGGATTGATTGGGGATGGAGAGGGATCATGTTGCCTTCGAGACCTGAACTATCACGTCCTCTCTTTGCTTGGGCAGATATCCGTATTCGTGGGCATCTTGTCATTCAGCATAGCCGTGCTCAACAAGGTGGAAATCGGCCTGGACCAGTCTCTCTCGATGCCGGACGTAAGACTGAGGGACAAAACACTAAATCCAGGGGGTTGGGCAGCTGAAGGCCGTTTCCAGAGAACACTGTAGAAGAGGGTCCCCGGAGTTTGGGGAAGGGTTGGGGGGGGTCGGCGGTTGGTCCACAGATATCTCTCGGGGGGGCACCAAGGGGCCGGGAGTCGGCAATGCCCCCATCCTTTCCCCTAACGGTGGCCTAGAATAGTTAACTTCCTGATCCCAATAAAGGTATTTAGTAAGGACCGTTCCAAGGGGGTGAGGAGGAGCGAAGCCTAGTGGAAAGAGCACGGGCCTGGAAGTCAGGAAATTCGTGTTTTAATCCCGACTCCACTACTTGGCTGCGTGTGACCTTGGGTGAGTCACTTCATTTCTCTGTAGAATGGATATTAGATACCTGCTCTCCCTCTGTGAGCCCCATGTAGGGCAGGGACTTTGTCCAATCTGCTTACCTTGTCCCCACGCCAGTTGTTAGTATGGTGCTTGGCACCTAGTAAGCACTTAAATTCCACAGTTATTATTAGGGTAGATACGTGATAATCCGATCACAGCCTGGCTGGCAGAAAGACAAGAATTTGAGGAATTGAGATTGAAGGACTTCTCCGAAATGTTGGGATTCAAAGCTGAGAGATTCTAAGATGTTGGGGTTGGGCTGAGGCTGGGCAGCCTCTTTAAAAACTTTTTTTTTTTAAATGGCCCTTATTTTCAGCACTTCGCATGTGCCAATCACAGTACTAAGTGCTGGCGTAGATACAAGTTAGGTTGGACATGGTCCCTGTTCTACTTGGAGCTCATAGTCTAAGAAGGAGGGAGAACAGGTATCGAATCCCCATATTACAGAGGGGGAAACTAAGGAACAAAGAAGTTAAGTGATTTGCTCCAGGTCCCCGGCAGGTATGTGGTGGAGCCAGGATTTGAACCCGGGCCTCTGACTCCCAGCCCTAGGCCCTTTCCATTAGGCCAGACTGCGCTCCAGCCCCTCTCTCCAGAACTTTTCCCAGCCCCAAAAGTGGACCTCCTGCCGCGATCTATCGCATGCCTCTCCCATGAACAGTCCGATCCTGGGCGTCCGTCACTGGCTTCCGAAGTATTCTTAGAGTCATGGGACGTGAGGGAGGGACGACGGCACCCTCCATTATCCGAGGGTCCCAGCCGCTAGCATGTTCGGGGTAAAGGCGCCCCCCTTTATAGCGCATTCTGTCCCGCCAGTTACCTGAGCTTCGTTCTTCTGTCTCTGTGACCGTCTCTTCAAGGACTCGTACGTGATGGATTACTTCAAGGCCCTCGGTCAGTACCTGCACGCGGGCCCCCCGGTGTACTTCGTGCTGGAAGAAGGCCATGACTACACGACTCTGGAAGGCCAGAACATGGTGTGCGGTGGAATGGGATGTAACAACAACTCTCTTGTGCAGCAGATTTTCAATGCAGCAGAGCTAGACAATTAGTAAGTACCGGGAGAGAAACAGCGTGGACTTGAGTTCCGGCCCTGGCTCCTCCACATACCTCCTGGGTGACCTTGGGCAAGTCACTTCTCCGTGCATCGATTCCCTCTTCTGCAAAATGGGGATTTCAGTACCTGTTCTCCCTTCTACTTAGATTGTGGGCCACACGTGGGACCCCATTATCCTGTATCTACCATAGATCGTAGTACAGGGCTTGGCACATAGTAAGCGCTTAAGAAATACTATTATTTTTGTCATTATTAGTAAGTGCTTAACAAATTTATGGGAAGAAGCTATATGGGAAACATAATGGAGAGTGTGTGGGCCTGGGAGTCAGAAGGGTGTGGGTCTAATCCCAGCTCCGCCACTTGTCTGCCATATGACCTTGGGCAAGTCACTTCACTTCTCTGGGCTTCCGTGTCCTCATCTGTAAAAGGGAGATTAAGACCGTGAGCCTCATGTGGGACTGTGTCCAACCCAATTTGTTTGTATCCACCCCAGCGCTGCGTATGGTTAATAATAATAATAATGTTGGTATTTGTTAAGCGCTTACTATGTGCCGAGCACTGTTCTAAGCGCTGGGGTAGACACAGGGGAATCAGGTTGTCCCATAGTAAGCACTTAACAATTATCAGTTATTAAATACTAATTATTATTATTATTATTATCAACGCCATCATTATACACCGTGCTCTCCTCCCCGGCCCCCGAGCACAACCAGTGGTGATAGTAATAATAATACTGGATCATCAGGTCAGATCCAGTCACTGTCCCACATGGGGCTTCAGGTGTAAGGGAAAAGGCCTGGATCTGATATTCCCTCTCCTCGATTCGCAGTACGAGGATCGGCTTCGCGCCCTCTTCCTGGATCGATGATTATTTTGACTGGGTGAAGCCCCAGTCTTCCTGCTGCAGAGTCTATAACGGCACGGATCTGTTCTGCAATGCTTCAGGTACCGGCCCGCCCCTCCCCAACTCCCTCCCTCCACAGCCTCTCCCCTACCGCTCAACACCTCTTGACGGCTCCCAAGTGGGGGAAAAAGTGAACCTTCCCAGCCAGTTGTTCGTTGCCTGGGTGTGTCTAAGGGCGGGGAGGGCTGTGTATTTACATGTTCAAAAACGTCGGGTCTGACGGAGCTGCTGTGAGGACCGAGGTGAGAGCAACCCCCCGCTCGCCATGGTGGCGTCCCCGGGGCCCCCTGGTGCCCTGCCATCCCCCTCTTCCCCGCCACGGGACTCCAGGCTGGGCTTTGCTGTGGCTCTAGGACGTTTGTTTGACCCTCCTGGCCTGACTCACACATGCCCCTCTCCGCTCGCCCCCTAGAAGTTGTCACCTCTTGAACGAGTACGTTCCGGCGGGTGCCGAGGCCACTGAATTCCTGTGGTGGGGCAGCAGGGCGGAGGGGAGGAGCCCCGTGGGCGGGGAGGGCCATCTTTGGGTCGACGGGCTTCTTAACCCCGGGCAGTCGCTCCCGGTGGTCTTCCCCGACCTCCCTGGCCTCTACAGACCCCGCTGGCTCCTGCCATCCTGTGGCTGTGAGCCATGGAGGCCGGGGGACTCCGGTCCCGGCTGCCGGTGGACCCGAGGTGCCGTTTCTAGCGTGAGAGGCGTTTGCCCCCGGAAGGAAAGACCCCGCCCCTCAAAGTGGCAGGGCAGTCCCACAAGGGGGTGGGATGAGGGGGCGAGCTCATTTGGGTGGGGGGCTGAGGCAAACTCGAGACCCCTCCCCGCTCCGTCTGTTGTAGTCGTCGACCCCTCCTGCGTCCGCTGCCGCCCCTTGACCCCGGAAGGCAAGCAGAGGCCTCAGGGGTCCGACTTCCTGCACTTCCTGCCCATGTTCCTCTCGGACAACCCCAACCCCAAATGCGGTAAAGGGTAAGAGCTCCCCGCGGACTGCCTCCAATCTCCTCCCAGCCCGGGTCGGGGGAAGGGCAGTTGGGTAGCTGGGGGGGGTAGGGGGCGTGTCCATGCTCAACACAGGGGCGGGGGGGGGGGGGGGGGGGGGGGTCGGTCACCGTCAGGTCCGTCTTGCCTCCGGGCCTTGTACGCCCACAACCAGCCTCTGGAGTCAGGTCCGTCTTGCCTCCGGGCCTTGTATGCCCACAACCGGCCTCTGGAGTTCCAGGTTTGTCACCTAGAGTGAGCCGTGCTTAAGGGGGAAGGGTTGATGGTGTAGGAATGTCTCAGGATCCAGGGGGACCTGAATGAGTGATTGATCAATCGATGGTCTTTACTGAGTGCTTACTGTGTGCGGAGAACTGTACTACGTGTATTAAGTGCCGAGATCTTCTGTCTTCTCTCAAATCCACCCCTCCACGTGCGCATCCGACCCCATTCCTTCGCACCTTATCAAGACACTTGCCCCTTCCCTTCTTCCCTCCCTAACTGCCATCTTCAGCTCTTTCCTTTCCAATTCTTCCCCACTGCTTTCAAACATGCCCATGTCTCTCCAGTCCTAAAATAACCCTCCCTTGACTCCACGGCTCCCTCCACTTATCGCCACATCTCCCTCCTTCCTCTCCAAACTCCTTGAGCGAGTTGTCTGCATCTGCTATCTCAAGTTCCTCTCCTCCAGTTCTCTCCTTCCCCCACTCCAGTCTGGCTTCTGTCCCCTTTACTCCACAGAAACTGCCTTCTGTGGTCCCCAGAGATCTCCTTCTTGCCAAGTCCAACGGCCTCTACTCCATCCGGATGTTCCTTGACCTCTCAGCTGCCTTTAACACTGTCAACCACTCCCTTCTCCTGGAAATATTATCCAGCCTCGGCTTCGGTGACACTGTCCTAATAATTGTAATGATGATAATAATGGAATCTGTTAAGCGCTCGCTATTTGCCGGGCACTGTTCTGAGCGCTGGGGTAAATACAAGCTGATCTGGCTGGACACAGTCCCTATCCCACATGGGGTTCACAGACTTAATCCTCGTTTTATAGATGAAGCACAGAGGAGTTAAGTGGCTTGCCCAAGGTCACGCAGCAGACAAGTGGCGGAGCTGGGATTAGAAGCCGAGTCCTTCTGACTCCTAGGCCCATTCTCTATCCACTAGGCCATCCTGTCCTCTCCTGGTTCTCCTATTTCCGTGGCTGCTCATTCTCAGTCTCCTTCGTGGGCTCCTCCTCTGCCTCCCACTCCCTAACTGGGGGACGTCCCTCAAGGTTCAGTTCTGGGCCTCTTTCTATTCTCCATCTATACCTACTCCTTTGGAGAACTCATTCACTGACGTGGCTTCAACTACCACCTCTATGCAGCTGATTCCCAAATCTCCAGCTCTCATCTCTCTCCCTATTTGCGGTCTCACATCTCCTCCTGCCTTCAAGACATCTCTACTCGGATGGTCCTGCCGTCACCTCAAACCTAAGATGTCCAAAAGAGAACTCTTTATCCTCCCACCCAAACCCTGCCCGCCCCCTGACTTTCCTATGACCGAAGACGACACCACCATCCTTCCTGTCTCGCAAGCCCTAAACCTTGGCATTAGCCTTGACTCCTCTCTCTCGTTCAACCCACATATTCAGTCCATCACTAAATCCTGTCAGTTCAACCTTTACAACATCACTAAAATAATCTTCCCTTTCCTCTCCATCCAAACTGCTACCGTGCTAATCCAAGCGCTGATCCTAACCCACCTTGATTACTGTATCAGTCTCCTCGCTGACCTCCCAGCCTCCTGTCTCTCCCCACTCCAGTCCATACTTGTCTCTGCTGCCCGGATTATTATTCTACAAAAACATTCGGGCCATGTTTCCCCACTCTCAAGAACCTCCAGCGGTTACCCATCCAACTCTGCATCCAACAGAAACTCCTCACCATCGGCTTTAAAGCGCTCAATCACCTTGCCCCCTTCTACCTCACCTTCCTACTCTTCTTCTACCACTCAGCCCGCACACTTTGCTCCTCGAATGCCAGCCTTCTCACCTACCTCCATCTCGTCTGCCTCGCCACCGACGTCTCACCCTCGTCCTGCCTCAGATCCGGAACGCCCTCCCTCCTATCCGACAGGCGATCACTCTTCCCCTTTCAAAGCCTTATTGAAGGCACATCTCTTCCAAGAGGCTTTCCCTGCTTAGCCCTCTTTTCCTTTTCTTCCACTCCCTTTTGTGTCGCCTTGACTTGTACTCTTTATTCATCCCCCTCCCAGCCCCAAAGCACCTCTTGCAGATCTGTAATTCATCTATATTAATCTTTCGCCCCCTCCAGACCATCAGCTCGTTGTGGCAAGAGTTTATTGTTATATTGTACTCTCCCAGTGCTTAATATGGAGTTCTGCACATAGTAAGCGTTCAATAAGTATGAGTGCTTGGGGAAATGCAGTATGAGACAGTTGGGAGACACGATCCCGGCTCCCAAGGAACTCACCGTCGAACCCTGGGTAGTCTAGGGTGATGAGATGAATCCCAAGTGGTCCAGGGTGACCAGCTCCTCAACTTTGGGAGCTAGCGGCTGGGGCCAGAGGTCAGCATGGCCGGCCGGAAAGCCCCCGTGTCCCCGTCTGGTGGGGACCCTGGCTCCCCGGCCAAGTCGGCCCGCTGACGCTTGCCACCCTGGGCCCCCACCCCACCCATATTCATGGCGGGGGGTTCTGACTACCGACACGCTCATCCGGAGGGTCCCCGGGATAGAAGAGGTGCCCCGCTGAAGCCCATCCATTCTGGAAACCCAAGCTGGGCAGCCAGCCCGCACAACCTCTCTGAGCTATCCCAATCAGTCGATGGTATTTACTGAGTGCTTATTGGGTACAGGGCACTGTAGTAAGCACTTGGATTGCAGCCTGGCCTAGTGGAAAGAGCTTGGGTCTGGGAGGCAGGGTACCTGGGATCTAACCCCAGCTCGGCCACTTGTCTGCTGTGTGACCTCGGGCAAGTCATTTCACTCTCTGTACCCCAGTTTCCTCCTCTGTAAAATGAAGAAATGCCTGTTCTCTCCTCTTTAAACTGTGAGCCCTGTGTAAGACAGGGACTGTGTCTGATCCGAATGACTTGTATCTACCCCAATGCTTGACACGTAGTAAGCCCTTTCCACCCGGATCTTGAGGCAGTGAGATGCAGGGGGTGGCGTCCCAGGGTCTGGAGATTGGGGGCACGGAATCGGCCAGCACGCTCTGTCTCCCCTCTCGCTCCCGGATCCAGGGGCCACGCAGCCTACTCCTCCGCGGTCAACCTCGCCAACGGCAGCACGAGCATCGGTGCCACCTACTTCATGACCTTCCACACCGTGCTCAAGACCTCCTCCGACTTCATCGACGCCATGCAGAAAGCCCGGACCGTCGCCCAGAACATCACCGAGTCCGTGGGCCTCCCGGAGGGTGGCTATCGGGTCTTCCCTTACAGGTAGAGGGTGCGCCCTCCCCTCCGAGCGGGTCTCCGTGGGAGCGGGGGGTGGGCGGGAGAGAGGGCTCGGCGCCGTCTCTCGGAGTCGGTGCCGGGTGGAAGGACGGATCGGTGGTGAGCGCGTTCCTTGAGAGACCCGGGGCTGTTTCCGGAGCCCCGACCCCCACCCCGGGGTGATTGGTGACCACACGGGACCTCGGGGCAGGCAGCAGAAGCTGCCCTCAAGGAGTGTACACTCCTCGGGGGGGAATTAGACACAGACTGCTGGGCTGTGCTAAGAATCGGGGTAAGAGCGGAGGTGGGAGGGGGTAAAAGCCAAATGAAACAAATACCTGCAGGACTGCCCCTGTGGCCCGCCGGGAGGACTGAATGGGATGTGGCTGGGTTGGCTCGGGGAATCCCCCTGGATGAGGGGGCTCTTCAGGAGGCTTCGAGCAGCGGAGCGCGTTGGCTCCCGGAGGAGAGGAGGGGGCGGTCCCAAGGGGCGGACGGTGGGTTCAAGAGCCAGGGGCTGTGAGGTTGGCTTGGGAGGAGCGGGAACTGCGAGCTGGGGTAGAGTGGCGGGGGGTGTGGACAACTGGCCGAAGCCACGTAGATGGTGGTCTTCAGGGGGTCGGACCGGTCGGTCAGAACCATTTCCCTGTCCCCCGGCCCCACCCCCAAATGAGCACAGGCTCCCCATGCTGGGACTGACACAAGGCCTGTCCGGGTCAACCCTGTCGAAGGGCTGTCGAATATCCCCCTCTCCCCACCGGGAAAAGTGCAGGAAGCAAGTCCCGGGCCCATGACGTTTGGAGCTGCCTCTCTGAGGTGGTGGTCCTCCTCCTCCTCCTCCTCCTCCTCCTCCTCCTCCTCTCCCCTTCCTCCCCGCAGCGTGTTCTACGTCTTCTACGAGCAGTACCTGACCATCGTGGGGGACACGATCTTTAACCTGGGCGTGTCCCTGGGGGCCATCTTCCTGGTGACGGCGGTGCTCCTGGGCTGCGAGGTGTGGGCGGCGGTGGTGCTCTGCCTCACCATCGCCATGATCCTCGTCAACATGTTTGGGGTCCTGTGGCTCTGGGGCATCAGCCTGAACGCAGTGTCGCTGGTCAACCTGGTCATGGTGAGTCCGGCCCCCTCTCGGCGGCGGAAGTCGGCCCGCAGCGGGAGGGACCGGGGAACGGGTGTAGCTCGTCCCATCTTCCCATCCGCGCGCCGTTCCCTGGAGGAGCGCCAGATTCTCCCCATCGTACAGGCCCACAGACGGCAGTTACTGGCCCGCGGTTGCTAAGTAGGCCAGGGGGCTGCCGGGATTAGAATGCAGAGCTCTTGACTCCCGGACAGGTTGCAGGAGGGGTGAGGGGGGATGGGTGTAGAGCTGGGCCTGGGACTCGGTTCCCTTCCTGCCCCCTCCTGAAACACACACAAGCTTCCATCCCACGTCAACTCCTAAAACTGATCCCTCATGGTTGGTAACAGCCTGCCTCCCTCTACCCCCATCCTGCTCCCCCTCCATCGGTCCCCAGGCGGTGTGAGGGTCCGTTTCACCGCTGAGGAGGGGGTCTCTATGGCCCTGGGATGGAGCCCGTGACTGGCACAAAACTCCAGCCCCTCCGAACCCTGTCCCCGCGGGGATCGGGCGGAGGGTCGAGTGGAAGGATTCCCGGGACGTGGCCCTACCCACCCCCCGCACCGGTGACCCGAGCGTCTCGTTTCAGAGCTGCGGGATCTCGGTGGAGTTCTGCAGCCACATCACCAGGGCGTTCACCCTGAGCACCCGGGGCAGCCGCGTGGAGCGGGCGGAAGAGGCGCTCGCCAACATGGGCAGCTCGGTCAGTCCCGGTGCGGCGGGTGTCTCGGGCCCGGGCGCTGCCCGCAGAGTCGGCTGGCACACGCGTTCTCGTGCGGTGGAGCCCCACGGGCGGCCGGTCGGCTCTGAGTCGGTTCCAGACTGGGGTGATGGGGGCCGGGGCGGGGCCCGGAGAGGGGCCGGGGGAGCGGGCTTCGCTCTTGGTCGGTCTTAGCGCTCTCTGTGGCTTCATCCCAATTCCACCTGGGGCTTAGCTCTTCCCAGGGACACCAAGCGCAGGTGGAGCCGTGTGATCTATGTTACCGTTCTTGGGAGGGGTAGGTGGGCAAGAGAGAGGATCCGTGGAAGGAGGGGGTCAAGTCCACAGGGTAGGTCGGAGGGCTCTGCTCCTTCCGGTCCACTCGGGCCCGGTGGGGATCCCTACACTGCACCGCTTTCGGTTTCGTGCAGCGGGAGATGGAACTAGGGGTCCAGTGGTCAAAACTGGACGGAGCTCGACATTGTTTCTGTCTGTGGCCGGGAGGGAGGGAGGAGGGCAAGTTTTAAAAAGGCAGATGGGATGGCTGTGGGGGCGATCGTCTGGTCCCTCATTCATTGTTGAGTTTATTGAGTGCTTACTAAGTGCAGAACACTGTACTAAGCCTCCCTCCTCCTTGGGTCTCTCCCGCTCTGGTCGCCGCCTCCCTCCCCTCCCCTCCCTCCAACCACTGTCACCCAGAGCTGCTCCAGAAGCCACTGGAACCCCAGTCCTGCGCCCTGGCCGCTGGGAAGCAACGTCCCACTTGGCGGGGGCCTTGTCCGTTAGTGGAGGATATAGGGAACGGGAGCCAAGCGTTTTTTTTGTGTGTGTGTGTGTCCGTGCTCTGTGATGGACCGGGTCCTCATTGTCCCCCTCTCTTCTAGGTATTTAGTGGGATCACACTGACCAAATTTGGAGGGATTGTGGTGTTGGCGTTTTCCAAGTCTCAGATTTTCCAGATCTTCTACTTCCGGATGTACTTGGCCATGGTCCTGCTGGGGGCCACCCACGGCCTCATCTTCCTCCCGGTCCTACTCAGTTACATAGGTAAGCGTTGGGGTGCTGTGCTGGCCGCGGAAGAGGAATGGAGGCCCAGTCTGCGTTAATCGTCTGCAGGCCTGCCGGCTGCCCCGTTCTCCGTCCTCGCCGGGCCTGGACCGGAGGGCCCCGGGGAGGTGGCGGGTGCGGCTAACCCCGGGACTCAGACCCTCGCCTGTGGGTTGGGGGTTGCGGCAGCCGCCGGGGCCCTGGCCCCCCCGTTGGGCTGAGCTGCTCGGTCAATCAGTGGTACAGAGCGGGTGCTTACTCTGAGCAGAGCATTTGAGTGAGCGCTTAAGAAAATTCAATACATTCGAGTTGTACTGATCACTGCCCGCAAAGCACTTAAGCTCTACAGGAGGAGATGGACATTAAAATCAACTCGGGCATGGGGCCCGAATAATAATAATATGCTGATGGCATTTGTTGAGGGCTTACTAGGTGCCAAGCACTGTTCTAAGCGCTGGGGGGAATACAGGATGATCAGGTTGACCTACGTGGGGCTCAGTCTTCATTCCCATTTTACAGATGAGGGAACTGAAGCAAAGAGAAGTTAAGTGACTTCCCAAAGTCACACCGTTGACAAGCGGCGGAGCAGGGATTTGAACCCATGATCTCTGACTCCCCAGCCCGTGCCCTTTCCACTGAGCCACGGATTGGTGTTGACCAGCTCTTTTTGGCCTTAATGGGGGCTGGGATGGTTTTGCAGCAGCGTTACAGGAATCTGAAAACGCTCTGGCGGAGGGACCTGCTTGCTTTTTTGTTTTAATATGGTATTTGTTAAGCACTTACGTGCCAGGCACTGTTCTGAGCGCCGGGGTAGATATGAGATATTCGGGTTGGACGTGGTCCCCGTCCCTCGGGGGCTCCCCATTTTCCAGATGAGGTAAGTGAGGCCCAGAGAAGTGAAGGGGCTTGCCCAACATCACACGCAGGAGCCAAGCGGCGGAGCCAGCATTAGAACCCAGGTCCTCCTGACTCCCGGGCTTTATCCATTCGGCCGCGCTGCCTGCCGGGGGAGAGGGGTGGGACACTGCTCCTCAGAGGGATTTCGGGGCTTCCGCTCAGGTAGGGCGCCTGACCTTCCTGGGGTGGAGAGAGAGAGAGGGAAAGAGGAGGCAGCAGGCGAGGTGAGATGCATCCCCAGCCATTGGGCTAAAGCAGCAGACCCCACGTGAAGAGGATTTTATCGGCAGTTGTGACGGTTGGCGATGAGCGATTCCCCTTCTTTCTCCCCGCACAGGACCTCCAGTAAACAGAGCAAAATGCCGCGCCGCCCAGGAGCGATCTAAAGGTACTGAGCGGGAGCGGCTCCTCTACTTTTAGCCCCAGACCCGGGGGCCCGGGCCCGCCGCGAGTAGCCGCCGACGGCCCGGCCTAACGGCTCCGGCCCCCGGCTTCTCCCCTCAGGCAGGCCCGGCCCGGACTCCTGAGCTGCCGCGGAGCGGGGGGCACCTCCGCACTAAGGGACCTTCCTCAGGGCCCCCGGAAGGCACGACCAGCGGGCACGGCGGGCGCGGGACGCTCTGCACCGGGTATGAGGACCCACCCCACCTCCCCCTCCCCCCCCGACCGCCAACCCAGCTAACTTACTGACACTTTTTAAAGCAAACCAATGCAATCTTCTCCCCTCCAGGGAAAAGCCCTCCGGCACACGGGTTGTACCATATTTTTAGTAACTTTCCAGAAATGTGCGTGTGTGTATATATATACATACTTTATTATGACTTTTGTAGGTAAAATCTCTATTAATCCAATAAATGAACTTTGTACACTTTTGTAAAACACTCACATCCGCCTCAGACAGCTGTGGGCTTCATCAGGGCTTGGTGTCCAAAGAGATGTTTGAAAAAAGCCACGTGTTCCTCGCAGTGTTCTCCTGAAAGAGAAGACGCAGGCCCGTGGCAGCCCCGCTCCCGGCCGCCTTCCTCCTCCCCTCCCCCCCCCCCCCCCCCCCCATATGCTGGGTTTTAACTTATTTTCTGGAATAAAAACGCTTCTTTGAGTTCCTGGTTGTTCCCTTTTCTAAGCGCCCTCTCCTCTAGCCCTGTTGGGGTGGTGGAGTGGATCTGGGGCGGGGAGTTGTGAGAAGCCTTGCACGCGAGCCTCCGCACCCACGCTTTCTTGAACTCGGAGCCGACGGGCCGAACCAGCGCGGAGGCGTGAAAGGTGGGGGAGGGCGAAGTTGGGGCCAGCTCCCCTCCCTTACGGGGAGGGGAGAAGACCGTCTCCGAACCCCCCCAAGTTGGGAGCGGGAGCCGGTTCCGCCGTGCCCCCCCTTACCCGGTGCGAAGCTGGGGTTCCCCCGTAAGCGCTGGTTGCGTTGCTCGAAGAAGCGGAAGATGGTGTAGAAGAGCATGTTGTCTTGGGTCTGCTTCGCCGCGTCGAGGAACTTGCGGGCGGAGACGGGGTCGTGTCCGCCCAGGCCCCGCAGGAAGCGCAGGGCGGCCAGCACCTGGTGCTTGGACAGCAGGACTTCCACGATCTCGTCGTTGGCCGTCGACAGTCTCTGGGGTGGGGGACGGAGGGGTCGGGGGCCGGAGGGGACCCCCGGGGGTCACACGCCCCCCCGCCCCCGCCCCCGGGCCGCGCTCCTTACCTTTAGCATGTCCAGGGCCAGCTGGTGGGCCGGGGGGTAGATGCTCTCTAAGGACAAGAGGAGGCAGGCCTGCGGTAGCGAGGGAGACCCACCGCGTCAAGCGGGCCGGGGGTTCTCGGCGGGCGGTCGGGAGGAGGGTCGGGGGGCGGCGCACCTACCAGCGGCTTGGAGTCGCTGAGGACGTGGTACTGCAGGAACTGGTGCAGCACGTAGAACAGGTTGTGCTGCACGAGGGTCTTGATGACGAGCTCGTGGAGGTAGTGCTGGGTACAAGCGCAGAGCGGGGTGACGGCCCCCGGTTAGCCGGCGGGGCCCGCGAAGCGCCTCGGCCGGCTCCGGGCTCCTTGGGCCCCTGCCCGCCATCCTCCGGGGGCTCCGAAGAAGCGACGGGTACCTGGACGGTGATCTGGAACTGGTTGAGGGAGCGGAGGTACTCCATCAGGACTGCCGTGATGAACTTCGGCGGCAGCTCCTGCGGGAGGACAGATGTGACGATAATCATTATGGTATTCGTTAAGCGCTGGGGTAGATACACTCGAAGGGGGTTAGATGCAGTCCCCGTCCCACGTGGGGTTCCCGGAGACGAGATGGGGTAGCCGAGGCTTGGAGAAGTAAAATGCCTCGCCCGAGGTCCCACGGCAGACAAGTGGCTGGGTCGGAGGGGGCGGCTCCGGGGAGCCGGAGGCCGGGGCCGGGGCCAGCCTACCCGAGGAGCGGCCCCTGACTAACCCCCCTCCCCCCCCGCCAGCCCCACATTTTGCCCCTCGGGGAGGGCCCGGGCACCTTCTTCTCCGTGAACTCGGACAGGACGTGCGTGTACATGTCCGACTGGTCGATGACGGCCTGGGTGCGGACGGGCCGCTTCAGCAGGGGGCTGCTCCGGCTCTGCCCGGTCTCCACCGCCTGCGGGACGACCACGGCACCGCCCGGTGAGCGAGGCCCGGAGCCCCCTCTCCCCGCCCCGTGCTGCCGCTTGGCCCCCGCCTCCATCACCACGCTGGTGCCAGGCCCTGGGGCTGTTAAATAATAACAATACCGTATTTGTCAAGCGCTTACTCTCTAGCGGGGACTGTACTGAGCTCTGGGGTGGATACAAGCAAATCGCTTTGGACACGGTCCCTCCCCAACACGGGGCTCACAGTTTCAATCTCCATTTTACAGATGAGGTAGCCGAGTCTCAGAGAAGTGAAGCGACTCGCCCGCGGTCGCAAAGCAGACGAGTGGCGGAGTCGGGATTAGAACTCACGACCTTCTGACTCCCGGGCCCGTGCTCCATCTACTATGCTATCGTGGGAGGTGATCGTGGCTGACGCCCCTCTCCCCGGTACCGGCGCCGCTGCGAGCCCGCTGTGTGTCGGCAGAGGAGCCTGCCGGTGACCGGCGCCCAGCCCCACCCCCAGAGCGGGCACGAGGCAGCTGGGATGGCTGCTGGCTCCATCTAGCCCCCGGGAAGTCCCGGTCACAAGGCTGCCCAAACTGGGGCCCGGGGAGGGGTGACCAGTATGTTTCCTGGGTTCCAAGGCCCGGGGCTCCGTCCAGCCGCCAACGAGCCCGTGGCAGGCGCCCGCGGCCCCCGAGGTGAGCTCTCCGGGACGAGAGGGAGGAAGGGGACAGCCGCCACTCGCCCGACCGAAATCCAGAGGATCGAGTCAGAGCGAGGAAGGAGCCCGGGCGGGAGCTTCTAAGAGCCAGCCTGGCGCCTCACACCCAAAAGCGGGGATTCAAGCCCCGCAGGCGAGGGCAGGACCACCCCCAAATCACTGCATTCCTGGACTCCAGCCAGCAAAGCAGCTCTCCCCGGGAGGGTGCTTGGGGCGTCCCGAACGAGCCCCCCAGATGGGGAGAGAGACCCCTCCCATCCCTTCCGCTGGCCGGGGCTCAGGTTCCCGGGTCCCGGGGAGGGCCCGTGGAGATCCAAGGGTCGGACCGGTGCCGGCCCGCCACCCCCATCCCCGGCTCCCTCCTCACCAGGGCATAACTCTGCTCGGCTTCCAAGTACTTCTTATACTCAGAGTTGAGTTTATCGAAGACCGTGGCGATGACCGGCAGCGTCCCTCTGTCCGACACGCTCAGCACTGGAAGAGATGCGGCGATCCCATCCGGTTCCAGCGGCGGCCGGCCGGTGGTCGGGGACGGGGAGGCCCGACGGACGAGTCCCGAGCCGGGTGGTCCCGCGGAGCGGCCTTGTGGGACTGGACTCCCCGAAGGGCCGTTCCCCGGGGGGAGCGGCACCGGAGCAACTGGTCCAGCCCACGGGATGACCCCTTCTACGGAGGCTGGGGGTCCAGCCCCAGCCTTGGGGATTCCCGGACTGGGCCCGTGGCTGTGAGCGGCTACGCGGACTCGTCGGCCGCCAGCCAGAGGCGGGCCAAGGCAGAGGGGGCGGCCGACCCCGCCCCGGGGTCAGTGACGAGGCCGAGGAGCTGGGGAGAGGCCGGGGGGTTCCCTGCCCCATGGGTGGGCACAGGGCGGGGCTGCTCTCCGGCCCGGGGCCCTCTGCCTCCGGGATTAGCCCTGCCGGGTTTCTGGGTGACGGAGCCATGGCCCGAAGGAAGGTCGGGGACAGCCCTCCCCTCCGATCCACATGGGGCCGGGGCAGCGGGCAGATGGTCACTTACTCTGGGAACACACAGCCAAGATGACCGGCTTGCAGTCCTTCCGCTGGAGGAGGAAGTCCACCAGCCGGCCCTTATCTGGGAGGAGGGCCACCACCGGCGCCAGCTTGACCTGGAGGTTCCAGAGGTAGCCTGGGGTCCGGACGGAAACAGATGCCGTCGGGAAACCTGCCCCCGCCCACCGAGGCCAGCCACACACCCGAGATGGCCGCCTAGGTCCCGGCCAGGACCGGGGAGCCCGGACTGGATGGCACAAGCCTGCCGGGGGTAGCTTCTGCCCGCCGTTCCCACCTCCTGCAGGGCTCCCTCCACAGGGACACCCTCTCACCCTCCGGGACTCGGGAGCGCCAAATTCCCCGCAGGCACTGAAGCCCCTTCAGGCTCGTTTACCCCCAGGCCGGGCACAGTGCCAGGACCTGCCCTTCCCCATCTAGAATCAGGAGCCTCAACTGCCCCTCCTTGGGATTCCCCGAGCCCGGAACACTGCCGCAAACATTTGGGGAAGTGTTCTCCCTCCGAACTCTCTGGGCCTTCCTTCCTCACCTCCCGATTTCAACTCCCCCCTCCGGCCCCGCCCCCCGCCGGCGCCCTCAGGGCCACGGGTGTCCCCCGGCCTACCCTGGCTGGCACTGATGATGATATCGGGCTGGAAGACGATCCAGGAGGACGAATCTGCTCGTTAAAGAGCCTTCGAGAAGGAGCGGAGTGACCCCGGCCCGGCCCCGGCCCTCCCCGCCCCAGCCCGTCTGGAGTCGACTGGGCTCGCGGCAAGCTCGCCTCCCCCTCCGGAGGACCCCTCCCCCTCCTCCTCCCACCCACGCCGGAGGGCTCGGCGGGAGACCCACGCGAGCGAGGTCCAGGCAGGACGTGGACGACTGGCAGGTCGGGAAAGGGCAGCTTGCGGTCAGGGATACAGAGCTTGCAGGGGACCGGAGAAGGGCTGGTCACGGCAGCAGGCCCTGTACCCGGCGGGGAAGAGGCGAGGGATGAGTCGTGAAGGCTCCAACCCGGGGACGAGAGCCCAGCGAGCCGAGGGCCCGGAGTCCCGCCCCCGGCCGAGGGGCGGGGACCACCGTTAGCGCAGGCGAGGGCCGGTTCCCGGTGGACAGCCCGCCCCCTCCGCCAAGGGGGCCCGGACCGTGGCTCCCTCCCGCCCCGACCGTCCCACCTGCTATGGGGATCTGGCAGGGCTGGATGGACCGGGCCGGGAGCACGGGCTGATGGAGGGTCACTGTGCCGTCGGACTCTCCGCGCAGCCTGATGTCGAAGATCACAGACGTCTGAAAGGTAAGGAGAGACGGGGGCGGCGCAGGGCGCCGCCGCCGTAGTTTGGGCAAA
The DNA here is from genome assembly GCF_004115215.2 of Ornithorhynchus anatinus. NCBI lineage: Eukaryota > Metazoa > Chordata > Mammalia > Monotremata > Ornithorhynchidae > Ornithorhynchus > Ornithorhynchus anatinus. Next base: position 20,920,217 of record NC_041734.1, read on the forward strand.
GACCTGGAATCACTATTAATAATCATCGTAACTATGGTATTCGGTAAATACCGAATACTCTGACTGGGACTGTGAGCCCCACGGGGACAGGGACCGTGTCCGACCCGATTGGCTCGTATCCTCCCCAGTGCGTAGTACAGTGCCTAGTACGTATTAAGTGCCTAATAAATATCACAATTATTATTGTTGTTATATCTGACGTACACATCTCCTCCAAGAGGCCTTCCCTGACTAAGCCCTCCTTTCCTCTTCTTCCATTCCCTCTCGTGTTGCCCTGACTTGTTCCCTTTATTTATCCTCCCCTCCTTGCTCCATAGTACCTGTGTACATATCAATAATTTATTGATTTATATTAATGTCTGTCTCCCACTGTACACTGTAAGCTCAATGTGGGCAGAGAATGTGTCTGTTATATTACTGGATTGTACTCCCCAAGCGCTTAGTACAGTGCTCTGCATACGGTAAGCATTCAATAAATACAACTGACTGCTTGGGAGGGCTGACAAAGAGACCAGGCCCGTGACAACGGGGGCCCCGCACGGGTTGCCAGCCTGGCTCCTCCCCACCCCCAACCCGCCACTCGGCCCTGCCCGGTTCCCCCAAGAAGCTTCTCCATCGGGGTCCTGGTGTCTGTCCAGCCCTCCGGAATCCCGGAAGCCTATGAACTTCCCAGTTTTGAAGCCCTCAAACATCCAGGATGGTCATTTCTCCACCAGGAAGAGCGTGTCCTGCAAACCCCTAAGCTGCTCAAAGACCCCCGACATTCACCTTATGTCACATGTTTCGGTGGGAAACAAGGGGTGAGGATTCAAGGGTGCCTATCACCCCTGGTGAAGCTCAAAATGGTGCTTCAAGACAGAATGAAAAAGGCTTGCTCAGCTGGTTTTGAAGTTCATAGGACTCAAAGTTGAACTTTTCTACCCCCCGGTTTCTCGGACATTTCTTTGACCCTTAACAGTTGTGTCACTTGCCCCTCACCGGAAACCCATCCAAGCTATTCAAAATCAGCCCCTAGGACACTTCGAATTTTAAATCTCCAGACTTGGCTCCCTGCACAATGCTGATGAAAGGCTGACAGCTCATCCAGTCAACCGCTTCGAACAGCATCAGCGCAGCCTCGTCAATTCACAACAGTGTCGGGGTAACTCTGTTTCCCATTTATAGCCCAATTATGAAATGGAAAACCCACACCGTGAAAGATATGACTTTATGGGTTTTTTCTTTTTTTTTGTGGTACTTGTTAAGCACTTATCCTGTCTTAAGCCCTGGGGTAGGTATGAGCTACTCAGATTGGACACAGTCCATGCCCCGTGTGGGGCTCGCAGTCTTAATCCCCACTGTATTTTATTTTATTCAATTAATTTGATTCATATCCTGCCTCCCCACCCTGGACTGTAAGCTCGTTGTGGGCAGGGAACATGTCCGCTAATTCTGTTGCATGGTGCTCTCCCAGGCGTTCAGTACAGTGCTTCACTCATAGTAAGTGCTCCAAAAATACAACTGATTGTACAGATGAGTTAACTGAGGCCCAGAGAACTGAAGTGACTTGCCCGAGGTCCCCCAAAGGCCAGCGTTTTGCCCCAAATAATAATAATAATGTTGGTATTTGTTAAGCGCTTACTATGTGCAGAGCACTGTTCTAAGCGCTGGGGTAGATACAGGGTAATCAGGTTGTCCCACGTGAGGCTCACAGTTAATCCCCATTTTACAGATGACTTGGGATCCCCAAATCCCGCGCAGCTCCTACCTCGGTGTCCTGATGATGCACCACCACCAGGTTGTCCACCACATTGAGGGCAAACTTTCCCGTCCTGTTCAGCTTGAGGATGTGCAACTTCCTACAGGGGCCCTCCCTGAGGCGGCCGCGCCGGGGGCCAGAGAGAGGCAGGATCAATGAGCCGCCCTCCGGGGAGAGGTTGGCTCTTGGGCTTCGGTCGGAGGGGCCGGGGAAACGTACCGTGGCAAGTGGTACAGGACCACCTCGGCTCCGGAGTTGCTGGAGGCCCGGGAGTGGTGTCTCAGGAAGAGGACGTAGAGCTGCCCGTAGCTGCCGGAGGAAGGGAGAGGCCCGCTCGCTCTGTGGCTCTGAGTCGCCTGCAGGCCTGCCTACCCTGTGTGAGTGGCACGCTGGGAGCCACAACGCACCCTCCGCCCGTCTCGTCTGACCCGCGTCTTGTTGCCTGACGGGGATGCCCGCTCTCCCTATCCTTGATCGGTAAAACCGGCCCGAATAGCATTTCCTTGCCCCGGACCTACATGGTAGCCATGGCGATGTCTCTTTCGGAAAGGCTCGGTTTTGTTGCCTTGGGAGTGGTCGGTAATTCGATTTCAAACTTGGACAGCTTCGACATGGTTCCGGTCTAGTCAGAAACACAGAGAAGGTGGCGGCTCGCTCTTGGGAAGAGTTGGTGGCCATGGCTCCCTGGCAGCGGGTCCCCCTGAGCGCTGGGAACTCCCTCTAGATTCTATGCTCGTTGTGGGCAGGGAATGTATCTTTTATACTGGACTCTTTCAAGTGCTTAGTATAGTGTTCTGCAAACAATAGATGCTCAATAAATACTGTTGACTGACTGTCTCGGGCCTGGCGGTGAAGAGCCAGGACAGTACTCCCATTGAGGGGACACCTGACTTGTAGAATTTTAGGATTCAGTCTGACTTCTAATGCTCGAATGAATCGGAACTCCATCACACCCTCTAATCGTATTTTATGTCCCATCTCGGTGCCAGGGTCCGGGCGGGGCCAAGATCAGGCGGGGAAAACGGGCGTGGAGACGAGCGAGAGCCCACGACAGCGTTTTTCCCTCGGTGGGGGCTCCAACCCAGGGGACGCGGATTGGAGAGAAAACGAGGACGAGAAGGGGTTGGAAGGGGCCCTAAGCCCGTCTCTTACCCTGAAATGGAAAGGCTGAAGGATGTTGCCCAGGACTGTGGTGGACAGCAGAATGACCGAACTCTCGGGGCAGGACATGTACCAGTTCACGTTGATATTCTGATTTTTCAGGAGTTTCAAACTCCGTTTCTCTGGCAGTACCTGAAACGAGGGTAGGAATCAACTTGTCCCTTCAGAAGGACGGGCATAAATGAGAAGGCTAAGCAGGTGGGTTTCTGTGAGATGAGTTAATACATTCAATAATACAGAAAGTGGGGGGAGAAGGTTTGCCTTTGTCTTTGAACTCTTTTTCCCAGTTCCATACAGGCCAGAGACTCCAGAACAGCATTTCTACTAATAATAAAAATAATGGTATTTGTTCAGCGCTATGTGCCAGGCTGTGTATATACGAAGTGCTGGAGTAGATACAAGATAATAGGGTTGAACAAGGTCTTAATCCCCATTTTACAGATGAGGAAACGGAGGCACAGAGAAGTTCAGCCCAAGGTCACAAAGCAGACAAGTGGCGAAGCCGAGATTAGAACCCAGGTCCTCTGACTCCCAGACTCGTACTCTTTCCACGAGGCCATGCTGCTTCCCAAACACACTTCAATCAATCGATTGATGGTGTTTATTGAGTGCTTACTCTGTGCAGACCATTGTATTACGCACTTCCACATTAATCCCAGTAGCCTTTAGGGGAACGGGCAAGCCGAGGTTGGGGGGAGGTTCTCTAGGCTAGTCGAAGGCAACAGATTCACCTGTTTTTGTTTTTTTTCCTGAGTAAGTCCCATTGGCCTTTAGCCCAAGACTGGGCAGAGTTTAATCCTTTCCTCCAAACTCTAGAATGTCATCTTCTCTTGCACCGAGTCAACCCATCCGATATCGCAAAAGTATAGCTCCTTCAGCCATCAATCAACCAATTAATCAATGGTATCTATTGAGCACTTACCTGTGTGCACAGCAGTGTCGTGCGCACGTGGGAGAGGACGAGACAATCGAATCTTGCCCACATCGGTCTGGCCTGCCTCCACCCCGGTCTCCCTGGGCCCAGCCCTGGACTGAACGACCCCCTGGGGTGCCACTCCCTCCGGGCACCCGCCGCCTGCCACTTCTGCAGGAGCCGATAAGCGAGCGGCCCACGCCAAGTCAAAACCACCACAACATGCTCTGACGTGACGCATTTGCGCCTGAGGGCAAAGCCCCAGGCCGTCCCTCCTCGGCGGGGTTGCGGAGGGGGTCCGCGAACGGTGACCATCCCTCCTCTTCGGGGCTGCTGGGGGGTCCGCGAGCGGCCCGGGCCGCCACAGACAAGACCCTCACGGCCCCGACGGGCACACGTCGGCTCCCTCCGGAGCCACGGCCGGCGTTACCTGGTAAAACTCGATTCCTTGATCTGTGATGAAGACGATTTCGGTCGAGCTGGTCCAACAGAACCCCAAAATGTTGGCATTCTTGGTCTTTGAGAGAAACCAAGAGAAGGCGTCCATTCAAGTCTCCCTCCGCTTTCTTGTTCCACTGCTCCTAATTCCCCCGTCCTGCTACCCGGGGCCAGGGTCGGGGCGAGTGAGGGGGAATCAATCTCAGCTCCTTCCCAGTTGAGCTCCCCTCCCAGCGGAGGCCTAAGAATCGTGGGTGGCTTGCCCTCCTGTGGCTGCAGCCTAAAGGCAGGACAGCCGGCACCCGCTTCCCAGCCACCCATCTGCCCGGTGAGCTGGCCGCCGGGACATCCCCCGGCCCCCGCTGGGTCCTACCCCCCGGGGTCTTGCAAAGAGATCTGGCACCGGGTGGGCAATTTCACCTGGCAGGGTCAGGGTGTAGTGTTTGGGCTTCCCTCTCCACTCCTACCCGGCAAGGAGACGGGACACGGTACCGGGCCCGGCTCTGATGATCCCGGCCCCGGGGATGGGAAAACCAAGCGGTGCTGCCAGGCCCCAGAGACAACTCAGATCCACATGGAATGGGGGAATGGGGCTCCGGGGCCCAATCTACGGGAAAGGAGGAGAAGGCAGAAAACCCCTCCTTGGACTCTCCAGGGCCCGGAAGCACGGGTGGGGCGGTGGGGTGACAAACCCTCGTCCGAACTGTGTCGGACAAATCTGCCCGGTGCCCAGTACATGACATTAGTAGGTAAGACACAACACTCAGTGAAGTACTGTGGCCTAGTGGAAAGAGTATGGGCCTGGAAGTCAGAAGGACCTGTGTCCCAGGCCCCGATCTGCCACTCCTCTGCTGTGAGGTCTTGGTCAAGTCACTTCACTTCTCTGGGCCTCAGTTACCTGATCTGCAAAATGGGGGTTAATAATAATAATAATAACAATGGTATTTATTAAGCACTTACTATGTGCCAGCGACTAAAACCTGGGGTAGAAACAACCACATGGGGCTCACAATCTTGATCCTCACTTTACAGATGAGGTAACTAAGGTACAGAGAAGTGCATGACTTGCCCAAGGTCATAAAATAGATGAGTGGTGGAGCCAGGATTAAGATTGAGCCCCATACGGGACAGGGATTATGTCCAATCTGATTAGCTTGTATCTATCCCAGTGCTTCGTACAGTGCCTGGCACAGAATAGGTGCTTAACAAATACCACAAAAAAAAAATACTTAATCTGGGGCTTTGCATGCAGTAGGGAGGGGATCAACAAATAACATGAGGGATTAAAACTGCTCACAGCTACCTTGCATTCTTGGGTGTATTCCAGTTGAGGGCTATCGGGGATGAAGTTCAAAAAATCCTGAAAGAGAGAATCAACAAAGAATCAGTTGACAGCAACATTTCTGGATGATTTACAATTTGTGAAACATCTTGTTGGTCCAGTATCATCTCCTCGGCCAGCCTTAGCCCTTGAAAGGGTCTCTGTGTCTCTGTCTCACTTTCATCGTTCTCGTTTCAACCTACAAGGTTCTTGTCGTAATGCTCACAATTAGTATCCACCTGTCCACTTCACTACCAGGCAGTCGATTGTATCGAGTGAGCGCTTACTGTGTGCAAAAGCACTATTCTGCTGGGGAGAGTACACCAGTAGAGTTGCCATAATCCCTTGCCTCAAAGAGTTTCCCACTCTCTTCCCTGCTCCCAGCCCTCAGCTTTTATATTACCCTTGCGTCGTATATTCATTCATTCAATAGTATTTATTGAGTGCTATGTGCAGAGCACTGTACTAAGCACTTGGAATGTACATATATGCACTTGGATCTGTGCCATTGGGTAGGTTAGCCCTAGAGGAACGAAGTGTGTGGGTTGGGTTGTAGGAGAAGAGAACCTAGGTGAGGTAGGAGGGGGCAGAGTGATTGACTGTTTTTTGAGTACCAACGGTTAAGGAGTTTCTGTTTGATGTGGAGGTGAGTGGGCAACCAACGGACTTTGTTTTTGAGGAGCAGGGCAACAAGGCCTGAACATTTCTGTAGAAAAATGATCCGTGCAGCAGAATGAAGTACTGACTCAGTGCTCCAGTTTCAACCGCCCTGCCCGACCTGCCCAACCCTCCAGCCGATGACCCGCTGCCCCTGACGATGCTTTACCAGGGACCTGTTGCTCCGTGAGAGGGGTTTGGCCGAGGAAGGGTAGCAAACGCAAAGCCCTGCCTCAGAGTTCTGGCTGGAATACCAGAAGCCGGAAGGGCAGCGAACATTCGTTCGTTCAATCGTATTTACTGAGCGCTTACTGTGTGCAGAGCACTGTACTAAGGCCTGTGGAGAATACACGACGACAACAAGCCGACGTATTCTGGGCCCACAGCGAGCTCGCTCCGTCCTGCCTCGCAATTCTGGCCGGAATAGGAGAGGCTGGAAGGGGCGGGTGGCGGGGAGACAGACAAAGGGCGTCATATGCGCTCCCACCCCAACCGTCCGGCTGGCTGCCTTACAGCTTAGAACAGTGCTTCATGTATAGTAAGCACTTAAATACCACCATCCCTCTAAATTCATTATGGGGCAGGGACTGTGACTGTTTCTGGTTCTACCGTACTCTCCCAAGTGCTTAGAAGAGTGCTCTGTACACAGAAAACGCTCAGTAAATCCGATTGAATGAATGAGCTCCTTTCACTTCTCTTCTCAAAGCCGTCTTCCTCCTGCTCTGCCCTCTCCCATGGAGATCTCCGTGATCCAGAATAATGACAATAATAATTGCAGTATTTCCTCCCCCGCCCGCCCTCCCTCACAGAGACCCCCGGCTATCCAGAATAATGATAATAATCGTCATCATCAGGATCCCGCTCGCCTCTCCTCAGCAGCCCCTCTGCTTCTCCCCACCCCCTCCCCCCGGCATCCACTCCCGTCTTTCCCCGTTCAGCGCCCACTGTGCCCAAGTGGTGCGCTTCACAGCACGGGCGTGTGACCACAACCCCCAGCCGGGAGCGGCGGGAGCCTGGCCGGGGCGCAGAAGGAGAAGGCGAGGGAGTGACACACCCAAAGGCGACTCTTACCACAATCTTAGAGGTCCTCTGAACGGCCAAGATCTTGTTTCCCAAGGAAAACTTGATGCATTTCACTTCCCCTTTGTCTTCCATTCTTAAGAAAAGGGAGAAGGCGAGAATGAATAGCTCTAGACTGAAAGCTGCCCTCCGGACTGTACGCTCGTTATGGGCAGGAACTGCGGCTGCTGGTTCGGTTCTACTGTAGTCTCCCAAGCGCTTAGCACAGTGCTCTGCACATAGTAAGCGCTCAATAAATACGACAGATTGACTGATTGAGCGGGTGGTTCTCCCTGTTCTGTAGCCATCCACCATTTAGAGCTGGGAGGCTGGGAGGAGGGAGTGGGGGGATGGTAGGCAGGGAACGTGTCTGTTTATTGCTCTCCTGTGCCCCACCAAGCACTTAGAGCCGTGCTCTGCACACGTTAAGTGATCAATAAATACGAGTAAATGAATGAGGAGGGAAAATTTCATTTGGGGCTGAGGGGAGGAAGAAGGCTCTGCAGCTGACATTAAAACAGCGCTTAGAACAGTGCTTGGTACATAGTGAGCGCTTAACAAATAGCATCATCGTCATCATCAACAGACACCCCATTTTCAAGCAACCAAATCCACCCAACAGCAACTTTCCTCGTACAGGGTGGGGTCGGAGGTTACCTGAAAGAGATGGGGTTCCTCTCCTCCGGTCCTTTAACCACCACCCCGGTAGCTCCGCCCGACCGGACGGCAAAAACCTGAAAATCGGAAGCCATTTCTTTTAATGGGATTTGCTAAGCAATTACTATGTGCCCAAGGCACTGCACTAAGCGCTGGGCTAAATACAAGCTAATTAAATCGACACGGTCCCTGTCCCACTTGGGGGCTCACAGTCTTCAGCCCCATTTTCCAGATGAGGAAACCGAGGCACGGAGAAGTGACTTGCCCCAGGCCTCGGGGCTGGGAAACGGTGGAGTCAGGATTGGATAGAGGCTGATTTCGTTCCACTAGGCCGCTCCACTTCTTAGGCCACTCGAACTGGAACCCAACTTTGACTAGTTGAGCGAACAAGGGGGAGAAGCAGTGTGGCCCAGTGGATAGAGCCCGGGCCTGGGAGCCGGAGGACCTGGGCACTTCATCCCGGCTCCGCCACTTGTCTTCCGTGTGACCGGGGGCAAGTCGCTTCACTTCTCTGGGCCTCAGTTACCTCATCTGTAAAATGGGGGTGAAGACTGTGAGTCCTATGCGGACCTGGAACCGCATCCAACCCGATTTGCTCGTATCCGCCCCAGTGCTTAGTACAGTGCCCGACACACAGAAGTGCTCAATAAATACGACTGAATGAAGGAATGAATGAGGAGTGAGCGCTTAACCAGCACCACGATTATTATCATTATTCTCTGGGCTTCAGCCATAATAACTGTAGCATTTTTTAAGTGCTTACAATAGAGAAGCAGCATGGCTCAGCGGAAAGAGCCCGGGCTTGGGAGTCAGAGGTCATGGTTTCAAATCCCGGCTCAGCCACTTGTCAGCTCTGTGACTTTGGGCAAATCACTTCACTTCTCTGGGCCTCAGTGACCCCATCTGTAAAATGGGGATGAAGACTGTGAGCCTCACGTGGGACAACTTGATCAGCTTGTATCCTTCCCAGCGCTTGGCCCATAAGTGAGCACTTTACAAATGCCATCATTATTATTATAATTAATATGCCAGGCATTGTAGTAAACGCTGGGTTGGATGAAAGCAAATTCAGTACCCGGGTTTCCACAATTATTGTTATTCTCTGGGCGTCAGTTTCCTTATTTGCAAAATGGGGATTTGGTCATAACTGTAGCATTTTTTTACGTGCTTACCACGTGCCAGGCACTGTAGTAAGCTCTGGGGTGGATACAAGCAAATTCAATAACTGGGTTTCCACAATTATTATCGTTATTCTCTGGGCTTCAGTTTCCTTACCTGCAAAATGAGGATTGAGTCAAAATAATTGTAGCATTTTTTAAGTGCTTACCACGTGCCAGGCACTGTAGTAAGCGCTGGGGTGGATACAAGCAAATTCGATACCCGGGTTTCCTCCTACTTAGACGGGGGTGGAGGATGGGGTGGGGGGGTCCTGTGCGGGACAGGGGCTGTGTCCAGCTGACAAGCCTCTATCTCCCCACCCCCGGCGCTTAGTACGGTGCCTGGCACACAGCAAGCGCTGAACAAATACCATCAAAAAAGAAAAGAACAACCCCAAGTGCCGCCTGCCCGACGTGGAGGGCCCAGAAGGGGTCCCGGGGTGGCCCTCCTGGGTGCGGAGCACTGGGCTGAGCGCTGGGCCTCGCGTCAGGGGTGGGAGCTCAGAGGGGTGAGGTGAAGGGGGGTGAGACGTGAGGTGAAGCGTGAGGGGGGGTGAGGGGGTGAAGGAAGTGGGTGAGGGGGGTGAAGGGGGTGAGGTGGTGAGGGGGGTGTGAGGTGAGGGGACTGAGGTGAAAGGGTGAGGGGTGAAGGGGTGTGAGGTGAAGAGGTGTAAGGTGAGGGGTGTGAGGGGCTGAAGGGGTGAGGTGGTGAGGACTGTGAGGGGTGAAGGGGTGTGAGGGGGTGAGGGCGGTGTAAGGTGAAGGGTGAGGGGTGGGAGGGGGTGAAGGGGTGAGGGGGGTGAGGTGGTGAGGGGGGTGTGAGGTGAGGGGACTGAGGTGAAAGGGTGAGGGGTGAAGGGGTGTGAGGTGAAGAGGTGTAAGGTGAGGGGTGTGAGGGGCTGAAGGGGTGAGGTGGTGAGGACTGTGAGGGGTGAAGGGGTGTGAGGGGGTGAGGGCGGTGTAAGGTGAAGGGTGAGGGGTGGGAGGGGGTGAAGGGGTGAGGGGGGTGAGGGGGTGAGGGGGGTGTGAGGTGAGGGGACTGAGGTGAAGAGGTGGGAGGGGTGAAGGGTGAGGGGTGTGAGAGGTGAGGGGTGAAGGAGTGTGAGGTGAAGGGGGGTGAGGGGTGTGAGGTGAAGGGTGAGGGGTGTGAGAGGTGAGGGGTGAGAGGTGAAGGGTGAGGGGTGAGGGGTGAAGGGGGGTGAGGTAAAGGGGGGTGAGAGGTGAGGGGTGAAGGGGGGTGAGGTGAAGGGTGAGGGGTGTGAGAGGTGAGGGGTGAAGGGGGGTGAGGTAAAGGGGGGTGAGAGGTGAGGGGTGAAGGGTGAGGGGTGTGAGAGGTGAGGGGTGTGAGGTGAAGGGGGGTGAGGGGTGAGAGGTGAAGGGGGGTGAGGGGTGAGAGGTGAGGAGTGAAGGGTGTGAGGGGTGTGAGGCGAAGGGTGTGAAGGGTGAGGGGGGTGAGAGGTGAGGGGTGAAGGGGGGTGAGGGGTGTGAGGTGAAGGGGGGCGAGGGGTGAAGGGGGATGAGGGTGTGTGAGGTGAGGTGAGGTGAGGAGGGCGGGTGGGGTGGGGTGGGGTGGGGTGCGGCCCTCGGCCCCCGGCCCCGTCGGACCTGCTTGTTGGCCTCATCGAAGAAGACGCAGTTGACGGCGTTGGCCTTCTCGAAGTGGACGGGCCGCTCGCACAGCTCCAGGTAATAGTCCTCCACGCTCATGGCCGCGCCGGGGCCGGGGGCGAGCGCGGGGGGCGAGCGCGGGGGGCGAGCGCGGGGGGCGAGCGCGGGGGGCGAGCGCGGGGGGCGAGCGCGGGGGGCGAGCGCGGGGGGGCGAGCGCGCATGCGCGGCACCCGGGGCCCGCGGCCCCCTCGACGACCCGGCCGCCCGGAACTTCCGGTTCCTGGGCCCGGCCCCGCCCGCCCGCCCGCCCCCGGCACGTGACCCTGGACCCTCGGCTCTTAAAGGGGCCGCGCCGCTCAGGCCTGCCTTCCTCTTCTAAGAAGAAGAATGGTATTTGTTAAGCGCTGAACGAGGTGCCCAAGCGCTGGGGTAGAGACAAGGTGATCTGGTCGTCCCCCGTGGGGCTCACAGTCTTAAACCCCATTTTACAGGCGAGGGAACTGAGGCACAGAGAAGTTCAGTGGCTTGCCCAAGGTCACCCAGCAGACAAGTGGCAGGGCCGGGATTAAGAATAATAATGTTGGTCCTTGTTAAGCGCTTCCTCTGTGCCGAGCACTGTTCTAAGCGCTGGGGGAGATACGGGGTCATCAGGTGGTCCCACCTGAGCCTCACAGTTAATCCCCATTTGACAGATGAGGGAACTGAGGCCCAGAGAAGTGAAGCGACTCGCCCACGGTCACCCAGCTGACAAGTGGCGGAGCCAGGATTCGAACCCATGACCTCTGACTCCCAAGCTCGGGCTCTTTCCACTGAGCCACAACACTTTTCTCTTCTCCTCCCTTCTCTTCTTTGTGTTCCCTTCCCAGGTTCCCCTGAACCCACAGGCACCACTCCCGAGCCCCGGCACTAGGCAGCTGGACATGCAGTGGAATATCCAGGCTGGCTAAAATCCCAATTGTCCCTCTCCTCCCTCCATCCCCCACCTCCCCATCCCTCACCCACCCAAGCTCCAATGCTAGCAATAAAATACCCAAGGCCTACCATGGTGTGAAGTTGGGGGAGGGTTCGTGGTGATGTGTTTTTTAGGAAGGCTTTGAAGTTGGGGGGTTCAACAGGCCGGTGGGTGTGGGGGACGACAGTTCCAGGCAGGGCAACAGTTTGAGCAAGGGACAATTAGGTCCAGGCAGGGCAACAGTTTGAGCAAGGGACAATTAGGTGAGCGTGGGAGGGATGACGAGCACCCAAAGGGGAGGAACATCTTCTTTCCACAGATCTTTTCTACGTGCCCCTCGCTCCTGCTGCTCCGGGGAATGACATGCTTCCCCCTTTCCCAGTAAAGGTCATTCACTCATTCAACTGTATTTATTGCGCGCTCACTGTGTGCAGAGCACTGTACTGAGCGCTTGGAATGTACAATTCGGCAACACAGTCCCTGCCCATTGAGGGGCTTACAGTCTAATCGACAGTGCTTTGCACATAGTAAGCGCTTAACAAACATCTTTCCCTCTATGGAGGGCTTTCCCTGCCCCTCTCAATAAGGGGTGACCTTCTCATTCATTTCCCCCGTCCTCCCAACCGAGCTCAAAAGCTTTTCTTTCCCTGTCTCTTGGAGGTTGGCTTCTAATTTTGACCCTTCCCATTGACCTAGAAGACAAGCCTCCCCTCGTGTCCACTGGCCTCAATTCCGCTTCCTGTGGCTATGCCGATTTTGTTCAAGGCTTTTTATGTTTTTGAAAGGGCGTTTGTTAAGCACTAACCTCGTGCCAGGCACTGTACTCGGGCTTTTACACAGCTTTAAGCCAACTGGTCTTTCCTTCCACGTCTTCTTCCGTTCGGGGATATTTTCTTCTCGCATCCCTAATAGTTTTCCTAAGTGGAAGCTTTCCACTGTCTGGCAGAAGTTCTTTTTCAATGGGAACTTTTCTGTTATTTCCAAAGCCAAATTAATGCCGTGAGTTCCAAGAGGGATAGTAAAGCCATGGACCCACCGGTGACAGAAGCAAGGTGGCCTAGTAGAGAGAACATGGACCTGGGAGTCAGGCAGAGCTGGGTTCTGGTCCTGGCTCTGCTGTTTGTCAGCTGTGAGACCTTGGGAAAGTCGCTTCATTTCTCTGGGCCTCAGTTTCTTCATCTCTAAAATGGGGATGAAGACTGAGCCCCATGTGGGATAAGGACTGTGTCCAACCTGGCACACAGAACGTGCTTGACAAATACCATTAAAAAAATTGCATAATCTTTTATGCTGATGGTTTAGAGAGGCAAGGCTGATACTGTGCAATCGTATTGCACTTAGTAATAATAATAATTAGTAATAACAATGGTATTTATTACGCACTTCCTATGTGCCAAGCACTGTTCTAAGCGCTGGGGTAGATACAAGGTCATCAGGTCTACATGGGACTCACAGTCTTAATCCTCATTTTACAGATGAGGGAACTGAGGCACAGAGACGTGACTTGCCCAAGGTCACACAGCAGACAAGTGGCAAAGCCGGAATTGGAACCCATGACCTCTGACTCCCAAGCCCGGGCTCTTTCCACTAAGCCATGCTACTTCTAGTACAGTGCTCTGCACAAATAAACGTTCATTAAAAAAAAAATTGAATGAATCAACTCAGCTTCTAAACAAGCAACATGGCGGCAAGCCCACTGACCATTTTTATTTATTGCTGATTAGAGTAAGTTAAAGGAGCAAGATCCCAAACAAAAGAAGATTCCTCCCTAACATTTACTTCACTGGACATTTAAAAACCAGTGGAAAAGAGGTGAGGAAAAAAAAACAACCAGCGAAGCCTGCGGTCAAGGAGTAACTTGCTCATTTTAGGTTCCAGGTGCAATGGGCTGGTTCGACACAAACGCACCACGGACCACCGGAGAGTGGCTTCTTTGCTTTTTAATCTTTTAAAAACGGCACACGGATGCACAGCACACCGCGACGAGTGTCCCATGGCAATGGGCAGCCCCCGCCTTAAGGACCAGTTGGACGAGGGTGGGGGTGGGGTAGTCGATCAAACCGAAGATGTCCTCAACTCGGACACCCTCAGTTTGGTCTTCACTTCCCTTTCTCTCTGAGGGGTTTGAGCATTTCTTTTAAAGAAGAGCCCCGGCGAAACGGTTCTGGGATGCGGGGCCAGGCCGCCCAGCCCAAGGAACGCACAGTGCTTAGGCGAAAAAAGCCGACAAACGCCTCCCCGATTTGGTTATCTGTCACCATGGAAGAGGTCCTGGAGTGTACATATGCTCCTCTGGACCCATTTCTGATTCACTCTAATGTAACGGAAAAGACGAGGCTTTTTTATGATTCGCTCTAATGCGGCTTTTTTAAAGTTTCCTCAGCTTCACCTCAGAGGCCTGGCCGGCAGCGACAAACTAGCTCCTGACTTTCATTTTTAAATCGATTCAGACCAATTGGAGCGAATGGCGGGGCCCCATCTTGGGATCTGAGACCTGCAGAACCAGGCCGAACGTGCTCGGTTAGGGTTGTGGATTGTCAAATGAACAATTTGACAAGGGATGATCTGTGTTCTTGAGGGGTCACTCTCCTCCCTCCCCACAGTGATCGGCTCTGAGGAAGATCTCGCTGGGCCCGGGGCCCTGAGGGGTTGGGGGAGAAAAAGGTTGAGGATGTTAGCTGGTTTCCCTCTAATCTATTGGTGGGTGGGTGGGCGGACGGACGGACGGACGTTCAGGATGGTGCCGCCGTGGGAGTCGGGGCTGGTGGATTACAGTTCCCACCCAGCACGACGCTGGTTCTCCGAACGTGACCTCAGAAAGCTAGCTGCCACTGCGCTTGGCAGTGCTTCAGGGAATGATCAGCTAAACCTTATTAAATATAAATAATAAATGTGTAAAACACGGTAGGCTTACATTCTTGTCCAACCAAGTAATTTCAACGGGCTCTCGACCCTCTGGGTTTGATCCTGGTCACCCTGCGCTTAAAAAGTGTCGACACCAGCAGTTAATCAAATCGCCCCAAAGGGTTTTCACTGGGAGTTCTTGGGCATCGCCCTCAGAAAGCTCTTAATTGCTTCTTGGAACTTTCCTCGAGTTGGAATTTGTCTCGCACGCACGAAGGGCCTGCTTTGTCGGGGACGACTCTGAATCAGCCAGCTGGAGGACAGATCACTGATCGCTTCTACTTCTAAAAAAGGCCAGTTTCCCTTTAGCCGAACAGTCCAAATCAAAGGTCTGACTCTGCGTTCAAAGGGAATTTCACCTTTTCCTTGAGGGAGCCGGTTAAGGTTGTTTGGAAAAACCATCCGATCAATCAAACCGAGCCAAGCCCGCCGCAGAGCAGGGAGATCCTTTTTCTGAGGTGCGGTAGAGACTCGGCCACCTTTTCTTCGGGAAGTGGGAAGTACTCGGGGATCTCTACCATCAAAACATTTGTCCGGCATCATGCCGACGACAGCCCTCTTGAAATTACGATATTCTAATGCACTTGAAGGCCCAAGTTCGCCTGACCCTAAGACGAGAGGTAGTGACGTTCCACTCTCAGTGCCGAGCTAAAAAACCCTCACTCCAGGCATGTGGGTGTTCCCCGCCCCCCGCCCCCCAAAAAAAAGCAGACACAGAAGCACCAATGCACACACTTTCCGCTTTCCCTTCGCTCGGTCTGGCCAGTGGTCCGGCGTCACGGTGGCCGAGGGCAGTTGTGATTCGTCACTGCATCGAAAGAGGCAGTCAGAAGCAGCGAGGCCACCAGGGTGTCACTCGTCGTCCGTGGCCGGTGGGCCTCCGTCGTCCCTCTGGAAAGAAGCCGCTTTCCTCCCGTTCTTCTGGACGTGATCTTCGTTCATCTTCTCCAGCGCTTCAATCTGCAGGGGATAATGTCAGATTCAGGCCATCGGTCCCCTCGGTAAGTCAAGGGCCTCAGGAGAATGGATGTGGTTGGGTCTCGAGGGGCAGCCCGGGTTGTGGGTGACCAGCGACCACAGCCACGGCCCCCTGGGGGGGTGATAAGCAGTGTGGCCCAGTGGGTAGAGAAGGACCTAGGTTCTCATCCTGGCTCCACCGCTTCTCTGCTTTGGACAAGTCACTCTGGGCCTCAGTTAACTCATCTATCAAATGGGGATTAAGACTGTGAATCCCTTGTGGGACAGGGACTGTGTCCAACCTCATTTGCTTGTATCTACCCCAGTGCTTAGTAGAGTGCCTGGCACATAGTAAGCCTTTAATAAATACCTCAGTTTTTATTATCGACCTCCCACCCCGACGGCAGCATCGCAGCTCAGGGGCTGGGGCCCTTGGCCGTGGTCTCCCGGGTGCTGGAGTCCCTGAGTGTGCAGACCGTGAGCCCCAATTTGTGGAGAACCCCCTCCCCCCCCGCCCCTCCATGCCCAGGTTGGAGAATTTGACCATGAACCCCACTGGGCTGCTTCTGGGTCTCCCACTAGGGTGGCGGAGGCTGCGGCATGAGCCGCTTCTAGCCCCAAGGCAGTGACTGCCAGTACGTCCTCCTGCCTGTCTTTCATCGCCAGCCCCTCGCAGAAGCTCCTGGAAACAAACTGCTACGGGTCAGAGAAATGGGGCTTAATCTCTGGCCCCACCTGGTTTGCCGGGCGGCCCGGCTTGGGGAGCATGGAGCTCCAGAGGCCTTGGGGGGTAAATCGTCGTGGGCAGGGAAAGTGCCTGTTTACTGCTGTGCTGTACTCTCTCAGTAAGCCCTGCATACAGTAAGTGCTCAATAAATACGATGGAATGAGTGACAATGGACTTCGGGGAGGTTGCGACCAGCACGGGATGCTCAGCCCGGAACCCTTGGGAACCAGGCGGTTCCGGACGCGGAGGCCCCGATCCCAGGCTGTGGCGGGAAGTGTTCTCAGACTCTGCGTCACCCTCCCCGCCCCCGTCCCCGCAAAATGGAAGAGTCGGATCCAGCCGGATGATGGGGGACCAGGGCGACATTTTCCAGAATGCCCGGGAGGCTCCACGGGTTCCCAAAGCCACAGCGGGGTTCAGACAGGGCCTCCGGGAGTACAACGTGGACCTCTGGGGGCCCAGTCTCCCACAACCGGCCAGACATCGGCTAGAAGGTCTCAGGGGGCACCCCCAAAGCAGGGGAGGAGGCTGGACTCCAGCAGGCTCTCATGTCTACCCTTCCTCTTGGGGTGCGTGGTCCCTTTGACCTCAGCTGTCTGGGTCGTACACGCCCATTCCACGCATACCAAACCCCCGTGTCACCCTCCACACTACCTGCTCCCTAAAAACTAGGTCTCATTTTTCAATGGTAATTAATAATCATACTAATAATAATGGTATTTGTTAGGCGCTTACTAGATGCCAAGCACCACGTTAGACACAATATCATATCTGACCCAGCCCCTGCCTCATACAGGGTTCACGGTCTAATGAGAGAATGGGTACTTAATGCCCTCTGAGACCAGAAGCCCCATGTGACATGGGCTATATTTGATCTGCTAGCTCAGCATCTACCCCGGTGCTTAGTAAAGTGCTTGCTACACCGAAAGCCCTTAACAATTATTGTTATTATGATTATTCCCCATTTAATAGATGAGGAAACAGAGGCCCAGAGAAGTGAGGTGACTTGCCCAAGGTCACCGAGCAGGCAAATGGCGGAGCTGGGATTAGAAGCCAATTCTCCTGGCGTGGGCTCTTTCCATTAGGCTACGCTGTTTTTCTGACACAATTTAGAGTACAGATGTCGCGAAAATAAGGCACTTCAGGATGAGGCCCGGGCGGTTAATCCAGGGAGGGGAGAGTTTCTCCAGAACCTCTGCTCTTCTTCCTCCTCCTCCCATCCTGCTCCCGGGTCATACCATCGCTTGTGAAGGAAGCGGAAGAGAAGCTCAACTATGCCCAATCTGGGGACTTGTCAGCCCGTCTGCGACGAGGTTCGGGGCAACCTACCTCGGCGAGGAAGTCCACTTCGTTATCAGCTGCAATGTTGAGGCCAGAAACTGCGTTGAAGAGGTCTCGTTCACCCAGGGCTTCACTGACTCCTCCTCTCTGAAAGAACTACGGCCAGAACCGGCCAGAAGGCGGGGAGGAAGGCGGTCAGCCACGGCGTCACCCGGGTGCCAGGGGAAGCGTGCGGGTTCCCCTCAGAGAGGCCCCTGCCCCGAGAGACACGGTGATGGAGCCGAATCCCGATCCCCCCACAGCTGGGTCTGTCAGCTCTTTGTGGGCAAGGAATGTGTCTTTTTATCGTGCGGTGGTCCTCTCCCAAGCGCTTAGTAACTACCTGTGGTATTTCTTAAGCGCTTACTATGTGCCGGGCGCCGTACCAAGCACTGGGATGAATATAAGCAAAACGGGTTGGACACGGCTCCTGTCCCACGTGGGGCTCACAGTCTCGATCCTCGTTCTACAGATGAGGTAACTGAGGCACCGAGAAGTGAAGTGACTCGCCCGAGGTCACACAGCAGAGGAGTGGCGGGACTGGGATCAGAACCCATGACCTTATGACTTCCGGGCCCGTGTTCTATCCACTAGGCCGTGCTGCTTCTAGTACAGTGCCCTGCACGCAGTAAGCGCTCAATAAATACCACTGAATGAAGGCAGCTGGGGATCCCCGGGCTGGAAGCAGCCGGGATTCCGCTCTCCTCCGATTTCTGTGCCGTGGGAGAACAATTCCACTGCCCAAGAGGGCTTCCCCGTCGCTTTCCTCTAGAACGACCCCCCCTCCACCCGACCCCGCCATCAGCCCTGCCCCTACCCCATCGAGCCCGGGGTCCCACGGCCCCTACCTGGGCGACGTTCCTACAGTCTCGGAACAGGAACTCCAGGCCGTGGGGATGGGTGGGCTCCACAGACTGACTGACGTCGATCAACCAGACCTAGGCCGGAGGCGGACGTGAAGTGTGCTTATCCACCCTCCCCCTCGCCGGCCCAACGGCCCCCCGGGTTTACGAAAGGAATCCGGCTCACCTTCCCTGCATGCCACAGCATGTTGTATTCACTCAGGTCAGCGTGCACCAGGCTACACTCCTTATATAACTGCTGCATCATCTGGAAGAAGAGGACACGTCGCATCACTTCCCAAAAAAGGAGTTCGATCCCCCCCAGTGTGGAAACAACTAGATCTCAGGGCCCCGAGCACACGGAAAAGCCAGAAACTCCATTTCCGGACTACTGGGGGGCGATGGAAGCAACCGTTCAGGTTTCGTCTCATAAACCGACCAGCTCGGGATCATTCTTTGGCTGCTCCGAGAACACTCGATTCCAGCAATGAAAAGGATCCAACTCCCGCTATCCTACCGATACCCGTTTCCGAAATGTACTGGGAGACATTTAGCCCTCAGGGACCGGGACTCCTCGGGGAGATGAGGGAGGCAGAGAAGCAGCGTGGCTCAGTGGGAAGAGCACGGGCTGGGGACTCAGAGGTCATGGGTTCAAATCCCAGCTCCGCCTCTTGTCAGCTGTGACTTTGGGCAAGTCACTTAACTTCTCTGTGCCTCAGTCCCCTCAACTGTAAAATGGGGCTGAAGACCGTGAGCCCCACGTGGACAACCTGATGACCTTTTATCCTCCCCAGCGCTTAGAACAGTGCTTTGCACATAGTAAGCGCTTAACAAATGCCATCATTATTATTATTATTAATTCCAAAAAGGACATGACAGATTGGACCATATTGGTTTTTATGGTATTTGTTGAGCGTTTACTACGTGCCAGGCACTGTACTAAGCACTGGGATAGATACAAGTTAAGCAGGTTGGACTCAGTCCCTGTCCCACATGGGGTTCACAGTCTTCATCCCCATTTTACAGATGAGGGAGCTGAGGCCCAGAGAAGTGACGTGACTTGCCCAGAGTCAACCAGGAGACAAGTGGCGGAGCTGGGATTAGAACCCAGGTCCTTCTGATTCCCAGGCCTGTGCTCTAATAATAGTTTTTTTAAATGACGGTACTTGTTTGGCGTTTCTTATGTGCCAGGCACTGTACTAAGCGCTGGGATGGATACAAACTACTCAGGTTGGACCCAATCCCTGCTCCACCTGGGACTCACAGTCTTAATCCCCATTTTACAGATGAGGGTATTGGGGCCCAGAGAAGGGAAGTGACTTGCCCAAGGTCCCGCGGGATTAGAAGCCTCGTCGTTCTGACTCCCAGACCCGTGCTCTATCTACTAGGCCACCCTGCTTCTCTGCCCCAGGCCTGGTATCCCTGGACCTTCCTGAGTGTCAGCTCCTCAGTTAGAGTGGAATAATAATCAAGGTATTTGTTAAGTGCTTATTATGTGCCAAGCACTGTTCTAAGCGCTGGGGTAGATAAAAGGCAATTGAGTTGTCCCACGTGGGGCTCACAGTCCTTATCCCCATTTTACAGATGAGGTAACTAAGGCACAGAGAAATTAAGTGGCTTGCCCAAGGTCCCACAACAGACACGTGGTGGAGCCGGGATTAGAATCCAACATCCTCTGACTCTGACTGGAAGCTCCTTGAGAGCAGGGATCGAGTCTACCCACTGAATGTTACTCTCCCAAGCGCTCGGTCCAATGCTCTGCTTAAAGTAAGGGCTCGATAAATACCACCGATTGATGGATGGATCGATAATCCCACCTCTATGCCAAAGCACTCACCTAGCAACGCCAAGCCCATCTGCGGAATAAACCACCCTGGTCCATTTCCGACCCAAACCCCACCCCCCCCCCCCGTGGTTTGCGAGGCGGGGACCCCCCCCCCCCAAGTCTGCCGTCTTCTCTGCGGGGAATGCCCTCCTGACACGGGGCCCTGGGGTCACCCGGGGAAGCGCCCCGTGATGTGACGTTTCATCCCTCCCTTCCTCTGGTTCTCACCGCCCCTGCCACGGACTGGTCCCGTTCTCTGGTCTCTTAGGGTTTTTCCGTTTGCGGTACTGGGCAGGTGGTGCCGGGAGGAGGAAATGGTATTGTTAAGCCCTTACACTGTTCTAAGCACTGGGGTTAATCAGATTGGGCACAGTCCCTGTCCTACATGGGGCTCACGCTCTTCACCCCCATTTTACAGATGAGGTAACTGAGGTCCAGAAAAGTAAAGTGATTTGCCTAAGGTCACACGGCAGACATGTGACAGAACCGGGATTAGAACGCTGGTCCTCCTGACTCCCGGGCCCGTGCTCTATCCGCTAAGCCCCGGGGCCACACCAGGCTCTTCTTCATCTTATATAAATGGAAGACGCTAAAAGGATTCTCCTAAAGTCAAAGTTTAGGTTCCCAGGGTGTGAGAGACCGCAAACGGCAGTGGCGTCGAATGAACCTCATAGCAGTAAACAAGGTCAAAAGAGCCAAAAGTCCGATCCGGTCACCGCCTGCTAATCTCTTCCCGGCTCCGTTCGGTTCCGAGCTGGGAAGGATCTAGGTCCTTGGACGTTTCCTCGGTCGCTCCTGGGGCAGCGAGCTGCGCCCTGGGGCCCTGCCTCTTGCCCTCAGGATCTCGATGGGGAATGTTCTAGAACCCCCACGTCCTCTCTGGGGCAATGGGGCGTCCCTGGCCTCCAGCCCATTGTCCCCGTCCTACAGGCACTGGCTCATTGGTGGTGGTGGTGGGCGGGGACGGACGGACCTGCGTCCCTCCACGTGCCTTGGGCAACTTTCCGGTGAGAAACCTTTGAACTCTGGACCCTGAAAATGTAGCCAAGACGCCGGACACCGACCAAGGGACTCACAGCCCCCTCCCTCTCTGCTAAGCCCCGCAGGTCCTATTAGAACAACAGCCAGGTTACTAACCCGGGTAGACCGAGTCTGCCTGCCGCAGTGGACCCTCCCCAAGCCTCTGTACTTTCAGGGAAGTCCTATGAAAACCGCTACGACAAATCTAAGGCTACTCACGTGGAGAGTTTGATAATAGGCCTGCTTCATGTCTTCGCCGCCGAGCTTGACTTCCTTGAGTTTGGGAGCCGGGACTTGATCTTGACCGATAAAAGACATAACCAGGATGTGTTTCTTAAGCATCACGACTGTTGGACAAGGGATTCCGGCCTTCTGCATTCTGTCAAAAGATTGAAAGAAAAATCAAATTTTCAAGGCTGACAGTGGTGGAAGCGACACATTCATTTCCAAGCATCTTCCGTTCAACGCTTGCGATTTGGGGAGAAAGCCTTGATTTGAGGCAAGTTTTGTTAACAGTCTCACCTAACTATGCCGGTAGCGGTAGCTGCCGTGGAAAGGAAAATCAGGAAATGGCAAATTCAGAGTTGCCGAGGGTAAATACAATGAAAAGGTCTTGGCGAGACGTCGTGAAGACTTCCGGGATTTTTATTATTAACTTTTAAGACTGCTCAGAGAGCGGAACAGACTGATGAAAGTCAATAACCGTCTAAATTTGCAAAATATTTGTAAACCAGCTAAAAATCCCTCAGTAAAGGAAAACAGCTATTAAACCTGAGACTGCAAAATCTGAGGTGAACTACGGAAATCAAAAGTTGGACCCTCGCAGACAGAAAATTTTCCTGAAAAGTAAAAATAAGAAAGCATTTAGTTGACAAAATCTGCTGCAACTGGAAAGAGATCATTCAACCTGGCAGAAAGGAGCAGGAGGGGGGCCATGAGTGACAGTCTACACCATGGCCTAGAACTCGGGCCTGGAAGTCAGAAACACCTGGGTTCGAATCCTGGATCTGCCACTTTTTTGCTGTGTGAACTTGGGCAAGTCACTTCACTTCTCTGGGCCTCAGTGACCTCCTCTGCAAAATGGGAATTAGGACCGTGAGCCCCACGTGGGACAAGAACTGTGCCCAACTTGATTCGCTTCTATCTACCCTAGTGCTCAGAGCAGTGCTTGACACATATTAAGCGCTTAACAAATGCCACCGTCGTTATTATCATTATTCTGTGCCCCAGAGTTGTTCTTTGATAATAATAGTAATAATTATGGTTTTTGCTTAGTGCTTACTATGTGCCAGGCACTGTACTAAGCACTGGGATGGATACAGGCAGATCGGGTCGGACACAGTCCCTGTCCCAAGTGGGGCTCACCATCTCATTTTACAGATGAGGTAACTGAGGCACAAAGAAGTGCCGAAGGTCACACAGCAGACAAGGGGAGGAACCCATGACCTTCTGACTCCCAAGCCCGTACTCTATCGACTACACCACGCTCCTTCTCGCTACACCTTGCTGTTCATTCCAATGCTCCCACCGCTGCCTGCTCCCAAATGACCAAGGATGTGGGGACAATTTCCGGGTGCCTAGAGTTGAGGTGGTGGAGGCCGGAGCGGGTGGGAGGTCGGGAAAGCCACGAGCGGCGAGCCCCAGCGCGGGCCCGACATCTAGCCGGGCCCCAAGGGGGTGACGGGATGGGAGAGGCGCTCACAGCACCCCCAGAGAGCAGGTGGGACAAACGACGGCTTTCCGGGCCCGCACCAACGCGTCCGGGCACCTCGTCAGGTTGTGCATTTCTTTCTCGGCCCACATGCGGATGATCTTCCGGGGGTTCAGCTTGCTGAAGCGATCTTTAAAGCGGAAGTCGTCCTTGATGTATTTGTCCCGGTTCTTGAATTCGTTCAGGGTGGTCTTAAACACCTTGATGGCACACTCGGCGGGGACACCTTGCCCTTCCCCCTTCTCTTCCAGGCTACAGTGCGGGGGGAAAGGGGAAAGTCAAATCGGTCGGCTCCAAGTCGAGCCAATCTCAACGCAAGGCTGGGAGCCCCTCGGCTTTGGAGGAGAGCTTGTCAACCCCAAAAGTTGGGAACCGTGGAGCACCCCCTCTCTTTTTAGCGGGGAGCCAACACTGGTTTCCCTGCAGGTAAGGGACGCACAATCACAGCTTCCTCTTGACAGAGCCCAGAGCCGTTATGAAATCTACCGCTAAGCAGAGGACAAGTCTCACTTTCAGACCAAGCGTTTAGTACAGTACTCTGCGTACGGTAAGCATGCTCCATTAATACCACCGATTGCCAGACTGGCTGAAATAGAGGGCTGTTTGAAGGCAGGGAGACGAACCAGTTGAGCTCTACCGTCATTTAGAATTCTCTAAATGAAAGTCGGCGATGCCATTTCAAAAATCCCTCTGGGAGACCGATCTCCCAGATCGGAGATCTGCCCGGGGGGAACAGGTCCGGACCAGAGCATGAAGGGGAAGGGACATCGGGACAAGTCACCAGCGCTAACGGATCTGGGCCGCTAACCTTGCAGGAAAGGCGGTGGGGGGTCCCGGAGTGCGGCCCCACCTCCTCCAGGAACCTCCCGCTCGCCCCGGTCTCGCCTCCGGGGACTTTGCAACCCCGGCTCCCACCGGTCATCGGGAAAGCGGGGCCCTCACCCCGCCCCCCTCTTCCCTTGGCCAGAATCTGGGTCAGGCGGAGCTCCTAAGGCCTGATGCTGCCAGAGGGGAGGAGGAAGGGGGAGAGAGGACAAGGGAAGCGAGAGAGGCGGAGCCAAGCAGGGACACCCCTTTCTGCTATTTTCTTACAACGGGCCGTCAAATTGATTTACCTCCCTCCATATGCGTGAAAGACAACAGATTCTTTTCCTGTGCTGATGCAGCCCGTGATGGTCTCCAGCAGCCCGGAATTGACCATCTTGTACATGAGTAGGCGGGTTTTGGGATCCACTGCTTTTTCCTGTGTGTGAGAGAGAGTTAGAGAGAGAGAGAGCGCACGAGAAAGAGAGAGAGAGAGAGAGAGAGAGGATTACGGGAAAGGGACTGACCTGCCCAAACTAGTCTAGAATCAGTTTGCAAACCCAATCTCTGCCCAGCAGCTGGGCAGGGCTCTGCTTTAATAATAATAATTGTAGTATTTGTTAACCATTTACTATGCTCCAGGCACTGTACTGAGGCTGGGGTGGATTCAAGCAAATCAGGTTGGACACAGTCCCTGTCCCACATGGGGCTCGCACTCTGCGAGCCCAGCTTCAATCCCCCTTTCACAGATGAGGTAACTGAGGCCCAGAGACGTGTCGTGGCTTGTTCAAGGTGGCACAGCAGATACACGGCAGAGTCTCCAGGTCCTTCTGACTCCCAGGCCCGTGCTCTATCCATTAGGCCACGCTCCTTTTTCCCACTAGGTTGGGGGCAGCCCGGAGCTCCGGGGATTACGATATTTGCCATCCCCCCCCCGTCAGCCTTATCAGCACCCACGGACTCCCTGTGGAATTCAGACAGGCGCCACAGCAAAGTCTCAATCCACAGCAATCCTCGGTGGCATCACTCTTTAGCCAACAACAGAGCGACCTCTCGGTCTCTCCCTTTCCCGCAAGACTCATTCGTCGGCTGGTCTGAAAAGGTGTGAGCAGGGAATGAAATCGCAAGCCAGTTCAGCCACCTGAGCCCCTCCTCCCCTCCTCCGCCCGTCCCTTCGGAATCACTCAGGAAATGCACATGCGTTCCTTTCTGGGGAGGCGTAGGAGAACTACTGCAAAGCCTCGGTCTTTAGACCAGGAAAGAATTCTGAGCTCAGAAGAGCGGGCGAGACGGAGAGAGGACGTGAAGGCAAACGGTCCACCGGGCCCCCGCCCGACGTACGGCGGTGGAATGCTCCTTCTTCTCGTGCAGCCGGGCGCTGCGACGCTCCTCGGAATAAGCGTGCTGCTTCAGAGCGTTGAACACCTGGTTGGGCAGCTTTAAATCCATTCCGATCCCATCTCCCACCTGGAAGCCGGGGGCAAACTGCCAAAAGAAAGACGAGGTCAACCGGCGTTGCTTCTGACTGTTTTTCCGACACCAGAGAGAAATTAGAAGCCGTCCGGGCCGCAGCTAAACCCACCGATTCTGTAGCTTGGGAAGGATGTATCATTGGCGTTTCGGAATTTGTTAAGCCCTTAGTACGTACTGAGCGCTGCCCTAAGCGCTGGGGTTGGGGACGATTTAACGAGGTCAGACACGGTCCCTGCCCCTAGGACTCACAGTCTAATGGGGGACGGAGAACAGGCATTGACCCCCCATTTTCCAGATGGCGAAACTGAGGCACAGAGAAGTTAAGTGACTTGCCAGGGATTAGAACCTAGGTCTTCTGCCTGCCAGACCCGCGCTCTTCCCACTTAGCCACGCTGCTCCTCACGTACGCCACCAAGTTCAAAAGGACAACAGAACATTTTGCTGAGAAGTGGCAAACCATTAGTTCCACATGGATACGTCCAGCGGAAAGTTAACCGATATATGGAAAAAAAAAAAAAAATGATGCTGCCCAAACCAGAAAATTTGGAGTCTTCTATCCATGTAATTTATTTGCTTTAAATCCCAGTTGTGTTTTCACTGGTATTTGCTAAGCATTTATGGCATGCTGAAGCATTTGGGAGCGTGCGCTACAACAGAGTTGGCAAACACGATCCCTGCCCTCGATATTGACTGCGGTACCTGTTAAGCGCTTCCTCTGTGCCAAGCACTGTACTAAGCGCTGGGGGAGAGATAGGTTAATCGGGTTCCCCGTGGGGCTCCCAGAGAAAGTGGGAGAGAGGGCGCTACAATCTAGTGAGGGAGGCCTTTCCGTTTTCAGCCGGTGGCTTACGTGTTCCATGCGAGCTGTGTTCTTTCTCCCACACACCACTTCATCGTGCTTGGTGGTGATGTCCTTTCCTTTTCCAATAAAGCCCTTTCTGGGAATAGGGACCGGTTTAGCTACGAAGGATCAGAAGGAGGAAAACGAATCAGAGACGGTGAAGGGGAACGAACGCCCTCAATCTCTTCAGCCTCTTCCCAGTCGCCGCGGCCAACCCGGATGGGGGCCGGCCGGCGTTAGACCCACCTCCGAGCTTTAGCATTTCAAGGGCCTCGGGAAAATTCGCAACCGAGAGCGGCCAGTCGTGGTCTCGCCCACGGCCGCTGAGACCCCAAAAGAAGCGAGGGGACCTCTGACCGAGGTACCTTCTCTGTACGGGTCGTCGGAGGTGTCCTGCCAATCCACTTCGTCTTCCGAGCTGTCGCTGTCTTCGTACGGATGGACCTTGCGGTAGTTCTCAAAGGAGATGGAGACTTGGGAAACAAAAACGGGGCCCGGCGTTAGACTTCGGAAGCTCGGAGAGAGGAGCGGGCCCCGCGGGGCGGTAGCGTCCCGACTGAGGTTGGCGGTACCTTTGCTGTCGCCGTTGAATTTCTTCTCTTCCCTCCAAAGCTGGGCGTCGTATTCTCTGTCGAACTCCATCTGCAGCATCTGAGCCAGCATTAGGTCGCTGGAAGTGTCGATGTTATCCCCGGTGATGAAGGGTCCTTTGGCGACGCTATTCAAAGGGAGACGGCGTGAACCGGACGGCCCCGCCCGAGCGAGAGCCCAAATCCCAGCCGGAAGGGTGGCCGGCCCCCGCCGACCCCGAGCCCTTAACGCTTCAGAGCGTGAACGCGTTCCGCGGCGGCATTAGAACCCGGAGCCGCTTCAACTTACGTCACAACTTTAGGGAAAGTGGCGCTTTCCTCTTCCAACTGCAGCTCTTTGGCCAACTGCTCGCTCATGACATCGGCCAGGGAACAGGACATGGTTGCATTCTGGGGGGTGCCCCAGGGACACTGCAGCGTCAGAGAGGATTGAAGCGGCTTAATGCGATTCTAACGTTTGCATTTTGAGGCTCCGTCTGCCTTCGCGTTCGGCCGGCCCCGACGGGGTGGGCTGAGACCGGAACGGCTGGTCAAACGTCTAGTCCCTTCCCGGCGCTTAGAACAGTGCCCGACACATAGTAAGCGCTTAACAGATACCATTAACAACAACATTTTATTCTTCCGCACCCAGGTCTTTTACCTGTACATCTTGCCGTCACCTCAAACTCAACATGTCCGGAACTGAACTCCACCTCCAACCCCAACCCGCTCCCTCGCCCCGGCTTTCGCATCACTGGACACGCCACCACCCTCCTCCCCGCCCCACAAGCCCTCGACTTTGGTATGATCCTTGACCCGTGGCTCTCTTTCCGTCCGCGTATTCGGGCAGGCACCGAATCTTGTCAGTTCTATCTTCGAACGGCTCCCAAAGATCAGCCCCGTCTCCTTCCGAACAGCCACGACTCTGGGCCAGGCATCTGTCGAATGGTGTCTCGACCACGGCGTCGGCCTCCTCGCTGACCTCCCTGCCTCCGGCCGCTTTCCCTTCTAGTCCATACTCAACTCTGCCACCCAGATCCTCAAGAACCTCCAGTGGTTGCCCACCCACCTCCGCCTCAAACAGAAACTCCTTAGCGTCGGCTATACAGCACTCGATCACCTCGCCCCCTCCTACCTTATCCCCCCGATTTCCTGCTACCACTCAGCCCACCCTCTGCCCCTCTAATGCCAATCTACCCCCCGGACCTCGATCTGATCTATCGCGCCGCCGACCCCTCACCCACGTCCTGCAACTCCCCGTCTTTCCCTCTCCCCGCCTTCGAAACCGGATTAAAATTACATCTCCTCCAAACGGCCTTCCCCGACTAAGCCTTCGTTTCCTTTTCTCCCGCTTCCCTCTGCCTCGCTCTTGAACTTGGACAGAATTTATGTCCAGATCCACAATTTAATCGATTTAGAGTCTGTCTCCCCCCGGTAAGCTTCTTGTGGGCAGGGAACGTGTCTACCAACTCTGTTTTACTGTACTCTCTTAAGCACTTTTGCACACAGTAAGAGCTCAGTAAATAAGATTGATTGATCTTTCTGCGCACGTTTCCCCACCTCTCAAAAGCAGCCAAGAGTTGCGCATTCCTCTCTGTACCAAGCAGAAATTCCTCATCATTAGCTTTAAGGCCCTCAGTTCTCTCCCCTCTACTTAACCTCCCTAACCCGGCTCCTCTCCCGCCACAATCGAGCCAGCCCACTTTGCTCCTCTAATAGCCACCTACTTATTGTGCCTTGCTCTCGTCCTCGATCCCTTGCTCACCTCTCTGGCCTTGAACTCCCTCCCCCTTCATAGCCAAGCAAACACTACTCTCCATCCGTTTTTTTCTTTTATGTTATTTGTTGAGCACTTAGTATAAGCCAGGCACCGTACTAAGCGCTGGGGTAGACCCAACCTAATCAGGTTGGACGCAGTTCACGTCCCACACGGGGCTCACGGTCTTAATCCCCATTTTACAGATGAGGTAACCGAGGCCCAGAGAAGTGAAATGACTTGCCCAAGGTCACACAGCAGACAAGAGGCAGAGCGGGGATCTGTCCGACTCCCAGGCCCACGCTCTATCCACTGGGCCGCACTGCTACTTAAACTAATCTGCGGGAAGTCTTCCCTGATTAATCTGTCACCTCCCCTCCACGTCACCTCTGCACCCGAATCCTCATCCGGTAAGCGACCACTTGCTCACCCCACTGCCCTCCCACGGCCCTTACGTTTAGTTGCGTCTTCTAATCTATTTTAGCGTCTGTCTCCACGGCTAGATTGTAAGCTCCTCCCATGCCACAGTCGTGTCTGAGTGCTCGGGACGCGCTCGGCTCAAAATAAGCGCTCAAGAAACTCTGCTGAAGACCGGCCACTTCTCTTCCAGACTTCAAAGCCCTTCGGAAATCACATCCCCTCTCGATGTGGGTGGGGAATGTCCCCTCCCAAGCGCTTAATACAGCGTCACCCGCCCGGTAAGGACTCGATAAACACGAATGAATAAAGGGCTTTCCCTGGTTAACCTTTTTATTCCCTCCCTGCGACTCTGTCCTCCTACTGACGCTCCAACACTTTTGTGTTGTGAGTAGAGTAAGCACTCAATAAATGCTATTGTTTGGTCGACTGACTGACCGGAAGGGAAAGCGAGGGAGGGCAACCACCCGGCTGTTGGGGCCCTGGGCCCCGACGTGACCCGCTCTGGCCCTCGCTGGGCTCCTGTGACCACTGTGACCGGCGCCCCGGTGGTTCCTCTTCTGCCCCTGGGGAACGAGTGTCGGCCGCACGGCCACGGGGCAATGGCCTCGCGTCCGGGCTGGAGGGAGACAGTGTGGCCTAACGGATAGAGCGCCAGCCCGGGAGTCAGAAGGCCCTGGGTTCTAATCCTGGCTCTGCCACTTGTCTGCTGCGAGACCTCGGGCAAGTCACATCCCCTCCCCTCAGCACTGGGCTCATTTGTCTATATTTTTATTACCCTATTTATTTTGCTAATGAGGTGTACATCCCCTTGATTCTATTTACTGTGATTAAGTTGTCTTGTTTTTGTCCGTCTGTCTGCCCCGATTAGACTGTGAGCCCGTCAATGGGCAGGGATGGTCTCTGTTACCGAATTGTACATTTCAAGCACTTAGTACAGTGCTCTGCACATAGTAAGCGCTCAGTAAATACTATTGAATCCCTCCTCCGAGCCTCGGTACTGTAAAATGGGAATGAAGTCTGTGAGCCCCATGTGGGAGTCACCCACCTGATCACCTAGTATCAGCATTTAGAACAGCGCCCGACACACAGCAAACACTTCCTAAATACCACAATTATTATTACTAGTGGATAGAGCCCGGGGCCCGGGAGTCAGCAGGACCTGGGTTCTAATCCCAGCTCTGCTACTCGTCTGCTGCGTGACCTCGGGCAAGCCTCTTCACTTCTCTGGGCCTCAGTTCCCCCGTCTGTAAAACGGAGATGAAGGCTGTGAGCCTCAAGTGGGACAGGGCCCGGGTCCAACCTGATGGTCTTGCACCTACCCCGGCGCTTCGTCCGGTGCCCGGCACATAATAGGCCCTTGACGACGAAACGGTGGGGTTCCACGATGCTCGGGTGATCTCGGAACCCTGCAGACGGTGAACCAGGAGGGACGAGGGGTGTTCTGTAAGCCCAACTCCTCCAAGAGGCCTTCCCTGCCTCAGCCCTCCTTGCCTCTTCCCCATTACCTTCTGGGTCGCCCTGACTTGCTTCCTTTATTCATCCCCACCGCGACTTATGTCCACATCTGTCATTTATCTCTACTCTTCTATTTAGTGCTATTGTTTTAATGAGATGTCCATCCCCTTAATTCTATTTATGCTATTGTCTCTGTCCGTCTCCCCCGATTAGACTGGGAGCCCGTCAATGGGCAGGGACTGTATCTGCTGCCGATTTGTACATTCCAAGCGCTCACTACAGTGCTCTGCGCATAGTAAGCGCTCAATAAATACTATCGAATGAATGAAATACTGTTTGCCTCCCCTTCTAAACTGTCAGCTCCTCGTGGGCAAGGAATGTGTCAGTCACATTGATATTCTGTCCTCTCCCAAGCGCTTCATTCAGTGCTCCGCACACAGTAGTAAGCGCTCAATAAATACGATTGAAGACGAGGGTGTTCTGTAGCCCCATCTCCTCCAAGAAGCCTTCCCTGCCTCAGCCCTCCTTGCCTCTTCCCCGTTATCTTCCGGATCGCCCTGACTCGCTCCCTTGATGCATCTCCACCCCTCAAGCACTTACGTCCACATCTGTCATTTATCTGTACTGACGTCTGCCTTCCCTTCTAGACCGTCAGCTCCTTGTGGGCAGGGAATGAGTCAGGTATATTGCTTAGTGGGAAGAGCCCGGGCTTGGGAGTCAGGGGTCGTGGGTTCTAATCCCGGCTCCGCCCCTTGTCTGCTGCGGGGCCTTGGGTAAATCACTTCACTGGGCCTCAGTTCCCTCATCTGGGCAATGGGGATGAGGCCGGCGAGCCCCGTGTGGGACAACCTGATCACCTTGAACCTCCCCCAGTGCTTAGAACAGTGCTTGCCGCATAGTAAGCGCTTAACAGATACCCCCCATTATTACCATTGGGTCCTCTCCCAAGCGCTTAGGACAGTGCTTACCACGTAGTGAGCGCTGAACAAATACCCCCATGACTATTAGCAGCGGGTCCTCTCCCGAACGCTTAGGACAGTGCTTACCACGTAGTGAGCCTTAACAAATACCCCCATGATCACTAGTAGTGGGTCCTCTCCCGAGCGCTTAGATCAGTGCTTACCACGTAGTGAGCGCTTAACAAACACCCCCATGACTATTAGCAGTGGGTCCTCTCCCGAGCGCTTAGGACAGTGCTGTGCACAGAGTAAGCGCTCAGGAAATAGGATGGAGTAGAAGAAGCAATGGGGGATGGGGGGAGGGAAGGGATGGGGGATGAGGGGACGGGGAGGATGGGGGGATGGGGGGTGGGGAGGATGGGGGGAGGGGGAGGATGGGGGGATGAGGGGAAGGGGAGGATGGGGAGATGGGGGGAGGGGAGGATGGGGGGATGAGGGGGATGGGGGGATGGGGGGGAGGGGGAGGATGGGGGGATGAGGGGAAGGGAAGGATGGGGGGAGGATGAGAGAGGATGGGGGGAGAGGATGGGGGGAGGATGGGGGGATGAGAGAAATGGGGGGATGAGGGGAAGGGGAGGATGGGGGGAGGATGAGAGAGGATGGGGGGAGAGGATGGGGGGAGGATGGGGGGATGAGAGAAATGGGGGGATGAGGGGAAGGGGAGGATGCGGGGAGGATGAGAGAGGATGGGGGGAGAGGATGGGGGGAGGATGGGGGGATGAGAGAAATGGGGGGATGAGAGAAATGGGGGGATGAGGGGAAGGGGAGGATGCGGGGAGGGGAGGAGGGGGGAAGGGAGGAGGGGGGAGGGGAGGAGGGAGGAGGGGGGAAGGGAGGAGGGGGAGGGGAGGAGGGGGGAGGGGAGGAGGGGGGAGGGGACGAGGAGGGGAGGGGAGGAGGGGGGAGGGAGGAGGGGAGAGGGGAGGAGGAGGGGAGGGGAGGAGGAGGGGAGGGGAGGAGGGGAGAGGGGAGGAGGGGAGGAGGGGAGAGGGGAGGAGGGGAGGAGGGGAGGAGGGGAGGAGGGGAGCAGGGGGGAGGGTCTGGGTGTTCCGGGGGCCCCGTGGGCGCCGCTCACCTTGCCGGTCCAGGCTGGAGGGGCCCCCGGGTCGGGAGAGGCCGCCAGGGCGCCCCGCTCCATGTTCCCCGGGCGGCGGCGGCGGCGGCGGCGGCGGCCGGAGGCGGCCCAGGCCCAGGCCCAGGCCCCGCCCCCGCCCCCGCCCCGAACGGGACACTTCCTCTTCCGCCCGGACTTGGGGAGCGAAGGCTTCCCATTGGCCGGCCGGAGCCACACTTCCGCCGTCGTCACGACGCCCCCCGCGCCTAAGCCAATGGCCTTCGGCTTCCCGCTCGGAGCCTGCGCAGTCCGCGGCCCCCGGCCCTCGCCTTGTTTATTCCTCCACCGGAGGGGGCGGGGCGGAAGTGAATTCATTCATTCATTCATTCATTCATTCATTCATTCATTCATTCATTCATTCATTCATTCATTCATTCATTCATTCATTCATTCATTCATTCATTCGTTCGTTCGTTCGTTCGTTCGTGCGTTCGTGCGTTCGTGCGTTCGTGCGTTCGTGCGTTCGTATTTATTGAGCGCTTACTCTGGGCAGAGCACTGGACTAATAATGATAATAATGTTGGTATTCATTAAGCGCTTACTATATGCAAAGCACTGTTCTAAGCGCTGGGGGCGGGGGATGGAAAGTGATCAGGTTGTCTGTCCCTCGTGGGGTTCCCAGTCTTCATCCCCATTTTACAGATGAGGTCACTGAGGTCCAGAGAAGTTAATGATAATGATAGTATTTGCTAAGCGCTTACTCTGTGCAAAGCACTGTTCTAAGCGCTTGGGGTGGCGGGGGGGGGGGAGCAGCGTGGCTCAGTGTAACGAGTTCGGGCTTGGCACTCAGAGGTCATGGGTTCGAATCCCGCCTCTGCCACTTGACAGCTGACTGTGGGCAAGTCACTTCACTTCTCTGGGCCTCAGTTCCCTCATCTACCAAGTGGGGATTAACTGGGAGCCTCACGTGGGACGACCTGATGACCCTGGATCTCCCCCAGCGCTTAGAACAGTGCTCTGCACAGAGGAAGCGCTTAACAAATACCGACATTATTATTATTAGAAAGTGATCAGGTTGTCCCTCATGGGGCTCCCAGTCTTCATCCCCATTTTACAGATGAGGTCACTGAGGCCCAGAGAAGTTAATACTAGTGAGGATAATGTTGGTATTTGTTAAGCGCTTACTATGTGCAAAACACTGATCTAAGCGCCGGGTGGGGGTAGGGAAGCAGCGTGGCTCAGTGGAAAGAGCCTGGGCGTGGGAGGCACAGGTGGCGTGTTCGAATCCCGCCTCTGCCACTTGACAGCTGTGCGACTGGGAGCAAGTCATTTCACTTTTCTGTGCCTCAGTTTCCTCATCTGTAAAATGGGGATGAAGACTGTGAGCCTCACGTGGGACAACCTGAACACCTTGTATCCCTCCAGTGCTTAGAACGGCGCTCTGCACAGAGTAAGCGCCTAACAAATACCAACATCATTATTATTATTATTCTTAGAAAGTGATCAGGTTGTCCCTCGTGAGGCTCACAGTCTTCATCCCCATTTTACAGACGAGGTCACTGAGGCCCAGAGATGTTAATAATAATGATGATAGTGTTGGTATTTGTTAAGCGCTGGGGTAGATAGAGGGGGATCAGGTTGTCCCACGTGGGGCTCACAGTTTTCATCCCCATTTTCCAGATGAGGGAACTGAGGCACGGAGAAGGGAAGTCACTTGCCCACAGTCACACAGCTGGCAAGCGGCGGAGTTGGAATTCGAACCCATGACCTCCGACTCCCAAGCCCGGGCTCTTTCCGCTGAGCCGCGCTGCTTCTCTAAGCGCTCGGCCTAAGCGCTTGGAATGGACAGTTGGGCAACAGACAGAGACCATCCCTGCCCGAGGACCGGCTCACGGTCTCATCGGGGGAGACGGATGGCAGAGCAAAACAAAACGGAACGAAACAAAAAAAAAAAAACAAAACAACGTAGACGCGATAGATAGAATGACGGGGATGGACACCTCATTAACGAAATAAATAGGGTAATAAAAAATCTATACAAATGAGCACCGAGCTGAGGGGAAGGGGGAGGAGCAGAGGGAAAAGGGGGAGCTCGGTCTGGGAAGGCCTCTTGGAGGAGGTGAGCTCTCGGTAGGATGCAAATGAATTCATTCAATAGTATTTATTGAGCGCTCACTCTGTGCAGAGCACCGGACTAAGCGCTTGGAATGCCACTTGTCAGCTGTGTGGCTGTGGGCAAGTCACTTAACCTCTCTGTGCCTCAGGGACCTCACCTGTAAAATGGGGATGAAGAGACTGTGAGCCTCACGTGGGGCGACCTGATGACCCTGCGTCTCCCCCAGCGCTTAGAACAGTGCTCGGCACAGAGGAAGCGCTTAACAAACACCAACATTATTATTATTATTATTAATGTACAATTGGGCAACAGATCATCCCCTGCCCAATGAGGGGCTCACGGTCGCATCGGGGGAGACAGGAGGCAGAGCAAAACGGAAGGAAACAAAAGCGAGACAACATTATCGCGATAAATAGAATCAAGGGGAGGTACACCTCGTTATCAAAATAAATAGGGTAATAAAAAATATATATATACAAAGGAGCACAGTGCTGAGGGGAAGGGAGAGGAGCAGAGGGTGGAGGGGGAGCTCAGTCTGGGAAGGCCTCTTGGTGGAGGTGAGCTCTCAGTAGGATGAAGATAATAATAATAATAATAATAATAATGTCGGTAATTGTTAAGCGCTCACTATGTGCAGAGCACTGTTCTAAGCGCCGGGGGAGATGTAGGGTTCGAATCCCGGCTCTGCCCCTTGTCAGCTGGGTGACCTTGGGCAAGTCACTTCACTTCTCTGCGCCTCAGTTACCTCATCTGGAAAATGGGGATTAACTGTGAACCTCACGTGGGACGGCCTGATGACCCTGTTTCCCCCCCCCCCCCCCAGCGCTTAGAACAGTGCTCTGCACATAGTAAGCGCTTAACGAATACCAACATTATTATACAGGGGGATGGGGTTGTCCCACGTGAGGCTCCCAGTCTTCATCCCCATTTTACAGTTGAGGGAACTGAGGCCCAGAGAAGTGAAGCGACTTGCCCACGGTCACACAGCTGACAAGAAAATCAATTCATTCATTCAATACTATTTATTGAGGGCCTACTATGCTCAGAGCACTGTACTAAGCGCTTGGAATGTACAGTTCGGCAACAGATAGAGACAATCCCTGCCCAACGACGGGCTCACGGTCTAAACGAAGCGGCGCGGCTCAGTGGCAAGAGCCCGGGCTTGGGAGTCAGAGGTGGTGGGTTCCAATCCTCCCTCCGCCACTTGTCAGCTGGGTGACCTTGGGCCAGTCACTTCACTTCTCTGGGCCTCGGTTCCCTCGTTTGGAAAATGGGGAGGGAGGCCAGGAGCCCCATGGGGGACCACCTCATTACCAGCGTTTAGAAACAGTGCTTGGCACATAGTAAGCGCTTAACAAATACCGTCATTATTATGATTTGCCACTTGTCAGCTGTGTGACCTTGGGCAGGTCACTTCACTTCTCTGGGCCTCAGTTCCCTCATCTGTAAAATGGGGATGAAGACAGGGAGCCTCACGTGAGGCAACCTGATGACCCTGTCTCTCCCTTAGCGTTTAGAACAGTGCTCTGCCCATAGTAAGCGCTCAACAAATACCGTCATTATTATGATTTGCCACTTGTCAGCTGTGTGACCTTGGGCAGGTCACTTCACTTCTCTGGGCCTCAGTTCCCCCATCTGTAAAATGGGGATGAAGACAGGGAGCCTCACGTGAGGCAACCTGATGACCCTGCCTCTCCCCTAGCGCTTAGAACAGTGCTCTGCCCAGAGTAAGCGCTCAACAAATACCATCGTTATTATGATTTGCCACTTGTCAGCTGTGTGACACTTCACTTTTCTGTGCCTCAGTTTTCTCATCTGTAAAATGGGGATGAAGACTGGGAGCCTCCCATGGGACAACCTGATCACCTTGTATCCCTCCAGCGCTTAGAACGGCGCTCTGCACAGAGTAAGCGCTTAGCAAATGCCATGATGATTATTATTACTATTACGGGCAGCAGGCGGAGTGCTTTGCGGGGGGAGGGGGGGAGGGGGGAGGGGGGCTGCCACGGGCTCCGGCCCCTTTAAGAGTCGCCCCGCCCCCTCGGCGCCCCCGCCCCTCCCCCTCCGCTCCCCCGCCATTGGTGGGGCGGGGCCACGTGTCGGTGGGCGGGGCCCGGGCTGCGGGCCGCTGGGCGCCGCCTTCGCCGCCGGGGGGCGCTGCCCCGCCCGCCCGCCCCGTTGGGCCCCCGCCGCCCCGCCGCCCGCCCCGAGGCCTCCCATGCCCTGGCCCAGGCCGCCCGCCGGCCTCGCCTTCTGCGCCTGCCACCTGGCGGCACACCTCACCAACAAGGTGCCCTCCCCTCCCCCCTCTTCCTCTTCTCCCCCCTTTCCCCTCCAGCCCTCTTCTTCCCTTCTCCCCCCAACCCTCTTCTTCCCCTTCCGCTTTCCCCTTCCCCCCAGCTCTCCTCCTCCTCTTCCCCCTCCAGCCCTCTTCTTCCCCTTCCTCTTCCCCAGCCTTCCTCTTCTTCTTCCTCGCAGCCTTCCTCTTCTTCCTCCCAGCTCTCCTCTTCCCCCTCCTGCCCTCTTCTTCCCCTTCCTCATCCCTAGCCCTCCTCTTCTCCCTCCCCAGTCCCCCCTTCCCCTCCCCAGCCCCCCCTTTTCCCCTCCCCAGCCCCCCTTCCTCTCCCCAGCCCTCCTCTTTCCCCCTCCAGCCCTCCTCTTCTCCCAGTCTTCCTCTTCCTCCTCTTCCCCCAGCTCTCCTCTTTCCCCCAGCTCTCCCCTTCCCTCTGCAACCCTCATGTCTTCCTCATCCCCCCAGCACTTTTCCTTCTCCAGCCCAGTCCTTCCCTCCCTCCTCCTCCTCCTCCTCCCGCTCCCTCCCTCCGCCACCTCGTACTAAGTTTTGCACCAACCGTTTTAGTTTGTATGAAGTAGTGTGTGTTTTTTGTGAAACAGCCGTGGGTGTGTTTCCTGGGGGAAACCAGCTCCCCCCCCCCCCCCCCCCCCAACCTAGCCCCCTTGGGCTAACCGTGCAGAGCCTAATCCCTCATACAGCTATTTTCAGCGATATATTTTTTCATTGCTGGGGCTTTGAGTGGCGGTTCATCCTGTTCTCTTGCATCTAGCTCTTTAAAGCCATTTCGGGTGAATTTATCTCGGGAAGTAGAACCGGTGGATTTCAGAAGGTGTCTCCAACTCTGTTGCACTGTACTCCCCCAAGCACTTAGTAGAGTGCTCTGGACACAGGAAGAGCTCAATAAATACCACTGATTGATTGATTGATTGATTTCAGACTCTCCACTGGCGATTTCCCTCTTTTCTTTCCAGTTCTCTTTGCATGCTACTCTTTGGCCTTTCCAAATTCATCTCCTTACTGAACTGATGTTGTTTCGCCTGTCTGCTATCTCTCTCCGCACACGGAACCCCCTCTTCCACTCAGATCTCTCCACCGTGCCCCTCCCCACCTTTCAGTCATTGTATTTATGGAGCGCTTCCTGGGTGCACAGCACTGTACTGAGCACATGGGGAGTACAGTACATAGTCATCTTCCCTGCCCACAACGAACTTACAGTCTGGGGCGGGGAGTGGGAGGAGAGAGGCATCAATACAAATAAATAAAATAATAGTTATTTTCCAACTAATTTCCATTTCCCCAGTCACGGAAAACCGTCAGCCAACCCTAGGCCCCTTGCGGATGTCAGGTTTATGACTTCGCTTTGGCCAGTTTCATCGTTAGCATCGGTGCTTGTGTTTTCCCTCTTGTTCTCCTCGAATGAATTCTGTCTTAGAGTACCGGTCTTTCCCAGGAGATTGTAAATTCCCGGAAGGCAAGACCTCAGTCCTTCAGGCTTTTAGTCTCAGGTGTGAAGTGGAGAGGCTCAGTGCTCTGCAAAAAGGTGGCCGGGTGAAACACTTTGGGAAACAGCTGTGTGCAGGCAGGTACGCGAGCAGACAGGGCTCACATCTACTTAGATAATAATAATGTTGGTATTTGTTCTCTCTCTCCATATGTACCTAAGATTATATATTATAACATGAGATATATCTTTAAATAACCAGAATTACAATTCTCAGAGAGCTTTAATTCAGAAAAGAAAATCGGAAAAACCTCTACAAAGCCTCTAACCAGAGAGATGAGTTTTAAGTACTCGAACCTCTCATCTTATAATCGTCATCAGCAATAGTATTTATAGATCACCTTCTGTGGGCCGTGCACTCTCCTAAGCGCTCGGGAGTGTACTGTACAAGACGGTGAGCTCGTTGTGGGCAGGAATATGTCCATTTGTTGTAATATTGAACTCTCCCAACACATTCCCTGGGCCCAACAAGCTTAATCAGGAAGCAGAACTGAGGGACTTACCCGTCTTTAGCTTCCCTCTAGGAACCAGACCGTACGGGAAGTGAGACAGCTGAGTTTATTAGAGAGCCTGCACATAGGGCTCCTGAGAAAGCAGGAAGAGCCGCTCAGGGAAGTCTACCCTGCCTCCTGTGGAGAAGGAAAAATAAAACCCTGTTGCCTTGTGGGCGTTGTAGTCTCTTTTAGGAATTTTTTTTTTGTTCTTCTTTTGCTTTTATGGTATTTGCTAAGTGCTTATTATGTGCCAGGCACTGTAATAATAATAATAATAATGTTGGTATTTGTTAAGCGCTTACTATGTGCAGAGCACTGTTCTAAGCGCCGGAATAGATACGGGGTAATCAGGTTGTCCCACGTGAGGCTCACAGTTAATCCCCATTTTCCAGATGAGGTAACTGAGGCACAGAGAAGTTAAGTGACTTGCCCACGGTCACACAGCTGACAAGTGGCAGAGCGGGCATTCGAACCCATGGCCTCTGACTCCCAAGCCCGAGCTCTTTCCACTGAGCCACGCTGCTTCGACTAAGCCCTAGAGTAGATAATAATAATAATTGTGGTGTCTGTTAAGTGTTTACTATGTGCCTGGCACTGTAGAAAGCG
Organism: Ornithorhynchus anatinus; assembly: GCF_004115215.2. Lineage (NCBI taxonomy): Eukaryota > Metazoa > Chordata > Mammalia > Monotremata > Ornithorhynchidae > Ornithorhynchus > Ornithorhynchus anatinus. The sequence continues at coordinate 20,959,529 of NC_041734.1, forward strand.
CCAGGGTGGATACAAGCAGATTGTGTTGGACGCAGTCTCCATCCTCATTTTACAGATGAGGGAACTGAAGCACAGAGAAGGTAAATGACTTGCCCAAGGTCACGCAGGACACAAGTGGCAGAGCTGGGGTTAGAACCCAGGTCCTTCCGACTCCCAGGCCCCTGCCCTAACCACTAGACCCACGGTGCTTCTCTTTCTCTACTTCCAATTCCTTCGGTCCCTTAGCTCTGCCTTCCAAAGAGGTCTGGGTGTTCGTTTACAAATGTAGCTGAACGCCACTTCTCCCTCCCTCCCAGGGATGTTACGAGGACAGAGTGAGCTGAGTAACAAGAAAGTGTTTTTGAAATAATAGGGGCCCGATGGGCTTATCAATTAAACCATCAAAGGGAGTGATGGAGCTCTTACTGGGTGCAGAGCACTGTACAAAGAAAGCGTTTGGGAGAGTACAGTACCACCGAGTTGGTAGACACGTTCCCTGCTAGGGGTAGCCATGCAGCGACCGTCCATTTGTGCTTCTTTTTCAGTACGTGCTGACTACCTTGAAGTTCACTTACCCCACGCTTTTCCAAGGGTATGTATATTTTCATGCTGGATTTTAACACTCCCTCGTCGGGGTCGGGGACGACGTGTTCAGCCTCTGGTGCTTATTCCCCAGGTTTCCGCTCCCCCTTGGCGCTCAGGTAGCCGTGAGGATGAGGATGGAGCGGTTTGCTTTGGTTTCTGCCGAGAGGGATTCCGAGAGGGATTCCTGATTGATTTGGCTTCGGAAGACATCACTCCGCCTGCCCACGGGTGGGGCGTGGAGGAGTTGGTTGGGGGTCACTTTGGCGACTCTTCCCGGTCTAAAGGCCCCTGGTCCGTTTCAGGTGGCAGACTTTAATCGGAGGACTCCTGCTCCATCTGTCCTGGAAGCTCGGCTGGGTGGAGATCAGCAGCGGCTCAAGGTACCGCGTTCCCCGGAGCGAGGCCGACACTCTGGCCAAGCCAACCCTTACCTTCCCCCTCTCTCTCTTTAGGGACAGGCCTCATTCACCAAAAAGCCATCAGCATTCGACCCCTTCGGGATCCGAGTCCTTATCTCAATCGATAGATCATATTTATCGAGCGCTTCCTATGTGCACAGCACTGTTTTAAGCACTTGGGAGAGTCCGATGTCACAGAATTAGCAGACGTGTTCCCTGCCCACTGTGAGTTTACGGTCTAGAAGCAGCAGCCGGGGAGAGGGTGAATGGGCTAATCTATCATGACCATGGCCAGGTGGGTGGTAGGAGGTTTATCTGTAAGACGCACTAGGTCTCACATGGAGCTGATCAATCAGTAGCATTGATTGAGCATCTACTTGTGAAGCGGCATCGCCCAGTGGATAGAACACGGGCCTGGGAGTCCGAAGGATCCGGGTTCTAATCCCAGTTTTGCCGCCGTCTGCCATGGGACCTCGGGCAAGTCGCTTCACTTCCCCGAAAGTGAGAGAGGTACCAAGAGACGGGACACGTTTGGCTCAGTAACAAAATTTTTCTAAATCTGCAGCACCGGCTTTAGTCTCATCCCCAGTCAGGGCCGGCTGACATTCCAAAGAGTACGAAGTTCAATTCCCAATTTTCACTCCGGCCCAGGTGTCGATTAGATCGCCTGTCTTTTCCTCACAGTTGCATCTATTTGGCTTCCATCTATAGAAGCCACACGCCTAGATAGTCTGGGCGGCGGGGAGGTGAGATGGAAATTTCTGGCACGCTTTGGACCCGGGACTTCATCATCCTTACCCCTTCCTGGGATCGATTAGTCTGCTCCAAGTGACCACTCATCCCTGCAGTTTGGGAGGTTGGAAAGAGGATGGTGCCAAGCAGAGGCCCTGTGTTGTTTTTCAGGTCTCACGTGCTGGCCTGGCTCCCTGCTTCTGTGCTGTTTGTCGGCATCATCTATGCGGGCTCAAGGGCGCTCTCTCGACTGGTAAGCACCACCCGGAACAGATCGGGTGCATCGGCCACCCCATCGGCCGTATTTTGGGAGCGCTTGCTCTGTGCAGCCTGTGGGAGAGTACGATAGATGCCCTCCCTGCCCTCAAGGAGCTTTTACAGTCTACTGTTACTCTCTAACGCGTCTCTTACCTATTTTGGAACAACAGCAGTCAATTACTCTAACCCAGGGTCTGCAGATGGTGTAGAAACCGGGGAGGGGCTCAGAGAAGCCGAGAGAGTGTTTCAGAGGGGTGGGAATTCCCGGGAGTACACTAGGAAGGAGCACAAGACCAGGATTGGCGCATTTATTCCCGGAACCGGTTTGAGTGTCTGTTGTCCAACTATTGGTCGTGAACACTTTAAACCAAGTAAATCCTCCGTTGTCAGGTTTGTAACCACAGGGACCGGCTGATTTGTCTGTGCATGGTCATTCTGCCCTTTTGGGGAAATGAGCCATAAAGACAGCAATAAAAATAATAATTGTGGTATTTAAGCGCTTACTTTGTGCCAAGCACTCTTCTAAGCACTGGGGTAGATAAAAGTTAATCAGGTAGGGCACAGTTCCTGTCCCACATGGGGCTCACAGGCTTAATCCCCATTTGACAGATGAGATAACAAAGGCACAGAGAAATTAAGTGACTCGCCCAAGGTCAGTCGGCAGACAGGTGGCAGAGGTGGGACTAGAATCCTGGTACTCCGACTTGCAGGCCCATGCTCTTTCCACTAGGCCAAGATAATCTTATTTTAGGATTAAGGATTATCTTAGAACAGTGCTTGGTACATAGTAAGCGCTTAACAAATACCATCATTATTATTATTATTACAGTGCCTGGCACAGAGTAAGCGCTTAACAGATACCACAATTATTATTAGTATTATTCATTCATTCAGTTGTATCTATTGAGCACTTACTGTGTGCAAAGCACTGTTCTAAGATCTTGGGGGAGTACAATAGAACGATAAGGCATCCCTCCTTTCAGTGACCGGGGCCGGGCCCTCCCGGAAGCCCGGGGCCCGGGGGGGGGTCCTGGTTCAAGGTGTTCTTTTTCTCCGGCCACAGAGGTAGAAGGGAGACTTTGCGGTACCGGCTTGGCCGGAGGGCGGGGGGCAGAGCTGCAGCTGGGGGGTTCTGCGTGGGAGAAGCCAGCGGAGCACGGGTGGCCGATGTTGGCTTTGAGCCGCCATGTCGTTTCTCCGGCAGCCCGTTCCCGTGTTCCTCACCCTGCACAGTGCAGCCGACGGGCTCGTCTGCGCCTTCCGGAGGATCGTGCTGAGGGAGGTGAGTGAGCGGGACGCCTCCCCACCCCTGGCTCCTCCGGTGAGGCTCGCGGGGGCGGGATGGAGAGGAGCACCTTGGATCAACCGGTGGTGTTTATCGAGCGCTTGCGAGAGTACAGTACAACCTAGTAAGTGCTGAATATGCACCATGGTCATTATTATCCTTGAGCTATTGGCAAAGTATCACATAATGGAGTTGTTCGACACGATCCCTGCCCATAAAGGGTCTACAGCCAATCAGTGGTATTTACTGAGCACTTAATATGCTCAGAGCACTGTACTAAGGACTTGGGAGAGTACAACGTAGCAGAGTTGATAGACAAGTCTACAGGTGATGACTCCTAATTCTGTTTTGTTTTATCTCCTCTTCAGCGTACATCTCTTCCAAAGATCTCTAGGTAAGGACACGTTACCTTGGGATTTGGCTTTGATTCCTGCCGTTTACATTCTCCCCGTTGTCGTCTGCGTGGCCTAATCCGCGTCCCGTACTTAGAGCTGAGGCAGCATGCCTTCACGCTGGGAGCGTGGGATGATCGGGGGAGAACAGCACAGGTGTTTTGGGACCTGTGCAAATAATAATGATAATAGTAATTGCATTAAGCACTTACTATGTGTCAAGCACTGTTCTAAGCACTGGGGTGGATACAAGATAATCAAGATGGTCACAATCCCTGTCCCACATGGGGCTCACAGTCTTAATCCTCATTTTTCAGATGAGGTAACCCAGGCACAGAGAAATTAAGTGACTTGCCCAAGGTCACACAGCAGAAGTGGCAGATCTGGGTTTAGAACCCACATCCTCTGACTCCCAGGACCGTGTTCTTTCCACTAGGCTTCACTTCTTCTCAGTAGGCCAAACTGCTTCTAATCTGGAGGCAGCAGAAATCAAAGGGCCTCTGGCTCTTCTCTGGGCCCCAGAGAAGGATCTGGGGCGGAGAGGGATGTGGAGGAGCCAGTATGGGAAGCGGCGTGGCTTAGTGGAAAGAGCACGGGCTTGGGAGTCAAAGGATGTGGATTCTAATCCCGGCTCCACCACTTGCCTGCTGTGTGATCTTGGTCAAGCCGCTTAACTTCTCTGTGACTCAGTTACCTCATCTGTAAAATGGGGATTAAAACCGTGAGCCCCACGTGGGACAACCTTGCATCTACCCCAGCGCTTAGAACAGTGCTTGGCACATAGTAAGCACTTAACAGATACCGTAATTATTGTTATTACGTCTGTCTCCTTCCTCACAGCGCACTCTTCGTCCTGGCCGCAGCAGCCTGCCTTCCTCATCACGATGCTCAGGTAATAATAATTATAATAATAATTGTGGTTTGTGTTCAGTGCTTACCCTGTGCTCGGCACTGTTCTAAGTGCTGGGGTGGATACAAGCGAATTGGGTTGGACACAGTCCCTATACCACATGGAGCTCACAGTCTTAATCCCCACTGTACAGATGAGGGAACTGAGGCCCAGGGAAGCAAGGACTTGCCCAAGGTCACACAGCAGACAGATGGCGGAGCCAGGTTTAGAACCTAGATGCTTCTGAATCCCAGGGCTGTGCTCTTTCCACTGGGTCACGCTGCTTCTCCAAGCATACGTTCAGCCCAGCCGACCCTCAGCCAGCGGAAACATACTAATGTCTGTCCTCCACTCTAGACTGTAAGCTCGCTGTGGCGGGGAATGTGTCTCTTCATTGTTTAATGTTTAATGTTGGTATTTGTTAAGCGCTTACTATGTGCCGAGCACTGTTCTAAGCGCTGGGGTAGACACAGGGGAATCAGGTTGTCCCACGTGGGGCTCACAGTCTTCATCCCCATTTTACAGATGAGGTAACTGAGGCACCGAGAAGTGAAGTGACTTGCCCAAAGTCACACAGCTGACAAGTGGCCGATCTGGGATTCGAACCCATGACCTCTGACTCCAAAGCCCGGGCTCTTTCCACTGAGCCACGTGTTCTATTGTACTCTCCCTAGTGCTTAGTTCAGTGCTTTGCACATAGTCAGAGCTCAATAAATACGACTGAATGAGTGGCCCTGGCTGCCTTCTGGGTCAAGATGGCTCAACGGGCCCAGAGCCTGCCCTCTGCGCCTCATATCGTGGTCAGAGGAAGGTGGGTCTGACCGCGAGGAGTCGGATACTCATTTTCTCTCTCAATCCTCCTTTACCCGCGGCCTGGCTTCTTCCGGCCCCCACCTCGTATCCTTCGCCAGCCCTCAGCCTGCGGCCAGAGGTGTGTGTGGCCGACAGACCCCGGCTCCGTACAGGAGGTCTGTACCTGGCGGAGCCCCGGGGGGGGTGAGGCGGGGAGGGGCGGAGGGGAAGTCTGATTGAGCCCGGCCCTGAGGATCCCTCCCCGCCTCCTTTCCCACCGCCGGCCCTATGTGGAGAGCAGAGGTAAGGCCGCTGGAAGTAGGCCTGGGAGTTGGCTGGTGCTCTGTGCTGGAGCCCGAGAGGAGCCCCCGAGGCTACCAGCCACTCACCCTCCACCCTGCTTTGCTCTGCACGCCCCCCAAACCCTATCCAGGGGAGCCTGTTTAGTGGGCCTTCCCCCAATCTCTCCCTGACACCCCATCCTCTTTCTCCTTCTCACCCAGTAGCTCAGAGCTCTTTATAGTCTCATCCATCCACTGGGAAAAGAGCGAGGCAGCCAAGCCCAGTCCAGCCCTCCAGGGGGGCAGGCACTACTGGACTCTTGGCTTTAGACCTCTAGGCTGTAAGCTCTTTGTGGGTAGGGGATGTGTCTGTTATATTGTTGTATTGTACTCTCCCAGGCGCGTAGTACACCGCCCTGCACACGGTAAGCGCTCAGTAAATGCGATTGATTGATTTAGATCTGGGTCTTCGGGTCTGTCTGGTTTCGCTCCTGGTTTTATCGGTAGGGTCAAGGGAGTTTGGGGGGCTGGGTGGACTGACAGGACCTGAAGGGATTATTAGAGAGATGTTAGGCACGTCAAGGAGAAAGAGCTTCGGAAGACTTAAGGAAGGGCAAGTAGGTTAATGGATGGTTGATTGTGAGTCTCGTGTCGGGGAAGGGACTGTGATTAGCTCATATCTGTCCCGGTGCTTAGCGCAAAGTAAGCACATAGTCACTGGTATTTATTGAGCACTTACTGTGTGTGCAGAGTATGGGACTGAGTAGACCGGAGTCAGTAGACCCATTCCCCGTCCACGATGTATGTCCATATCTATAATTTATTTATATTAATGTCTGTCTCCCCCTTTTAGACTGTAAGCTCACTGTGGGCGGGAAATGTGTCTGTTATATTGTACTCTCCCAAGCATTTAGTACAGTGCCCTGCACACAGTAAGCGCTCAATAAATATGATCGGCTGACACGGTAATGGATCATGGATTATAAGAGGGTAAAGTTGGTTGGGTCGGCCGTCCATGAAGATGGTTATCCAGGAGGGCAAAGGGCATGAGTTTCCTCCAAGAGTCCCGGTGCTGCTGCCCGAACCCTGAGTCATGGGCTAAATGGATTGAGTGATTGACCCAAGACACAATCCCAGCTCCTGGAACCTCTCTGTTGTGCCTTCAATCATTTCTGTTTCTATCTTCTCTTGCAGTTTGATCAGGAAGGATATTTTTGGGCCCTAAGTCATCTACTATGTGTAGGTAAGCTTAAAAAAAAAAAAGGAACCTCTGAGGAGATTATTTTGGTTTTATTCTGGATACAAGCAGGTGGACGTCTCGGTCTCGGAATGGGGAAGAGAGGACCCAGCTCATCCCCGGTGGTATTTATTGAAGGCTTATTGGGTGGAGAATATTGAACTGAGCGTTTGGGAGAATACAGTACAATCTCAAAAGAGATAGCTCTTTCTCCTACTTCGTCGTAGAGCAGCATAGAAAAGATTCCCATCCTGAAGACGGTGGAAGCAGGAGAGCAGCATTCATGGTGTGACCGTGAAGTTAATGGGCTTAAGGTCTTCTATTGAAAACTAACTCGTAAATCAGGATTTAGATCTGACTCTCGAGCCATTTAATAAAGTGCTGGCAGGCTGGCCTGAAAATGTCGGAACCTGGGCCTGAAGTTTAGATCAAGGATGTTTTCTTTCAGCTGGAGCCCCGGGAATGTAAAAGTGGGATGATAAATCAAGGTTCTGTGTTTCCTCTGCGTGTTGCGCATACTTCCTATTTGTATCTGGAGAAAGCGCTGAACTCTGTCTCGACGACTCATTGTTCAGAATTGAATGGCCCCGTGTTTTCCCAGGCCTAACAGAGAGGAAATGGGAGCTTACTGGCCACGGCGGACATTTGTTCGCTCTCACTTCCCTACTCGGTGCTTCCTGTGAACCAACTCCACGCCAAGGCCCAACTACCCTGGAGCTTTTGCGGCCTCCTTTCTTGGAGACGCTGGCAAGCAGGACAGATACTTATCTCTCCGGTTTGGGATAGGCAGTATCCTGGCTAGAGACAGGCGGCGCTTCCAGGACTTTGACTCCATGATTATCTGACCCAGACCTTGATTGAGTCCTTGATCCCTGCCTTTCTACGAAAATTTGCTCAACCTCTTTACTAGAACGTCTACGTGGGTACCAATTAACCCATATTGTTTCAATTTCAGGGGCTTACAAAATACTTCTCAAGGCCCAGAAATCTAACGTGTTAAGGTAACATTTTAACAGTTACTGATCTGAGGTAGTGGTGATGATCGGTTCCTCTATTTATCAGTCTAATCGATGCTATTTATTAAGTGCTTACTGTGTGCACAGCACTGTACTAAGCCACCGGGAGAGGACGAATAGAGTTAATAGACCTAATAACAATAACGATGGTATTTAAGCGCTTACTATGTGCCAAGCGCTACCTGCCCTCAAGAAGAGACAAGGAAATGAACTGCAGGTACAGAGGTGCGGTGGGAATGGAGGGTGGGGTACCTAAGTGCTTAGGGGGTACGAACTCAAATGCATAGGTCATGCAGTAGGGAGGGAAAATATGATGGGGTATGAGTCAGGGAAGGCTTCCCGGAGGCGATGTGATTTAGGAAGGGCTTTGAAGATGGGGAGAGTGGTGGTCTGTGGGATGGAAAGGGGGAGGGAGCTCCAGGCAGGGGAGAGGATGTGAGCAAGGGGTCGATGGCGAGAGATGAGAGCGGTGACCGTGAGCTCGTTGGTGTTGGAGGAGTGAAGTGTGGGCTGGGTTTGTAATTATGTATCAATGTGGAGGTTTTGAATGATACCTCTTTGGGAAGGCCCGGGTTAATCCCGGGGAATAGTCAGTCGCTCTGGGAAGTATGGCTGGCCCATCGCAGCAAAAATATGGGCAAAACAATCCTCAGGACCCAGGAATTGACCATCCCTCAGTAGCATGTAGTAAGTCTCTAGGTTGCTATTGCTTTAACTGATATTTTGTAATTGTAGCAATAATTACTCAGAACAAATACTTTTGCCTTTGTATGACTGTATTTGCAAAGTGAGTTACCGCCTCATTTTTCTCTTTGCATAGTGACATCGACCAGCAGTACTTAAACTACATATTCAGGTTAATAATTCTTTTTCTTTTTATTATAGCTCACTTGTACTCTTAGTACAGTGTTTTGCACACAAAGAGTGCTCAGTAAACACCAGTGATTCTCATTACATTATATATAATGGATAAGCAGTGTGGCCTAGTCAAAAGAGCACAGGCCTGGGCGTCAGAGAACCTGGGTTCTGATTCTAGCTCTGCCACTTGCTTTTTATGTGACCCCGACCAAGTCGCTTAACTTCTGTGGCTCAGTTTCCTCATCTGTAAAATGGGGATTCAGTACCTCCTCTTGCTCCTATTTAGACTGTGTGGCGGGTGTGGGACAGGGACTTCGTCCAACCTGATGATCTTGAATTGATCGAATATTGACTGGATGGGGCCTGCTTCATTCAGCTTCTTGGCTGCCAACGCTTAGCCATCCTAAGCCCAAAGTCTCCTCTCAAAAAAATCTCTCCGACCAAAGAGACAGAAGAGGAAATTAGGATGTGGACCTTGTCCTGATGGTATTTATTAATCAGTCGATCAACCAATCATTAGTATTGAGTGCTACAGAGCACTGTCTTAAGCGCTTGGGAAAGTGCAGTACAGTAGAGTTGGTACAGGGGAGTTAGACCATTTCTACTGTATTCTGCCAACTCTAGTCTAAGGGCCTAATATGGGCAAAGCTTACCCGCAGGGGTCTTCCCTCAGGGGCTCTGAGCAAGGCCTCACATGAGTTGGAAGTTGAGGAGGAATTGGAGGAAGGGGAGCCGCTGCTCAATAGTAATAATAATGTCAATTGTGCTGTTGAGTGCTTATTACGTGCCAGGCACTGTAGTGAACACTGGGATGGATACAAGCAAATCGGCTTGGGTACAGTCCCTGTCTCCTGTGGGGCTCACAGTCTCAACCCCCCATTTTACAGATGAGAGAACTGAGGCACAGAGAAATGACTTTCCTGAGGTCACACAGCAGACCCGTGAGAGAGGGCAAGTGGATGGGGGCAGCAGGGGCCTTCAGCCAAGACCCAGTGAGAATTGTGGGGTGCGGGAGGTGCCCGATGCCCGCCACTGTCCAGACAAATGCTATGCTTTCGGGCAGAGGTTCAACTCTGAATTGGGAATGAGAGAAGGGGAAAAGTTTCTAGACTGTCATTGCCCAGGGGAACTATCGCGGAATTACTGACCAAGATGGGTAACTTACCTTGTTGTCTCTTTCAGTGCGGTGCTACTGACCTTTGCATCTTACCCAACAGGTAACTGTGCCTGCCAAGTAATAACGTTGGTATTTGTTATGCGCTTAGTATGTGCCGAGCACTGTTCTAAGCGCTGGGGTAGACACAAGGGAATCAGGTTGTCCCACGTGGGGCTCACAGTCTTAATCCCCATTTTACAGATGAGGCAACTGAGGCACAGAGAAGTTAAGTGACTTGCCCACAGTCACACAGCTGACAAGTGGCGGAGCCGGGATTTGAACTCATGACCTCTGACTCCAAAGCCCGTGCTCTTTCCACTGAGCTACGCTGCTTCTCTCTTCCGGTATATTGGGGAGATCCGGGCAGGGAGTCCTCATGAAAAACGTGATCTAATAATAATAACTGTGGTATCTTTTAAGCGCTTACTAGGTGCCAAGCACTGTGCTAAGCATCGGGGTAGATACACTGTAACCAGTCCCAGTCGGGGCTCACAGTCTAAGGGGAAATAATCATAATTAATTATGGTATTTGTTAATGGTATTATGGTATTTGTACTATGTGCCAGGCACTGGGGTGGATATAAACAAATCGGGTTGGACACAGTCCCTGTCCCACGTGGGGCTCACAGTCTCAATCCCCATTTTACAGATGAGGGAACTGAGCCGCAGAGAAGCGAAGTGACTCGCCCGAGGTCACGCAGCAAAATGGTGGAGTCGGAGTTGGAACCAATAACCTTCTGACTCCCAGGCCCATGCCATAAGAGAATGAGTATTGAATCCCAATTTGCAGAGGAGGAAGCTGAAGTTCAGACACATTCAGGGACTTGTCCAAGGTCACACAGCAGGCCAGTGGCAAAACCCGGATTAGAGTTCAGGTCTGATTCTCAGTCCTGCTTTCTTGCCACTAGGCCGCCCTGCTTCCAATGCCTCCTGGCTTTCATGAAGGGAAGGGAGGATTTAGGGAGGGGATAGTGCCAGTGAGGAGCCTGCTCTTGCAGAGATCTGAATTTAGGTCTGAGACCCAATCCTTCCAGATTAGGCTGAAGAAGGCAGAGTCTGTCCTTATGGGATCTCAGGTCCTGAAGTTGCTTTTTTGGTTTGGCAGCTCATGGACTACCTGCTACCCCAGAGAAAGGGGGCACAGTAAGGTGGACCTGGACTGAGGCATGACTGGAGATAGAAGCCAGGGTCAGAACCTCCTTGGGTTGTCCGCTTAGTGCTTTGCACATAGTAAGCGCTCCATAAATATTGAATGAATGAAAGAAGGGTCACACAACCTCCGAGTCCTGACTCCAGCCGCTTCCCCAGGGGACCTTCCAAGCCACTTGGGTAACCCGGGCAGCGGGTCGGGTGGACGGATGGCTCGTCCTCAGGGGGCTCTGGGCCTGGAAGTGAAAGAAACCTTTTGCCCGGCCCTGGAGCCCGGTCAGAACAAGGAGGTTGACTGATTGACCGGCATCTCGACTCCAACTCCAGTGCCTTTTCATCCCCAAGGGCCAAAGGACCCACCCCGCCCCAAAAGTTCTGAAGACACAGCTTATGTCTGCAGCTGGCCTCATTGATTTGGATCTGTTCCAGTGCTTAGGGCAGTGCTCGGCACATAGTAAGCGCTTAACAGATGCTAGTTATTAATCTGCTCCTGTGGGGTTGGACTCATCCAAGTTCTGGCCACAGTAAAAGCTTCTGTGGCTTTGAGACATGGACTTGCCCCAGGTGCCATATCTGACTCCCAGAGTATTTCCAGCGGAGCCAACTAAGGGAAATGGTCAACAGCACAGTGTAACAATACTAATAATTGTGGTATTTGTTAAGTGCTGACTATGTGCCAGGCACTGTTCTAAGCACTGGGTAACGTGACACCAAATCACAACTAGCAAACCTCTGGAGTGAAGTGAGTCTCTTAGTACACTAGTGCTGGGCTCAACAGGGTTTAGCCCACATGGGGCTTGTCTGGGAGAAGGGATGATCACAGTATACCCACACAGCTGTCAAGTGGTGAGCTCGTTGTGGGTGGGGGAATGTGTCTGATGCTATACTGTACTCTTCCGAGTACTTAGTACAGTGCTTTGCAAACAGAAAGCACTCAGTAAATACGATCGAATGAAATGGAACCACCGACAAGAAGAGGGTTGTGCTATTGTACTTTCCCAAGAGCTCAATACAGTGCTCCGCACACAGTTAGCACTCAGTAAATACCAATGGTTGATTGTGCTTAGCCAGCCTCCTTTCACCCCAGGGCTGCTCCACAGATGCCAAGACAGCAATGGGGGAATTCTGCTTGTGGTGCTGCTCATGCCGCGAGGCCCCTGGGAATAATGGGGATTGGTTCCGAGGGGTCTGGATGCTGGTCACTCTGTTTCTGAAGCTCCAGATATTGCTGACTCCCACTTCCGCCCCTTTCCTCTTTCTCCTCCATCCAGCGATTGCTTGCTGGATGTGGAAACCTCTACTGGGTACCTTGGTGAAGTGTATTAAAGATTAATATCCCCAGTTTGGAGAAAATAAAAAGTTTTTTTTTAACTTTCAAAGAGGCAGGGTGGGGAGGAAGGGTGAATGACCATTTAATAATAATAATAATGGTATTTGTTAAGTACTTACTGTGTGCCAAGCACTGTTCTAAGCACGGGGGGAGATAAAAGTAATCAGGTTGTCCCACGTGGGGCTCACTGTGGCAAGAACTGTACTGAGTGCTTGGGAGAGTAAAGACAAGAGTGTGTAGAAACAATCCCTGTCCTCCAGAAGCTCCCAATCCAGTCGGGAAGGCAGACACTAAAATAGACGGTAGGGAGGGAAGCATCTGACGTCAGAGGTGGTGGGGCTGGGGTGAGTTACCTAAGTGTTTCTCCTCCTCATGGGGGTGGAAGGTTCTGGACTCGACTTTGACTGCAGCTGTTGCTGTTTCTGTCAGGTGAACTGCTCAGGGCCGTGGAGTTTCCATTCCTGTATTTCTATCGATTTCACAGCAGCTGCTGGGCCAGGTAACTTGCACTGAGAACCGTTGGGGATTCTATCCGCTAACTCTGAACTCCTTCTCTGAGGTGCAGATAAATGAAAACCATCAGCAGGTTTCAAGCAACTCAAAGAGCCCATAAGTATCCTCCATTTCTACCCCCTTCAGCCCCAGCTTGCCCCCGGGAGTCAGATTTGTGTCCTGGGGTGGGTTAAGGAAGGTTTATTTTCTCCAAAATCTTTGTTCCCAGGAAAGGGTCCATGGAAAGCGACCACCCCCCTTTCCTCGGTCAGCTGCCTGACTGCATTCATGATGCAGGGAACCTGTCCACCAACTCTTTTCTGTTGTACTCTCCCGAGTGCTTAGTACAGTGCTCTGCACCCAGTAAGCGCTCAGTAAATACCATTGATGATGCTGCTGCTTCAATTGCCCTTAGCTAGGATGGTGAAATGGTAGTCTTTTCAGCTAAGTGTCCGTGAGTTTGTTTACCTGGGACAGGATAGGCAGAGGAGAAGGTTGTAGCCGGTCCCCTTCGTGGCTAGTGATTTGGGTTTGGGGATCAGGTCATCACGTTCCTTTCATCCTTGGAGATTCACATTTTAAATAGCCCATGTGCTATAATCAATCCATCCTTGGCATTTATTGAACGCTTACTGTGTGCAGAGCACTGTAATGAGCACTTGGGAGAGAATACAATAGGACAGAATCAGCAGACATGCTCCCTGCCCATAGTTTATGAGCATGTAAGTCTAGGGGGGAGACAGACATTACTATGAATAAATAATTGATAATATATAATTTCAAGATATGATACCAAATAACATGCATCTGCCCTTAGCCCCCTTAGCTAGGCTATAGCAGAAACAACATGCAGAATTGCGTTGTTAACCCTTAATGTAATGGAAATTTTATATTAAAAGACCACTTGAACCAATTTAACAAGCAAGGATGAACAAATAAACCCCGTTTTTAATATATTCAATTTGTAATACTCATCAGTTAAATCTGTACTTTGTGTGCAGCTGTCCCCTTATTAGACGCCTTAAGATCAATGGCTGACAAAGTTTCTCAGCCTAACCTATTTTAGGGTAACTTCTTAAAAATCCATTTAAGGAGAGGAAAACTCCAGATTCAATTATCATTCCAAGTCTTCCCTTCCAATCTTTACTACCTTTACCCCAACAATATTCCTTTATACCAGCCAGATATATAATAATAATAATGTTGGTATTTGTTAAGCGCTTACTATGTGCAGAGCACTGTTCTAAGCGCTGGGGTAGACACAGGGGAATCAGGTTGTCCCACGTGGGGCTCACAGTCTTAATCCCCATTTTACAGATGAGGTAACTGAGGCACAGAGAAGTTAAGTGACTTGCCCACAGTCACACAGCTGACAAGTGGCAGAGCTGGGATTTGAACCCATGACCTCTGACTCCAAAGCCCGTGCTCTTTCCACTGAGCCACGCTGCTTCTCTCTCTCTCTCTCTATATATATACATATATATATATATATATATGTATATATATTCCAAATATATCAAGATGACTTTTTGTATTTGATTTGCTTATGTACCTTTTACCAATTTAGCAAAATTTAATGCAGTAGAATTTCAGAAATAATGATTAAACCACCACCCCTACAGTCATTCCTAGGCTGGGAGAACAATGGGAAATTCACTCCCAATTACGGCTATTGTAATTTCTAGAGGGAGGTGCCTTCTCTCAAAGGAATTCCCTTTTGATCTTCCAAACTGATAGCTCTGGCCCTGAAGGCAAATTGGTTAAGTTCCTACCCCCATGCCTTAACTGCAAATTTCTTACAAGTAACTGGGTAATTTCATGGATAGCTGAGAGAAGAGAGAAGAATTAAAAACCCCAGGCCAGTAAGATGACTCTCAATCTGCGGGGCTACCCAAATTCAGCCAGGAATTTTTCCGCAATAAAGACCATACACATTTTCACAACGCTGGCCAATTCATTCAAACATAACTCATCCTAAACACACTTACACAGCGGCACGGGGGTAAAGCCAATTCCCTCGTACCAGAGAAGATGTCAGTTTCCGCCCACTTAGTGCAAATGCCTAAATCTTTCTTCGTTCCTGCTCACCCACAGCCATTTAAATCTATCTATAAGCATCATCTCACATCTCAGTTATTTGGCTTTCCCAGAACGTCCTCCATTCGGTGCACACAAAACACGAGGGGGACACTTTCATGCCATCATTTCAACTCTCAAAGCAGAAGACTGCACGTTCCCATGCTTAATCAAAGAGGAGGGTGCACCTGATCCCACATTCACACAATGTTTTCGGTACTTTAAAACAGAATGGAGATGTTTTCTGGTTGCCTTCAAAGCTCTCCATCACCTTGCCCCCTCCCACCTCACCTCCCTTCTCTCCTTCTCCAGCACACTCCACTGCTCTGCCCCTAAACTCCTCACTTGGCCTCACTCTCGCCTGTCCCGCCATCGATCCCTGGCCCACGTCCTACCTCTGGCCTGGAATGCCCTCCCTCCTCACATCCGCCAAACTAACTCTCTTCCCCTCTTCAAATCCCTACTGAGGGCTCACCTCCTCCAGGAGGCCTTCCCAGACTGAGCCCTCCCTTTCCCTCTGCTCATCTTCCCCTCCCCATCGCCCCTACTCTCTCCCTCTGCTCTGCCCCCTTCCCCTTCCCACAACACTTGTCTATATACATACTTATTACTCTATTTTATTAATGATGTGGATATATCTATGATTCTGTTTATCTATTTCGATGGTATTGATGCCTGTCTACTTGTTTTGTCTTGTTGTCTGTCTCCCCCTTCTAGACTGTGAGCCCGTTGTTGGGTAGGGATTGTCTCTCTTGCCGAATTGTACTTTCCAAGTGCATAGTACAGTGCTCCTTGATTCTATTTATCTTGATGATGTCGTCTTGTTTTGTTCTGTTTTGCTTTGCTGTCTCCCCCGTTTAGACTGTGAGCCCGTCATTGGGAAGGGATTGTCTCTGTTGCTGAATTATACATTCCAAGCGCTTAGTAGGGTACTCTGCCCATAGTAGGCGCTCGATAAATACCATTGAATGAATGAATGCTCTGCACACAGTAAGCGCTCAATAAATACGAGTGAATGAAGATATGTACCTAAGTGCTGTGGGGTTGGGGCAAATGTCAAACGTCCGAAGGTCAGAGACCCAAGTGCATAGGTGAGGCACAAGGGAGACTGAGCTGGGGAAAAGAGAACTTAATCGGGGAAGACCTCTTGGAGAATGTAAGGCTTTGAAGGTGGAGAGAGAGGTGGCCTGGCATATGTGAATGGGGAGGGAGTTCCAGGCTAGGGCGAGGGCGTGGGAAAGGGGTTGGCGGCAAGACACACGAGATCGGGGCACAGTGAATAAACTGGCAGGAGAGGAGCGGAGTGTGCAGGCTGGGCTGTAGTAAGAGATCAGTGAGGTGAGCTGATTGCTTTAAAGCTATTGGGAAGGAGTTTCTGTTTGATGCAGAGGTAGATGGGCAACCATTAGAGGTTCTTGAGGAGTGGGGAGACGTGGGCTGAACGTTTTTGGTGAAAGTGATCCGTGCAGCAGAGTGAATTATAGACTGGAGTGGGGAGAGCCGGGAGGTCAGCGAGAAGGCAGATGCAGTAGTCGAGGCGGGATAGGATAAGTGCTAGGATCAGCATGGTAGCAGTTTGGATGGAGTGGAAAGGGCGGATTTGGTTTCTATCTTTTCACCCCCTCTTGGATGCGGCTTCCTCTCTAGAAGTCAGGAGCATGGAGCAGGGGGAACGTAATTTTAAGATGTTACTGGGAATTTGGGGCCTGAAGAATGTCTACCCGCCAACAAACCTTCTCTCTCCCTGCCTTCCCCAGTGGGTTCCTGGGATTCTTTCTGAGCCTGAGCACTGTGAAGCTGAAAAGCCAGATGGCTCCCGGACTGTGCACTGGGTGGATGGTCTTTGCCAAGGTAAGAAGGAGGAGGAGGAAGAAGACATGGAAGTAGGGGTGGATGTTGGGGAGATTCCTGGACCTGTGGTCTAAGTGTTCCCCCATGCATAAGCGGTTTGCAGCAGGCAGGGCCATATCTGGAACTTCTAGTAACTACTGGGAAATGTGATATATTAGTGATGGATTTATACTGTCCTCTCGATAGCGCTTACTTCAGTGCTCTGCACACAGTAGGAGCTCAATAAATACAATCGATCGATAGATAAGAATAAAATGGTGAAATGAGCCCGTGTTGGGCAAGGATTGCCTCTATCTGTTGCCAAATTGTACATTCCAAGCTCTTAGTACAGTGCTCTGGACACAGTAAGGGCTCAATAAATACGACTGAATGATGTAGAACGGGTCTTGTTGTTGTAAGACGTATATCGGATTCTGTGGCTATCTATTGTAGATGTTCGATCCCACAGTAAAACAATAAAATCATGCCAGTTCTAGGAACACAATAAAGCAATTTGTCGTACAGATTTTATAATTAACGTCTCACCACAATGGAGACAGGCTGCAGTAGTGGCCTGCCCTCTCCACTCTGGTGCAGAGAAAGGAAATGGATTGTTCATAATCTTTCTGGAGAACTCTCTGTTGCATTGCTTTGGATCTTACTGCCAAAATAGGAAAGTCACAGCCTTACTCTTACACCTTAAAATTTACTTAGATTTTTTAATTTTAATCTGAGGCAACCACTGTTCTCTATTGTCCTCTCCCAAGCACTTAGGGAAGGGCTCTACACACAGAAGTTCTTCAAAAAATAGAATTGATTGATACATTCAGGGACGGTGGTTTTGGTTATAAAGAATGGGTATTTTGGGGTGTTTTTTTTTTTTTAACAACCTATCTCTAATTTTTCCCTCCAAGTATCTCTGCTTGTTCACTACACAAAGCAAAACTTTATCACAACTTCCAAATTCCCTGGCTTCACCCAGAGACCTCATATTGAGGCAGTAAGAGGGTAGCAAATTAGGTAAACCATGTTTGTCTTTCAGTTTGCACACTTTGGTTTAGGGTTTACTTCTGTTTGGGCTGGTTGGCCCTGAGAGGAGGCTTCCGGGAAGGAGTGGTCTGTCCCCTCATGAGCCTCCTGGCTCACAAGAGAATTGAGTGATGGGTGGCCATCATGTTCATATCACCTCTTTGGCTCATTCTCCCAAGAGACTCGGAGCGGGGGACTTTTGGGGTGGGCCACGAAGCCCCCTGGGGAGTTTGACTCAGATGGAAGTAGCAGGAGGGCAGCAGTCAGGACCCATGAGGGGCCCACAGTCCTGTCCCGTCTGTGCCCTTAAAGTCCACTCTATACTGTGCTGTCAGTTTCCTTACTTTCAGAGTTGGGCATTATTTGCACTTCCGCCTTTTCTCCTCGAAAAGCTTGGCCTAGTGAAAAGATCACGGGCTAGGGAATCAGAAGGACCAGGATTCTAATCCCGGCTCTACCGTGTGTCTGCTGTGTGACCTTGGGCAAGTCACTTCACTTCTCTGAGCCTCAGTTACCTCATCTGTAAAGTGGGGATTAAGACTGTGTCCAACCTAATTACCTTACATCTACCCCAGCGATTAGAACAGCACGTGGCACATAGTAAGCGCTTAACAAATACCCTAAAAATATAAAAGATTTTAAACTAGATCCGGGAACAACCACCTACCCCTGATCTAATACTCGTTCCTATTAATTAACCAATGGCATTTACTGAGCGGTCCTCTGTGTGCGCAGCACTGTGCTAGTGCTCGGGAGAGTATAATCAACCAATCAGTGGTATTTATTGAGCATTTCTGTGTGTACTAAGCGCTTGGGAGAGTAAAATACAACAATTAGCAGACACGTTTTCTGTCCACGATGAGCATAGAGAGGAAAGGGTGGAGGGGGTCTTAGGGAAGGCCTCTTGGAGAAGTGCTTTGAAGGTGTGTTTGAAGGTGGGGAGAGGAATTGTCTGTCGGATTTGAGGAGGGAGGGCATTCCAGGCCAGAGGCAGGATGTGGGCGAGGGGTCGGCGGCGAGATAGACTAGATGGAGGCACAGTGAGAAGGTTAGCACCAGAGGAGCGAAATGTGTGGACTGGCTTGTAACAGGAGAGTAGCGAGATGAGATAGGAGGGGCAAGATGATTGAGTGTAATGCTGCTCTTGCTATTACAGTGCTCTGCACACAGTAGGCAGCCAATAAATATAACTGATGGATTGATTGATTGAGCAACCCTGGGGTCCCGAAAGTCTGGTCTGCCCCTCTGGTGGCCCGGGCAGAGCCACACCATTGGTCCGAGGGACCCCGACCACACCAGAGGTTCTCTCACCTGTTCTCAGCCGAGCGTTCAGTGGAAAGTGGCAGTCTCCCGGGGCCCTCGGCCTCTGATTTCAGCCCAGTTAGCCGCAGCAGCCGAGTGGCATCGGAGGCGGAGCTGAGAAGCAAGAACCGCTTCGCGAGGCCTGAACCTTCACCCCGTTGCTGGCTTGCAAACGGCCGGGTGACGTTTGTTGAGTGGGTCCTCTCTCCTGACCACTTGCCAGGTCGCAACGCATCAGTCGGGAAGTCGCGGCCGACGACGCCAGCGATGGCGACGCCGGGGCTATAAGTCGCCCGCTGGGATTGGGGTAGGGGTTCTGCGGGCCAAAGGTTAGATGTCAGAGCAGGCAGCCACATCCCTGGCCAGGCCCAAGTGACATCAGTTCCCCGCACCACCGGCTCCAGTCAGAACAACTGAGGGACCGGGGGTGTCTGTAACAGCCATCTCAGTGTCAGTGCCAGCCGGCCAGTGGACCCAGGAGTCCTGGGGCCCAGAGGGGAGGGAGAGAGGGAGGAGGGGCGGCCAGATGTTGGGAGGATTGGGAGGATTGGCATCTTCCTGAGTGAACTCACGAGCAAAGTTGGGACAGGATTAGTCCCCTCCCCAATCCTCCCCCCAGAGGCCTGGTGTGATTGTTTCTGCAGGTGATCACGGCCGGGTTATCATTATTGTGTTTTGACATGGTCCTGAACCCTCCCATGGTGTGTTGGTAAGTAAGAACTCGGCCCACAGAGAGGGGGTGGGCCAAAATAGATCCCGGGAACCCGTGGAGAGAACCATTTGGATCTGCAGCTCTATGCAGGGATTCTTTTTCCGTTCCTTTGTCTTATCGTGGTCTTGCCATTTCTGTCTGCTGTCTCTGATTCCACTCTCCTCCCTTTCCCCCACTTCACCCTTCTCCTTCCTCTCTGTCCTTCTTCTTCCCCCTCCTTCCTCCCCCTCTTTCTCTTCCTCTCCCTCCCCCTCCTCCCTCTCCTTTCCTCAAGCTCCCCCTCAGCGTCCTCCTCCCCCTCCTCCTTCTCACCCTCCACCCTCCCCCTCCCTGCTCTGACCCCCAATTTCTCCAGGAGAAAAGCACTGTCCATCTGAGATGGGGATGGTGGTCGTTGAACCCCAGCAACCCTGCCGGGCCTGAGGCCCCGTGGGCATTCGTGTCCCCCAGTGCTATGCCACCCCAAGAGGTGAGGGGTCCTGGACCACTGGATGCGGGGTGGGTGGGGGGAGCGGGGAACTGATGGACTCAAGCGATTTGGAGCAAACATCCAAGGGGGCTCTGCAGGCCCACAGAAGACGCTCCATCCCCTGGGAACCCATGTTTGTGTATGTATGTATATACACACCCAGACACAGGTGTTGGGGCTGGGCCTCGTGGGTCTCTTAGAGAATGCTGTGTTACATGGCCGTGAGCTAGCTCTTCTTTGCAGTTCTGTTGCCAGAGTTTCCATTTTGGGAGAAAAATAAGGTCTGGGTTGAAGGACGATTTTATTTCTGGATCTTCCTCAATATCATCCTTCTTGAGTCGAATGAAAACCGGTTTGTTCCCAGTTCTGAGGACCCCCCATGCCTCCACCGTCTTTCCAGGCAGAGATGCCCAGGCCTCGCCTGTGGTAGAAGGCAGCGAGCCCTTCCTCTGCCTGGCTCTGGCCCATTTTGGCTCATCTCTGACTGACTGTAGGTCTCTCCCTCACATTCGCCTCACCTCCACATAACCCTCAGGTCTCCTTGCTCCCCATACCTATCTTTCCCAAGGCCAGGATTTACCCCTCTGGCTCCCTTTTCACCTCCTCGGTCTGCCTCTCTCAGGAGTCTGTGCCTGGGGAACAAAACACAAAACTCGGGTGTGTTTGCAGCAGGCGAGTAATTTGGGAAGCAGTAGACAGAGGGGTGTGGGAGGGTGGGAGAATGCTCTCCTAAATCCTCACGCTTTTTTCCCTTGGTATTTAAGTCCTTTATTATTGCCAGGCACCGTACTGAGTGCCGGGGTAGATACATACAAGCTAATCAGGTCGGACACAGTCCGTGTCCCACATGGGGCTCACGGTCTTTATTCCTCTTGTACGGATGAGGTAACTGAGGCACAGAGAAGTGACATGACTTGCCCAAGGTCACCCAGCAGCCAAGTGGCAGAGCCAGGATTAGAACCCAGGTTCTTCCGACTCCCAAGCCCGTGCTCTGTCCACTAGGCCGCGCTACTTCAACTTGTATTGAGCAGCCCGACTTGAGGCTGGACAGTGGCGTCTGCGGGCTGGGCTGAGGCCTCCACAGCTTAATGCCAAGTCTGGGAAACAGTCAGTGCCGGCCAGAGGACGTGGTTATAAACCTTGGGCAGGGGCCCATAATTAGCCTGAAGAGTGAACCCTAACCCGTCTGCCTCAGCCTTGTCCTGAGCCCGTCTGTACCCCGGGTCAGGTATTCCCCTTGCCGCAGAGGGACTCCCCTGTTTCTCCAAGCCCCTCTTCCTTTCTTTCAATGCTAGGACTTTAGAAGAGGAAGGTCAGTCATAAGAAGCCACCAGACCCAGGCTCTACCCTAGCTAACTTCCTACCAATTTGCCAGTTTGGGATACTTTTCTGTCTCTTTGGTGACGGATGTGAGTTGAGTTTCTGTTAAGCTCTTACTATTTGTTTGCCAGGCACTGTACGAAGCGCTGGGGTAGGCATAAGCTAATCAGGTTGGACCTGGTCCCTGTCCCACATAGTAATAGTAATCATGGTATTTGTTAAGCGCTTACTATGTGCCGAGCACTGTTCTAAGCGCTGGGGGAGATACAAGGTAATCAGGTTGTCCCACACACGGCTCAAAGTCTCAATTCCCATTTTACAGATGAGGTAACTGAGGCACAGAGAAGTTAAGTGACTTGCCCGAAGGCACACAGCTGACCAGTGGCGGAGCTGGGATTAGAACCCATGACCTCTGACTTCCAAGCCAGTGCTCCTTCCACTGAGCCACGCTGCTTTCCTGGGACTCACAGTCTTAATACACATTTTACAGACAAGATAAAATACAGAGAAGTTAAGTGACTTGCCTAAGGTCACGTAGCGGACCCGTGGCGGGATTGGGATTAGAACCCAGGTCCTCTGACTCCTAGGGCCGTGTTCTTTCTAATGTGTACCCTCCCCAGTGCTGAGGCCCAGAGAACTAAAGTGACTTCGTGCATGCTGGCTCTGGCTCCCGGCCGTGCCACGGGCTCGGGGTTTCCAGAAAGAATGTCAGTGAAGATGGGCCAGGCTGGTGGGGCACCACAGATTAAACCACCGTAATGCTGCTCAGATCCAAACTGTCTGCTGTGTGACCTTGGGCAAGTCGCTTCACTTCTCTGTGCCTCGGCTACCTCATCTATAAAATGGGGATGAAGACTGTGAGTCCCATGTGGGACAGAGACTGTGTCCAACTTGATTAACTTGTAGCTACTCCAGCGCTTAGAAGGGTGTATGGTACATGGTAGTAAGTGCTTAACTTATTATGGTCAATTATTACCTCACCTGTAAAATGGGAATTAAGACTGTGGGACAACCTAATTACCTTGTATCTACCCCAGTGCTTAAAATAGTGCTTGGCACATAGTAAGCATTTAAATACCAGTATTATTATTATTATTATTATTTTTATTATCTGCTTCTTTTTGCAAATCTCCTTGAGACGCTCCCTTTCCAGTTGCCACCCCGCAGAGAAGCTCACTTCTGTTTCTCCCTCTGTCAGGGCTGTGTTAATCCCATCCTATCTTCCTCCGTCTCCACCAGAGGGGGGATTGGGGCTAATAATTTTTTGGGGGGGAGGGGGCATGTGACTGGTGATGTCATTTGCATCATGCTGTGTAAGGCAATATTGGAGTTGTAGTCCTGGTTTAGCCGATTAGCATCCAGTGAGGAGTCTCCCCCATCTACACTTTTCTGGCCAGTGAGCACTAATCATGGGGGGCGGGGGGGAGAGAGAATCGGTGGGGGGTGGAGGGGGGAGAGAGAGAGAGAGAAAGAGATTTCATCCTGTGTCTGCATGCCCCCTCTCCCCCATTAATAATTGTTTATCCCCTGTCAATTAGCACTTGCCAGCTAGGGAAGCAGAAAGGCGCAGTGGAAAGAGCACGATTTTAGGAGAAGAGGACCTGGCTTCTAATCCCAGTTCTGCCATTTGTCTGTCATGTGACCTTGGGCAAATCACTTAACCTCTCTGTGCCTCAGTTTCCTTAACTGCCATATGGGGAGTCCTTACTTAGACCGTGAAGTCCACGTGGAACAGGGACTGTGTCTGACCAGATTATTTTGCATCTTCCCCAGCGCTTAGAAAAGTGCTTGACACGCAGTGATCACATAACAAATACCATTCAAATAAACTATTTGATGGGGCTATTACCTAATGCGAATAGAGGGGAAGATTAGCTAATGTCAGGAAAGAACTGGACTTTGGGGAGTGCTGATGATTGGTCTCTGGCAATGATTAAACAGAGCAGGGGGTAATGGGGTCCAGGGCTGAGTTGGGGGCTTCCCGGGGCAGACCCCACTTGGTGAAAGGGAAGAAGGTGGGATGGGCTGACTGGGCTGAGATCTGTGTATGAGCCATCCTGGGATTTCCTCAGAGAGAGAGAGAGACCCTCAGGCAAGATGAGAGAGAAAGGGACCTTAAAGAGATGAACTTACTGACTGTAAGCTCCCTGTGGGCAGGGAATGTGCCTGTTTGTTGTATTGTACTCTCCCAAGCGCTTAGTACAGTGCTCTGCACACAGTAAGCGCTCAATAAATACGATTGAATGAATGAATGCAGTCCAGGACAGAAATAGGGTGTGGGTCTGGACTCATAAAGCCAGTCATGTTGTGCTTGATTTTCTCTGCAGTGCTGCGGTGGCATGGATGCCACCTGCTGAACCTAATTTTGAGTTCTTTTTTCTTTCTTTAAAAATGGTATTTATTAAAGCACTTACTCAGTGCCGAGCCCTGGACTCAGCCCTGGGGTAGATGAAAGATCATCAGGTCCTACAGGGGGCTCGCGGACTAACTAGGACGGAGAACCAGATATTGAATCCCCATATTGCAGATGAGGTAACTGAGGCATAGAAAAGTGAAGTGACTTGCCCAAGGTCACACAGCAGACAAGTGGCAGAGCTGGGATTAGAATCTAGGTTTTTGGTGCCCTTGTAAAAGCGCCGGTTCATCTGCTGCTGTCGTAGGCTCCATCTCTCTGCCTGCTTGATTTGGGACTGGCTGATTTGGTTGTAGCGGACAGAGCACGGGCCTGGGACTCAGAAGGTCATGGGTTTAATCCCAGCTCCGCCACTTGTCTGCTGGGTGACTTTGGGCAAGTCTGTTCACTTCTCTATGCCTCAGTTACCTCATCTGTAAAACGGGGATTGAGACTGTGAGCCCCACTTGGGGCAGGGACTGTGTCCAACCCGATTTGCTTGTATCCACCCCCGCGTTTAGTACAGTGCCTGGCACACAGTCAGCGCTTAACAAATACCACAATTATTATTATAATACCAGAGCAAAGGCATTGAGGATGCAAGCCTGGAGAAGGGATGTGGGTTAGACATGAGGGAGACAGCTACAGAGAGGGAAGGACTGGGAAAAGTGGGTGGGTGGGTGAGATAGACAGACACCAGTCTGTATTTCTACCTGAAGCATGTCCCCCAGCCTGGTGACCTTGACCTTTGTTCTCTTCACAGCCTCCTGCTCGGTGGACTCGGAGAAGCCTTGCTGGTCTACTCGGAGAGGTCGAGCACGTAGAGGAGAGGTGGGGTCGACCCCGGAGCCCTGAGGCAGCAGGAGGATGGATCAGCTCCTGTGAGGCATCGGAAGGAAAAAACCAAGGCAGCCATGAGAACTGAACTGGATGTCCCAACCCGGATGGGTCCGTTCAGTTCCACTTCCCCCCAGGAGGGGAAGAGGGAAAGGGGAGCTGGGTGGCAGAGAGAAACTGAGGCGTTCAGAACCCCCGGCCTGGCCCGAGAGTGACTGGCTGGAGGGCCCGGGTGCTCTCGGTGCAGACTTCAACTCCAGGGAGCCAGAGTTCCTGTGAAGGACGAAACAGTTCTGCTTCTTCACTGTTTTTCATGCTGCCTCTCTGCCACCAGGCATTTCTTGAGGTGCAGGCCTTTGGGGCCCGGTTCCTTTCAAGAAAGGAGCCCACGTCCCCCAGGCTCCCATCCCCGCCTCCTGATTTAAACCCGAGAGGGGTCCGGCTCTTCTGGCCAGAGTCCAGCGGGCTCGCCGTCCGTCTTGTTTGGCATCTGAGTTGCCGGCCGGTTAGTGTGAAGCCGGGCTGGACGAGTGACCGTCTTCACCACTTGGGCATTTACATCGGGCTTTCCTCTTGCTGTTCCTGTCAGGGTCTTTCCGTCCAGCCTGGATCACTGGGGATCGGCAGGTGGAACAGGCCTGTGAGATGCGGGGGTGGGCGGTAGGGTTTGGGGGAAGCAGATGACGCTGTGTGTGTGTGCGCGCTTTCTATACAGATGTTCCTGGAAGAAGGCATGTAATCTGATTTATTCCCCAGGGTGCCCGAAGAAGTTCAAATCATTCAATGGGGAGAGGGTTTTGAATTCTGCCGAGATTGGGTCCTGCGTGGTGCCGATGGTGAGGGGCCCGTGTGACTTTCTCAACTGGTTTGGGTTCCCTCCCCCGTCACCCCTGTTTCTCCCCGTTGCTGACCCTGGAGTATTGTCAGTATCTCAGACTGGTTCCATTTTGTTTGTGAAACACGTCTTTCGCTTCTACGTGTTGGAAGCTAATAATGGAAGAGGCCTCTCACGTCCAAAACTTTGCCTTTCCTTTTTGGCCCCAAATCCAGTCATCCTCCTTCCACTCCACATCTCTGACCTAGACTGACTCCTTTATCTTGCCCTGCCCCTTTGCCAGGGCTCGTGCTTTAACTGCTTGCCCTCCTCCCTCCTCCCTCCTCCATGCTGGCCTTCCTCCTCCCCGTCCTTCCTTTTTTTTTTTTGTTGGTATTTGTTAAGCGCTTACTATGTGCCGAGCATTGTTCTAAGCGCTGGGGTAGACACAGGGGAATCAGTTTGTCCCACGTGGGGCTCACAGTCTTCATCCCCATTTTACAGATGAGGGAACTGAGGCACCGAGAAGTTAAGTGACTTGCCCAAAGTCACACAGCTGATTAGTGGCTGAGCTGGGATTCGAACCCATGACCTCTGACTTCGAAGCCCGTGCTCTTTCCACTGAGCCACGCTGCTTCTCTTCCTCTGCTTTTCCTCCTCCTATGTTTCCTCCTTCCCTTCCTTCCCAACACGGGCCAGTCCAAGGACCCCCTTGAGAAACCCCGCTCACCTCGGGCCTAGGCTTTTTATGAGAGTTTTTTAAAATCAGTGGTCCACTGAGCACACAGCTGCAAAAATACTTCTATTGAGCCTGCATCAGGCCAGGGTGGACAATCTGGTCATCTCTAGAACTGTCCAGGGAGAAGTTTTCCACATGTCAACACTAAAACAAGTTTCAAGAAAAGAGCTCCCGCACACTGCCATCAGAAGGTGGAGGATTGAATACGGTTTTCATTTTTGCAAGAGGAAGTCCCTGTGCAAAAGAGCGCCCACGTAATATCATCCCAAGGAACTTGCTCGGGATCCAGGACTTTTTGGTGGCCCGGAACCTAAGAGGGAGATGTGGGGAGACATTTGGGAGTCTGGATTTCTTCCAGCCAAGGTGTGCGTCTCCTAGATGATGCTGAGGTGGTGAAAGCTGGCATGTGGGGCCAGTGGGTGGCTCTACTAAAGAGCTGTTGATCTAATAAAGGAGATAATGATCCAGGTACTAGTGTGTGGTCGTCCCTTTGGTAATGGTCACCTAGTGAGACAATCTAAAAATAATGATAGTATGTGTTAATGCTTAGTGTGTGCCAAGCACTGTTCTAAGCACTGGGGTAGCTACAAGGTTATCAGGTTGGACGCGGTCGTCCCAGGTGGGGCTCACAGTCTTAATTCCCATTTTACAGATGAGGTAACCGAGGACAAGAGAAGTGAAGTGATCTGGCCAGGGTCACACAGAAGACAAACGCAGAGTGGGGATTAGAACCCAGGTCCTTCCGACTCCCAGCCCCGTGCTCTATCCACGAGGCCACGCTGCTTCTCAGTCTGTTGCTTGAACGTGGCCGTGTAAGCGGCCCTGACCCAGGTCACAGAGGAAGAGGACGGTCACCTCGAGGCCCCCGGGACAGCTACCAGATCCTGTCAACACCGAACTCCGTGCCTTTCAGGTGAAGATGAGGATGAAAGGATCGTCAGGTGTGGTAGCATCAAACAGTTTTTTATTTCCTGTTGAGGTGGGGAGAGAAAACCGCTTCAAACCCCCCAGAGATCAGTCAAGTACAACTTAAGGTACAAAATGAACGATGCAGAGGAGAGGAAGAGGACACGAAAGTCACCGTGACGCCTCTCTCATGCCCGACAGCACGAGGTCTTACCAGGGCGGGGAGAGGCGGGAAACCGTCCGGTCTCTGGCTCGGCCCCAGGGTCCGGGCCGGGTGAAGGGCCTCGAGATGCCTGAGGTTCGGGCAGGTGCCAGGTGGAGATGGACGCGGCAGGTTGACCGGTCCCTTTGGGGTCCCCCCGGCCTCCAGGAGCTCAGGGAGTGGTGTGGAGTGGTGTGGGGCAGCCCGACAGCCTGCAGCTGGGGGGCGGGCCCCCTCGAGGCCTCCCACCCTAGCAGTATGGCTTCGTTAGCTTCCTCCTCCTTCCTTGAGCCGCTACCTTCTCAGACGTCAGACCAGGTTCAGCAGAGGGGGAAGCGGCTCTCGGGCTAGATCCCGGCCGGCCTCTGCTAGCCCCTTCCTCTCCTGCCCTCGCCCCCTCCGGACAGGGCCCGCCCCGCCATCCTCCTCTTTTTCTAAGCGCCCGGGCACTTCGCCGCCCCGGCTCCGCAGAATAAAATGGAGCATTGAAAATACAGAACGATTCTCCGACCAGTGAGCGATATAAATTCTCTCGGGCAAAAATCTCCCCCAAAGGCAAACACATCCCCCAGTGCGGGTGGGGAGGTGGGGCGGAGGTGACTCCAGGTGGCTTTGCTCTCTGACTGAGAGACTGAAGTCAGGTCACAAGTGCAGAAACGGAGGCTCGGGCCTCTTTCTGAAAGCCCTTTTCTCCCCGCCTCTGTCAGCCACTGTAGTGTATGTGTGTATGTTTGGGGGGATGGGGAGGGGGCAGTTCCTCCTAGGGGCGGCACCTTCTCTATCTGCCCGATCTTGGGAGAGTGGGACGCAGGCCTCTGGGGCCTTTCCCAGTTCACCCCACCCGCAGGCCGGGCGGAGAGGCGGCTAAAAGTTTGGGTAGGGCTGCACTCGACTCAGGGTGAGTGGAGCAAGCAGCAAGTACACTGCTTGCTCCGCTCCTGAGTCTCAGAGGGTAGGAGGGCGGGGGGGTGGAGAGAGGAGGACCCGGACAGGACTCAGTAAAACCGGGCAGTAAGAGCCAGCCCTGTCCTATTCCAACCTTCCACTGGAAACCACTCTGACCCACCCTCAGGCTCTGAACATCTGCAAGTGGACTCCCGAGCGGGGAAGGGGGACGGTCAGCCAGACAGCCGCACCCCCCAGCCCCACCTCCCCTGACTAAACTGGGCAAGCCTGACTGTCTCGGTGTCTGGATTTTCAAAATTAGGCGAGGACGTGTCCGGTTTAGCAAGGAGGGAGCCTTTGGACCTACGTCCATCCCGAATCTCACGCATCAGGTAGGCCTTAAACTCCTTCGAATGTCCTTCCCTGGCCCCACTGGTTCCTGCAGCCCTTGCCGCTGACAGGGTCGGGGGGTCTGGTTCCAATTCTTCTGACCTCTTGGGTTCAAGTGGAATGGATCAGTTCCCTGGAGGGTCCAAGCCCGACCCGAGACGGCATCCGGACCCTGGGTCGCTGCTTTCCCAGACTCAACTTCGACCTTCCGGTGCTGTTCGTCTCTGCCCCGGGACCCCAGGTAGACGTCTCACTCCTATTGGTGTTTCTGTAAAACAACTGTTTGACTGACATATTGCCCACTTAAATGAGTTCCTTTCGCACTCTAACATAGAGCACGGGATCAAGACGCTGCGGAGGCCAACCGCAACGGGCTCCCCGCCAGTGGGGAAAGTGCTGAGTGGAAACTTTGCTAGAGGTGGACCATCAAATGAGGAAAAGATGTGTCCAATCCCACCTCGTCAGCCCGACCACCGGCAGTAAGGGCAAACGCCCGGCCCGGGGACGATCCTGAGCTTATGGGTGCGGGACCGGGAGGTGGGTCATTTCCCGGGGATTGCCACAGGCTCGTTCTCCAGGAACCCTGGGAGTGCTGCTCCCCGGGGGGGGGGTCCGTTGGCTAGGGAGAGTCCCAGAAAGATCCTCCCGTTCCCGGTAGGGAGCTGGAGCGGGGGCTCCCCGCTCTGGGCCGTCCCTCCCCAACCATCACCTTCCTCGGCCCGCACCGGCTCCATCCCCGGGGGAACCAGGATCCCCAAGAGCGAGAGCCTGTCATTTGGTCCCCCGACGATGGCGCTCCTCAGCTTGACCCCTACTTCAGAAAGGCCCTCTCTCCGAGCCGGGAGAGGAAGCTGGGATCGGTCCAGGCTCTTAGGGTGCCAAGGAGGGCTGGGTCGGTCGCTCCGGATCAGACTCGGTCTCCCCGCTTGGAATGGCTAACCGCCCGGCAGTTCCTGCAGCTGACTCTTCTGTAGAAAGTTCCTGGCCGCCCCGCCAGGCCGGCTGCCAAGGGCAACGCTCACGTGGAAACGGGAAGCGAGTCTGTCTCCGCGTTTTCAGGAGCAGCCGTGGGTCCCCCCGCGCCCCCCCGGCCCCGGCCCGGGAAGGGCAGCCGGGGCTACGAGTGGTGGATCAGACGTCTGTAGTGCGGGAGCACCTCGTACTCGGGCAGGTGAAGCGCAAACTCCAAGGCCACTAGGACAGGGAACTCGAAGGCGATCAGCTCCCGCCGGTTCAGCCGGAACTTCTCTTCCAGTTTCTGCAGCGGGATCAGAGAGACGGGGACTTGGCCCTCGGCCCACCCCGGGAAACCCGGGCCGCGGCGGCTCTGACCCGGGTGGCTGTCTGTCCCGGGCCCCGGCCCGGGGGTGCCCTCGGCTTGGGGTGCGGCAGCTCCAGCCTGGCTTGCCCCGACTGGATAGTCTGCACTGGTCCTGGGCTCCGAGCCTCCTGTCCGACCCCAGAGAAGCCCCTCGGTGTTGCTCGTTCTACCCCGGGCCTTGCCCAGTGGTCCGGCCCGGGGCCCCTCCCCGGCACCGGGTGTATCGCCATGGTTACAGCTCTCTATCCCTGCTCTCCCTCCCCGGGCCCCAGCAGTCTCCCCCCGGGCGGGCCCAGGCCGGACCCTCGGTCGGGACTGCAACTGCCCCTTCCAGAAGGCTCCGGGCCTCGTCTGCCTGGCCAAGGGCACGCGACCATATTGCAGACTCCACCCCTATCTGCCCCTCCGGCTGCTGCGACACCACCTGGGGGGCCGGGCCAAGCCCTGCCAGCCCTCCCCCGGGCCGTGCCCCCACCCTGGACCCGGGAGGAGAGAGTGGGGAGACAGGGTCCCGCCGGGGCAGTCACTCACGTCGATCAGATGTTTGACTTCGTGTTTCTTGAGGTCGCTCCCGATCTTGGCCGCCAGCAGCACGCAGGCTCCCGCACACAACTTGCGGTTCTGCTTGTTCAGCTTCCCTTTGAGGGCCAGTTTCTCAAAGTAGACGAAGGCCATGGCGACGGTGGGCTCCTCGAAGCCACACTCCTCCTGGGCCAGTTTCCGCATCTCCCGCTTCAGGCTGGAAGCGGGCGGGAGAGAGGAGGGAGCGACGCCCCGGTCAGTGAGGGGAGGTGGAGGACGCCCGGCGGAAGGCCCTGCCCCGCCCTGGCCAGGGACTCAGGAGGGCGGGGGGAGGGGTAGGCCGGGCAACTGGGCTCAAGACGCTTTGCCCACTTGATGCTCCTAAAGCTTCTGCCCTCCAGGGTCACCTGCCCTGGCCAGCTCCTGGCTCTCTGATTGGCCCCAGGAAAGAGTCTGAATCCCCCTCAATCGTATTTATTGAGCGCTTACTGCGTGCAAAGCACCGCCCTAACCATTTGAACACGGTACTCTTGGTCCGGGAGCCAACCCTCCCGGACCAAGAGGGGCAAAGGGCCTGATGAGGGATGGATGGAGGGAGGGAGGAGGCTCCCATGGAACGCCAACCCCCCGCCCAACCCTCCCCAGTCTGTTGCCCACACGCAGGGGTGGGCCGGGGCGCCCGGATGGCACTTTCCCCAAATATTGCCGTGAACTTTGTGTCCACCTCCCTCCGGGGGGGGGGGGATTCCCACCCAGGCCCTCGTGCAGAGGCCTCCCCCCTTGCAGGTGCGGGGTCGGGGCCTCAGGCCACCAGGCCAGTGGGACTCAACAGTGCTCGGCAGAACGGTTCCTCTGGACTTAACTCGGGAATGTGAAGGGCTCGGCCCTGGTGTGAGACACAGCCCCTAGACCGCCTTCGGTGGCCACAGATGGGCATTGATTACACGGACTCCTCACGTGCCCTTCACAAAGCACTGCCCTCTGACTCACCTGCCCCAACCACTGCCCCCGTGGGGACGGAACAAGCGGGAACGAGAGCGGGCAAGGAGGCGAGCCCCAGCCCTGGCATCCCTTGGGCACGCAGGCTCTCGGCCTCCGAGTCTTGAAGACCGAGGCCCGAGGCTCACCCACCCCCAGCTG
Organism: Ornithorhynchus anatinus; assembly: GCF_004115215.2. Lineage (NCBI taxonomy): Eukaryota > Metazoa > Chordata > Mammalia > Monotremata > Ornithorhynchidae > Ornithorhynchus > Ornithorhynchus anatinus. The sequence goes on from NC_041734.1 coordinate 20,991,244, forward strand.
GTTACAAGGGGAGAGACCACATCCCTCCAGTACGGGATCAAGACAGTGGGAACTCGGGTGGAGGCGATGGGGTGCGGGTCACCGGGGGGAAGTGGGGGGGCATATCGCTGCCTCCGAGTACCCCGAGAGGCTCGGGGCTGGTGGTACCCGCCTTCCCATGAGCATTTGAAGCTGGTCTCGGATGGCTTGGGGAGCCAGTCGCCCTGGTCCCCTCACGACTAGAATTCCCAGTTAGAATGTAACCTCTCGTGGGCAGGGACTGTATCTCCTAGGTCTACTGGACCCCCTGCTCCCCACGACCACCACCTTCGAACGGATCGTTTTTCTACAGAGACGTTCGGGACACATCACGCCACTCCTCAAAAAACGCCAGGGGTTGCCCATCCACCTCTGCATCAAACTGAAACTCCTCACCATTGGCTTTAAAAGCAGTCAATCACCTTCACGTCTCCTCCAGGAGGCCTTCCCTGACTAAGCCTCCCCTTTCCTCATCTCCCACTCCCTTCTGCATCGCCTTGACTGGCTTCTTTTGTTCTTCCCCTATTCCCAGACCCAAAGCACTTATATACATATCTGTCATTTACTTATATTAATGTCTATTTCCTCCCATCTAGCCTGTAAGCTTGTTGTGGGCAGGGAATGTGTCTGTTTATTATTATATTGCACTCTCCCACGCACTCAGTACAGTGCTCTGAATACAGTAAGCGCTAAATAAATATAACAATAAATGAATTGAAGTTTAGTACGGTGCTCTACCCTCAGTAGATGCTCAGCAGATAGTACTGAGTGGCTGATGGACTTATTGGCAGAGGGTTAGAAAGGGCATTCCGATCCAAACTGGCATAAACCATTAGCTGCTTGTGGACAGGGAATGTGTCTGCTTATTGTTATACTGCACTCTCCCCAGTGCTTAGTATAGTGCCCTGCACAGATGCAAGAAATGTGTCTGTTATATTGTGATAGTGTACTCTCCCAAGTAGTACAGTGCTCTGCACACAGTGAGCGCTCAGTACATACTGACTGACTACTAGGCACTGGGAGAGAATATTCCAGGTGGGAAATAAGACGTGTCCCCACGGCTCAGACAAGCTGAGGGGTGACAACTTCTCCTCTCCACTGGGGCGTTCATTACGCAGCCATGGGAAGAGGGCTTCCTGGGTACCCCTTCTTCCCCGGCTCCCCTTCCCATTCAAGCGCGGTGGCCTCGATGACTGTTTGGATGCCTAGTGATTCAGGCAGGGGTCGCCTCTGCCTACTCTGTTGTATTGTTCTCTGCCAAGCGCTCACTAAAGGGCTCTGCGCTTCACATGCACTCCATACATCAACACTCAACATCAAAGCTCGCTACAGTGCTCTGCACACAGTAAGCGCTCAATGAATCCCATCGATTGAGTGACTGATGGGTACCACTGGCAAAGAAGTTCTAATCAAACTCAAACGCTATTCCATCCGGTCCCCGTGGCTTTCTGTCCCACAGAAGCCCGACGAAGTTTGGGCTCCTTTCCCTTTTCGGCTCTACTCTCCCAAGCGCTCGGTACAGCACCCTACACCCAGGGGGTGCACACTAAGCGGCGTGGCTCAGTGTGAAAGAGCCCGGGCTTGGGAGTCAGAGGTCATGGGTTCGAATCCCGGCTCTGCCACTTGTCAGCTGTGGGACCGGGGGCAAGTCACTTCACTTCTCTGGGCCTCAGTTACCTCGTCTGTAAAATGGGGATTAACCGTGAGCCTCGGGTGGGACAACCTGATTCCTCTGTATCTACCCCAGCGCTTAGAACAGTACTCTGCACATAGTAAGCGCTTAACAAACACCAACGTTATTATTAAGTAGCACTGGTTGACTTTCTCCAGTCACAGGCCTCCAGAGAGTCTCGCTCCCCGAGCTCGGCTCCGGCTAACCCATTCCAAGCCTCCCGGCGGCCCGGTTTCTCTCAGGCGGCAAGTTCAACTCACGCTGCAGGGCCGCGGGCCGGCCCCCTTCCCCGCTGACCGCTCGGCGGCCGGTTCTACCTGACCTCTGCCCCGCTGCTCTGGGGAAACCATCCATCGTCTCGCAAACCCCAGCAAGCCCACGACAGCTGGAAGCATTTCACACAGGTGACCCAAGGCCAGTCAACTTTGTTCCTCTCACCCCCAGGACCGGGAACACCGGGTGGGACAGGAGCCGGGTCTGATCCTGCTCATATGGAATCTACCACAGTGCTTGGCACATAGGAAACCCTTAATGAGCCCCCACCGTCATCTTTATGAGTGGTAGTGTTAGGATTGACAATAATCTGTAACTTACCTCCTGATTTTGCTCAGGGTTAGCTTGATGTGAGGAAACTTCTCCTTGAAGGTCTCGTTCATGTCTTTCTTGAGGTCGGAAGGCTTCACGTAGTCAATCACCGTGGTCTGCAACAGATGAGACCACGCGGTCACTCCGGAATAATAATAATGATCATTATAATAACTGTGGTATTTGTTAAGACATTACTACGTGCCAGGCACTGTACTAAGCGCTGGGGTAGGTACAAGAGCATAGTGGAAAGACCACGGGCCTGGGAGTCAGAAGGTCATAGGTTCTAATCCCAGCTCCACCACTTGTCTGCTGTGCCTCGGGCAAGTCACTTCACTCCTCTGGGCCTCGGTTACCTCATCTTTAAAATGGGGATGGAGACTGTGAGGCCGACGTGGGACGGGGACTGTGTCCAACCCGATTTGCTTCAACCCACCCCAGATCTTAGTACAGTGCCTGGCACGTAGTAAGCGCTTTACGAACACCACAGTTATTAACATTATTGTCCTGACAAGCTAATCAGGGTGGACAAAGTCCCCGTCCCACACGGGGCTCACACTCTTCATCCCCGTTTTACAGATCAGGTGACCGTGGCATAGAGAAGTGAAGTGACTTACCCAAGGTCACACAGCGGACAGGTGGCAGAGCCGGGATTAGACACCAGGACTTACCTTACCTCCCTGCCACCAAACTGACCAAGAGAGAGCCAGTGTACGCACGCTGCGGTCAGGGGGGCGCCGTGTGCGTGCACGTGGTGGCCGGGGCGTGCTGCTGTGCGTACACGTTGTGGCTGGGGGTTACGGGTGTGTACGTGTACATGCACGCTGCAGATGGGGCAGCTGGTGTGCGGGTGTGTGTGCATGCTGTGGCTGGGGAGTGCCGGTGTGCAGGTGTGTGTACACGCTGTGCAGCCGGGGGGGGGTGCTTCTGGCTCCACGCTCTCCCCCAAAGACCAGTGGCTAGACTCCCTGTGCCCCCCGGGGACGCCGGGACAAAGCAGCCAACACCAACCTGCAGGGCCGCGGAGCTCGGCATCCACGGGGTCCCGGGGTGAGGAGGGAGGGTCAGCCTCAGACGCGGCCATCAGGGAGAAGCGCCGCCCGGAAACGGCTCCGCCAGTCGGAGCCTGGCAGGGCCGGTAGTCTCGGAGGGGGAGGGGGTGACCCCGGGGCCAGAGTGCTGGGGAGCATCTTAGGGCCGTGGGCCGCAGTGGGAGCGGTCTGAGAGGCAGAGTGGCCCCGTGGAAAGAGCACAAGACTGGGAGGCAGGAGGCCTGGGTTCTAAGCCCGGCTCTCCCTCGCCTGGGGTGACCTTAACCTCTCTGTTCTTCGGATTCCTCCTCTGTAAAATGGAGATAAAATACCTGTTCTCCCTCTCTCTCCTCACAGAGTAAATCCTCATCCAGTGCCACAACTATTATCGTCGGGATCATCCGACCCTCGGGCAGCTCTGAAACCCCAAGGAGACCTTCAGACCTGCCCCCGCTCAGCCCAGCCCACGTGACCCCGCAGCAACTCTGGGGGCGCCTGGCTCTTGGGGACACCGACACCCCTCGAACGCCAGCCTGGGCCTCGCTTGGTCACCGGGCAGCATCCGGCGGGGAGTAGACGGATCGGCAGCCGCCACACCCCCACGCCCCAGGCTGGACCGGAGATGGCTCACCCGGACCCCAAGCGGAGGAGGTTTCCCCACTTCCGGACTTTTCTGGGGGTCAGGAGGATGGCGGGAAGGCCACGGACCGGCTGGCCATCTGGCATAGATCCCCGTGGAGGCGAGGGGTCAGGGTTTCGGAGTGACCTGGATAGCTTCGGCGGTCGGGCTCGGGGACACCCGCAGCCCCCACCCACACACGGTCGATTGAGACACCCCTGCCGCCTTCATCACCAACTCCGCCTCCAACCAAATCGCCCAATCTCCTCCTCCCCTCAGGGGGCTCGTGGTGTCAGTGGATAGGGCTCCACTCTCCTGGGGCCTAAACGTTCCTACGTGCAGAATCATCTGGAGGGTCAGCCCGTTCCTCGGGCACCTCGGGAGAGCCCCAGACCCACAGAGAGAGCAGCAGGGCTCGAGTAGAAGACTAGACAGTGAGCACATTGAGGGCAGGGACTGTGCCTATTTACACTCTCCCAAGCATTTAGTTTAGTGCTCTGTGCACTGTAAGCACTTGCTCAGGACACATTTTCTACCTGCTACCTCTCTTCCCCTCATTTGGACAGGGAATGTGTCTGCTATGTATTTTATATTGTACTCTCGGAACCAGTAGTACAGTGCTCCTCCTCCTCTTTCTCCTCGCTCAGTGGAAAGAGCACGGGCTTTGGAGTCAGAGGTCATGGGTTCAAATCCCGGCTCGGCCATTTGTCAGCTGTGTGACTTCGGGCAAGTCACTTAACTTCTCGGTGCCTCAGTTACCTCATCTGTAAAATGGGGATTGAGACTGTGAGCCCCACGTGGGACGACCTGATTCCCTTGTGTCTACCCCAGCGCTTAGAACAGTGCTCGGCACATAGTAAGCGCTTAACAAATACCAACATTATTATTATTATTACCAATGATTAATCGATCCAAGAGGAGGCGATACGATTAACATACTCCTAGCATAATTGCCCAGGGGTGTGGAGGGCGAGTTACACCGTGTGCCTATTGTATACAGCATTTGGAAGACTGCCCTCTTCATTCACTCAATCCTATTTACTGAGCGCTTACCGTGTGCAGAGCACTGTACTAAGTGCTTGGGAAAGTACAATACAACAAAAAACAGACACGGTCTCCGCCTACAACAAGCTTACAGTCTTAATTTTACCTTCTTCTTCCTTCTCCCCTTCCTTTCCTCCTCCTTTTCCTCTTATTCTACTTAATTCTTACATGACCCGTGTAATAGTCCTGCCCCTGTTTGAACATTACAAAATTTCACATAAATGGGGCAACTACACAAGCCAATTTGGTATAGTGTACACGTTACACTCAACCGATGTTATTTATTGGGTGCTTACTTTGTGCAGAGCACTGTAGTGGGCGCTTAGAGAGAGTTGGTAGATGCGTTGCTTGAGGCGCCACAAGGCCTACTGGATAGAGCCCGGGCCTGGGAGTCAGAATGACCCGGCTAATCCCGGCTCTGCCACTTGTCTACTGTGTGACCTTGGGGCAGTCACTTCACTTCTCTGGGCCTCAGTTACCTCAACTGTAAAATGGGGATTAAGAGAGTGGGCCCCAAGTGGGACAGGGAATATGTCCAACTCGGTTTGCTCGTATCCACCTCACATAGTAAGCGCTTAACAAATACCACGATTATTATTATTACTGTGCATTCCCTGCCCACTCAGGTAGCACAGTAGTGGACTACCAAGTGAATCCTATCAGGAGATGACTCTGGCCTGGTCTAAAAGTAAGGCTGCTAAGAGTTTGCTTGCCTGACCTCAAACTCCCACCCTCCGCCCCAACCCAGGCCTATCGGCTGCCAGCTGAAGCCTGGGGTCCCCCACCTGGCCTTACAAGAGACTCCGAGTCACCCATCAGGATTGCCGGGCAGGGTTCGACACCTTTCTTAGCACCGTGAACGCCCCCCTCATCTGCTCCCAACCAACTCAACACAGACTCCCGTCTCGTAGCCAGCCTGAGCTGTGACTGGCTAACGGACAGAGCAAGAGAGCAACCCAAGTTGGGCTAAAATTGCCTTCAGAGAAAGCAAATGATGAAAGCGAGAGTCGCCCAAATGACAAAATGGAAGAGAGCAGCTAGAACGGATGGAAAAGCAGTTCCAGCGCCTGAAGAAACAATCGTGACTCTAAACACTTGCCGCCCAAAGGTTATTTACCTCCCATGATGTGATCCGGGGACTGACGGTAAGCTCCTTGAAGGCAGGGCTCCTGTCTACTTATGTTATTGTACTCTCCCAAGAGCTTGGTACAGTGCTCTGCACAGAGAAAGCGCTCAATAAAGACCATTGACTGATTATAGCTGGTGGTGGGTGCCCAAATACGAACGATCGGCATTGGCATTCGGTTGCACACTACCCCAAGGTCAGTGTTTGAATTTCCTCGGTGCTTAGTACAGCGCTTGGCACATAGTATGCACTTAACAAATACCACAACTCTTACATGGACAAATCACTTCAAATCCCACCCAGACATTTTCCACCCTGAAAAATCCACTCCCGCCATCGAGAACACCAGTGTCTCTCTGGGAAACGGAGTGGGCATGCCCCAGCACCCCACCACTACCCGCTCAGCTCCATGGGCAGGACCCTCAGATATGGTCTGAAATTTCAATCTGACGTTTGCTGCACTTGTGGTTTCTTCTTTCTTATCAGAGTCCTCACCCTGTCCCCTTGGCCTCCGGGGCAGGGACAGGAATACTAACTGAATTCTTAAAAACGAGTGCTCTAACAGCAAAGAAGGAGGCTGTCAGATCTCTACACTGAGTAGTCAGGTTTGGCCCTGTGTCTGGAGGGCACGGTTATTATTATTATTGTTGCATCTGTTAAGTGCTTACTGTGTGTCAGGCACTGTTCTAAGTGCTGGGGCAGATACAAGTAAACTGGACTGAACACAGTCCCTGTCCCATATGGGGCTCACACTCTTAATCCCCATTTTACTAGATGAGGTAACTGAGGCACAGAGAAGGTAAGGGACTTGCCCAAGGTCACACAGCAGACACGTGGCGGAGCCGGGATTAGAACCCAGGTTCTTCTGACACCCAGGCCCGTGTTCTATCCTCTAGGCCACGCTGCTTCTCTAGAGGTTGTCTAGCCTCTGCAGGGCAGGTGTTCTCTCCTAATGTGGGCACGAGCTGACCGACATCTTTCAAGAAGGGGCCTCATCATTGGCCCCATTTTACCAAAGGGACAAAGATTCTGGTCGGGCAGGGGTACGGCTGTGGGTTCACTGGATCCAGCTCCCGTCGGTCCCCTGTATTCCCAACCGAGGCGATCCCCACCTTCCCAAATGGACTGCCAAAACTTCCCGCCTGATGGTACTCACCATGTACGACGGGAATATTAAAACCCGCTTGTGCTTCCCGCAAGGCCACTGGGGGTCATCCAGAAGATCTGGGTCATAGTCAAGGAAGTCCCCGAGGTCACTGCCTTTGAATGTCACAAACACACACGCACACACAGAATAACAATGACAAATCAGAGCAGCGTCCGAGAGACCTGACAGGCGCTAGTCAATGCAATCCCAAAGCGGACGAGGCCAGCGGTGAGGGCCCGCAAAGGCACCGAAGAAAGTCCCTGGGAACTCCCAACTCCTACTTCTTTTGTGTAAACTTCCTGGCAGCCTTTGCGGTTTTCCATTTTTTGAAACTTTCTGGAGATCCTCTAGATTGTAAGCTCGTTGCGGGCAGGGAACGTGTCTACCAACTCTTTTGCATTATACTCTCCCAGGCGCTTAGTACAGTCCTCTGCACAGAGCAAGCGCTCAATAAATACGGTCGATCGAACTGCCAATGCGGGACAGAGGCGCACCATTCTCTAGGTGCACCGAAGATGCCCACTGCTTTCGGGACACTGACCTTGGTAACGGGGAGCCCAGCTACAGCATGCCTGATGTACTATCAGCGCCTACGACGGCAGAGGGTGGGGAGGGTCGTTAGCATTAAACCACTGCAGTCGGTACTGCCGTGACCCGGTAACACACGTGCCCATTGTCTGTTTTGGGCTAAGGGTGAAAACAGTGTAAGAGAACCTCCTTCCCACAGTGTGCCTAGAAGCTGATGCCCTGTGAACATGTCCGGCCTTGGGTGAGCATTCTTACGTGAGTTTCCCCTCACGAGTACCCTGATGGGGATGTGCTCCCTGCTCCGTCACCCCAGACGTTTCAGGATATTGGATCGTATTGACCGACGGCTCCGTTTCAAAGTGAACTGAGAAGAGGTGGAAAACCCAAGCTAAAAGTGGGAAAGTGGCTTCAGATCTTTGTATAAAGAGATGTTTTCGATCAAAAAGATTCACCTGAATAGTTTTCTGTTACCCAAAAGGAAACAAGAGTTCTTTCGGAAGAGTCCTGTCTTTCTAATCCACTTTCAAAATGGCAGACCCCTCCAGGACGAGCAGAGCCGGAGGCTGTGGTGAGCTAAAAGGAGTCGGATACTGCTATAGAAAGCACCACATTTCCTACTGTAGTTGGGCCAAAACTCCCAAAGCCCAATTCCCAATTTTTGGGAGAGTGAGGGTTTATGTAGTTCACGATAATCACCTGGGCAACCAGTACAGCAATTTAAATATTTTCCGGTGTGCTTCCACTCCATGCTGATCTCATCTTGTCGCCTTGAGGTATGATAGTGTCAACTACGGAGGCGAAGTGGCTCGCCTGAGGTCACCGGGCAGACCGAGGGCAGAACTAGATAAAACTCTGGTCTTCAGACACTCAGTCTTGCGCCCTCTTGTCCTAGACCATGCCTGCTTCCTTAGGGGAAGCCACCAGGCCGTTCATTCTCCACATAAAGGGGGACAAACAGACCCCGATTACACTCTTTGGGCCACCGAGGAGCTGAGAGCTGTGGCAGAGTCCCACCGGGAGGCCTCCATGGAAGAAGGGGCTTTGGCAAGCAGGCCGGTTTACGGGCCAGACTGAAGATGGGCAGAACGGCAGCCTGCTGCACTCTGTATAATTTATAAATATATTCCTAATATCTGTCTCCCCCTCTAAACTGTAAGCTCATAGTGGATAGGGAATGTGTCTATTGTAACCTCCCAAGTGCTTAGTACAGTGCTCTGAACACAGCAGGCGCTCAATAAGTACGACTGACTGACCAAGCGGGGGACGGCTTCGTGGCCGGGGGGGGGGGGGGTTCTGATCAGGATTGGCTCCTGCTGACCCTTGACCCGGCCAGCCTAACCCTGCTGTCGATGCCCCCGCCGGAGAGAAGGACTTACATCCTTCCTCTCCGCTGGGGTTGGCGGCTCTAGCCTCTGGAGGTGGGCACTGAGGACCTGATGACCCACCAGGCTGGGGGTGCCTCCACGGGGGGCCCGGCGGTTACCTGTGTCAGTGCTCCCCTGGACGCCTACGGACAGGCTGCGGTGGCTGGCGTGGCGCATCTGGGAGAAGGAAGAGGTGGAGTCTATGGTGTTTCTCCGAGCTCCAAAGGCATTGGTGGGAAACAGAAACTGGGTGTAAGAGACAGTCTGTGAAGGAAGGAAGAGCGCGCAGACGGTTACTGAGGGAGCCCTGGGTCACGGGGCTGCTCCCCGGGGCTGGCCTGGGGCCCCCCGCCTCTGGGAGACCCCCACAGGTGACTCATTACCATCCGCCTCGACTCCCCGAGGCGGCAGCCGGGTGCTCCCGAGGGGCCATCCGCTGTGCCCTCAAGGAGCAGGCAGATATCCAGGCCTCCTCTAGACTGTCAGCTCCTTGTGGGCCGGAAACGTGCCTGCTAATTCTGTTGCATTGGATTCTCCCAAATGCTTAGAACAGTGCTCTGCGCGTAATAAGCCCTCAATAAATACCACTGATTGATTCACTCACTCCTAGGGTCTCGGCAAAGGCCACGCCGGGCAGATGGTCGGTCTCGGGTCTGAAGGCTCACTGTCTTCCCTTCCCCTGCACCCTGCCCCCGGCATTCCTAGCCCGGGGCAAGGCCCAGCCAGGAGACGATAAAGTTTTCCTGAGGCCTCTCTTCTAAGTCTCCCGTCAGGGTTAGTTCGGGGTGGATGAGTAAACTGGGCACCCCTGGGCATGCCCAGCGTCCATCCCGCGGAGCCGGGGTTGTGGGATTTCTCCTCGAGGGACTGATGGGGACCCCGAGAGACTCGGGGTTAGAAAAACCTCCGCCACTGGGACGGGCTCGGGGAGCCACTGGTCTGCGTCGACGTTCGCTTCGCCTCTCCGTGCCGGGGCCGCCACCCAACACAGTGGGTCAGGGGTTGGTCCTGCCAGTCTGGGCCGCGGTGGGAACTCTTTCCTCTGGGAGTCCTGCGGCAGGCCTATCGACTAAGCCCGTGGGGGCGTTTCCTACCTCACCCGCGAATCGAGTGGTGCGGGACATGGGACCGCCCCCGTCCGCCACTGCCCGGGGCTCACAGACGTCCATAGCTGTGATTTATTTATTTCTATCAATGTCTGTCTCCCCCTCTAGACCATAAGCTCACTGTGGGCAAGGAATGTGACTGTTATACTGTTGTAGTGTACTCTCCCCAGTGCTTGGTACAGTGCTCTGCACACAGTAAGCGCTCAATAAATACAACTGACCCTCAGGGACCAAACCCAGCCAGGGCCAGGAAGGAGGCTCAACCCTAGCCTGCGGCCCGTGGATTCCCTGACCCGTGCTCGCTGTGGGGCTAGGACATACTGCCCTGTCCCCATCCCCGTCGCCATGCCGTCCCAGAGCCTGCCGAACCTCCACTCCTCGCCCCGAGCCGGACATTCTTACCTTCCCATCGGCTCCTAGTTCCACACCTTCCAAACCAATGATCTCTCTTAAGCTCCCTGCTCCCGTAGACTGCCTCCCTCCGTCCAGTTTCACATCCCTGGAGAGGACAAGCCACGGACATACTTTTGTTCCCACTCTTCTGGGCTCTGGCCCCGCGGCCCTGGCCGGCCCCGGTCGGCCCCCTGCCCCGCGAGAGGCCACCACCGGGCTGGCCCCTGTCCTGCATGAAGGAGAGGGGACCCAGGCCCCTATCCCCGGGGCCCTTGCCCGCCTCCTGCTCCCCGTGAGGTCAGCTCTCCTGGGTTTCACACCCCGGTCAAGAGCTGACCTCAACGCCGTTCTATACAGCAGGATGAGGGGCGGGTGGCTACAGACCAGCAGGAGCAGCACAGAGTCACAGGGGGTCGGGGTTGAGGAAGGGTACCAACGTGGCTTCGATTCCACACGCCTCCGTGTCGGTCAGAGCCGGCCGGTGCGGACGGCTCCCCTAGAGCTCGGGGCCGTTCCTGACCACGGACGGTGGTCCCCGTGTTCCTGCTGGGGACGCACCTCGGCCTCCAGCACTGCCCGGCTGGAGACCGGCTGGAGACCACCCCAGGACCCGGCAGCCACCAAACCTGGGCCACGGGCCACCACACGGGGCTCTCTACCTGGCCGGAAGCGGTGGGCCGCCGCCCCTGGCCCTGGCTCATACCGTACACAGGTTGTCACCCCCAGCCTGGCACCCGCCAACCTCTCATCCGGACCCAAGTGCAATCAAACCAAGGTGCTCGGTCCCTCTGTGCTTGGGGAGAGGCAGGGGTCTGGCCCCAATTTCCGCCTCACATGCTGCCCTAGACGCAAATCCTGGCGAAAGCTGAGCCCTGAGTCTCCCCGTGTCTCCAGAGGGGCCGTCTGGGTTCCCACCCACCCAGGAAGGCCAGAAGCTCCGTCCACCCAGCCCCATCCCCAGCCCAGCTCCGACCTTCAGGGAACGGGGAGCGCCAGCCGGTAGCTGCCCTCCTCCTGCCTGGATGCGAGCGGGTGCAAGCCCAGAAGGGCACTGAGCGGCTCAGGCTGCCGGCACTGTGCTGGCCTCAGTGGGGACTCCCACTGAGAAATCCTTATTCGATCCAGATCCCCGGTGTGGCTCCACCGGCGGAGAATTTCAGAATGAACCCGGGACCGTACCCTGTCCTGTACATTTTTCCGCACCCAAGTGCGGAAAAAGAGCTCCCGAGGAATGGCTGGGTCTGAGAACCGGAGAGCCGCCCACAGGCTTCGGGCCTGCTGTCCGTGGTGGACGTGTGGCTGGGCGGAGCCCGCCAGGCAAGGCCACTGCCTGTCCGGATGCCTTGGTTCTGGTGGCCGGAGAGACACTTTCTCTGTGGTCTAAACTGGGTCCTTTGTGTTCGCTCACTCAGGGCTCCCCGCCCGGGCCCCCCGGCAGCCTCTGCTGAGACCCGAATGCGGAGTCTGGGCACGAGGGACCCAGCCCGGCCACCCCATCTCCCGCTCCAGGTTGCAGGGAGGTCTTGAGTCTGAGTTCTGTTTGCTTTTAACAAAACCCACTCAGGGCAGCCACGTCGTCCTTACTAGCCCCCGCCCCTCCACGGGTCCGCTGACTGGGACTGGGGGGAGAGGGTCAGGTCCGTCTCTCCTCTCTCTTGCCGTCTCCCCGAAATCGGTACGAGTTTCCCAGAGCAGGTGCGGCGGGGGCTGGGTTGTGGCAGGGGTGGGAGAAGAGGAGATGAAGGGGCTGGATGGGGAGAGCCACAGAGAGGAGGGCAGTGCCCGGGGCAGGATGGGTCGTGGGGATGACCACGGCAGGGCAGAGCCTGGGCCTGGGCACCACCTGGCTGCCCAGCATTCACTTGAGGAACGTCCTCGGGCTGTGAAGAGCTACGGGCCTGAAAAACGAGTCAAGAGGCCATCCCGGCCCTTGAGGAGCTTACAGCCTCCTGGGGGTCTCCCAGCCAGACAGACGAACACAGCGGCCATGCGACGGGAACGCGACGACACAGAGGGTGTGGAAGGACACACTCGCACGCCGGAACGGAAACACAAGAGCGAAACTTACGGAGCCGGCCCGTAAGTCCGGAGCGTCTACGGAGAGGTGGGAGCCGGGTGGGCTTAATCTGAGAAGGCTTCCTGGAGGAGGAGGCGGGATTCGAGCAGCCCTTTGAAGAAGGGGAAGGCCACAACTTGGCAAAGAGGAGGGGGAGGGCGGAAGGAGGCGGCCCGGGCACGGGCAGCGAGCCGGGAGGGACGGTGCCCGTTGGTGTGGGTGACGCGGAGAAAAGCCGGCAGGGGACGGTCGGGGACGGGAGCCGGGGTGGCCTTGAAGCCCGGGGTTTGTCGGGTGAGGACGGCAGTGACCTGACACCCCTGACCCTTGAGGAGGTGGGTTCTTGCTGGCTCCACTGCCCTCTGCTGCCCGGGAAGAGTCCGGGGGCTAGAGGGTGCCCAGCCAGGACCCCATTTCAGCAATCTGGGGCTGTGGAGAGTGGAGTGGGGTCCGCGGGACCTCGGTGTGAGGAGGGGGTGGGTGGGGCTGGGCCTGGTTCAGATGTGGGGGGTGGAACTCCCAGGGGCTCTGTGAGGTTGTGCGGGGCCTTCGGTGGCAACTCAGGGAGGGACCGGGAAGGGGGTCCTACATCCCCTACCCCAATACTAGAGTGGGCCCCAGGGGCTGGCGATGACTTTTCTGATTAAAGCAAAGTCTTCGGTGGGTTTCCATGGGAATCTGTATTTATATTATCTGCAGCATCTGAAACACAGAGAGCTTCTCTCAGTCCCCTGGGGGCGTACATGGCCCTGACTGCCAGACCCACTTTCCCATTTCCTCGAAGGACACAGAGATAGAGAGATTGATCGATCTGATGGACACTGGGCCGAGAGAGCCTGCTGGCCGACTCCCGCACAAGGAGAGGGTTGGGTTCTTCACGGCCTAGTGGCTGGATCCCGGCCCTGGGAGTCGAAAGGACTCGGTTCTGATCCCGCTACGCCACTTGTCTGCTGTGACGCCTTGGGCAAGTCACTTCGTTTCTCTCTGCCTCAGTTACCTCGTCTGTGAAACGGAGATTAAGAGTGTGAGCCCCACGTGGGACGGGGACTGTGTCCAATCTATTCATCTTGCATCTACCCCAGCACTTAGTACAGTGCCTGGCACATAGTAAGTGCTTAACAAATACCACGATTATCATTACTATTATTATTATTCTTCCAAAGTGTGCCAGGCACGCCCAGCCTCTCACCCAGGGCCTCCACGGTCCCATCGAGGCTCCTGGTCACAGACATCCACTCCCATCCCGGGCCGCAAGCTACCACAGTTCTGCAGAACTGCAGGAGTTCCGGCCATTCCCTCTAGACTTAAAGCTCCGTTACTTTGTAGTTTCCCAAATGCTTAGTACAGTGTCTGGCACACAGTGATAAAAATAATAATAATGGTATTTGTTAAGTGCTTACTTTGTGCCCAGCACTGTTCTAAGCACTGACTCGATAAATACTACCGATTGATTGATTCAGCGGGCAGCCCAGGAGGCCCCGGGAGAATCAGCGGGAAAGCCACAGATGAGATGCTGAAATGTCCCCTCAGCTACGGATCCAGAGAGGTCGGGGCACGGAACCAGCGGCGTGGAGGGACTGTGCTGGGGCCGGGAGAGTGGAAGTTGGGGAGGGAGGGAGGGAGGGAAGGAGGGAAGGAAAGAAGGAAGGAAGGAGGGCCCACCCTCCGATCTGGTCTCTCCCAAAGTCCCTCATGGCTTGCTTTGGTGAGAGTCACGCAGGGATGACTCGGAGGAACGCAGCCGGGACGCTCCAGGGGCGACTGGTGGCTCCTGGCCTCGGGGGGCTCCTGGCCCGATCCATGCGGTCTGGGAGGGAGCCTCTGGCCCGGGGATGGATTTATTTTCGGGGTTCCCTGAGGGCCTGGTCCCCCTGAGCTCAGCACTGGAGCCCCTCCGACCCCCTAGACAGCCTGAGGCACTTGAAGAGGAGAGGGCTGATCCAGCCGGCCCCTTCTGCATCCCTTTCATTGCTGAGCTACAGGGTGGTATCCCGTTGGCCCTGCCGCCTCCAATGATCCTTTAAGGCCTCTTTCTCTCTGGTTCCCAGTTTTCCCCACTGCTTCCCTAGAGCCCTTCTCTGCCACTTCCAGGGCATCCGCCCCTCCCGGCTCTACCCCTCCTCTGAAGAAGCCAGGGGGTAGGCATCCATTCGGCATTCCCCCAACCAACCAGGGTGGGGTGGGGGGTCGCCAGGGAAGTGATGTGGCCTAATGGAAAGAGCCCAGGCCTGGCGATCAGAGGATCCGGCTTCTAATCCCAGCTCCGCCGCACATCTGCCGTGTGACCTTGGGCAAGTCACTTCACTTCTCCGGGCCTCAGTTACTTCATCTATAAAGTGGGGATTAAGAATGTGAGCCCCGTCTCGGACAGGGACTGTGTCTACCTTGTATCTACCCCAGCGATTAGAACAGTACTTGGCACACAGCACTTAACAAGCACCACAGTTATTATTACATAATAATCATTAAAAATGCCACAGTTATTATAATTATGGTCGCCCTGCTCAACCACTGACGAGTCACCTAAGCTCCCGGCCACGCTCAAAACAGACCACGGTACGTATGTTAATCCTATCCAGGATGAATTTTTAGTTCCAAAACCCCGGATCCAGACGATCGCCCTTACGGGATGGGACAAAAATCTTGGAAATTTTCTTTCTGGGGCCACAGGTTGGATCTCTTTCATGCTTAATAAATACTGTTCGCACAAAGAATTCAAAAATCCATAAATATAAATCCCGGCAGGAGCCTTAGCGTAAACAAATGCGCCAGGGAGATCTAACTGAAGAAGAACAACAAGAACCTAAGGAGCTGCCGACGGCACAGCTAAGGCGGAAGCCGGGAGTCACCTTAGCCACCCGGATGGCTCAAGTCGACCATTTCCACCGAACAAGTAGAACTCAAGGGAGAACTGACTTCCTGGATTTTGATCGTCCATAGGAAGTAGCTCTCCTCCTCCCGTTACGGACTTCATTCGTTCCATCATATTTATTAAATACTTGCTGTTGGCAGAAGACTGTACTATGCGCTTGGGAAAGTACAGTCCAACAATAAAGAGTGCCAATCCCTGCCCACAACGAGTTCACAGTCTAGAGGGTGGCTCCTCAAAGTAAGTGATCCCTAAACCGGAAAAGCTGTTTCTTTTTCGGGATGTGCCACACTGACGATATGGAAAACTACTCAGTTTCCGTGGAAGCCCCCCAGCTTCAGCCCGGGCCCTGGTCCTGCAGGAAATACCATCCCAGTGGCACCCACCCATCTGAATGGTGGGAAGCCTTTTGGGGGAGGGGGAGGACCGCATGGCCTAATGGAGAGAGAACGGGCCTGGGAGTCAGAAGGATCTGGGTTCTAATCCCGGCTCCGCCACTTGTCTGCTGGGTGCCTTTGGGCGAGTCACCTCACTTCTCTGGGCCTCAGTTACCTCAACTGCAAAATGGGGATTAAGAGAGTGAGCCCCATGTGGGAGAGGGACTAACGTTCAGCCCGATTTGCTCGTATTTACCCCAGTGCTTAGTTCAGTGCCTGGTACACTGTAAGCACTTAACTAATGACTCAGTTCTTACTCCCTTTAGCCTTAGGGGACTCCTTCGCACAGAATCATTCCTCTGCTTGCACCTGGCGCTCTCCAGCTTTCGAGGTCCGGAAAGCTCAGCACCCCCAAACGCCAGCCCTGAAGCCTGCCCACAGCAGCTCCTTGGGTTGGGCAGAACAAAGGCTCAGCTCGGAGGGAGAGAACTAGGCAGAGTGAAGACCCTTTTGGGGAGGAGGCCCAGGGGAGACCGCGAATCATCCGTCGGCCTTTGAGGGACAGGGACCGGGTCTAACCTCCACCTGCCTATTATTTCCCAGTACTTAGTACAGTGCTCTGCACACAGTAAGCGCTTGATACCACTACTATTGTTCCCCGCAGGCTGAGGCCCAGTGAAGGACAGAGAAGCAATATGATTCTGCCACAAGCCTGTGGGCGACCCTGGACAAGCCATTTAACTTCTCTGTGCTTCAGTTTCCTCATGTGTAAATGGGGAGTCAATACTTGATGTCTCCCCCTCATCACCCCCCATTACTGTGAGCTCCATGAGGGCCAGTCTTGGTGCTTGACCTGCTTAACCTGTATCTCTCCCAGTGGTTAGCATTTAACGCTCAATAAAAACCACACATTAAGGGCAGGCATCATTTCCACAAATCAATCTTCCCAAATGTCCCTGAAACCTACCTCTCCTTCTCTCCCTACTTCAGAGGGCTGTCTTTGCCACTCTCTTCAGTCCTCAAACACACTACTCAAATCCGAGGCCCTAGAACTCATACATCGCACTGCCCAAATGTCACGGAAAGGTGAGTTCTACCTCTAGGAAGGTGTGTGCTTGCAATTGTTATGACAGGAATGGTGACGGCTTGCCCCGAGCCATCCACACCTTCCTGCCCTGCGCCCCCGTGCCCAAGGGACCGAACTGCGAGATGGCTGGCGGGGAAGGTGAGGGGGCTGGCAGCCATCATCATATATACCGCAGTTGTTACTATTATCAATTATATTTATTTAACACTTACTACGTGCAGAGCACTCTAGCCCTTGAGCGAGTACAATACAACTGAGTTGGTCGACGCGTTCCCTGCCCACAACGAGCTTACAGTCTAGAGGGGGTCGCAGAACTGGACATCTCTGAGCCCTCCAGAGCTGCAGACACAACTGGGCTCACACCCAAGTGGTCAGCCAGCGATGAGGATGTGACAAAGTGTAGCTGAGTGTGGCAGCATTTTCCACTTTTGGGGGGCAAACCAGGGGAAAGACAAAAAACAAGAAACAAAAACCAGCCACAGATACACAGTTGTCCTCCGCACAACTGGCCAGACCGGAGTCAGAGATCCGTCGATCAACAGTATTTGTTGAACGCTTACTGAGTGCAGAGGACTGTATTAAGCGGTTGGGAGAGTCCAATACAATGGAGTTGGAAGGCAGGTTCCCTGCCCATAAGGAGTTTCCAGCCTAGCAGGAGCAATAGAGCGGGGCAATTGCAGACCACAGTAATTGTTTTAGGGGGCTGCAGATGTAGGAGGGGAGAGAGGGGCAGCATCTGAGCAGATGCCCCACCTGATTATCTTGAATCTACTCTAGTGCTTAGTACAGTAAGTGCATAACAAATACATTATCAGGATTATTATTATTATCACTTGGGTTTCTCTACTCCATCCCTGTTAGCTTCAACTACCTTAAGCACGGGAGACCAGGGGAGCAGAAAATAGAGTAGGAGATGCAAACCCTGGAGAAAATGGTATGAAACAGCTAGAAAGATAGAGCCAAGAGGAGAGCATTTTGGAGTCAAGGATCCCATATGAGGGTTCATGGGGACAGAATGTCTATGGGCTTCTGGCTTTACGGCTCTATTCTAGGACCAGAACACACTTTTATTTCATTATCTCAACAAGCACTTCTAATAATAATAATAATAATAATAATCCTGGTATTTGTTAAGTACTTACTATACGCCATGTACAGTACTAAGTGCTGGGGTGGATACAAGCAAATCAGGTTGGACACAGTCCCTGTCCCACGTTGGGCTCACAGTCTCAATCCCCATTTTACAGATGAGGGAACTGAGGCCCAGAGAAGAGAACTGACTTGCCAAGACACGTGGCTTGCCAAGACTTGCGCCAAGACAGCAGACACGTGATGGATCCGGGATTAGAACTCATGACCTTCTGGCTCCCAGGCCCATGCTCTACCTGCTTCTCATTGTCACGTGTGTGAGTGTGTTGGTACAAAGCTGATTTCTGGATGTCTTTAGAGCAGCTCAGACACAGAGATTAAGCATTCCTTCCACCCTCTAAAGCGCTGAGGTTAAAATGAAAAGAAGAGACCTTTTTGTGGGGGGGATGAACAAGGCTTTGGCTTAAGGGTTAGTCAGCTGCTGTGTTTTAGAGGGCCAAGATACTCTGCCTGTTTTCAGCATGTTTGGTGAACAAGGCTACATGGCCCATGGCAGTCGTCCTTAGCCCACAGGACATCTATTTCTCTAGAGGCAAGGTGAAGTGTAATAATAAGCACTTACTCTGTGTCAAGCACTTGGGTAGATACAAATGGATCAGGTGGGACAGAGTCCCTGCCCCGCAAGGGGCTCACGGTCTAAGGAGGAGGGTGAACAGATATTGAATCCTCACGGTACAGATGAGGAAATGTAGGAACAGAGAAGTTAAGTGTTTCACCCAATGTTACACAGCAGTCAAGTGGCAGAAATGGGATTAGAACCCAGGTCCTCTAATTTCCAGGCCCGGGCTCTTGCTGCTAGGCCAAGCTGTTCCGCATGGCAGACTACAGGATCTTGACGTCACTGCTTTCTAACAATAATAATAATAGTTGTATCTATTAAGTGCTCACTATGTGCCAAGTACTGTTCTCAGTGTTTTGGTAGATACAAGTTAATCAGGTTGGACAAAGTCCCTGACCCACACGGGACTCACAGTCTTAATCCCCATTTTACAGATGAGGTTACCGAGGCACAGATAATTGAAGTGACTCGCCCAAGGTCACACAGCAGACACGCGGTGGAGCTGAGATTAGAGCCCAGGTCCTTCTGACTTCCAGTCCTGGGTTCTATCCATTAGGTCGTGGGGTGGAGGAGCTCATCGTACCCCAAATCCTCCCCCTAGGGATCACCCACAGCCGCTCCAGCTACGAGAATCTGGATTCCACCCACAGCCGGGATGGGAGTTTTGTGTGGGGACAGTGTGGCCAACCACATTTCGAGGCTAACCATTTTAAGTTAGCAATGTGGCTTTCACTCTCTGCTGAGCTTGGAGCCTCTTGCTCACCCCCGGGCACCTCTGACTACGGCTCTCTGAAACTTCTGTTCTCCTGGTACCTCTGCAGGTCGCCCTGTGGTCCCCACAAAGAGTCCCTCCCTCCCCACACCGAGCCCACCTGTCCCAGTCCCTGCTTCCTGCCCCTTTCCCTCTGTGGGGGTGGGGGGCGGGATGGGGCGAGGACAGGATGGGCAGAGGGCAATAGCAGCCCCACTGAGGCCTCCTTCCCAGCCATCTACGACCCGTCCCGTCCTGGCACAGTGGTAGAGCACAGGCCTAGGTGTCAGACGTTCATGGGCTCTCCCACCTGTGTGGCCTTGGGTAAGTCACTTCCCTTCCTCTGGCCAGAACTGAACCTTGAGGGACCCCCCCCCCCCACAGTTAGGGGGTGGGAGGCAGAGGAAAATCCTGTGAAGGAGAATGAGAATGAGCAGCCAGAGAAATAGGAGGAGAACCAGGAGAGGACGGTGTCAGTGAAGCCGAGATTGAATTATATTTCCTGGAGAAGTGAGTGGTGGACAGTATCGAAGGGAGCTGAAACGTCGAGGAGGACTAAGATGGAGCAAAGGCTGTTGGATCTGGCAATAAAGAGATCACTGGTGAATTTTGAGAGTGCAGTTTCTGTGGAATGAAGGGGCTGGAAGCCAGACTAGAAGGGGTCAGAGAGACAAATGGAGAGGAACTTGAGACAGCAGATGTAGACAACTTGCTCAGGGAGTTTGGAGAGGAACGGTAGGAGAGAGATGGGGTGATAATCGGAGAGAGCTGTGGGGCAAAGGAGGGTTTGTTTTTTTAGTATTAGGGGCATGTTTGAAATCAGTGGGGACGAAGCCACTGGAGTTAAAGATGGCAGTTACGGAGGGAAGAAAGGAGGGTGCAAAGTGTTTTGGTAAGGTGTGAAGGGATGGAGTCGGATGTGCGGGTGGGGGACGTGGATTTTGACAGAAAGCAGGAGATCTCTTCATCCTGGTCCAAGGCCGCGTCAGATTCTGGCTAGACTTGCTTCAGCCTCCTCCACTGTCCCTCAGCCTCCAGCCTCTCCACTCCAAACCACCCACTGCTGCCCGGACCACCTTCTTGAAGAATCGCTCAGCACCCACCTCTCTGCTCCTCCAAACCCTCCCCTGTCTCCCCGTATCCCTCTGCACCCAACGACAAAAACACTTCACAATTGGCTCAAAGCCTGACTACCATGTGACCTTCCTGACATCTGCTCTCTTCACCTGCTCTTCCTCAACTTGCCATCCTTGTTCTTCCCAAACCAACCTTCTACCTGTACCTCGCTCTCGACTCTCCCATCTCCATTTCCTTGTCATGCCGTTCCCCTAGACAGAACTCCCTCCCCATCTAAATGGGATAGGCCAGGGCCCTTCCCAGAGCCAAAGCCCACCTCCTCCAAGAAGCCTTCCCTGATTAATCCTCAGTACCCCAGTTGACGTAATCCCTTCCTTCATCCTTCTGTTGCACTTAGGAACTCTCTGTAACCTTTCTCAACTCTTTAGAATATGCTTATGCCATGATTTACCTGGATGCCTCTATTTTATACCCACATCTCTCCATTAGAGCGAAAGCCCCTCCAAGGCAGAGAATGTGTCGTGTCTCTGTTTCACACTTCCCAAATGCTTAGTTCAGTTAGTAAGCACTCGATAAATGCTATTACCTCTGCTCCTCTGCAGCTGCTCACCTGAGGTCTCCCCTGGAAGACCCCCAGTGATCCAGGCAAGAGAGTCACAACGGGCAGGACATTTGTGGTAGCAATGAAGCCCACGGTCTGAAGCCCCCAGGGCACTTCAAGGGCAGGACATCTGTGGTAGCAATGAAGCCCACGGTCTGAAGCCCCCAGGGCACTCCAAGGGCAGGCGGTGGAGGCTGGGGCTGACCCTCTGCTTTCTGGCTGCCTTGGGCTGGGGCGGGAGGGACGACCAGCTTCATCCCAGCCCGGCCCTGCGGCCCCTATGCTCTCGACCTCGTCTCTACAAGCAGCATGGTGTAGTGGATAGAGCCCGGGCCTGGGAGTCAGGAGGTCCTGGGTTCTAGTCCCGGCTCTGCCACTTGTTTGCTGGGTGACCCTGGGCAAGTCACTTCACTTCTCTGAGCCTCAGTTCCCTCACCTGTAAAATGGGGATTGAGGCTGTGGGCCCAACGTGAGACAGGGGCTGTGTCCACCCCGATTTGCTTGGATCCGCCCCAGTACTTAAGAAGAGTGCCTGGCACAGAGTAAGTGCTTAACAAATAACATTATTATTATTATTAATAAAATGCCAGGGCTGCCTCCAAGACCCTCTGGGCCAGGGGAGGGGAAGAGCCGCCCAGGCTACAGCCACGAGCGTGGTCAGTCCTCAGTCTTTTCCCCATGAATTAGCAGGGGCTGGAGGTCCCGTGGCTCCCTAAAAGAGCCTTTTAAATGTTGCGCATTTTGGTCCGGGTCTAGACTGCCTGCCCCCCAACCCCTAGGAGCATCTCTGGGGCAGAAATGGGGTCTCACTTTCTCCCTTACTGCTTCCGGCCTTGCCCAGTGGAGCGCCTAGCGCCAACTGGGGCCTCCTCAGCCACGACTGTGAGGCTCCCTATATGTTCTGGCTGCTGCTCTCACTCCTTTTCTCTCAATCTCCTGCCCTCTTCTCTTCCTGGGCCATAGGAGACCAGCGTCCACCCCCCTACCTCAGCTATGGACTGCTCGGACCCAAACCTGTCAGCCGGCCTCCCACCGCCCGTCCTGGAATCCAGACCCCATTAGGAGGAAGAAGCTGGCCATCCCTCACCCTTTCTCTCTACCCCCCAGGCATTCCTTCCCTGGCAGACCATCCTCCATCTTTCACCCACGTCTCCTGCTCCATCTCCCTGCCTGCATGCCCCCCACACAACCCCAGCTCCCCTTCTCCTTCATGAACTAGGTCCTGGCTTTCATCCTGATGGTCCCATGGCCTTCTCCATCACTCCTCACTATCCCATTCCCGGGCTCACTGCACCGGAAACCTGGAACCCCCGTCTCATCCTCAGCCCCACCCCCATGGCGGGGGATGGCTCCAAGTCACCTCAGGTCCTCCTCCTGCCTCTAGCCCCAGGGCAGGGTTCGCTCTTGCCTGGACCAAGCTGGCAGAGGGCCAGGCCTTCCCGAGTCCGAGGCCACCGGGACCGGACTTTGTGCCTGCCACGACTCCACGGTGGGGCAAGTCGGCAAAGGCTTCTGGGTGCTAGGCCTTTCCTGGCCCCGTGGTCAGTTCCAAAACTGTTTAGCCCGGGGAGGTCTACGGTGGGCCTCAGTGGCACTGACGTGAGGAAGGGTAAAGAGACCGGAAGTGGCAGAGGGCGACAGGCAGACAGGAGAGGGTCGGGGGGCTGCCGGACGTCAGGGGCCCTTGTTTCATGGAGGGGAAGGGTGGAGGCTGAGGGGGAGGCCCCGTTCCCATGGATCCAGGGGCCAGTGCCACTGAGGAGCAGGGTGGCCTACTGTAAAGCGTGTGGGACTGGAGGTCAGGAGATGCGGGTTCTGGTCCCATCTCTGCCACTTGTGTGCTGTGTGACCTTGGGGACGTCACCTCAGCTATCTCATCGGTAAAATGGGGATTAAATATCTATTCTCCCTCCACCTCAGACAATGAGCCTCATGTGGGACAGTGACCGTGTCCGACATGATCTTGTTGAATCGACCCCAAAGCTCAGGACAGCGCTTGGCACTTAGAAAGTGCTTAACAAATAACAGGTTTTCTCACAACTAATCTTACACGACTTCCCCTTAATCCCACTAATCCAGCATCCTGGGAGAGGGGACGAGAGAGAGGAAGCGGGAAAAGGCCCCGGTGCCGGAAGCAGAGCACGAGGCAAGATGTCTAAACTGGACCTTGCCGGTGACTGCCGAGGGCCCGATCAGGCTTCCGCCTCTTCTCCAGTCCTTCTCCTCTTCCCCTCCCTCCGCCTCCTCTTGCTCTAAAGTCAGTGATGATAAAAATAACTGTGGCATTTGCTAAGTACTTCCTATGTGCCTGGCACCGTACTAAGTGCTGGGGTGAAGAGAAGAAAATCGGGCTGGACATAGTCCCTATCCCAAATGGGGTTCACAGTCAAGCAGGGAGGGAGGGGAGGAAGGGAGGTGTAAGCTCCATGAGGGCAGGGGGCCTGTCTTTGCCTTCCTTTATACTCTCCCAAGAGTTCATTTCAGTGCTCTGCACACAGTAGATCTTCCCCTGATAGACTGAAGCCACAGAGTTCTGAAACCATTTATGTTTTGGACCGAGGGACTGTGTTAAAGGGCTTGATTATTTTAGGTCTACCCCAGCGTTTAGTACAATGCTTGGCACACAGCAACCTTTTACTTAACACCATAATTATTATTATTATTATTTTAGTGTCAGTCTCCACTATTGCCTCTCTCAGGGCAGGGATGACATCTGTCCTCTCCTAAGGCTCAGAACAGTGCTCTGCACACGGTAAGCGCTCGACCCATCCCGATTACCGAGTGATGGATGGATCGATTGATGAGAACTCGGTTGGTGGTTTAGGGACCATCCTTCCGACCCCCGGCACGTGCTTGGTGAGGTTAGAACGCGGCACGAGCGGAAACGTCCGTCAGCCTGCTCGCAGCCACCACAGGGCAGACAGCGCGAGGGCTCGGCTGGAGCCCTCACTGGGGGAGCCCGGGGCCGGTGCCACGCTGTAACCTGCTCGCTCCTCCTCCCTCCATCACAAGGCAGAGGTCAGTTCAGCCCCCACGTTGATCCCCCTTCGCCAAGACCCGCGGCCCCAGGACGCCCTGGGGCAGACCGCGCGACGAGCTTTCGGGTCGGAAGGGACGGAAGATAAGCCTTGCTTTCCGAACGGACCCGTCTCTCCCGGGCCGGAGGGCCAAGGGGCCCGGGGATGAGGAGGCCTCGCCGCCGGGACCTGCGGGGGGCAGTTTTTGAACCAGAGAAGCTCCAGAAAACGCATGCATATACATACCCGACTTGGGTACAGTCTCGGTACGGCAGCACTGAAAATATACTACAGAAGGATCTTCTGCCACTGATAAGGACTATTCTAAAAAAAGAACAACAGACAAACAAACTAAATGCAGAGCCTCAAGTTCAGAAAGTCAAACCCACAGCACAACCACCGGCAGCAAGCTGGTCAGCGTTTCTCACATTCCAAGAGGGGTCTGGACTCCCACGCTCCTGGGAGAAGGAAGCCAAGGGCCAGCTTGGAGAACAGCGGATACCCTCTGCTCAACTTGAACGGGACACACGCTACTTCGTTAATGTCTCCGGTCAGAGACGCTGGCGCCTGGCCAAACGAGGCTTTCAGACAAGGGCTGAAACGGATATGGAAAGGTCAAGGACTAGGCTATCAATCTAGCCCATTCCTGCCAAATTCGAAATAACGTGACGGCTCCCTAAGATGAATGAAAGAAAAATAAACTTTCACAGGGCACAAATCTGAGGGTTGGAGATACGTCCACAATGGGTGCAGTCTGATGAAGAAATCATTAGAGCCATTCAGAGATGAATTATCACTGGGGTACTTACTGAGTGCTGGATAGAGGGTTAACAGATCGGACCCTGAACCCTGTCCCTCACGGGGCTCCCATTCACATAGTCCCATTTTATGATGTGGAAACTAAGGTCCCAGAACAGGCCTGTGGCTGAGCTGGGCCTAGAAACGAGGTCTCCTGTCTCCCAGGAGACATTCGCTTTAAAGCATTCAATCTGCTCGTCCCCATCGTACCCCAAATACTAATCTCCTACTCGAGCCCAGCCCGCACACTCTGCTCCTCTAGCGCCAGCTTTCTCACTGTGCCCCCATCTTCTCATCTATCTCGCCGCCGACCCCTTTTCCACGTCCTTCCCCTAGCCTGGAACTCCCTCTCCCTCCATATACGCCAGACCAACACTTCCTCCGCTTTCAAAATTTTACTAAGGTCACATTTCCTCCTAGATGCTTTCCCGGATCAAGCCCTCTATTCCCCAGCTTGCTCTCCCTTCTCCGTTGTCTACGCACTTCAATCGGTGACCTTTGGACACTTGATATTCTCCCCACCCTCAACCCCACAGCACTTACGTATGTATCTTTAAATTATATATTCTAAATTACTTATTTATTCGTATGAATGTCCGTCTCCCCCTCCAGACTGTAAACTCATTATTGGCAGGGAACATATCTTCTAATTCTGTTATACTGTATTCTCCCAAGCGCTCAGTACAGTGCTCTGTACACAGTAAGCACTCAATAAATTCGATTGATTGATTGATCCCAGGCCCCTGCTCTTTCCACTAGGCTCTGCTGCCTCTCTTCTGATGCCTTCTATTAACCTAGTTCAGTCGATGAACCAATAGGAGCTGGGCCCCAGCCCCACTTAGAAGGGGTGTCTTGGAGCTCATACCCCCCCAACCCCATACGGACCCAGATGAAATGGTGAGGGCACTGGGCTTTCCCGTTAAGGCTGGCACCAAGACTCCTCTCCTCCAGGGGAAAGGAAGGGTGAGAAACATAGCTATAGAACCTCCAGGGGTCGGAGTGACCTGTCCAACTTGGCCAGCAAGCCGGCAGGCAAGCTCAGGGGCCACGATTTCGGCCGCCCCACACCAACACTCTCGCAAAGGACCCAGGGTGGCCTCCCGGTTTTGGGGTCCCAGCCTGTTTCACAAGGGCCTAGTCATAAACGGGTGTGGGTCTCGCTGCCAACACCGGTAGACTCACGCTAAGCCGGACCTCGTCGAGATTTGGCCTCTGGTCCCCCTCCCCAAAAGCCGGTCACAGGGCCCCCAAAAGGCCCTCTTTTGGCCAGAATGGCAGTGGGGGTCGACAAGGGGCAGCTAGCTTGGCAGCGGCAGGGAAATGTGAATAAACGGCAGCCAGTCTTGCCCTCGACTTGTCCCCTCACCGCCGCGGGCACCGCCGCTGCTCCTGTTGCAGATTTCTGCCTCGGCAGCCACACGTTCATGCTAGAAGATTGTTTATGGGGCAGCGGAGGGGCACCGGCACAACGCAGCTCACGGCAGCGGTGACGGCAGCAGGATGCCCTCCACGGCCCCGGCAGCGGGGTTCAGGGAGAGAAGGCAGCCGCCGTCTCCCTGCACTTACCTGCCCGCTGCCCTGTGCTGCTGCAGGTGGTCCTTAGGGGAGTGTTTTTGACTATTCTGAAAACCGCCCCCTCTCTTCCCTAATAATCATCGCCATTGTGGCGTTATTTGTTAAGTGCTTACTGTGTGTGCCAAGCACTGGGAGAGAGACAAGGTAACCAGCTCAGTGGTGGTCCCTGTTCCACCTGGGGTTCAGAGTCTTAAAAGAGGAGAACAGTTATCTTGTTTCCCATCTGACAGATGAGAAGCGAAGGACTTGCCCAGGGTCATGCAGCGGGCCAATGGCCGAGCCGGGATTAGATGTGGGGTCCTCTGACTCCCAGGATGCGTCCTGGCCCCGCGGTCTTTTCTTCAAAGGCTGCTTCGGCAACCTCTCTGGACCAGGCCCGGGCAGGGGCCGAGGCCAAACTTGAGGGTCCACTGGTCTTCCATTCAAACTCTGATCAACTGCCCACTGCACTCCCGGCTTGGAACTGGCCTGAGAAACCCTCCGTGTTTGGATCTTTTCGGTGGGGAGCCCCAGGTCCAAGCTGCACACTGGGGAGCTACCCTGTGCCACGCCCTAGCTAGGAGGCTCCGGTGCCCCTTTTGTCCCCGGCACCCCAGGACTCTCAAAGCCAAACTGGAACGGATTTTAAGGACCAACACAAAGCCTGTCAAAACCCAAGCTTCACTGGCTCTTCACTGGCTTCGGCTGCCAGAGAAAACTGCATTTTCAGTGAGAGCTGGGATACGCACAGAAGAGCCTGAGCTATATTAGCCTTCAAGTACGATTTCCCAGAACAATCGCAAGGCTACACAATGCCCCTCGCTTGGGCAAAAAAAGAGATACAAAATAAGATCTGCTGTTTCTCCTTCCTACCACCTTCTAACTGTACCTCACTCTCGACTCTCTGGCCTCCATCCCCTACCTCGGGCTGGGAAACAGACAAGACCACAGCTCTCCCCAGATTCAAAACTCTCTTAAAACCTCACCTCCTCCAGCAAGCTTTCCCTCCCTTATTTCCTAGCATCCCAAGCATCCTAGCATCCCTTCGGCCGATCCTAGCATTTATGGACTTATTCGCCGCCTCTTTACCACTCACGATTGTCTCTCTGCTCGCTTAAAGTCTGCATTTTTGGCCACCCTAATTGGGAATATTTTTAAGTCTGTCTTTTCTGGGAAAGGGTGTAAATTGCCCGGGGGAAGGGAACGGGTCACTGTTATGCCTAGTACAGCACACCGTACTACTGAGTGGGAGCTCAATAAATTCTACTAATATTGCTATTACTACGGCTGCCTCAGCTATGACTATTACTGCAAGGACCTCCCCCAGGATGCTCCTGCATCTTCCCCATTCCTCCGGTCGAATCCGCCGCCTGAGCCTCTTGGTCCAGTCCCCAGTGGGGGCGGATGTCTCCCTTTCGGCGAGAGGGGTGAGGCGAGGCACAGGCCACCTGCACAGCTCCCCCACCTCCAACGCTCGTCACGGGATTTGGCCGCTGTCTGCCTCCAGGGCAAAAGCCCAGTTTCCCCACCGGCTCCCCGCTCGTCATACAGCTGGGCCCCTTCCTGCTCGCTCTCCCTTTGCCACTTTTACACCGCCCTCGTCTCCCCCTTTCTTTCCCAGCATCTCACGGAGCACTCGCCCATACCCCAGGGGCTCAGTCCTTCCACCCATAGCTCCGTTTCTCACACACTGCCAAGCTCTCTCCCTTTCAGACCGTTCTCCCCAAGAACGCCCCCCGCAACATCTAATGGCACATTGTCAGCCCAACCGCCCAGTTCACTCCCATGCCCTCTCTCCCCAACACACACACACCACTCACACATCGACACACACACAGATCCCGGCCCTCCCTTCGCCGCACCCTCACCACCCAGCACACGCACACAAACACACACGCAAAGCGACACAAAAGCATAAAGGGACAGGCCTCAAGCTAAGACACACCCTCAGCGGACAGGGGCACAAATACACACAAACTCACATATGCACACTAGGGCAAGAGTCACGTTGAGAGAGTGGCAGAGGAGAGCAGGGCCAGAGGAGGACAGTGGCAGAGAGAGAACACCAGGAGAAAACTAGAGAGAAGAGAAAACAAAGGGAGAGAGAATGAGACGGTCATTGACTCGCTAACCAGGTGATGAGCAGGTATTTTGGCTCATGATTACGCACGTCTTCATTTTGTCAGGGGCTTCAGAAAATTAAGCTCCAGTGATTCTGTTTCTTTGGAAAGTTGAACCAAAATGTGGAGCCCCTGTCTCAAAAGGGCATTGAGACTTTTCAAAAAGCACATTTATCTTATTATTTGGGGTGGGGTCGCCAAAGAGGTTACAATTTAGAAATAAGCTCACCGGCTTCAGCAGATGCTCCATGGCAGGTATCTGGTCTGTCCCTGTGACCGCAAGCTCCTTGAGGGCAGGGTCTAAGCCTCCCATTTTTACTGTGGGCCTTCTCTCCTTCCCCAGCCCCTGCGACCTGCTCCCGGCAGACCCTCTTTGCATGCACCGCTATGGAACAAATTCCAATTCATCTAATCAACACACCTGCAACCGGCGGCCAGCAGACAGCTGCCCGGAGGGGTGACTACTAAGATGGCGGCCTCCTGGGTTGGCAGAGTCAGCCCGGCCTGAGAACGGTGGAATGGAGCCACGGGCTTGAGCTTCTCACTTTCAGTGACCGGAGACGGGGTCTTTCCGGGGACTCGGAACCGGCGGCAGGGTCCTGGCGGAGACCGCCTGAGCGTCCCAAATGCCAGAGAGGTGGGGAAGTCTGGGGACGGACAGCCTCGGCCCCAACACCCCAGAGAGCCGAACGCTCCGTGGACCCAATGCCGGGGGCTTCGGCCTCGATGTCACACCCTTGGTGAGCACCGGTGGAGCCCTGGGGCTGAGCTGAAGTTGGGAAGTGCCCGGGACAAATCTCCCTCGCTGCCAACGGACAAGAGAGCCAAATGGGCAACCGATCTGCTTCCCATTTTGGGAAGAACCAAGCACTTCACCGCTCGCTTACGGAAATGGGCTTCTGTCTCCCCCTCTGGGCTGAAAGCTCCTTGAAGGCGTGGATCCTATAGACCGACTCTATTGCATCGTCCTCTCCCGGCTCCTTAGTCCAACGTGCTGCGCTCAGTAAGTGCTCAATAAATACGATGGACTGAATGACAACAATACAAAACACTCAAATTGCTTCTGGGGGCATCCCAGTGGCTTTTGAATAATAATAATGATGGCATTTGTTAAGCGCTTACTATGTGCCAAACACTGTGCCCAACGATCGGAAATCGTGGCTCCTCTAAAATTTTTTTCTAGACCAAGTGCGTCAGACACAGGTGAAGCCCATCCGTGACCCTCCCGCCAAAGCACACGGACAAGCTGCCCAGCTGACCCAATCCGGGGTGGGGGGGGGAGGGGGTGATGATAATAATGGTATTTGTTAAGTGCTTACTATGTGCCAGGCACTGTACTAAGCGCTGGTGTGGATATAAATTAACCACAGTTCCTGTCCCACATGGGCCTCACAGTCGCAATCCCCATTTTACAGATGAGAAAATTTAGGCATAGAGAAAAAGTGATTTGCCCAGGGTCAAAAAGGAAACAAGTGGCAAGGATGGAAGGAAAGGTCCAAAAAAGTAGAAGGAAACATTTCACCAAGTGACAAAAAGTGTACTGGATCAGAGCCACTCCCTGTCATTTTCCTCAAAGCTACTTGGAGTTTCTTTGGGAAGTCACTCCATCCCCAGACACTCCCACCTCGTTGGTTAGCAGTGCCTCTCGTCAGACTGACTAGCGGGTGCCAGTTAAGGATGCGAACATTCCCTGGGAAGGTGTTTATGTCGCAGGTCCTGTTTCCTTTAACCTCTCCCATACCGAGAAGCTGTCCACTCCTCAAAGGGTCAGCCAGCCAACCAACCGTGCACTCATCCAATCCAATCAATCCATCAATAGCGTCTACCGAGTGCTCACTTTGGGCATAACACTGGACTAAGCGTACAATATGAACAGCAGGCATGATCCCACCAAGAGCTTACAATATATCAATTGATCAATCGATAATATTTAGAATCTTTACTCTATGCAGAACCCTTGACTAAGTGGTTGGGGGAATACAATCGAATTGGCAGACGCTATCCCTGCCCTCAAGAATCTTATCGTCTAGTAAGGGAGACGGACACTAAAATTAATGAATCAATAGTATAATAGTATTAACTGAGTGCTCGCTCTGGGGAGGACCCTGGGCTGAGCACTTGGGAGAGCACAATATGAAAGAGTTCCTGCCCTCGAGGAGTTTACAATCTAGTGGAGGAGACAGACACTACACTATAGGTAGAGGGAAGAAATGAAGTTTAAAGGTATGAGAAAGGATCAGAATTCCATGGTGGGTAGCTATCTGTGTGTCACCATGCCTCTCAGTCCCCTCCAAATATACCCAAGCCCCAGCATTGCTGGTCCCACTTTAGGGGCCATACTCAAAGTATGGATGCAGGGAATAACCAGGAGAAAAAATGCTGGTTCCCCTAAACTTCATTTCACCGGGGATGTTACCCCAGAGTCCACCACAGATAATTTTGTTGTAGGCTAGTCAGGCTGTCCGGACCGCCGCCGCTGAGCCCTCTGGGAGTCTGAGAACATCCTCAACCTCAAGTGCTGCTCTGCCCAACACCCCTTTCCACCTTCTTGCCACATCCCTTTCTCCGCCCCTCAATTTCCCTCCTCTGCTCCATCCCTCTGATGGAGGAGTCGGTGGCGGGTCTGCTCTCTGGCCAAGTCAAGGGAGGTGCCATGGCCCCCGGCCGGCCCCATGCCCCAGGAGGCCTCTCTGGGGCCAAGGATGGTGCCCGGCATGCTAGTGCCAAAACCGTCCGCCCAAATACCCAGCTCACTCTCTAGCTCATTGAACAGGCAGTCAGGACATCAGTCACCCAACTGGCCTAACGGTCCAGGAGCTTTCACGTTCCCAGCCCTGAAGGGAAGGGGATTCTGACTGGAGACCCACGGGAAAGAGCTCTGATAAGCGGAGGGCTCAAGGGGAACAGTCTGCCTGGATGATATGGCTTAAGGCCGAAGGGAATTTGAAGTTTCATGTGTGTACATGTAAAACATATAAATACATGTACAGGTATACTTATATCTGTCCAGGCAGAGGCTGCCGGGGACCCAAAGAATAGAAGGGAACGTTTGACGGCATCACAAATGTGATGCTTGTCATTCCCACCAAACACAAATTTCTGCTCTGCCTCTGCTCTGCCACATCAAAACTTCAAGGGGATCTGAATACATCCGCAGTTGGAAACCCTCAGATTTAATTGGGTGGAGCAGTCAGGTATCTCGGCCTCTAAGGGGAAATTTCACTCATCTCTTCACCCCAAACCAAAACAAGCCCATTCAGATTCTGAAGTCGCTTCACGATGGTTGGCACTGCAGATTTCAGGGTCCTGTTGGGAGGAGTAGGATGAAGTGAAGGAGGAGAAAAAAAGAAGAAGAAGGAGGAGGAAGAAGAAGGAGGAGAAGGAGGAAGAAGGAGGAGGAGAAAGAAGGAGGAGAAAGAAAGAAGAAGAAGAAGAAGGAGGGAGGAGGAGAAGAAGGAGGGAGGAGAAGGAGGAGGAGAAAGAAGGAAGAAGAAGGAGGGAGAAGACAAAGGAGGGAGAAGAAGAAGGAAGGAGAAGAAGAAGGAAGGTGAAGCAGAAAGGAGAAAAAAGAAGGAGGAGGAGGAAGAAGAGGAAGAGGAATGAGAGAAGCAGGAGGAAGAGAAGGCTCTTCTGATTCAACGTGACCCTGCATGGGGACTCTTCAGAAACCCAGTGCCTGAGGAGAGTCCATCTCTAGAGAGGTGGGGATGCCACCGACAGGCCTCTTACCTTCACCTTCCTCCACCCAAGAGAGAACCTGGCTCCGACTAGCCGCAGGGCCGAAGACTAACCCGAGCCAAAGCCCCAGCCAGTCTGGGGTGAGGCCATCTCCCTTTGCAGCCTGGGATGAGGCCATCTGAGACGGAGGAGGAAAGCACAGAGAATGCCCAATTCATTCCCTTTTGCAAACCATATACTTACATAACTGTCCCTCTTTTGGGCAAAAATCCTTCACATCTTAAAAACAGAGGTGGAACTATTTCACAGGTCACATGAGAATTAAGAATAACAATTGGAGGGGCAGTGTGATCTAGTAGAACGATCACAGGCCTGGCTGTCAGAAGATTTGTATTCTAATCCTGGCTCTGCCACTTGCCTGCTGCGTGACCTTGGGCAAATCACTTAATTTCTCTAGGCTTCAATTTCCTCACCTATAAAATGGGGATTCAACACTTGTTCTCCTTCCCACTGACTGTAAGCTTCATGTGGGACGTCCTGTGGGATGGGGACTATGTCTGACGTGATTGTCCTATATCTGCCTAAGTGCTTAGTACAGTGCTTGGCACATAGTAAGCATTTAACAAATGTCACCCTTTTAATCTATTGAAGTCTGGCAATAAGGGGAGCAGCAGAGCAAAAAGAAGGAAAGGAGGGGAGAATGAAGAAAAAGGTAAACGGGCACTTAAGACCTGTGGGTCTCAGTGCTACTGCACACCGCCAAGCACTGCACACAGTGAATTAACCTTCCCTGTCCCTTCTCCCGTTCCAATTCCGGAAGCCTCCATGTTTTACGGGAGAATCTCCCATAGCAGGGGCCTGCATCTGTGGGGAGCGCACATTCTGACCCTTAACCTCTACCTACCCCCCTGCTTGCCGCTATCACTGCTTACCAAAAATATTCTCTCTCCTCAAATACCAGGGGCAAGGCTGGGGAGGAAATTGTGTTGTGGGCAGGGAATGTGTCTCTTACATTGTACTCTCCCGACCGTTTTGTGCAGTGCTCTGCACACAGTCAGCGCTCAATAAATACGAATGACTGACTGGAGGCAATTCTGCAAGTAAACCTGGTATCTGTTGGCCAGGCTGACCTCAGAGCAGAGGGCCCAGGCCAGTCACGTCCACACTGAGAGGCAGACCCAAGCTGGAGCCGGGTGGGAAAAGGGGGCACTTGTGGGAGGCCTGGGACCGTCAGGCTGGCCGTCGGACCGGGCCGTGGGCATAGGACCAAAATGATCTGATCAAGGTGTATGCTTTCGGAAGCTTATTTAATTCTTTTAAAGGAATGCTCGGCCCCTTGCCCACCCTCAAGCTCCAGCCCCATTCGAAGCCCCTGCCCAAATGATCATTCAGTTAGCTTTCTTCCCATTTTAGGCTGTTGAATCTCAGAAACAACCTAATTGATAATTCTGATGTTCTGGTGACCTAACTGAGGGGCTCAGTCCACTTTGAGGGAATTTCTAACTACCGGAGGTCCCTCTCCCCAGAAAAGCGGGTGGATCGTGGAACATGACTTAAAACGGATCAGAGGCAGCCGCCAGCCCATTCGGGCTGCAGACCGGATGAAAAGCGTTTGAAAAGCGAGGATTTTCTCCGCTCTCCTGAACCCCTGGTGGCACTAGGAACTGGAGTTCCCGTCGTGGTGGAGGCGAGGGGCGCTCAGAGAGAACACCTGCCAATTCAAAGGCACTGCACCACTGTGAGCCCAGCCAGCTTGCTGAGGACCCTGGCCAGGAGGCCCCCAAGGGTTCCTTCCTCCGAGAGCAGGGTTTGGCTGGGTGGCCACTCTTAGGTGAATGTTGGGGGGGGGGGGGGCGCTGGCCCAGAAAGGCCATTCCGAGTTCCAGTTTCCTGAGGGTCCATCCTGTGGCGTCTGCCTCAGCCCCTCTAAAACCCACAGCAGCAGAATATGCTTCTGTCCCTTTCAACGAGGGTTTCTACAAACCCATCCAAATCTAGGTCCTTGACCCTGACACGGGGGCTGACGTAGGTTCTCTTCATTTGGAACGCAATGGGGGATCCTCAAATTCACACTCCCCTTGGCCTGACTGATCCCCCATCTCCCCTGCTGGCATTCCGCCCCCCAAGCCCCAGAAAAGCCGGCACCCGAGATCCGGTTCGTGTCCCACCTGCCGTTTCTGGTGTCGTGCTGCCGCATGCTCTTGATAAAATGGACCTTCTTGAAGTTCTTCGGCCTAGGAGAACCTGACAGGGTCCGGCACCTGGAGAACACAGCAATTTGGAGAACCCGGTGAATTCCCACCTGGACAGCTGAGAAAGGTGGAAAGGAAACAACCAACAGAAGGGGCAGGTTTACCTGACAGAGGGGTTATTATTATTACTAAAGTATTTAGGAAGCTGTGGAACTGAGCAGCGGGACACGTACAGCAAGCATGAAAAGCAACCTGGCATAGTGGACCAAGTAAGGGCCTGGGAATCAGAATGTCATGGGTTCTAATCCCGGCTCCGCCACCTGTCTGCTGTGTGACCTTGGGCAAGTCACTTCACCGCTCTGTGCCTCAGTGACCTCATCTGTAAGAGGGGGATTGAGACCGTGCGCCTCACATGGGACAAGGCACTGTGTCCAACCCAATTTGCTTGTATCCACCCCAGCGCTTAGTACAGTGCCTGGAACATAGTGCTTAACAAATACCATCACAGTTATTGTTATTATTATCATGTAGTGGATAAAGCATAGGCATGGGAGTCAGAAGGCTGTGGGTTCTAATCCTGGCTCCGCCACTTGACTACTGTGTGACCTTGGGCAAGTGACTTCACTTCTCTGGGCCTCAGTTACCTAATCTGTAAAAGAGGATTGAGACTGTGAGCCTCATATGGGAGAGGGGCAGTGTCCAACCTGATTTGCCTGTATCCACCCCAGTGACTGGAATGTAGTAAGTGGTTAACTAATACCATCTTCATTATTGTTATTATTATACAAGACAATTAGGTCCATTCCATGGGGCTCACAGATGAAGAAGTCAGTCTTGGACATACTGAGCTTGATGGACACAAGGAACCATGTTGAGATGCCCTGAAGGCATGAGGAAATATGACACTGCAAAGGGAGGTAGGCAGAAGTCAGCTAGTTGGTCAGTTAATAGCATTTATTGAGCGCTTACTGTGTGGAGAGCCCTGTATTAAGCACTTGGGAGAGTGCAATATAACAATATAATACATTCCCTGCCACAGTGAGCTTACAGTCTAGAAGGGGAGCTAGTGAGGGTAGATTTCAGTCAGAGTGATCTGCAAAGAGGTAACAATTGAAGCCTTGTGGGGAGGTGTCCTACCGGAGGGAGGGAGTGTAAAAGTGAGAAGAGAGGGGGATCCAGAAGAGAGCTTTAAGGGACAACCTTGATTAGGGGCCAGAGGAAGGGCGGATGAAAGAGTCTGAGAAGATCAGCCAGAGAGGTAGGAGGCGAACCAGGAGAGGGTTGTCATAAAACCACAGCTAGACAGTGTTTCAAGGAGAAAAGGGAGTGGACTCCAGTGTCAAAGGCAGCTGAGAGGAGGAGGACCATGATAGAGTCTGTTAGATTTGACGAGAAGGTCACTGGTGACCATGGAGAAAGTAATCTCTGTGGAGCGAAGGGGGCACAGAATGGATCGCAGAGGGTCAAAGAGGGCATGGGAGAATGATGTGAATCAATCGTATTTATTGCGAGCTTACCATCTGCAGAGCACTGTACTAAGCACTTGAAAGAGAACAATATAACAGACACATTCCCCGCCCACAATAAGCTTACACAGTCTAGAGGGGGAATCAGATGATATAAATAAATAAATTTCACATATGTAAATAAGTGCTATGGGGCTGAGGGAGGGGTGAATAAAGGAAGCAAATCGGTGTGGCACAGAAGGGAGTAGAAGAGGAAATGAGGGCTTAGTCAGGGAAGGCCCCTTGGAGATGTGCCTTCAATTAGTGGTGCCTTCAATAAATTGATGGTGGGGAGAGTAATCATCTGTCAGATATGAAGAAGGAGGGCGTTCCAGGCCAGAGGTAGGAAGTGGGCGAGAAGGTGGCAGCAAGACTGATGACATCGAGGTACAGCGAGTAGGTCGGCATTAGAGAAGCAAGTGTGCGGGCTGGGCTGTAGTAGATGAGTAGTGAGGAGGTGGGCATGGTGATTGAGTGCTTTGAAGCCAGTGGTGAGGAGTTTCTGTTTGATGTGGAGGTGGAGAGGCAACAACTGAGGTTCTTGAGGACTGGAGAAACCTGAACTGAATGTTTCTGTAGAAAATGATCTAGGCAGCAGAGTGAAGTATGGACTGCGGTGGGGAGAGACAGGAGGCAGGAAGGTCAGCAAGGAGGCTACGTTGTGAAGGTTGACAGGATTGAGTGACATTTAATATTTAGGTTGAATGAGAGAGATGAGTTGAGGATAACGCAAAGGCTTCATAACCTTCGCGAGACAGGAATGATCCTGGTGCTGTCTACAGTGATGGGAAAAAAACATGGGGAGGACAGAGTTTGGGTGAGAAGATAAGGAGTTCTGCTTTGGACATGTTAGGTTTCGGGTGTCAGCCAGATATCCAAGTGAAGACAAAGTGCACAACCCATTCGAGGAACTGGGGAAGGAGGAGGAGGAGGGAGTTAGAACAATAGCTGGCTAGTTCATTGGGGCCCAAACAAGGTGTTTTAGGATAGGGAAGGTCTGATTGTGTTTGAAGGCAAAGTAGCCATGAGAGAGGAAGATGGCAGTCAAGGAAGAAGAAGAAGAATGGGCCCAAGTGTGTTTAATAAAGGGTGAGAAGGGATAGGGTCAGGTCTTGATTTTGCCAATGATAAGAAGATGATAATAATCACTGTGGTGTCTGTTTAGCTCTTGCTTTGTGACAAGCACTGTATTAGGCACTAGGGTAGAACCAATTCAATCAGATCACACCGTCCCTGACCCTCATGGGGAAGGGGAAGGGAGAACAGGCACCGAATCCCTGTTTTGCAGATGAGGAAAGGGAGAGGCACAGAGCAGACAAGTGGCAGATTCGGTATGAGATATGAACAACACTAGCTATTATCCGATATTAATTCAATCTTCTTCCTTGTACCTCTTGGGCCTCTCCTCATTCTCGTTCACTGGCTCCTCTTCAGTCCCGCTGTCCAAGCCGTGGGCTTCCCACAAGGCATGGTTTCGGGTCCCCAACTCTCCTCACTCTCCCCACTTTCACTTCTCCACACAGGACTCCCAGATCAACCTCTCTGGCCCCGTGGCTACTCCCCTACCCTACGATCCGCTTGGACGTCCCGCCGACCCTGCCAACTTGATGTGTCCCAAACCGGACACCTCGACTACCCTCTTCAAGCCTCTCTTCCTCCGGAATTTTTCACGTCTGCCCTTGACATCACCATCCTCCCTGTTCCAGAAACCTGTGACCTTGGTGTCCTCCTGGACTCCTCGCTGTCTTTCAGCTGTCACGTTCAATCTACCGCTCGATCCTGCCGGTCCTACCTGCACGGCAGTCTTGTATCCACTCGTTCCTCTCCACCCAGATGGCTAGACTGTTGAATTAGCCTCCCCACTGGTCGCCCTGCCTCCAGCCTCTTCCCCTTCCAGTCCAGACCATAGGTTGGCTCGTCACTCATCTCTCATCTGCCCTCTCCTCAAATCCCCCCATCACGAGTGCCTTCAAGGGCTCTCCATCAACCCTAACGTACGCGTCGGCCAGGGGACTGACGACAGACGTATAAGGAAAGATGAAACAATAAAAACTCGAAGGCACCAAAGACAAGGCCAAAGATAAATATGGGAAATGAAAACAACAACGAAAGCCAGGAGGGCACCGTGGTTAGAGGAGCAGAGTTTTGGGCACCTGGAGGCTCAGAGTCCAACCGTCACCAGCCACCAGTAACCGGCAATGCCACAGCTAAAGCCTTCCCAGAATTCCACGCTTTGGGGCGGCTTCAACATTGTTGCTGTTTTCGCTATAGCTACTGCTACTAAAATAGTAATTGGATTTAGCTCCCAGTGACTCAGTAACGTCCAGGCCGCTGACAACCTTTTGGTTAATCTCTAGATGGCCCCAGAAGAAACACGGAAGCCAGATTTGCCTATCGAATGTAGATTTCAAAATGGGAATCGTTTCTTTTGGCAGTAACCTCCAATAACTGTAAACAGTTGTAAACCTTGTGGAGGGCGGATTCCCACCTGCTTCTTAGGTCTACATGATAATAATAATAATAATAATAATAATAATAATAGGGGTATTTGTTAAGCACTTACCCTGATCTCCCTCTCTGCAGTCCCGCATTTCCTCCTGTCTTCAAGTCATCTCTACCCCTGGCTGTCCTCCCACTACCTCAAACTAACAAGTCTAAAAAGGCCTTCTTTTCTTCCCACCCAAACCCTGTCCCCCCCTCCGCCCCCATCACTGGAGTCGGGACCACCATTCTTCTTGTCTCAGAAGCCTGTGATCTTGCCTTTATCCTTGACTCATCTCTCTCATTCTACCCACATATTCACTGTCACCAAATCCTGTCAGTTCAGCCTTCATAACATCGCTAAAATCTGCGCTTTCCTCTCCATCCCAAACTGCTATCACATTAATCCGAACACTTATCCCATCTCACCTGGATTACTGCATCAGTCTCCTTGCTGACCTACCTGCCTCCCGTCTCTCCCCGCTCCAGTCCATACTTCACTCTGCTGTCCGAATCATTTTTCTACAAAATCATTCAGTCCACGTTTCGCCTCCAGAACCTCCAGTGGTTGCCCATCCACTTCCGCATCAAACGGAAACTCCTTACCATCGAATTTAAAGCACTCCATCACCTTGCTCCCTCTTACCTAACCTCACTTCTCTCTTCCTACAACCTTGCCCGCACATTTCACTCCTCTAATGCCAATCTGCTTGCTGTACCTCCATCTCATCTATCTCGCCACTGACCTCTAGCTCACAACCTGTCTCTGGAATGCCCTCCCTCTTCATACCCAAAATCAGTCTCCCCACTTTCACAGCCTTATGAAAAGCACATCTCCTCCAAGAGGCCTTCCTTGACTATGACTTCATTTCCTCTTCTCCCACTCCCTCCTGTGTCACCCTTCCACTTGGATTTTCCTCCTTTATTCACCCTTCCCTCGGGCCCCCAGCACTTGTTGCACGTGCATAATTATTCATTTACATTAATGTATGTCTCTCCCTCTAGACAGTAAGCTCACTGTGGACAGGGAACATGTCTACCGACTCTGTTATTCTGTACTGTCTCAAGTGCTTTGCACAGTGCTCTGTAGAGAGTATGCACTCAACAGATACAATTGACTGATAATGTTTCCAGGAGAAAGGGGAGGTTCATGGAGTTAAAGGCAGCTGAGAGGTCGAGGAGGCATAGAGGCTGTTGGATTTGGCATAGAGGAGGTTATTGTTGACCTTGGAGAGGGCGGTTTCTGTGGGGCGGAGGGGGTGAATGTCTGATAGCGGCAGCTCAGGGAGAGAATTGGGGGAGAGGAAGTGGAGACAGCAGATGTAAACAATTTGCTCAAGAGGCTTGGAGAGGAATGGTAGGTACGAGAGGGATGCTGTTTTCCATTTTGGTGTGTTTATTTCTAT
The DNA here is from genome assembly GCF_004115215.2 of Ornithorhynchus anatinus. Lineage (NCBI taxonomy): Eukaryota > Metazoa > Chordata > Mammalia > Monotremata > Ornithorhynchidae > Ornithorhynchus > Ornithorhynchus anatinus. Next base: position 21,031,154 of record NC_041734.1, read on the forward strand.
TGAAGTTGAAGATGGGGTGATGACAACTGGATGGAACCACTGTGTTATGGGAAGATTTTTTTTTTTCTAAGAGAGAGGAGACAAGGGCATATTTGAAAACAGAGGGGAAGAAATTAGTGGAGAGTGAAAGGCTGAAGTCAGCAGGCAGGGAGGGAAGAAGAGCAGGGCAATTGTTTAAATAAGGTGCAAAGGGATGGGGAGAACCAGTTCTGAATCCCCATTTTACAGATGAGGAAATCGAGGCCCAGAGAAGTTAAGTGACTTGCCCAAAATCACACAACAAGCAAATGACAGAGCTGGGATTAGAATCAGGGGGACCCATGGCCCTCCTACCCACCTCGGGGCCGACATGGGCCTCCTGGCTCTGTTTTCTTTTCACTCTCCTTAGTAACAAGCCCCTGAGGAATGCTGATTGCTATAGAAGGCCAGCCTTGTTTCCAGGAACATGGGTCCTTAAGCCCAAGACGTTTACCATTTACCATTTCACAAGGTGACCTGACCCGATCATTGTTGTTGCTTTTGTTGACAACATCCATACATTTATTGAGCACCTGTTGTGGGGAGAGCACTTTACTGAGGGCCTAGGGGGGGCCAGGGCTTGCATTTGGTGCTTGGGAGTGAACACACAAGTAAAAGGTGCAGCGCTCGCTCCCGACGAGCTGACATTTTAACGGGAGACACAAGATGACAAAAATTACCAGTGTACAGAAAGTAAAAGTGGAGCTATACATGATCACAACACTTAGACACAGCATGGCTTAGTGGAAAGAACACGGGCTTGGGAGTGTGAGGATATGGGTTCTAATCCGGCTCCGCCACTTGCCTGCTGTGTGACCTTGGACGAGCCACTTAACTTCTCTGTGCCTCGGTTACCTCATCTGTAAAATGGGAATCAAGACTGAGAGCCCCACATGGGGCAAACTGATTACTTGTAGCTACCCCCAGTGCTTAGCACATAGTAAGTGCTTAACAAATACCACTATCATTACTGTTATTATTAGAAGTGCCTTGACCAAACAGCTAAGGAGCTAAGCAGGCTCTTCATTTTTCTTCTCAGACAGGCTGCCCCTAAGCCAATGAGTTCCCCAAGCCAAGTGACTGTTTTAGAAAGAAATTTGACCACCAGCTTGTGGGTGACAAATTACCTTCGTAACGGGGCATTCTCTTCGATATCCTCCAGCGTCTCCAGGGAAGACCTTTGGGAGATGAGCCGACGCCTGCGGGGGAAGAGAATTCAGCAGTCAGTCCACTTGTCCACTGGATCGGGCCCGCACTTCCAGGCTGGTGGCTTTGGTGCCAGACATCAAATCAACCTCTCATCTGGCATCAACCTTTTGGGCAGCTGCCAGGGCCTGGGCCCCAGATTCCCTGCCAGCCGAACAGTGGGAAGCAGCCAATAAGTGGTTGGGGCTTTAAGTGGAGGAGAAAAGTCCATAAATGGACAACGATCCAAATATTAGAGAACTAGAGAACCGAAGTTATCCATTTTAAAGAATCCAACTTTTCATGACAACTGTGATCCCAGATGCCAAAAGCTTTGAGGGAAGAAGGCAGGCAGGCTCCATGATGGCTGGAGGCCTGGGACAACCCAGCCCACCCGCTTCGCTCCTCTAATGCCATCCTTCTCCCTCCACCTCAATCCCATCTCACTGCCAACCTCTTGCCCATATCCTGCCTTTGGCCTGGAATGCCCTCCCTCCTCATATCCTACAGACAATTCCTCTCCCCCCCACTTTCAAAGCCTTATTGAAGGCACATTTCTTCCAAAAGGCCTTCCCTAAGGCTCCCTTTCCTCTTCTCTGCTGCCTTCTGCATCACCCTGATTTGCTCCATTTATTCATCCCCTCTTCCAGCCCTACGGCACTTAGGTACATATCCAGAATTCATTTATTTCTATTCTGTCTCCCCAACTAGACTGTGAACTCGTTGCGGACAGGGAATATATCATATTGTTATATTGTACTCTCCCAAGTGTTTAGTGCACAATAAGTGCTCAAGAAATACGACTGACTGGCTGACAAACTCGCAGGGGGAGGAATCTCGGAGGGACTGATAGCCTGTGGGTACTCATCCTCTAGTGAAGGGGGCAACCTATTTCCAGTCCTCTCCTGGGGCAGCCACCTGGGCTGGGCCAGTAAATTTGCTCAGGACACCAGGAGAAAACCAGGGGAAGCCGTGTGACCTGGTGGCAAGAGACTGGAAGTCAGAAGCCCTGGGTTCTAATCCTGGCTCCTCCACTGTCTGCTGTGACACAGTGTATAAATCATTTCACTTTCTGGGCTTCAGTTACCTCATCTGTAAAACTGGGATTATATCTTACTCCCTTCTACTTACTCTGTGAGCCCCAAGTGGGATAGGGACTCTGTCCAACCTGATTATCTTGTGTCTACTCCAGCGCTTAGCACTGTGCTTGGCACATAGTAAGCGCTAAAGGAATACCATTGAAAAACAATTGATTCCCCCGGTTCCATCCTTTCAGCAGCCGGGGTGGTGAGGGAGGAGGGAACGAGGCCCCCTGTGATAATACCTTGATGGGAATCTATTTGAGGTTCGCCCCCTCAGGTCAGGGCCGAACCCCTGACAGAAGCGAGGACATCGTAAACCAAAGAACACACTCAACCTCAACCACAGGCAAGAGAAAGCAGAAAGACGACCGAGGGTCCCCCAATTCCGCCAACGTCTGGCTGACATCTCAATGGTATTTACTGAGCATTTACTGTGTGCAGAGCACTGTACTAAACGCTTGGGAGAGTGCAATATGACAGAGTTGGCAGTCACAAGGAGCTTACAGTCAAGGGGCTTTAGAAGCAGCATGGTATAGTGGATAGAGCACAGGCCTGGGAGTCAGAAGGTTGTGGGTTCTAATCCCGGCTCCGCCACTTGTCTGCTTTGACCTTAGGCAAGTCACTTCACTTCTCTGGGCCTCAGTTACCTCATCTGTAAAATGAGGACTGAACTGTGAGTCCCTCGTAGGGCAAGAACTGTGTCCAAACTGATTTGCTTGTATCCACCCGTGTTTAGTACAGTGCCTGGCACACAGTAAGTGCTTACAAATCCCAAGTTTATTATTAATTCTTTTTATTATTATTGTGTCTCCTTTCCAAAGTCTCACCGTCAGATACAAGAAAGCGGATGTTCTGATGTTTGGCGAGCCTACAAGTGGCTGGATGATAACAGAGCTGCAACCCCAAAGCCCGAAATGTCAACTCCCTTGGGTCACCTGACTGGAGTGTTCGCTTGGAAGCTGAATTATCACCCCCTTATCCCCAAGCGAGCGGGCCAGTGGCCACTCCTATTACCCCGAATCCACTGAGGACGACCCACAGTAAGCGCTGAATCCGTGCCCTCATGACTATTCCAAGCAGGAGAGGTCTGGGAGTTCAACCTGGCAGGATGGTGCCCATCACAAAGTGGGAAATCCTTGAGGTTCTGACCGGTTCCCTCTGGCCAGACGCGAACCCGGAGCCGGACACATCTCTCGAATGCTCCAACAAGCCGGGATAAAACGAATCGCCGAGGTAACTTGTCGGTAGGTTCCAGACCGACGAAAACGTCTTCAGCCTGAGCATGCCACTGTCTGTTTTGAAAGCAAGCCTAAACGCTTCCCAATTGCAAACCCCTCTTGTAGTTGCAACAGGTTGCGGTTCCTTTTTAAGGGCCAGGGGTTACCTATATTAGGTGCTATTAGGTGCTGGGGTAGCTAAGATCATCCCTACAGATGCTGTCTGGGTCCCTTATCGTGATTATCGTCAAGGCCGTTTATTGAGCACTGACTTAGTAGAACACTCTAAGCGCTTGGGGGAGTACACTACAACAGAGTTGGCAGATATATTCCCTGACCACAAGAAGCTATGAGATTTCCCATCCTTAGAGGGAGGGAGAACAGGTAAAATCTATCCCCATTTGTCAGGTGAGGAAACTGAAGCCCGGAGAGGTAAAATGACTTGCCCAAGGTCCCACGGCAGACCAGTGGCAGAACCCGGGCCTAAAACCTGGCCTGACCTCCAGCCTCGCTCTTCCCACTAGGCGAGGTTGCCTCGGATTTCATTTCCAAGTTGCACAGATGTCATAACACCACCGCGGGACCCAGATCAAAGGCTTCAAATCTCCTTTGGCGAAGCGTGCGGTACCAGGCTCTCCGACTGGATAAGCAGTAAACTCTGCTTGCTCCCTGGCAGAGCTGAATGCGTCGTAAACCCCAAAACCAGGGCAAGGGCGTTACAAAACACTTCTCGGACTTGAGAGCTGGAGACTCGGACGCGGGGCTTTTTTCAGGGGATGAAAGATTTCCGACAAACGAAATGTCACTAATAGACTGCTGGGTTCGCTGCAGGACAGCGGTGTTCAAAGCTGGATCCCTGAGACGAGTGTGAGAGCTCGGGTCTGCCTGAACCAGCACGACTGGAAACAGGACGCGGAAAATGTCGGAGGTCAGGGCCCCCTTGCTGGGGAGGAATGAGCTGAGCACAGAAGAGCCGAGAGAGCAAACAGACACTGCTGTGCAAGCTGAACCTCTTCTCCCTTCTCTGAGAACAAACCCCAAGAGGGAGATTTTTCAGTTTTGGACCGAGATCCCACCAAGAGGCAACATCGGCTCTCCTAGAGGACACATTTCCCCTTCCCACTTCTACAGACTCCCCTCAACAGAGCAGGGGGAAAAGACGCTTCCTCTAAATTCCAGTAGGTCCAGTTCTGGGGCAGTTACAGCCTGGAGTCAGAAGGTCATGGTTCCTAGTCCCGGTTCCTCCACTTGCCTCCTGCGCGACCTTGGGCAAGTCACTTGACATCTCTGTGCCTCAGTTACCTCATCTGTAAAATGGGGATTGAGACTGTGAGCTCCGCATAGGTCGGGGACTGTGTCCAATCCCATTAGTTTGTATCCACCCCATCGCTTAGTTTAGTGTCTGGCACAGAGCAAGTGCTCAAATACTACAGTTTTATTATTATTCTAAGCAGGCCCCACTTGGGACTCACAGAGTAAGTAGGCAGGCGAACAGGTACTGAATCCCCACTTGACAGATGAGCTAACTGAGGCACCGAGAACTGACTTGCCCGAGGACACAGAGCAAGCGAGTGCCAGAGTCAGGACTAAAACCCAGGTCCTCTGATTCCCAGGCCCGGGCTCAGACCTGTGACTCAGGAATCCTGGATTCTAGTTCGTGCTTGGCCTCTTGCCTGCTGTGTGATCTGGGGCAAATCATTAATTCTCTGGGCCTCATTCATTCAATAGTATTTATTGAGCGCTTACTATGTGCAGAGCACTGTACTAAGCGCTTGGAATTTACAAATCGGTAACAGATAGAGACAGTCCCTGTCCTTTGACGGGCTTACGGTCTAATCGGGGGAGACAGACATACAAGAACAAAGGCAATAAATAGAATCGAGGGGAAGAACATCCCATTAAAACAATAGCAAATAAATAGAATCAGGGTGATGTACATCTCATTAACAAAATAAATAGGGTGATGAAGATATATACAGTAGGGCGGACGAGTACAGTGCCGAGGGGATGGGACGGGAGAGGGGGAGGAGCAGAGGGAAAGGGGGGAGAAGAGGGTTTAGCTGCAGAGAGGTGAAGGGGAGGTAGAGGGAGCAGAGGGAAAAAGGGAGCTCAGTCAGGGAAGGTCTCTTGGAGGAGGTGAGCTGTAGTAGGGTTTTGAAGAGGGGAAGAGAATCAGTTTGGCGGAGGTGAGGAGGGAGGGCGTTCCGGGACTGCGGGAGGACGTGGCCCGGGGGTCGCCGGTGGGATAGGCGAGAACGGGGGACGGCGAGGAGGTGGGCGGCAGAGGAGCGGAGCGTGCGGGGTGGGCGGTAGAAAGAGAGAAGGGAGGAGAGGTAGGAAGGTGATGGAGAGCCTTGAAGCCTAGAGCGAAGCCTCAGTTTCCTCACCTTAGAATGTGGGCTCTCTGTGGGACAGGGACTGTGTCTTGGATTTCTTGAATCCACCCCAATGCTTAGTATAGTGCTTGGCCCACAGAGAGCGCCTAACCAACACCACAGTTATTTTTACTGTGGGTCCCGCTCATCCACCCCGGCTCTCGCCTCACAAGCTTCCCCGGCTCTGTCGGGCTGGACACCCATCCCGAGGTGGTGCCTTTCACGACTTGATTTCACCCCCAAGCCCCACTGGGGTCCAGCAGTATGGCTTAGTGGACAGAGCAAGGGCCTGGGAGTCAGAAGGACCTGGGTTCTAATCCCGGCTCTGCCACTTGTCTGCTGTGTGATCTTGGGCAAGTCACTTCACTTCTCTAAGCCTCAGTTCCCTCATCTGTAAAACAGGGATTGAGACCGTGAGCCCCATGTGGGACAGGGACTGTGTCCAACCTGATTATCTTCTATCTACCCCAGCACTTAGAACAATGCTTGGCACATAGTAAGTGCTTACCAAGTACCATAATTATTATTATTCACCGTCCCAGCTCCCGGCAAACTGCAGAAGGGGGAGCAGTATGGCTTGCTGGGGGAGGGGAGTAGGGGAGAGAACCCAGGACAGGAAGTTGGGAATTCCAGGTTCTTATTCCAACTCTCCTATTGGCCTGCTGAGAATTTGGGTAATACATTTGACCTCACTTCATTTCCTCCTCCGTCATATGAGGATAAGCTATCCACTCCCTCTGCCTCTTAAATCATAAGTCCCTTGTGCTTATGTCCAATCTGATTAGCACAGTACTTGGCAGTGAGCACTTAATAAATGCCTTAATGATTGTTATCGTTCCTTTGCAGAGGGTATATTATTATTTAGGAATTCTGTTAATCCTTTCCAGACACAAAGCAGCCTAAAGTAAGTTACAGCAGATATTTCACTGGGGGCTAACTGTCCATTTTGGAGGTTATCCAGACCAAACACTCCTTACTTCTTCTCTTACTCCGGCTGTTGCGTGATTTAGAGGAAAGGCCACAAGCCTGGGAAACAGAGTGGCGGGTTCTAATCCCGGCTCCCCAACTTGCCCACTGTGTGACCTTGGGAAAATCACTTGACTTCTCTGGGCCGGTTTCCTCATCTGTAGAATGAGGATTCAATACCTGTTCTCTCTTCAACTCAGACCGTGAACCTCTAGTGAGATAGGGATTGTGTCTGACCCGATTACCTTGTACCTAACCCCAAGGCTTAGAAGAGTGGTCGGCACACAGGAAGCACTTAAAAAATACCATAGTGACGCTTATTACTCTTACTGCTGTACTACCTGCTGGAAGAGGTCTCCCCCTCCATCCATGGGTAAGGATTTGGCTGGGAAGAGGCTGAAGGGACTGATTAGTGAGGTTTTAAAATTCTCCACAAATATAATAATGTTGGTATTTGTTAAGCGCTTACTATGTGCCGAGCACTGTTCTAAGCGCTGGGGTAGACACAGGGGAATCAGGTTGTCCCACGTGGGGCTAACAGTCTTAACCCCCATTTTACAGATGAGGTAACTGAGGCACAGAGAAGTTAAGTGACTTGCCTACAGTCACACAGCTGACAAGTGGCAGAGCTGGGATTCGAACCCATGACCTATGACTCCAAAGCCCGTTCTCTTACCACTGAGCCACGCTGCTTCTCAAATATAGAAATCTTGTTGCCTCCTTCTGGGCTGGACAGTGAGAGATTGGCTGATTTTATCAAGCAGTTAAACTACCGTGTTCGTTGAGCACCTACGGTGTGCCAAACGTACTAAGCGCTTGGGAAAGTACGGCAGAGTTGGTAGTAAAGATCCCTGGCCTGGAGGAGTTTGCAATCTAGGCGGGGAGAAAGGCACAAAATAATTTAGATATAAGAAAGAAGAGAATAGAAAATGGATAAATAATACTACTAATACTTGTTAAGTGCTTTCTATGTGCCAATCCCTGTACTAAGCGCTGAAGTAGATACAAGATGATCAGGTCTCATATGGGTCTCACAATCTAATCAGGAGGGAGAACAGGTTTTGAATCCCCATTCTGCAGATGAGGGAACTGAGGGACAGAGAAGTTAAGTGGCTCGCCCACAGTCACACAGCAGACAAGTGGCAGAGCTGGGATTAGAACCCAGGTCTCCTGACTCCCAGACTCGTGACTGTTCCACTAGACCATGCTGCTACCTAAGTACTTAAGTAGTACAGCATCTAAATCAATGGGGACAAATGGGTCACGGGGAACTGAGAAGCAGCTTAGTCGGTAGAGCACGGGCCTGGGAGTCAGAAGGATCCGGGTTTTAATCCTGGCTCCGCCACGTGTCCACTGTGTAACCATGGACAAGTCACATCACTTCTCTGGGCCTAAGCTCCCTCCTCTGTAAAATGGGGATTATGACTGTGAGCCCATGTGGGACACGCACTGTATCCAATCTAATTAACTCGTATCTACCACAGTGCTTAGAAAAGTGTTTGGCATGTAGTAAGTGCCTAACAAATACTATTATTATTAATAACTGTGGGGAGAAAACTGCTGAGAGATGGCGGTTGACAGGAAACGAGAGAATTGGGGGGTGGGGAAGGGTCCCTTCTCACAGCTTCAACTCCCACCTCTTCACCGATGATTGGCGAAGACACCCGAATCAGCCCTGACCTCTCTCTTTTTTTAAGGGAATTTGTTAAGCGCTTACTATGTAACCAACATTGTTCTAAGGTAGGTACAAGTGAATTTTGCTGGATACAGTCCCTGTCCCACATGGGTCTCACAACCTAAGTAGGAGGGAGAACAGGGGAACTGGGACACAGAGAAGTTAAGTGACTCGCCCAAGGAGAGTCATGATTAGGATCCAGGTCACTGACTCCCAGGCTGGTGCTCTTTCCATTAGGCCAAGCTAGTCTCATTCTCTGACATTTTGCTTCCTGCCTCTGACACATCTCTACTTGGATGTCCTGCCGGTGCCTCAAGCTCAACTGCGTCTAAAAACTGACCTCCACACATTCCTTTCCAAATCTTCTCCTCCACTTAACTCCCCCATCACCGTTGACACCACCACCAACCTCCCCACCTCGAGTCTGCAACCTTGGCATTATCCTCAACTCCTTCCTCTTTCAACCCCCAAATTTAGTCCGTCACCAATCCTGTTGGTTCTTCCTCTACAGCTTCTCCAGAATATGTTCCTTCCTCTTTAAACTGCCACGATTCTGGCCCAAGCGCTAGTCATATTTCAACGTGACTTCTGGATCAGCCTCCTTGCAGACCTCCCTGCCTCCAGCACGCTCCGCTCCAGTTCACACTTTCCTCGGCTGGCCGGATCATTTAACACCATTGTGTACACGTCTCCCGGCTCCTCAGAAACCTCCAGCGGTTACCCATCCATCTCCACATCAGGCAGGAACCCCCTGACCGTCGGCTCTGAGGGGGTCTCCATCCGCTCTCCCTCCCTGACCTATCCTCGCTCGTCTCCCACTCACCTCAGCTCACATGCTTCATTACTCTCGAGTCAACCTAATCACTGGGCCTCGTTGTCAGCTCTCGTCCCTGAATTTTTATTCATTCAGTAGTATTTACTGAGCGCTTACTATGTGCAGAGCACTGTACTAAGCGCTTTTACTCACACCCTCCCCATTTCCTGGAATTCCCTCCTCCTTTGCATCTGACAGACCATTAGTTGCCCCATCTTTAAAGCACTTCTGAACTCGGCTCTCCTCCAGGAGGCCTTCCTCAATAATCTCTCCATTTGGATATTTGCATTCTCCAACCACAGGGCAGTGAGGTCCATACCTTTATACTCCACTGCTTCCCCAATCTGAAACAAACATTTTTGCCTGTCTCACTCCCTAGGCTGTAATAATAATAATGATAATAATAATAATGACATGTGTTAAGCACTTACTAAGTGCCGGGCACTATACTAAGTGCTGGGATGGAGAGAAGCAAACCGGGTTGGACACAAAGTCCTCCTGGAGGGCAGGGATCCTGTCTGCTAACTAGTACACTCTCCCATCTCCTTAGTACAGTGCGCTCTGCACCCAGGAAGTACTCAATAAATACTATGGATTGAGCTGAAAAATGAGTCGGGGAAAGCCTCCTGAAGGAGGTGGGATTTGGAGAGGGCTTGGACAGTTGGAGTAGCTTTGGTCTGGATGATTTGGAGGGAGCAAGAGTTCCAGGCAGAAGCAGAAGTCAGAGATGGGAGAGTTGAGAACGAGGCACAGCGAGAAGGTTCACTGGGGAGAAATGACGAGTGTGAACTGGGGAGCAGTGGGACAAATAAGTTGATATGAGGGAGAGAACTGATACAGACCTTAAAACCGATGGTCAGGCGTTTCGACTTCACCTGAAGAGGACTGGGCAACTAACTGCTGGGGATTTCTGAGGAGTGGGGAGACGTCTGCAGAGCCAGAATTTCAAAAAAATGACTCGAGAGGTCAAGAGAAGTGCGGACCGGACTGGAGAAAGATTGGAGGCAGGGAGGTCAGCGAGGGGGCCGATGGCCTGCCTGAGTCTAAGCGCACACCTCATCAAATTGCCCACTGACTCCCTTCTTGCCCTCCATCCCAACAGGGCACTCAACTGGTCGGTGGGTTAAGATGGGGCAGAAGGCGCCGAGGAAACCATCATCACTACAATCGATTTCTGCATGCGGGTTTTCATTGCTGATGTCTTCGCGGCAGGACTGAGACTTGTTTAATTTTAGATCCGGAAAAATATCTAATAGTGGTATTTCTGAAGCACTTAATTATGTGCTAAGCGCTGGGGTAGATACAATTTAGTCAGATCGATCAGATCTATCACAGGCCCTACTTTCATTCAATCGTATTTATTGAGCGCTTTCTATGTGCCGAGCACTACACTAAACGCTTGGGAGAGTACAATATAACAATAGACACATTCTCTACCCACAACAAGCTCACAGTCTAGAGGACTCCAAGTGAGAACAGATATTTAATTATATGCTAGAATTGGTAAATAAACAAGAGAAAGGAATACATTCAACTCCAACTCTCTATCATTTTCTTTGTGGTTTTTTTTTCTCAGTTGGCTCATTAAAAGCTCATTATAAAAAAGACTGGAAAACAACTGAACCTTATTTTTCAGGACACAAGGTCAAAACTCTGAACTTGAAAAAAAAAATCTCCCACTTCTTATACGCATGTTGGTCCATGTATTACCGCAATAAAAATTCCCCTCCCTGGAATATGGCAAGGTGAAGTTAAAATGAATATACAGGATTGTTTACATAATGTTCAAAACAAAACCAGGCACTCAATCTTCCCCAGAAATACTACCCTGTCACCGGTCTCCAATCATTCTGTGTACAACCTCGTGTGTATATATTATTGTTATTATAGCCCCAGGCCTCTCAGATTTGTCCAGAGGCCTGACTGACGCGTCCTAAAGCCAAGGCCCTTTGCGAGCAACCTCATTATCACACGTGACAGCCAACAGCCACAGAGAGGAAGAAAAAGAAAAATTTGAAATGGCTATAGCAAGGCAGTTTGGTAAGGGCTGTCTTATCCAGCTGGGCCCTTGATTGATCGATTAACTGTATTTACTGAGCACTTACTATGTGTAGAGCTTGGGAGGGGAGAACAGAATGAGTAGACACGTTCCCTGCCCATAACGAGCTGATAGTCTTGAAATACTCTACTCTCTGAACACGCTCTCCTATACGGAGAAGCAGTGTGGCTCAGTGAAAAGAGCGTGGGCTTCGGAATCAGAGGTCATGGGTTCGACTCCCGGCTCTGCCACTTGTCAGCTGTGTGACTGTGGGCAAGTCACTTAACTTCTCTGTGCCTCAATTACCTCATCTGTAAAATGGGGATTATCTGTGAGCCTCACGTGGGACAAACTGATTACCCTGTATCTGCCCCAGCTCTGCACATAGTAAGCGCCTAACAAATACCAACATTATTATTATTATTATTATTACTCATGACTGGCTGACTAGATCACTAGCTTGTTGGAGAAAGAGCTCTCCGTAGAAAAGAGGAGGGAAGACGGAAGAAAACTTTCTGAACTTGCAGGAGCAACTCCTAGAAGTGGGGACTCTCTGAGAGAAGTCCAGATGTTCCACTTACAGCTATAAACCCCACGTGGGACAGGGACTTAGTACCACGTCTGATATATAGGAAGTGCTTAATAATAATATCATATTCTACGCTGGGGAAGCAGCATGGTCTAGTGAACAGAGCACGGGCCTGGGAGTCAGAAGGACCTGGGTCCTTATCCCGGCTCTGCCGCTTGTCTGCTGGGTGACATTGGGCAAGGTACTTCACTTCTATGGGCCTCAGTTCCCTCATCTGTAAAACTGGGTTAAGACTGTGAGCCCCATGTGGGAAAGGGATAGAGTCCAACCCTATTTGACTGTATCCATCCCAAAGCTTAGTATAATAATTATGGTATTTGTTAAGCGCTTACTATGCAATGCCTAGTACATAGTAAATGCTTAACAAATACCCCAATTATAATAATAGTCATGATAATAACAACATTTAACTTTTAGGGGGTGCTTTTAGGCAAGGTCAAATGGTGGTGGAAGCTAACGGGGGTAGAGGGCAAAGGGCTGTGAGCTCCTAGGCAAGGTCTCTGTCCTGAGAAAGGGAGCATTCTGAGGATTTGAGACCCTGGGGGACACCAGATGTCTGAGATCCTCCTCTTCTGATCCTTAGTATAGTCCTCTGCAACCAACCAGTAGTACTTATTGAGTGCCTACTGCATGCAGACCACTGTACTGAGAATTTAGGAACAGTACAAAGAGGAAAAAAGACAGGCTCCTGCCCTCAAGAAGCTTATGATCTAACGCACACTGAAGGAGCCCAGTGAATACTATTAGGCTACGCTGAACTCACCAGACCATACCATATCATACCAGAGCAAACAAAACACGTTTTAAAAGACTCAGGGAAACAGTCCCAAAACACACAACACAACTGTAGCCTGCTGGGAGGCCACCCAGACAGACCAGCCGGGTAGCCAACAGTCGGAGAAGAACGGAGGGCACCAAGATGCCAGGTCGAGAACAGAGACAAGCCATGTTTGAAACAAAACCACTTGGGCAGGAGGAGTGATCTTCTTGGCCCAGCAATGGGTAAAAGCTGGCCTAAGTCACACATCGGCCTTCTCGGTCCCTCATGTCTGTAGGGACAGGAGCCCATTGTGGCTTCAAAAACAAAGGACCCGCAGAGAGATTAAGAGAGTTGTGAAATTAAAAAATAATAATAGTATCTGTTAGTGCTATGTGCCAACCTGGGCTTCTCTGACTCCATCCTCTCCTGGTTCTCCTCATCTCTCTGGCCATTCATTCTCAGCCTCCTTCGCGGGCTCCTCCTTCCCCTCCCAACCCAATTATTCCTCCTCAAGGGTCAGTTCTCGGTCCCCTTCTGTTCTTCATCTATACTCACTCCCTTGGTGAACTACTTCGCTCCCATGGCATCAATGACACCCAAATGTATACCTCCTCCCCTGCTCTCACTCCCTCCTTCCAGGCTCACATCGCCTCCTGCCTTCAAGACATCTCCACCTGAATGTCCTCCCGCCACCTAAAACTCAACATGTCCAAGACTGAGCTCCTTTATCTTCCCTCCTAGATCCTGTCCTCTCCCTGACTTTCCCATCAGTGTTGACGACACTACCGTCTTTCCCGTCTCCCAAGCCCGCATCATCCTTGACTCTGATCTCTCATTCACCCCATATATCCAATCCGTCACCAAAACCTGCCAGTCTCACCTTCAGAGCATCGCCAAGATCCGCCCTTTCCTTTTCAACCACACCGCTACCACCTTAGTACAGTCACTCATCATATCCCAACTGGATTACTGCATCAGCCTCCTTTCTGACCTCCCAACTTCCTGTCTCTTCCCACTTCAGTCTATACTTCACTCTGCTGCCCGGATTATCTTTCTACAGAAATGTTCTGGGCACGTCACCCCCCTCCTCAAAAATCTCCGGTGGTTGCCTATCAACTTCCGTATCAAGCAAAAACTCTTCACTATTGGTTTCAAAGCTCTCCATCACCTGGCCCCTTCTTACCTCACCTCCCTTCTCTCTTTCTACAGCCCAGCCTGCACACTCCGCTCCTCCGGTGCTCACCTCCTCACTGTGCCTCGTTCTCACCTGTCCCGCCCTCGATCCCTGGCCCAAATCCTACCTCTGGCCTGGGACGTCCTCCCTCCTCATATCCGCCAAACTAGTTCTCTTCCCCTACAAAGCCCTACTGAAAGCTCACCTCCTCCAGGAGGCTTTCCCAGACAGAGCCCCCCTTTTCCTCTGCTCCCCCTCCCCATTACCCCAACTCACTCCCTTTGCTCTAACCCCCTCCCCACAGCACTTGTGTATATATGTATATATTTATAATTATAGTTCTATTTCTACTAATGATGTGTATATATCTATAATTCTTTTTATTCATAATGATGCCCCTGATGCCTGTTTGTTTGTTTTGATGCCTGCCTCCCCGCCTTCTAGACTGTGAGCCCGTTGTGGGGAGGGATCGTCTGTATTTGTTGCTAAATTGTACTTCCCAAGCACTTAGTACAGTGCTCTACACACAGTAAGTGCTCAGTAAATAGGACTGAATGAGTGAATGAAAGTCAAACAAACATTGGTCAAGGTTAACGGGAAAGGCCTGGTTCGTTACCATTCTGCCCTGCCGTGGGACTGGGGCTGAGAGGGCAACAGCAACTACTGGCCCCACTCCAGCCCGAGGCTGTGCCATCTTGGATTTTGGCAGCCGAGGCCAATGCCAAGGTGAAGGGCCTGAACTTTAGTGGAGCTGGACAAGGATGTGGAGCAGGAAAGGGAGCAGGAGGGCTCCTCTTTCTGCTAGCCAGTCACTAGTTTTGTTTGGAAAGTCAAGAGGGAAACTTGTAAAGGGGCAATAAAGCTGTGCCAGACAGAAAAGAGGGCTTGTTTGTTTACATCCACATTCTACTCGTTCAGCTGAGGTGTTTACATCCACGTTCTACGTGTTCAGCTAAGGAACTGTCCCCATATCTTAAGAAACGACCCCCGGGCCATTTCCGATTCCCCAAGAGGCCCCGCTTCCACCATTTCAGGGCAACCAATGTGCTTTCCGGGTGCTACAAAAACAGCATTCAAGGAGGACATTTCACACTTCATTACACAAACCGCTCAACTGAATTCTTTCCTGCTATGTGAGTTCAGCTCACTAATCTCCGAGGAATGTCCCGTCTGTAGCCGAGGGCAGAGTTGGGTGAGCCAGCAGACATCTTCCTCTATGGGGGATCTGCTCAAACTGCATCCACTCTGCCCTCAGAGAGAATCTGTGTCCAGAGGAAAGGCAAGACCTCTGTGGAATTGTGACATGAGATTGATTTTCTACCGGGATCAATTCCACTGACTCTGCGGGCATCTTCTTTAAAGGGATCTTCTCCCAAGGAAGGAAGGATGGGAGTTTCTAGGAATTTACTTAGCCCATGAGCAACATCTTAAACCCTACCTCAAAAAAGCACTTTAAATGCTCCCAAGGAAAGGGACTTTGTAAACTAAAGAAGTAAATGGTAAAAGAAAGAGAGTGAAATCTATCGGTAGTATTTAATGAACGCTTACTGTTTGCATAGCACTGTACTTAAGCACTTGGGAAAGTAGACTAGAGTTAGTAGACACGATTTCTGCCCACAAAGAGCTTACAATATAGGGAGGAAGACAGATGCTAGTTACAGGTGATATGTACATAAATACAACTATCGCTTCTTTCCACATGGCATTCCTAGCCTGTTGACATCCAACTGTCGACAGCCTTGGAAAACAGCTGCTCCTTAAATAAGCTGTAATCATAACAAAAGTAATTGTGGTATTTAAGCAATGACTATGTGCCAAGCATTGTACTAAGTGCAGGGGTAGAAACAATATCAGGACCCACCAAGGGCTCACAGTCTAAGGGGGAGGGAGAACAGGTATTGAATTGGAGATGAAGGACCTGAAGCACAGAGAAGTTAAAGAAGTGACTTGCCAAGGGTCATGCAGCAGGTATGTAGTGGAGCTGGTATTAGACTCCCAGGCCCATACTCTTTCCACAAGGCCATACTGCTTCTCTTGCTCTGAAATGGGTTACCCACTTCAGGCAGGACATCCAAATCCCCCAGCTGAAAATTCTCCCATCTGTCCCTTCGACCCGAGTTTATTTAGGCACGTGTCTTCCGGGCCTGGGCAATGGAGTCCCGCCATTTAGAATTACTAACTTCATAATCTGAACCTGGCATTTCCTTTGCAATTGTGGCATTCATCGAACGCTTACTCTGTGCCAAAGCGTGGTGCTGTGAGCTACGGGAGATAGGAGCTGTTCGGACAGGATACTGTCCCTGTCCTACATGGGGCTTGCTATTTAAGAGGGAGAGAGGGTAAGGATCTCCTCTCCATTTTCAGTTGAGTAAACTACGGCACAGAGAGATTAAGAGATTTGTTCAAGGTTAGACTGGAGGCATAGCTGGGACTAGGACCTGGGCACCCTGGCCCTCTTTCCATGAGGCCACACTGCTTCCTACCCTCATTTGAGGGCACTCCAAAAAACACAAGCTCTCTACTGCAGAATGAACATACTGTCCTTGGGGCTACCCTCTTCTCTAAGAGCCTCAAGGGCCTGCTTCCAGAAGTGCTCATCCTGATCCAAACCGGGAGGAGAGGGCGGGCTTTATCATTCTCCTTTAGCTTTAGGGAAAGACAAAGAGAGGTGATCAAGTCTCAGCCACAAAATCCCAAAGGCCCCTCAAGCCCTAGCCATAACCAAGGAGACAAACCCACGAATCCTAGCCCAAACTCCCTTATCATCTAGACCTGATTCCTCAATTGGCACCAGAGCAATTCAAACAGAAGCCCAGAATTCCCCAAGGAAAAATATAGCAGACTGATGGGCCCAATTCTCCTTGACCTTTGAAAAGATCTGTCTCTCCCTCTTGCCTATAAGTTAGTTGTGGGCCGGGAACGGGCCTGCCAACCTGCTATATTGTATTCTCCCAAGTGCTTAGTAAAGTATTCTGTGCATAGTAAGCACTCAAGAGATACCATCGAAAATGATAGTTCAGCCCAGCCCGATGTGGCTCAATAACCAATCAAATCCAGGTTCCTGGTCTGGTCACAGGTCACACCTTTCCTTCCAGCTTCCAAATTGAGAACACCTCTGCAATCCGGAAATTTTAGCTCCTATCTTGGATCCTTTAATGACTTAAGGTCCTATTGACCAGGTGGGCTTCAGACCTCTTCCAGGCATGAGGCAGGGAAACCCTGGCCACCCCCTTCATCCATTCTCATTTATTGAGCGCTTACTGTGTGCAGAGCATGGTACTAAGTGCTTGGAAAGTACAAATCAGCAATAAGGAGAGCCAATCCCTGCCCACATGGGGCTTACAGTCTGGGGGAGGGGGGACAGATATCAAAATAAGTAAACAGGCATCAGTGTAAATAGAATTATATGTACATATATACATAAGTGCTGTGGGGTGGGGGGAGAGTAAAGGGAGTCAGTCGAGGTGATGCGGAAGGGATGGGGAGCTGAGGTAAAGAGGGGTTTAGTCTGGAAAGGCCTCTTGGAGGAGGTGAACCTTCAGTAGGGCTCTGAAGGGAGGGGAAAGAGTCACTGTTTGGCAGATTTGAAGAAGGAGGGCATTTCAGGCCAGAGGTAGGACGTGGTCTTCCCTGTCCCTCAGGGCAGGGACACGCGCCATGTGGCCCTGAATGCCATGTGGGGCTGGGAGGAGTGGCCTGATGTCTCCGTACTGAGCCGGGAGGACGCAGCTCAGCCTAATCACACCTTACGGGGGGCCGCTTGAGCCCCCCAAGCCTAGGGTGCTTCTTCACTCCCTTTCCTGTGCCCCCATTCCCATGGGCACAGCACGGCACCATCCCACTCAGGAGAGCTTCCCACAACCAGCACCTGCTATCCCACCCTCCGAGGGCCTACACCACCCTGCTTGGGGAGACCGACTCTAAAACACAGGACAAGTAGCCCGGAGTCATTGAGGCGAACAGACGGAGGGACAGGACTGCTCTGATTGGTGGGGGGGGATTATTTTGGTGTTTGGGTGGCACTGAAGTGCTGAGGTGACAACTAGAAGGCAAAAGAAGCTATATCAGGGAAGGCCTCCTAGAGGAGATGAGATTTCAGGAGGACTTTGACAAAAGAAAGAGCGGTGCGCTGTCTGTGGGATGTGAAGACGGTGGGAATCCCAGGCAGGAGGGAAGGAGCAAACAATAGGCTGATGACAGGAAACCTGAGAACAAGTCACGGTGGTGTGCCAAGGTGGACCTGGGCACCTGCTACCCCAAGGTCAAAATGCTATCGGTGACATAACCTCTCTGGACAGAGGAGGTGGGACGGGAAGATAGGTGTCCCTCACCTCCGTGCCCACCCAATAAGGTATGGAAGGAGCGGAAGGGGTGGAGATTGAACAGGAAGGAAGTTGGGACCACCCAAACCACAACAGGTAATAAATACGTGTCGCCTCTGGTGCTCTGGTCTCTCTTGGAAGATCACAGCGGTAGCAACAGCCACCTACGTGTCTTTCACTGCCCCGAGCACCAGATGCCATTCTGCCACCAGGAACAACGCACAGAGACAGGGGTCGCGGGACGGGTGAGTGTAACGCATAACTGGGTTAAATGCATAAGGGGGTAATATATGAGTGTGTAACACATAACTGGGTTAAATGCATAAGTGGGTGATGTATGAATGTAACACATATGTGAGCTTAGTGCATAAGCGGGCAATGTATCAGTGAGTATAATGCACATGTGAGTTTAGTGCGTAAGTGGGTAGCGTATAAGCGAGTGTAACGCGCAAGTGAGTTTAACGCACATGTGAGTGTAATGCATAAGTGGTTTTGGCGCATAAGTAGATTGAACGCTTAAGTGGATTCCTCCCAAGTGGGTGCGCACATGGTGAGAGCTAGCCGCCTCACCACGTGCAAGTAGCACATACGCGAACTTAATGCCAGAAGTGGGTTTTAACGTATAAATGGGTTTTAACGTGCAAGTGGGTTTAGTGCCTAAGTGGGTGGGCACATGGTGGGAGGCAGCCCCCTCACCCCGTTGTGAGTAAATCATTAGTGGGCTCGGGTGTCCGTCCACACGCGAGTAACATATCAGTGTATTCCTCCCGTTAGGGAAGCTCTAACACCACATTCCTCCCAAAGGGGAAGCTTTAACACCATGTTTCCCCCAAAAGGGAAGGCCGATTGTTGCGTCTAAATAATTAATTCAATTCAATCCGCTCTGCGGAAAAAATTCTATACAAAACTCAGGTTTTTCCATCCCCAGCCTCTCTCTCTCTCTCGCCACGCCGATTCCAAAAGAACCTGTCCCCGGCGACGGGTGACATAAAGGGGGGGGGGGGGGGAAGCGGCCTTCTGTTGGCCCTGGCCACGGAATAGGAATTGTCTTCCGCCCCGACCCATGGATTTGCTTTCCTGGTTCCCGTGGCAAGCCAGGGAGGTTATCGGTCTATGCGGTCAGGGGAGGGACAGCACCGGAAGACATGGCTTCCAGTGCCACCCCACCACCACACGAACCGGAGGGGATGTGGGAAGGGGTGGAGTCAGGTGGGCACGGAGGGCGAGGGCCAAGGGGTGGTGTGTCCCAAGGTGACCATCTCAAGGTCAAATGCCATCTCATGATCTCCTGAGCCAGCAGGCGGAACTCGGAAGTGAGGGTGGAATACCACCCCCACAACCGAAACTGCCGGATTGACAGCCCAAGCTGGGAATACAGAAGGTGCCCCTCGCCCCCATGCCAATCAAATTAGGAATGGAGGAGGGGGGTGAGGGCAGAGATTGGATAAACTGAGGCCGGAAGCTGGAATGGCCTAAGGGCACAAGTGATAAATACCTGCCGCCTCTAACCTTCTGTGCAGAGGAACTGGACTTGCAGCAGCCGGCTGCGGGTCGCCTCTGTCCAGAGCGTGAGAAGGCCGCTCTGCCTGCACCAAGTGAGGAGCCGTGGGATGGGTGAGGGTCCTGTCCTGCTGAGAGCTCGTGGGGTTGGAAGCCAGTCGCTTCACCATGGGTATGTAACGTTTAAAATGGATCTGATGTCTAAGTGGGTGCCTCCCGAGTGGGACGTGAACAGGGTGAGAGCTAGCCGCCTCACCGAGTGCGAGTAGCACGTAAGTGGATTTGATGTCTAAGTGGGTGCCTCCCGAGTGGCACGTGAACAGGGTGGGAGCTAGCCGCCTCACCAAGTGCCACTAACATAAGTGGGTAATGTATAACTGGGTTTAACACGTAAGTGTATGTAGTTCATATGTGTATGTAACTCATCAGTGTTTAACGCATAAGAGCATTTAACTCAAAGGTGGATTCCTCCTGGGTGGGGTGAGCACATGGTGGGAGGCAGCCGCCTCACCACGTTGTGAGTAAATCATAAGTGGGCTCGGGTGTCCGCCCACACGCGAGTAACATATAAGTATTCCTCCTGTTAGGGAAGCTCTAGCACCATATTCCTCCCAAAGGGGAAGCTTTAACACCATGTTTCCCCCAAAAGGGAAGGCCGATTGTCGCGTCTAAATAATTCAATTCGCCCCGCGGAATAAATTCTATACAAAACTCAGGTTTGTCCATCCCCAGCCTCTCTCTTTCTCGCCACGCCGATTCCGAAAGAACCTGTCCCCGGCGACGGATGACAGGTGGGTAGGTTACCCACACTGGAACGTAGAGTATGAGCCACGTAAGGGAGAAGAGAGTGGATAGGTGAGAAGCAGCAGTGGTTTAGTGGAAAGAGCCTGGAGCCAGAGGTCGTGGGTTCTAATCCCGGCTCCGCCACTTAGCTGTGTGACTGGAGGCAAGTCACTTAACTTCTCTGTGCCTCAGTTCCCTCATCATTAAAATAGGGATGAAGACTGTGAGCCCCAAGTGGGACGACCTGATTACTCTGTATCTTCCCCAGAGATTAGAACAGTGCTTGGGACATAGTAAGCACTGAAATACCATCATTATTATTATTATAGGTAGGAGGAAGAGAGCTGGTTGAGTGCTTTAAAGCCAACTAACAGGAGTTTCTGCTTGATGCATAAAGGAATGGAATGTTTTTGTGGAGTGTGGAGATGTGAGAGAAATCATAATTTTAGAAGGATGATCCAGGCAGTGCAGTGAAGAAGCTGGAGGCGGGAAGGTCAGCTAATCCAGTTGAGACATGACAAATGCCTAGATGGAGGGGAAATGGCAGAAACTGCAAATGTAACGTTCTGGAGGAAAAATCATCAGGACTCAGTGGCAGCCTGAATCTGTGGGTTGAAAGTGAGAATAGGTGCTAAAAATAACGCCAAGGTTACGTGGAAAACCACCACCCAAGGACATCTCCCTTCTCCAAATCTTGTTTCTCTGAAAATCCACTCCAACTCTTGTGAAGGCCAAATAACCCGGGATCAAGATTTTGAAATTTCAATAAGTATGATCGTCTTGGGAGGGGTTGTTTTTTTTTTAATCATTACAGAATGACTGGGATGTGTACGCTTCTCTACTGCACTCTCCTCTCCCAAGAACTTAGTACAGTGCTATGCAGACCGTAAGTGCTCAGTACCTTTTTTGGGGGTTGTTTTTATGGTATTTCTTCAGTGCTTACTACGTGCCAGGCACCATACTAAGCGCTGGATAGAAACAAGATAACCCGGTCGGACAGTCCCTGTCCCACCTAGGATTTGCAGTCAATCGCCATTTTACGGATGAGGTGACTGAGGCACAGAGAAGTTAAGTGACTTACCCAAGGTCACTCAGCAGACAAGTAGAGGAGCTGGGATTAGAACCCAGGTCCTCTGCCTCCCAGGCCTGTGTTCTTTCCGCTAAGCTACACTGCTTCTCTCGACTGATTCACGGCCTGAAAGCAAAGCCCTCAAGGCTGGTACAAATATCAAACCATACGGACTCCGAGAAGAACCGGACCTTATTTAGTGTGTCTCTGACATTCTACAAGAGCCTGGTTCATTTGCTCAGAGGGCCAGCCCCAGTCACCGCCACAGACCAAATGTTGTCCCCACCATCAGATTTCTCCTCCTGCCTCACATCCACACA
Organism: Ornithorhynchus anatinus; assembly: GCF_004115215.2. Taxonomy (NCBI): domain Eukaryota; kingdom Metazoa; phylum Chordata; class Mammalia; order Monotremata; family Ornithorhynchidae; genus Ornithorhynchus; species Ornithorhynchus anatinus. The sequence continues at coordinate 21,053,041 of NC_041734.1, forward strand.
ATTACCACCCAACACTGAATTCTATCTTATTGATCCACCACCTCAACTGAAGGCTGCAAGCATAAAAAGGAGCATTTCCTTCCGGGAATCGATGAGGCGATAATGAAGCCTTATTGACTTCTCAGTCAGGTTGAATGCTTGTGCCAGGTGGCTGAGACTTGCTAAAGGCCACGGGGCAGCATTTTCAGAAGGAGGTGGTGCTTTCCTTCCTTCCTTCATTTCTAAAGGTCTGCCTTTATTTATGGCCGTGAAGGAGTCCAATCTCCAAGCGGGGGATTTTAGCAGCAGCAGCCTCTCTCTTCCCACACTCCAGTTCTCCTGTGGTTTCCCTGAATAACCAGGCTGAGGAACCATCTCCTCATGGGGCTCAACACGACCACAGACGGCCATGTTGGCATGACAGAGAAGAGGCTGCCTCGTTTTCTCAGCCGGAGGATCGGAGTCGTCGGCAGTTGAAGGAGAGAACCAGCGGCATTTTTGGAGGACCGGTTGTCATCTGACTTTCCCCCGAGACTGCAGTGCAGCGCGGCGGGGGCAACGGCCTTCTCCCAAACGAATAAGACTCATCAAGCTTTCACCCTCCTTTTCTGTGGGAACCAATGGTGAGGCAAGCCAGTGTCCTGGACCCTTTAATCACTCAGTCAATCAATCGAATTTATTGAGCACTTACTGTGTGCAGGGAGCCGTACTAAGAGCTTGGGAGAGTACAATATACCAACAAACAGACACATTCCGTGCCCACAGTGAGATTAGAGTCTGGAGGGGGAGACAGACATTAATATAAATAAATGACAGATATAGACATGAATGCTGTGGGGCTGGGATATGGGGGTGAATAAAGGGAGCGAATCAGGGTAGTGCAGAAGACAGCGGGAGAAGAGGCAAGGAGGGCTCAGTCATGGAAGGCCTCTTGGAGGAGATGTGCCTTCAATATGGGATTGAAGGGGAATGGGGGAGTACTAATTGTCTGTCAGATATGAGGAGGAAGGGGGTTCCAGGCCAGGGGCAGAACACGGGCAACAGGTCGGCGGTGAGATAGATGTGATGGAGGTACAGTGAGAAGGTTAGCATTAGAAGAGCGAAGTGTGCGGGCTCTAAGCATAGCCCCCTGCCCTCCCCACCCTAGGGGCTTTGAGGTGCTCTGTCTGTAAAATGGGGATTGAGACTGTGAGTCCCATGTGAGACAGACACAGTGTCCAACCCATTTGCTTGTACCCACCCCAGCACCCCCAGCACAGAGTAGGCGCTTAACAAATACCATAATTATTATTATTATAATCAATTATTATTCAATCCATAGCCCACCTGAGGCTCACAGTCTTAATTCCTTTTTACAGATGAGGCAACGGAGGCAAAGAGAAATGACAGGGCTTTGAGGTGCTTTGTCTGGAAAGTTACAGAGGGAAATAGAACGCTGGAAGAGCCCTCGTCCGAGACACCCCCAACTCACCCTGACTCTACTGCCGCTGCAAAGAGCGGCCTCTAATTGTGGTGGTCTTTGCTAGGCGCTGCCCAACACTGCACTAAACGCTGGGGTAAATACAAGATAATCAGGTTGGACATAGCACCTGTCTACAGGGGGTGCACAGTCTTAATCCCCATTTTACAGATGAGGAAACTGAGGTCCAGAGAAATTAAGTCACTTTGCACGCGGCAGACAATCGGCAGATTTGGGATTAGAACCTAGGTCGTCTGACTCCCAGGCCTGTGTTCTTTCCACAAGGCCATGCTGCTTCTCCAAGATCCCGAGAGAGAGCAAACCATTAGGCCTCTGGAGAAGGGAGTCACCTCCAACAAGCCCGGATGGCCACAGGACAACAGCCCCGTGGGGACCAGAGATCCTGAGCGTGATTTCCTCGGCTCCATTTGCCAGGGAATCACCAAGAAGGGACCAATGCAAATGGCTCAATCAATCCATCAGTGGTACTTATTGAGTGCTTACTGCGTATAGGGCACTGTACCGATTTGCTTTGTCACAAAGACATGGACTGATGAATTCCACCGACAGCGGTGACTTCTTTGGGTTCAAAAGGACAGCATATGCACACCCGCACTGTAAAAAGTTGTGGCGCAAGAAGGAAACATTGGAAGGTGGCACTGTGCGGGCCAAGCTTACCCAATAAATAGCACACCTGTCCACTCCTAGCTCTAACGGCAGATGAAAACTGGCTCTGATTCTGTTTTGGAGGTGGCCGGAGCGTGGGGTCTCCAAACCGGGAACAGTCGATGAATCGAACAAGACCAACTGGCTTTGGCATCTCCTCTCCCCGGCCCTACCTGGAATTCGCCTCCTGAGGAAGAGATTCCACTGCAACAGGAAAACTCAATGGCAATTACGACAGAAATGAGAAGCAGCGTGGCCCAGTGGAAAGAGACCAGGCCTGGGAGTCAGAAGACCTGGGTTCTAATCCTAGCTCTGCCACTTGTTTGCTATGTGGCCTTGGGCAAGTCACTTTACTTCTCTGGGTCTCAATTCCCTCATCTGGACCATGAGCCCCAAATGCTACCGGGATGGTGTCCAACCCGATTAGCTCGTACCTACCCCATCACTTAGTTCGGTGCCTGATGCATAGTAGATGCTTAAATACCATAAAAAAAAATGTAAAAAGATGTTTGACAGTCCCTTCCTTCCCCGTACTAATCAAGGAATCTATTTTGTTTAGTAGATAAAAGTTGATTATGCACACCCAATACAATATAAATCCACACACTGAGTTTTATAAATCTTTTCATCCTAGGAGAGCGCTTTATTACTCTCCTACTGTGTTTACAACACACGCGATTACATTTAAATTTAAGCGAACGGCAACCTTCAAATTAGAAGAGTCAAGTGTTCCATGAACACATGTAATTTCACCCTGAGGTCTAAACTGCGCTGTCGCCTTTTGAGTCTTTGTGAATCGATGTGCAGCAGAGAGCCCAAAGGCAACTTTTTGATATGGGGTTAAACATAAACTAGGATGCAATTTCAAACACAAAACCAAGAGCCCGTGATCCTCCATTCCCAGGGCCTTTCAAGAACGACACGACAACAGAACGTCCGATTCTGCGGCATGTTAGCTAGCGGGAGAGAGAGGAAGGAGGATTGTACGTCCTCCGGACACACACCAAGAACACATGGCTACGGGGGTCTGTGCCTTGTGCAGCCCGACACTCAGGAAGCTTCAACCCCAAGAGAATGCTGGAGTGAATCCATGGCCATTACAGGGCTCAGGCTTTCTAGGAACCCAGGGTCACTGGGTCCCTCCCAGAGAACACAGTGAGCGGGGCCGAATTTCCAAAAAATAAACCAGCAAATCGGCGTTTGCGGTTCACCTTCGGTTTCTCCTGGGAAGACGGGGAGGCTGGGAGGCCCTCCCTAGTCTCCGGTACACTCTCCGCCGCACACCCACCGTCTACCCAAAGGGAAATACAAAGTCTCTCACACACACTCAGGCGCTGGATGGGGAAGCGAATAGGGAGAGAGCGGGGAGAGAATCCAAGTCCCAATGCCAAAAGAAAAAGCCTCCGTGGGTCCACAGACTGATCCAGGTTGAGGGCTTCCCAACACCAGAAGTAGCACTGCCTAGGGAACAGAGCCCGGGCCAGGAGGACCTGGGTTCTAATCAAGGCTCTGCCACCTGTCTGTTGTGTGATCTGAGCCAAGTCACTTAATTTCTCTTTGCCTCAATTGCCTCATCCCTAAAATGGGGATTAAGACTTTGAGGCTCACATGGGATATGGACTGAATAACAATAATAATTATGGTATTTGTTAAGGACTTACTATGTGCCGGGGGGGGGGGGTACAAGCAAGTGGTTTGGACCCTGTTCCACATGGGGCTCACAGTCTCAATCCCCATTTTACAGATGAGGTAACTGAGGCACAAAGAAGTGAAGTGACTTGCCCAAGGTCACATACCAGACAAGTGGTGGAGCTGGGATTAGAACCCACAACCTTCCGACTCCCAGGCCCGTGGCTCTATCCACTACGCCATGAATACCATCTGATTAGCTTGAATCTACCCCATTGCCTAGTCCAGTGTCTGGCACCCAGTAAGTGCTTAAATAACTAAACACAACCCCAAAATCCTGTCTTTTGTCTGTTCCTCCTGGTGACGAGGCAAGCTGAGCTTATCTTTCTCCCTCTGCAGAGCAAGCTAAGCTGTCGTAGTCCTGAGGGGAGGATTGAAAGCTTCACTTGAGTAGCCCCCCCACCCTCCCCAAAATCACCCCACCACCACAACCCCCCTCAAGAGGGGTTTCCTGTCCAAGGCCACAAGGAGTGCTCCCAAGCTTATTAAATGGCTGGTCTCTCATTCTGTTCACTATTATAATAACTGTGGTATTTTTTGAGCACTGAACAATGAGCACGACAGAGTAAAGAGACATGTTCCTGCCTTCAAGGGGCTTTCAGTCCAACACAAAACTAATTCACTGATGGAGGGAAGAAGGAAGAGAGGAAGGAAGGGAGGATCCTTACACAAGTTAGTGCTTAAGTAATAGGACAAATAAATTGGGTACACAAGTGCTACAGAGGCAGGTGGGGTACGGGGGCTAAGAATAAAGATTAAACAGGGAAGCCTTCTTGGAGGAGATGAGCTTTCAGAAGGGCTTCGATGATGGGGAGAGTTATGGTCTGAGGAATGAAGTGGAAGGGAGTTCCAGGGAGGGAGGCAAAAGGTGTGAGCAGGAGATGGGCCATGGGAGAGATGAGAAAGAGGGACAAAGTGAGCAGGAACAAAAAGTGCAAGCTGGAGTGTAGTGGGAGAAGACAGTGGATGGGTGTGGGGCGGGGGATAGAAGGGAGGAGAGCCCACTAAGCTCTTCCTTTTCCTAGGACTTAGCACAGTGTTCTGTACATATAAGTGCTCAATAAATACCATTTGTTGATTAAAATGTTGTGGAGAAAAAAAAAAACCAAGCCAAAAATCAATGGGAGTTGGTGACAGACTGAATACGGGGATGAAGAGGGAGGGAGGAGTCCAGGAGAAAGCCAAGGGTAAATATTTGACAGACTGGGAGGATGGTATTGCTATCTGTCAGCTGGGATGGGAAAGTTGCGGGGAGACAAGGTGAGGTGTGCAGTTTGGGGTATGTTGAGCTTGAAGTGCTGGCGGGACATCTATGTAGATAGGTCAATCAATGGTATTTATTGAGCACTTACTGGGTGAAGAGCAGTGTATTAAGCACTTGGGAGAAAACCATTCAACAGAGTTGGTAGACACATTCCCACTTTCCCTGCTCCCAAGTGAGCTTACAGTCTAGGTCCTGAAGGCAAGGAGGAATGTGAGATTGCAAGGAAAGAAAAAAAGAGGTTAGAGAGGTAGATTTTGAAGCAGAGGTGGTCGCTGAAGCCATGAGAGCCCACCAAGGAGAAGGTGAGAAAACCAGAGGACCCAGAACTGTGCTCTGAGGATCTCCCATAGTTAGAGGGTGGGAGGCAGAGGAGGAGAACCAAGAATGAGCTGTGTCGGTGAAGCCAAGGCTAGAGAATATTTTCTGAGGAACAGGGTTTGGCACAGTGTCAAAAGCCACCAAGAAGTAGAGATGGATCAGAATAGAATAAAGTCTGGTAAGGGATGGCAAGGAGGAGGTCATTGGTGACCTTGGAGAAAATGGTCTCAGTGGAATGAAGAGGAGAGAAGCCAGATTTCAGGGATGCAAGGAGGGAGTTGGAGGAAAGGAAATGGAGGCCATGGGCTGTATCCAACCTGTTCCAGGTGTTGGGATGGGAATGTCGGGGGGTGGGGGAGGAGGGGAGGAAGGCAGGACAATAGCTGGAAGGGACAGTGGGATCCAGCGAAGGTCTTGAGGGAGAGGCAAGGCCCAGATGTGTTTGAAGGCAGAGGGGATGGGGCACAAAAAGAGGGGACGCAGGTGTTTTATGGAAGTTAGAGGGCCGTCTTCAAAATAGCTAGGTGATCTCCTCCTGAGGGATGGCTGAGGAGGATGAGAGTGTACGAATAGGGTGTACGAGGGAGATTCATTCATTCAATAGTATGTATTGAGCGCTTACTATGTGCAGAGCACTGTATTAAGCGCTTGGAATGTACAAATCGGCAACAGATAGAGACAATCCCTGCCTATTGACGGGCTTACAGTCTAATTTGGCAAAGAGTTGAGGAATAATGATGATAATTGCATTTATTAAGCACTTACTATGTAGCAGGCTCCATACTATGCACTGGGGAGGTTACAAGCAAGACGGGTTGGATACAGCCCTTGTCACAAGCGGGGCTAACAGCCTCAATCCCCATTTTACAGTTGAGGGAACTGAGACCCAGAGAAGTGAAACGACTTGCCCAAGGTCACAGAGCAGACAAGTGATCAGAGCAGACAAGTGGTGGGGCCGGGATTAGAACCCATGACTTTCTGACTCCCAGGCCCGTGCTCTATCCACTTCGCCATGATGTTTCTCTACCCCTACAGCACTTTTACCCCCACAGGACTTATGTACATAACCTTGTAGTTGGTAGCCTCTTCTACCTGAAATCTCCTTTAATGCCTGTCTCCCCTGCTCAACTGTAAGCTCCTCAAGAGCAGGGATCGTGTCTGATTTATTGCACTCTATCGAGCGCTTAGGACAGTGCTCTGCATGGAGTCAGAGTTTAATAAATTCCCCGATTGACTGATTCAAAGTGAGCTGAACCGTGTCTCTGGGCACCCCCGATTGCCTCTCCTGACTCCAGAGAGGGTTTAGGACCATCAGAATCCAATATAATTGCTGAAAGAGTCTCTAGTGTACAGGGCAACCAACAGCTTAAAATAAAAAGCCAACAGGTTGGAGGTTTTCTTTCAGTGTTTTTTTTTTAAAGAAACAGATCTTTTTTCCCTGACGCTTACACAAGACACACAACGAAGAAATACAAGTGGGTGTTTTAAAGGCACTAGGTGTGCTTTTTTTTTTTTTAAAAAAAAAAAAGGCTTCTCAGGCAGGTGAAAATATTTCCTATTTTACTGATGATTAGAGAGATAGGAGGCTAACAAAGAAGTGGGCCCAGACTGACGGAGACTGAACAGAAAGAGAGGAGAGATCTCCGAAAGCAGCCCAGAAACTCAAAGAGAAAGAGCAAAGACGTGATCAGCTTGTCTTTGTCTCTGTCAACCCCTCTGCTGGGTTCAGTCCCATCTTTCTCAAACACCAACAAAGATAGATAAGGTGAGTTGGGAAGAAACCGGGCTTTGTCAAGTGTAGACCGGGCTTAAACCCAGACTTTATTAGTCAAGTGATCTAATGTCCTAAGAAGCAGGGAGAGAAATAAAAATCACTGGTAGACTTCCCCCCACAGACACCTCAGAAAGCTGCCAAAATATTTGAATTAGTTGAGTGGACCAAGCAAGGGTCAGGGCTGTGGAAGGAAATGCGAGTATCAGCTCCTAATGAGCCAAATTTTTTAGTGAGAAAATACTGAGGAAAACATTTTGACCCATGAGACAAACACAAGGAACCAACATAGCCAGGACTTTAGAGAAGGGCAGCCTATGTGTCGGGTTGCGATGCAGCCTTCACAACCCCCCTCCAGCCCCTTCCACAGTTTCCAGGCATCACCCATCTAGTTGGGTCCAGCTGAGGGAAATGGAGGCAGCAGAAAGAGCACAGAACTGAGAGTCAGAGGACTTGGGTCCTCTGCCGCTCGCCTGCTGTGTGACCTTGGCAAGTCATTTCACTTCTCTGGGCCTCAGTTACCGCATCTATAAAAGGGGGATTAAACCCTCCTCACTCCGGCTCCGACCCTGAGCCCCAGTGGAAAGAACACGGGCTTGGGAGTCAGAGGACGTGGGCTCTCATCCCGGCTCTGCCACTTGTCGGCTGTGTGACGTGGGGCAAGCCACTTAACTTCGCTGTGCCTCAGTTACTTCATCTGTAAAATGAGGATTAAGACTGAGTGCCCCATGTGGGACAACCTGATTACCTTTTATCTACCCCAGTGCTTGACACATAGTCAGTGCTTATCAAATACCATCATCATCATCAACCTGATTATCCCGTATCTACCCTAGCGTTTAGAATGATGCCAGGCACAAAGCAAATGTTTAACTAGTACCATTTATATTTTTAAAAAAGGGGGGGGGGGTCAGCAAACTGCTGAGCATGCAAGGTCTTTTCATCCAACAAACAAGGTCTTCTCAAACTGCAAGGCTCCCGCACCCCCCAAAAAGGAAAAAAACTGCTCGGTCTCTCCCTCCCCCTACAATTCACACTCATCCCACTCTCGGTACTCTTTCAAACCCCAAATCATGCAGGTACTAGACCACCATCAACATCCCATGTTAAGCCCTTCCAGTTGGGATGAAATTTCTGGCCAAGAACCGCGTTCAGGTAAGGGGAGAAGGAGGATTTCTAGCCTGGTGGATGTTTTCCTCAAGGTTCTGAATGCACATGTCTCTGAAGAGAGAGACCCAGAGTCTCTCTCACTCTCTTCCCACTCCCCTCCTCCCTGGGGCAGCCTAGTTTAGGGTTCACTTCTTTCAGCTGCAGTCTGTCCTCCTTTGGGGGGGCTCCTCCTCCTCCAAGATACTCAGAAATGAAAAGTCCTCCCTGCGCCCAACTTCAGACCCATGGAGGCACCTTCCCCTCCAGCTTCATGGTCTGCCTGCCCACCCAATGAGTAGAAAATAACAACAATAATGGCATTTGCTAAACTTACTATGTGCCAGGCACTGTACTAAGCGCCGGGGTGGATACAAGCAAATCGAGTTGGACGCAGTCATGTTTACAGTCTCCATCCCCATTTTACAAAGGAGGTCACTGAGGCACAGAGAAGCAAAGTGACTTGCCCAGGGTCACGCATCAGCCAAGTGGGGGAGCCGGGATTAGAACCCCTGACCTTCAGACTCCCAGCCCCGTGTCCTCTACACTGCACCACACTGCTTCTCATCCAGGCAGGCTCACAACCCTCTCATCGGCTCATCCCCGGGGTCTCACGGGCTCCGTGAGACTGACCCAGGGTGTTTCCTAGGCACGGCTTAGGACAGGAAGTGGCGAATTCCAGCCGGAATCTGGAAGTTTAATTGGATTTTGTGCGAGGACTCTGTGCTCACGGAAGGAACTACTTAGCGCTGGATTACATTTCTACCGCAAGTCAAAAAAAAACTGCTTGCCTCCTCTCCCCTGGCTAGCCAGAAAGGAGGTGGGATTGAGGGGAAATAGAAGCAGCCAATTTTCGTTGGCTCCGCTCACGAGCCTGCCAAATGGCTGGGGGGGGGAAGAAGGGGAGGAGGTCTTTCAGGAAATGGGATGACTCCCGCTCTGCCAGGGAAGCTCAGGGCGCCTTTTGGCAAGTCGTTCACACCATGCCGGGATTTGGGGTTCTGTGTGCACGTACCCACACGTACCTCCCTCAGGACAGTCAGGTGTGTGCGTGTGCGCGCGTACACACGTCCCTACAGATCTTCTCCCACAGAGAAGTAGGTAGGTAGGTCGATACACACCTACTCTTCCCCAACACCAGAGGCCCAAGGAGGGTGGCGATGCCAGCCCTGGGGAAGATAGTGTGCCCAACCAGTGTGGGCAGCAGTAGGCAGGACCCATCCAAAGGGGGTGCAGAGAGTATGACCACCTCCTTCTGGTCAGCATCCCAAGGGGACAGGGGGACTAGAGGGAGGGCAGCACCCAGGGGGAGAGGGGGAAAAGGGAGGTCAGTGCCAAAGGGGGAGGGACACCGGAGGGAGATCAGTGCCCAGAGGGGGAAAGTGAGGTCGGTGCTCAAAGGGGAAGGGGGGGAAGGGGGGGAAGGGAGGTCAGTGCTCAAAGGGAAGGGGGGGAGAGATCAGTGCTCACAGGAGGAAGGGGGAAAGGGAGGTCAGTGCACAAAGGGGGAGAAATGGGAGATCAGTACCCAAAGGGGGAAGGTGGGAAAGGGAGATCAGGGCCTAAAGGGGAAGGGGGAAAAGGGAGGTCAGTCCTAAAACGGGGGAGTGGGGGAAAAGGGAGATCAGTGCCCAAAGGGGGACTGGGGGGAAAGGGAGATCAGTGCTCAAAGGAGGAAGGGGGAAAGGGAGGTCAGTGCCCAAAGGGGGAGAGGGGAAAAGGGAGGTCGGTGCCCAAAGGGGGAGAAGGGAAAAGGGAGGTCGGTGCCCAAAGGGGGAGGGGGGGAAAAGGGAGATCAGTGCCCAAAGGGGGACAGGGGAAAAGAGAGATCAGTGCTCAAAGGAGGAAGGGGGAAAAGGAGGTCAGTGCCCAAAGGGGGAGAGGGGAAAAGGGAAGTCAGGCTCAAAGGGGGAGAGGGGAAAAGGGAGGTCAGGCTCAAAGGGGGGGGGGGCGATCAGGGCCCAAAGGGGGATGGGGGGAAAGGGAGGTCAGGGCCAAAAGGGGAAGGGGGAAAAGGGAGGTCAGGGCCCAAAGCAAGGGGGGTCCATCTATTCATCGCATTATATTTTCTGAACTCCTGTGTGCAGAGCACTGTAGTAGGCGGTTGGTTGAGCGCCCGCCCCCCGCGGGGGCAACGGGGCGACCCCCGCCCAGGGCAGGGCAGGGCAGGGCAGGACAGGGCAGGGCAGGGCAGGGAGCGGTGGCAACTCACCGGGAGCGCTGCAGCTGGTCCAGGGCGGCGGGTCCGACGATGGCGGCGCCGGTGCCCGCGATGATGGTGGCGGCGGCGGCGGCGGCGGCGGCGGCGGCGGCGGGGCCCAGGCCGGGGTCCGGGGCCCCCGGGGCCGGCGCCGAGGGGCGGCCCGGGGCGGCGGGCGGGAGCCCCGGCGCCAGCGAGCCCGGCCGGACCCGCCCGGGCCCCGACGCCGCCTCCGGGGGGGCCTCCGGGGGCGGGCGCGGGGGGCTCGGCGGCGGCGGCGGCGGCGGCGGCCCGGGGGTCCCGTCCGGAGCCCCCGCGGGGGGCGGGGGGCGGGCGGCCCGGGGGGGCCCGGGGGGGGCGGCGGGGCCGGGGGCCGGGCTGGGGCGCCTCCGAGCCCCGCCGCCCTCGCCCCCGCCGCCCTCCTCCCGCTCCGGCTCCGGCTCCGGCTCCCGCTCCCCCGGCCCGTCCTGGCCGGCCTCCTCCGCCCGCTCCTTGGCGGCGGGAGGCGCGGGCGCGGGCGCGGGCGCGGGCCGGCCGTCCAGGGAGATGTTGGTGAGGAAGGACAGGGCGGCCTGGCGGCGGCGCGGGTCCCCGCGAGGCTTGCGGACCCCCGGACCCCCCGGACCCCCCGGAGCCCCCGGCGGCGGCGGCGGCGGCGGGAGGTGCGCGGGGTCCGGGGGCGAGTCCGGCGGGGGGGGCATGGCGGCGGGGCCGCGCACGGTGGCGGCCATGGGGAGGGGGAGACGGGGGTCCGGTCGGGGAGCGGCGGAGAGCGCGGCTGGCGCGGCCCCGGGCGGCCGCCGGTCACGTGTGGGCGCCGAAAACAAAACCGCCGCCCGGGGGGCGGGGACGCCGGGGAGCGCGCCCCCGCGCGCGGCCCCGCGGCCCCCCGCCTGCCGCTCCGCGCGCGCCACCCCCCCCGGGGCCGTCTATCGGCGCGCGCGACCCCGGGCGGGCGGGCGGCCGGCCCCTGGCGTGCGCGCTCACGAGCTCTCCCACCCCCGTGCCTGTCTGTGCGCGCGCGCGCCGCCGCCCCCCCTCCGGGCGTCTGGCCCTGCGCGCGCGCGCCCCCTCGGGTCTATCCGCACGCGCAGGCGCGAGAGCGCCCCCTCCCGAGCGGCCGTCTATCGGCGCGCGCGACACCCGGGCGGCCGTCCTGGCGCGCGCGAGCGAGCTGCCCCCCCCCCCGTCGCTGTCTGCGCGCTCGCGCGGGGGGGGTGTGTGTGTCTCCCTTGGTGCGCGCGCACCCCACCCCGGCGGTCTCCCTCTGCGTGCGCCCGCGCCCCGTCCTCCCCCCCCCCCCCCCGTCTGTCCGCGTGCGCGCCCCCTCCCGACCGTCCGTCTATCGGGGCGCGCGCCCCCTCCGGGCGGCCGTCCGTGCGCACGCGCGCGCTCGCGAGCCTTCCCCCCCCGCCCCCCCCCCGTGTCTCTCAGTCCGCGCGCGCGGGGGGCTCCCTCTGTGTGCGCTCGCGCGCTCCCCCGGGCTTCTGCGGCTCAGTGGAAAGAGCCCGGGCCGGGGAGTCCGAGGTCATGGGTTCGAATCCCGGCTCCGCCCCTTGCCAGCTGGGTGCCTGTGGGCGAGTCATTTCACTTCTCTGGGCCTCAGTGGCCTCATCTGTCAAATGGGAATGAAGACTGTGAGCCTCACGTGGGACGACCTGATGACCCTGGATCTCCCCCAGCGCTTAGAACAGTGCTCTGCACAATGGAAGCGCTTACCAAATACCAGCATAATTATTCTGTCTCTGCGCGCGCGAGCTCCCTCCCTCCCTCCCCGCGGGTCTGTCCGTGCGCGTGCGCGAGAGGCGCGCGCCCCCGGGCGTCGGTCTGTGGTTGCGCGCTCGCGAGCGCCCCCCCCCGTGTCTCTCTGTGCGCGCGCGCGCGCTCCCCCGGGCGTCCGTCTGGGCGCGCGCACCCCCATCCCCGGTGTCTTGAGAAGCAGCGCGGCTCAGTGGAAAGAGCCCGGGCTGGGGAGTCCGAGGTCATGGGTTCGAATCCCGGCTCCGCCACTTGCCAGCTGGGGGACTGTGGGCGACTCACGTCCCTTCTCTGGGCCTCAGTGGCCTCATCTGTCAAATGGGGATGAAGACCGTGAGCCTCACCTAGGACAACCCGATCATCCCGTACGTCCCCCAGCGCTTAGAACAGTGCTCTGCACTTGACAGGTGGGAGTCGGAGGGCATGGGTTCAAATCCAGACTCTGCCCCTTGTCAGCCGTGTGAGCTTGTGCAAGTCACTTCCCTTCTCTGGGCCTCAGTGACCTCATCCGTAAAATGGGGATTAACGGAGCCTCACGTGGGACAACCTGATGACCCTGGATCTCCCCCAGCGCTTAGAACAGTGCTCGGCAAATAGTGAGCGCTTAACAAATACTAACGTTATTATTATGAGATGTACATCACCCTGATTCTATTTATTTGCCATTGTTTTTACGAGATGTTCTTCCCCTCGACTCTATTTATTGCCACTGTTCTTGTCTGTCCGTCTCCCCCGATTAGACCGTAAGCCCGTCAAAGGGCAGGGACTGTCTCTATCTGTTGCCGATTTGCCCATTCCAAGCGCTTAGTCCAGTGCTCTGCACCCAGTAAGCGCTCAGTAAATACTATTGAATGAATGAACAAATGCCATCATCATTATTATTACTATTAGTCTGCGCGCGAGCCGCGTCCCCCCCCCCCCCGCTCATTCATTCATTGGTATTTATTGAGCGCTTAATGGGTGCAGAGCACTGGACTAAGCGCTTGGAATGGGCAGTTGGGCAACAGATAACAACGACCTCTCAGTCTAAACGGGGGGGCGGACAGCAAAACAAAACAAGTAGTCTGGCGTCAGCGTGGCTCGGTGGAAAGAACCCGGGCTGCTTTAGAGTCCGAGGTCATGGGTTCGAATCCCGGCTCTGCCACGTGTCAGCTGTGCGACTGTGGGCAAGTCACTTCACTGCTCTGGGCCTCAGTCCCCTCATCTGTCAAATGGGGATGAAGACGGTGAGCCCCACGCGGGACAACCTGATGACCCTGTATCGACCCCAGCGCTTAGAACAGTGCTCGGCACATAATAAGCGCTTAACAAATACCAACGTTATTATTATCGATATCAAGATAAATAGAATCATAGATATCTACACATCATCAACAAAATAAATAGAGTAGTAAATAATTTATACAAATATGCACAGGGTTGTGGGGCGGGGAAGGGGGAAGAGCAGAGGGCGGGTGTCTATCCTTGTGCGCGCGACCTTCCCCCCCAGTCCCTGTGCGCGCGCTCGAGCCCCCCCCTCCCCATTTCTATCTATGCGCGCGCACCAGCCCCCCCCCCCCCGTAAATAATAAAAATAATGATGGTATTTGTTAAGCGCTTACTATGTGCCAAGCACCGTTCTAAGCGCTATGATAGATACGAGGTGATCAGGTTGTCCCCCGTGGAGCTCCCAGTCTTCATCCCCACTTTAATAATAATAATAATGTTGGTATTTGTTAAGCGCTTACTATGTGCCGAGCACTGTTCTAAGCGCTGGGGTAGACATAGGGGAATCAGGTTGTCCCACGTGGGGCTCACAGTCTTCATCCCCATTTTACAGATGAGGGAACTGAGGCACAGAGAAGTTAAGTGACTTGCCCACAGTCACACATTTTACAGAGGAGGGAACTGAGGCCCAGAGAGGTGAAGTGACTTGCCCAAAGCCCCCCAGCTGACAAGTGGCGGGGGCGGGATTAGAACCCACGATCTCTGACTCCCCAGCCCGGGCTCTTTCCGCTGAGCCACGTTGCGCCCGGGCGCCCGCCTACCTATAATAATAATAATAATGTTGGTATTCATTAAGCGCTTACTATGTGCAGAGCACTGTTCTAAGCGCTGGGGTAGATACAGGGTCAGCAGGTTGTCCCACGTGGGGCTCACAGTCTTCATCCCCATTTGACAGATGAGGTAACTGAGGCACAGAGAAGTAAAGTGACTTGCCCACAGAGGCAAGTGGCAGAAGCGGGATTCGAACCCCTGACCTCTGACTCCCAAGCCCCTGCTCTTTCCACTGAGCCACGCTGCTTCTGTGCGCGCCCCCCGTGTCTGGCTCGCTGTGTGCGCGCGCGCGCGCGCTCTCGCGTGGACGTGGGACTGGGCAAACTCCCCCCCCCCCGCCCCCCCTCCTTTCGGCGCGGTTGTGGACCCGCACGTGATGGGCAGAGTGTGAGCATCCATGCACTCATTCCGTCGTATTTATTGAGCGCTTACTGTGGGCTAAGCGCTCGGGAGATACAGTTGGGCAACAGATGTTGAGAGGTGAGAGCTGCCCTCCTCCAGGAGCCCTTCCCAGATTGACCCCCCTCCCCGCCCCCCCCCCCGTGAGAAGTGGCCTGGCTTAGTGGAAACGGCCCCGGTTTGGGACTCACAGGTCATGGGTTCTAATCCTGCCTCCGCCACTTATCAGCTGTGTGACTTTGGGCAAGTCACTTCACTTCTCTGGGCCTCAGGTTCCTCCTCTGTAAAATGGGGATGAAGACTGGGCGGCCCACGTGGGACAACCCGATGACCTGGTATCGATCCCAGCACTTAGAACTGTGTTTGGCACCTAGTAAGCGCTTAACAAATACCCTCATTATTATTATTTCCCTCTGCTCCTCCTCCCCTCCTCATTCCCCCTTCTCCCGCCCTCTGCTCTTCCCCCTTCCCCTCAGCACTGTGCATATTTGTGCATATTTATATCATCTATTACCCTATTTATTTTGTTAATGATGTGTATATCTATTCATGATGCGATTCTATTTATCTTGCAGATGTCTGCGCCAGACTACTTGTTTTGTTTTGCTTTGCCGTCCGTCTCCCTCATTTAGACCGTGAGCCCGTCACTGGGCAGGGACGGTCTCTATCCGTTGCCCGATTGTACGTTTCCACGCGCTTAGTACAGTACTCTGCACATAGTAAGCGCTCAATAAATGCCGTTGAGTGAATAAATGAATGTGCAGAGACGACCTGGGACCCGATCCGGGGGCGAGGGTCGCTGCCCGCTGCCAGACCCGATCGGAGGCCCTTCGGCCGCCAGGCCCCCCCAGCCTTTTAAACAGCCCCGACCCCGGCAGGTTCGGGGCTGTGGATCCCTCTTCCACCCCAGGCCCCCGCAACACCCAAAATACACTGCCCTCAATCCACTTTTTTTTCCCCGCCCCCTCCGCAGCTTTACGTAAGAGTTGGATAATGGCCCTCTTTGGGGAGAGCAAGCCCGCCTCACCACCCACACACCCATGCAACAACAGCCAAAAGGCCCTGAAAGCTTCTGGGTGGAATTAATTTACCGATTGCCGCTGCGTCGTTTGGTCGGTGACGATGATGATGGCATTTGTCAAGTGCTTACTGGGTGCCATTCGTTCATGCATTCAATTGTATTTATTGAGCGCTTACTATGTGCAGAGCACTGAACTAAGCGCTTGGAGTGAAAAAATCGGCTACAGATAGAGACAATCCCTGCCCAACGACGGGCTCACAGTCTAGAAGGGGGAGACAGACAGCAAAACAAAACAAGTCACTACTGTTCTAAGCGCTGGGGGAGATACCAGGTCATCAGGTTGTCCCACGAGGGGCTCACAGTCGTAAGCCCCATTTTACAGATGAAGTAACTGGGGCACAAAGAATAATAATAATAATAATAATAATGTTGGCATTTGTTAAGCGCTTACTATGCGCCCAGTACTGTTCTAAGCTCTGGGGGAGAGACAAGGTCATCGGGTTGTCCCACAGGGGGCTCACAGTCTTCATCCCCATTTTGCAGATGAGGTAACTGGGGCACAGAGAAGTGAAGTGACTGGCCCAGAGTCACACAGCTGATAAGCGGTGGAGCCGGGATTAGAACCCACGACCTCTGAGTCCCTAGCCAGGGCTCTTTCCACTACGGCACGCGGCTTCTCTGACTTTGCTGGAAGCTGGCACGCATGTTTTCCAGCCTTGAATGCGAATCCAAACATCCGCCTTGGAAGCTGGGTCGGGGTCTCGTAGAAGTGGTCATCGATCCATCGATGGTATTGATTGAGTGCTTACCGTGTGCAGCACAGTGTACTAAGCGCCCGGGAGAGTAACGATACAATCAAGTCGGTAGACGCATCCCTCGCCCACACTCCCCGCCTCTAGACTGTAAACTCACTGTGGGCAGGGAGTGTGTCTGTTTATTGTTGTCCTCTCCCAAGTGCTTAGTACAGTGCTCTGCGCACAGTAAGTGCTCAATAAATACGACTGAATGAATGAATGAACTGAGTCCTGTTTTTTGAGCGCCCAGCGAATGCATTTATATCGTACTGAGCACTTGGGAGTTACAACAGAAGCCCGAGTTCCTTACACTCTAATGACATAATGACAGAGCAGCGTGGCTCAGTGGAAAGAGCCCGGGCGTGGGAGTCAGAGGTCATGGGTTCGACTCCCGGCTCTGCCACTTGTCAGCTGTGTGACTGTGGGCAAGTCACTTCACTTCTCTGGGCCTCAGTGACCTCATCTGACAAATGGGGATGAAGACTGTGAGCCTCACGTGGGACAACCCGATTACCCTGCATCTACCCCAGCGCTTAGAACGGTGCTCGGCACATAGTAAGCGCTTGACAAATACCAACATTATTATTATAGACGGTCCCAAGAAGTGGGATTAGAATAAATAATCTTGAATCTTCAGCCAATATACATCTATAGCAAAGTGCCGAGGATGACGATAGATAAAAACGTACGGTCGAAAGGAGGCCGATGGGATGAAAAGATTTGGGCTACTGAACTGTTGGAGGAGGTGGGATTGAGGAGGGCTCTGAAGGTTGGGCTGATTGGTGGCGGGGCTCCAGGCCTCAGGGAGGACCTGAGCGAGGGGCAGCGAGGGCAGGATCAGAGTGGGGTTCGGTCAAGAGCTGGGTTTGGGAGGAGCAAGGGGTGAGGGCAAGAAAGTGGGTGAGAGACGCCCGGAGCCCGGGGAAGGTGCCTTGGCTCGACGTGGAGGGAGACGCCCGACCGTCCGAGGGCTTTTGGAGATACTTTGGGACGTTGAAGAGGGGAGAGGCCGGAGGCCGGGAGATCAGCGAGGAGGCCGAGGCAATAGGCCCCTCCTGAGGTAGCAGGCGCTTGAACCAGGGTAGTTGGCTGCACGGAGAGAGAGGAAGGGGTGGATCCGGGAGATGTTTTTGAAGAAAAATCTGCAGCTTTTAGCAGCGGATCGGACTCGACAGCGGAACGAGGAGGAGTTGCGGATTTCTCCCCCCTCCCCTCTCCGTGACTCATCTCGGCGTGGGAGCGGGTCCCGCGGCGAGGCCCCCCGAGGTGTTCCGGGGAGGAGGAATGGAGCTATTTTTCTGACATTGAGATTCTGCTGTGAGTTCCCCGCTTTAGGCTGCCTGGTCGAATGGTGGTTCGGGGAGGTGTGAGGGCATATCCTGCTGCCAACCCACCTCCGGGCCTGACGGCAAGCACCTTCTCCAGCGCTCTGACTAGAAAGCATCCAACACCCAGGAAACTTGCCTCCCCCCCGTCCCCCACTTCGCTCAAGTGGAAGCCAAAACGGTGAAGATAAGAGGATTAAATTTAGCCCAGGGTTTAAAATTAGTGCAGGAGCTCATCGGTAGCTTCGCGCTGAAATTCCACTCCATTTCGTATTCGAGAGAGTAAACCGAGTAATGGAGAAAAACCAATCCGCTCTACCTCGATGACGGCAGTTCCAGTGCCTCAAGACAAATGTTCCACTTCGCAGGCCGCAGAGGGCTTCCGGGGTTACAGACGAAGGACGATTCGCCGCGTTCTTCTAGGCAGCGGCTTCTGTGACGTCGTTATTAAGCAAGGTGGAAAGGAAAGTTCTTCTTTCTGGCAAGGGTTTCCAAGGTGGGGGGTAGGGTTAGGGTTAGCGGCTCATCCTGGAGATCCATCTCTGAGGGGCCAACTGGTTGTTTCTGAGCGTGTTTGGATTTGCCCCCTTTATATACCCCAACCTCAGCTCCACAGCACTTTTAGAACAGTGCTTGACACACGATAAGCGCTTAACAAACACCATTATTATGATTATGTCTGCAATTTATTGATATTATTGTCTGTCTCCCCCTCTACACTCTAAGTTCCTTGTGGCCGGGGAACGTGTCTACCAACTCTGTTTTATTGTACTCTCCCGAGCGATTAATACTCACACAGTGAGGGCGCCGTAAGTATGATTGATCGATTGATTGCAATTTATTCACTTGACTTGGATACTGGCCGTAAAATCACAATGTCACCATTTCGAGTAGGGACGGAATTTCATTCATCCCAGCACTGCCTCGCAGTCAAATGTTTTCGTTTTAATTTTTGAAGAACACTAAATAAATTCCTCATGATCATAGAAAAGCGGCGTGGCCCAAAAGAAGGACCCAGGGTTTGAGAGTCAGAAGATCTGGGTTCTAATCCCGGCTCAGCCACTTGTCTGCTGTGTGACCTTCAGCAAGTCACTAAACTTATCTGTACCTCATTCATTCATTCAATCAATCGTATTTATTGAGCGCTTACTGTGTGCAAAGCACTATACTGAACGCTTGGGAGAGTACAATACTCTACAATACGCTGAGAAGCAGCGTGGCTCAGTGGAAAGAGCACGGGCTTTGGAGTCAGGGCTCATGAGTTCGAATCCCAGCTCTGCCACTTGTCGGCTGTGTGACTGTGGGCAAGTCACTTAACTTCTCTGGGCCTCAGTTCCCTCATCTGTAAAATGGGGATTAAGACTGTGAGCCCCACCTGGGACAACCTGATTCCCCTATGTCTACCCCAGCGCTTAGAACAGTGCTCGGCACATAGTAAGCGCTTAACAAATACTAACATTATTATTATTATTATTACAATGTAACAACAGACACATTCCCTGCCCACAACGAGCTCACAGTCTAGAGGGGGAGACAGACATTAATATAAATAGATAAATTACAGATCTCTCTCTCTCTCTATACAGACATTATACCCTATGTGCCGTGGGGTTGGGAGGGAGGACGAATGAAGGAGCAAGTAAGAGCGGTGCAGAAGGGAGAAGACTTCTTGGAGAAGCTGTGCCTTCAATAAGGTTTTGAAGGGGGGAGAGTACATTATCTGCCTGATATGAGGAGGGAGGGCGTTCCAGGCCCGAAGTAGAATGTGGGCGAGAGGTCGGCGGCGAGATAGATGAGATGGAGGTACACTGAGAAGGTTGGCATTGGAGGAACAGAGGGTGCGGGCTGGGCTGCAGTAGGAGAGTAGCGAGGCGAGGTGGGAAGGGGCAAGGTGAGGAATACTTGCTTTAATTACTTTAAAGCCAATGGTAAGGGGTTTCTGTTTGATCAGTTACCTCATCTGTAATATGAGGATTTAAAAAACTGTGAACCTAAAGTAGAACCTGGACTCTATCCAGCCTGACTATTCTTCTGTCTACCCCAGTGCTTAGGACGGTGCCTGGCACACAGTAGGTGCTTAACAAATACCATAAAAAATTCCTAATCACTATCCCAGTTCAGGTTATGAAAAACATCTGGTGAGCACTGCAGGTAAAGATGCAGGGTGTCTGCCCAAGACAGGCAATATTCTGGATATCTGCTCTCTCTTAAACACTGGAGTATGAGCCAATTTCTTTCTAACGCCTCCCTCTGTAGATTAGGAGCTCTTCGAGGCCCGGAAAAATACCTTCACCTTCCTTCTAGACTGTAAGCTGCCGATGCAGTTGTATTGTACTTTCCCAAATGTTGAGTTCAGTGTCTGCACACAGTAAGTGCTTGGTAAATACGATTAATTGATCGATTGACTGATTCCAGTGTGTTCCCAAAGTTCCCAGCATAGTGCCCTGGGGACCGGAGGCCGCTGGTTTCTGCTGCTGATCCTGATTCCAAAGGCTCCAGGAAGGGAAGCTAAGTGGAAAAGACCAGTTCCCAACCTTTCCCGTGGGTCCTTCTTTTGGTTCACCTAAGCTTTTCCTCGCTCGAAAATGGACAGTTGGCTCTCAGCCTGCCTCCCCCGTCCTTTTTCTCTGCTGCTGAAAGTGACCCGTGTCCTGGGCCTAACATAGCCCAGGGGATAAAGCAGAGGCCGGGGAGTCCAGTAGCCGGGGTTCAATCCCGCCCTGTCGTTGGCCTAAAGTGTGACCTGGGTCGAGGCACTTAACCTCTCTGGACCTCAGTATCCTTACAGGTAAGACAGACCCTGAGCCCCATGTGTGTCAGGGACTTCAAAACCTTACTGAAGACCTTCAGTAGACCTTCCCAGACTAAGCCCCACTTTTCCTCCTCTCCCACTCCCTTCTGCGTCATCCTGATTCGCTCCCTTGGCTCTTCCTCCCTCCCAGCCCCAAAGCACTGACGTCTTGTCTTTTGCTGTCGAGTCGCTTCCCGACCCATAGCGACTCCGTGGACACCTCTCTCCCCGAAAGCCCCGTTTCCATTTGCAATCGTTCTGGTAGAGTATCCCTACAGTATTCCTGGAAGAAGAAATGGAAGTGGTTTACCACTGCCTTGCACAGAAAACTTGAGTCTCCACCTCGAATCCTCCCATGCCACTGCTGCCCAGCACTGGTGAGTTTAAGCACTTTTGTACATATCTGTAACTTTATCTCTTCGCTCTTCCCCTCTCCCAGCCCCTAAGCACTCATGTACACATCTGTAAATTTATTTATTTGTATTGATATCTATCACCCCCACTCTAGATTGTGAGCTCATTGTGGGCAGGGAATGTCACTGTTTTTGGTTGCATTGTACTTTTCCAAGCAGTTAGTACAGTGCTCCGCACATAGTAAGCTCTCAAATACAAATGAATGAATGAATGACCCATGACCTGAGCCCAGCATAGCCCAGGGGAAAAAGCAGAGGCCGGAGAGTCCAGTAGCCGAGGTTCAAATTCTGCTCTATCACTGGCCTAATGTGTGACCTCGGTCGAAGGACTTAACCCCTCCGGGCCTCAGTTTCCTTACCGGTAAGATAGACCGTGAGCCCCATGTGGGCCAGGGACTGTGTCCAATGTCATAACCTTTTTTCTACCTCTGCCCTAAGCGCATAGATTTGGATGCGGTCATAATTAATTGTCGTTTGACGAGTGATCCCAGCAGAGACGGAGACCTGCTCCATCTGGTCTACAGGGGACAGAATGCTCCGAGAAAGGAATTTTCCCAGGGCCGGCGGTGAGCCGGCCTGAAGCACGTGGGATGTTCAGGCCCGAGCCAACCTTTACTGGGCACATCCCTGGGCATCCGGACTGGGAGTGGGGGACCACAGACCACTAGGCTCCAGCCCAGGGAGCCTGATGGAAACACTCTCCCCAGCTTCAAAGCCCTACTAAAATCCCATGAGAAGCAACGTGGCCTAGTGGATAGAGCCCGGGCCTGGGAGTCGGCGGGACCTGGGTTCTAATTGTGGCTCTGCCGCTTGTCTGCTGTCTGACCTTGGGCAATTCCACTTCACATCTCGGGGTCTCATTTTCTTCATCTGTCAAACGGGGTTAAGACTGTGAGCCTTTTGTGGGACGGGGACCGTGTCCAACCCGATTTGTTTTTATCTTGACTCTCTGCACCAGTGTTTAGTACAGTGCCTGACACATAGTAAGTGCTTAACAATACCACAATTATTATTGTTTTTATCTCCTCCAAGAAGCCTTTCCTGGTTAAGCCCTTATTTCCCCTATTCATCCTCCCTTCCGCATCACCTATGCGCTTGGGTCCGTACCCCTTCAGCACTTTGATCCTCAGCCCACCTCTGTCCCCACAGTACTTGCGTCCATATCATTGCTTCCTCTCTCTGCAATTTATTTTAATGCCTGTCTCCCCCTCTCGACTATAAGCTCCTTGTGGGCAGGGATCATGGCTAAGAGCTCTATCGGACAGTACTCTCCCAAGGACTTAGTAGTGTGCTCTGCACACAATAAGTGCTCAGTAAACACCACTGATGGATGGATGGACGGATCACATTATCCCACCTCAGGTCTTGCCAGAATCCCCCTGGCCAACTGGGAGAATTCCCAGGGAAAATTCTCCTTCTACGACCCAGTCCGCACACTTCGCCCCTCTAATACCGACCTTCTCACGGTACCTCGATCTCATCGGTGTCACCGCCGACCTCTCGCCCACGTCCCACCTCTGGCTGGAATGCCCTCCCTTCTCAAATCTGACAATCACTCCCCCGCCTCCTTCAAAGTCATATTGAAGGCCCATCTTCTCCAAGAGGCCTTCCCTGACTTAGCCCTCCTTTCCTCTTCCGCACTCCCTTCTGCGTCACCCTGCCCTCTCCCAGCCCCCACAGCGCTTATGTACATATCTGTAATTTACTTACTTATATTAATGTCTGTCTCCCTCTCTAGACCTTAAGCGCATCGTGGGCAGAGAATGTGTCTGGTTACCGTTACAGTATACTCTCCCAAGCGCTTAGTTCAGTGAACCGAACACAGAAGTGCTCAAAAATACAATTGACCGACTGACTCTGCTTCCCCCACTGAGAAAAATAGGCTGCTCACAACCAGTAGGGTAACTCCGTGTCACCTAAGCACTTTGATGCTCATGTCCACCCCCTGCCCTCCTGCCCCCCGTCCCCAGAATTTAAGTACGTCGCTGCGTACTGTCGTTCTTCTCCTACCTCTAAGATGCTTAAATGTCTGCTTCCCTCTTCTAGAATCTAAGCTCTTACAGAACAGGGATTGTGTCTATCGGCGTGCTCTCCCAAGTGCTTAGTTCAATGCTCTGCACACAGTAGGGACTCAACAGATTATTATTGATCGGAGGATTGATTAATGGGGAAGCCTGGCTGGTGTCTGTCTGTCTTGAGGTGTTGCTGGAGAGGGAGGAACAGGACGAGCAAGAACAGAGGAAGTGACTAAGTCTGCCCCATTGAGGTGTTTTGTTTTTATAGGGGGAGGAGGGTATTTCTCCTCTCTCAGAATCCGGGTGGGGGACAAAGGTGGAATAATAATAATAATAATAACAACAGTGTTAATAATAGTATTTGTTAAGCTCACTATGAGCCAAGCACTGTATTAAGTGCCGGAGTAGATACCAGTTAATTGGGTCAAACACAGTCCCTGTCCCATATGGAGCTCACAGACTGAAAGGGAGGGAGAACAGGTATTTAATCCTCATTCTACGGATGAGGAAAATGAGTCCCAGAGAAGTTAAGTGACTTGCCCAACGTCACCCAGCAGTCACAGGCCAGAGCCTGGATTAGAACCCACGTGGATGGGAAGCAGCCTGGCCTAGTGGACAGAGCCCAAGCCTGGGTGTCAGAAGGCACACAGTAAGTGCTTAACAATACCACAGTTATTATTATTGTTTTTAATCTCCTCTAAGAAGCCTTTCCTGACTAAGTCCTTATTTCAATAAACACCACTGACTGATGGATGGATGGATAACATTATCCCACCTTAGGTCTCTCCAGAATCCCCCTGGCCAACTGGGAGAATTCCCTGGGAGAATTCTCCTTCTACAACCCAGTCCGCACACTTGGCTCCTCTAATGCCGACCTTCTCACTGAGTAAATAAGCCCTTATTTTAATCCTGGCTCTGCCACTTTTTTTTTTTGGCATTTGTTAAATACTTACTATGCATCCGACACTGTTCTAAGCAATGGGGTAGGTACAAGTTAATTTGGTCGGACATAGTCCCTGTCCCACGTGGGGCTCACAGTCTAAATAGGAGAGAGAACAGGTATTGAATCCCCATTTTACAGCTGAGGAAGCTGAGGCACAGGGAAGTCAAGTGACTTGCCCAAGTTCACACAGAAAACAATTGGCAGAGTAAATGGGAGAACCAGTATTAGAACCCAGGTCCTCTGAACTCCCAGGTCCATGTTCTATCCATTAGGCGCTGCTGCTTCCTAAGCCTTTACACTTGTCTGCTGTGAGAGCTTGGGCAAGTCACTTAAATTCTCTGTGCCTCAATTTCCTCATCTTTAAAATGGGGATTAAAATACTGTGAGCCCCATGTGGGACCTAGATTCTGTCCAACCTGATTAGCTTGTGTCTATCCCAGAGTTTAGCACAGTGTCTGGCACATAGTAAGCGCTCAACTAACCACCATTAAAAAAAGCAAAACGCAGGTCCTCCGACTCCCAGGTCTACTCTCTTCTCAATAGACCTCACCGCCCTTGTGGAAATGGGCTTTCTTAAAGTTGAACAAGGACTTGTCAATTATCTGTAATGAATGTAATTATTTATATTATTTATCTGTCTCCCCCTCTAGGCTGTCAGCTCATTGTGGGCAGGGAGTGTGTCTGTTTATTGCTGCATTGTACTCACCCCAACGCTTCGTAGAGTGCTTTGCACACAGTAAGCGCTCAATAAATGCAACTGAATTGAATACTTGTCTTATCCAGGCATTACATAGCTGAATCAGCCTCCTCGGGGGGACAGAGTGCTGAAACTGTGGAAGATCAATCGGTGGAATTTATTGAGCGCTTACTATATCAGAGCACTGTACTAAGTGCTTCGGAGGAACAATACAACAGAATTAGCAGACACGTTCCCTGCCATAACGAGTTTTCAGGTCTGGGGTGGGGGTGGGGGTGGGAGAGTCAGCCAGCTAAGCCTTTATTGAAAGCTCACCTCACTTTTCTGTCAGCCGGGATGTGCCGTAACACGCAAGTGGGTGGTGCGAGCGCGTGGGAACAAATATCGAGAGGCGGCCTGATTTCCTGGAAAGTCACTGCCCTTGGACAGAGAACGGAATATTCCCATAGCCTCATTAAGCAGATAATCATTTTGATGTCTGCCAGGAGCTGAGACCACACAAGCCCATCCAATAACTAAAGTCATTACATCATTCTCCCCCATTTTTTTATGGCGTGTATTAAGCGCTTCTTGTGGGCCGAGCACTCTGCTAGGTTCTACTCTCCCAAGTGCTTAGTGTAGTGGCCTGCATACAATAAGCACTCAATAAATATGATTATGTTACTTCCTCAGCTTTTTCCCTGCTAGCTGTCCATGCATGACTCGTTTGGGCCCGCTGCCCCTGAGCTGAACAGACCAGATGCCCTTGACCAGAGCAACTGCCCGTGACCTGACTAGACCAGACCAGCCACCTTGACCTGAACAGCTGCTTCTGACCGGACCAGACCAGCCACCCTGACTTAATCAAATGCCCCTGACTTGCCTAGCTGTCCCTGACCAGTCCCCCACCCCCCGGGCAGAGTCGGTAGACACGTTCCCTGACCACATCGAGCTTACGCTCTAAAGGAAGATACCGACATTAATATAAATAAATTACAGAAGAAATGGACATAAAAATAGTTGTGGTATGTGTTAAGTGCTCACTCTGTGCCAGGCACTGTACTAAGTGCTGGGCTAGGTACAAGATAATTGGGGTGGACACAGTCCCTATCACACATGGGGCTCAGAGTCTTATGCGAAGCAGCGTGGCTTAGTGGAAAAAGCACGGGCTTGGGAGTCAGAAGTCGTGGGTTCTAATCCCGGCTCCACCACTTGTCAGCTGTGTGACTTTGGGCAAGTCACACTGCCCAACTGAGGCTTCTCTGGGCCTCAGTTATCTATAAAATGGGGATGAAGACTGTGAACCTCACGTGGCACAACTTGCTTACCTTGTATCTACCATGGCGCTTAGAGCAGTGCTTGGCACATAGTAAGGGCTTAACAAATAGCATCATTATTAATCCCCATTTTACCTGTGAGGAAACTGAGGCACAGATAAGTCAAGTGACTTGTCCAAGGTCACGCAGCAAAAAAGTGGCGGAGCTGGGATCAGAACCTAGGTCCTCTGACTCCCAGGCTCTTTCCACTAGACCCCACTGCTTCTCAGCACCTAAGTGCCGGGGGGCTGAGGGAGGAGTAACAAAGGATGCAAATACAAGTTCAAGGATGACACAGAAGGGTGTGGGAGAAAAGGTAATGAGGGCTTAGTTGGGGAAGGCCTCTTGGAGGAGATGTGCTTTTAATAAGGCTTTGAAGGTGGGGAGACTGATCGTCTGTCAGGTACAAAGAGAGAGGGCTTTCGAGACTAGAGGAAGGTGCTTGATGACCATTCACAACTTACTTGACCTGACCAGCAGCCCCTGAGCAGATCAGGTGCCCCCAACTTGACCTGAGCAGCAGACCCTGACCCGACCAGATGCCCCGACCTACCAAGCCACCTCCGACCTGACGTGACCAGCCTCCCCTGACTTGAGCAGACCAGCCGCCCCTGATCTCACCAACGGCTCTTGTGGTGACCAGCTGCCCCTGACCTGACCTACCACCCCCAACCTGATCAGTTGCCTCTGACCTGAAAGGCTGCCCCTGATCTGTCCAGCCACCGCTGACCTGACCTGACCGGCCGCCCCAACCTTCATTCATTCATTCATTCATTCATTCATTCATTCATTCAGTGGTATTTATTAAGCACTTAATGGGCAGGGCGCTATACTAAGTGTTTGGGAAAGTACAATAAAACAATAAACAGTGGCAATCTGCCCACAATGAGCTTAAGTTTAGAAGTTTGGGGAGACAGACATCAATACAAATAAATAAAATTACAGATAGAGAAGTAAGTGCTGTGGTGCTGGGAGTGGGGGAAGATTAAAGGGAGAAAATCAGGGCGACGCAGAAGGGAGTGGGAGATGAGGAAAAGTGGGGTTTAGTCCGGGAAGGCCTCGTGGAGGAGATGTGCTTTCAAATAAAGCTTTGAAGATGGGGAGAGTAATCGCCTAGCGGATTTTAAGAGGGAGGACGTTCCAGGCCGGGGGCAGGACAAGGGCCAGGCACCGGTGGTGAGACAGGCGAGATCGAGGCACAGTGAGAAGGTTAGCACCGAGGAGCGAAGTGTGCAGGAGAGAAGTGAGAAGAGGTAGGAGGGGGCGAGGTGATGGAGTGCTTTAAAGCCAATGGGGAGGAGTTTTTGTATAATACGGAGGTGGACAGACAACCACTGTAGATTTTTGAGGAGGTGGGGTTACATGTCCTGCACGTTTCTGTAGAAAGATGAGCCAGGCAGCAGAATGAAATATGGACTGGAGTGGGAGGTTGGGAGGTCAGCAAGGAGGCTGATGCAGTAATGTAGGTGGGATAGGATGAGTGATTAACGTGGTAGCAGTTTGGATGGAGACGAAAGAGTGGATTTTAGTGAAGTTGTGAAAATGGGGATGGACAGGATTTGGTGATGGATTGAGTATGATGATGGTGATGACATTTGTTAAGCGCTGACTATGTGCAAAGCACTGTTCTAAGCACTGATGTGGGTTGAATGAGAGAGAGGAGTCAAGAATAATGCCAAGGTTACGGGCTTGTGAGACGGGAAGGATGGTGGTGCCGTCTATAGTGACGGGAAAGTCAGGGAGAGCACTGGGAGACTGTGTCAGCCACCCCGACCAGACCTGCTGCCCCTGATCTGACCAGCCACCTCTGACCTGAAAAGCCAAGGCACCCCTGACGGGAGCAGCCACCCCAGACCTAACCAGCTGCCCCTCACGTGACCGGCCACCCATAATAATAATAACTATGGTATTTGTTAAGTGCTTACTGTGCATCAAGCACTGTATTAAGCGCTGGGGTAGATACAAGGTAACCAGGTTCCTCATGGGGTTCGCAGTCTAAGTGCTGGGCACATAGCAAGCGTTTAGCAAATACCATCATTATCGTTATTATCGTTATTATTAGGAGGGAGAGCGGGTATTGAATCCCCATTTTGGAGAGGAGGGAATTGAGGCACTGGGAGATCAAGTGACTTACCCAAGATCAAACAGCAGGTAAATGATGGAGCTGAGATTAGAACCCAGGTCCTATGACCTGTGTTTTTTTATTAGGCTAGGCTGCTTCCCTACTGATCAGCTGCCCCTGACCTGACCAGCCACCCCTGACCAGACCAGCCACCTCTGACCAGACCAGCCGTGCTCCTGATCTGACCAGCACCCCTGATCTGACCAGCCACCCCTGACCTGTTTAGTCTCCCCGACCTGACCAGCTGCCCCAACCTGTCCAGACCAGCCACCCCTGACCTTACTAGTTGCCTTTGACCTGACCAGCTGCTCCTCTATTCCTGATCTGACCAGCCACCCTGATGAGACCCGGCGCCCCTGACCAGCCCAACTGCCCCTGAGCTAAACAGCCACCCCTGACCAGACCAATCAGCCCTGACCTGACCAGTCACCGCAATCTGCCCAGCTGCCCCAACCTGTCCAGGCCAGCCGCTCCTGATCTGACCAGTCACCCTTGACCAGACCTGACTTGACCAGCCATCCTTGACCTAAACAGACCAGCCTCCCCTGACCAGAGCAGTCATCCCTGAGCTGACCTTATCAATCACCCTTGACCTTACCAGACCATCTGCCCCTGTCCAGAGCAGCCACCCCTGACATGACCAGCTGTCCCTGACCTTATCAGCCACCCCTGATGGAAT
The DNA here is from genome assembly GCF_004115215.2 of Ornithorhynchus anatinus. Taxonomy (NCBI): domain Eukaryota; kingdom Metazoa; phylum Chordata; class Mammalia; order Monotremata; family Ornithorhynchidae; genus Ornithorhynchus; species Ornithorhynchus anatinus. Next base: position 21,081,822 of record NC_041734.1, read on the forward strand.
TGGTAGATATGTTCCCTGCTCATACTGAGCTTACAGTCTAAAGGGGGATACAGACATTAATATAAATGAGTAAATTACAGATACATACATAATAACAATTATATTTGATAAGTGCTTTACTGTGTGCCAGGCACTGCGCTGGGATAGATATGAAATAATCAGGTTGGAAACAATTCCCGTCCCTCAAAGGGCTCACAGTCTTTATCTCCATTTTATAGATGAGGAATCTGAGGCACAGAGAAGTGAGGTGACCTGCCCAAGGTCACACAGCAGAAATGTGGCAGAGCCAGGATTAGAACCCAGATTCTCTGATTCCCAGGGCCATACTCTTTCCAGTGGGTCATGCTGCTCTTCAGCATGTAATTGCCACGGGGCTGTGGGAGGGGGTGAATAAAGGGTGCAAATACAAGTTCAAGGATGACACAGAAGGGTGTGGGAGGAGAGGTAATGGAGGCTTAGTCAGGGAAGGCCACTTGGAGGAGATGCGCTTTTAATAAAGCTTTGAAGGTGGGGACAGTGATCGTCTTTAGGCTATGAAGAGGGAGGGCTTTCGAGGCCAGCGGCAGGGCCCTTGATGACCAGTCACACCTAACTTGACCTGCAGCCCCTGACCCTTGACTCCTGACCTGACCAACTTCTCCTGATCAGACTACCCATCCCTGACCTGACCAGCTGCCTCTTTCTTGGCCTGACCCGTTGCCCTTGACTACAGCAGTCACCTCTGACCTGACGGCTCGCCCCTGACCTGATCGGCCACCCCTGGCCTGACCAGTCGCTCCTGTTCCGACCTGACCGGCTGCTCCTGCCACGATCAGACCAGCTGCTCCTGACCTGACCCGAACAGTGCCCCTGACCCGACCAGCCGCCCCGACCAGCAGCTGCCCCTGTGCTGAACAGACCGGCCCTCCCGACCCGATGACCAGCCATCCCTGACCAGACCAACTGCCCCCGACCTGACCTGACCAGACACCTCGACCTGATGACATGCAAATTCGTGAAGCGTTCCATATTTTTGTATTTTTATTACCCTATTTATTTTGTTAATGAGGTGTACATCCCCTCGATTCTATTTGTCGTGATTATGCTGTCTTGTTTCTGTCCGTCTGTCTCCCCTGATTAGACCGTAAGCCCGTCACTGGGCAGGGATTGTCTCTATCTGTTGCTGAATTGTCCATTCCAAGTGCTTAGTACAGCGGTCCGCACATAGTAAGCGCTCAATAAATACTATTGAATGAATGAACGAATGAATGATTTGACCTGCCACCCCTGACCAGAGCAGCCACTATTCACTCCCAGGGCTTCAACTACCACCTCTATGCGGATGATACCCAAATCTACATCCCCAGCCCTGGTCTCTCTCCCTCTGTGCAGTCTCACATATCCTCCTGCCTTCAAGACATCTCTACTTGGACATCCTCCCGTCACCTCAAATTTAACATTTCTCCAACTGAACTCCTTATCTTCCCACCCAAACTTTGACCTCCCCCTGACTTTCCCATCCCTGTAGACGGCACCACAGTCCTTCCCGTCTCACAAGCCCATACCTCGGCGTTGACTTCGCCCTCTCATTCGATCCACATATTCAATCCATCGCAAAATCCCGTCAGACCCACCTTCACAACATCGCTAAAAACCGCCTTTTCATCTCCACCCAAACTGCTACCATGCTAATCCAACCATTTATCCTATCCCACCTTGATTACTGCATCAGTCTCCTCGCTGACCTCCCAGCCTCCTGTCTCTCCCCACTCCAGTCCATACTTCACTCTGCTGCCCGGATCATTTTTTTACAGAAATGTTTAGGCCTTGTTTCCCCTCTCCTCAAGAACCTCCAGAGGTTGCCCATCCACCTCAACAAAAAAAAAAAATCACCTCACCATTGGCTTTAAAGCACTCAATCACCTTGCCCCCTCTTACCTTGCCTCACTTTTCTCCTACTACAACCCAGCCCGCACCCTTCACTCCTCTAATGCTAACCTTCTCACTCTACCTCACTCCCATCTATCTCTCTGCTGACCCCTCGCCCACATCCTGCCTCTGGCCTGGAGCACCCTCCCGCCTCAAATCGGACCGGCGATGACTCCCCCCAGCCCCGGCTTAAAGCCTTACTGAAGGCACACTTCCTCCGAGAGGTCTTCCCTGACTAAGCCCTCCTTTCCTCTTCTCCCTTTGCCTTGGGTGCCACCCTGACTTGTTCCCTTCATTCATTCCCACCTCCTAACCCCACAGCACTAATGTGCATATTGTTCATTTATTTGTTTAAATTAATGTCTGTCTCCTCCTCTAGATTGTGAGCTCATTGTGGGCAGGGATTGTGTACAGTGCTCTACCCACAGTAAGTGCTTAGCAGATACGATTGACTGATGATTGACAGACAGTTGCCCTCAACCTGACTGCCCCCATCCTGACCTCACCAGCTGCCCCTGACCTGATAAAACATCCCTGACCTGAGCTGACCCACGGATTCCCACAGTGGAGGTTCAGGCCAGTCTGAATCTGCAGTGTTGGGGGAATGGGATGAGTTCAGCGGAAGAATTAAAGAGCAGCCATGCTGCCCAATCACTGGGGACGGTGATATTATTATGATGATGATGATTATATTTGTTAAGCCCTTACTATGTACCAAGCGTTATTCTAAGCACTATTCTAGATACATCTTAGGTTGGACATGGTCCCTGTTCCACATGGGGCTCACAGTCTAAGTAGGAGGGAGAACAGGTATCGAAGCCCCATTTTACAGTTGAGGAAACCGAGGCACAGAGAAGTTAAGTGACTTTCCCCAAGGTCACACAGCAAACAGTGGCCAAGCCAGGATTAGAACCCAGGTCCTCTGACTCCTTGGCCGGTGCTCTTTCCACTAGGCCACGCCATTGGTGGCGGGCTGAGGTGGTGCTGGGGTTAATCTAGAAGCTGCCCTTCCCGCCCCCTGTTTTTCCCCTCCTGTCTTCCTGACCTTGGCTCTCCTAGACCATTTTGTCCTAAGGAGAGGAAGATGGTGGCTCCTCTGTGAGGGGCGGAGGAGGGGTGGGGGCATCGAGGTTCTGATCCCAGCTCTGCCACTCGTCTGCCGTGTGGCCTTGGGCAAGCCACTTTACCCAGCACCTTTACCCAGTCCTTAGAACAGTGCTTGGCACATAGTAAGCGCTGAACAAATGCCATCGTTATTATTATTATTATTATTCACTTCTCTGGGCCTCACTGATCTCATCTGTAAAATGGGGATGAAGGCAGTGAGTCCCGTGCGGGACAGGGACTGTGTCCAAGCTGATTGGCTTGTATCCACCCAGCGCTTAGTACAGCGCCTGGCACATAGTAAGTGCTTAAGAAACACCATAATTATTATTATTATCATTATTATTCAGGCAGCCACTTTACAGGTTAGAACTCAGCCCGGGCATTCTGCCGCAAAGGCGTGGGTTGAGTGGGGCGAAGTAGAAGTTTTCTTTTTTTTTTTGTGGGTGTGGATGGGTGGCAATGAACTGCCAAATAAATCCTCTCCTCCACTTAACTTTCCCATCACGGTTGACAACGCCACCATCCTCCCTCATCTCCGCAACCTCGGCCTTATAATAATGGTGGTTTTTGCTAGGCACTTACTTATCCTTAACTCCCCACTCCGACATTCAGCGTGCAGCCAAATCCTGTCGTTTTTTTTCCCCCTTCACATTTCCCGGTTCCACCCATTCCTCCCTATCCAAATGGCCACCACTCTGATCCAGTCCCTTGTCACATCCCAACTAGGTGATTGTATCTCTCTCCCCTTTGGTCTCTCTTCTAGTCACGCCCCTCTCCATTCATTCATTCCCTCGTATTTATTGAAAACTTACTTGTGCGCAGAGCACTGTACTAAGCCCTTGGGAGAGTACGATACAACAATAAACAGACACATTCTCTGCCCACAAGAGGCTTACAGCTTAGAGACTGTCCAAGCTAGAGTTTACAGTCTAGAGACTCTCCAAGCCATACTTTACTCCACTGCCTGGATCATTTTTCCAAAATGTTATTCTGTATACAGCTCTCCCTTACTCCAAAACCTTCAGTGGTGACAGCAGAAACCTCTGACCGCTGGCTCCTTCAGTTCTCAATCTCTTGCTTTTCCAATCTCTTCTCCCACCACATCCCAGCTCACCCTCTGCATCCTCTCAAAGATATCCACCCATTATACCTCGTTCTCATCTTTCCTGTCTCCGATCCCTTCCCCCCATCTTTCCTCCTGCCTGGAATTCTTTTACATTTCAAATCCACCAGACCACAGTTCTCCCCGTCTGTAAATCCATTCTGAAATCCCATCTTCTGAAGAAGGGCTTTTTCTGATTAATTTTTCTTCTCTCCAAGTCATTTCCGCCTTATCACTTAGGCATTATTTATGTACTAACAACCATTCCACATACCCTACACTCTTTCATAGCATCAGCCTCCTTATTAACAATTATGGTATTTGTAAAGCGTTTACTCTGTGCCAAGCACCGTTGTAAACACTGGGTTAGATACAAGGTAATCAGGTTGGACACAGTCCCTGTCCCCCATGGGGCTCTCGGTCTCAATCCCCATTTTACAGATGAGGTAACCGAGGCACAGAGAAGTTAAGGGACTTGCCCGAGGTCACACGGCAGACAAGTGACAGAACCAGGATTAGAACCCCAAACCTCTGACGCCTAAGCCCGTGTTCTTGCAACTAGGCCATGCTAATCTCCTTGCCTCCAACCTCTCTCTCCTCTAATCTATATTAATTGCTGCTGCCTGCATCATTCATTCATCCATTCAACCGTATTTATTGAGCGCTTACTCTGTGCAGAACACTGTTCTAAGCACTTGGGAAGTACAATTCATCTTCTTGAAGTGTGGCTGAGCACTTATGAACATATCTGTAATATATTTATTCGTATTAATGTCTGACCCCCCCACTCTAGACTGTGAGCTAGGCAGGGAATGTATCTCTTTATTGTTATACTCTCCAGAGCGCATAGTACAGTGCTCTGGACACAGTAAGTGCTCAATAAATATGATTGACTGACTGAATTCTCCAAGAGGAAGCCGGATCTGGGGTCTGCTTGTGGTTTAGGACCCCGGGTGGGGGTTGACGGGGTGGGGGGAGGTGGAGAGAAGGGGGAGGTCTCGTGAATTGGGAGCTGGTTGACAAGGGTTTCCAACACTAGAATGGAAACTCCTTGACGTTGAGAATCATGTCTACTAATTCTATTGTGCGCCCCCAAGTACTTAATGCTCTGCACACAGTAAGCAACCAAGAAATACCACTGGTTGATTCCACCCAGCTGGGAACCCTTTTTTTCCATAGTATTCGTTAAACGCTAAACATGTGTCAAGCAGTGTTCTAAGTTCCCCTCTCAGGGTGGCACTTGGAGAGTTTCCAGTTCAATCTCGGCTACGGGAGAGAGGGTCAAGCAGAGGCCTGTCCATTCCATTCCTAGCTTGGCCAGTGGCTAGCGAGTGGAAGGCCATCTGCTACGAGTCAAAACTCACCTGTGCTGGGCAGCAGCGACATGGGAGAGAGTCAAGGGCGGGAGACTCAAGTTGACTGCGCGGGAGGCAGTGGTGAACCGCTTCCGGAGTTTTACCAAGAAAGCTCTCTGGATCCACTACCAGAACGATGGCAGATGAAGGTGGGGCCTTCTGGGAGAGATGCGTCCGTGGCATCGCTACGGGTCGGAGACGACTCGACGGCATGAGACAAGACAAATGTTCTAAGCGCTGGGGTAGATGCAAGTTAATCAGGTTGGATGCAGTCTCTGTGCCACGTGAGGCTCACAGTCTAAGAAGGAGAGAGAACAGGTAATGAATTCCCATTTTGCAGTTTCAGTTATTATTATTATCGTTATTATTACAATCAGATCAGACACAGTCTCTGTCCCACCTGGGGTTCCCAGTGTAAGGGGCTGGGAGAACAGGTATTCAACTCCCATTTTGCAAATGACCAAACTAAGGCAAAAAGAAGTAAAGTGACTCGTCTAAGATCACACAGCAGACAAGTGGCGGAGCTGGGATTAGAACCCAGGTCTCTCCGACTCCCAGGCCCGGGCTCTAGCCATTAGGCCACACTGCTTTTCTGCTTGATCGATGGATGCATTTATAAAAGTAGTTGAGGAAGAACCTGGTGGAGAGAGGAGTTCAAGTGTGGGAAGAGGTGTTCTTGAAAGAGTTGACCTCCTGCAAGGTACTGTTTGAAAACAAGAAGGTGGTTGTCGTTCCACCTAAACTGGGTAACTTCTTTCCTAAGGTTGAAAAACTCCTAGCACGCTCCGCAGGGCCAGGCTCTAGGCTTGGAGCCCCCTGAAAAAAATTCCTCATAATTTAGCCAGTTGTTTGGCTTTGAATTAATGAAGCGCATGATCAAGATAAAAGAGAGTGGGAACCAGGAGGTCTGGGTTCTAATCCCAGTTTTGCCACTTGCCTGCTGTGTGACTTTGGATGTCACTTTACTTCTTTTTGCCTCAGTTTTCTCATCTGCAAAATGGGGATTAAATACCTGTTCTCCCTTTTCCTTACACTGTGAACCCCAGGGGGGACAGATAATGCGTCTGATCTGATTGGAATAACAACAATAATAAGAACAATAATTGTGTTTTTTGTTAAGTGCCTACCATGTGCCAAGCTCTGTACTAATTGCTGAGGTGGATACGTGATAATCGGGTCAGGCACAGTTCCTGTCCCACATGAGACTCACGGTCTAAGTAGAAGGGGGAACAGTTATCGAATCCCCATTTTACAGATGAGGTAAGCGAGGGACAGAGAAGCTAAGTGACTTGCCCAAGGTCACACAGCTGATAAGTGACAGAGCCAGGATTTGACCCAGGTCCTCCGACTCCTAGGCCTGTGGTCTTTCCACTAGGCCATGCTGCTTACCTAGAAGCTGTAGTTATTCCAGTGCTTAGCCCATAATAAATGCTGGACAAATGCCGCAGTGATCAATTACTTCAACAAAGACTACAGATAGTTTAGTAATGCTTCATAAAACGTCGTATAAGAAAAAAGAGAAATTTCCAGTCTAACGACCTGGGACGGATTCCAATTCATAGCACGTACGTCTCTGGGAAAATTGTCCCCAACACAGCAGCCGTTCATGACGTTGCCACGTTTTCAAGGAGCATAATCTGAATGTATCTAGAGGCACGCCTTCATTGAAGTATGCAGGTGGCGAGACACGGGGGTGGGTGGATGGGGAGGGGGTGAGTTGGGGATATGTGGAGAGAAGCAGTGTAGTGTAGTGGATAGAGCACAGGCCCAGAAGGTCATGGGTTCTAATCCTAGCTCCGCCACTTGTCTGCTCTGTGACTTCGGACGAGTCACTTCACTTCTCTGTGCCTCAGTTCCCTCATCTGTAAAATGGGGATGGAGATTGTGAGCCCCACTTGGGACAAGCGAATGCGTCCAACCCAACTGGCTTGTATCCACCCCAGTGCTTAGTACAGTGCCTGGCACCCAGTAAGTGCTTAACAGATACAATCATTATTATTATTATTACTTGAAACCGGCAATGTGCGGAACCCTGTACGGGGTATTCATTGTGAACGGAACACTATGCTGGGCACTTAACTGTGTGCAGAGCACTCTGATGGACACCTACCGAAGGTAGAGCACTGAACTGGGCCCTTTGGTGGAAGAAAAAGACACAGCCCTCCACCCTGAAGACCTAACCAACCATCTGATGGAGGTAAAAAGATGAATTCTCGTAAAAGTATCGTTTTTAAGGTTGCTCATTTGGGACTCTGCACAGGTCCAGCTTTAGGGGAATGAGGAGGAATTGACGAGTAAAGGTTCGTTCTGCCAAGCTGTCTATCTAGAGGAGTTATTCATTCATTCACTCACTCATTCAATCATATTTCTCAAGCGCTTACTGTGTGCGGAGCACTGTACTAAGCACAACAGTCACCGTCCCTGCCCGAAACGAGCTCACGGTCTGGGAGTGGAGTGGGTGGGGGGTGGTGAACGAGGCCTGGATCTCTTGGATCGATTTCCAAATAAAATTCCTTCCTCAAACTGCCCTTTGGGAGCCAGGGGAGCTGGGAGCCGGGAGGAGCAGGGAGGAGTAGGGACCCCTCTGGGAGTGCGGCAGGGCAAGTTTACACCTGCTCCTCTGAGCACCAAGCTTCTCCAGTGGCCTTGCAGCTGGTAAACAGGAACCTCCCCCCAGGCCCCAGCTCCCGCCACTTTCCCATGGGGTCATTTCATCGCTCCCGAGGAGCAGGAAGCAGAATGCAAAACTCCCAGAGGTCTTAGTGACTCTTCAGGAGGTTTCTTCATTCTGACTGGCACAACAATTCCCTTTTCTTCCCTTCCCACTTTGCCTTTCTTTTTCTCTCCCTCCTCTCACCCCATCTCTTTCTCTCTCACTCTTTCTCTCTCTCCTCCCACCCCATCTCTTTATGTCCCCTTCCGACCCCCATCTCTCTCCCTCCTCTCACCCCATCTCTCTCTCATTCTTTCTCTCTCTCCTCCCACCCCATCTCTCTCTTTCTCCCCCCTCCCAACCCCCATCTCTCTCCCTTCCCACCCCATCTCTCTCTCTCCTTCTCTCCTCTCACCCCCATATCTCTCTCCCATCCCATCTCTCTTTCTCCCCTCCCACCCCATCTCTCTCTCTTTCTCTATCTTCCCTTCCACTCCCATTCCTCTCCTTCCCTTCCCACCTTCATCTCTCTCTCTCTCTCTCTGCCTCTCTTTCTCTCCCCTGCTTCCCACCCCTGCCCAGCTCTGCTGAATTTTACAGGCCCTGGGGGAAGGAACTTCAGCTCCCTCATTAGGACCAAGGACCCGGGGACCGGTGACCGTGTTTCGGTGAACCGTATCCTGGCCAGGGGCTCTGCCTGACTCTACTGGCATTGAGGCAGCAGACAAGGCCCAGCAGCGACTCAGAGGGGTCACTTTCCACCCCCAACCCCTCTGGGCTTCAGCGAGGAGATGCTGGGGGTGGCAGGCAATGAGTCAGTCAATTAATTGTATCCACTGAGCGCTTACTGTGTGCAGAGCACTGTACTAAGTGCTCGGGAGAGTTCAATATAACGATACAACAGACACTTTCCCTGCCCACGACGACAGTCTAGAGGGGGAGACAGAAATTAATATGAAGAAGCAAATTATAGATATGGACAAAAGTGCTGCGGGGCTGGGAGCAGATCTCACTGGGCTCTCTCAGATGGAGTCCATCCCCTCGTCTCCCCCGCGATGGTAGCGGGGGCGGTCACTGCTCCAGTCCACGGGGCTGAGAGTGGGAGGCCTCCAGAAGCGGACAGGGTGTCAATGAGGGACCCGGGGGAAGAGCCCCCTTTTCCTGGTATCTTTACCGCCGATGGCCAAACCAGTCCGAATGTCAGGGATCCGACAGCGGCAGCCTGTCCTAATGCCGAGAGCAGGAGCTTGGGAGTAAGGAGAGCTGGCTTCTAGGCCTAGTGGTCAAATCAACAAACAGAAACAAATCATCATGGAGTAGGAGGCAGTGGGGCCTAATACACAGAGCAACGGACTTGGATCAGAGGAGCTGGGTTCTGATCTGGGCTCCGCCATTTGTCTGCTTTGTGACCCTAAGCCAGTCACGTCTAAGTGCCCCAGTTACTGCATCTGCAAAATGGTGATTAATTTGGTTAGCCCCATGTAAGACATGGACAGTATCTAACCTGATTTTCTTGTATCTACCCCAGGACTCAGCAAATACCATTTAAAAACAAGTGCCTCCGGGCACAAAGCACAACACTTGGCCTGGGGAGAGTATAAGAGTAGCATGGCCCACTCCTCAAAAGCCTTCTCTATTCCTCTGTTTCCTTCTGCAAAATGGGGATTAAATCCCAAATTGTCTTTCCCTTCAGACTGCAACCTCGTTGTGGGCAGGGAATGTGGTTGTTATATTGTACTCTGCAAGCGCTTAATACAGTGCTCTGCACACAGTAAGCGCTCAGTAAATACAATTGATGGACCGACTCATTTAAACTGAGAATCCCATGTGGATAGGGATCACGTCTGAGCCGACTGTCTTGTACTTACCTCAGTGTCTGCGTGTAGTAACTGCTTCCCAGATACCACAGTTATTATCCGTGGGGCCTCCAAGCTTTGGAAGGTTACACTCCCACTCTGATTTTGAGTCTGATTCTTAGCAGTCCCATAGAACAAGGAAGCGAGGCCCCGGAGAAAGCGGAGGAGGAAGAGAGGAGGAGGCGGAGGAAGAGAAGGAGGAGAAGGGGAGAAAGTCGAGGAGGAGCCTGCAATCTGCTGGATCATTTCTCCCAACACGCAGTTCCACGACAGCTTCGCAGCTGGGGAAGGAGGGACGTGAAAACGGGAAGCACGGCTTCCTGAAGCCGCCTGAAAAAACCAGTTAATGCCAGCCACCGAGCCCCACCCGATGGTGGCCTTTGAGAGAGTCCCTGACCCGGGAGCCAAGACCGCCCGCTGGAGGAGCCGAGCTGGGTGAGGAGTGTTAGGCAGTCTGGCTTACATGCTCACGGGTCTTGTGATGGCTCCTGATGTCGTGGTGGTATTTGTTACGTGCTTACCATGTGCCAGGCACTGTACTATGTGCTAGAACAGATATAAGGGAGTTGGGTTGGACACATTCCCTGTCCCACACGGGGCTCCCAGCCTTAATCCCCATTTTACAGATGAGTAACAGAGGCCCAGAGAAGGGAAGTGATTTGCCCAAGGTCTCGCAGCAGACAAGTGCTTCTGACTCCCAGCCCCGTGCTCTATCCGCTAGGCCACACTGCTTCCCCATGTTGCCACGGTGTTGCCACGGAAGGTTTTACACGTGCCCCGAACTACACCACTGAATAGTCCAGATATAAAGACTCCGGTTTGCACTTAACTCTGCGGAGACCCCACTATGGGAAGGGAATGCTGTCCTCTCCCAAGTGCTTACTCCACTGCTCTGCACACAGTAAGAGCTCAATAAATACATTCGATGGATGAATTGATAGGGACCTAACTAGCAGCAAGACCAAGGCTACAGGACCCAGAGAGGCTGAATGAATAGGCCAGGGGCGGCGGGGATCTCTGCTGAACCCAGGGAAACACCTTCGGAGACAACCCACCTGAAACAGGTAAATTCATTCATTCGATCCACAAAGGGTATTCGTCAAAATGTTTTTTTATTATAATTAGCTATCGGTATCACAATCGTTACAAAAACGAAGAGTAAAGATATAAACCCCTTAAGTTATCCAGTGCAAAATGGAAGCACCCTGTTTCAAAGGGTGCAAAAATCAAAACAAAAAACCAGCCACAGGAGAAATGAACCCACATCTTTAAATAGCAGTGTTTCCCGATCCACGTGCTATCCTATTCAGGTGAACCAGAGGGCAATAATTTACAAGTCAGGTAACGGCGGACTGTGGAAGAAACAAAAATCGCTATATTACTATGCCGACTTTATATTAACTATAAATAACTGGCGCGACGAAGGCGGTTTTGAACCCTCTGGTGATTTCCCCATCTATGTCTTCTGCTCCTTCCCTTTTGGAGAAAATATTGCATTATAAGGCTGGCGTCTTTTTGGTCGTGGACAAGGAGCAAGATCTTCCTTAATGTAGCCTGAAAAGGAGCAAGAAAAACATCAGGTTGCAAAGCCCACAATCCACCTGGGAGAAGCTCTCGTTAGCCAGTCAATCAATGGTTTTTATGGTGCACTTACTGTGTGTAGAGCACTGTACTAAACGTTCAGGATAGAATGCTATAACAGAGTTGGTAGACAAATTCCCTGCCCACAAGGAGCTTACGGTTAATTGTCCATGGGTCAATTGCTTATTCTTTGCATTACCCCAGCAGACATTTAGGGGAAACTCTCTGTCAGGCTGGTATTCAAATGACAGTCCTCCCTTCCATTTAATTATTCCGTTACTTGTGGTTCTTATAGCAATGGTGGCGAACTTCGGCAGGGAGCAGGAGCAGTTGGTAATCCCTAAGGCTTGGTGGGAGATTCCTTTTGGTGTCCATGAGAGGCAGGTCAGGTAGAAAATCAGAACTCGCCCTGGGAGCCCCACGTGAGACAGGGAGTGTGTCCAAGCTAATTAACTTGGATCTATCCCAGTGTTCAGAACAATGCTTGGCCCAGAGTAAGCGCTTAACAGATACCGGAAAAACGAAATGAAAACGCTCTTGTTGAGGCCAGGGCACGGGAGGCTAACTTCAAAGCAAAGGGGCGGCTACTAGTTAGCGGTTAGAGGTAGCGTGGCTTAGTGGAAAAAGCAGGGGCCCGGGAATCAGGGGACCTGGGTTCTATTCCTGGTTCTGGCACTTGCCTGCTGGGTCTTAAGCAAGTCACTTATCTTCCCGGTGCCTCGGTTTCCTCATCCGTAAAAGGAGGAAAGACTTGTTTTCCCTCCCCTTCAGTTTGGGAGCCCCTTGTGGGGCGATCTAATTATCCCGCTGCTAACCCAGAGCTCGGTAGAGCGCTTGGCACATACTAAGTGCTTAACAAATGCTGCAATTGCTTTTATTATTATTAGTCTGTTGGATGACATCATTTTCTTGAATACTTCTGGGATGTAGAAGGTTTGTTATTCCTATGTCCTCGGTCAACCTTCAGTTCTGAATGAAAATGACAATCTAGGCTCTAGACTGCAAGCCAGCTACGGGCAGGGAAATGATAATTACGGTATTTGTTAAGTTCTTACTATGTGCCCGGCACTACTAAGTGGAAGTGACTGCTAATTCTGTTATACTGCACTCTCCCAAGTGCTTAGTACAGTGGTTAAGTGCTCAATAAATACCACTGTCCCTTAAGTCGTAAGCTAATCTGGGGGAGCCCTGGCAACACTGGGCAGTCTCTAGCTGGTTCTGGACAAATCTGGTTATAGCCAGTTACGGAATTACTCACTGTGCCTCGACCTGGTCCATCTCGCCACCAACCCCTCGCCCACGTCCCGTTTCTGGCCTGGAAGGCCCTCCCTCCTCGAATCCGTCAGATAATTTCCCCTCCTCCCCCACTTCAAAGCCTTATTGAATAATAATAATGATAATAATTGTGGTATTGGTTAAGGGTTTACTATTTGCCAGGCAATGTACTAAGCACTGGGGTGGATACAAGCAAATCAGGTTGGATACAGTCCGTCCCACGTGGGGCTCTAGGTCTCGATCCCCATTTTACAGATGAACTAACAGAGGCGCAGAGAAGCCAAGTGACTTCCCCAAGGTCATACAGCAGAGAAGTGGTGGAGCCGGGATTAGAACCCATGTCCTTCTGACTCCCAGGTCCATGCTCTATCCACTTTGCCATGCTGTTTCAGGCATATCTCCTTCAGGAGGCCTTCCCTAACTAAGCCCCTCTTTCCTCTTCTCCCACTCCCTTCTGTGTTGTCCTGACTTGCTTTATTCCTCCCCGCTCCCAGCCCCACAGCACTTACAGACACATCTATAATTATTTATATTAATGTATGTCTCCCCTCTGCCCACCCCCTCACTCAAGACTGTAAGCTCACTGTGGGCAGGGAATGTGTCTGTTTAGTTATATTGAACTCTCCCAGGCGTTTATTATAGTCCTCAGCCATTTAACAAAGGAGTTCATTCAGTCTTATTTACTGAGCGCTTACTGTGTGCAGAGCACTATATTAAGCGCTTGGGACAGTACAATACAACAGTAAATTAGATCGAATTAACTCCTCCTATGTTAAATGGTTTCAGTGATGCAATCTGCTATCAGGGCTACACCGCTTGTCCCTTCAAAATACTGAAGGAATCATTTTTGCTCGTAAAACCCAGCACTCCTACACAGAACTCACACAGAAAAATGGCATCAAAATGAATTTTTATCCACTGTGTTGAGAACTGAGCTTCTGATGCTAAATTGAGGTCTATTTAGACTTAAAGAAATCTTCAGTCCAGGTCAAATTGAAAAGGAGAAGTTGTCTAGACTTCAGTGATCCGGGAGGACAAGGCACACATTCTCCTCCTTTAGGGTGAAAGCTGCCAGTGGGCAGAGAATGTGTCACTTTGATTAGTTTGTACTTCTCAGGGGTCTAGTACAGTGCACCATGCCAAATGGGGGCTCAATAAATGCTACCATCACTATCCACATCACTGCTGAATAACCAGGTATCAGCATTGCGCTTTGAGGGAATTACGGGCTGACCTTATCCACAAGTCTTAAGCAAGCGTAGTGAGTTTAAGTATTGGTCTTTCCCCTCTGGATACTTTGGATAAAAGCTTAGCTTTCCTTTGCCTACCTTGGGACAGAATGTGAAATTAGGATGATAAAGGGTAAAAGACTAAACCTCTACACACTAAGAGAGATGGTGAAGCTTGATATACAGATAAGACTGTACAGGGCCGCAGCGTGGCCAAGTGGAACGAGCATGGGCCTGGGAGAAGAGGCCCTGGGTTCTAATCCTAGCTCTGCCACTTGCTTGCCGTGTGTCCGTGGACAAGTCACTTCACTTCTCTGGGCCTCAGGTTCCTCTACTGTAAAATAGGGATTCAATACCTGTTTTCCCTCCTACTTAGACTGTAAGCCTCATGTGGGACACGGACTATATCCCACCTGATTGACTGGTATCCATCCCAGTGCTTAGAACAGTCAATCGTATTTATTGAGTGCTTATTGTGTTCAGAGCACTGTACAAAGCGCTTGGGTGAGTACAATATAACAATAAACAGACACGTTCCCTGACCACAAAGAGCTTACCGTCTAAAGGGGGGAGACAGACATTATATAAATAAATGAATTACGGATATGTACGTAAGTGCTGCGGGGCTGAGGGGTGACGGAGGGGGTGAAATAAAGGGAGCAAGTCGGAGGGATGCAGAAGGGAGTGGGAAAAGAGGAAATGAGGGAATTACTCAGAGAAGCCTCCTGGAAGAGATGCGCCTTCAGTAAGGCTTTGAAGTTGGGGAGAGTAATTGTCTGTCGAATATGAAAAGGGAGGGTTATTCCAGATCAGAGGCAGAACATGGGTGAGCGGTCAGCGGCGAGACAGACGAGGTCCAGGTACAGTAAGTAGGTTAGCATTGGAGGAATGAAGTGTGTGGGCTGGGTTGTAGTAGGAGAGTAGTGAGGGGAGGTGGGAGGGGGCAAGGCAGGGACTGCTTCAAAGCCAATGGCGAGGAGCTTTCGTTTGATGCGGAGGCGGATGGGCAACCACTGGAATTTCTTGAGGAGTGGGGAAAATGGACCGAACGTTTTTGTAGAAAATGATCTGGGCAGCAGAGTGAAATAGGGACTGGAGTCGGGAGAGGGCAGGGAGGTCAGCAAGGAGGCTGATACAGTAATCAATGACGGTGATGATGATGATGATGGTATTTGTTAAGCGCTTACTATGTGCCAAGCACTGTTCTAAGCGCTGGGGTAGATACAAGGTCATCAGGTTGTCCCACGTGGGGCTCAGAGTCGTAATCCCCATTTTACAGATGAGGTAACTGAGGCGCAGTGAAGTGACTTGCCCAAAGTCACACAGCTGCTAACTGGCAGAGCTGGGATTAGTACCCTCGACCTGTGACTCCCAAGCCAGGGCTCTTTCCTCTAAACCACGCTGCTCCTACAAGGCAGGAGAGGATAAGTGATTGGATTAACTTCGTAGCAGTTTGGATGGAAAGGAAAGGACGAATTTAGCGATGTTGTAAAGGTCGAACTGACAGCGATCGACACCTAGTAAACACTTAACTCAATAATGATAATAACAACGATAACAGTAATAAGTCCTAATAAAATGACACCACATAAATTCCCAGATGGGCCCTCACCTCTGTCCACACAAGTCTGAGTGGAAGGAAAACCAACTTCCCAGAAGTTTTCTGGTGTGTTGGGGGGAATGTAGCGGAACCGATGTCGGGAACAGGAAGCGAGTTTCTTCTCTCTCTCTTCTTCTGGAATATCTGCATAATACTAATGATAATGAAAGAGCATTAGTGCTTTGCTAGAGTGGGGCATAGAGCATTACAACTGCTCAGTTAGGAAAACTGAATCTTAGGCAAGTTGATTATGATCTTCTAGGTACAGTTCCATGCCCTGAGTACTCAAATTTGTGTTCAAGGCAAATTAAGAGCACAGAGTCAGTTTTGGGGGTCTGTTTCAAGGTCTCGTTCAAATTTGAAAATTTACCCCAAATACAATGTAGGTTTACTTATTTGGATCCTCTGTAACTTCCCCACTTAAATTGTTCTTCAAGTCACAAATGTGACTTACTTGTGGTATCTGCAGCAGAAGAAATGAATTATCCACCCTCCTGGAATTAATGGGGCCACAGACTCACAACCAGTTTCCAACTACTCTCAATTATTAAAAAAACAAAACAAAATCAGAACACACACACGCACACTCCCCCCCCCAACCCTTTGTCCTGCCAGAACCCTGAATTTTTACACTAAAAAGCGACGACATCCTAAAGCAGATTATATGAGAAAAAATATTTCAATAGCTTGACATAATTCACGTTTTATATTTGCATACTTAGGACATATATTAAAGTGTGCTTCCTGTATGATACAATTCAGTGTTTTGAGAGTAGAAAGGAGGAGGAGGAGACAGAGGTGATAAGGGTAGGAGAGAAAAACTAAGGAGTAGGGCAGTGGGGAATTGGGTGTTAGAAAATACGGAAGTGCAACAATATGGAAATTTCTTAAATTAGGGAGCAGATATTTAAGCAACGTTTCTCAGTCTATAGAATACTGACTATCTGCCTACCACCAACAGATAATATAAAAGTAATAATGGTATTTGTTAAGTGCTTACTATGTGCCAGGAACAGTACTAAGTGCTGGGCGCTGTAAAGGGCAAGTCCTCCATGCTTGGATTAATCAGGTCCAGGCCTTTGGTAATGCTATTGAAAAGCATTAAAAGCTACAGGAGTTGCAAACCCTCTTCTTGAAACACAGTTAAAGAAAGAGGGCCTCAGTTACCTCATCTGTAAAATGGGGATTAACACCTGAGCCCTATGTGGGACAGCGCCTGCATCCAACCCGATTATCTTGTATCTGTGATGCCTGGCCCATAGTAAGTTCTTAAATACCATATTAATAAAAATTACTGAAACACACGTTTTGGAAATTTAAGCCCAATTTTTACCATCTTAAAAAACAACCTCCCACTAATGGTTTCTGCTACTTCCTCTCCATCTATCTGCTCAGCCTTGGGATATTTTTAAGGTCCGTCTGGAGTAAGACGTTTCATCCGTCATTCTTTTCTGAGCCAGAAACCATGACTGATTTCTCCGGCACTCACTCCCGCAGTCTATGAACATGGCTCAAGTCAAAGACCCTTGCGGTGGAGCTGCTGCCAAGCAGCTTGCAACCTTTTGGAAAAGCGCTCACCTTGAACGATTTAGACGGAAACTTCCTCCAAAACATCAGAAACCAGAGTTCTAGCACCTCATTAGGGACTAGAGCTTCCAAATCTTTCCAACAACAGAGATGCTACTCTTTCTGGCCAAAATGAATCCAGAATCAGGGTCAAAGGGAGCGGTGGTCAAGAGCAAGCGCGGACAAGAGATTAAAATGATTACAGAGCATTTGGCTGGAGAAACAGGCCCGCTCAATGTTGTGCTTAAAGAAAATCCTTGAGCCTTGAGATATTTTGGAACTAGATATGGAGCTTCCCGACTCCGATTTAAACTGTATTTAAAATGGTGTTCAATTCAGGGAGTTCTCCCCCCTCCCCTGCTGTCTCAAGATTCATTTCCTAGCAGAACAAGTTAGCTGAAGAAAAAGAGCTGCCATTTAAAGGTGTCTAACAAACCCTGGATCTTGAGAAGAGAGAGTGAGAAACGGATCCCTTGGGGATTACCAATTTTGGCTTAGTGGATAGAGCATGGGGGTGGGAGTCAGAAGGACCTGGGTTCTAATCCCGGCTCCGCCACGTCTGCTGTGTGCGGAGTCACTTCACTGTGTCTCAGTTTCCTCATCTGTAAAATGGGGATTAACGGTGTGAGCCCCATGTGAGACAGGGACTGTGTCCAACTTGACATCTCTAGCCTGTAAGCTCACTGTGGGCAGGGAATGTGTCTGTTTATTGTTGCGCTGCGCTCTCCCAAGTGCTTAGTACAGTGCTCTACACAGTAAGTGCTCAAGAAATATGATTGAATGAATGAATATTCTGTACCTACCCCAGCTCTTAGTACAGTGCCTGGCACATAGTAAGCGCTTAACAAATAGCATTTAAAAAACAAAACAAACAACAACAAAAAACCAGACTGCTTGAGAGAGCCCAGGAGAGCTTGGGAGAACTTACATTTGACTTGGGGAGACAGGGACAAAATACTTTGTAAATATGAGGAAAGGCAGAATGGGAAGATGGACAAGTGAGTCAGTAAGTGTTTAAACAGGACAGTCTGCTAATTGATCTGTATAAAAGTGCTGAGGGTGGAGTCCAAAAGTGCTGAAAATGGTACCTGGGTGTAGGGGAAGGTGGGCTAGGAGGTTGGGGCAGGACAGCGGTGTGGAACTCCTGTTTCTTGGAGAAGATGAGATGGACGGGGGAGGGTTGTTTATTAAGAACGCTCTTGTTTCCCTTTGCCCTCCAGAGGCTCTCGCTCTGGGGCAAAGAGGGGACCCCCGGGTGGCCTCTGCTACAGAGTCCCGCGCACGGAGCTTCTGGCTTCTGCTGCCGCAGGGCGGCCCCGGGCTGTCATTACTCTCGCTACTCGTTACTAAACCTCGTTACGCTCCGTTAAACCTAGTTACTACACCTCGCTCCTCTCTTACTACAGCCAAGCCTGCGCACTCTGTTCCTCTAATGCCAAACTTCTCCTGGTGCTGGTACGAACCCCCCGCCAGATTTGGAGGCATCCACTGAAGCTTGAGAACACGTCAGTCAGTTCTTCTGGAAGATATGTTTTCATGATTTAGATTTAGAACGGAAGTGAGGACTTAGGGAATGTTTTTCACACTACCTGAGTTTCTTCTGGGTAAAACCCAAACCTCACCGGTGCTGGAAGAAAGAGATGGGCATACCCGTGTCATCGGTCCAGATGTACTAATAATAGTAATAATCATGGCATTTGTTAAATGCTTACTATGTGCCAGCCACTGTACTAAGCACTGGGGTGGATACAACAAATCAGTCCTTGTCCCACGTGGGGCTCACAGTCTATATCCCCACTTTCCAGATTAGGTAAATGAGAAGTGAAGTGATTTGCCCCAAGTCACACAGCAGACAAGTGGCAGAGCCGCGGTTAGAATCCAGGTCCTTCTGACTCCCAGGCCCGTGCTCTATTCACTAGGCCACGCTTCTGCTATTTGTAAATTGTTTTGTGTCTGCTTCTCTGCTAGACTGTGAGTTCCTTTGGGGGTGGGAGCTCAGGTCTTTCAAGTTTATTATATTCTCAGAGCAGGGCAATAGGGCCCTCAAAAATACTACTGCTTAACAGATGGCACGGAAAACCGGGCTCTCCTCCATGCTGTCACAGAGGGGCACAGACTAATCGCATTATTTTTCTTTTTGACGCTATGGGATTTAGCTCCTGCTGGCCTAGTGGATAACAGCATGGGCCGAGAAGTCAGAAGGGTCTGGGTTCTAATCCCAGCTCTGCCAATTGTCTGCTGTGTGACCTTGGGCAAGTCACTCAACTTCTCTGTGCCTCAGTTCCCTCATCTGTAAAATGGGGATTAGGACTGTGAGCCCTATGTGGAATAGGGATTGCGTCCAATCCGATTACCTTGTATCTACCCCAGTGCTTAGTATAGTGCCTGGCACATAGTAAGAATTTAACAGATACGGTAATTATTCCTGGCCTGAGTGAAAAGCTTTCAAATGCAAAAAACAGATCTGTTCAGTGCTGAATGTTGGAAGAAAAAAATCCAGACCCACATTCGAGAAGCCTTAAATATAGGAACCGACAGGAAACGACAAATTAAGTACTTACAATTTCACATTCCTTACACGTATGTCCAAGCAGTTTCCTCCTCTCTTCTTTCTTCCGAACCACCTCAATGTGAGGGAAATTTTGAACCGTGGTCTTTCTGAAGAAAGATGAGGAAAAGATTGAAAACGCCTCCACTCCAAAGAGCTCTGGCTTTACACAGGGATGCCATCCCCACAGGGGCGAGGTGATGACTCCTCAATGGGATGGGCACCTGTTGGGGCAGCTACAGCTTCCTTGCTTCCGCAGGTCAGGGGGCCCAAGGAACTGGGTGACCCCGAATAGTTTAAATAACTACCGCAGCAGCTCTAAAGAATCCCAACCCCCGGCTGTCAAGGTGGACTCTGGGATGAGGTGGATATTTGGCTTAGTCTCCCGCACTCGGGGTCCAGTGAGGAGAAGAGAAATTTCTGTCATGGTAATATCAGGGGGTGGCTTTCTTTATAATGGTATTTGTTAAGCCCTTATTATGCGCCAGGCATTGTACTAAGCACTGGGATAGATGCAGATAATCAGGTGGGACGTAGTCTCTGTCCCACAGGGCGCTCAGTCTTAATCCCCACTTTACAGAAGAAGTAACTGAGGCACAGACAAGTTGAGTGCCGACCAAGGCCACGCAGCAGACAAGTGGTGGAGTCGGGATAATAATTAATACTAATTACTGTATTTGTTAAGCACTTCCTATGTGCCAGGTGCTGTACTAAGCGCGGGGGTGGATACAAGCGAATCGGGTCGGACACAGTCCCTCTATCACGTGGGGCTCACAGTCTCAATCCACATTTTACAGACGAGGTAACTGAAGCCCAGAGAGGTTGAGTGACTTCCCCAAGGTCATAAGGAGACAAGTGGCAGAGCTGGGATTAGAATCCAGGAGGGAAAATGGTGCTACATTCTAGAGGAAGGGAGTTCCTGGGCAAGATGGAATTTATTTGAAGTTTTACTATATTACTTTCTCCACTGTGACGCAGTTTATCTCTTTGAAGCAAATGCTTTGCTCCTAAAAGAGTCTTCTGATACATTGCTTTTTCCCATTATCACTTTGAGCTGCCACGAATGGCCAAATACTCAAATTCAACATCCAAAAACTTTAATCCCTCAAGAAAATATCAAGCAACTGCAGCAGCCTAAGGTCTAGGATAACATTGGTTCAAATGACTCTCTCAGCATCTCCATTATTTAATATGTGATATTGGATGTACCTATACAAGACCATTAGAAGTTCAAGTTTGGGTAGATTTTTATGGAGAACAATTGCCCTGTCTCCTTTTAGAATTCAGGACACTCAAAATGGACCCAATTTTAAAGAGCGAACATATTTTGGCCATTATGTTGTGTTATTTGTCAAAGCTATTTCTAATAAATAATATTTCTAATAAATAATAATAGATGATACATCTGTAAGTGTAAAATAATGAGGTAATTGCGATTATTAACACTTGGCCTCAGGTTTGTATAAGGAAACAAAAAGGCATGATCCCAGGCCCCAGAGAACTTCCATGTTAAGGGAATACTAATTAATATTTTTGGACGACCTGGTTCCTGAAAGTGATTAAATTGTAAAGCTTATAGCTTTGTTCCACAGAAAGACACCAATCTAACAACCCGTTAGCAACAAAGCTGAAGGAAAGTGGAATTGCAAATACTCTTAAGAGCTGACCTTTCTTTTTAGCAAAGCCTGATCAGATAAACAGTTTTTCCGCTCAGTCAATCCATCAGATTTATTGAGCGCTCTCTGCAGAGCGCTGCATTAAGCGCTTGGGAGAGTACAACAGAATTAGCTCAAAAGAACTACTGCAAGTACAGACTTGTTGAAAAGCATGACTTTGCCTACACTGAGAATGAGATGAGTAAATACGGGAAGAAATAATTTATGGTTTAGGTTGAAACGTCAGGAGGAAGGCATTAAGATGGGCCATCAGATTAATGAGATGCTATAGAGGGAAACTCCAGAAAACACCCATGAGGGATGGAATGGCAGAAATCCACACCGCTGTTACGCTTTCGCTGAAAACCTCCCTCAAGTATCATCAAGCAATTTGGCAGTTTCCTAAAACCAAGAGAGAGGAAGATCTGCTCTATCAAAAAGCAACAAACACCCTTCTTGTACTGTTTCCCTGCTTCCTCTAATCCTGCTTGATCTTCCTGCTCTGTCAGGAAGCCAACAAATTACAGGACCATCTTCATCGCTCTGCCTTCCCTTCAACGATTTATCGGTTTGGGTTTCTTTTTCCATCCCTTGTCCTTCCAAGACAGTTTTGCTTCTCCTACGAGAATCCTTTGATGTTACCCACAGATCGATTAAGACGGGTTACCTTTCGTCGCTTTTAAAATACGGTTCCACGAATACTTTCTGTTTGGCTTTATCCTGTTTGTCGCTGTGATCTGTAAATTAAGCACGTAAAGAAAAATCATTAGTCCAGAAGTGGATTGCTGACCTGTATGAGGGTGGAAATTGGCAGAAAATTGCCCGTTATCGCTATCCATTAGATGGTAAACTTGAGGGAGGGAAATGTGTGTTTGCTGCTGTTGTAACTCTCTCAAGGTCTCCACATCTTCAGAGCTCTGTTAAAATCTCATCTCTACCAAGAAATCTTGATTCATCTCTCATCTCCCTACTTGATCGCCTTTGCACTCGATTCCCGCTTCCGCTAAGCACGTGACATTCACCTCCTCGTGCCTTCGGCACTTATGTACCTAGCTTTATACTTCCTCCTTTCCCCTACCTGGAACTTATTTTACTGTCTCCCCTGCTAGATCGTAAACTCCTTGAAGGCAGGAAGGGATGGTAATAATAACAACCGAGGTATTTATTAAACGCTTACTCTGTGCCGGGCACCGTGGGGGATACGAGGAAATTGGGTTGAATACAGTGTCCGTCCCACATGGGGCTCACAGCCTCAATCTCCATTTTACAGTTGAGGTAACTGAGGCCCAGAGAAGGGAAGTTTCTTAAATAAATAAATGAATAATAATAAATAATTATGGTATTTATTAAGCGCTTATTATGTGCCAAGCACTGTTCTAAGCGCTGGGGTAGATACAAGGTAATCAGGTTGTTCCACGTGGGGCTCACAGTCTTAATCCCCATTTTGCAGATGAGGTAACGGAGGCCCAGAGAAGTTAAATGGTTTGCCCAGGGTCACACAGCACACAAGTGGCGGATCCGGGATTGGAACCCATGACCTCTGACTCCCAAGCCTGGGTTCTTTCCACTAAGCCACGCTGCTTCTCTTGCCCAAGGTCACACAGCAGACAAGCGACAGGGCCGGAATTAGAACCCCAGTCTTTCTGACTCACAGGCCCAGGCTCTGTTCACTAGGCCACGACTTTGTTGTAACCTCTCAAGTGCTTAGTACAGCGCTCCATATAGAGTAGGTGCTCAGTAAATACCAACGAGTGATTAATTGAACAGGAAGGAGATGGCTCCTCCTATTTCTGGCTTACAGAATCCCACAGAACCAAAGGACTAGCATAGTCCCTCCTGTCCATAGCTGAAAAGTCTTGTTTCTAGTTATTGGAAAAACACCGTGGCTTAGTAAAAAGCAGTATGGCCTAGTGCATAGAGCATGGGGAGAGTCAGAAGGACCTGGGTTCTAATCCCAGCTCCATGGCGTGTCTGCTTTGTGACCTCGGGCAAGTCACTTCACTTCTCCGGGCCTCAGTTCCCTCATTTGTAAAATGGAAATTAAGTCGGTGAGCCCCATGTGGGACAGGGACTGTGTCCAACCCGATTAGCTTGTATCTACCCCAGTGCTTAGATATAGATTAAGCGCTTAACAAATACAATACTATTATTATTATTATTGGTCGTTTCCATGCTGCCTGTTTTTAAGAGGAGGGGAGCAGTCTGAGGAGAGGTGAAAGCATAGATAGGATCACTCTTTTCGGCCTTGCAAACCCTCTCCATTTAACTGGAGTGCAAAACAAAACAACACTAAAAATTTTCACTCGGCTGGTATCGCGAGCCTGCCTAGCTGAAAACTTGCGACATGGAGATTTTGCATTAACTTGTTTGAAATCAGAAAGTTGTTTAGACTGAGTTATTTTTAGTCTCGTCCCTTGCAAAAGGTTTAAGATCTACAAGAAATTAACCAAAAAAAGGGTTTTCTGGGGTTTTTTTTTAAAAGCGGTATGTGTTAAGCCCTTACTATAATAACGATAATAATGTTGGTATTTGTTAAACTCTTACTATATGCCAAGCACTGTTCTAAATGCTGGGGTAGATACAAGGTGATCAGGTTATCCCACACAGGGTTCACAGTCTTGATCCCCATTTTACAGATAAGGTAACTGAGGCACAGAGAAGTTAAGTGACTTGCCCAAGGTCACACAGCTGACAAGCGGCAGAGCCGGGATTAGAACCCATGACCTCAGACTCCCAAGCCCGTGCTCTTTCCACCAGGCCACGTAGCTTCTCTGTGTGTCAAGCACCGTATGAAGAGCCGGGGGAGATACAAGTTAATCAAGTCAGACACAATTCCTGTCCCACGTGGGGTTCACCGTCTAAGTAGCAGGGAGAACAGGTACTGAACCTCCTTTTTACAGTTGAGGAAACTGAGGCCCGGTGACTTGCCCAAGGTCTCGCAGTAGGCAGTGACAAATTCAACAGCATCTAAACATGTACAGTGACCAAAACCTTAGAATTATTCAATTTCCTACTCTTTCAGATTGGAGGGAGGAACAGTTTTTAGTAAATATCGAGAAGTGAATATCATCAGCAATCTGGGCTCAAAGGTTCATGCCCTGGCTGTCCTTCTTACACCTGGAGAAGCTCACAGGCGTGAGCAGCTTAGCTTTGCCAGCACTAATTTGCCAGTGCTAAAACCGAGGGTTTCCGGAAATCAGATCCTTTCTGCCAACTGAGGAAGCAAGTCGGATGGAGAATACACGCCTATTCTTCATTCAGAGCACTTATGTCTTAGGGCCGTTTTCATTTCGGTCCATCAGGAATTTGCTGTCTTTCATACCTCCAACCCAGATCATTTATCTGCAAACCCGTCCTTCCTAAAAGTGGGCTACACAGAGGATACATCTCTCAAAAACTGCTCTTGGCTCCGAATTACTTGGCTCTTACTAATTAAAGAATGTTTCTATCGGCTCTATCGCCGCAATTAGGATCGCCTACCTCCTTACCTCCCTCTCTTCTGAAGAAACCACTAATTACGACTTTGTGAAAGGGTCTTCCTTGGCCGAGGAGGATCCTATTAATTATCTCTCCGTGAGGGTCTCGCCTGAACAGCTGTAATTTTTCAACTGCGAAAGGCTGAGAGAGAGGTTTCAGTTGGGGCCTGCGCTTGCCAAGCCAGCGAGGCGAGCCGCCCGCTACTGTGTGACGGGAGCTGCGGGAGGAGGTAGGAGGGGCTCCAGGCTCAGGGAGGCCGGGCCGACCCGTCTGGTGTCTGAAGAGGAGAATCAAAGGCTTCAGAGTTGCGCTGCAGGCACCTGTGGGCTTCGGAGTTGGATTCTGACCCCTCAGAGGGGTCTTGGGAGATGGAGATTTCTGATCATGTGGTGAATCCTCCACCTTCACATGCTTCCCGATCAAATTCCAGGTCAGAGCATTTCGATATGTTCTAAACTATCTGTGCTTTCCAGGGGAAATGAGACGTAAGGCCCACCTTTTCATCTGTAGGGCGAGGGCCAATGGAGGGGATAGAGGTTGGGCGGGTTTCCTGATCCACTCCCTCTCCGCTACCGATGGAGCCCTGGAGCGAGTAGGGCTAACAAGCCGTGTGGGAGAATAAAGGGCTTCCGCGCCCTCCAGAACTGGAAGCCCATGGAAGCAAGGGTCCCCCACCCCCGTGATGGAACTGGGTACCTATAGACCCCGAAATATCTTGATCCACCCATGGGGCTGATCTATGTGCGATTTGGGAGCCGCCTTGGCTTGCACACTTAGTCACGTTACCAACATTGGGGCCGCTGCCCGAGCGTCTGTTCTTTAGGCCTACGCAGTCTACGAACCTAAATGGCTCTTGTTTGCTTCTTCGATTTCGCCTTGCCTCCATTACAGTCACTGATTCAGTCTCTCTGAACGTATTTCTTCCAGACCATTTCCCAAACAGTCACAAGTTATTGTAAATAAGCAACTTGTGGACTTCAAGATGAACCTTTAATCGTTCAGTGGATTCCCCAAGGTCCTGCTGTCGGTCCAGGGGAAAGAACATATGCACTGGGAAACAGGACACCCGGGTTCTTGCCCTCCATACGTGCAAGTACAGGAATGACTAGCTTGGAGAGATGGAGAGGTTCCCCCCACCCCAAGGGATGGGGAACACGTCTAATCCTCTCTTGTACAGTGCTTAGTACTTAGTACAGTGCTCTGCACACAGTGAGAGCTTAATCCTTTATTACTAAGCCACTGGCGGTGGAGTTTTCTCACCAGAGGACATATTTAGGGCATTCCACGAGAACGGACAGGCCCGACAGAAAGGCCAAAAAACAGCCGGCTAACTTGGGTGGCAAAGCCCACAGCCGTTACCAAGGCAACCACTTCCTGGGCAAAACATCAGTCAGTCAATTGTATTTATTGAGTGCTTACTGTGTGCAGAACACTGTACTAAACGCTTGGGAGAGACAGTTTCCCTGGCCACAATGAGCATACAGTCTAGAGAGGGAGACAGACATTAATGTAACTGAATAAATTAATCAGCACCAAGCTACGGCCACACGGCCATAGATGGGTTCTGGGGGTATGGATACTTTGTGGGCACATTAATAATAATAATAATAATAATGTTGGTATTTGTTAAGCGCATACTATGTGCAGAACACTGTTCTAAGCGCTGGGGTAGATTCAGGGTAATCGGGTTGTCCCACGTGGGGCTCACAGTCTTAATCCCCATTTTACAGATGTGGTCACTGAGGCACAGAGAAGTTAACCGACTTGCCCAGGTCACACGGCTGACAAGTGGCGGAGCTGGGATTCGAACCCATGACCTCTGACTCCCAAGCCCGTGCTCTTTCCACTGAGCCACGCTGCAGCGTCCCTGTCCCCCTCCTCCTTCTCCTCTGCCTTCCCCCTTCATGCCCCCACAAGATGGTGATTGGCAGTGATACGAAAGTACAAGACAATCGGGTTGGACACAGTCTCTGTCCCACATAGCGCTCACCGTCTCAATCTCCGTTTTACAGATGAGGGAAGTGAGGCACAGAGAAGGGATGTGACTTGCTCAAGGTCACCCGGCAGGCAAGTGGCGGAGCCAGGATTAGAACCCAGGTCCTTCTCACTCCCAGGCCAGGGCTCTAGCCAATGGGCCATGCTGCTTCTCATGCTGTTGTTAACGGGAGATTCCATCACTTGTATTTGTTCATTTGTTTCCAGCTGGAAATGTCCCAGTTAAGAAGATTTTATTTCAGCCGACGCGGCTTGATCGGTAGAATCCCGCCTTACAAAAAAAGTGAAAAGCGCACTTACTGTTGGGTTTCTTTGTAGCTGTTAATTCCTCTTCATCTTCCACTTGAAAATGTTCATCTTGCTCATCTCCAGGAAGAGGGCTATCTGCCAGGCAGGATTCATATTCCTCGTGGGTCGTCCGATCAAAGATTTCGGCGAAGCTGTCGCTCATCTTTCTTTCCCTCTCTGTGGAAAACACCAGAGGCTTGAGCCTGGATCAAGAAGCTTAGTGGTTTACGGCTGCCAGCTAATACTTATTTTTGGTGGGATTTACGAATCTCACCTCAGTTGGCACCGAGGCAGTCCAGACACGCAGGCAACACGGATTCCCCGGTGTCACGGGGTTAATGTGCATTAACGAGAGGGCTTAGGGGTTTCAACGTGGATTTGATACCTCCCTTCCCCAGAATTCTGAGAACGCTGACGGAGCCTCGTTTTCAGAGCTACTGGCTCAGGTGATATCGTTCATTTGGTCCAAGGGGCTTTCCTTGATTTCCCTGCTAACTCGTGCCCTGAAGCTGGGGAATAAATATTGCCAAGGCTAAGGGATAGATCTGGATTTAAAGAAACTCCAGCTGCTGATATTAGAAATCTAAATGAAAAAAGACATTTCAAAGAGAAGTCTCCCTTTCAAAGTCATCAATCAGCAGCAGTACTGATTGACTCTCTCCTAGAGCCCAAGTAATAACAATAATAATAATGTTGGTATCTGTTAAACAATTACTAGGTGCAGAGCACTGTTCTAAGCATTGGGGGTAGATACAGGGTAATCAGGTTGTCCCACGTGAGGCTCCCAGTTAATCTCCCTTTTACAGATGAGGGAACTGACGCACAGAGAAGTTAAGTGACTTGCCCACAGTCACACAGCTGACAAGTGGCAGAGCAGGGATTCGAACCCATGACCTCTGACTCCCAAGCCCGGGCTCTTTCCACTGAGCCACGTTGCTTCTCTGGTAGTGGTCAAGTGGTGGTAATAGCATTAATGTGGCATAGTAGATAGAGCACAGGTCTGGGAGTCGGAAGGTCATGGGTTCTAATCCCAGCTCTGCATTTGTCTGCTGTGTGGCCTTGGGCAAGCCACTCCTTGGAGTCAGGGCAGAGGCAGGAGGAGGCAGGTAGGGGCCGGGCATCCCCAGGATGGGCCGGGGCACAGCTCCGGCTATGATTCTCTGCCACGGGCATCCTGATGGCAGCGGCGTCTGCTCTTTCACCGCGGCATCAGCTGATCTTGCCGCCACTCAACCCATTCTCGTCCACTGACGTTAGCTGGCCTACCCAGCTGGCGACTTGCGGGTACCTGCGGGTTGGGCTGGGCAAAATGTGAGCATTCGGTCTCTCGTGGATATTTTGTGCGCAGACACTGACCTAGGAACCAAGGGGAAATGCCCACTCCATGACACACTCAACCCCACTGGCAGTGGGCCCGGCTACATTTTCTCAGAGCACGAGTGAGAATGGAGTCTAATACATCCATTCGTAAACAACTTAGAGAAAGCACGCCTCTAAGTAAACGCTGAGTTTTCAAGGCAAAAACCAGAAATAGTTTAGTACTTTGAACTGCTCCAGGCAAGGTAGAAGACCCAGAACTGTTTCACAGCAAAAGTAACTATTCTAAGATTAAAATGGCTCAAAAACCATCGGAGTCTTTCACAAAGTTTCCTTCTGGGCTCCACTGAGAGAAAAAACTCATAAACTTTAAGAAAAAACACAAGAGGGAAAGGATTCCGGAGCTTTTACTTAGATGCAGGCTTCCTTAAAATCTTCAACAATAATGACAATAACTGTCCTATTCGTTAAGCGCTTCTCTGTGCCAAGAACTGTACTAGGAGCTGGAGTAGATTCAAGATCATCAGGTCCCACATGGGGTTTACAGTCTAAATAGGAGGGAGAACAAGTTTTGAATCCCCATTTTCCAGATGAGGGAACTGAGGCAGAGAGCAGTTGAGTGACTTTTCCTAGGTCCAACAGCAGACCAGTGGTGGAGCTGGGATTAGGACTCAGGTTCTCCGCCTCCCGGGCCTATGCTCTTTCCACTAGGCCACGCTGCTTCTCCAACTGCGACTCCGACTGTGTATATATCTACGATTCTATATATCTTAATGATGCCTGCGCCAGACTACTTGTTTTGTTTCATTCTGTTTTGCTTTCCTGTCTGTCTCCCCCGTTTAGACTGTGAGCCCGTTACTGGGCAGGGATTGTCTCTATCTGTCGCCAGATGGTACATTCCAAGCGCTTAGTACATTGCTCTGCACATAGTAAGCTCTCAATAAATACTATCGAATGAATGAATGAACCGCTTCTCAACTGAAACAAATCTTACCTGGGCTGTTTTCTCCCTTCTGCTCCTGCTTCTTCATTTTTATAAGCACGGTTTCACTAACCAACGTACAGTCCATGTCCACGGTCTCTCCTAAGCGTGCTTGACTGGCACTCTGAAGAGACAGAAACGCATGTGCACATTCAACCCTTATCCTCCAATCACCTCCTGTGAAACCGGGCCCGAGCCTGATGCCGGTGGAGAGCTGTACAACGCCGTACCGCTGGAGCGATGGCAATTTTGGCTTTCATGACTTTTATGTGCACCATCCTTCCTGTCCCACAAGCCCGTAACCTTGGCGTCATCCCTGATTCCTCTCTCCCATTCAAACCACATATTCAATCCATCGCTAATCCTGTCAGTGCCACCTTCACAACGTCGCTAAAATCCGCCCTTCCCTCTCCATCCAAACTGCTTCCACTTTAATCCAAGCACTGATCCTATCCCACCTTGATTACTCTATCAGCCTTCTCGCTGACCTCCCAGCCTCCTGTCTCTCCCCACTCCAGTCCATACTTCGCTCTGCTGCCCGGATCATTTTTCTATAAAAACGTTCAGGCCATGCTTCCCCACTCCTCAAGAAACTTCAGTGGTTGCCCATCCACCTCTGCATCAAACAAAAACTCCTCCCCACTGGCTTCAAAACCCTCAATCACCTTCCTACCTCACCGCACTACTCTCCCACTCCAAGCCAGCCCTCGCACTTCGCTCCTGTAACGCTAACCTTCTCACTGTACCTCCGTCTCATCTATCTCACCGCCGACCCCTCGCCCACGTTCTGCCTCTGGGCTGGAACACCTTCCCTCCTCAAATCTGAAAATTACTCTCCCTGCTTTCCGAGGCTTACTGAAGGCCCATCTCCTCCAAGAGGCCTTCCTTGACTAAGCCCTCCTTTCCTCTTTTACTACTCCCTTCTGCGTCACCCTGACTTGCTCCCTCTGTTCTTCACCCCCGCCCCCAAGCCCCACAGCACTTATGTAAATGCCTGTAATTTATTTATTTATATTAACGTCTGTTTCCCCTTCTAGACTGTAAAGTCAATGCGGGCAGGGAATGTGCTTGATTATTGTTAGATTGTACTCTCCCAAGTGCTTAGAACAGTGATCTGCCCACAGTAGGTGTTCAATAAATACGACAGTGAATGAATAAGTACTACTTGCCCAGGGAGACACAAGATATTCAGGTTAGACACAGTCCTTGTTCCACACAGGGTTTACCGTCTAAGTAGGAGGGAGAACAGGTATTGAATCCATATATTATAGATGAGAAACCTGAGGCACAGAGAAGTTAAGTATTTCGTGCCAAGTCACACAGCAGGCAAGTAGCAGAGGCGTGACTAGGGACTAGAACCCAGGTCCACGGAGTCCCAGGTCCGTACTCCTTCCTCTAGGGCATTAGCGTCATTGATGCCTTATGCTGTCGATCCGTGTTCGACCCATAGCGACGCCATGGACACGTGTCTGCCAGAACGCCCCACCTCCATCTGCGATCGTTCTGGTAGTGTAACCGGAGAGTTTTCTTGGTAAAAAATCCCAAAGCGGTTTATCATCGCCTCCTTCCGCGCAGTAAACTTGAGTCTCGGCCCTCGACTCTCTCCCGTGTCGCTGCTGCCCGACGTGGGTGAATTCTGCCTTGTAGCAGATTGCCTTCCACTCGCTAGCCACTGCCCAAGCTAGGAAGGGATTGGATATGCCTCTGTTTGACGCTCCCTCCGTAGTGGAGACTGGGGATTAGTGTCCTTAAAAAGCTCTAAACTCTGCGAATGAAAAATGTGCCACACTCGAGAATTCCGTGCTAATCACATATTTTCCATGACGGCATTTAAAAGCAAGCTGGAAGGAGCGACTCTGAGCAGCATGGAATTGAACTGTTTCAATGCTCCCATTGTGCCTGTCTCTAGTCCTCCCCTCCCAACAATCTATATTCTTGGATTGTGAGCTCCTCGATGGACAGGGTTGGTGTCTAACTCCCAGTCGCATACGCTTTCCTAGCGCTTAGTACAATGTTCTGCACATGGTAAGCACAACTCATTTTTCTTTTCCCTAAGTCGTATTCTCCCAACTCCTACTTCAAACACTTATACACCTCCATCCCCCCAGAGCATTTCTGTCCCAATCGATTTAGACACTTTCCTATTTAAGCACTCCTTCCTCTCACCTGGAAATGATCTCCTCAGTCATCCCCACGTAGGCTTGTCAACTCCTTAAGGGCAGGGGTCTTATCTTCAAACTAGACATGTCCAAAACAGAACTCCTTATCCACCCATCCAAACTCTTCCCTCCTGGTATCTTTCCCATCACTGTAGACAATACCATTATCTTCCTTATCTCACAAGCCCTTAACCTTGGTATTATCCTGGATGCATCTCTCTCATCCAACCCACAAATTCGATCCGTCACCAGATGGTGTCAGTTCTATCTTCATAACGTCGCCAAAATCTGCCCTGTCCTTTCCATCCAACCGGAGACTATGCCGATCCAAGCACTTATCTTCCCCAGCCTTGACTACTGCCTTCTCGCTGACCTCACAGCTTCCTGTCTCTCTCCATTCCAGTCCATATTTCGCTCTGCTGCCTGGATAATTTTTCTACAGAAAACCCATTCAGCCCGTGTCTCCTCATTCCTCAAGAATCTCCAGTGGTTGCCCACCCACCTCCACATCAAACAGAAACTCCTTACCATCAGCTTTGAAGCACTCAATCACCTTGCCCCCTCCAACCTTACCTCACTGATCTACTACAGCCTGGCCCACGCACTTCACCCCTCTAGTAGTAGCTTACTCACTTTGCCCCTATCTTCTCTAACCTGCCACCGGCCCCTGTCCCGCAGCCTCCCTTTGGCCCTCCCGCTTCACATGTGCTAGACGGCCACTCTCCCCACCTTCAAAAGCCTTATTAAAGTCGCATCTCCTCCAAGAGGCCTTCCCCGATGAAGCCCTCTTTTCTTCGACTCCCTACCTCTTCTGCGTCATCTGTGCACTCTGGATCTGTACTCTTTGAGCACTTGATACTCACGTCGCCCTCAACCCCACAGAATTTATGTTCGTATTCAGAATTTGTTTATTTATAATGACCTCTGTCTCCCCTTTAAGCTGTAAGCTCATTGCGGGCATGGAACAAATCTACTAACCCTAGTTTATTGTATTCCCCCGAGGTCTTAGTACAGGGCTCCGCAAACAGTAAGCACTCAATAAATACCATTGATTAAATGATTAATTGATTCAAACCCACTGTCCTGAAGCAGCGTGGCCTAGTGGATAGAGCTCGGATAGTACACAGTGACTATTACACACCTATGAGAGGGTCACGGGGGCTCAGCAAAGACTTTCATTTCTCAAAAATTTTAAGAGGTATCTTAGAAAAGGAAGCAGCATGGTCTGGTGGACAGAGCCCAGGCCTGGGAGTCAAAAGGTCATGGGTTCTCAACCTGACCCTGCCACTTGTCTCCTGTATTATCTTGGGCAAGTCACCTAACTTTTCTGTGTCTCAGTTATCTGTAAAATGGAGATTAAGACTAGGAGCCCCATGTGGGACAGGGACCTTGCCCAAACTGATTACCTTGTTTCTACCCCAGCGCTTCGAACAGTGCCTGGCACATAGTAAGTGCTTAACAAATGCCATAAAACCCCCAAAAAACAAAAACAAGAAATCCTACCATACTCTGCCAAGAGCTCCGCACCCAGCAGGCGCTCCATAAATACCGTTAATTGAACAATGCACGCCACCTTTTGTTTCGGTGAGCCCGCCCCAGAGATTGAGAGACTCCTGGAATGAATCCAGAGCTGGTGGGGATCCCAGATCCATTTCAACAAAGTACGAGGATTGGCTGAACTTTAGCTTACCTTTCTATCTATCACAGTCACATCCATCTTATATTGAGAAAGATCTGCACCTGGATCGACACTCCACTGGATGTTTTCTAAAGGTGATTTATCTTCGGGAAAAGTAAGCAAAACACGGAGAGAAAACTGAATTCAGACACAGTGACGCGTCGTTTCGGGTGGACAGCGTACATCCCCAGAGGTGACATTTACTTACCACATATTTAAATAAAGGCATATGAGGGCAGAGTTAGCTATAAACCATAACTTTACCGGTGACCTATGTGTTACTATGACATTTTTGCCCCGTGCAATCTTGAGCAAAAGACTTTTGAGACTCAAGCCATTACTAGGTTGGATTTAAAAACAAATAAACCGCTATCCCCCCGACTCCTCCCCACACTCCACGAATACTCAATAATTGAAATATTTTATGGCTGCTCACAGAAATATCCAAGAATGGAAGGTGATTTGGAAGCTGCCAATGAAACACTTCAAGTTCTGCTTAGTATGTACTACGAACCTAGGAGTATATAACATGATGACCCTAGAGACACCAAATATTTGGGGGGAAGAAGAATGGAAAAGGGCTCCCTTTTTCTCGATTCTATCCTGGACAAAGGGGGTTTGGATTGCAGGGGTGGCAGAATAATGAAAGAGGAGAGCTCTTCCTGCTGGTAATTTAATAATTTCACCAAGACTGTGGGTTGTATTTTCTTACTCGAATAACTGCAGAAAACTAGATATGGCGCAGGCCCTGTAATTTACTGACTTGGAGAATGCTGAAAGTACACCTACAAGAGGGTTGTGAGGGCTCAGCAAAGACTTCCATTTCTCAAAACTTTTGAGAAGTATCTTAGGAAAGGAAGCAGCATGGCCTGGTGGATAGAGCCTAGATCTGGGAGTCAGAAGGTCATGGTTCTGCCACTTGTCTGCAGTATGATCTTGGGCAAGTCACTTCACTTCTCTGGCCCTCAGTTACCTCATCTGTAAAATGGGATTATGGCTGTGAGCCCGCTGTGGGACAGGGACTGTATCCAACCTGATTTGCTTGTACTCCGCCCAGCACTCAATACTGTGCCTGGCACAGAGTAGGCACTTAACAGAGTAGGCACAGTTATTATAAGAGGGCAAAAATGAAATGGATACAAAAGCACATTCCAGTCTGTGTAGACAGACCGACAATATGGGTTTTAATAAGCATCCACAGTTGCTTGCTGAAAGTACCGTAAGTCTTACAACCAGATTTCTCAAGAATCTGCTTACGTAAAAGATGCAGTGTAAGAATGGCCGGTTTTTTGTTTCAATTCGCGTAAACTGGTCCACTGCTTTCCCATTCCACCCTAAAGAGGGAGAGTTGAAGTTGACAGCTTACTCTGTTCAGCCTGCAGAGCTTTGATTTTCGCCACTCTGCAAGGGTTGGGCTGGAGAACCGATGCTAGTTCACACTCCCCGTGCCCTGCCCTGGTCTTCTCGCTCGTTCGCTCCCGGGTGCCGCCAACCTGACGAGAGAGGAAGCGTTGGCATCAGCAGGGATGGGCAAATGCTACTCAAGAAAGCGCAAAGAATCACAGCAGAACAGGCCAAGGAACCTACCTTCGTATCACTGTCAGGACACACCGGGTTCAGACCTTGATGTGGAAGTGGAGGAATTTTGAAAGCGGGGTTTTCATCTTTGATCTGGAGCTGGGTTTTTTTCTCCGGGGATGCCTTACCGAGGGACTGGCGAGCCCAGTCCTGGAACCCGGGTTCCTCTCGGGAATCTCGGCCTCCCGCGGGGGTCCCACTGAAGGCCTTGCGACTCGAGGGGGAGCCCTTCGGGATGGATTTCAGGGCCTCGTGTAGAGTCACTTGCCTAAACCGGTTCTTACAGATCTCGATCCCTTGGCCTTTCTCTTGAGGGCAGGCGGTCGAAAACCGGTCGGAGAGGTCCAAGGGTTTATCTAGCGGGTGGTCTCCGTTGACGACGGGATGGACACCCGCTTGGGAAGGGAAAGCATTTTCTTTATCGAAGGAAGGCCTCTCATAGCTTATCGCCTGTTCACACCCTTCCTCGGGCTTCTTCCTTTTGGCTCCTCTGCCTCCCAGGGGTTTCAGCGGCACGAAGGAATCCTCCGGCCCCGTGAACCCCTCGTGATCGGGGCCGGCTCCGCCGCGGGGAGCCACCTGTTCATCGGTGTTCCCTTTCAGAATCGCTTGCTTACCGGAAGACGACTGGCCGATGACGCCGTCCGCATCGGCCCCGAGGTGAAAGACCGGGCCGAGGCCTGAGGCTTCTGATTTGGATCTGGCTTTCGGAGGCCTCGGTTGGGAAGGGTTTTGGTGGGGGTTGGTTTGGAGGTGGGCCCGGTGGGCGGGCTCTAAGATCGATGGCGACAGGCCGGTATTCAAGGCTGCGCTGTCCCTCAGGTTGGAAGCGGCTCCAAACACCGGCGACGACGCCCGGGGATGCCAGGCCGCTCTTGGGGGCGTTCGTGGAGAGGAGTCTGAAAGTCTGAACAAAGCAACGGCGGTGTTACGTTTACCATCTACTCCCGAGAAAACCGTGAATTCCGAAGGGGGCTAGAAAAACAGATGCTGAGTGGAGAAGTAAGAGTCAACTTTGAGTCAACTTTGGGGGGGAGGTCTTGCTCCCCTTTTCTCACCTCTCCTTCAGCACCACGGCACGTATATACATATCCGTAATTTATTTGGTTATATTCACGTCTGTCTCCCCTGTTTAGACTGTAAGCTCGCTGTAAGCTGGGCAGGGAATGTGTCTACCAACTCAGCTTTACTGTACTCTCCCAACCGTTTAGTACTTTTTTCACCTCTCCTTCGGCCCCAGAGCACTTATGTGATGTGTCTGTTTATTGTTATAGTGTACTCTCCCAAGCGCTCAGTACAGTGCTCTGCACATGGTAAGTGCTCAAATACATTTGAATGAATAAATATCTGTAATTTATTTATTTATATTAATGTCCCCCTCTAGACTGAAAGCTCACCGTGGGAAGGGAATGTGTCTACCAACTCTGTTCTACTGTAATTTCCCAAGCGCTTAGTGCTTTTTTCAACCCCCCCTTCAGCCCCTTGGAACTTATATACCTAACCGTAATTTATTTATTTATTTATATTGTCTATCTCCCCCTCTAGTTTGTAAACTTGTTGTGTGAGGGGAATATGTCTACCAACTCTGTTCTACTGTAACCTCCTAAGCGCTTAGCACAGTGCTCTGCACATAGTAAGTGCTCAATAAATGCCATCGATTGACTGATATTTGCTTCAGAAGCCAGAACTCTGGACCTCCAAGAGAATGGACAACTGCATGCCAATGAAGTGACCAAGGTATTTTAAGGAGGGCTAAACTTATCTAAACTGAAGGACAGAAAATGGGGGTTCCTTTTCATCTGGCTCACAGAAGGTAAGAAAACATCCCTTGTCATGACTTTCATCCCCTAAAACACTCAGAGCCACTTTCATATACTTCAAAAGATGAAGATAAAAGCCCGCCAGTAAAACAATAAAAAATTACCCCAAACTGTCATCACTGTTTCTTGGGGATTCCTGTTTCCTGAGCTCTTCCTCCTGCTGCTGCTGCTGTTCAAGAGGACATGAGTTATCGTGAGGTTCCTCAGATAAAAGAAATGAAGAAAAATACGTTAAAGAAGCGTACACCCGAATTAAACGGATAAATATTAGCATCTCAAACAATACTGAAATAGAAATCTTCCCCTTTCTCCCCTCCCCTTGCCCCTTCCCTTCATTACATATCTATAATGTACATATCATTACATGTACATATCTGTAATTTTATTTATTTGTATTGATGTCTCTCCCCGGCCCCCAGACCGTGAGCTCGTTGTGGGCAGGGAATGTCACTGTTCATTGTTGTATTGTACTTTCCCAAGAGCTTAGTACAGTGCTCTGCACACAGTAAGCGCTCCATAAATGACTGAATGAATGAATTAGGAAAGCTAGTCCTATTGCTTGAGAAACAAAAACTGAAAATGAGAATCACATGAAGCAAACAGCATTTGCTCCCCTTCTGACCCCCTCTCCCCACCCCACTCCCCAGCCCTGGCTTGGTCTTGACATAATATCATTAAGCAATTTGGGACCAGAATGGATCCATGAGGGTCCACTATGGTGGTCTTGGGACGTCTCCCTGGGATCTGGCATACCCCTGTAAGGCAGGACGTTAGAGATTCTGGGTTGAATTTTCAGATCAGTCTCCGGGCTTAGGTTCACTTTTGGGTAGGCCCGAGAGCGCTTTTCAGGTTTCACCCAAAGGAGCAATTCTAATCCTACCAAGAGCAATTCCCGGCCACCTGATAAATCCCAGAAGTGATTCGCTGGCCCGTGTCCCCTGAACCGGGGCTAATCGAGCTCCGGCTGCTTCCGGTCAAGCCCTGCTGGAGCAGGGATGGGGACAGGCGGATGTTTCTTTGTCCTGCTCAATTCTTTTCCTGGCCCACCATTTTGAAAACGCGGCTAGGAAAAGAACAAAGCGGCTCATTAAAATGGCCACCAAGCTGAACTCGTGACTTACTGACTCTTCTTGAAGCCCAAGTCCAAGGGTTTCGGCCACAACGGCAGCCAGATTAAAACATGACTTTCCTTGGTTACCTGAGGGGACACAAGTGAAAGAAATAAACTATTTATGCAATTATTTGGGGCCCAGGTGAAAAAGAGACAAAATAATAACAACACCACCGATGATGATAATACTAATTTTGGCATCTGTCAAGCACTTACTATGTGTCAGACACTGTTCTGAGCCCTGGGGAAGATACAGGGTGATCAGGTCAGACACAGTCTCTGTCCCCACACAGGGCTCAAAATCTAAGGAGAAGGGCGAGAAGGTATTGATTTCTCATTTTACAGGTGAGGTAGCTGGGGCACAGAAGTGAAGTGACTTGCCAAAGCTCACACACAGCAGGTACGTGGCAGAGCAAGATTAGAACCCAGGTCCTCTGACTCCCATGCTTGTGCTCCTTCCATTAAGCCATGCCGCTCCAAGCGGAGAGGGCCTAAAAGGAACGTCCATAACAACCGAAGAGGCCAAAAGAGCCACCCAGGAACGGCAGTGAGATATTAATAAAGAGTTTTAGATGGGAAAATGGCTACATCTTTACAGATGGCCTCTTAAGATGTATGGAGTGCCCAAAACAAATCTCTTCATAACTCGTCTTCATAGACTCTTCTAAAGGATGACACCTAATGATAGTGACAGACACTGGATTGTGGATGTGTGTGTGTGTGTGAATAATAACGATGGTATTTGTTAAGCGCTTACTATGTGCCGGGCACTGTTCTAAGCGCTGGGGAAGGTACAAGGTAATCAGTCTTAATCCCCATTTTACAGATGAGGGAACTGAGGCATTGAGAAGTTCAGTGGCTTGCCCAGGGTCACACAGCACACGAGTGGCAGAGCCGGGATTAGAACCCATGACCTCCGACTCCCAAGCCCGGGCTCTTTCCACTAAGCCACGCTGCTTCTCGTGTATGTATACATGTGTGTGTATATGATTGTAGGAGCATTCCCATAGTCACACAGCACAAGGATTAAGGTGTTGCACATTTCAAGTTGTCTTTCGGCTAACAGGTACGACACTGTGAGCCCGTCACTGGGCAGGGATTGTCTCTATCTGTTGCCGAATTGTACATTCCAAGAGCTTAACACAGTGCTCTGCACATTGTAAGCGCTCAATAAATACTATTGAATGAATGAATTTAGGCCCAATCTTTTTGTTTACAATTTCAAATGGTGATCCAAAATATTATGCTAAAGCAGATTTATTTTTAAAAGGCGAGCCAACAATATTTTAAAAAGGCGAGCCAACAAAGGTCAACCCATGGGCATACTTGTTCACCTATCAGGGATGTTGTGGGACAACAGATTCCTCTTTGAAAAGAAAAATACCAGTCGCCTCACTTTTAAAGACAACTTGGATAATTGACGTTATATTAAATTTTTTTTTTCAAAACCCCTATTCAGCATGCCTTCTCAAATCTTGTCAGAGTTATGAATTCTTTATGACTGTACAGTAAACACAGTACAGATGGAAGGTTCTTACTTTCAGGCTGTTGAAATATCCCAGTTACATGAATGGGGATGAATAATACCTGGGAAATTTACAAGACCATGCTTACTGGTATAAGCATTCAGTGCTCTGTACACAGTAAGTGCTCAGTAACTACTATTGATTGACTGGCAAAGATTTTCTATGAAACACCACACCCTTTGTGAAAAACCCCTGCAATTACAGATATATCTACATCAGACACTCCATTCCCAGTTGATGTGTCCATATTCATAATTTATATTAATGTCTGTCCCCCCATAGACTCTAAGCTGCTTGTGGGCAAGGGATGTGTCTACCCACTCTGATGTACTGTTCTCTCCCAAGTGCTTAATTCAGTGCTCCGCACAGAGTAAAGCGCTTAATTAAAAACCACCGATGGATTGACTGATTGAAGACGAGTCCAACTCGGTGCAAAAGGCTTCGGTACAAGTCACATCATCCCCCAAACCCCCACTGATAATTATGATACTTAGCAAACGCTTACTATGTGCCAAAGACTGCATTAAGTGCTGGGACAGATACAAGATGATAAGGTTAGACACGGTCCCTGTCCCACTTGGGCCTCAGAGTTTAAGTAGCAATTATCTAAACACAAGCCAAGACTGGGTGCGAATGAGTATCTACGGTCACTCTACTGAATGTGCAATTATTTATTCCAATTCCACCGTGCGTGACTATTTTTCTTCAAATGCAAGCTCCTCGCTGAGAAGCAGCGTGGCCTAGTGGATAGAGCACCGGCCTGGGAGTCAGAAGGACCTGGGTATTAGTCCAGGCTCTGCCACTTGTCTGCCGTGCAACCTTGGGTAAGTCAAGTTCCCTTCGCCACCTCAGTTCCCTCATCTGTCAAATGGGGATTACGACTGTGGGACGTATCCATGCGGGACATGGACTGGGTCCAACTGGACTGCTTTATATCTACCCCAATGCTTAGAACCGTGCTTGGCACATAGTAAGTGCTCAACAAATACCACACACACACAAAAAAGTAGGAATCACTTTTGGTGCATTTGTTGGGCTTTCCCAAACACTGGAAACAATCCACTGCCCACCGTGGACGCTCAATAAATAGTGAGATAGGGTAGTGTGGCTACCATCACCCCTATCACCCTCTGTGTGGCCTTCTAAGTAAAAGCTTTAAACAAATCCCAACTTTAGCAGAAGGGCTTGCCTAATTCTACAGGAAAACAACGTGTATCCATATGAACAGCTACCAAGGAAAATGAAAATCCCAGCCAAATTCCCAATAAGTCAAGAGCTGCAATTTGTGTGCCACCTTTTTTAAAGCTACTCAAAATACTCACATTCCCAGTCTCCTTGTGTTTCTAAATTTTCCCCTGGGTTAAAAAAAAAATCACATTTATCCCCCAAAAGGAGGGAAAGCGCTCCTAACTTTAGAAGAACGAGCAGCCTAGTGGAGAGAGCACAGACCAGGGAGTCAAAAGGTCCTTGGTTCTAATCCATGATTTGCCAATTGCTTGCTGTGTGACCCTGGGAAAGTCACTTAACTTTTCTATGCCTCAGTTTTCTCAACTGTAAAATGGGGATCCCTGCTCTTTCTCCTACTTAGACTATGAGCCCTGGGTAGGACAGAGACTGTGGCTGACACGCAGTATGAGCTTAACAAATACAAAAAAAAAATATTAAGTGCATGGCAAGGAGTACTCTAACTTAATAAGTGATAATTTAGTGATCCAAATAGGCATATGTTCTGTCAAAGAGTAAGTCACCAGCTGCCTTCTCAATAATGGAGCTAGCTCCTATTAAGGGAAGGTAAACTGGGAGAAGTAGAAATTAGGTAGCTATAATATGAGCATATGTATGGTAAAAAAAAA
This sequence comes from Ornithorhynchus anatinus, assembly GCF_004115215.2. Taxonomy (NCBI): domain Eukaryota; kingdom Metazoa; phylum Chordata; class Mammalia; order Monotremata; family Ornithorhynchidae; genus Ornithorhynchus; species Ornithorhynchus anatinus. Next base: position 21,123,041 of record NC_041734.1, read on the forward strand.
AAAAGATATAAAAGAACTAAAAATCTCTAAAGCAAGTGATAAGAATATTCAATAAGCAAACGATCATCTATTTAAACTGTAAATGTGCACGTTCAAAGAGCGGCATTGTAAAAGTATAGAGGCTTTCAGGCATTTCCGTTCAGGCTTAAAAACATCAACTCTGAATTGTATATTCAGAGGATTTTCACGATCAGACCATAAACCGAAGGGGAAATGGACAGGACGGGCACTTCCTTTAATTAAAAGCTGCTTGAACTGGTAAATCCATCAATCGATCGTATTTACTGAGCATTTACTGTGTGCAGGGCACTGAACTAAGTAAATGCTTGGGAGAGTACAATATAACAGAGTGGGCAGACACATTCCCTCTTACCAGATTCCCTTATTTAGTTTAAATGGATCTTTTCCTGGAGATTTTAGTGTGCAGGAAGATCACCACTGAAATACCCCCCTAAAAAGGGGCTTTTTCCTCCAACTTAATCGGTGGTATTTAAGGAGTTCTTCCTGTGTGTAGAACACTGTCCTAAGCACTTACTTAATTTACCATTAATACCAAAGTCTCTAATTGCAGTATGGCTCAGTGGATAGGACATGGGCCTGGGAGTCAGAAGAACCTGGGTTCTAATCCCGGCTCCGCCACATGTTTGCTCTGTGACCTTGGGCAAGTCACTTCACTTTTCCCTCATCTGTAAAAGGGGGGTTAAGACTGTGGGCCCCATGTGGGAGAGCGACTGTATCCAACCCAATTAGCTCGTACCTACCCCGGAGCTTAGAACAGTACTTGGCATATAATAAGCGCTTAACAAATACCACTATTATTAATATTGTTATTATTATTATTCCTTAGAGCATCATTAGCAGGTGGGACCATATGGCTGTCAGATACCGAAACAGGCATGGAGAGGTTAATAGGTTTGCTACCAAGCTAAAGAAATGACATGAGATTTAAGCTGCCCCTTGTGGGCAGAGAACATGTCTCCCAACTCTGTTGTACGGTAGTCTTCCAAGCGCTTAGTACAGTGTTCTGCACACAGGAAGCACTCGATAAACCCCACCGATTGAATGACACTCTGGTCATCTCCTGTTAACATTATTGGACAAGTGGTTTTTCTTCCCAGATGAGCCTTCTGCAATCTCACTTTTTAATCCCATCTTTCTTCAAAACTTAACCACATCTCAAATTCTTGAATATTTATATTAAAAGGGAAGATCTCAAGCTTCCGGCTGGGGTGGAGGAGGGATAATGCATCGAACTGATGCGCAGGTTCTGACATATATTCGCCATGCTTTTTATCACCATTTTGAAATAACCCCGTGTTTTTCTTACCGGCTCCAGGGGACGGTGGTTGGCCACATGTGTCTGCCACTAGAATCTCGCTGTCGTAGTGGTTTGGCTGTAATTGAGTTGAGGACTTCAGGTTTTTCCCAAACTCTGCAAAAAGAGGGGAAAAAAAGGAAAGAGCACTGAGAAAGATAGCTGGCCTCATTTAGGTTTGAAAGAACAATAATTACGCTACTCTTTTTTTTAATTTATGGCATTTGTTAAGCACTTACTATGTATGTGGCAGGCACTGTACTTAGACTGTGAACCCCATATGGGACAGGGACTGTGTCTGACCTATTTAACTTGTACCACCCTCAGCGCTTAGAACAGTGCTTGACACATGGCAAGCGCTTAACCAATACAATAAAAACAAAACAAACCGTACAAAGCGTTGGGGTAGATGCCGGGTAATCGGGTCCTTTTATTTAGGACTTTTAATAACAGGATGGATATCCTAATCTGTCTAGGAGGCTTAACGTGGCGTCCTGCTTCAAACCTGGAATGGAACCCAGATCCCCTCAGGCTTCCTTCCAACCCTAGCGCTTATTCATTCAATCGTATTTACCGAGCGCTCACAGCGTGCAAAGCACTGTATTAAGCCCTTGGGAGAGTACAAAATAATAATAAACAGACACATTCCCTGTCCACAACAAGCTCATTTACCCCCTCCTCCGCACTCAATCACTTATATTTATCGAGTGCTTATCGTATGTGAAGCCCTGGGCTACGTGCCTGGGAGAGTATAATATAACAGAGTTGGTGGACATGTTCCTCAGTGAGCTTGTCTCGGGTGTAAATGTCGCTCGATTCGTACTTCTGACCGTTTTGTAAATGCCGTTTATGTCTGCCTTCTCCGTTTAATGCGTAAACTCCTTGTGGGCTGGGAGCATGCCACTTTGCTCTTCCGTACTTTCCAGTGCACCCCATCAAGTGGGCGCTCAGTGAATGTAACTACTAAAACCCAATTTAAAAGCTGAGTTGGTGCGGCTTATTCAGTGCTTTGTTTATTCTCCACTAGATGGTGATGGAAGCGCACAGACAAAGGGCGCCATTTCTACCACTTCGAGAGAACTTGGACACCCATGGAGCGAAGATCTGGGGACTTGTGAAAAATCTTTCGAAATCAAACAGGCGAGTACAATCAAGTTCTACCTGAGAGTTACAGAATGATTACGAACCCAGGAGCTCTTTAACTGCTTATAGGTTTTAAACACCCCTTGAAAGACGGTCTAACGCGGCTTTCAAGGGTGAAGAGAAAGAACCCTGACCTAATTAACTTGTATCTAAACCAGTGTTTAGAACAGTGCTTGGCACATATTAAACGCTTACCAAGTACCACTGTTATTATTATTATTCTAGCTCTCCACATGTAATTCGGACCACACAGCTGCCGGTCTGCCTCTTCCATGTTTTCCCCGGACTTTTCCTAGCACTCTTTTCCCAGAGCATTAGTCGTCCTGATTATGTGACCAAACCGTGCTAATCTAAATCGAGTCATTTGGCCTTCCAAAGACCGCTCTGGCTTAATCTGTTCCCAAATCCATTCGTTTTTATTTCTTAAGGTATCTGGAAAAGAGAGGCGAGTTACAGAGACAATGTAAAGACTTTCTCACCAATTGGTTTCCTTACCATTTGTGCCCTCGGGCTGTTTTAAACCTTTGGGAATTTGCCCTCTATATCGGATGTGCAGGTTCTCCTTCTTTCTCCGCAGCCGATTCAACCCGGAAAACGAGAACGTCAGATTAGGTGAATCGGGAATAACTCCTTCTTCAGGCTCTTCTGTCGGTGACGATGGTTCCTTACTAGAAAGAGTTTGTAGAGTGAACTTTATTTCAGAGTATAGTCAGATCTTCCGCAGTGAGTATTTTTCACTACGTATTTTAGGAAGAATGGGATTGGGGAATTAGGGAGGGTTCTTCTGCCCACCCAGATTTCTCTGGATACACCATCGTGCTGTCAGAAAGGTGTGAGCATCCTGAGGGAGTCAAAATACGGATATCACAAGTTTTTCTTGATGTGAGGTTTGTCAAGGGCATAAATGGCAGGTCGTGGAAAAGTGACTGTATCTTGGTTTCGGATGATGATAAAGATCAACGAGTTCTCTTACGTAAACTGGAGTCACAAGCAATCCATCAGTGACATTTATAGGCTGCTTACTATGCGCTGAGCAATGCAGTAAGCTCTTGGGAGAGTCCAATACAACGGAATTGGCAGACACGCTCCCTGCCCATACCAAGGTTACAGACCGGGTGGGTATAGTGTTTTCCATAACGGCATAAATCAGTAGCTGCCGCCAAACCAGTCAACATAGCAGACGTCAAAAGTGAGAAGGTGGCCTGAAAATTCCCGGGTCTTTATCTGTTACTTAAAAGTACATATTAAACTCTCCTTTACAGTAAGGTGCTTTATAGTACCTAAATCCTCTGGTAAAGAATTGACTGTCATTATTAAAAAGTCACTCTTGGTGGTTCTTTGAGAAACAACCTTTCGGCAATGGAGGCTCATTCCTTCAATATACCGGGGCCAACCTGAATCGCATGAGAACACCTTTTGAGTTATTGGAGCGTGAAGCCTAATTGGCCCAACTCTAACTAATCCCACCTCAGCTTTCTTGGCCATTAGCTGCAAAATCTATCCTAAACACGAATGAATCACGAGGAAAATAGTTTGCCTAAAAAGGCAGGGGGTCAAGAAGGTAAAAAGCCGGCTCTAACCAGAGATTTCTAAGCTAAGTAAATAAATTTGGGTTTTGTACTGTGTCCTCTGTGTCATAAAGGAGAAGAGGAAAAAAATGATTTTTCTTGAAACTTTTCTAGTATCTCCATCTTCTGAAAGAAATCGTGAAGCAATTTGATGACGGTCACACAGCGGACAAGTTGATATTTGTTAAGCGCTTACTATGTGCCGAGCACTGTTCTAAGCGCTGGGGTAGACATAGGGGAATCAGGTTGTCCCACGTGGGGCTCACAGTCTTAATCCCCATTTTACAGATGAGGGAACTGAGGCACAGAGAAGTTAAGTGACTTGCCCACAGTCACACAGCCGACAAGTGGCAGAGCTGGGATTCGAACTCATGAGCCCTGACTCCAAAGCCCATGCTCTTTCCACTGAGCCACGCAAGTGGCAGAGTCGGGATGAGAACACGGGTTCTTCTGACTCCCAGGCCTGTGCTCTATCCACCAGGCCACACTGCTTCTTACGTTTTAAGTTTTTTATTTCCCTCCAGGGAAACTCATATTATACAATCACTTTGATTCAATCATCAATCCTTGTGCCTTGGAAGTATTCCATACTCTATTCAAAGCACAGCTTAAAAGGACAAAAGGAAATTACAATTTGCCACTGAACTCTTCTTCAGGATGATTTCCTGTTCATTACTTGTTACCAGCTCATCCGAACATGGACACTTTCTTAAAACTAGTGATGCTTGCAATTTGAACAAAAAGGAAAAGTACTTACTCAACTTGCTTTTGCAATTGATGCAGCTGGTCATAAAGCTTTTTATTTTCTTCCTGCAAGGTGTTCTTTTCATTCACTGCAATAAATTGTGAAAAGACATGTAACTAAGTTGTATTTGACAACTAGGTTATCTTCTCTGGCCAAATAATAGACGTTTCTGCTGAGATCTGAATTTTGAGGTAACTAACAAGCTTGTATATTCTGAGAATTCCCTATCTTTCAAAATTTCTAAGTTGGGAATACCTTATCTGGTCATTTACTGAGTTCTTCAGTTTACTGGGAAAAATTAATTAATTGCTAAATACTGCCTACTGGATCTAAAAATGCATTAGTTCTCTGTAACTGATTTCCTGACGAAATTAGGCTATGTCTGTGAATAACAAAGAGAAACCGCAAGCTCCTTTTGGGCGCGGAAAGTGCCCATCAACCTAGTTCAGTGCTCTGCACACAGTAAGCGCTTAATAAATACCATTGATTGATTGATTGAAATTGCACTGCGTGAGCCAGGGATTCTATGCTTCATGCTGAAGAGGAGAGGGGAGCAAGAAGCAATCCACTGCGTAATAATAATGTTGGGATTTGTTAAGCGCTTACTATGGCCAAACACTGATCTGAGCGCTGGGGGAGATACAAGGTAATCAGGTTGTCTCACGTGGGGCTCACAGTCTTCATCCCCGTTTTACAGATGAGGTATCTGAGGCACAGAGAAGTTAAGTGACTTGCCCAAGGTCACAGCTGACAAGCGGCAGAGCGGGGATTAGAACCCACGACCTCTGACTCCCACGCTCAGGCTCTTTCCATTAAGCCACGCTGCTTCTCACTTGTCCACCCCATTTTCCCTATTGCATTTCTTGAGCCCCCTTCTTCAGTCCCTGTCAATCCAAATATTTGCACTTCAGAGAAGCAGCTTGGCCTAGTGGAAAGAGCACGGGTCTGGGAGTCAGAAGACCTGGGTTCTAGTCTCGGCTTTGCCACTCACCTGCAACTTTTTTCTGTGCCTCAGTTCCTTCATCTGCAACATGCGGATTCAGTGCCTGTTCTCCCTCCTACTTGGATTGTGAGCACCCTGTAGGACCTGTTGATCTGGTAACTACCCCAGCGCTTGGCTCATAGTAAATGCCCCGCTTTTCCTCTGCTCCCCCTCCCCATCGCCCCGACTCGCTCCCTGTGCTCTACCCCCTTCCCTCCACAGCACTTTCGTACACATGCACATAGAGAAGCAGCGTGGCTCAGTGGAAAGAGCCCGGGCTTTGGAGTCAGAGGTCATGAGTTCAAATCCCGGCTCTGCCACTTGCCAGCTGTGTGACTGTGGGCAAGTCGCTTCACTTCTCTGTGCCTCAGTTACCTCATCTGTAAAATGGGGATGAAGTCTGTGAGCCCCACGTGGGACAACCTCATTCCCCTGTGTCTACCCCAGCGCTTAGAACAGTGCTCTGCACATAGTAAGCGCTTAACAACTACCATCATCATATTTATAATTATAATTCGATTTATTTTGCTAATGATGTGTATATTTCTATAATTCTATTTAGGATTCCCGTCCAAAATTCTTGAGAGAGTCGCCTACGCGGGGTGCCTCCATTTCCTCTCCTCCAATACCCTCCTTGACCCCCTGCAATCTAACTTCCGCCCGGTTCTCTCCACAGAAACTGCCTTCTCTAAGGTCACCAATGGTCTTCTTCTTGCCCAATCCAACAGCCTCTACTCCATCCTAATCCTCCTCCACTTCTCAGCCACTTTCGAAACTTTCGACCATCCCCTTCTCCTGGAAACATTATCCAACCTCGGTTTCACTGACCCCGTCCTCTCCTGGTCCTCATCTCATCTTTCTGGCCGCTCCTTCTCTTTCGCGGGCTCCTCCCCTGCCTCCCATCCTCTAACTGTGGGAATTCCACAAGACTCATTTCTGGATCTCCTTCTATTCTCGGTCTTTACCCACTCCCTCAGAGAACTCATTCGCTCCTACGGCTTCAACTACCATCTCTAGAGGAGTGATTCCCAAATCCACCTCTCAAATATTGACCCCTCTCCTTCTCTGCAGTCTCACATTTCCTCCTGCCTTCAGGACATCTCTGCTTGAATGCCCCATGGGCTCCTCAAATTTATCATGTTGAGAACAGAACTTCTCATCTTCCTGCCAAAATCCTGTCCTCCCCTTGATGTAGACCACCATCCTGCCTGTCTCACAAGCCTTTAACCTGACGTTACACTCAATTCTTCTTTCTGACTCCATCTGCCGCTAAATCCCGTCTGTTCGACCTTCACGATATCACTAAAATCCACCGTTTCGTCTCCATCCAAACCGCTACCATGTTATTCCAAGCACTTATCCTATTCTGCCTTGATTGCTGCTGACCTCCTGACTTCCTTGCTGACCTCCCTGCCTCCTGTCTCTCTCCACTCCAGTCCATATTCCTCTCCTGTACCAGGATCATTTTTCTAAAAAAAATTCACTCCACATCTCTCCACTCCCCAAGAACCTTCAGTGGTTGCCCATCCACCTTCGTATCAAACTGAAACTCCTTACTATTGACTTTAAAGCACTCAATCTTCTCACCCCCTCCTATTTGACTTCCTACACCCCAGAATGCTCACTTGACTCCTCCAATGCCCACCTACTCGCCGCACCTCGATCTCGTCTAGCTCACCGCCGACCCTTCAATCAGATCCTGCCTCTGCCTGGAACTCCCTCCCCTTCATATCTGACAGACGATCACTCTCCCCCGCTTCAAAACCTTATTAAAATCACATCTCTTCCAAGAGACCTCCTGTGACTAAGCTCTCATTTCTTCTCTCTCTCCCTTCTGCATCACTCCTGTACTTGGATTGTTCTGCCAGCTTCACGGCACTTACCCGTAATTTATTTATGTTAATGTCTATCTCCCGCTCTAGACTGTCAGCTTCTTGTGGGCAGGGAATGAGACTACCAACTCTGTTCTACTGAACTCTCCCTTGCGCTTAGTACAGTGCTCGTCATATAGTAGGTGCTCAATAAATACGACAGACCTATTGAATGAATGATGTGATTATAGGAGGACTCTGAAGGTGAGGAGAGGGTTGGTCTGTCAGATATGAATGGGGAGGGAGTTCCACGCCAGACGGAGGGCGTGGGCAAGGGGTCAGCGGCAGGATAGACAAAACAGAGGTGAAGTCGGCGTTAGAAAAGTGGAGTGTGCAGGCTGGGTTGTAGTAGGCGATCAGAGAGGTCAGGTAGGAGGGAGAGAGCTGATGGAGTGCTTTAGAGCCGACGGTAAGGAGTCTGATGTGGATGGGCAACCGCTGGAGGTTTTTGAAGAGTGGGGAGATAGGGACTTTACAGTTTTTCAGAAAAATGATCTGGGCAGGAGAGCAGATGAAGGCTGGATTGTGGGAAAGCAGGAAGCGGGGAGATCGGCAAGAAAGCGGATCCAGAAGTCAAGGTGGGATATGATAAGTGCTTGGATCAGCGTAACGGCAGATTGTTTTAAACATTTTAAGTTTAAGGTGTCAGCTGGACTTCCAAGTAGAGATGTCCTGAAGGCATGAGGAAATAGGAGAGAGGTCAGGGCCGGGGAGGTGGATTTGGGAATCATCTGCTCCGCAACAGTGGTTGAAGCCGTGGGAGCAAATGAGTCCTCTTGCTAATGATAGGCATCTGCTGTCTGTCCTTAGGCAAGTTTCTTTTCTGTTTTGTGCCTCAGTGACTTCATCTTTATAATGGGAATCATAAGACCCGCCTCTCTCTTCCAGGGAGGTGAGGATGAAATGAGAAAACTGATGTGTGGCAATGCTTTTGAAAAACAAAAGTTCCACACCAATACAGGGTCCACTAGTACTGACAGGATGTGTGTTTTCACTGTGTGGTTTGGATAGGATGCTGTTGGAAATTAGGGAGCGTTCTTTCCACAATTCAAGCTGTGCACCTGCCCTGGAACTCAAGCAAGGTGGGCGTACTCTAACACAGGTCTTCCCGAACGCGGAGTTTATCAAGATCGTAATCTCCACGGGATAAGACTGCATTATCATTGTCCCTGTTTTTTAGGGATGCCTCTTGATCTCCTGATCCTCGTGAAGGCTTCGCTCAAGGAGAGGGCAGCATGATTGGTGCGTGTCAAGCTGGGCAGTTGGCTGCCATGGTCTCCCCACTGTCCGCTGCTAGATCAGATTCCCCCCCTCTAGCCTGGGAGCTCGCTATAGGTAGGGAACGTGTCTGTCAACTCTGCTGTCCTCTCCCAAGCGCTTAGTACTGTGCTCTGCACACAGTACGCGCTCAAGAAATACCACTGATTTCTTATATCGTTTGAGATTGTACTTCCCTATGTCGTTAGATCGTTTTACCTTCCTGACTTGTGTGTTCCTGTTCGGTTTGCCCAACAACAGGGAAGCAGCGAGGCCTGGTGGATACAGCACGGGCCTGGGAGTCAGTAGGACCTGGGTTCTAATCGTGACTCCGTCGCCTGCCTGCTGTGGGACCATGGGCAAGTCGTTTAACTTCTCTGGGCCTCAGCTGCCTCATCTGTAAAATAGGGATTAAGCCTGAAAGCCTCAGGTGGGCCATGGACTGTAACCAACCTGATTAGCTTGCATCTACCCAGTGTCTGTCATAGAGTTAGTGCTTAACAAATATCAAATATCCCAGCTCTGCCACTTGTCAGCTGTATGACTGTGGGCAAGTCACTTAACTTATCTGTGCCTCAGTTCCCACATCTGTAAAATGGAGATTAAGACTGTGAGCCTAACGTGGGACAACCTGATTACCCTGTATCTACCCCAGCGCTTAGAACAGTGCTCTGCACATAGTAAGCACTTAACAAATACCAACATCATCATGTCATAAAAAACAACAGAAAACCCCAACAGCCGCATACTTATCCTGCTGCCATCCATTCTCAGCTCCTTGTGGGCAGGGAATTTGTCTACCAACTCTGTTATGTTGTCTCTTCTAGCTGCTTAGCACAGCGCTGTGCCCACAATAAGTGCTCAATAAATGCCATCGATTAGATTGATCTCACACGTCCAGTTCAGGGGCGCTGTGTTTCAAAGAACACTAATTCAATGCTGAGAGCTCTCTGTGGGCAGGGAATGTATCTGTTTGTTGCTGTAGTGTACTCTCCCAAGCATTCAGTACAGTGCTCTGCACACAGAAAGCACTCAATCAATATGACTGAATGAATGCTAGCGTACGGACTATATTCCAGGTCCTCATGCTTTGCAGGCTCAACCTGCTACTTGATGCTGAGTGTGATTCATACAGGGCAGATGTACCTTCTATCCTGCAGGAGCTAAACACTTCTCTTGACCCACAACCTAGAAGGGAGGGCTTTCTCCTTTCCCATCTCTTCTTGTCTTTGCAATGGCCTTTCCCTGAATATTTTCCCCCCTTTTATGCTTCCAACATTGACTGGGTTTTACATCTCTGCACTTATTTTTGTGGGAGGAGAGTTTCACTTGACAGACCTCTATTTTCCTATTACTTTTACTTTACTTCCCCTCCCATAACTCTACCAGACTTTCTCCCTCTTTTCCCACTCCACTCAACACAAGTACATATATTCACTCAACATACATAGATACACACACCCTTACAAAGTCATTCCAAGAATAAACTGAAGAACAGGTTGTGTATTTCATATTTAAAAAAAAACCCTGACAGATTAAGCATGATAGCCAAAGACAATTTTTAAAACTATAAGAGCCTAGTGAAGAAAGGGAGTATCTGCGGGGTGTAAAAACCTGCTCAGATACCAACAGGAAATTCATATACCACTAACCGGCTTATCATTTTGATACTGGGATATTTTGCTTTGGGGATTTAAAAGAAAATAAAAACTCACTAAGCTCGGTGATAAGTTTAAGATTTTGTTGCCGGATATTCTCAAACTCCTGCTGTTTCTTCCTCATGTGCTCTTCTGTTACCGCACAGCGATCGCACAATCCTGCTCTTAACCTATAAAACAGAAAAAAAGAAAAACTCTGTGGCAATCGAAAAGGCAGATTTCCACACTCGATGGGGATTAAGAGCCCAAATATTTGGAGAGCCGGATCACCTCTGAAAAATCATTGTAATAGCTTAACATTCATTCCCTATTCCTTGGAGGTAGTTATCCACATTCTTTGGGGAGAGGTTTCAAGGGCAGGGGAAAGTACCCACAGGTGTGGCGGATGGAGAATGTAACCTGTGTCACCCTCCTTTCCCAAACTGACGGAAACCGGTGCCGGCTACTCACTTGCAAGTATATTTGCTTTTCATTAGTGGAGGGAAGGAAAGGCAAATGGAAGTCTGCCAGTTTAACCCAGTTACTTTCATCTGTTCCCTTTCTCCCTGTTCTCGAGAAGCAGCATGGGGTAATGGCCAGAAGACGGGCCTGGGAGTCAGAGGGTCATGGGTTCTAATCCCGACTCCACCACTTGTCTGCTGTGTGACCCTGGGCAGGTCACTTCACTTCTCCGGGCCTCAGTTCCCTCATCTGTAAAATGGAGATTGAGACTGGGAGCCCCAAATGGGACAGGGACTGTGTCCGGCCTAATTTGCTTGTAATCCCCCCCAGTGCTTAATACAGTGTCTGGCCCATAGTTGGTGCTTAACAAAAACCACAGTTATTATCATTATTATTATTATTATATCACATTGTCTCTCTCCTCATCAGATTCAATCCCTGAAGTGGTGGCTATTATTACGGTATTTATTAAGCGCTCTGTGACAAGCGCTGTTCTAAGCGCTGGGATAGATACAAGTCAATTAGGTCGGGCACACACGCAGTTTCTGTCCCACATGGGCCTCCCAATCTCAGACAGATGAAAGATGAGGTGACTCGTTCCCTGCCATCTTTCTCTTCCCTCTGTCACTGGGTCGGACTGAAGTTTACCTCCTGAGCTGGCCTAGCTCGCATAGCGCCCAAGAGAGGACGTGCCCGAAAGACGAAGCTCCAGGATGTATACGTTACACATCTACTTGTAAAAACTGACTGGCAGGGATCACTCCATACTCTCTACTACTCTCTCTCGAGGGCTTAGTCGATCGGATTTTTTGAGCGCTTATTGTGTGCAGAGTACTGTACTGAGCGCTTGGTACAGCGCTCGGCACACAGTAGGGGCTCTACGTTGGAACACCGAGGAGCAGCATGCCCTAGTGGATAGAGCTTGGGCCTGGAAGTCAGAAGGACCTGGGTTCTAATCCCGGTTCCGCCACATGTCTGCTGTATGACCTTGGGCAAGTCACTTCACTTCTCTATGTCTCAGTTCCTTTGTCTGTAAAATGGGGATTAAGACTGTGAGCCCCATGTGGGACGTGGACTGTGACCAACCTGATTAGCTTGTATTCATTCATTCAATCGTATTTGTTGAGCACTTACTGTGTGCAGAGCACTGTACCGAGTGCTTGGGCGAGATCAACATAATAATAAACAGATACATTCCCTGCCCACCGTGAGCTTACAGTCTAGAGGGAGAGAAAGACATTAATATAAAAAAATTACAGATATAATAAATTACAGATATCTAGCCCAGTGCTTAGTACAGTGCCTGGCTTAAAGTAAGCACTAAACAAATATTATTTAAGAAAAAAAAAAGGGAGAAAGTTACCATAGTGAAACAACTGGGGACTTTTATGGCTGTTGGTCTGAGCCATGAGGAGCCCAAAATTCTGCTTCTCTCGCCACCCTCGTCTTTTCTATTTGTTTCATTTTTCTTCACGTGTTTGTCGCCAACCACCTCCCCTCTTTACGTTTTGATTGGGCACTGCCTGGGGCCAGGGACTGTATCTACTATATCCAACACTTAGAGTGGTGCCTGGCACATAGTAAGCGCTTAACAAATACCATAATTATTAATTATTATTATCTATATCTTAACTGTATATTTCTTTCGCGGCACTTTCCTATCACAAGCGAAAATGCTATTGATAAGGATGATTTAAAGACGAAGAGAAAAATACATTCCCTTCTCACTAATATATCCGGTGTGCGAGGCCAAATGTAAATCGGAAGAGAGCTCAAACATTTATGATTAAATCTATTTGAAAATGCAATATAGGCACAGTCAGAGATAGGCTGAAACTATTCCCTTATGTAGATCAGTAAGTCCAGAAACAAACCGGATAAGACATGGAGAACGAGGAATATGGTGACAAATACCCTGCCCCGAAAGAGAAAATTGCCAATAGAACACACATGGTTAGCGAGTTAGCGATATTAGTAATCGATCGATAGTATCTGTGAGTACCTGCGTAGAGAACCCTTTAGGAGGGACTTGGGAACGTATTAAGAGGGCAGATATATCCATGTCCCCCTTCTAAGGAGCCTTTAAAGAATGGGGGAAGACAGGCTGACACAAATTGTTTACAAATTGTGAGAGTGGGAGAGAAAAAAAAAGATCCAGTTGGTAAATGGGGTTGAGACTGTGAACCCCACATGGGGCGGAGACTACGTCCAATTCGATTTGCTCGTATCCACCCCAGCGCTTAGTGCTTGGCATATAGTAAGTGCTTAACAAATACCATCATCATCATCAATAGCATAGATGCAGTTGAGAAGCAGCACGGCCTTGTGGAAAGAGCCCAGGCCTGGGAAGCAGAGGACCTGGCTTTTAAATCCAGTTCTGTCAAATGCTTGCTGTGAGACCTTGGGCAAGTCACTTCACTTCTCTGTGCCTCTGCTCTCCTTCCATGTGGGTCAGGGACTGTGTCCAACCTAATCAACTTGTCTCTTCCCCAGCGCTTACGACAGTGCTTGACACAGAGTAAGGGCTTAACAAATACCATAAAAAAAAAAGAATTGGGAAAAACGAACAAGTGAGTACAGACATAAAGAAATCTATAGAGGTGAATGTGAATGGTGATTTTATATATATATATAGTCCCTTGACTCTACAAAGGCATGAGGCTGCTACAGGTGATAGTGAGGAAAGTAGCGTGTTGATATAGTAAAGGGCAAACTGACGGAATGAAGGGCAGACTGTCATGTCGCTAAACTCTCCCAAGCGCTTAGTACAGCGCTCTGCACACGGAAAGCGCTCATAAAGACGATTGAATGGACGAACGAATGCTACGACGTGCTGGTTGAGCAACTCTGCCTGCACTTCCGTACTTCACGGTGGGGTTGAGACCCACCTGGGCCGCTTCTGGGTCCGGGTTGGGGTCATCAGGAAGGTCACTGGGAAGGGTAGGGAGGCAGTAGGTGGTCAGTCCCACCTTGGCACAATATCTCTGGAGATGAGGGGGAAGGGGACAAAGGGGAGGAGAGAGGTTGTAGGGTAAGTTTCCTTCGATCTCTCCCTTCGGTTGATTTTGTGCCACGGTGGGACACAGGAGAAGTCTTCCACTGCTGGACGCGGGGCAGGGGGAGGAGAAGAGAGATTGGAGGGGAAAACTTCTGCTCTTTAACTCCCCCCAAATGATCATTTCCCGTTTATTCCTCTTACGATCTTCCTCACAGGTTGGAATTTCAGTTCCCTTTAAAAGAGGCATTCCTCTCACTCGCCATACCTGAAGAAAGAAAACCTCTTAAGGTGAAACCAATTTTCTCAGAGAAACCACGGCATAATTGGGAAATTGGTTCCGGGAATTGGTGCCATGTCATCCATGTTCCTTCCCGGGATCTAACAGATCTAACCCACCATGTACTTGGTTCTAACCCACAGATGAGTTCGCTAAGCATTCTAGCTACAAAGCTCTATACTGTAAGCTCTTAGTGGGCAGGGGACGCGTCTACCAACCCTGTTACATTAAGTGTTCAATAAATACGACTGATTGATCGATAAAGCTGCTTTCCGATCGAGGAATGTCTGTCTGACAAGGAGAGCCTTTCGGCATACGGCATGTGGGAAACATGGTGTAGTGGATAGAGCCTGGCCCTGGGAGTCAGAAGGTCATGAGTTCTAGTCCCAGCTCTGCTGCGTGGCCTTGGGCAAGTCGCTTCACTTTGCGCCTCAGTTACCTCATCTGTAAAATGGGGATTAAGACCGGGAGCCCCACTGGGACAGGGACTCCATTCTACCCGATTTACTATTATCCACCCCAGCGCATCGTACAGTGCCTGGCACGTAGTAAACCGCTTAACAAAAAAATCACAATTATTATCATCATTATTTTGTGGGAGTAGAGGAATTAACAGCGGTATTTCCTGAGAGTTCGCCTGGTATCGCGCACTGTAATAAATGCCTGTGAAGTTAATCTGAACCATACCGTCCCGCGCCCACAAGGAGCTCACACTGGAACGGGGGCGACAAGCATAATGATATCTCCCAAACGTCGGAAGAGACGAAGCTCGAAATGGATGAGTCCAGGAGTACCCCGCGATACGCTATAATATCTCCTTGAAAGTGTGGATGTACAGGGAATACGGCCACAATCTGGGCTCCGTTTTCGCCGTACACTCATTTCATCAATTCCATCCTGCTTCGTTACCTGTCCGGACTGGGAAGCAGCATGGCGGAGTGGATAGAGCACGAGCCCGTGAGTCAGAAGGCCATGGGTTCTAATCCTGGCTCCGCCACTTGCCTGCTGCGTGGCCTTGGGCAAGTCACTTGACTTCTCTGTGTCTCAGTTACTTCATCCGGAAAATGGGGATTAAGGCTGGGAGCCTAGATATATCTGGGAATTCCAGATATATATATATATATTGCTGTGGGGATGGGAGGGAGGATGAACGAAGGAGCAAGGAAGAGCGGCGCAGAAGGGAGTGGGAGAAGAGGAGAGGAGGACTTAGCGAAGGCATCTTGGAGGAGATTTGCCTTCAATAAGGTATTGAAGTGGGGGAGAGCAATTATCTGTCTGATATGAGAAGGGAGGGAGTTCCAGGTTAGAGGTAGGATGTGGGCGAGAGGTCTGAAGTTGGCAAGACATCAGTGGCGAGATAGACGAGATGGAGGTACAGCGAGAAGGTTGGCATTAATAATAATAATAATAATGTTGGTATTTGTTAAGCGCTTACTATGTGCAGAGCACTGTTCTAAACAGTGGGGTAGATACAGGGTAATCAGGTTGCTCCACGTGAGGCTCACAGTCTTAATCTCCATTTTCCAGATGCGGTAACTGAGGCACAGAGAAGCTAAGTGACTTGCCCACAGTCACACGGCTGACAAGTGGCAGAGCCGGGATTAAAACCCATGACCTCTGACTCCCAAGCCCGGGCTCTTTCCACTGAGCCACGCCGCCCCCCATTCGAGGAACAGAGTGTGCGGGCCGGGTTGTAGTAAGAGAGTAGCGAGGTGAGGTAGGAGGGGGCAAGTTGATTAAGTGCTTCAAAGCCAATGGTGAGGAGTTTTTGTTTGATACAGCATGTTTGATATATATGTTTGATATAGTTTTTGATTGCATAGCTCCCTCCCGACTGTTTAGGGGGATGTCTGAAGGGCAGGGAGATCTTCGCTTCATGTGGGGTTATAGTGTAAGCTCGTTGTGAGCAGGGAATGTGTCTGTTTATTGTTATATTGTCCTCTCCCAAGCGCTTACAACAGTGCTCTGCACACAGTAAATCCTAAGTAAATATGACTGAATGGTTGAAGAAGGTGTGTGCCATCACGGATAGAGCACAGGCCTGGGAGTCAGAAGGACGTGGGTTCTAATCCCGGCTCCGCCGCTCGTCCGCTTTGTGGCCTTGGGCGAGCCACTTCACTTCTCTAGGCCTCCGTTATCTCCTCTGTAAAATGAGGATTAAGACTGTGAGCCCCACGTGGGACATGGACTGCATCCAACATGATTAAATTGTACCTCCCAAGCCTTGAGTACGGTGCCTGGCATATAGTAAGCGCTTAACAAATACCATTTAAAAAAATGAATAATCCCATATGTCAGGAGAATTGGGCATAGTCTCCCTTTATGTAAAACTGTACCAGAGAAGTAAGATCTGCAGTCTTTCCCTCATTTTTAAACACTGTTTGAACTAAAATTCAGACCCCAAACAGTCCTGAGAAGCAGTGTGGCTTAGTGGAAAGAGCCTGGGTTTGGGAGCTAGAGGTCATGGGTTCTAATCCCAACCCCGCCAATTGTCTGCTGTGTGACCTTGGGCAAGTCACTCAACTTCTCTGTGCCTCAGTTACCTCATCTGTAAAAATGGGGATCAAAAAATGTGAGCCCTACGTGGGACAATCTGATTACCCTGTATCCACCCCAGAGCTTAGAACAGTGCTCTGCACATAGCGAGCGCTTAACAAATACCATAATTATTATTATTACTTTAATCAAAAATCCGTACCATACTTTTTTGGGCGAGAAACTACACAACTCACATTTTCCCGGCAATTTTATTCCTCTCAGAATGCTACAAACTTCTACCGGTGGCTCAATTCCAGGGAAAGACATTGAACTATTGAGAAGTGAAATCACTGCCACAATCATATAGTTAGAGGGCTAAGCAGAGTGGGGGAAAAAAAAGTTTTGGCTAGCCAAGCATCCTTTGATGAGACCGCACGGAATCCCATGTAGCAATCTATTTATCAATGCTGTAATTCTATATGATTCACTGCCAAATTCGTCCCTAATCACACATTTAAAGTGACTGTTTATGTGGGTTAGAACTAATCACATGTAATTTCACCCCAGGGCGTATTCCGAGACACGGGGTTTTCACATTCAAATGATGAAAAACCCACGTTTTTTATGTGAGGAAATCTCAAGCTCAGTCTTCGGGATCAATGTGTTTATGTTCTTGGAGAATGATAGGCGAAGCAGGATAAACTGAACATATCATTAGACCACTTGGGCCGAAAACGATTACGTTTTGGCAAACTCTGAATTGCAATATAACCGACTGAATTCTCAAAAGGGATTTAGGCTACTAAAAAGAACACGTTCGCTCTTTTTCTTCTAAAATACCAGCTCTGCACTTCAGTCAATAAAACATTCCTGAAAGTCTTTGAAAAAACGTTCTCCAGGCCTTTGTTTACATTTTTAAATTCCCCAAATAAATACGGAGATTACAGACTCCCTTTACTAATCTCTAACCAAGACGCTGCAAAATTTCTACCAAAGGACGGTCATATTAAAGCATTCGTTTAAGCGACTTAGCATTTCTGTTACGTCTCTGGTGTTCCAGTTTGCACAAGACCTAAAAGCTTGGGGTTAATACAGTAATGACTACAAACCCTGTAAATCTACCCGCTCGGGCGTAAACAGCTCAGATTTTGGAATACACGAATTCAAGATACGAACGCATCGGTTCACCCAAATAAAAGTGGATTCGAAGGTTAATGACGATAATAATTGCATTTGTTAAGAGCTTAGTATGCGACAACCACTGTTCTAAACACTGGGGTAGATTCGAGTTCATCACGTCCCTTTGTCACATGAGGTTCGCAGTCTAAGTAGGAGGGAGGAGGGGATTGACATTTTACAGATGAGGAAAATGGGCACAGACAAGTGAAGTGACTGGCCTAAGGTCACAAAGCAGGCAAGTGGCAGAGGCGGCATTAGAACCCAGGTCCTCTGACTCGCAGGTCGGTGCTCTTTCCACGAGGCCAGGCCGTTCCTCAAATGATAGCTTCTTGATGCTCTGAAAGGATCCATTTCCCCAGACCTCAGGATAAAGGAACACGAATCTCCCCAAATAGCCAGTCACCACACAGCCATGCTTTCGAGGAACAATACTTGCCTAAACTCACATTCGATTACGTTTCATTCTCGAATCAGAAGCGATGTGACGACCAGACCCCTTTAATCCTAGAACCTTTGCTGATCTCTCTGTAACCCCAACACCATCTCCCTATTCCTCCCACTGTTCCCCAATATATTTTTTGAATAACGATAATGGGCGTTAAGCACTTACCATGGTCTAAGCACTGGGGTGATTGCAAGTAAATCAGGTTAAACACAGTCCCTGTTCCCCAGTCTAAGTATGAGGGAAAGGGGGTCAGAGAACAATAATAGTAATTAGGGTATTTGTTAAGCGCCTACTATGTGCCAAGCACTGTTCTAAGCGCTGAGCACTGTTCTAAGAGAAGTAAAGTAACTTGTTCAAGGTCACACAGCAAACTGGCAGAGCTGGAGTCAGAACCCAGGTCCCCTGACTTCTAGGCTATGCTCTTTCCTCTGGACCGTAAGCTTGTTGTGGGCTGGGAATATGTCTGATTACTGTTGTACTGTACTCTCCCAAGTGCTTCATATCGTGCTCTGCACCCAGTGAGCGCTCAGTAAATACAGTCGACGGGCTGACTTTCCCCTAGGCCAGGCTGCTTTTGGAAACCGGTGGCTTTCCCGGCTGCAAGTGGGGGCCGGGGGAGACGACCCGGACAGTCAGAAAATTGTGCTGCCACGATCCGGGCCCGCCCGAAGCCTAGATCTTTGTCCTGCCTCCTTGAACCCCAAGGCGCAGGAAACTGGCTTCTCCCACTCCCTTCTGCGTCGCCCTGACTTGCTCCTTTTACTCATCCTCCCTCCCAGCCCCACAGCACTTACGTCCATATCTGTCATTTATTTATTTACATTCATGGCTGTCACCCTCTCTAGCCTGTAAGCTCTTCCGTTTATCGTTGTACCTTCCCAAGTGCTTAGTACAGTGCTCTGCACACAGTAAGAGCTCAATAAATATGATTGACTGACTTGGTCTGATGGCCTCCTCTCTGCAACTTTCTCCTCCCGGCCCTGCTGCGCTAGGTGGTCTCGGCAGCAGACCCCGGCTTGGGACGATGCCACTTCTCCCAGCCCTTGCCCCCCTTCCACAGGAGCTCCAGACCCCGGAGGTGAGCCGACACCCCCACGCTCCTTGGGCTCTCCACCAGCCACCGAGAACGGCCCTGGGGTTCGCCCTCTCCTTGGACCGCTCGCTAACTCCCTCCCTTTCAGTCCCCGGCGGACTCAGCCCGGCCACGCCTGGCATCTCCGCCTTGGCAGAGCGGCCAGTCCCGTCACCTCCGAGCCCAGAGGTGGCGGCGGCACCCGCCCTGAACAGCCCGGAGCCGTTCACAGCCATTGATCCTTAGCCGGGGGATTTGGGGCCCTGTCGCATCAGGAGGGTCCAAGTCCAAAAGGCCCTGAAACCACCACGAAATCTACACTCGCATAAATCGGCAAGGAGAGGGTTGCCAGAGGGAAAGATAGGGAGCTGGACCACTTTGACGGGAGGCCAGACTTTTCCCTGGTACCATTTTCAGGGCACCACACACATCACTGGTTTAAAAAAAAGGGTCAGGTCAGGAGGGACAATAATAATAATAACGATGATATTTGTGAAGCACTTACTAGGTGCCAGGTATTATATTCATTTATTCATTCAATAGTATTTATTGAGCGCTTACTATGTGCAGAGCACTGTGCCAAGCGCTTGGAATGTACAAATCGGCAACAGATAGAGACAGTCCCTGCCCACTGACGGGCTTACAGTCTAATCGGCTGAGTGCTGGGGTGGATACAAGCAAAACGGGTTGGACATTGCCTGCCCCATGCGGGGCTCACAATCTCAGTCCCCGTTTTGCAGAGGAAGTCACTGAGAGGCACAGAGAAGTGAAGTGACTTGCCCAAGGTCACACAGCAGACAAGTGGCGGATCCGGGATACTGGCCATTTGGGACAGAAGAGACTGGAATCGAAAGGGTTCATGGTGGAAGAGAGGGGGTTTTGAAATAGTGAGCGCAGGAGGAAGAATAAGGATAAAACTGGTAATAGGGAGAGAGGGATTTCCAAGCAGGTAAGGAGAGCGGGCAGAGCAAAGAGGCGGGACAAAGGAAAATTGAAGGCAGGGTACGGTGAGAAGGTAGGTTTGGGAGGAGTCTCCCAAAACGGGTAGTGGGTGAAGAACGGACAACAGTGGAGATGGAGCAGATGGGGCAGAGCAGCATGGCTCAGTGGAAAGAGCCCGGGCTTTGGAGCGAGGACGTGAGTTCTGATCCTGACTCCACCACTTATCTGCTGTGTGACCTTGGACAAGCCACTTGACTCCTCTGTGCCTCAGGTACCTCATCTGTAAAATGGGGGTTAAGACTGTGAGCCCCACGTGGGACAACCTGATTACCTTCTATCTACCCCAGCACTTAGAACAGTGTTTGGCACATAGAAAGCGCTCAACAAATACCATCATCATTATTACTATTGTTATCGACGGTAAAGCAAAGCTTCCGCTCCCTCGGTTTTCTGTAAGCCTTAGGGGCAGAAACCAAATCCAGCTTTGGTCCTTGGGCAGGTCACTTCACTTCTCTGTCCCTCAGTTTCCTCATCTGTAAAATGGGGATTAAATCCTACTCCCTCCTTTTTAGACTGTGAGCCCTTTGTGGAATAGGGACTGTGTCCAATCTAATGATCTTGAATCTACCCCAGTGCTCAGTACAGCGCTTGGCACAAAGTAAGCGGCATGGCGTGGTCGATAGAACACAGGCCTGGGAGTCAGAAGGTCATGGCTTCCAATCCCAGCCCTTCCACGTGAATGCTGTTTGACCTTGGCCAAGTCACTTCACTTCCGTGGGCCTCAGTTACGCCATCTGTAAAATGGGGATTGAGACAGAGAGGCCCATGTGGGACAGGGACTGTATCCACCCCAGCATTTAGTACAGTACCTGGCACACAGTGAGTGCTTAACAATACCAAAATTATTATGATTTTTATTATTAAGCACTTCACAAGTACCATAAAAAATATAAACCACCGAAAAGGGACGATGGGCAGATGAAGAGTCCAAGAAAGACAGCTTATAGAGACTCTTTTTATTGTATCATTTCTTTACTCTCTTAGGAATATCTCTACACTACTCTCTGTGGTGGGGAACACCCAATAATTTTCCATTCCAATCAATCGTATTTTCAGAGAGCTTACTTGCACAGAGCACTACACTAAACGCTCAGGAGAGTACCATACGATAGAGTTGGTAAAGAGACGGGACTCTCAGCCACTGATCATTCTGGAATTTTAGAGGGATTTGTAATGAAGTGTAACTCATTTAAATTAGGCTCATTTTTGTTTTATATGATGTATTTCACAATATCCTAATGAGGAAGGGGGAAGAACCAGCCAGTCTTCATAAAGCACACTGTGCTCTTGGAAGGAGAGGGTAGTAAATTTAATTGGAACTGTAGTAAAAATAAAATAAAACAAACCGTATAAACACAGGTATTTAACAATGCTACTGTTGGCTTTTACTGGAAACCTATCATGCAATACCTTTCATCCAGAGATCTCAAAGCACTTTCAAAACATTACCCCAAGCACCCATTAAATTCCTAAAAAGTGAACAGCAAATGCTAGAACCACCGAGTCATCCTGGCAAGACTTCATGTTACCTTTTAAAGATATTAGGAAAACATTAACCTCATGAATCTTTATAAGTTTACATTATTTACGTTGTTATATGGTCTATAAATTTTAATGATACATACGCACACACCCTATAATGGGTTACACAAGCTCGCTAAAGCAAATCATAACACCCTCCATTATCTCTTCTACGGCTTTCGGACCCAAAATATACCAAAAACTCTAACTGAATGTGCACTAACATCTAATAAAAAAATTACCAGATATTACAAATACCACCAGACAAGAAGTACGTAGAAATGGTGAAGTTAAATTTCTCTTTCCTTAATACCAACCCGGTGCCAGGAATATCTGGGGATATAATACACATGCGTGAACTTTAATCGGGAGTGAATGGCTGTGTCTGGTTCGCGGCTTCTTGTGTCCCTAGACGATGCCCTACCCGTCCACTGGAAAAGGGGTTGTGACCGAGTTCCAAACGAACGGTCTAAAAGTGATTCTGAAAATTTTTCTAATCGCAATTTCCAAAAACGAAAAATCAACCAAAAAATTTAAACCAAGTTTTACGATTCTTAATCAAGTGATATAGGCTCTTACTGTCCGGCCACATTCCTCCACCTCCTGTGACCTTGCCTCAGATTCCTCTCGAGCGAGGCTTATTTGAATCGAGGTGATTAATCTGTCACAGTTTTTTTTTTTTTTTGGAGGGGAGGGAGGGGACTTCATCAAGAACTAGCCCGAATCAACTGGGTGTCGATCGATGTTTGTCAATGTTTAATGTGAAAGGCTTCTTTTATTGTGGGGGTGGGAGGGCAAGAGGAGATGACAACTGACTTCATTAATTATTAGAGCATGAGCATTAACTGTCAGTGTTTAATATGAAAGCCTCTGAAGGAAGAGGCATCGGACTTGACTCATCAGAAATGTATTGTTTGGTGTCAAGTCAATGTCGTGGTGATAATGATGGCATTTGTTAAGCGCTTACTATGTGCAAATGACTGTTCTGGCCTATGTCACAGGAAAAATCAATCAGTGGGACTTCTTAAGCACTAATTAGGTGCAGAGCACGCTGTATTAAGCGCTTGGGAGATGTTAGAAAACGTTTCCTGCCCACAGGGAGCTTTCAGTCTAGAAGGGGCGAGAGGCATTTAAATAAATTTCGGTTATGTATATAAGTGCTGTGGGGTGAAGTGTTTCAAGGAGAACACAGAAAGACAAGAAGACCTTTCATTAAATCTGAGAGCTGACAGGAAAAATAGGATTTGAATTCCAAGTGTAATTACAAGGTAAAGCTAAAATTCGAATGTATATTCGATTGTCCCTATTTAAACAGAAGTACTGAAGTAATTACCAGTTTCACTTACCGATCTTCTAAAACTTTAATGGTATCGTGAAGGGCTTTCTGTTGCTCTCTCAGATGTTGATTTTTGGTAAAAAATTCTTCGAGCCTTTGTGCATCTCTTAAAACAAAAAAAGGGAGGGAAAATATTTAAAAACTTTAGGAAATAAAGTTTGTTATTTTATATGGTGAAATTCTAATATAGACCTCTTCCTATGACTCTTATGCCAATCTCAACTGCCATTTTTCTCAAACTTCAGAAAGTGGATAATTGGAAACAATTGTCAAGTGATAATTTTAACTAAAAATACAATTTATATATTACGAATGGCCTCCGGGGAAAAAAAAATTACCACCACAAATGTACCCAAAGTATTCCTTTGCGTTCAAACACCTTTATGGGACTGAAATTCACGATTTGGTTCTCTAACTACTCAGAAGCAAAACAGTTACATCTCGTCCACAAAGTATCCCTAAAGAAATCTGGAATACGACGACTACAAAAATGAATCATTTTCAGGTCAGAGAAACACAATGCCTTCCAATCTTTCCAGAATATTTATTTACCCAATAAAACTTATCAGTGTGTGTAAGGCATCTGGTTTCTTTTAAACCCATGTTTTAATAGCAGTTCTTGTGTCAATTCAGCAGAAGCACCTAAGGATCAAATTTCTTCTTTCAATTTTATGGGGCAAAAGACTCCGGAATACTTGAACCAGTCCTCTAAAACAGTTTATACACATATAAGAAAAAAAGTGTGTGTGTATATATGAAAAAATACATTAAGAAAAAATGTGTATATATATCAAAAAAAAAATGAGAAAATGTATGTATATATATATATGTATACATTCCCCTCTGCATGGCCTGACTTGCTTCGTTTATTCTTCCCCCGACCTAGCCCCTCGGCACTTACGTATATATCTCTAATTCATTTATTTCTATTGATGTCTGTCTCCTCTCCTCTAGACCGTAAGCTTGCTGTGGGCAGGGAATGTGTCTGTTACAATGTACTCTCGCAAGTGCTTAGTACTGTGCTCTGCATACAGTAAGTGCTCTATAAATATGATTGATATTATATATACAGAAACGCTCTGGGCATGTCATTCCCCTCCTTAAAATCCTCCAGTGGTTGCCTATCAACCTCCTTACGAAACAAAAACTCCTCACTCTGGGCTTCAAGGATCTCCATCACCTTGCCCCCTCCTACCTTCTCTCTTTCTACTGCCCATCCCGCACCCGCTCCTCTGCTGCCCACCTCCCCGCCTCCCCCGTTCTCTCCTATCCCGCCATCGACCCCTGGGTCACGTCCTCCCGCGGTCCTGGAACTCTCTCCCTCCTCACCTCCGCCAAACTAACTCTCTTCCCCTCTTCAA
The DNA here is from genome assembly GCF_004115215.2 of Ornithorhynchus anatinus. NCBI lineage: Eukaryota > Metazoa > Chordata > Mammalia > Monotremata > Ornithorhynchidae > Ornithorhynchus > Ornithorhynchus anatinus. Next base: position 21,147,690 of record NC_041734.1, read on the forward strand.
AGCCCTACCGAGGGCTCACCTCCTCCAAGAGGCCTTCCCAGACTGAGCTTCCCCTTTTCCCTCTGCTCCTTCTGCTCCCTCTCTGCCCCCCCCCCCAGCTAAATCCCCATTTCCCTCTGCTCCTCCCCCTCTCCCTTCCCCTCCCCTCAGCACTGTGCGCATTTGTATATATTTTTATTGCCCTATTTATTTTGTTAATGAGGCGTACATCCCCTTGACTCTATTGCGATTAAGTCGTCTTGTTTTTGTCCATCTGTCTCCCGCATTAGACTGTGAGCTCGTCAGTGGGCAGGGATTGTCTCTATCTGTTGCCGAATTGTACATTCCAAGCACTTAGTACAGTGCTCTGCACATAGTAAGCGCTCAATAAATACTACTGAATGAATAAATTCATTCATTCTTACACACAGACATTTTTTTCTTATATACGTATTTGTCCTTTGGACTCAGAGATGTGACTGCCACATCACGTGCGCACACATACGCATAAACGAGCTCTTGCTTTTCCACGCACTCTCTCTCTCTCCCTCCCCCATCTGTCATTTTGGACATATACAGCTCCTGGCCTAGATTTCACTTTTGCCACCTTGTCCGTCATTCCTGACAGGGCGTCTGCTCGAGGAGAGGCTCTTCTGTTTGACCGCAGCCAGCAAACCATGTGGGCCGCTCCCAGTTTCCTAGTTCCTTGCCCGCAGCTGCGTCCTTGACCAGCGTACTGCCCAGCGCACAGTCTATCACGGCACTCAGCTCTGCCTCACCAGTGTAGCTCTTTGACTTGTATTCCCATCCCACGGCACCACGTAGCCCACCTTCTCTTCACCGGCAGGGGACTGGCGGGACTCTGGACTGTAATCTCCCCCCTCCAGACTCTAAGCAGGGAATGTGGCTGCTAAATTGTATTCTCCCAACCGCAGGGCTCTGCACATGGTATGTGTTCAATAAATACGATCGACTGATTCACGCATGGTTCCAGAACCTCTTTAAAACCTGAGTTCTGCTGTTCAGACCAGTCTCCCCGACGGGGCTGCAGGCTGCCTGGTACGGGAAGGCTGCCTTTATTGCCTTTAAAACCTAGGGGAAGCTGTGTTTAGGTCTGGATCTAAATATGGTTTGCCTGGAACCGTGGGAAGTCTGAGGACTCCTACCTCCTCCGACTAACTTCATTCTCTCTCGACGCTGTACGACTCTATTATATACTCCCACGTGCTTAGTACAGCGCTCTGCCCTAGAAATGCAAACGACCGGCTGATGGGAATGATGAAGATATCGGTGTGAGCTACTGCTGAGGAAATTAAAGACGTCATACTCATAATTATGATAATTATAAGGATGGTATCTGTTAAGCCCTATGTACCAAGCACCGTACTAGGGGCAGATACAAGAGAATCAGGTCAGACAAAGTCCCTGTCCCACACGGGGCTCACAGTCCAAGTGAGAGTGAGAACAATCGTAACAATAAGGACTGAACATATATTAAGTCATTTTTAAAATGCTAGCATGTTTTGCTTTCTAAAATCATTTTACTCTTCCAAAGCATCAAATTTTAGGATGGCCTAAATTCAGAAGTGTCTTAGCTTTGAAAAAGTCCAACAGTTTCCCTAACAGTATGCTCTTGCCAATTCATTCAGTTGTATTTATTGAGAGCTTACTCTGCGCAGAGCACTGTACTAAGCGCCTGGGAGAGTACAATACAACAATAAACAGTGACATTCCGGGCCCACGACGAACTTCCAGTGTAGAGAACTTAAAAAACTCAAACCAAAAAACCCCACAAATCCCCAAAACATTCAAATCTGAAGAGCAGGAGTTTGGATTTCGTTTCAGTGGGCAAAAAAGAGAAAAGCATGGCCTAACGGAAAGAGCTCGGAACTGGGAGTTGGGAGACCCAGGTTCAATTCCCAACTATACCACTTGCTTGCTGTGTGACCTAGGGCAAGTCAACCTTCTCACTGTGCTCAATAAATACCATCGATTGCCTCGATCATCATCTTTTTATCTTGTTTTTGATGCTCCATCTTTCCTTGGGGTCCGTTGCCAGTCTCCTCTCAGATGGTGTACCTTTCAGGGACAGGGGTCTAATTCTCTTCCGGTTAATTCATTCATTCAATCGTATTTATTGAGCGCTTACTGTGTGCAGAGCGCTGTACTAAGTGCTTGGAAAGTACAATTCGGCAACAGAGAGAGACAATCCCTGCCCAACAATGGGCTCACAGTCTAGAAGCGGGGAGACGGACAACAAAACAAAGCAAGTGGACTGGCATCAATTGCATCAAGGTAGATAAATAGAATCATAGATATATACACACCATTAATAAAATAAATAGAATGATAAATATGTACATATAAGTGCTGTGGGGCGGGGAGGGGGTAGAGCAGAGGGAGGGAGTCGGGGTGATGGGGAGGGAAGGGGGAGCAGAGGAAAAGAGGGGCTCAGTCCGGAAAGGCTTCATGGAGGAGGTGAGTTCTCAGTATGGTTTTGAAGGGGGGAAGAGAGTTAGTTTGGGGGATGTGAGGAGAGAGGGCATTCCAGGTTAGTGGTAGGACATGGGCCAGAGCTAGACGGTGGGACAGGCTAGAATGAGGCACCGTGAGGAGGCTAGTGGCAGAGGAGAGGAGTGTATGGGGTGGGTTGTAGAAGGAGAGAAGGGAGGTGAGGTAGGAGAGGGCAAGGTGATGGAGAGCTTTGAAGCCAACAGTGAGGAGCTTTTGCTTGTTTCGAAGGTAGACTGGCAACAACTGGAGATTTTTTGAGGAGGGCGGGGTGATGTGTCCAGAGCGTTTCTGTAGAAAGATAATCCAGGGAGCAGAGTATAGACTGAAGTGGGGAGAGCCGGGAGGTTGGGAGATGTGATTTGTATGGAGTAAGTGCCTAAAGCTATTAATACCACCTCACAGTGATGCTACTGCCCTTTTTTGATTTCTGGCTGGTGACAACGGCACATCTCTGCTCTGAGGAATTGGGGAGCTGAGGGAATAAGAATTCAAATAGACCCTGGGCCATGTGCAGGGAAGCAGCATGGCATAGTGGATACAGCCCGGGCCTGAGAATCAAAAGGACACGGGTTCTAATCCTGGCTCTGCCACTTGTCTGCTGTGTGATCTCGGGCAAGTCACTTCACTTCTCTGGGCTTCAGTTATCTCATCTGTAAAATGAGAATTAAGAATATGAGCCCCATGGGGGGCAGGGTCTGTGTCCAATCCAATTTGCTTGGATCCACCCCGGTGCTTAGAACAGTGTTTAACATATAGTAAGTGCTTAACAAATACCACAATTATTATTATTATTATGCAGTATAGTAGCCAAAGGCATTTATTGAGCGCTTCCCCTACACAGAACGCTGTGCCGAGCACTGTGCAAAGTACAATATGAGCTGGTAGCTGTGATCCCCACCCACAAAGGAGGGGGAGACGAATTTTTAAAATAAACTACAGTGGCTCTCAGTCTGAGAAGCAGCATGGCCTACTGGAGGAGCACGGGTCTGGGAGTCTGAAGGACCTGGGTTCTCATCCCAGCTCCACTTGTCTGCGGTGTGACCTTGGGCAAGTCACTTCACTGGGCCTCAGTTCCCTCATCTGTAAATTGGTGTTCATTCACTCATTCAGGGGTATTTAAGGAATGCTTATTGTGTCCAAAACCCTACATTAAGTGCTTGGGAGAATACAATATAATGACAGACACATTCCTGCCAAAATGAACTCACAGTCAAGAGGGGCAACAGACATTAATAGAAATAGATAACTAAATAAATTACAGATACATGTGTATGTATATATATATATATATATATATATATACACGTGTATGTGTAAATATACATATATAGATCTATAAGACTGTGAGCCCCATGTGGGACAAGGACTGGGTCCACTGATTTGCTTGTCTACCCCAATGCTTAGACCAGTGTGCCTGGCACATAGCAAGAGCTTTAACAAACTCCACAATTATTATTTTTATTAATTCTCTCAAGTCCAAATTCTGACGCAGACATGGGAGAAAGTGTGGCTGGCTCAGCACTATGGCAGTGGCTGGCTCTTGGTTCACCCCACAGAGCCCAGACGCTCCTTGGAAGGTCCTGCCTTCACTGCTCAGAGATAGCAGTCCCCTGTAGATGTGGGCAAGGAATGTGTCAGTTATACTGATATATAACTGTACTGATGTATAACTGATGTATAACTCTCCCTGGCACTTCGTACAGTGCTCTGCACATAGTAAGCACTCAATAAATACCATTGATTGATGGATTGAGTGTATGTTCTTAGGGCTTCCCTTGGGCCCCAGAGTAGGCAAGTAAAAAAAAAAAAAAGACAAAAGTCTGCTTTGTCCCACCCCCCGGCCTTTTGATCTCAGACAAGCTAGAGACCTCGCTTTGCATGGACTGACGCACTTCTGCTCGAGGAATATTTTCTCCCCACGACGGGGCAGAAATTAATCTCTGGCATTTGAGAGTTTTTGTTCTGTTTTTCCACACAGATTACTATTTTCACTTGCAAAAAACAGTAACTCTGCCAACTTCCCTCTGCTTAGGCTCCTCTTCCGATCAAATGGGAAAAGTGAGATGCAAATTTGGTTGAGGTTTTTCCATAAAATTTCCATGCTACTAAGGCCAGAGAGGTGTGAAGCGCGGGCTTCTGGAGCATTCGAGAAGGAGGCATCAATTAAAAATGTAATAAGAGTTCGGCTCAGCTGATGGATCTCTAGAGCTGAGTTTCAAGGTTCCTTTACAGACACTACTCTGAGAAAATAGCTCTCACTTTGAAATCACATGGCAAAACAATGTACTACACACAAAAATGATGTTTTCCAGGGTCTTAATATTGCTCGACAAAAGCGACTGACATCTTGGCTCTGCATCGAGTTTTCCTAACGAATGGTCTCCGACCCACCCTTTCCAAGATCATTAGCTTCAACGTTCAATCCCAGAACGACATAAGGAGCTCATTGTCCAGCTGGTTATCAACGCTGAAATATTAAACCTGACAGGGTCAGAGTGAACGAGAACTGCTACATAAGGCTACCACGTATACAATGAGGGACTTGTAGAATGGATAAATTTCCTTTGCCCGAAACATTTCACTCCCTACGTAGTAAGTCGCAACAGAAGGTCTTTGATGAAACAACTTAGATCTGAGCTGATGAATGTCAGTTCAGCCAGATGAAGCGGAGAAGTCAGGGTATTTATGGACTACAAAAAAAAATCAATAAAAGAGCTGAATTTATGATTTTAAACCAGGGTAGATTTTATACATGCTGGTAAATAAAGCATATTAACAACAATGATGATAGCGGTATTTGATAAGTGTTTACTATGTGCCAAGCACTGTTCTAAGTGCTGAGGTAGAGACAAGCGAATCAGGTTGTCCCACACGGGGCTCACGGTCTAAATCCCCATTTTACGGATAAGGTAACAGACACAGAGTGTGGCTTGTCCAAGGTCACACAGCAGACCAGTGCCGGAGTCGGGATCAGAACCCATGTCCTCTGACTCCCAAACCTGTGCTCTTCCCACTAATCCACCCTCCCTCTCACCTCATAAAACTAGTAAATTGCATGTGCGAGAGAAAATTTGATTTCTGGGGTATGATGTATTGCTCTGAAAGATTGGATTAATTCTCCCTCTCGTCTCTCCTCTCTCTCCTTTCCCCGCCTCCCCCAGGGTGACTGTTCAGCCAGAGTCTCAAGACCCCCAGCCCCGCCCAGGACTCTTGACAATGTTTACGGGCGACTGGGCCCGCTGCAGTGATAGCTCACAAGCCCGCAGGAGTTGTGCTGGGCGGTGGAGGAAATGTCCAAAGTCGGCTTGGCACTGTCAGACAGGACAGCTCAACTGAAACCGGCCAGAAGCTTCCTCCCAGAGAACAGGGGCATGAGTTAGTGCCCCTAACTAACTAACTAACTAACTAACTAACTAACTAACTAACTAACTAACTAACTAACTAACACGAGTTAGTCTCGATGGCTGTTAGGGTCAGCTGGGACCGGCGGTTTGTAAGGAAAACTTTCCCTAAGCAATCAGTGGCGTTTACTGAGCACTTTGTGCAGAGCTCTGTACGAAGTGCTCGGGAGAGTACGACAGAAATTGATAGACATTTCCTGTCCATATCTATTCTCAAGGAGGGGACAGGCATTAATTTTAATAAATTATGGATATGTATCTAAGTGCTGTGTATATAAGCGATCAGAGAATCTGATCTGGTCTGTCAGTCCTATTTATTGAGCGCTTACTATTTGTAGAGAACTGTACTAAGCGCTTGAGAGTACCATAACACAATGTAAAAGACACATTCCCTGTCCACAACGAGCTTACAGTCTAGAGGGTGCTTTGAAAATATAACCAACACCGTCATTGTAAAAAGTGAAAGAGGGAAGAAACTTTGAAAACTTTGGTAAAAATAACTTAGAACTCCAGTACACAGTCCCTTGTGTCCACCTGATTATCTCCAGTCTACCCCAGCACTTAGAACAGTGTTTGGAACATAGTAAGCACCCACAGTTATTAGTATTATAGTACTATAGTAAGTCCCCAGGTCTACGTCTAGGTTAGACTTACTCCAATTTCAACTGCGTTGCTTCGGAGGTGACTGAAAATGTTCCTGACAGGTTTCATTCGGTCATTCAATCATATTTAGTAAGCGCTTACTGTGTGCACAGCACTGTACTAAGCGCTTGAACATCGGGTTTTATAGTTTGAACTGATCGCAGGGGGCTACAGAACGAATGACTGTCTTTGAATTGTTTCCTCTTTCCGTTTAAGGTCCGGGGAAACCCCGGGATGCTACTGCCTACCACCCAGTCGCCCAGTCGGGCCTCTTGGGGTTCCCACAAATGCACCTTGAGATAGCCCCAGGTGTCTGCTGCTAGCCAGCCACCCACCACTTGTGGATTTAGAAGCCCAGAGGGCTTCTTAGAAGCTCCTGAGGTTTGGAGAACTGCTAAACACCCACTTCTCCCCTGTGATAGTGAGTTTCCAAATTAGTAAGCTCCACCTACTTGGAAGCCTTTGATCACAAACACAGAGATAAGCAGGATTTCCTTAATTAAGGATTTCACAGCAACAGTTGTCCAACGGAATCAAACTAGATCTGGGCATAGCCAGCCGCCTTGCCCCGTCGTGACGCTCAATCCTAATTCCCAATCGGGGTAATTAGCGCTGTCCCCGTCCCCCACCGACCCAAATGCTTTTAGTTCCCGAAGGTGCTCATCTGTGGGCATTTAGCAGCCACGGGATCTGCCTGGCTGAAACGTCAGTCTTCCTGGCAAACACCGGCTCCAAGTACCCGATGTCAAAAATGGGCTCTGGAATTGCTTTTAATGATCATAATGATAATTACTATTATTGTGGTATTCGTTAAGCACTTACTATGTGCCCGGCATTGTCCTATACCTGGGAGAGACGCAAGACCATCAGGTCAGACACAGTCCCTGTCCCTCGTGGGACTCACAGGCTTCATCCTCATTTTACGGATCAGTTTACCGAGGCACAGAGAAGTGAGGTGACTTGCCCGAGGTCACACAGCACACACGTGGCAGATCTGGCATTAGAACCCGGGTCCTTCTCACTCTTGGGCCTGTGCTCTTTCCACTAGGCCATGCTCCTTCTTCCCTGGAATGGGCTGTGGTCCAGCTGATCTCACCAGGTGGCAGGGCGTCTGTGAGGGGGTCTTAACTTCTGAAGTAAACTAGCCTTCCCCCCGGGAGGGGTCCTGGGGAGTACAGTGGCTTCCCTGCTCTGCAAACTGTTTGACCCTTTCCTTTGAAGGGGGCTAATCTCCACCACAGAGTCCCCTGAGGCAATTAGATAATCCCGTCCAGATTATTTTTCTACAGAAATGTTCTGGGCATGTCACACCCCTCCTCAAAAATCTCCAGTGGTTGCCTATCCACCTCCATATCGAGCAAAAGCTGCTCACTGCTGGCTTCAAAGCTCTCCATCCCCTTGCCCCCTCCTACCTCACCTCCCTTCTCTCCTTCTCCAGCCCAGCTCGCACACTCCGCTCCTCTGCCGCCTCTAACCTCCTCAATGTGCCTCGTTCTCGCCTGTCCCGCCGCTGACCCCTGGCCCACGTCTTAGCTCTGGCCTGGGATGCCCTCCCTCCTCACATCTGCCAAACTAGCTCTCTTCCCCTCTTCAAAGCCCTACTGAGAGCTCACCTCCTCCAGGACGCCTTCCCGGACTGAGCCCCCCTTTCCCTCTGCTCCCCCTTCCCTCCCCATCGCCCCGACTCCCTCCCTCTGCTCTACCTCCCCTCCTCACCCCACAGCACTTGTGTGTATATAGGTACATCTTTATAATTCTATTTATTTTAATGATGATGTGTATATATCTATAATTCTATTTATTTATATTGATGCTATTGATGCCTGTTTACTTGTTTTGATGTCTGTCTCCCCGCTTCTAGACCGTGAGCCCGTTGTGGTCAGGGATTGTCTCTATTTGTTGCTGAATTGTACTTTCCAGGATCTTAGTACAATGCTCTGCACACAGTAAGTGCTCAATAAATACGACTGAATGCATGAATAATTGCCTTCTGTTTGATGATGATGATGATGGTGGGATTCGTGAAGCACCTACCGTGTGTCAAACGCTGTTCTAAACGCTGGGGTGGATACGAGGTAATAAGGTTGGACACAGTCCCTGTCCGACACAGTCCCGATTCCATTTTACAGCTGAGGTAACTGAGGCACAGAGAAGTAAAGTGACTTGCCCAAGGTCACACAGCAGGAACGTGGTGGAGTGGGATTAGAACCCAGGTCCTTCTGACTCCCAGGACTACATTCTATCCACCTCACCACGCTACTTCTATTTTCAGCCAGTGGCATTTATCGAGTGCTATCCTAAACACTTTATCGTGCAGAGTACTGTCCTAAGCACTTGGAAAATGACAATAGATTGAGTATTCACTCATTCAAATGTACTTATTGGGCGCTTACTGTGTGGACAGCACTGTTCTAAGCATTTGGGAAAGTACTGTGTAACAATAAACAGACATATTCCCTGCTCATAATGAGCACAGACATTAACCCTGCAATCTACATTTAATAATTGAAGAAAAAAAAGGGTGGAAGCGTTCTCTGGTTTGGAGGTGCAAAGCGTGGATGGAGAGTATTGTTCTATGCCGCTCAAGGGAACTGTTGTTTCAAATTCTAATTTTCAGAACTAGCCTTTTTGGTTAAACTATTCCATTTCTTAAAAAGTGTTTAAAATGCATTTGCTTTACTTTGAAAAAGGTACTTTCAAACACCACTATTAAAGTCCTAAATAACTTGCAATATCTTGAAAGCAAATTAGCAATTAGTGATATCTGCTGAGAGCTAAGCACTGTAGTCAGGGATTGGGAAAGTACAATAGCAGCAAAACGACTACCAGCCTTACGCCTGGATGACAGTACTTACAAAATTCGTTCTTTTTTCAGTTTGGTAACTTTCACCTGTAAGCCTGTGAAGAGAAAAGGAGAAATGGCATCATTCATCTGCTTAGGAATACCATGCACGTTGGATGTTCTATATAGTTGTGATCATTTAAAAATTGAGAGAATTTAGCCACAGGTCAGGGTGCCATAATCCCTGCATTATGGATCTTACCCAGCTGGAAAGAAGAAACCAAAAAAATTAAGTCACATCGGAAACAGTTGCTTTTCTGAAGGTCCTGTGGACCTTTCTGAACATAACTGCAACAAGGGCACTTTACAAAAAACTCACTTATCTAAAATGCATGGGATATACAAAGTCACACTAAGTACCCAAGTATTCCGAATTTTAAAAATGCTTGTAATCACCCTAAATTTATATAGACTTTACTGAATCTAAAACCTCCTTGGACCAGCTTTAAGGCATTCAAATCAACTCTCTACCACCTACCTTACCTCGCTGATCTACAACTTAATTCACATGCTTCGCTCCTCTATCAATCAGTGGTATTTGAGCCCTTACTGTGTGCAAGCCACTAAACTAAACGCTTGGAAATTCAGTCATCAATCGTATTTGTTGAGCGCTTACTGAGTGCCGAGCACCGTACTAAGCGTTTGGGAGAGTACAATACAACAATATACCGGACACATTCCCTGTCCACAACAAGCTTACAGTCTAAAGGGGGAATCAGACATTGGAAAGTATAATACAACGGAGTTGGTGGACACAATTCCTGCCCAAAGGAAGTTTACAGTCTAGGAGGGGAGACAGACATCGAAATAGATTAGGGATAGGGGAAAATAGTACAGTATAAACATATTTACATAAGTACTGTGGGGCTGAGGTGAGAAGCAGTGAGGCCTGGTGATAAAATCAAGGGCCTGCGAGTCCGGAGGACCTGTTGTAAACTTGGCTCCGCTGCTTGTCTGTTGTGTGACCCTGGGCAACTCAATAAACTTCCTGAGCCCCAGTTCCCTCATCTGTAAAATGGGGATGAAGACCGTGAGCTCCACGTAGGACATGGACTGTGTCCAACATGATTAGCTTTTAACTACACCAGTGCTTAATTCAGTGCCCAGTAAGTGCTTAATACCATTAAAAAGTGCTTAAGGGGTAGATATAACCTAGTACATCATCTAGGAGGAGGGTGGGAGGAGGGTGGGGCAGGTGGGGAGAAAAAAGTTTTAATCTGGGCAGGCCTATTCATTCAATCGTACTTACTGAGCACTTATGGTGTGCGATTCACTGTGCTAAGCGGTAGGGAGAGAGAGATGATTTCTAGGAGGGTTGTGAAGGTGGGGAGGGGGCGGTTTGTCAGTTACAGAGGGAGCGGGAGTTTCACGCCAGAGAGAGGACTGGGGCGAGGGGAGCTGGTGTAACAGATGAAACAAGGTACAGCGAGTTGGTCACTGGGGCCGAACACTGAGATCACCTGGGGCAGCCTGGAGTCCGTTGCAGATCAGCAAGATAATCTGGAGGCAGAGCAGGAGGTTAATCTGATAAAGTCCAGCTCACTGTTCTTCTAGAGAAATGCGGGGCAAGGATACTGATCCTCAGTTATTGGGGGTGTTGGAGGGGAGAGAGATTTAGGAGATTTATCTAAACGATACTAATTACTCCTATAAGAATAATAATACTAATGATGGCATTTGTTAAGTGCTTACTATGTGCCAAGCACCGTTCTAAGCGCTGGGGTATATGCAGCGTAATCGGGTCATAATAATAATAATAATGTTGGTATTTGTTAAGCGCTTACTATGTGCCGAGCACCGTTCTAAGCGCTGGGGGAGATACCAGGTAATTCGGTTGCCCCACATGAGGCACACAGTCTTCATCCCTTCATCCCTTCATCCTCATCTTCCCTCCCAAACCCGGTCCTCTCCCAGACTTCTCTATCACCGTCGATGGCACGACCATCCTTCCCGTCTCTCGGGCCCGCAATCTCGGTGTCATCCTCGACTCGTCCCTCTCGTTCACCCCACACATCCTATCTGTCACCAAGACCTGCTGGTTTCACCTCTACAATATCGCCAAGATCCGCCCTTTCCTCTCCACCCAGACGGCTACCTTACTGTTACGGGCTCTCGTTATATCCCGGCTAGACTACTGTGTCAGCCTTCTCTCTGACCTCCCTTCCTCCTCTCTCGCCCCGCTCCGGTCTATTCTTCACTCCGCTGCCCGGCTCATCTTCCTGCAGAAACGATCTGGGCATGTCACTCCCCTTCTTAAACAACTCCAGTGGTTGCCTATCGACCTCCGCTCCAAACAAAAACTCCTCACTCTAGGCTTCGAGGCTCTCCGTCACCTTGCCCCTTCCTACCTCTCCTCCCTTCTCTCTTTCCACCGCCCACCCTGCACGCTCCGCTCCTCCGCCGCCCACCTCCTCGCCGTCCCTCGGTCTCGCCCATCCCGCCGTCGACCCTGGGGCCGCGTCCTCCCGCGGTCCCGGAACGCCCTCCCTCCTCACCTCCGCCAAACTGATTCTCTTTCCCTCTTCAAAACCCTACTTAAAACTCACCTCCTCCAAGAGGCGTTCCCAGACTGAGCTCCTCTTCTCCCTCTACTCCCTCTGCCATCCCCCCTTTACCTCTCCGCAGCTAAACCCTCTTTTTCCCCTTTTCCCTCTGCTCCTCCACCTCTCCCTTCCCATCCCCACAGCACTGTACTCGTCCGCTCAACTGTATATATTTTCGTTACCCTATTTAGTTTGTTAATGAATTGTACATCGCCTTGATTCTATTTAGTTGCCATCGGTTTTTACGAGATGTTCTTCCCCTTGACTCTGTTTATTGCCGTTGTTCTCGTCTGTCCGTCTCCCCCGATTAGACTGTAAGCCCGTCAAATGGCAGGGACCGTCTCTATCTGTTGTCGACTTGTTCATCCCAAGCGCTTAGTACAGTGCTCTGCACATAGTAAGCGCTCAATAAATACTATTGAATCCCCATTTTACAGATGAGGTCACTGAGGCACTGGGAAGTGAAGTGACTGGCCCAAAGTCACACAGCTGACAAGTGGCGGAGCCGGGATTAGAACCCATGACCTCTGACTCCTAGGCCCGTGCTAGGTCATCCCACATGGGGCTCATGTCTTAATCCCCATTTTACAGATGAGGGAACTGAGGCACGGAGAAGTAAAGTGGTTTGCCCGAGGTCACCCAGAAGACAAGTGGCGGAGCCAGGATTAGAACCCACGTCCTCTGATTCCCAAGCCCGTGCTCTTGCCACTAAGCCACGCTGTTTCTCTTTTTTCAAAAAAAGTCTTTAAGAAAAGGTCTTCTACTTTCATCGTATGCTCCCAAGTGTCTAGTTCAGCACTCTCCAAAAAGTTCAGTGCTGAAGAAATGAGGATGATTTTAAATTCCGTCTTTCAGAGTAATGGTGGTGACATTCAATCAATAGCATCTGAGCACTTACTATGTGCAGAGCACTATTCTAAGCGCTTGGGGGGGGGGTGTAGTCGGTCAATCGTATTTACCGAATGCAGAGCCCTGTATTAAGCGCGTGGGAAAGTACAATACAACAGACGCAATCCTTGCCCTCAACAAGCTTACAGTCTAGTGTAAAATACAAGAGAATAAGCAGATCCACTCCTGCCCATAATGTGCTTATTCCAGAGCTGCGCTGCCTTTGACTGTGAAGGGAAAAACCTACAGATAAGCTCTCCGATCCCTCGGCACTGCCGTTGAGGTCGAAGACGGGTCTTATTTATCCGGTACCGATTAGCCACGGCACCGGGGACGGGGGGAATGAAGAACGGAAGGTTTCAGGAACTCTGCGCTCTTATTCTCCATAGGGACGACGTGAAAGGGGTCTGGCTGCCGGGAAGCCACCGAGGAGGCATCGAGCCCCGGGGCCACTCTGGTGCCATGAGTGGCGAGGAAGAGCCTGGAGCCCGATGGGCAGACGTTACTATGTGCGGGCACCAAGCTGATCCTGGGCTGTAAAGGCCTTCTTTAATAATGGTGGTATTTGTTGAGCCCTTACCAGGCGCAAAGCACTGTTTTATGTGCTGCGGGGATACAAGCCGATCAGGATGTCCCACGTGGGGCTCCCAGTTTTAATCCCCATTTTACGGATGAGGTACCTGAGGCACGGAGAAGTTAAGTGACTTGCCCAAAGTCACACAGCTGGCAAGCGGCAGCGGCGGCATTAGAACCCATGGCTTCCGACTCCCAAGCCCGAGCTCTTTCCACTGAGCCTCGCCGCTTCTTCCTGGGGGTTTGTGTCTAGATTGGGGGATTTAGCTGGACAGGGCGAAGCTTCCTGTTCTCCTCTTTATCCTGGCACCAACCTGCCTGGCTTGGAGACTTCACAGTCGCACAGGAGGAGGCTGGGTCGCTCACAGCGCTTAGTACAGTGTCTGGTGCATACTAAGTGCTTAACAAATACCATAACAAACATGGTGTCCAACATGATTATTTTCTTTCTACCCAGTGCTCAGTGCACTGCTTAGCACTTAATACAATAATGATGTTACTAAATGTTTGGTTAAGTACTAGAGAAGTAGCACGGCTTAGTGGAGAGAGCACGGGCCTGGGAGTCAGAGGACCCGAGATCTAATCCCGGCTCTGCCAACTGCTTGCCGTGTGACCTTGGGCATGTCATTTAACCTCTCTGTGCCTCCGTTCTCCCTCCTAAACTGTGAGTCTCATGCGGGGCAAAAACTCTGTCCAACTTGACTAGTATCTACCCGCACTCAGAATATTGTTCGACACGTAGTAAACACTTAAATACCACTAAAAAATAAGCGGAGGAAGGAGAATTGGGGATCGATAGGATGGTCCTGCTACCAGTTACCCCAAGAGGAGTATTATTTCAGTAGGAAACCAGCGTCTCTAGGAAACCGATACCCCCAAAGTGTTGTGGGGATCGGGGGAGTTTGCATCTGTGAACGACGACCATAGCCATCCCCTCCCCTCTTCCTTGCCGTTTTCTTCGCAAAAACGCCGAAGTCTTGAATGAACTTACTTCAAGGCACCCCCGCCCCGCCAAAAAATAAATTCCTCTCGTCACGTATCAAATTAAGTCATTTCGGATTATCTCCGTTTCAGCAGAGGCAGACAATCTTGGGGATAAAAAAAAAAAAAAGCCTTTAAGAATTCCATGAGCTAAGGGAAACAGATATAGCCTGCGATTTTCTACTCCCATTCCACCCCGCGAAGGATGATTAAGTGAAAATTTACTTGCTGATGGATTTTCTTAGCTTCTGCTTTAGCCAACCCTCCCCACTGGAGGCTGGCATTTCGCAGGCAGGGAGGGGGAGGAAAGAGTGGATGGATTCATGCCATGGACCATTTCAAGCAGGATGAAGTAACAAAGAGATAGAAAATGCCCAGGGAGGACTTCAAAAGAAAATTCTTGGGAAATATGGAAAGACTCCGCTTTTATCTTATAAGCACTCAACACCTGGGAGACTTCTGTTCCGTCATGCAGATCAGCCCAGAAACAGGAGTTTGAGGGTTTTTTTTTCCTGAGTGGTTGCTATTCATCAAGTCAATTAGGCATCTGCAATTAGAACCCCTATAAAGTGTGCTTTAATCCTACTCCACACCCATCGGAAGGAATGAGGCTACGCAACAATGCAGCTCCTGTATGAACAGGTCGTCTGTTCGCCACGGATTTGGAACTGTAACACTGGCAACCTGAGCCGCCAATTGAAGACGCGGGGTTCAAAAGACCAAGACTGGGCTTCAAGTAACATCACCTTCACCCGCCCCCTTCTGAGTCGGGGAAGACCTCAACAAGTGACATCGGCGAGGGGTGTGGGCGAGAGGGAGTGGGGAGTGTGCTGGTGGGGGGGAGATGAGGAGGAGGTGTGTGTAAAGACTCTCCCTCCAAAATGATCCCCCCAGAACACATCCACGCCCCTCAGTTCAAACACAGATTGCACGTGCTCTCCCAAGCGCCTAGTACGGCGCCTGGCACGCAGCAAGCGCTCGATAAATACGACCGAATGCGGCAGAAATCCGTTTTAGTCGTTTCTTTAGTGAGAAGCAGAATTGCAGCGCTACCCACGCGCCCTCCCCCGACTCTGGGGGACTAAGACGATCACCCGCGGAACACGGTCGGTGCTCTGTATTTACAATAATCGGGTGATTTTAAAAAGCAGTTTGTGACTGTCGATATTTTACGTCATCAACACACTACTCAGAGCAGCGTGGCACAGTGGATAGAGGACGGGCCCGGGAGTCAGAAGGTCACGGGTTCTAATCCCGGCTCCGCCACTTGTCTGCCGCGTGGCCTTGGGCAAGTCACTCGCTTCTCTGTGCCTCAGTTACCTCGCCTGTAAAATGGGGATTAAGACTGTGAGCCCTCTGTGGGACACAGACTATGTCCAACCCAATCTGTTTGAATCCACCCCAGTGCTTTGTACGCAGTCCGGGGCACATGGTAAGTGCTAATAAATACCACTGTCATTATTATACCGTTAATAATGCTGAATTGATCATAATCGAGGCATTTCTCTCGTGCTGGTATCACTTCCACAAGAAATTAGCGTTCCCCACGCCAACTAAACCTGGCCATGTTCAAGACACATTTGAAGGCCTGAACACCTCCAGCGTCTCAAGCGAAGGTGAATTCTACGGCTGATCATTTCAGTTTGCCGATATTCCTTAAAAGTGAAAAAGAATGGGCCTGAAGCCTGTTGGGAAGGTCCCATCCTGATAGCGTGACACAGTGGACAGAGCACGGGCGCGGGAATCAGAAGGACGTGGGTTCTCATCCGGCTCTGCCACGGGTCTGCCGTGTGACCTTGGGCAAGTCACTTCTCTAGGCCCCAGGTGAGGATTAAGAGTGTGAGCCCCACGTGGTCCAGGGACGGTGTCCAACCTGCCTTACTTGTATCCACCCCAGAGCTTAGAAGAGTGCTTAGCACGTAGTAAGGGCTTAACAAGGATCGTAACTGTTATATCTGTAGAGCGCAATTCAAAAGTGGGCAACGACACATAAGACACTCGGTGCAGTCTATACAGAACTCTAAGCAGTAATAATAATAATAACGGTATTTGTTACATGATTACTATGTACTGAGCACTCTTCTTTGCACTGGAATAGATAGAAGCTGGACATACATTAGAACCCAGGTCCTCTGACTCCCAGGCCTGTGTTTTTTTCCCCTAGGCATCATATAAATGCAACAGATGTGGCTTTCTCTACTTTGTCCTTACTCGTCCCCTCAACCCTAACTTTTCCTGACCCAGCAATGTACCACCTGTTTAACCGAATGGCATTCCCCCTTCGGCGGCGGGCTTGGGTTCTCACGGTTTAGATAAAGGGTAAAACACCATTTTATGCTGTTTAAGCCGCCGCCTTATTTGAATCACTTAAACTGTAGGCTTACCCGGGGAGACCATTTGACACTTCGACTCGATGGAAATTTTGAAATCAAGGGAGAGAAATCTCACGCTCTTCCTTGGACATCGGTGCGGCTGGGTAACGTACAAGCATTTATACAAATGGTATAAATGTATCTATATCTGTCTCTATATATCTGTGATATAGATGGTAGAACAAACTGAACTATCAAGTGCAATTGCAATCACTTAAAGGTATTTATTGAGTGGAAGCTCACCTCCTCCAGGAGGCCTTCCCAGACTGAGCCTGCCTTTTCCTCTGCTCCTCCTCTCTCTGCTCTACCCCCCTCCCTGCCCCACAGCACTTGTCAATATTTGTACATACTTATTTTATTAATGATGGGCATTTATTTATGGTTCTATTTATCTATTTTGATGCTACTGAAGGCTGTCTACTTGTTTTGTTGTCCACCTCCCACCTCTAGACTGCGAGCCCATTGTTGGGTAGGGATTGTCTCTATCTGTTGCCGAACTGTACTTTCCACAGTACAGTGCTCCGCACGCAGGAAGCGCTCAATAAATACGATCGAATGAATGAATTGAGCACCGTACCAGACACGTGGGGGAGTACAACAGAGTTGGTAGGCCCGTTCCCTGGCCACAGCGGAAACCCCAGGTAGCAGCGAGGAGCCCCAGCAATCCTGTCAGCCCAGAGCTGCCCGAATAATTGTATTTATTGAGCACTTAAATGTGTGTGGAGCTGTGCGGCGTGGATAAGGGGAGTATATCCAAGGGCTAGGGTGATGCAGAAGGGAATGGGAAGAGAGGAAAGGAGGGTTTTGTCAGGGAAGACCTCCTGGAGAAGACGTGCCTTCAGTAAGGCTGTGAAGCCGCGGGGCGGGGCAGAGTAATGGTCTGTCGGATATGAGGACGGGGGCAGGACTTGGGCGAGAGGTCGGCAGCGACCTAGATGAGACTGAGATAGAGTGAGAAGGTTGGGTTGTAGGAGGAGGGTAGTGGGGTGAGTTACGAGGGGTACGGTGATTGAATGTTTCAAAGCCGACAGTAATCGCGGAGGTGGACGGGCAACCACTGGAGCTTCGCACCACGTATCTCTCCTGCTTCCACCACTGTCCTAAAGACCGACCATCTGGGTGGGTGGACCCCTGAACGCACGCGTTTGCAAGTGGACGTGGACCTTCACGAGTGAGAGGATGATTGTCTCACCATCCATCCACCCACCCAACGCCTCTCCTTTTTCCAACCTCCACGTTCTGTCACCAAATCCTAGCCCCCCTCCTTCCACAACATCTCTAGAAGCGGCATGGCCTAGTGGATAGAGCACAGGCCTGGGAGTCAAAAGGACCTGGGTTCTAATCTCAGCTCTGCCACTTGTCTGCTGTATGAACTTGGGCAAGTCACTTCACTTTTCTGGACCTCAGTTACCTCATCTGTAAAATGGGGACTAAGACTGTGAGCCCCATGGGGGGACGGGGACCGTGCCCAACCCAATTTGTTTGCATTTCCACCTCGGCACTTAGTACGGTGCCGGGCACATGGTAAGTGTTTAAAATAACGATTACTATTATTTGGATCCACCCCTTCCTCGCCATCCAAACAGCCGGCCATGCTTGTTATTTCCTGGCCCGAGTCTGGCCTCTCTGCCTCCTTCACTCTGCTGCCCAGATCATTTTTCTAAACTATCTCTCCGCATATCACTCCACTGCTCAACAGTCTCCCAAGGATGCCCATCCTCTCCACGTCAAGGGGAAACTCTGGACCGCTGGCTTTAAGGAGCTCAATCAGATCTCCCATCTCCCACTCCACCCCAGCTCCCACTCATCCCGCACAAGTGAACCTACTCCCTTCTTGTCTCTTCCACAAGCCTTCTACTCTTCCTCCTACTTAGAGCTCCTCCCCAACCCCCTTCAAATCCACCACATCCATCTTTCCCCATCTGAAATTACCTCCTCCAGGTGGGTTTCCCTGATTGGTTTTTCCTCCCTTGGCTTTATCTCCACAGCTACTACCTCTGCATCAATTAAGAGCCGCGTGGAGTGCTTCTATACGTATCGATTTACTCTTTCGAACGCTCGGTCCCCTACATATCTACTTTTCTTTTCTCCTCCTTTCTGAAAATTATTTTGTCATCTCCTCTGCTAGAGTGAAAGCTTCTTGATGGCAGGGATTCAAGCTCTTAGGACAGTGCTCTGCACCCAGTACATGCTCAAGAGAGACCATCTTTGCCCCCTGGGACCCCGAATAAAAACTAGAGGCAATACAGAGAGGTACAAAGCAACACAAACTGCATTCCTGTTCGAAGGCGGCAACAAAGCTCGAAAAATGAAGTTCCGGAAACGTAAAAGCTGTCTGGTTTCCTATGGAGAGCGGACTTTATTTACCAGCTAAAGACCCCAGGATCATAAGGGGGATGGGAGAACAGCAGAACTAACAGCAGTTAGTCACAGTGGTATTGGGGAAAATATGACCTTCCTAAAGGTTACTTCAGTGAGGCACAAGAAGAAAACCAACTATAGAAAAAGGAGGAAAAATTTAAACAAAGATGCCCCTGCTTCAGATGGCTCACACGATATTGGAAGATTAAAAAAAAACAACTAGAAAAGATTCTGTCAATGGCCAAGAAAACAGCCCAACGTGTGCCAACCTTGGAAGTGGTATATAATAATAATGGTATTTGTTAAGCACGTACTATGCGCCGACCACTTTTCTGAGCGCTGGGGTAGATTCCAGGTCATCAGATTGTCCCACGTGGGGCTCACGGTCTTAATCCTCACTTTACGGATGAGGTAACTGAGGCACAGAGAAGTTAAGGGACTTGCCCAAAGTCACACCGCTGAGAAGTGGCGGAGCAGGGATTAGAACTCACGACTTCTGACTTCCAAGCCCGGGCTCTCGTCACTTAGCCACGCTGCTGCTCTATATCAAAGATGAATTCAATACCGCTAAGTACAGATGCTAACCACTAATAGTCGGGGTTGCTAGTGAACGCTACATGGGACGGGGACTGTGTCCAACCTGATTATCTTGGCTCCGGCCTGGCGCTTGGCTCACAAGAGGTGCTTCAGTACCCCTTAAAAAACAAAAAACTTCCAACAAAAATGACCGCTGTCTATGACGGCATCTTCTCTTCTTTGGCACAATTCATTTAAGGGCCTAGTTCAACAATAACCTTTGGGCATAAAAGTGCAACGGTAAATTGTTTTGTTTTTTTTTTTTTTAACCTGCCTGTCTAATCTACCACACTGGATTTTCAATACAAATATAGCGAAGTGAAACTTCACGATTGTTATAATAAGGGTCATCCACATTAAGCCAAATTCTACTTCCAGAGACGCCAATCCTGCGGGTCGAGCCCTATAACTATATACCTTGGATGATGCAGCTAATGTTTCTTGAGCCAAAGTAGCATCCTCCCCCACACCCTCCCCTCGACACACACACACACACCCTTCCTGTTGACTAAGTATCACCATTCATCAAGTCTCCCGACCTTTTTTTGGCTGATAATCGCATTTTAAAATAATGAGTCAATTTTGATTCCTATTTGGAGACTTCAAAACAAGTAGAGTCCAGGCAAGTCCATGACGGATGCCACTTAAGTAGCCTTTTCAGATCAGATCCGATTGAAGAACACCACCTCCTTAGGAAATAAAGTATCCCCGAGGCGTGTTTTGGACGTTACCCTAGAGTCAGGAGATCTAATTTTCCACAGGCCTGTGTGGAAACTTTTGGAGAGGCTAGATGTGAAAACGCCTGCCTACCAGAAAATGCATTTGGTCGTACCCAAGGGAGGTTTTAAATTCACCTCTAACTGCAGTACATGGTATAAAGGCAAACTACGTCGAGTTTAAATGTAAACTACATTTACTAAATGTAAACAAAGAAATGTAAACTCAAGGTTAACCGATACTTGAAAAAGGGAGACACGTTTTTGATTGCTTTTTTTCGGGATACGTTTTCATACCCACGATGTCCACCTGGATCAGAGATTAAGGATCTCCAGCACAAAACCTCTCTGGCGGTAGCACAGTCGCTCGCTTTAAAGGCAGACTTCAGAGTTGTTAGCAGGAGGACTTAACACAATTCTGCACAGAGTGCTGAGTGGTTTAGCGTCTCTGCGATATCACTTATCGCACGCACGGCAAACTAAGCACTTGGGAGAGGCCAACACGGTTGGCAGACACGATCCCCCTTCCCAAGAATAAATGGGTGCAGAAGCAACAGGGTAATAATGTCCGTTGCACAAGGTAAGCTCTCAAACACGATGGAATGACTGAATGTTAGGTGTAGAAGCCCAGAAGGAATTAAAATATGAGGTACTGGTAGAGAGAGCCCTGGGGGGAGAACGTTGGGAGGAGGGAGGTTCCACTTGAGAGGAAAAAAAACACAAAACAGAAAAGCTATCCACTGGCAGACTACCAGTTTGGAGGCCTGCAAAACAGAAGTAACCTAGAGTTGAGAAAATGTAAAACGAGGTCTTCTGACCTTATCTGACCATTCTGAAATTTAGAGAAAGTTTAAATTATGAGTTGCTTAAAACTAAAACGTCATCACTCTCAGTAATGATCCAGGCTGCCTAATGAATAGGCTAAGCAAAGAAAATATAAAGATAGCTATAAAAAGCAAGAGGTAGTCAGCCTGAGGAGCTTCTCTTTTATTCAGAATGCCCCGTTTGGTTATAACGGGTGTTTTCATTACCTGACTTGGAATAACGGGGAAAAAAATATGCAAAGCCGAAGAATGTTCTTCTCACCTCCGGAACCCTACTTGGGTGACTTTAGGCAAGTCACCCAACCTCTTTTGAGCCAGTTTCTTCACCCAGAAATGATAAGATACCTGCTCTGCCTACCTCCTGTCAATCAATGGTATTTATTGAGCACACACTGGGTGCAGAACACCGAACTAAGCACTTGGGAAGGTACCATCCGATAGGATCGGTAGATATGATCCCTGCCCACAAGGACCTTACAGTCCAGAGGGGGAAGACAGACACCAAACTACAGATTGTGAGCCCCGTGTGGAATAGGAACTGTATGTGATCACGGCGTAGTGGTTAGAGCCCGGGCCTGGGAGTCAGAAGGTCACGGGTTCTAATCCCGGCTCCGCCACTTGTGTGCTGCGAGATTTTAGGCAAGTTATTTCACTTGCCTGTTGCCTCACTTATGAAATGGCAATTGAGGCTGTGAACCCCACGGGGGACACCGGACTGTGTCCAACCCAATTTGCTTGCATCCACCCCAGCATTTAGTACAGGGCCTGGCACATAGTAAGCACTTAATAAACGCCATTATTATTATTACCTGGCCCAGAGTTTTGGCACCTAAGAAGTGCTCAGTATCTATATTCTTAATGGGTAACCGTTGGAGGGTTTGACAAAGGGTGGGGAAATAATAATAATAATGATGTTATTTGTTAAGTGCTTACTATGGGCCAACCGCTGTTCTAAGCGCTGGGGTAGATACAGGGTAATCAGCTTGTCCCACACGGGGCTCACACTTTTAATCCCCGTTTTACCGGTGAGGTAACTGAGGCACAGAGAAGTTAAGTGACTTGCCCGAGGTCACACAGCAGACGGTGGCGGAGGCGGGACTGGAACGTCCTCTTACGTGCAAGACAGGGTTAGAGGAAAATGTGGGCAACGGAGCAAAGTATGGACCAAGGAGGGGAGAAACTGGTGATAGGACGACCCGTCCGGACAGAGACCGATTTAACTAACAGTAAAGTGCTTGGGCAAGAGTGGCGCCTGCTTAGATGGGGAGGAAAAGGTCATCTTGGGGATGTTGGGGGAAAAAACACTGATAGGATTTGGAGAGACGCTGACCACGGGGGTTGCAAGAGGAGTCAAGGATAATGCCAGAGATGAAGAGAGACAGGAGGGGGTGGTGTTGTCTACGGTGACAAGACAATTAGGAGGGAGGAGAGGATTTGGGAGGGAAGACGTGGGATGCTGTTTTCAACGTGTTATGTCTGAAGTCCTGGTGGGACATCAGAGAAGCAGTGTGGCTTAGTGGATAGAGCACCGGCCTGGGAGTTAGAAGAGCCTGGGTTCTAACCCCGGCTCCCGCCACCTGTCTGCTGTGTGACCTTGGGTAAGTCACTTAACTTCTCTGAGCCTCAGTTATCGCATCCGTAAAACGAGGATAAGAGCGTGAGTCCTCATGTGGGACAAGGACTGTGTCTGATCTGATCATCTTGCATTTACCCCAGCGCTTCGAACACTGCTTGGCACATAATAAGTACCATTATTATTATCATTCAAGTAGAAATGCCCTGAAAGCAGGAGGAAGTGTGGGATTGCAGAGAAGGTGGGGCCAGCGAGGTAGATCACCCCAAATCAAGGGAGTAGGTGAGTCCAATTAAAGAGGTGCTAAGTAAGATGAGAAGGGGACACTAAACGGAGGCTTAGGGGATAGTTAGGGGATGAAGAGGAAGAATCAGCAGAAGGGACCGAGGAGGAGCAATTGGGCAGGAGAACCGGAGAGAACCCCGACAGAAGGGCGTAGTGCGCGCCGTCAAAGGCAGCAGAGAGAAAGGAGATTTAGGATTCGTTGTATTTGGCAAGAAGGTCATTGGTGAACCTGGAGAGTGGGTGTTTAATGGAGTGAAGAGGGAGGAACTCACACCGCAGAGGGTCAAGAAGGGAGCGAGTGGTGCAAACAAGGAGTTTGGCCAAAGCGGGAGTGGGTCCAGGCAAGGGTTTTATTTTTTTTAGTGTAGGAGAGATGCGCGCTGGCTTGAAGGAAGAGGGGAAGAAGCCACCGGAGAGTAATAGGTTGAAGATGGCAGGCAGGGAGGGGGATAAAAGGGTGTTCAAGTGCTTTTATGGTGGACGGGGACCCAGGTGGTGAGAGTAGATGCGGTACCCAGATGAGAGATCTTTTGGGACAGCTGGGAAGGATGAGAGGGAGGCCATCTAAGCCCTCTTTTCCTCCAGCTTTCTCTCCCTTCCGCATCATCTATGCACTTGGATCTTTAGGACATTTATTATTTCACCCCACCTTCATCCCCCTAGCTTTTATATAATTTACAGGTATGAGCACATTATAAATGATCTATACGAATGTCTGTCTCCCCTCGCGACCGTTCGCTTGTTGGGGCCGGGAACGTGCACCAACTCTGTGAGAAGCAGCATGGCGTAGCGGATAGGGCATGGGCCTGGGAGTCAGGAGGTCTCGGGTTCTAATCCCCCTCCGTCGCTTGTCTGCTGTGTGCCCTAGGGCAAGTCACTTGATTTCCCCGTGCCACGGTTACCTCTCCTATAAAATGGGGATTGAGACCGAGCCCCACGTGGCTCCGTCCGTCCGGGCGCTTAGTACGTGCCAATGCCGTAATTATCACCATCGCCGGTGTACCAAGTGCTTAGTACAGTGCTCTGCACACACAGATGCTCAATAAATGCCACTGACTGATGGTGGTGAAGCGAGTGATCCCAGGAACCATCCGTCCAGTCCTCCCAACTCGGGTCTCCTGAAATACAGAATGCCCCTCAGCCCTAATCCTTTTCTGCCATATCGCCACAGTCCAAATGGCTCCTATCCCGCAGAGCTGTAGCACTGGAGTTGGAAAGGGAAAGAGGCGACTGTGTGTGAGGGCGGGGATGTCTGTTAATCACGTAATGAAAACACATGCTATATCAGAACTGGCCAAACGTAGCCCATGGCTACATGTAGTACACCAGTTATCTCCCTCTTGCTTTTGATCTTTCTTTCCACTACTTAGTCATTAGGTACCTCGGATCATTAAAAACCAGGGGGGTTTTTTTGAGCACTTCCTGTGTGCGGAATGATGAGCGAAGCGACTGGGAGAGTACGGTCCACTGTTGTGAGGACATTTTAGCTCAGTACCTTCTTTCAACTCCAGAACTGGGTGTCAAAGGACCGTAGATTAAATTCTCTCAACACTGGGAAACTTCTGTTTTGCAGAATCCCAATCTGCTAAGCGTTAGTACTACGGCATTTATTAAGCGTCAAGCACTGCTAGAAGAGTCGGGGTAGATATAAGTTAATCAGGCCGGACACAGTTGGAATTCATTCATTCAGTCGGATTATCGAGCGCTTACCGTGTGCAGAGCACTGTATTAAGCGCTTGGGCGGATATAAGGGGGATTTGTTCCTCTAAGTGGGATTTCCCCTCATGTTTGTTGGTGATTATGTACATTCCCCTCCAAGGGGCTCCCCTGAGGAGAACAAACAAATCTAAAGGATACACTTTACCTTTACAGCATATTTTCACTCCTGTTTGGCTTCTCTACATGTCATCTTACAAAGCTTAAGCGCTCCTCCACCTATCAGTGTGTGTACTTTTCCTTCAAAATTTCAGTTATTAGAAAGGCAACCCAAGCACCTCGGTGGAGTTGTTTTTCTTTTTACCTTGTACTTCTTTATCGTGACACTCCCTTAGCTTAGACCAGAGTTCTTTAAAGTCACCAGCCACTTCGGCAGAGCCGGGGCTGACGCAACCGCTTCCGGAAGCATTCATCTCGTCCTCTCCGGCTGAACTTCTTCTCGCCTGGTGTTTTCTTTTTAATCTTTCTGCTCCATTACGTAGTCACGAAGCTGTCCTCGGCGACGGATGGGAGACCTATAATGACAGATCGACGACGCTTAAGTCTTTGTGTTTATTCAGGGACTCGTTACATGCTACCCAACGTTGTCAATTTATCACCAATCACCTCGAAGATAAGGTGGTAAAGGTTTCGGCAGGAATCTGTTTCACTGAACTTTCCACTCTGAAGGGTTTCAAATTTGATTACGCTGCATGGCGTCAATTTTGCAAATACCCTTTCCAGTTTGCAGACTAAAAATGCCCATTCCTGCAAATTCATAGCATTTAGGGGAAGAGTGACAGTAGTATTCGTTGAGAATTTTTTTGCCAAGCACTGCGCTAAATGCTGGGGGAGATGCAGGATAATCAGATGGGACACCGTTCTATCCCACACACGGCTCGCGGTCTAAAAAGGAAGGAAAACGGGCGCTGCATCTCCATTTCGCAAATGAGGTAACTGAAGCCCAGTGAACTTAAGTGACTTGCCCAAGGTTACAGAACAGCCAAGTGGTGGAGCCAGGACCAGGTTTCTTGACTGCCACTTAAATTCTATTTCCACTAGGCCCCACTACCTCTGGGGAGTTGGACTAATATAATAATGATAGGGATAGTATTTGTTAAGCGCTTACTATGTGCCAAGCACTGTTCTAAGCATTGGGGTAGATACAAGATAATAAGGTTGTCCCACATGGGGCTCACCGTCTTAATCCCCATTTTACAGAGGGAACTGAGGCCCAGAGCAGTTAAGTGACTTCCCCGGGGCCACACGGCTGCCAAGTGGTGGAGTCGGCGTTAGAGCCCATGACTTCTGACTCCTAAGCCCAGGCTCCTTCCGCTAAGCCCCGCTGCTAAGGAAGCCCTGACGACTGAAGGAAGAAAAACCTCAACTCTTGCAGTATGCCACCTTAATGAAGAGCCCATTTAACTCTCCCTGATTGGAAGAGGGAATAGAGTTGGGTGAAGCAGGAGTTTAGAAGGTTAAAAAAAAAAAAAAAAAAGCCTTGACTCCACCCTCATCCTCCTCAACCTCTGGGCTGCCTGGTACACCGTGAGCCACCTCTTCCTCCCGGAAACACTCCCTAGCCTTGGTTTCACCGCCGAGGCCCTCTCTTCATTCTCTTCCTCTCTGGCTGCTTCTTCTCAGGCTCTTTCGGGGCCGCTCCTCTGCCTCCCCTAACTGTGGGGCTGCCTCAGTTCTGGGGCCCGGCTTTGCTCCGTCTCCACCCACTCCCGGGGCTTCCGCTACCATCTCCACGCAGAGGATTCCCAAATCCCCCTCTCCAGCCCCGACCTCTCTCCTCCTCCAACCTGTCGCATTTCCTCCTGCCTCAGGCCGCCTCTACTTGGATGTTCTTCCGACGCTTCAAACGTAACATTGTGCAGAAGAGAACTCATCCTCTTACCCCGTCAGTAGAGAACACTATTCTTTTCTCACAAACCTTGATCTCATCTCATCTCAAACTCACTCAAACTCTCAAACTCAAATTCACTCATCTCTCATCTCATCTCTCATCTCTCATCGCAAACTCTCATCTCAAACTCACTTCTCATTCAATCGTATTTGAGCGCTTACATTGTTCAGAACAGTGTGCTAAGTACTTGGGAGAGTACAGTACAACAGAATTATCAAACCCCTTCCCTGCCCATAATGAGTTTATTATTCTTAATTGTATTTATTGAGCGCTCACTGCGCGCAAAGCAATTTACTAATTGCTTGGGAGAGTTCAATATAACATAAGACACATTCCCTGCCCACAAAGAGCTCACAGTCTAGAGGGGGAGACTACGGTCATTCAATCCGCATATTCGACGTCACTAAATCTTACTATTATTATGGTATTTGTTAGCGCTTACTCTGTGCCAGGCACTGCGCTAAGCGCTGGGGGGGATACAAGTAAATCGGGTCCCTGTCCCACGTGGGGCTCGCGGTCTTAATTCCCCACTTGACAGGTGAGGTCACTGAGGCCCAGAGAAGTGACATGACTTTCATTCATTCCTTCAATAGTATTTATTGAGCGCTCACTATGTGCAGAGCACTGTATTAAGCCCTTGGAATGGACAATTCGGCAACAGATAGAGACAATCCCTGCCCGGCGCCCGGCTCGCCGTCTAAACGGGGGAGACAGACGGCAGAGCGAAACAGAACAGAAACAAGACAAGACTTGCCCAGGCTCACACAGCAGCCAAGGGGCAGAGCCGGGATTAGAACCCATGACCCTCTGACTCCCGGGCTAAACCATGCTGCTTCTCAGGCTACTCAATCCCACCCAGGGCGTTGATGTCAACTCGAATCGACTTATGTCAAATATGATTGAATGAACTCTTCCCGGTCAAGGAATTCTCTACCTGAGGCAGGGCTGCACTCCGAGGGGCTGCAATATGCAAGTGACCCTCGATGGCAGTGATGGAATACGAGGGGAAAAAAGGTAAAAAGCACCTCTCTGCACCAAACCATCCCGGAAGCCAGAAGCAAGAGAGGCACAATTTCCCCGAAGCTCCTAATTCTTCTCCCGTCTGCACTTAGATCTGTACCCTTTAAGCACCTGATATTCAGCCCACCCTCAGGCCCGTAACACTCACGGACCTATCGCTAATTTACTCTAATGTCTATCTTCCCCTCTAGACTTGTACGCTCGACGACTGTACTCTCCCAAACACTTAGTACAGTACCCTGAACAAAAGCCGTCGATACCATCGACTGATCAAATAACACAAATAAGCAGGATGGCGTAGTGGATAAGCCAAGTATCATCTTGCATCTATCCCAGCTCTTAGAAGAGCGCCTGGCACATAACAGGTGCTTAACAAATACCGTGAGGATTATTATGGGAGCACAAGCCTGGGAGTCAGAAGGTCATGGGTTCTAATCCTGGTTCTGCCACATGTGTGACCTTGGGTAAGTCACTTAACCTCTCCGGGCCCCTTACCTCATCGATTAAAAAATGGGGATTAAGAGTGTGAGTCCAACGTGGGACAGGGACCGTGTCCAACCTGATTAACGTGTACTATCCCGGTGTTTAGAACAGCGCTTGGCACACAGTGAGCCTCTTGAAAGTACCATTATTATTATTGTTATTAAAGAGAAATAGCTTATCCTCCCTCTGCCCTCCTATTGCTTGGATAATAATAATGTTGGTATCTGTTAAGCGCTTACTATGTGCCGAGCACTGTTCTAAGCACTGGGGTAGACACAGGGGAATCAGGTTGTCCCACGTGGGGCTCACAGTCTTAATCCCCATTTTACAGATGAGGTAACTGAGGCACCGAGAAGTTAAGTGACTTGCCCAAAGTCACACAGCTGACAAGTGGTAGAGCCGGGGTTCGAACCCATGACCTCTGACTCCAAAGCCCGTGCTCTTTCCAGTGAGCCACGCTGCTTGGATCCAGCTTATACACTATCAGAGCACTGATACTAAGTGCTTGGGAGGGTACAATAAAGTCGACAGACAAGATCCCTCTCCACAAGGATTTTGCTGCTGAATAAAAATAATAATAAATAATACTAATACTGATGGTATTCGTTAAGCGCTTACTATGTGCCAAGCACTGTTCAAAGCGCTGGGGTAGACACGAGGTCATCAGGCGGTGATAGTGTCAAATCCTCATTTTACAGATAACTGAGGCACAGAGGAGCAGAGCGGCTTGACCGAGGTCACACGGCAGACCAGCGGCGGAGCCGGGATTAGAACCCGCGTCCTCTGACTTCCACGTCTGTGCTTTCTCCACTAAGCCACGCCGCCTCCCTGAGAGTCTTTCCAGGTATAAAACACTGGCAACGGAGAGGAGTTCGCTAGCGGAAGCGTTGAAGGCAGACGGCGAAGGGTGGGCGAGCCTAAGTAAGGGTAAGTTTCGCGCAGTCACCGCACACTAAGCTTCACGCTGTTCCAGGAGGCCAGTCGAGGAAGGCGAGGGGCAGGGGAAAAGAGCTAATATAAGGGGGGAGAAACGGGGTTTACCACGCTTGCGGAGGGACACTGGCAAGAATAATAACGAGGATGGCATTTGGTCGGCGCTTACTCTGTGCCAAGCACTGTTCTAAGCGATAATGGAGGGGAAACGGTTACAGAAATGCAAACACCGCCCTCATTTTGGCCTTCGATTTGTACCTCTTTCCCCCGGCCACCGAACAGCACCCCGAGGTTCTCCATCTCTCACCTGGGCCAGAACAGACCGTGAGCCCGTCGAAGGGCAGGGACCGTCTCTATCTGTTAGCGATCTGTCCCTTCCAAGCGCTTAGCACAGTGCTCCGCACATAGTAAGCGCTCAACAAATACTACTGAATGAATGACCACCGCATGAGACGTGGTCCCTGCCCCCCACGGGATAGGGGAACAGGTACTTAAGACCCCCCCTCCCAGCCCAGCTGGGGAAACTGAGGCCGGAGGAGTCAAGTGACCTGCCCAAGGGCTCCCAGCAGGCCGGGGGGTGGTGGAGCCGAGGTCGGCATCCTGGATCCGGGGGCTTTCCAGGACGCGGGCGAGGCCGGGGTCGCTCGGGGTCAAACAGCGGGTCCTGCTTTAAGGACTTCCCAGTTGTCGCCACCGGATTGATGCCTAGAAATCGAGCGCTTGGCACAGGGCGCTGCACACGGTAATGAGTACGACTGAATGAATGAATTCATTCGTTCACTCAAAAGAAAGGGCTGTTTCTTGATCGCTTCGCGTGCGCAGAGCACCGTACTAAGCGCTTGGGGGAGAACAACACGACAGTAAACAGACCCATTACCTGCCCACCTGGCAGAGAAGCTGCGTGGCTCAGTGAAAAGAGTACGGGCTGGGGAGTCAGAGGTCATGGGTTCGAATCCCTGCTCCGCCACTTGTCAGCCGGGTGCCTGCGGGCAAGTCACTTCACTTCTCTGGGCCTCAGTGACCTCATCTGTAAAATGGGGATTAAGACTGTGAGCCTCACACGGGACAACCCGATCACCCTGTATCTCCCCCAGCGCTTAGAACAGTGCTCTGCACATAGTAAGCGCTTAACAGATACCAACATCATCACAACGAAGTGTAAGCCTCCCTCACACCCCCAGTCCGGGTAGGGGGGTCGGGGGGGGGACGACCCCCAGGGCAGGGGTTAAGAATAATAATAGTAATAATAATGTTCATTCATTTAATAGTATTTATTGAGCGCTTACTAAGCGCAGAGCACTGTACTAAGCGCTTGGAAAGTACAATTTGGCAACAGAGACAATGCCTGCCCAGTGACGGGCTCACAGTAGCTGTTAAGTGCTTATTAAACGCTAAGCACCGTTCTAAGCGCTGGATGGGCGTGAGGGCTCTCGGGGCAGGGGCAGGGGATGATGATAATAGTGACGAGCAAGAGTTCGAATCCCGGCTCTGCCACCTGTCAGCTGTGTGACTGTGGGCAGGTCACTTGACTTCTCTGTGCCTCGGTTCCCTCATCTGTAGAAGGGGGATGAAGACCGGGAGCCTCCCGTGGGACAACCCGATCTCCCCCAGCGCTTAGAACGGTGCTCGGCACATAGTAAGCGCTTAACAAATACCGACACTGTTTATTATTATTAATGATAATAATAATGATAACGTTGGTATTTGGTAAGGGCGTGCTATGTGCCGAGCACTGCTCTAAGCGCTGGATGGGCGTGAGGACCCCCAGGGCAGGGGCAAGGGATGGGCATGAAGACCCCCGGGGCATGGGCAGGGGATAATCATGAGAATAGTGATGATAACGTCGGTATCTGTTAAGGGCTGACTTACTCAGGGCCGCTTAGGGAAGCGGCGTGGCTCAGGGGAAAGAGCCCGGGCTTGGGAGTCAGAGGTCACGGGTTCGAATCCCGGCGCTGCCGCCTGTCAGCTGGGGGACCGTGGGCGAGTCGCTTCACTTCTCTGGGCCTCAGTTTACCTCATCTGTCAAACGGGGATGAAATGGAGATGGGCCACCCGATGACCCCGTATCTGCCCCAGCGCTTAGCACAGTGCCCCGCACATAGTAAGCGCTTAACAGATACCAACATTCTCACGCGCCAAGCACTGTGCTAAGCGCTGGATGGGCATGAGGACTCCCAGGGCGGGGGGAGGGTCCTGCGGCAGGGTGTCTTAGGGGCGAGAGGAGTCGGAGTCGGTGGCTGGGGAGTCGGAGGTCGTGGGTTCTAATCCCGCCGCCGCCCCCGGCCCGCTGCGCGACCTCGGCCAAGCGGCCTCCCTTCCCCGGGCCTCAGTTCCCTCCTCGGGAAAATGGGGATGAAGGCTGGGAGCCCCGCGGGGGCGGGGACGACGACCCCCCGATGGCCTCGGCTGTGCCGCAGCGCTTACGGCGCGGGGCTGGGCACGTAGTCGGCGCTTAACGAACACCCTCATTATCATTGTGGTTCTTCTTACCCGCGCTGGCGCGCACTCACCGGGCCGGGGCTGGGACAGCAGCCCTGCGCGGTGCGCTCCGCTCTGCTCCCGCCCCGCCCGCAGCCCGCGCTTTTCAAAGGCTGGGCGGGGGCCGCCGCGCCGACTGCGGCGCCTCCCCGCCGGCCCCGCCCCCGCCCGTGACGTCACCGGCCCGGGCCCGCCCCCCGCTCGTGACGTCACCGGCCCCGCCCCTCAGGGGAGGCCGCGGCTCGGCCCCGCCCCTCCGCGTGACGTCAGCGCAAAGCCCGGCCCGACGGAAGCCCCGCCCCCTCCGTGCCGTCAGGCCCCACCCGCCTAGGCCCCGCCCCTCGCCAAGCGAACCCTCTCCCCCCCTTCAGAGCCCTACTGAGAGCTCCCCTCCTCCGGGAGGCCCGCCCAGATTGCCCCCCTCCCTTTCCCTCTGCCCCCCCCTCCCCCCTCCGTCCCCCCCCACCCCACTCCCTCCCTCTGCTCTCCCCCCTTCCCTCCCCCACAGCACCTGTCTATATTTCCATATATGATCGATTACTCTATCTTACTAATGACGTGGATATAGCTGCGATTCTATTTACCTATTCTGATGGCTACTGCTGCCCGACTACTCGTTTCGTTTTGCCGTCCGTCCGCCCCTTCTAGATCGTCGGGCCGGGATGGTCTCTAGCCGTTGCCCGACTGTCCATTCCCAGCGCTCGGTCCAGTGCCCCGCACACAGTGAGCGCTCGATAAATACGATCGAATGAACGAATGAATGAATGAATGAATGAATGAATGAATGAATGAAGAAATAGGCCAGAGATTAATAATGATAATGACGTTGGTATTTGTTAAGCGCTTACTATGGGCAGAGCACCGTTCTAAGCGCCGGGGGAGATAGAGGGTCATCGGGTCCTCCCACGTGAGGCTCACGGTTAATCCCCATTTTACAGATGAGGTCCCCGAGGCCCAGAGAAGTGAAGTGACTCGGCCGCGGTCACCCGGCTGACCAGTGGCGGAGCCGGGATTCGAACCCAAGACCTCTGACTCCCAGTGTTGGGAAGACTTGCTACGAAGAGCCTGGAAAAGGTCACGAGGCTTGCCGAGGTAACAACTGCCACACAAATACAAACCGTCAATTCTACGGCGTTTCCTGTGACAACGTATGGATCCGAACGCCGGACAGTACAGAAACAGGATAGAAAGGGCACCGATTCTTTGGAAATGTGGTCTTGGAAACGGCTTCGGTCAACAGCGCGGACTGCCTGAAAAACAAACACGCGGAATTTGGAGCAGATTGAGCCAAAAGCGGTCTTTGGGAAGGCCAGATGACCCAGATTAGCGTATCTTGGACATATGATAAGAGCTGATTCTCTGGAGAGGACACCAGTGCTAGGAAAAGTCCAGGGAAAACGTGGCAGCCAGCAGCTAGATGGACGGAAACCGTAACAACGATAAAGGGAGAACCGTCAGCGAGGTTACGGATTATGGCGGAAGACGGGACGTTCTGGAGAAGATAGAGCCGGAGAGTCGCTATGAATCGGAAACGACTCGGCGCCGGAAAAACTAATAACGGAGGCACAGAGAAATAAAGTGACCTGCCCGAGATAGCACAGCAGATAAGTGGCAGAACTGGGATTAGAACCCGTGACCTTCTGTGCCCCAGGCTCGTGCTCTGGCCACTAGGCAACTTCCCCGCTAGACTGAAAGCTGGCTGTGGGCAGGGAATGTGTCTGCTCATTGTTATCGGGTCCTCTCCCAAGCACTTACTACAGTGCTCGGCACCCGGTGGGCGCCCAGTCGATCCGATCGGATGAACTGGTGACGCCGCCATGGACCCAACTGCTCGACATGCCGGACGTCGATTTGAAAGGCGTTCGCATCTGACCTGCCGTAGCTAGATCCAAAGAAAAAAAATCCACTCGCATAAATATTATGTCCGATTTGGCTGGGCGACCTCACGGGGCCTCTCGCGTGAGCCAAAGGAGTTTAAATGGAAGAGGCTTGCGCTCAACAACTGTGTTTTTAACATTAGTGACTTCTTTACTGATCCCGCAGACCTCTCCCTCTTTAGCCTCCCTCTACTTTTACAAGCACAGAACAGCTTGTGTTAAAAGGTCGTGACTTTTGAAAGCGGTCTGTGGGAGGCTGCTAATCGAAAAAAGCCCGTGCCATTGTCTTACTTGCAGATTCTGGGTAACTGCCTCGAACGGATTAAATTGGCCTGCAGGGCTGATACACAGCTAGACTCTGGATTAATTCAATAGCATTTATTGAGCGCTTACTATGTGCAGGGCACTATACTGAGCGCTTGGAATGTACAAGTCGGTAACAGAGAGAGACAGTCCCTGCCCTTTGACGGGCTTACGGTCTTCTCTGTCCTGTTCTCGTACACTAGTTTTAAACCCGCTCTAAATGAACGGCACCCGAGGACCAGGACTACTGTGCTGAGGAAAACGTATTGTACTGGGGGAGTCACTCCAGGAGAGATGACCTGAACGCGTGAAAAATGAAGCAGCTTGGCCTAAAGAGCCCAGGCTTGGAGTCAGAGGACTTGGGTTCTAATTCTGGCTTTTTCATTTGCCTGCTGTCCTTTGTGGGCAAGCCACTTAATTTCTCCATGCCTCAGTTTCCCCCTCTGTGAAACGGGGATTCCATTCCTGGTCTCCCTCCCAGTTATGCGACCTCCCGAGGAAAGCCTTATTGAAGGCAATTGTCCATCAGGAGGCCTTCCCTGACTAAGCCCCCCACCTTTCTCTTCTCCCACCCGACTTCTGCATCTCCCCAACTTGCTCCCTTTATTCACTCCACCTCCCAGCCCCGCAGCACTTACGTACATATCCGTATTTCATTTATTTATATTCACGGCTGTCTCCCCTTCTAGACCGCAAGCTCACTGTGGGCAACGAATGTGTCTGTTTATGATTATGTTGGACTCCCCCAAACACCGAGTACAGTGCTCTGCACACAGTAAGCATACAAGTAAGCATACGAGGAAGTCGGATGGGACACGAGGTCCCTGTCTCACGTGGGGCTCACGGTCTTAATCTCCATTTTACAGATGAGGTCACTGAGGCCCAGAGAAGTTACGTGACTTGCTCAAGGTCACACAACAGAGCCGAGATTCGAACCCACGACCTCAACCCAGGACCTCTGACTCCCAGGCCCGTGATCTTTCCACTAGGCCTTGCGGCCTGGCCGAATCGAAAAATTCGGGACCGTGAGTCGAGGGACCCCGTTTTAATTCCACCTGGACCAGCGGTTTGCTGAGTGACCTTAGGCAAGTCTCCTGACCTCTCTGTTCCTCAGTTTCGTCATCTGTAAAATGAGATAATATTCTTGCTCCCCTTACCTCTTAGGTTGTGAGGGGCAGGGACGGGCTCTGATGTGATTATCTTATATCTACCCCGGTGCTTAGCCCAGTGCTAAGTAAGCACGCGTAGTAAACGTAACAATAGAAATACAATTTTCAGCCACGTTTTCAGAGATCCCATTCCAGGAGAGAGTTGAATTCTCTTTCCATAGTCTTCCCGGAGCTGTGCAATAAGGCGTATGAAATTGCGGCTTCACCTCGGAATTGATGAGTTTTCACAGACCCGTCAGTTCTAAAAGCCTTACTGCTAAGTACATCGTGGATTCCAGCTCAGAAATTCAAGCGGGTTGGTTCCTATCAATCAAACAATAATCCATAACGAGTGCCTGCCGTGTCCAGAGCACCGTACTGAGCGCTCGGGAGAGCGCGATAGAATTAGTAGGCAGAGATTCCCAAAATACCACGATCGCCGTCGACCGATAAGGACTTGGCCGCGTGGGACAGACATCTCGAATCGAGTCGGCGATAATTAAATTTGACCTGGTAATTGTTACCACAGTCCTCCATCGGTTGCCCATCCACCTCTATATCAAACAGAAATCCCTTACCACCGACTTTAAAGCACTCGATCGACTTGCCCCCTCCTGCTTTACCTCGCCGGTCTCCTACTACGACCCAGCCCGCACGCTCTACTTCTCCGACGTCCACCCTACTCCGCTGTACCTCAGTGCCATCTATCTCATCCCTGACCCCTTGCCCATATCCTCCCTCTGGCCTGGAACGCCCACCCCCTTCACACAGGACAGACCGCCACTCTCCCTACCCTTCCTAGTCCCCCGTTAAGCCCTCACTTCCCCCACTCTCTCTCCCTTCTGCATCTCCTACGCGCTTAGATACATTCCCTTTAAACACTTGATATTCACCCCACCCTCACCCCACAGCTCCAAGGTCCATATCCCTAATTTATTTTCATGCCTTCTCCGGGGGGTTGAAATGAAAAACTTGAGTTCTTCCGGCGTTAGCGTCAAGTGGGCTACTAACTGACCCCTTGGGCTTTGGTTCTTTGGAATCCAGTTTGGGAGAATGGGCTTTAGCTTCAAGAGCCAGGTTTCACTTGGATCTGTCCCCCTCTCCCAGCTTCACGGCACCTACGTCCGTATCCGTCATTCGTTTCTCCGTATCGATGTCTCTCTCCCCCTCTGGACCGTGGGCTCATCCTGGACGGAGAACGCGTCAACCAACTGCACAGATAGTGCGGCTTAGTGGATAGGGCCCGGGCCCGGGAGTCAGAAGGACCCGGCTTCTCGACCTGGCTCCCGCCACTTATGTACTGTGACCTTGGGCAAGTCATTTCTCTTCTCTGGGCCTCAGTCACCTCATCTGTAATCCCAGCTCTGCCACTTGTCAGCTGTGTGACTGTGGGCAAGTCACTTAACTTCTCTGTGCCTCAGTTCCCTCATCTGTAAAATGGGGATTAAGACTGTGAGCCCCAAGTGGGACATCCTGATTCCCGTGTCTACCCCAGCGCTTAGAACAGTGCTCGGCCCATAGTAAGCGCTTAACAAATACCAACATTATTAAAATGGGAACAGGGACCGTGTGGGACAGGGACTGCGTCCAACCTGATTAGCTTGGGTCTACCCCAGCGTTTAGAACAGTGCTTAACAAATACCATAAATGAAATAAATAAATAATACCCCTCTCTCCATCTGGGCTCTAAGCTCCGGCTGGGCGGGGAACACGCCAACCAAACCCTTTCGCACCGCACTCTCCCAAACGCTCGGTGCGGCGCTCCGAACGCAGTAAAGCGTCCGACGAATGCCATTAACTGATGGACGGGTTGATTGATCCTCATCGTCGGTATTATTGGGAACCTACGCTGGGCAGAGCAGTCTACCGAACTGAGCAGCTGGGAACATGAAACAAAAGTAGAAGCCACGGTTTCCGCCTCGAGCAATTTATAATCTAAAGGGAGAGAAAGGCAGGTATAGTCTACACACCCCAGGAGCTAAAGAGAAAACAGAAATGACCGGTTACAAGCGAAATGAATAAACGAGCGGAAGAACAAACCGGTACGTACACTAATACTAAGAAGGAGGCAGGAGGGAAGGTGAGGAGAGGTGGGAGAGGGACCGGAACCCAGAGCAGGGCTTTGGTTGGAAAATGCCCCTTGGAGGAAATTTTTTTTTTAGGAAGCGCCTGGGGAGAGAACGGGAAAGGAATCCCCAAGCAGGAGGAAGAGTGTGCACAATGGGTTGGAGACAGGAGAGTTGAAAGCCAAGAGTTCAGTTGGAGGAGCGCGCCCGGTGTGAGCTGAGGGGTAGTGGGAGGCGAGGAAAGAAGAGACTGATGACGCTCGTTCTTCCACGTCAAAATGGCACGGTGTAGTGGCTAGCGCACGGGCCTGGGAGTCAGAAGGTCATGGGTTCTAATCGCGGCTCCACCACCTGTCTTTCGTGTGACCCCGGGCGAGTCATTTCGCTTCGGTTACCTCCTCTGTAAAATGGGGAGGAGGACCGTGAACACCACGCGGGACAGGGACCGTATCCAACCCGATTTGGTCGGATCCGCCCCAGCGCTCAGTACGGTGCCTGGCACGCTTAACCGATACCATAATTAGTATTATTATTAAAGCACTCAGTCCGGCGCTCCGCACACGGTAGGCGCTCGTTAAATGCCATCGGTCGACTGAATGGTCGGCCGGCCTGTCCGACGCGGAGGGAAATGGGTGGCCGTCGAGGGTTTTCGAGGAGGAGAGTGATGTGTGCAGACACGCTTTTTAGAAAGATGATCCATAATTCATTTTAACGTCTAGCTCTCCAACTAGATTGTATGTTCCTGTGTCCAGGGATCGCCTCTACCGATTCTGTCGGGTGCTACTCTCCCAAGCGCTCAGCACAGTGTTCTGCACACGGTAAGCCCTCAGAGAATACCACCGAGCGACGATCTGGACAAGAGAAGGCTGGATGGACTGAAGAGGGGAGAGGCTGACAGCAGGGAGGCCCACGAGGAGGCGGAAGAAGTTAGCCATCCAGGAGGGCTTGGAACAGGGGGGTGGTGGAGGGTGGAGGAGAAGCAGACTCAGGCGATAGAGAAGCAGCGTGGCTCAGTGGAAAGAGCACGGGCTTTGGAGTCAGAGGTCATGGGTTCGAATCCCGGCCTCAGTGACCTCATCTGTAAAATGGGGATGAAGACTGTGAGCCCCACGTGGGACAACCTGATTCCCCCTGTGTCTACCCCAGCGCTTAGAACAGTGCTCTGCACGTAGTAAGCGCTTAACAAATACCACGGTCATCAACATCTTTAGTTAGTCAACAGTGCGGGGGAGACTTCACTCTGCAACCCAGGTCGTTTTTCTGAAAAACCTTCAGTCCATATCTCCTTACTTTTCAAAAATCTCCAAGGGTTACCCATCCGTCTCCACATCCAGCAGAAATTTCTTGCATCGAGCACTCGGTCAGCTCTCTCCCTCCTACCTTACCTCCCTGGGCTTCCAACAACCCAAAACGCAGACTCCACTCCTCTAACGCCAACCTACTCTCCGAACCTCGATCTCATCTATCCCACCTGGGACTCCTTGCCCACATCCTTTCTCCGGCTGAAACGCCTTCCCCCTTCGTGTCCGACAGACCACCACTCTCCCCACCTATAAAAAACCGTCCGAAAATAACATCTCCTCCAAGATGTGTTTCTCGGCTAAGCCCTCAATTCCCCTCTACCCCCTTCCTTCTGCGTCACCTACGTACTCAGCCGCGAACCCCTTAAGTACTTTAGTCCCCCAGCCCGCAGCACTTACGTATATATCTTTATATTCTATTTCCCCTATCTATAATTTATTTAATGCTTGTCTCCCCTGTAGATTGTAAGCTCTCTGTGGATAGGATGGAGAGTTGCTATCGTTCTCGTCTGCCCGTCTCCCCCGATTAGACCGTAAGCCCGTCAAAGGGCCGGGACTGTCTCTGTTACCGATTTGTACATTCCAAGTGCTTAGTACAGTGCTCTGCGCATAGTAAGCGCTCAGTAAATGAATACTATTGAATAGCAGGGCCCGGTGGAAGGAGCATGGGCCTGGGAGTCAGAGGATCTGGGCTCTCATCTCAACTCTGCAAATTGCTTGCCGTGTGACCTTGGGCAAGTCACTTCATTTTTTTTTTTTTTTTATATAGACGTGTTAAGCGTTTACTACGTGCCAGCCGCTGAACTAACCCCTGGGTAGATAGAAGCTAATCGGGTTGGACACAGTCGCTGTCCCGCGTAGGGCTCCCAGTCTTAATCCGCATTTTACGGATGAGGCACGGAGAAGTGAAGTGACTTGCCCAATCGTACCGCAGACAAGTGGTGGAGTCAGTACCTCTGACTCTCAGGCCCCCGTTCTTTCCACTAGGCCACACTGCTTCACTGAGCCTCGGTTTCCTTAACTGTAAAAGGGGGATTCCGTGCCCGCTTGCCCTCCTACTTAGGATCTGAGCCCCATCTGGGACAGTAACGGTGTCCGACCTGATTAACTGCGTCTACCCCGGCGCTTAACACGGAGTAAGGCCTTAATAACTATAATAATAATACTGTTGGTATTTGTTAAGCGCTTACTATGTGCAGAGCACTGTTCTGAGCGCTGGGGTAGATGCAGGGTGATGAGGTTGTCCCCCGTGAGGCTCACAGTCTTAATCCCCATTTTACAGATGAGGTCACCGAGGCACAGAGAAGTTTAGTGACTTGCCCACAGTCACACAGCTGACAAGTGGCGGAGCCGGGATTTGAACCCATGACCTCCGACTCCCGAGCCCGGGCTCTTGCCACTGAGATACTTTCCCAAGTGACGAGTACAGTGCTCTGCGCACAGTGAATGCTCAATAAATACCACTGATTGACTGACTGAGTTGGGGAAGAGAGGGAGAAGAGAACAGATAGGTAAGGTGGGGCCATTTGGTGGAAAGCCTCGGTGCTAACTGTGAGGAATTTTTGTTCGATGCCAAGAGACGTCGGGAGCCAGAGGAGGGTTTTGAGGAGAGGACGGATGTGGGCAGAGAGAGGCTTCAGGAAGATGACTGTACAGCAGCAGACGGCGCAGACCGAAGCGGGGAGAGACCGGGACGGCGAGGTTGCCAGGGTTTTGAATCTTCACCGGGGAATGTAGTGTGAGCCCCACGTGGGACCGGGGCTGTATCTCGATGGGATTACCTTGGACCTACCTTAACGCTCGGTACGGTGCTCGGCACATACTAAGCATTTAACAAATACCGCGGTGATCACCCCACCTCCGCCATGCAGTCGGCTCCTGGGGTTTGGGCTGAGTTGCCAAGTCCAGGGAGTGGGGTGTCAGCCCCGAGCACTCCTTGCCCAGTTACTGAACATTTCCTGAGCACCGGGATTGTGGCCATTCTCTCCCCCGTACTACAAGGTTTTCACCTGCTGGTTAATCAGTGTTAATAGAGAAGGAGCGTGGCCTAGGGGACAGAGCCCCGGGCTGAGGGTCCGAAGGACCCGGATTCTAATCCCGGATCTGCCACTCGTCTGCTGAGTGACCTCGGACAAGTCATTTAACCTCTCTGTGCCTCGGTTACCCCGTCTGTACAATGGGGATTAAGATCGTGAGCCCCACGTGGGACGGGGACTGTGTCCGACCCCATTTGCCTGTATCCGCGCCAGCGCTCAGTACAGTTCCTGGAACGCAATCGGCCCTTAACAAATACCACAGTGATAGTAATCATCGTGTGGAAAACCCTGCCTGTTGGCTCTGAGTGCTAGTCCTGGATGCCAATGTGGGTGATTAAACTGCTTCCCTCAATTTTCCCTGCAGTTACATTTGACGAAGCCATCCTTCACTTCCAACTGTAAGTGGTTAGGTAGTGTTGTCAGGGTCATTAAAGGACACCTCATTTCACCCCGAGACAGGAAAGCTAGTCCCGGCTAGGTAGCTTGCTCAACGTTAAGGTGTCTCAGTCCTCGTTAAATCCGCGAGTTTATAAACGTGGCCGAGGAAGCTCGGCAGAATTCTGGGGGCCTAGATTTGGAAAGACTTCATTGTTTCAAGAAGTTCGCCCAGGTATTTGGAATCCAGCAACTGTTGGAGCAAAGCGTGGTGGGAGAAATAGAGATTCCTTAGTGCTGATTTCTTCCGTCGCCCCTAGAGAGACCATTGGCTTGATTTGCTCTCACCTTGATGAATCGATCAAGAGAAGTAGCGCGGCCTAGTGGATACAGAGCACCGGCCCGGGAGTCAGAAGAACCTGGATTTTGTCCCGGCTCCACCACTTGTCTCCTGCGTGACCTTGGGCAGGTCATTTAGCTTCTCTGTGCCTCGGTTACCTCCTCTGTAAAATGGGGATTAAGACTGTGAGGGAAATGGAGCGTGTGCGCCTGATCCGATTATCTCGTGTCCACTCCGGCACTTAGCACGGTGCCTGGCATATAGTAAGTGATTAACAGATACCATCTGAAGAAACCGACTACAAGGAAAAAATGGCATTTTACTGAGTGCTTACTGTGTGCAGAACACTCTTCTAAGCGCTTGGGAGAGTAGAGTACAACCGACTTCATCCCTGGAGCTTATGGTCTAGAGGGGAGACATGAAAATAGATTACAGATATGGCCTTAGAAGTGCCGTGGGGCTGCGGGCGGGGTGAGTATCAAGCGCTTACAGATCCAGGTGCAGAGGGGTCACAGTAGGAGAGGGAGAAGGGGAAATGAGGGCTTAGTGAGGGAAGACGTTTTGCAGGAGACGTGATTTTAATAAGGCTTTGAAGGTGGAGAGCGTGGTGGACTGTCGGCTGTGAAAGGAGAGGGAGTTGCAGGCCAGAGGAAGAATGAGGACGAGGGGGACTGCTGTGAGATAGAGGAGACTGAGGAACATAAATCTGGTAAATCTGGGAATCGGAGGATCCTCTTTAGGAAAGTCACTGGTCTTTCGGGCATGTAGTATCCCTCGGTAAGTAAAATGGGTGCTGGGAAATACTCTTTGCCCGTGGTAGCGTGGGTGGCAACTTTCAAGAGGGAGGACGACGGGAAGAAGCCAATGGCAACCGCGTTTCAATAACTCAAGAGCAAACAAGTCCGATCCTCATGGCTCTGTCCGTGCTTCTTTTAGTGATTCATAACTTCTTCAGAGCTCATATGGCGAGCAGTGATTTATTGGCTATCATATCCCAGCGGTTCACAGACGGATCCCTCATCCAACCAGATCGCACACGGCCCCACTGCTTGGTCTTCCAAGGATTCGAGGCTGAAGTTATCAGGATAACCCGGGCGAACACAATTCCCTGCACCTCACCTAATCAGGCGAAAGGGTTTTGGGGGGAGCCAAAATATTTTAGGCCTCAATTAGCCTAATAGTTTGCAGGCAGGCACATGTACAGACTCCATACCGTGCCTGATCCTGTTTTGACTCGACTCAAGCAGAGTGCCCTGACTTGGGAAACTGGCCTTCTCTTTATGAATCAGGCTGCTGAAAGGGAATTTCTGGTAGGTGTCACTGCAGACTCTGTATTCTGATATATATTGAGACGGAGATTCAGCCCTGAAAGGAAGATTTTCCCTCTCTTTCCTCATATTAATAACGTTCCCTGCCACGGCACTCAGAACCATTCCCAACACCTTAGCCTCATTTTGGTTAATTTCTTCATTTTGGTGGCAACTTCATGGACTTTCGGGCGGCAGTTCATTTCAGAAACCGTCTCCTCTCCTGACCGTAATTGCGACTCTATCACCCAAGTGGCATTTGGGAGCTCACACTGAAACGTCAGGCTGAGAAAAAAGTGGATAGAGCCCGGGCCTGGGAGTCAGAAGGTCATGGGTGTTAATACTGACTCTGCCACTGGTCTGTTCTGTGACCTTGGGCAAGTCACTTGACTTCTCTGTGCCTCAGTTACCTCATCCGCAAAATGGGGATTGAGACTGTGAACCCCACGTGGGACAGCCGCCGTGTCCAACCCGATTTGCTTGTATCTACCCCGGTGCTCAGTACAGTGCCTGGCATATGGTAAGCACTTAACAAATAATAGCACTTACCAAATATTATTGTTATTATTGTTGTTGTAGCACCTTGACCTTGTAATAAGTTTCAGTTTTCTAAATCACTTTTACAGCAGCAATCTCATTTTATCCCCCGCTAGGTAGGGGGGAACTATTAGTCTTCTGTTTGGGCAATTGAGGAAACTGAGTCATCATCCCGGCTCTGCCACTTGTCAGCTGTGTGACTGTGGGCAAGTCACTTCACGGTGCCTCAGTGACCTCATCTGTAAAATGGGGATGAAGACTGTGAGCCTCACGTGGGACAACCTGATTACCCTGTACATCTACGCCAGCGCTTAGAACAGCGCTCTGCACATAGTAAGCGCTTAACAAATACCAACATATATATTTATAGATATATCATCATCCTGAATGGTATTTATTGAGCAGTTCCTGGGTGCAGAGCACCGTACTTAGCACTGGGAAGTGTTCACGACACGTTCCCTGCCCGCAACAAGCTTACAGTCCAGAAAGGAGTCTCAGGGGAACGTCTTCAAGGAGAAACCTAATGAGAACCAGTAAGCCTTCCCTGACTAACCTTCATTCAGTCGTATTTACTGAGCGCTTACGGTGTGCAGGGCACTGTACTAATCTGTCACCTCCCCACCCAATTTCCCTCCTT
This sequence comes from Ornithorhynchus anatinus, assembly GCF_004115215.2. NCBI lineage: Eukaryota > Metazoa > Chordata > Mammalia > Monotremata > Ornithorhynchidae > Ornithorhynchus > Ornithorhynchus anatinus. Next base: position 21,191,208 of record NC_041734.1, read on the forward strand.
ACTGTTTACCTCCTACACACTTAGATACTCAGCCCACCTCTTTCCGAATAAAACAAAAAACGCTCCTTGAGGGCAGAGATCATTTCTACTAAGTCTATTGTTGTGCTCTCCCAAACGCTCAGCCCTGGGCACTGCCTAGCATAAGCATTCAGTAAATGCTACTGATTGATTTATTCTGACGCAGGGCTTATATTCCTTTCGCCCGCTTACTCCCGGTAAATAGATGACTTCCTCTTTGTTTCTCCAACACCCAGCGCTGCAATTTCCCCACTGGGGAAGAACTCGGGTTAAGTCTCCATCTCCGTTTTGAGAGAGACGGTAGAGCTAGACCTGAAAAGGTGCTTAGTACAGCGCTCTGCACACTGTTAGTTCTTAATAAATATCACTGTTTGACGGAAAAGGGCCATCCTATTTTGCTTCATTTGTTTCATCCAGTACTGACAATTTTGGGGAGGCAGGACATAGTGGCTTCCCTCCTGCTCTCTTGGCAGGACTCAAGTGCAAAACCACTGTTCTCTGTTCATTAGGTCAAAACTGCTTCATCTCCGCCTTTAGGATTTTTTCGTCTTCATTTTAAGGCACCGTTTCAGGAGCAAATGGACATTTGAGTCTCTAAGAGTCTTAGCTAAAAACCTGGAAGATGGATCAGCATCAGGTTCTCCACTCCCCGCTAACAGCCTCCCCACACAGGCCAGGGATTGAGGCGATGGATTTTCTCTGAGCCCAGGGAGAAGCAGCGTGATCTAGTGGGAAGGGAGTCCAGGGACCAGAGTTCTAATCCTGCTATGCCTCTTGGCTGTTGTGTGGCCTCGAGCAGGTCACTTAAATTCTCTGGACTTCAGTTTCCTCATCTGTAAAATGGGGATTCAAAGTCTGTTTCCCTTCGCCCTTAGTCCGTAAACCCTGTATGGGATCGGGAATGTGTCTGACATGATTCTCTTGCATGTATCTCTGTGCTCAGTACCGTCCTTTGCACACGGTAAACATTTAACAAATCCCACTTTGGGGGACTATAATTCTTTCTGGATTGGGCTCGGGGCCTCTTTGTTGAACAGACCTTGTGTGTGTCAGCCTTGTGAACTCATTTCACACTTCCACCCTCCTCAGGGGCTTTTATTCATTCATTCATTCAATAGTATTTATTGAGCGCTTACTATGTGCAGAGCACTGTACTAAGCGCCTGGAATGTACAAATCAGCAACAGAGACAGTCCCTGCCATTTGATGGGCTTATAGTCTAATCGGGGGAGACAGGCAGACAAGAACAATGGCAATAAATAGAGTCAAGGGGAAGAACATCTCATTAAAACAATGGCAAATAAATAGAATCAGGGTGATGTACATCTCATTAAACCAAATAAATAGGGTGATGAAGATATATACAATTGAGCGGACGAGTACAGTGCTGAGGGGATGGGAGAGGGGGAGGGGCAGAGGGAGAGGGGGGAGAAGAGGGCTTAGCTGCGGAGAGGTGAAGGGGGGGTAGAGGGAGCAGAGGGAAAAGGGGGGAGCTCAGACTGGGAAGGCCTCCTGGAGGAGGTGAGCTTTAAGTAGGGATTTGAAGAGGGGAAGAGAATTAGATTGTTGGAGGTGAGGAGGGAGCGCATTCCGGGACCGGGGGAGGACGTGGCGCAGACCGAGGGACGGCGAGGAGGTGGGCGGCGGAGGAGCGGAGGGTGCGGGGTGGGCGGTAGAAAGAGAGAAGGGAGGAGAGGTAGCAAGGGGCAAGGTGATGGAGAGCCTTACAGGACTTCTCTTCGTGAAAACATGTAGCTCATAATAATCACCATCATAATAATGACTATGATATATGTAAAGTGCTTACTATGTGCCAGGCACTGTACTAAACCCTGGGATGGATCCGGGCAAATCGGGCTGGACACAGTCTCTTGTCCCACGTGGGGCTCAAAATCTCAATCCCCATTTGACAGATGAGGTAACTGAGGCCCAGGGAAGTGAAGCGACTTGCCCAAGGTCACGTAGGAGACAAGTGGCGGAGCCAGGATTAGAACCCATGTCCTTCGACTCCCCAGCCCTTGCCCTCTCCTCTAAATCGCCACCTTCTGACTCTGGCTCTTGACAAAGGAGAGGGAACAGATCAAACTGGTCTCTGTCGGATGGATACCTACTTTGGGCTCTTCCAAAGTAGTAAAAGGCTACTACGTTTCTCTTGCAGGCTGGGGAACAGCCTGCAAGGATACTCATCTCTTCAAAGGATTCTCTTCCCTCCCATTTTTTTTTTAAGCGGCAGTTGTTAAGCACTTATGTGTTCTAAGCACGGGGGGGTAGATACAAGCTAATCAGGTTGGACACAGTCCCTGTCCCTCATGAGCCTTACGGTCTCCATTCCCATTTCCCTGATGAGCTCACTGAGGCACAGGGAAGCGAAGTGACTTGCTCAAGGTCACCCAGCAGACAAGTGACAGAGCCGGGATTAGAACCCAGGTCCTTCTGACTCCCAGTCCTGTGTTCTATCCACTAGACCACACCGCTTCTCTCAGCACTTAGGAAAGTTGCAGCCCAGCCCATCTGCAGAGCTTGTTTCTTGGCTCTCTTCCTCCTACCCTCTCTTCAGGAGGATCGAGTTTCACAGCAGCTCAGGGCGAAATATGGGTCAGGTAGGATGGCAGAGGCAGAGAGTTTCCTTTGTACGTGCAGCCCACAGCAGGAAATGTGGATTTCATCCATCTTTACATTGTATCTCTCTCTGGAAACCCATCTGGGAGTGGGGCCGTGAACTGAATGTGCAAGGAGCAGCTGAAAAGGGCAGCGGGGAGATGAAATAGTCGCCCTTCTAAATTGAAAACCCGTGGGCAGGGAACGGGTCTACCAACCCTGTAGTATTGTACGGTCCCAAGCGCTTAGTACAGTGCTTTGCACACAGCAGTCACTCATTAAACACCATTGATTGGTGGATCGTTTTGCTCGCTGGGGCGATAAGCTCTTGTACAGACCTCTCTCACTTTTTTTGGGTTTTTTTTTTTTTTTGCTTTTGTTTTGTTTTATTTATTTTTTAAATATCGCTAAGAGCTTACTATGTGCCAGACACTGTACTAAACGCTGGTGTAGATGCGAGATAATCCGGTTGGATACAGTCCCCGTCCCACACTGGGACTCACTATTTATGTCAGAGGGAAGGGGATTTAGTCCCCATTTTACAGGTGAAGTAACTGAGGCCCAGAAAAGTTAAGTGACCTGCCTAAGGTCAAACAGCAGCAAGTGGCGGAGGCAGAATTAGAACCCAGGTCCTCTGACTCCCAAACCTGTGCTCTTTCCACTAGACCGCGCTGCTTCCATGCTGTGTTGGAAAATCAATAAACGCCTCTTCAGGGTCAGACTAGAAAGGGACCTTGTGGGAAATCTGTTTCCCACAAGGAAAAGATTCTGGAAAAGATTTGATTTTCTCCTACACCTTTTATTTCTAGCCATTTCTTAAAATGACAGTAGCTCTTCGATTTGTTCTTTCCTGTACAGCATTTTGACTAGGGTTTCCCCATAGCTCCACTCCCCTGCTTCCTTCCAACCCTCCTCCTTCCTGACCAGCTAGTTTGAAGGTTTATGGAACCACAGCTGCTGGAGAGCCCAAATCCATGGGCGAAAGGGCCGGGATCCTTATTTCCAAGGCTACCGCACTCTCCGGAGGGCTTTAGTACAGTGCTCAGCACACAGTTGAGTGCTCAGTAAATACCACCGGTGGATTGAAAGAACATAACATGGCACTTGGGCAGATGGTACAAAAAAGACTGGATTTTTTTCCTTTTTTGTAAAAAGGAAAAAAAAGAAATACATCCCCTAAATACCCTAGCACTAGATTTGCAAGTCTGTGGGGGCAGGAGTTTTTCCATATTAATTGAACTACAATGTCCCTTTGGCCTGTGGACAGTTAACACAGGACTAAACTACTGAAGATGTAAATGAAATGCTTATGTAGCGAATACATGATTTAAGAGAATTCCCCGCCTTCCCATGGTGGTAGAATGGTAACTGGTATTTGTTAAGCACTTACTATGTGCCGAGCACCGATAGGAGATTATCCCGTCTGACACTGGGCTCAAAGTTTAAGTCATGAGGGAAAACAGGCGTTGAATCCCCATTTTATAGATGAGGAAACTGAGGCACAGAGAAGTGAAGTGACTTATCCAAGGTCACACAGCAGGTACGTGGCGGAGCTGGGTTTAGAACCTAAATCCTCTGACCCCCGTGTCCTTGCCCTTTCCACTAGATCACACTGCTCCCCTGAAACAGAAAACAGAATGTTTCTTCGTTGCTATTATAAAATTTTCTTTAGAATAAATGTGCTTCTAGTAGGATGAGCTAGGTAAACAGTTCCTTTACCGTGCAGCACTCATCTGCCAAGAATTCCGCCTGAGAAGCAGCATGATGTAGTGGATAAAGGATGGGCCAGGGAGTCAGAAGGTGCTGGGTTCTAATCCCAGCTCTGCCACTTGCCTGCTCTGTGACCTTGGGCAGGCCACTTTTCTTCTCTGAGCCTCAGTTCCCTCACCTGGAAAATGGGGATGGAGACCGTGAGCCCCACATGGGGCAAGAGACTGTGTCCAGCCCGATTTGTCTGGATCCATCTCTGAGCTCAGTACAGTAAGCGCTTAACAAATATCGTAATCACTAGTATTATATCTTTTTATTTCTCTACAGAATACTCATTTAAAATCGAGCGAATGTGTTTTATTACCACAGTAATGGGTGGCAACTTTTAGCTCAGGAAAATCCATTTATACTACTCTTTAGTACTCTTTCCAGTGGACCTGGCACAGGAGGTCAACAGATCTGAGCACTGGTGGGTCCCTAAGGAGGCCCAGGGGTGCTGAGCACCGTACTGAGCACTTGGGAGAGTGCCATATAACAATATAACAGACACATTCCCTTGCCACAAGCTTACAGATGGAGAGAGAGACATTAATATAAATAAATAAATACAATTACAGATGTGTACATAAGTGACGTGGGGCTGGGAAGGGGGATGAATAAAGGGAGCAAGTCAGGGCGAGGCAGAAGGGAGCGGGAGAAGAGGAAAGGAGGGTGGAGTCAGGGAAGGCCACTTGGAGGAGATGTGTCTTCAATAAGGCTTCGAAGGTGGGGAGAATAATTGTCTGTCGGGTGTGAAGAGGGAGGGCATTCCAGGCCGGAGGCAGGACGTGGGCGAGACGTCGGTGGTGAGATAGAGGAGGTCAAGGTAAGACAGAAGATATCGAGCACCACCGCCCTCCTAGGATAGTTCTTCTAAGTTCCGGGAGAGCCGCAGGGACCCACGGCACCGGGCTGATGATGTCCACGGGATGTGGTACAGATGAGCCTCAGCGGGGGTTTCAAGTGGGAAAGCCTTGGGTGAGACTCATCTGTGAAAGGAAAGTGAAAATCTAGTGGAGGTAAGGCAGGCTACATTTCATTTCTAAAGGGAGCCGGCCAATCAACCCAAGCTCTTTGAGGAGGATATTAATTCTCACCTGAGGGGGGGTGGTGTGGATTCCCTTCAGACATTCTCAACGTCATTTCTGTGTTTCTAGATTGCTTTCAGTTGCCCAAAATGTGTGTCAAGTCTGCCTTCTGAGCAGCCTCTTTGAGGACACTGTTATTTTAACCCCAGCAAAGCAGCGATTGTATCCCTAACCTGTCGGAAAGACAGTCGACAAAGGGCACCTTTTAACCCCAGGGAGGTAACCTGGAAGTCGAGGCCTGTTTCGACTAAACAATCTGTAGGCTCAGCGTGTTTAATTGTGAACATGTTAAATATCTGCCCCTGAGGACATACTATCTCTGAGGTTTCTTTCACTGCTTCCTTCATTTAGAGCTACGGTTAACAGCTACTCCAGGCTTAGACAGTCGATGAAAAGGAAGGCGTTTCTTGGAATGAAACCTTCCAAAGACGAGTTATTCCCCCAATCCTTCAGCTGCGGCCCTCACCCCTCACCCAGGTAGCAGGATTTGTGGGAGAAACAGAAGATTTCAGTTGCTACGGCGGGGAAGGCTTTGGCTTTTCCCGAGCAAGCCGTCAATCACCCACGAACGGCGCCACGGTCACGAAGGGTAAACTAGAGTTTGAGGCAGTTTCCGAAATGTCCACCGGAACGCGGAAGAATGACCAAGGATATAGAAGGAATAGGCGGACGGGAATCTGAGGGCCAAGGGGGTAGAATTAAAACCAGCACTTTCAAATGCTGCTTCTAGATGGAAAGAGCTGGTCCCGCACACACAGACTAGTGAGAATCGAGTACAGGTTTGAATGCAAAGCTGGATCAGGACCCCACCCAAGTGCCTAGGAAGTCACTGCAATTAGGGATGTTGAAAGTTTAGGAAATTACAGCCTGGGGGATGGGATGAGACCGTCGGGAGGCTTTAGTAATGGACTGGTTTGGACAAAAATGTTGAGCTGGCGTTAGGAGAAAGTGTTTTCTCCGATACGTGATGTTTCGGGCTTTACCCGAGGCCTTGGCTGATCTTTTCAGGCATATTTCTCCATCCGTCTGACCTTTAGAACTGACCCACTGTAATTCCAGCTTTGAAGGTGAAGTCATTAACAGTGCTCTGCACACAGTAACTGTTCAATAAATACGAATGAATGAACGAATGAGCAGATGCACCTGTATCTCTAACAGGCCAACGAAAGGGTCCTCATGGCTAGGGGAAGCAGCATGGCGTAGTGGATAGAGCTTGGGCCTTGGAGTCAGAAGGTCATGGGTTCTAATCCCTGCTCCGCCACTTGACTGCTGTGTGACCTTGGGCAAGTCACTTCACCCTGTAGGTCTAAGTTACCTCATCTATCAAAGGGGTATTAAGACTCTGAGTCTCATGCGGAACAGGGACTGTGTCCAATCTGATTTGCTTGTATCCACCCCAGCGCTTAGTACAGTACCTGGCACATAGTGAGTGTTTAACAAGTACTATAATAATAATTATTATTATTTCTAACTGTAAGGTGAAACTTCACTTTTGTCTCAATAGCATAACAAGAGCCAGGAGACTTTTAATTTATTGTTTTTTTGTTTTGTTTTTAATGGTATTTGTTAAGCGCTTACTGTGTGTCAAGCACTGTTCTACGTGCTGGGATAGACACAGGTTAGTCAGGTGAGACATAGTTCCTGTCCTACAAGGGGCTCACAATCTCAGCGGGAGCTGGAAAGGGTATCGCGTGGTCATTTTCCAGATGAGGAAACTGAGGACCAGAGAATTTAAGCGACTTGCCCAAAGTCACACAGCAAGGCAAGTATATTAGAACCCGGGTCCTCTGACTCCCAGGCTCATGGTTTTTGCCACTAAGGAAGCAGATGAGAGATGGCTCTTCTCCAGTCGGAGGGAGTAGAACACTTGTCCAGATGTCAGGAGTGGAATCGTTTCAAGGTTTTGCACAGCTAGAAGCAGGATCAGAAAAACATTACTAAAGCAGGGGAGAAACTGTAGAAAGACGCCGGGATTGAAAATGCCCTCAGAGAAGGAACTGTCTTCCGGAAAGAAAAGCATTTTCGTAGACCCTCTAGCCTATTACCTTGTTGTGGACAGGGGATGTGCCTAGAGAAGCAGCGTGGCTCACTGGAAAGAGCACGGGCTTTGGAATGAGAGGTCATGGGTTCGAACCCCGGCTCTGCCACTTGCCAGCTGTGTGACTTTGGGCAAGTCACTTAACTTCTCGGTGCCTCAGTTCCCTCATCTGTAAAATGGGGATTAAGACTTTGAGCCCCACGTGGGACAACCTGATTCCCCTGTGTCTACCCCAGCGCTTAGAACAGTGCTCGGCACATAGTAAGCGCTTAACAAATACCAACATTATTATTATTATTATTATTTACTGTTATATTATACTCTCTCAAGTGCTTAGCGCAGGGCTCTGCACCCAGCAAGCACTTAATAAATATGATTGACTGATTTTGCATCCCCTTGGTGGCATCCTAGAGGAGTGGGACAAAAGTCCAGAATGGGGGGTGGAGGGAGATGCTGAGATTTCTCTATTAATTTATCTATTAGCCTATCAGTGGTATTTGTAGAGTACTTACTGTGTGCAGAGCTCAGTACTAACTGCTAGGAAGAGTACAATACTGTAGAGTTAGTAGACATGTTCCCTACCCACAAGAGGGTGAACTGGTGCTTCAGAAGATTGGATGTCTCTGGGTATGGGTGCATATATGTGCCTGTGAGAATATATATGTGGGTGTGCCTGTTTGTATGTGACAGAGAGGCATTAAAAATCCTGAATGACTTTTAAGTAATTGGCCAATGGACAACACTAAAAAGACACTTTACCTATACTCAGAGATGGAAGCTCAAGCTACAAAAATTCAATTCTTAGCAGGTACGTATAGTGTATTTCTTGCAAAAAAAAGAAAATTGGCAGCTCCTTGGTACGAATTTGCCTGGGAGATGAGGGACCTGGGATCAAAATTCCTCAATACCGTAGGTTGGGGGTTGTTGGTGATGTTAAGGGAGACCCGCCCTTCGAAGCTCTATTTCCTTTAGTTTTTGTTCCCAAGCCTAGCGGTTTGTCCTTCGGCTGGGGCTTAAGTTTTCTGAAGCCCCTGTCACAGAGTACCAGAACTCTTTGACACTATGTCCTAACAGGAAAAAGAAAAAAAAACAGGTTTGTAATTTTTACTCCTGAATTCCCAAGGCAAAACAGGTAACCAAAGCTATTCCCAAACGGATGCCAAGATCATAAATATGAGGGTCGCTAAGGTAGGAAATGGGAGAGGTGAACTGGGCCTCCTTTCAGACACAAAAGAGGGGTAAATATCAACTTAAGAAACAGTTTAGAAAATCATAGCTAGGTCCACAATGTGTATACGTTGAAAAAGGCAGAAAATTGTACTTCGAACCATCCTAATTCTGCATCTTTTCATCTTTCAAACGTGAATGCAGAATTCCCTTTAATCACTGGTATTTATTGGTATTTATCAGAGAAGGAACGGTCTTCCAAAACGAAAAACGTCTCTGTAGGTTCTCTAGACTAGAACCTTGTTGCGGATAGGGAGCGTGCCTGTTTATTATTATATTGTACTCTCCCAAGTGCTTAGTACAGTGCTCTGCACACAGCAAGCGCTCAGTAAATGTTTGACTGATTGATTTCACATCCCTACAGATTGATTTTACAGTCTACTGTATGCAGACCCCTGCAGTGAGCACTTGGGAAAGTACAATACGAGTCCGTAAACGTGAACCCTGCCCACCAAGAGCTTACTGATTAGTTTTGGGGAATGGATGAGGGGGTGTTCTCCTTAAAAATGCAACACGACTTGACCTAAATAGCAATTTTCTTTCTGAGAGAAAGAAAGAACAAGTTTCCTTTCGCCCTCCTCTGTTATTATCCCCCCGAAAGAAACCCACTCCAGTTTTAGCTTGCAGAAGCACTGGAGCTCAGGATAGGGCTTCAGATCGGTTACCCGTCTCCTTACCCCCTAAAGAAATCCAGACATCGGTACCTGAAAAGCTGTCTTGGTCTGCCAGAAACGACTTGTCCAGGCCTCTAGGAAATTATACGCCATCCCATCAGGCCGGCCTAAAGGGTGGTAACGACATTACCTCTCCCAGGCGCTTAGTATATTGCTCTGTACACAGTAAGCACTCAATACATGCCTTTCATTGACTGACCTAACTGCAAAAAGATTCACTTAAATAGGTCCCCTCCAGGAACCGAAAAGGAAGAGAAGGGATAGAAGCAATTTTCAGTATCATCCAGGTGAGGAGAAGATTCCCATTTTCCTTAGCTATAAAGTACTTTGGCCCTTATAGGCATGACAAAACCTGTCCTCATACCTTTCTGTTCAGCTCAGCAAGTGCTTCTGGGCTCCAATAGTTAATCAGTTACCAGATTCCGGTCTTTGTTTTTCACACACAAATGTTTTTCCATTCTTCTTAGAAGACCGTTCCTCCTCCGAGGGCACTCACGATCCCAGAGTCTTTCTACAATCTCTCCCCTGCTCTAGCAATGTCTTTCGGATGCTGCGTCTAACTGTAGTTCTGATTCATTCCATATCGGGACATCCCGGGAACCTCTACTATCCACTATCCAAATGGTTGATCGTTAAGACGTTAAATGCAGCCAGGGAGACGGTCAGTCCAGCCAAGCCTCTTGAGATGACTCTAGTCTGTCAAACGGAGTACATCAGTCTGGCAAGAAGCACATTCTTAACAAAACTACCTTCATTAACAGGGAACGTGTCCACCAACCCTGCTGTACTGTACTTTTCCAAGCTCTTGGAACCGCGCTCTGCCCACCGTAAATGCCCAGTCGATACCGCTGACAAGGAACATCCACCAATCCTGGGGCATTGCCCTCTCCCAAGCTCTTAGCACTGGGCTCTGCACACAGCAAATGCCCAATAAATACCACTGACTAGGAACATCCACCAATTCTGGGGCACTGCCCTCTCCCAAGAGCTTTATATAATGCTCCGCACACGCTAAGTGCTCAATAAATACCTTTGGTTGATGGATTCATGCTAATCCACGGGCAAGATGTGTCCACGGCCGCTCCGATAATATGACGTTCTACCTGCTCAGCCTCTGATGAAGTGAACGGTACCGAAACTCCGAAGGAATAGAGAGACTACGGACCTGGAAACGTGCTCATTTCCAAACGAAAGCTTTCCTAAACACGTTACTGGGAGAAGAGTTAAATTAGGAAAACGAAATAACCCACCCTTCCGTCGTACGGTCTCGGACGATCTCCGCTTCGGGCCAACGTGCCGACAGTTGATTTCCTTCGGAGCGATGATCTTCCGGCGCCGAGAGGACCGAGGGAGCCCCTTCCCCGGACCACCGCGGAGGACGCCGAGAAACCGGGGCTGGGTGGAGAAGCTGGGTTGCATGCAGGTATATATGGTGTGCAGCGGATAACCCAATACGCCTTTCATGTAACTGGCCGGGCAGGTTTCTACGGAACGTGGACTCAAACCAGAATTTGTTGGCATAACAGGCCAGCCAGACCGGTTCTCCGGCAGGCCGGGAACCGGCCCGACCGGTCCGCATCAAAGGCCGGAGCCCAACTTGTCGCAGCTCAGCTCGGGCACCCCTTCGCACAGGGTGAATTATTCACGCCTCCGTCAACTCCCGACAAACCGCCGAGATAGAAATGTTGTAGCCTCCAGCGAAGTAATTTAGTCGGGGCCCGTGGGAGGGGTGTATCCGCAGCGAGTACGGCGAGATCTTTCGGGCGAACTCGTTTTCGCCGCCGAGGTAGGAGCAGGGTTCCGGCGGGCCCCGAGGGGAGTGTTCTGGACGTGCCATTAGGGGCTTCCGAGGCCCTCGTGGCTTGGGAAAGCCAATGGCGAAGAGAAATCTGTGAGACTCCCGCCCTCCCCTTCCGCGGCTCCTCTGTTCTGGGCCCAGGGAGCCTGAAATTGGATATCGAAGGGAAATCGGTGAGGTGAGACGAGTCACCTGCTCCTCTGACCTCTGTCCTCCCCACCTCCACCGCCCGAAGCTTCTGCGGCTTAGCCTCGGGCCGAGGGACCACAGGGTCACGCCGGGCCTGGGGTCCGGGGAGGTAGGGAGGGGTCCGTCTCAGCTCGGCTTCAGTCCTGGCAGCTGTCTTAAATGGTAGTTGTTAAGCACCTACTGTGTGCCAGGCACCGTTCTAAGCTCTGGGGTGATAGGAGCAAATCGGGTCGGACACGGTCCCTTTCCTACGTGGGGCTCGTGGGGCTCACGGTCTCAGTCTCCATTTTACAGATGAGGTGACTGAGGCCCAGAGGAGTGAAGCGACTTGCCCAAGGTCACGCAGCAGGCAGCGGCGGGATCTGAACCCTTGAATTTCTGACTCCCAGGCCCGTGCTCTATCCACTATGCCGTGCTGCTTCCTGTGGCGGACTGGCCCTCGGGCCCGCCCAGAAAGAAATCCACGCTCCCATGTGGCCTTGCGGCTGCCCTGGTCTCTCTGGAATCCACAGTGAGGGGCAGGCCTAGATTGGGATAATGATAACGACAATAACTGTGGTACTTTTTAAGCGCTTCCTATGTGCCAAGCACTGTTCTGAGCGCTGGGGTAGATACCAGGTAATCGGGTTGGACACGGTCCCCGTCCCACACGGGGGGCTCACGGTCTTAATCCCTGTTTTACAGGTGAGGTGACTGAGGCCCAGAGGAGCGAAGTGATTTGCCCAAGGTCACACAGCAGACAAGTGGCGGAGCCGGGATTAGAACCCCCGTCCTCTGACTACTGTAGAGGGGGAAACAGGGAGATCGGAGTCCCTCTCTTGAGCCGGGTCCCGGGGCTTGGACAGGCAACGGCCCGCTTCCTCCCTGTCGGCAGTCTGGACGGCCCAGCCCGCTCCTCAGCCGTCCCCGGGACCGGCTCCCCGGGGAGAGAGGCAATCGCTCCATCAACCAAAGGGATTCACTGAGTGCTTACTGGGCGCCGAGCACTGTGCTAAATGCTTGAGAGAGTCCAGTGCTCGGAACAGTGCTCAGCTCTTAGAACGGTGCTTGGCCCGTAATAAGCGCCTAACGAACGTCATCATCATTACAGTGCCGGAGAGGTGGTAGATACGTTCCCTGTCTCCAAAGGAGCTTCCGGTCTAGCGGGATGAACAAAGGCGAGGAGGGAGATCCAGCGGGGCCTGATGGAAAGAACCAGGGCTTGGGCATCGAGGACCCGGGTTGGAATCCTGGCTCTGTCACTTGCCTGCTGTGTGACCGTGGGCAAATTGCCTGACTTCTCTGTGCCTCGATTTCCTCGTCGGTAAAATAGGGATTAAATGCCTGCTCTCCCTCTAAAGGGGGAGCCCCACTTGGGACCGGGACTGTGCGGGACAAGATTGTTTCGGATCTACCCCAGCGCTGAGTATAGCGTTTATCGAAAAGTAAGTGTTCGACAAAGATCGTTATTATTATTATTATTAATAACGAGGGTCCAGGAATAAGCAGGGCTCAAAGGGGGAAAGACTGCGTCAAATGAAGCGTCTTTTGAGGAAGTCCTCTGATTGTTTCGATGCCTGTCTACTTGTTTTGTTTTGTTGTCTGTCTCCCCCTTCTAGACTGTGAGCCCACTGTACTTTCCAAGCTCTTAGTACAGTGCTCCGCACACAGTAAGCGCCCAATAAATACAATAGAATAAATGAATGAATGTTCCTCCTCTGTGCCTCCACCCGCTCTGCAACCGATCTCTGGGTGGGAGATGATCTCTCTGCACTTCCCCAACCCACAAGTGCATCAGGAAATCGACTCGCGCCAAGTCTTTCCATCCACTTGTTTTCATTTTCACTTGGAAATGAGGAAGGTTTATTACATTTCAGCGACAGTGACTTTCAGGGTCAGCTGTCGAACCTGAAACGAAGCACTCTAACCTAATCAAGGAGGCTGCTGGGCAGGAGAAACGGGAAAACCACGAGCCATGGGCCTGGCAGAGTTCGAAGTCAGTTTACGAAGCATTTGAAAGAGCAGGGAGATTTAGAGGAGTCTCCTGCCCTGTTTTTTGATCGATCATATTTGTAAATTCCTACTGTGTGCCGGGCACTTACCTAAGCACTGAGGCTCACGGTATTAATTTCCATTTTCCAGAGGAGATAACTGCGATACAGACAAGCGAAGTGACTTACCCAAGGTTACCCAGCAGCAACGCGGCAGAGCCGGGATTAGAATCCACGTCCTCTGACTCCCAAACCCGGGCTCTTTCTGCTAGGCCACACGGCTTCTCTGCCTCCTAGAGAAGCAGCGTAGCTCAGTGGAAAGAGGCCGGGCTTGGGAGTCAGGGGTCGTGGGTTCGAATCCCGGCTCTGCCACTTGTCAGCTGTGTGACTGTGGGCAAGTCGCTTCACTTCTCTGGGCCTCGGTTCCCTCATCTGTAAAATGGGGATGAAGACCGGGAGCCTCACGTGGGACGACCCGATGACCCTGTATCCCCCCCCCAGCGCTTAGAACAGTGCTCGGCACATAGTAAGCGCTTAACAAATACCAACGTTATTATTATTATTCTCTGTTGAATTGCTTGACATAGAAAGGATGATATATTTGTCAGAGAACAGCTCATCTTTCAGACTTAGATTCCACCCAAGTGGCCAAATTTTATGTTACTGCACCGAGCTGAACTTTTCTCATCTATCGCTTGACTAGCCTTGTTTCCTTTCTCGGTTTCCTTCCCCTTTCTTTTGCCTGGGCTCTCCAAAGAAGCGCAACATCCATCCAGATATAAACAAATGGAGGAAAATGTCAAGTGCATCCGTAGCGTCTCTCCCTGGTGATCTGACTCCGAGGTGTAAACTCTTAGGGACCCAGGCACCGTGGCTCAGGGGAAAGAGCCTGGGCTTCGGAGTCAGAGGTCACGGGTTCGACTCCCGGCTCGGCCACTTGTCAGCTGGGTGACTGTGGGCGTGTCACTTAGCTTCTCGGTGCCTCAGTTCCCTCATCTGTAAAATGGGGATGAAGACCGTGAGCCCCACGTGGGACAACCTGATTCCCCTGTGTCTACCCCAGCGCTTAGAACAGTGCTCTGCACGGACTAAGCGCTTAACAAATACCAACATTATTATTATTCGTGCTAGGCGGCGTCTCTGTCACCACTCGTCACGGGAACCAGGAGCCAGGACTATAAAAATCCCATGGTGTGGAAGAAAAGAAGCAGGGTGGCCAAGTGGGAAGAGCATGGACCTCAGAGTCAGAGGACCTGGGTTCTAATCCTGGCTCTGCCACTTGTCTGCCGTGTGACCTCAAGCAAGTCACTTCACTTCCCTGGGCCTTAGTTCCCTCAACTGTCCACTGGGGATTAAGACTGTGCGGGACAGGGACCGTGTCCAACACGATTGTCTTGTACCTACCCCAGCGCTTAGAACAGTACCTGGTACATAGTAAGCGCTTAACAGAAATCCCAACTGTTTTCATCAGTGGCTTCCATGTGACCTTGGGCAAGTCCCCTCACTTCTCTCTGCACACAGCAAGCCCTCAGTGAATAAATACACTGAACGAACAAAGTTCCCTCATCTGGAAAATGGGGGTTAAGAGTGCGAGCCCCGTATGGGACAGGGACTGTGTCCAACCTGATTAACTTGTATCCACCCCAGCACTTAGAACGGTGCTTGGCACATAGGTGTTGACACCTAGACCAGTTCAGGATACGATGCCATGGGTCTAAGTCTGAGTTCGAATCCCGGCTCTTTCCACTCGTCAGCTGTGCGACTTTGGGCAAGTCACTTAACTCCTCGGTGCCTCAGTGACCTCATCTGTAAAATGGGGATTAACTGTGAGCCTCACGTGGGACAACCCGATGACCCCGTATCTACCCCAGCGCTTAGAACAAGCGCTCTGCACATAGTAAGCGCTCAACAGATACCAACATTATTATTACTGTTAATGCAGGGAAACGGCAGGGCGAGGTCGGGCAGAGACACCAAGAGGAGAGACTTAAAGTGCTGGAGGAAGTGGCTTAGTGATTCAGGTGGAAAATCCCTTTGTTCTGAGGAAGGGTGGACGAGCCCCCTCGGTGGTTCACCGTTTCTTCACTGAGATGGAAATCTGAGACTCCTCCTGACAAAAGACAGGCTTGCAGAAACCTAGCCTGCGTCACGTAAAGTCGATTAAGAGTCTCGGGCAGCAAATCGGGGGATGCCAAAGCAGAAGAGGTTCAAGGTCATGCAGACCGCCACCAGACCAACTTTGACAATCAACCGGTCAGTCGATGGTATTTATCGGGTGCTTGCTATGGGCAAAGCACAGTGCTAAGCACTTGGGAGAGTACGAAAAGCAGAGTTGGCGAACATTTACTCGGCCCGCAACAAGCTTACGGTCTAGAGGGGGAGACGGACATCAATATAAATCTATAAAATTTATAACATAATAGCCTTGTGGGCATTATTTGGCCCTATATAGTGCCACTGAGGAATGAAGATATCTCCACCCCGTCACAAACAAGGAGGGAACCCTGAAGGGATTGCAAAAACATTTCAGTGTAATATTCGTTAAGGATTTACTAGGCGCTAAGCACTGGGGCAGATTCAATGCAATCAGGTCAGATACAGTTCCTGTCCCACAAAAGGCTCATGGGCTAAAGGTGAGGGAGAAAAGGTATTTAATCCCCATTTTACAGATGAGGAAACAAAGGCAGCGAGAAGTTAGGTGACTTGCCCCAGGTCTCACAAGCGGGGCTGGACTGAGGACCCAAGTCTCCTGATTCCCAGTCCCGGGTTCTTTCCGCTCTACCCCGTTCCTTCCCAACTCACCTCCTCACAACAACAATCTCCTCGATGCCCTTTCTACTCTCCAAGGTGGAATCCTCCAAAGGCCAAAAAACACGATTCTCTTCTCAACTATCCAGGAAGTTATCGCCGCAGTCAGCGGCATGAGAGATGACCCATCTCCGGGTCCCGGTGGCATCCCAGGTCCAGCACGTCACAGCAAACCAGCAATATCAGGCTCAATGAATACCACCGACTGACCGACTGATTGATTAACTGATGGAGGGAACCCCGTGCTCGAATACCCGTACACATTTTCTGCGATTTATTGGACGGTGAAGAGACGCTTCCAGATCCGAAAGATGCTTTCCCTCCAGACCGTAAGTTCATTACGGGCAGGGAACGTGTCTATCAACTCTGCTCTCTCGTACCCTCCCGAGCGCTTAGTACAGTGCTCTGCACCCAGTAAGCGCTTAATAAAAACCACTGATTGATTGATTCTTCAAGAAGAAAGGTGAAAGGGAAGACTGCTGGCGAGGTCCCTGCTTGAGACCTCCCGGTCAGAGGAAAAGATCACTGACTGCACTGTCTCAGAATTGCAGTAATAATAACGACAAGGATAATCGCGGTCGTTGTTAAGTGCTTACCCTGCGCCGGATAGACACGAGATAATCAGGTCAGACACAGTCCCTGTCCCACATAGTGCTCACAGTCTTAATCTCCATTTTACAGATGAGGTAGGAGACGCACAGAGACAAGTGGCGGAGCCGGAATTAGAACCCAGGTCCTCTGACTCCCAAGCCTGCGCTCTTTCCACTCGGCCAAGCAGCGCGTGACTTGGGCCCCTGGTATGGTCAAGCAACCCTGATCTTTGCAGCGTGTTGGATACAGGGGAAGAGCAGAGAAAGGCCCCAAGCCTTCGCTATAGTTTTCACTAATGAAACGCAACAGTAGATCCAGAGACGACTCAGTGAATGTTGCCGGACGTACTTCCCAAGCGCTTAGTACAGTAGGCGCTCAATAAATACGATTGAACGAATGGAGCCCGGAAAAGCTCTTTAAGGATTGAGGCTGCTTAGCGTTGACGGGGCTGGTCGGGTCAGAGCTGGTCTGACCTATTCTCCCTCAGCAGTAAGCTCGCTGTGGGCAGGGACTGTGTCGGGTTATCGTTATACTGAACTCTCCCAAGCGCTTAGTATAGCGCTCTGCACACAAATACGAGTGAATGAACGAATGAATTGGATGGTGGGGTAAGACAGGGTACTATAATGGCCTCATTCTCTCAGTCATTTCCAGCGAATCGGTCACCGTTATTATCATTATTAATGTGTTTTTTAACGGTATTTGTTAGGTGCTTACTATGACCAGGCACTCTTCTAAGCGCCGGCCTGTGCTGGAGTGTGTTACTGAACCCCTGCTGTCTACGGGTGGATTCTCGTGTCTTTTTCGAGCTCCTTCTTCCTGAGAGGAGAGACATACCCCAGTTCCATTAGTCAAGAGAACATCCGTTTGGATTTCTGACAGCTAAGGCTTTTTCCCTTTTCCTCATTATATGATATTTGTTAAATGCTTACTATCTGCTAGATATTCATTCAATCATATTTAGTGACCGCTGACTATGTACTAAGTGCTTGGAAAGTACAATTCGGCAATAGAGACCATCCCTGCCTA
Source organism: Ornithorhynchus anatinus (assembly GCF_004115215.2). Lineage (NCBI taxonomy): Eukaryota > Metazoa > Chordata > Mammalia > Monotremata > Ornithorhynchidae > Ornithorhynchus > Ornithorhynchus anatinus. The sequence continues at coordinate 21,208,984 of NC_041734.1, forward strand.
CACCCGGCTTACAGTCTAGAAGAGGGGAGACAGACATCGAAACAGGTAAACGGGCATCGATATAAATCGATAGAATTTTAGCTATATACCGTTCAAAACAAGTAATCAGGCATTAATAGAAATAAATAAAATTATAGATATGTACATCTATACACAAGTGCTGTAGGGCGGGGAGAGGGGGGCAGAGCAGAGGGAGCCAGTCGGGGCATGCAGTCTCTGTCTCCCATGGGGACTCACGGGCCAAGGGGGAGGGAAAACAGGAATTCAATCCCCATTTAACAGATGAAGAAACTGAGGCACAGAGAGCTGAAAGGACTTGCCCAAGGATGCACAGCAGGCAGGTGTTAGAGCCGGGATTAGAACCCGACGATCGTGACTGTAAATCCTGGGTACTCTCTATTAGGTTACCCTACTTTTGGTTGAAACACGACCTCTCCCTCTCTTCCCTCCCCGCTCTGCTCTTCACACACTGAATCAGCCAAGTTGAACTCTACCCCTCTGTCAAACGCCTTACGCACTCAGCACTTAGAACGGTGCTTGGCACGTAGTAAGCGCTTAACAAATACCATCATCATCATCATCATATACTAAACCCCATCATCCCTTCTGTCACTCTCAAAGGAGATGTAACCAATCGATCGATCGATCGTATTTATCGAGCACTTACTGTGGGCAGAGCACCGTACTAAGTGCTGAGGAGAGTACAGTACAACGGGGTTGGTAGACATGCTCCCTACTCCCAGCGAGCTTATAGTCTAAAGGGAGAGACAGACATTAATGTGAATAAAGGGCTGGGGGGCGGAGGGGTGAAAATATCAACTGTACAAGTGATGAAGAAGGGAGAGGGAGTCAGGGGAGACCACTTGGAGGAGATGTGAACTTAATAAGGCCTTGTAGGTGGGGAGAGTGGTGGGCTTGAAGGGGAGGGAGTTCCAGGCCGGAGGGAGGGAAAGGGAAACGGGTCAACGGTGAGCTAGGTCAACTGAGATGGGTCAACTGAGGCACAGTGAGCAAGATGGCCCTAGAGGAGAAAGGCGTGGGGGCTGGAGATCAGCGAGGTGGGGTAGGATGGGGCGAGTTGATTGAGGGCTTTAAAGCCTAAGCTAAGGAGTTTCTGTCTGATGTGGAAGTGGATGAGCAACCCCTGGAGATTCTTGAGGAGTGGGGAGACGTGGGCTGAACGTATTTTTAGAAAAACGTTCCATGCAGCAAAGTGAAGTATGGACTGGGGAGGAGAGAGACGGGAGCTCAGCGAGGAGGCAGATACAGTAGTCAGTCACTCAATCGATATTACTTCTGGAGCGCTTAGCATGGGCAGAGCCCTGTACTAAGCGCTTGGGAGAGCACAACTGAACTGAATTGGCAGACACTCTCCCTGCCCACAGCAAGCCTACGGTCTAGATGGGGAGTCAAGATGGGGTGAGACAAGGGTAAGAACTACTATGAGGATTTAAAGGTTCGGGCTTTAAAGGGACTTCGGGCACGGATTTTCTGCATTTCGCTTTTTTAACTGAAGAAGGTGGACTGGATATCCCCAGTCGACCTTTTCTCTTCTCAGGGGATTCTGTTCACTTCGCTTATGACGATAAAAAAGAATCATATGTTAAACAACACCCAAATGGATGCTTGGCCTTGACTTAAATTACGCTTGGGCTTTCCAAGCACAGAATAGTCAACCTTTTTATTTATTTTTTTCTCCCAGAATGCTGGTACACTGGAATGACTTTAAGGGAACTTTTCCAGCGTATGCAACACAAACAGAGGAGTCCCGGTCAGGTCGGGAGACCGTGTCGCAGGGACGCAAATCCAGCAAATTGGGAAAAACAATCAAATCCACACAAGCGCAGACTTGCGCTGTGGAAAAAGTATGCACGTACAAGCACCTTTCCAACACAATGCCAAAACACCTCCTCAGAGCTAACAGGAGCCGATCGGAGATCTCCTGCAAATTCAGATCAACTCTCCCTTCTTCACTTCTCCCCGCTCACTTTCTGTGAGTCTGAAGTGATTTCTTCCTGCGATCGATCCATCGATGGCATCGGCCGAGCGCAGAGCCCGAGGTGGCTCCCCGTTCGTTGCCTCTCGCGGCAAACGACGGCTCCTGACCAAGCCCATCAAGGCTCGAACGGTAGAAGCAGAATTAGAACCCAAGTCCTCCGACTCCCGGGCCCACGTCCGTTCCATGCGGCCATGCTCCTTCCCCTAGGCCTTCCCCGATTAATCCCTCCTTCTTCCTGGAGAGAAAATATCCATAATTTATTTTAATAACTGTCTCCTCCTCTAGACCGTAAGCTCCTTTTGGGCCCGGGGTCGTTTCTCCCAACACTTTTCTATTCTATTCTCCCAGCGTTTAGTATAATGCTCTGCACACAGTTAGGGCTCAGCCTCTGATCGGTTCACTGATTGGACCAAAGCGTTCCTCCAGCCGCATCGGCGGCACTTGGGCATCAACTTCCCTATCCGTGAACTCTCCCAAGCGCTTAGTACATTGCTTTGCACACAGTAGGCGCTCAATAAATACGACTGAATGAATGAACCAGTGAAGAAATAGTCAAGCTCCACTAGGACGGGAACACCAGCAAATTCACCCAAATTCACCCACATCCGCCTCCCCAACCGTCAGTCTACCGATCGGCCCTCCATCCGACCACCACACCCACCCTCCCAACCCCCATGACTCCCGTTCAGCAGACAGGACGACCTGCCCGCACACTCTTCCTCAACGGTCCAGAGCGTCCCCTCCTTTCCGGCAGCGGCCCTAGAGGTGGGAGGCTGAGCGTTCATTCGGGAACCTTGGCACTGCCCACCTGGAGAGGGGCGGCTCCGTTGGACGCCGTCGGGTTGCCGCGCGCTCGTTAACGACTGGAAGTCAACTCGCGCCTGGAGTTTGGAAAGCCGAATCCGTTCGGCTCTACTGCCTCGGTACCGCTTTGAGACAATCTTCCGAGACGATCGGCGGCCGGAAAGTTAGGAAGGACGGGCATTCAGTAAATACCATTGATCGACTGATGGAGGGATGTATAGACGTAGTTTTGGCGACAGCGATTCTGACCAATAGATACCCCTTCAGTTTATCGGAGTGGTGAAACCAAAATCGGAGTTTTAGTTCTTCAGTTTTGCAGAGGAACTGAGGGCAGAAATCATGTCGTCCAACCTTTTTGTATCGTACTCTCTTTCCCGAGTGCATAGTATAATACTCCCACAGCCCTTAAGTTCACATCCATCTGCCATTTATTTTATTGCCCCTCTTTCCCTCTCGTCCGTAAACTCCTTATAGGCCGAGACTGCATCTACCTACTCCATCATATCGTATTTATATCTATATCTGTCTCCCCCTCTAAATTTTAAGCTCCCCGTGGGCAGGGGATGTGTCTGTTTACTGTTGAACTGTGTTCTCGCAGTCGACTAGTACAGCGCTCTGCACTCAGTAAGCGCACGAGAAATGCGATCGACTGACGAATCGGTCGGTTGCATTTATCGAGTGCTTACTGTTTACAGGGCGCTGCATTGCGTGCTTGGGAGAAATACATCGCCACAGAGTTAGTAGATACTTTCCCCGCCCACAAAGAGCTCATAGCCAAGACGGGGAGACAGACGTTGAAATCAATTACAGACACGTAAGCCGAGTGCTTCGGGGTTGAGGGTGGGGGGAGATATCAAGTGCTTCAAGGGTACAGATCCAAGTTCAGAGGTGATGCAGGAGGAAGAGGGAGAAAGGGAAGAAATTAGGGCTAAATCAGGGAAAGCCTCTTGGAGGAGGTGTGATTTTAGGAGGCATTTGAAGGTGGGGAGAATGGCGGCCTGTCGGATACGGAGGGAAAGGGAGCCCCAGGCCAGAGCGAGGACATGAGTGGCGAGATAGATGAGGTCGGAGTACCGTGAGTAAGTTGGCACCGGAGGACCGAAGCGCGTGGACTGCGTTTAGTGGGAAACCCTCCAGATTTCCTCCTCGTACTCTCCCGGCCGCTTGGTACAGAGCTCCGCACGCAGTGAGCGCTCAATAAATATCACGGATTGATTAGGCAGGTCGAAGGCTGTTTGGGTGGAGAAGGAAGCGGGGTTTCATTTCCATCAAAGACAATCCTTCCAAAGGCACCTTCTGTATCAATAGGCGAGAAACTGCCAGACAATCAGATGTCATCTTAAGGCTTATTTCACAATGGGGAATCATTGTGGTACATCAAGCCAAATTTAGAAAAAAGCATTGCTGCTCCTTCCCTTACAGGACTGAACTTGAAGGGGAATCTGGGGATTGCCCTAAGAATACCAAGCTTTCAGATGCCTTTTCCTTTTGTGTTCAGGCAGAGACCTATTGCTTTTGTCTGGGCAGAGATGGGATCCAGTTTGTGCTAAAGGACTGGAAGGTTATGTCTGACTTTGGCTGAAGCGGAGTGAGAAAGACGGCCGAGCGCAGAATTTGCTATTTTTGTGAAACGGGAATCGGGTCGTGGTGCGCCCGGGGGGGGAGGGGGGGGGGGCGGGGGAAGTGAGCCTCTGGAAACGGCAGCCTTCCTGCCGGAATCGCTCAATCCGTGTGTGGCCCCTAAATGCATGCACATGGAAGTAGGGTGGCCATTCCTCTGCCTTAGGCCGGTCGTCATCCGGACTCCCTTTTCCACGGCTACTGCCTCGGCTGTGGCGTCGAGTTCTCGCCTTCCGATATGGCCACCGGGCGCATGCAACGAGGGGGTGGAGGGAAGGTCGTGGGCTCGGTGGCTCCTGTACGAAAATCTTCTATTTCCCCCATTGTTTCCCGTGATTCTTTGGTCCAACGGACTTTCCTCGCATCCCAGAGACTTCCTCTCCCCCCGTTGGATGGACCTTTGGATTCCAATATGTGTCTCTGTAGTGCTGATGGGCAACTGAACCAGTGCTTCTAATACTAATAACTGTGGCCTCTGTTAAGCGCTTACTATATGCCAGGCACTATACTAAGCGCTGGGGTGGATACAACCAAATCAAGTTGAGCACAGTAGCTCTTTCTCAATCCTCCCCACTTTCTAAGCTCCTTAGCCCGAATGGGATGGTCCAACTTACCCCCCGGAAGAAAGAAGACTGAGTTCTCGTGCAGGGTGTGATCACTTAAAAATAGTGCCGTTTTTCACGAAGTGAGCCTGGACAAGGGAACGGTGAACTCCTGTCCTCTGAGGAGCCGAAATGGGAAAATGGAAAGACGGGAGGGTAGAGAAAACACTTTCAGGATACGGTAGCGTGGCTCAGTGGAAAGAGCACGGGCTTTGGAGTCAGAGTTCATGGGTTCGATTGCCGGCTCGGCCACTTGTCAGCTGGGTGACTTTGGGCAAGCCGCTTAACCTCTCTGTGCCTCAGTTACCTCATCTGTAAAATGGGGATTAAGACTGTGAGCCCCACGCGGGACAACCTGATTCCCCTGTGTCTACCCCAGCGCTTAGAACAGTGCTCGGCACGTAGTAAGCGCTTAACAGATACCAACGTTATTACGGTACGGTAAAGCAAATCCTCAGAGAAGCCCGCGCCCCGGCAGGAAACCGAGAGTCAATCGCCAAAGATTGATGAGTCTGGCACCCTTCCATCAAGAGAGGAGCAGCTCTTTCTGAGAAGAAGCTTCATGAGGACTGTGAGAAGTGACAAAAGTGAAAACAGCCCTAGAACCTGCAAACAAGAGGACGGTACCGAGGGACAGAGGTAAATTTCACCATCACTGCGTCTTCTTCGAGGAAGAAGGATAAGCTAGAGATGTCAGAAATCGGTCTCTTCTGTCTAATGTCAGCAGGAAAGGGTTTCATTCTCGGAGAAAACGTTTCAGTCCTACTTGATGGTAAGAAATGATAAGGACAATGTTTGGTCCTTTCATGAGAGATCAGCTGATCGGTGTTTGAACCCTCCTTGCAAACTACAGTGTAATCTTTTAAAATTATAGGTAATTACAAGAAGGCACATTAAGCCTCAGTTAATCGTGGTTGTCTCAAAAATACGTCCCTTCTCGTAACCCAACGGCATCCCAGCCAAAGTTGGAGAAACCGGCATTTATTTCCCCAGATCACATGTTTCATTCCTGAACACAATGGTCTTTGTGTTTCCTACAGGTGTCCGTACTTTCTCTTCAAATCGGGCGTCTCTCTCACAGTGGAACACTATCTGCTCTTTGTCTGAGAAGACAGCGTGATATTTAGGGGGAATCAGAGGGCACAGGTGTCCCACACCGGCTCTCCCTCCCCGTTAGAGCATATCGGGGAACTTGTCAGGGGATCGGTTCTCCGCGTCGATGTCCCCGCAGCTCCTCCAAGCTCAGATGTCCCAAAGTGAACCGCTCATTTTCCCCAGCAAAACCTGTCCTCCACCTCACTTTCCCATCACTGTTGACAGCACCACTTATCCTCTCCATATATCCTGCCTGCAAACTTGACATTTTCCAGGATTCCCCCGTTTCTCTCGATCTCTGTATCAAGACCGTCACCCATCCGGTTAGTTAATAATGTTGGTATTTGTCAAGGGCTCACTACGTGCGGAGCACTGTTCTAAGCGCTGGGGTAGACACAGGGGCATCAGGTTGTCCCACGTGGGGCTCACAGTCTTAATCCCCATTTTACAGATGAGGGAACTGCGGCACAGAGAAGTTAAGCGACTCGCCCACGGTCACACAGCTGACAAGTGGCGGAGCTGGGATTCGAACTCATGAGCCCTGACTCCAAAGCCCGTGCTCTTTCCACTGAGCCACGCTGCTTCTTCCTTCACGTTTCCAGAATCCTCCCCTCCCTCTCCATCCTAATAGGCACCATGCTGTGATCCAGACACTTGGCATATTCCGCACTGATTTATGGCATCAGCCTTCTGGCTGACGTCCCTGTCCCTGGCCTCTCCCCTCTCCGGTCCATACTTCACTCCGCTACTCAGGTCACTTTTCTAAAATGTCATTCTGCCCGACTCTCCACTTCTCCCAAACCTCCAAAGGTTGCCCACCCATCTCGTCAGCAAGCAGAAATTCTTGAGCAAGGGTCTTAAAGTCCTCTTATTTATCCTCTCTCTTCTCCTACTAGACCCCCAACTCGCATCTCTCTTGGTACCTCACAAGCTAACCTATCCAACAGTGCCTCGAACCCGTGTCTCCTGACATCGACCCCTTGTTTTTGCCCTCCCCCAACCTTGAATTTTCTCACCTTTCATAGCTGACAGACCTCAACCCTCCCCATTTTCCAAGCCCTTCTGAGATCGCATCTCCCCAGATGATCTCCGACCTCCCCACTTTATAGTGCCCAGTTGCCATTTTAGCTCTTAGGAGACACGAGTCCCGGCCCTACAGGGACCTATTTGGAAGAGGCAGGCGGGCACAAGTAGTATATATACAGTAATAAAGATAATGGCAGCCTTTGTTAATCACTTACTATCCGTCAATCAATCAGTGGTATTTCTCGAGCGCTCGCTAGGTGCAGAACACTGTACTAAATGCTCGGGAGAGAGTACGTGGGCATCATTAGAATGATGATTTCACGGGCCGAGCTCGGGACTATCAGCCCGTTCTGGGCTGGGCACACGTCCGTCTACCGTTCTCTTATACTCTCCCAAGTGCTCTGCCCCCAGCAGGCGCTCAGTCAGTACGACTGAATGAATCGAATGCATCTGGGCCCAAGTGTCCTCATCCGTCAGAAGGGGATTAAGACTGTGAGCCCCACGTGGGACAGGGACTGTGTCCCATCTGATTAGTTTATATCTACCCTAGCGTTCAGAGCAGCGCTCGACGCATTGTAAGGGCTTAACAGATGCCATCATCTTCATCGAAGCCACACACACTCACGAGCCGACTGGAGTAAAGGGGATTTAGGCCCAGCCAGCTCTCTCCCTCTCCCCGGCGTTGGCCGGAAAAAGCAGGAAGCCCCGGCCAGTCTTCCCAACGGAAAGCATTGTGCAAATCAAGGAGACCGCCGCGGCCTGTGTCAGGGCCCTGGGGGGCTAAGGGAACAATTACAGGTTGGCAGAGCCGCCACAGATTTTCCTTTTTCACTCAGGTTAGATGCTGGGAGGCCGCCGCCAGGAAACGACTACACCCTTTCCATCTTCGAACACAGATTAAACTCTTGTCGACAAGTTTTTCCAAGTAGGCTATCTATTATTTTGACATCCTTTCAGGTGGAGTTGGCTAAGGTTTCAGTTTATGGCCTCACGTTCTCCCCCTTCTGTTTGCTGAGAAGAAGGCTCTCCTCTGAAATAATAATATTAATGATGGCATTTGCTGAGCACTTACTATGTGCCAAGCACCGCTCTAAGCGCTGGGGTAGATGCAAGGTAATCAGGTCGTCCCACGTGGGGCTCACGGGCTTCATCCCCATTTTGCGGAGGAGGTAACTGAGGCATCGAGAAGTGAAGCTGACGAGTGGCAGAGTGGGATTAGAACCCAGGACTTCTGACTCCCAAGCCTGTGCTCTTTCCACTAAGCCACGCTTGCTTCTCCAATTCAAGGAATTCAAGGTTGGCCTCTGCCCCTGATGAATAACCATGCAACCATTCATTCACTCGGTCGTATTTATCGAGCGCTTACCGTGTGCGAAACGTCGTACTAAGCGCTTGAGAGAGGAAAATACGACTATAAACAGACCCTGCCGGGATAGGTAAAATGACCGGCTATTATTATTGTTAGCAATAATACCGTTTCATTCCATCGTGTCTATTGAGCACTTACTGTGGGCAAAGCACTGTACTGAGCGCTTGTGAGAGCCCGATATAAACTTCAAGTACAAACGCGTAAGTCACCCGAGGGAAAGCGGGGTGGGATCCCCCGAAGGTGGCATGATTCCGTTGCCCGCGGGCAATCATCCACGTACGGTTCGGAAGACGTGCTCGGTGGGTTGCCTCGATTTTATTCAGGTGATTTTCAGGCACGGTCCCCGCTGGCTCCTTTCTGTGGTCTGATTCACTTACCCGCCCCACCCCGCCGAACCGCTCAAGGTCCGACTGCGGGATCGCTTCCTCCGGTCTCCCGTGCCTCTTCAACTTTGACCCCTTGTTTTGGGTTCAGTGGACTTTCAGATGTAGCATTTGCTAAAATTTTCAATGTAGGATCTGCTAAAATTTTCAACTCAGTAAGCAGTCCTAAGGCCGGGCGTCCAGCCTCAGAAGAGGGCTCGGCCCATAGTAAGTGCTTCACAAATACCCCGACTTACTAACCGGTTAACTCAAGGCCACGGAGAGGTTTGGGGGGGTGTCGGAATGCAGCCTTCCACGGTGGCTCCCGGGGCCGTTAAACTGAGCAGTGAATCCAGGCAGGCGTGTGCTGTCCATTTCTGGAACTTATTTATTTCTGTGAATGTCTCTCTCCCCTTCTAGGCTGTAAGCTTGTTGTGGGCAGGGGATGCGTTGGTTTTATACTGACCGGGCAATCCATTCGTCATCCCTGGTGGAGAGATCTAGGATATCTTTTCGACCCTCGCGCTACGTTGGCTCATCCTCATCAGTCCCTCCTGGCTCAGGACTCCGTCTCTGTCCTCTGGAGGAACTTGTGTTCGTTGTCCTTTTGGGCGCCCTCCTTTCCAATTAGGGATGGCCCATCCAGAACCCCCCAACTCTCCCCTTTCCATATCCGAGTAACCCATTAAGGTCTCCCCTCCACGGATAATAGTGATTGTATTTAAGTGTTACCATGTGCAGAACGCTGTTCTGGGCACTGGGGGAGACACAAGTCGATCAGGTCGGGCAGGGTCTGATTGATGAGAAGCGGCATCCCACGGCGGATAGAGCACAGAGCTGGGAGTCAGAAGGTCATGGGTTCTAATCTTAGCTCCGCCACTTGTCTGCAGCGTGGCCTTGGGCAAGTGACTTCACTTCTCTGGGCCTCAGTTACCTCATCTGTAAAATGGGGATTGAGACCGTGAGCCCCAGGTGGGACACCCGAATTGCTGGCATCCACCCCGGCGCTTAGTAGAATGCCTGGCACATAGGAAGCACTTAATAAATACCGTAATTATTATTACCACTAGTCGGTCCAAATTTCCCTTCAATCCATCATTGCTATTTCCTGAGGGCTTACTCCTGCAAAGAGCCGGCCTCAGCGCGGGGGGGGGGGGGGGGGGGGGCGGGTGAGTGCACCGGAAGCCAGACACGCATTTCCTGCCCTCAAGGAGCTTATGGTCTAATCTCCCCATCTTCATCCTGTTGCGGCTTCCTTGTGCTCAGCTTTCAGTGGGAACACATCGCGTCCGCTCGCTCCCTTTTGGATGAAGTTCACCGAGCCTGACCTCAAATCCTTACAGGACCGGCTGCTCTATTTGACCATGTAATTACAGTTATGAGGCCTCCTCATTAAAACCACTTTAACGGGACTCATTAAGGTCTGAAGCTTTTCTTCAAAGGAAAAATGAAGAGCCCTAGAGATTGCTCATTTCCAGTTCAGCAGCCAATAATGGTATCGAAAGAGCCAACCCCAAACGCACACACAAGCGCAGACTCCTTCCCCGCGCGGCTGGCCGGTGACCTTAAAGGAACCGGTGAGACCAAAGTCTCACGGGACGGGTCGGCGGGCCTACGTGAGTTTCCATCCCCGGCAGGATTGGGTCTCTCCCCCGGACTCACCGGGCAGCTCGGCCTTAAAGGTCTCGAAACGCGGCCCCGTGAAATCCATCGCGTTTCAGGGAGCCCGAGAGAGTCAGAAGCACCCGAGTTCTAATCCGACTCTGCCACTTGTCTGCTATGCGTGCTTCAGCAAATCGCTTCGCTTCTCGGGCCTCAGTTCCCTCCTCTGTAGAATGGGGATTAAGACTGTGAGCCCCACGTGGGACGGGGACATTGAGGTGGAGTGGATACAAGCAAATCGGGTTGGACACAGCCCCTCTTGCTTCTTGACCTGCCGGGTTGTCCGAGGGGGTCGGTACCCACCGTGCACCCAGAGCTCCCCAGCCACTGAGTCCGCAGCTTCAGCTCGACTGGGCCGAACTGGGAGAGGCTTATCCCCAGGGCTCTCGGATCAGGTTCGCAGACCTCTGCAGGAGGTGCCCAGAAAACAAACATGACAAACAGCCTTATTAAGGTCACATCTCCTTCCAGAGGCCTTCCCCACTTCAGCCCTCTTTGCCCCATCTCCCTCTCCCCGTCGCATCATCCCTGCCGTTGGATCTGTAACAATAATAATGGTGATGATGATGATAGTATTTGTTAAGCGTTTACTATGTGCCAAGCACTGTTCCAAGCGCTGGGGTAGATACGAGGTAATCAGGTTGTCCCACGTAGGGCTCACCGTCTAAATCTCCATTTTACAGATGAGGTAACCGAGCCACAGAGAAGTTAAGTGACTTGCCCAAAGTCAGGCATCTGACAGGTGGCGGAGCCGGGATCAGAACCCGTGACCTCTGACTCCCAAGCCCGGGCTCTTTCCGCTAAGCCACGCCGCTTCTTTGGGCACTTGGTATTCACCCCTCCCTCAGCCCCATGGCACTTTTGTACATATCCATAACTTATTCATATTAATGCCCGTCTCCCCCCGTAGACCGTGAACTCCTTGTGGGCAGGGAACATTTATAACGGACTCCGTTGTATTGTACTCTTCCCAAGTGCTTTCCAAACATTTACTTATATTATTGTCTGTCTCTCGCTCTAGACTGTAAGCTCTCAGATTCAAGTTATCGAGCGGGCGGTAAGCACTCAATAAACACCACTGATTGACTGATAAGCAGCTTAAAAAATAATCCAACACATACCTCCCGTCAAGCCAAGAATTCCCTCCTCCGTACCTCTTTCCGGGCCTGGGTTGCGTTCGTCGTCTGGAGCGTTCCGGAGCTCCCAGCCTCGGCCTGGAAGTCAGACGGTGCGTAAACCCTCCTGCGGGTGGGCCTCTACCTAGAAATTTGAAAAAAATGGAGAATTCAATTCGGTCGTATTTATTGAGTGCTTTTTCTGTGTGCAAAGCACTGTACCGAGCACTCGGGAGAGTACAACAATCAACGGACACATTCCTTGCCCACCACGCGCTTACCGTCTGGAGGAGGAGATGTCTTCTTCCCTGAAGCCCTGGAGGGAAAACTAGGACGGCCAATGGCAGGGTATTGGGCTAGAAGGTCAGTCAGTAAGTTGTGTTTTTTTTGAACATTTACTGTGTGCAGAGCACTGTACTAAGCGCTTGGGCGAGTACAAATAAGCACTCAATAAATATGAATGAATGAATTGAATGAATACAGCATGGCAATATCTGAGTCACATTCCCCGCCCGACAACAAGCTTACGGTCTAGCGGCAGAGACGGACATTGATATAAATAAAGAAATTACAGAGAAGAATGTAAGGGCTTTGGGGATTGGAGGGAGGATTAAAAAAAGGAGCAAGTCAACATGTTGCGGAAGGGAGCGGGAGATGAAGGGAAAAGAGGGTTTAGTCAGGAAAGACTTCTCGGGGGGGATGTGCCTTGAGTAAGGCTCTGAAGGAGGTTCCCGATGGAGCAGCTCTCATTTATTCATCCATTCAGTCGTATTTATTGAGCGCTTACTGCGTGCAGAACACTGTACTGAGCGCCGGGGAGAGAACAATGCAACAGTATAGACACATTCCCGGCCCACGAGGAGCTTATCCGGCGGGACCCTCCACCCCGCCCCGGCCCGCGTTCCGTCTCCCCAGATCAGCTAGGAGAGGGGTGACTGGCTGAGGGGAACGGACCCCAGGATGAGATCGGCCCCGGCGGACTCCGAGGGGGTGGTCAGCGGAGGGGATGAGGGAGCGATCGGAGTGAACTCGGATGTTGGAAAATCCCTCCCAGCTGGCTTGTGGTGCCTTGACTCTCGAAAGGAAGGGCAGTGGCCCAGGGGGCAGGGCTAGTGGGTTAATGAAAAGATGTAGACGGAAGAACCTACACCCCCTGCCCGTCGGTTCTCCTTCCAGGAGCGGGTCCCGGCTCCTTTCTTCCCATATTCTGGAATTCCCAGCTGAGGCGGTCAGTTGAGTGGTGTTTAGGAGATGCTTCGTATAATCGAAGCATGATTGGCGTTTTCCTCCGAGCCCCAGCCGAACCACACCGCTGGTAACTTGATTCTGGCTCTTCCAGCCCCCTGCAATTTCACCGCACTCAGGATTCTCGAACCTGCCTGAACCTGCTTGGAAAGGCCGCTGAGATCTCTCCACCAGCTGTCGCTTTCCTTCCCAGCGGCACCTGCCTTCTGGGATGAGGCGGCGGGAAGGGGACTCCGGAACGTGCTCGGCAAACCAGTTTTTAGTACCAGGAGAACTTTGGGGTCCGGGAATTGAAAATCTCTACTCCATTCCCCGTAGTCCAGAGACACCTGTTCCGGCCAGTTGAGATTCTGTGTCCTTCGCCGGTCGGAGGCGGGGACGTGGTCCGTGGTCAGAGGGGCATCTGAACACGGCCCAGCACTTCTGTGGAAGTGCCCAGGCCGGGGCGGGTTGGGCCACAAAGCCGGAGCCGGTGGCGTGGACGCGGTCCAGATGGTCAAACCCGTAAGCTCGTTGTGGGCGGGGAACGGGTCTCTCTATTGTTGCATTGTCCCCTCCCAAGCACTTAGGACAACGGTCTGCGCGCAGTAAGTGCTCAATAAATACAACTGACTGACTGACCGACTGATAATAATAATAATAACGTTGGTATTTGTTAAGCGCTGACTATGTGCAGAGCACTGTTCTAAGGCTGGGGTAGATACAGGGTCATCAGGTTGTCCCGCGTAGGGCTCACGGTTAACCTCCATTTTACAGATGAGGCCACTGAGGCACAGAGAAGTTAAGTGACTTGCCCATAGTCACACAGCGGACAAGTGGCAGGGGCGGGATTCGAACCCATGACCTCCGACTCCCCAGCTCGGGTTCCTTCCATCTGTGTAGCTTAGAGGATAGGGCACGGGCCCGGGCGGTAGAAGGACACCTGGGTTCTAATCCCGGCTGCCGTGTGACCTTGGGCAAAATCTCTAAAGTTTTCTATGCCTCGGTCACCTCATCTGTAAAACGGGGATTGAGACCGTGAGCCCCGAGCGGGACGGGGACTACGTCCGGCCTAATTAACTTGTATCTACCCCAGCACCTAGAGCAGCGCTCGGCACATAGTAAGCCCTTACCAAGTACCACGGGGATTATTAATCTCACCTGGAGATGACAATTCACCTCTCCTTGTCTCCAGCACTGACCCGGCCACGGGGAAGACGGCTCCCTCGGAGCAGCTCCCTTCCCAGAGGCTAAAGCTTCCCCCTCAGGGAGACGGAGTTGCTGTAACGGGGGCGGGGGGCAAGCGTGGGTGGGCACGGTGGTGCCCGGCTGCACCCCCGTTCCCCGTTCCGTCCGGTAGCCCGGTCTCCCCGGGCCGCTAGCCCAGAAGGAAAGAAAACTTTACTCTTTGACATTGGCAACGCGCCCCGAGTCCCTCCCAGTTTAACAAGCTTGAAGCTTTAGGATGAGACACAAGACACTTAAGAGGAAAAACATGGCCTCGAGGCTAATGATGACAACATCTGCCAGCAGACCTTCCTTCCACGGCAAGTGACGACTCGAAAGGCCTTCCAGGGCGGGTGTTTCAGTAGCGCCCCAGAGACAAGCCCGGGCCGGCTGGGGCTCCCGGCGCATTCCTTAACAGCGGGCCTCCGAGCCCGTCTCCCGGGGGGCCGCTCCGAACCGGACCCAGAGGGGACCCGTACTGTGGGGGGGGGGGGGGGCGCTGGGATGGAGGGGCTCGCGTTTCAGGGCAGGCCTGTCTTCAAGAGGCGGCGGCGTCTGGTCTTGGAGAGGCAGCGGGGGTCTAGTGGAAGCAGCGTGGCTGAGTGGAAAGAGCCCGGGCTTGGGAGTCAGAGGGCGTGGGTTCTAATCCCGGCTCTGCCACTTGTCAGCCGGGTGACCGTGGGCAAATCACTTAACTTCTCTGTGCCTCGGTGACCTCATCCGTAAAAACGGGGATTAACCGTGAGCCTCACGTGGGACGACCTGATGACCCTGGATCTCCCCCAGCGCTTAGAACGGTGCTCTGCACGTAGTAAGCGCTTAACAAATACCAACGGTATTGTTATTATTAATCCCGGCTCCGCTGTGTGACTTCGGGCAAGTCGCTTAACTTCTCTGTGCCTCAGTCGCCTCATCTGGAAAACGGGGATCGAGACTGTGAGCCCCACGTGGGACGGGGATTGTGTCCAACCCGATTTGCTTGCATCTACCCCGGCGCTTAAAACGGTGCCTGGCACATGGTAAGCGCTCAACAGACACCGTCATCATCATCATCACCTGGGTTCTAATCCCACCTCCACCACTCGCCTGTTGTGTGACCTTGGGCAAGTCACTTCATTTCTCTGCGCCTCGGTAACCTCATCTGTAAGATGGGGATGGAGACTCTGAGCCCCTTGCGAGAAAGGTATCGTGTCCAACCAGATTATCTTGTATCTACCCCAACGCTTAGTACCGTGCTCCGCACATAGTTGAGCGCTTAACAAATACCACAGTTATTCTTCTTATTATTCCTCTTTCCCCACCCAGAAGGAAGATGAAAACGGCCAAAGTTCTGGGATCGGAGCAGGCCGAGCCACGCGGGGCGACTATTATTTATTATGTAATTTAGGTATAACGTAATTTATTTCTTTATATTAATGTCTGTCTCCCCCTCTTAGACTGTGAGTTCGATGTGTCTGCTATATTGTACTCTCCCAAGCTCTTAATACAGTGCTCTGGACACTAAGCGCTCAGTAAATACCAAGTAAATACCAAGAACGGGAGCCCCACGTGGGACACGGACTGTGTCGTACCTGATTAGCTTGTATCTACCCCAGCGCTTAGTTCAGTCAGTGCTTGACAGTTGTGTGATCTTGGGCAGGTCACTTCACTTCTCTGTGCCTCAGTTATCTCATCTGTGAAATGGGGATTGAAACCGTGAGGCCCACTCGGGACAGGGATTGGGTCCAACATGATTTGCTCGTATCCATCCCAGTGCTTAGTACCGTGCCCGGCACCTAGTAAGTGCTTAACCGATGCCGGAATTACTAAATATCATAATGAAGAGGGTGATGATTATTCTTACTACACTGATTATGATTGTGTTTATGAAGCACTTACTCTGTGTCAAGCACCAGCCCTGTTCTAAGGCCCGGGGTCGATTCAGGTTAATCGGTCTGTCACAGCCCCTGTCCCACATGGGGCTCACAGTCTAAGTAGGAGGCTTGTCACCTCATCCTAGAGCATTTTTTAGGGGCAAACCCGTATCCCTGACTTGCTCCAGAACCTCTGAAGTCCTGTCTTAGATCAGGGTGAGGTCTGCTGCAATCCGTCAATCGATTAATCACTGGAATTTATTGAGCACTTACCTTGTGCACAGCACCTCACCAAGGACGTGGGACAGTACAACAAAACAGAGTTGGTCGATGTGAGCTCTGCCCTCAGTGAGCTTACAGTCTCAAGGGGGAGATGGTCATTGAAATAAATTACAGATTGCTGCGGGGCTGGGATGAGTCTCGAAGTGCTCGTGGGGCACAAAGCCAAGAGCGTAGTCCACAAAGAGGGGAGGGAAGGCAGGGGAAAAGAGGGTTTGGTCGGAGAAGCAACCGAAGAGGGTTTCGTCGTCGCTCGGAGGCTTGGAGGGAGGCTGAAAATGAAAAACCGAGCATAAACCACCTGGATCCGGGGCCAAGTGGATAGTGCACGGGCCTGGGAATCAGAAGGATCTGGGTTCTAAACCTGACTCCACCACTTGTCTGCTGTGTCCCCGAGGCAAGTCACTTCACTTGTCTGGGCCTCATTTCCCTCATCTGTAAAATGGGGATTAAGACCGTGAGCCCCAGGTGGGACAGGAACTGTGTCCAGCCCGATCACCTTGTATTTACCCCTGTGCTTAGTACAGTGCCTGGCCCATGGTAATTGCTTAACAAATACCACAGTTATTATTATTATTATTATTTCATCGGAACCAGATGGTGGCTGGCTGGCTGAAAATGGGATTTTCCGGTCTAAAACAGGACAGTTGGCCACCCTTGGGTAGCCCTGGGAAGCCTTCCCGAGAAAAGTTTCCCAGGGCCCAGCCCCTTGGTTGTGGTCAGTCGGGTCAGAGGTCCGGGTGGACCGGCCTGACCCCTCAGGCCTGGCCAAGCCCCCGCTTGGCGTTGGCTTCAGGTACTGGATTACCTTGACTTTTCTTAGTGTCGAAGCCTGCTTTCCAAGACCCACCCTTTCCCGGGGGCCTCCGGGTAGGGGATGTCGGGCATTGTCCCTCTCTCTCTTGAGGGGAAGTGAACCCGGCCATTTGTATCAGTAGCAATAAAAATAATAAAAAGAGTATTTCCTAAGGACTTACTATAGACCGAGCACTGTACCAAGTGCTGGGGGGTAGATACAAGGTGATTGGGATGGACCCAGTCCCTGTCCCAGGTAACCAGGTCTCATATGGGGTTCACAGTCTAAGTAGGAGAGAGAACAGGTATTAAGTCCCCACTGTGCCGACGAAGGAACTGAGGCACAGAGAAGTTGAGGGACTTGCCCAAGGTCAAACAGCAGGTGTATGGTAGAGCTGGGAAGCAGCTAGTGCACCTAGTGCCACGGGCCTCGGAGTCCGAAGGACCCGGCTTTGAATAACGGATCCTCCACTTGTCTGCTGTGTGATCTTGGCCGGGCCGCTTCACTTCTCCGCGGCTCAGTTACCTCATCTGTTAAATGGGGATTAAGACTGTGAGCCCCACGGGGGACAGGGACTGTGTCCAACCCGATTTGGTTGTAACCACCCTAGTGCTTAGTACAGTGCCTGGCACTCAGTAAACACTTAGCAAACACCACAATGATGATTAAAACCCAGGTCCTCTGGCTCCCAGACTTATGCTCTTTCCACTAGGCCGTGTTGCTTTCGTTTGCGGTGACCAGGAGAGGAAGAAAAGAGGAGACACGGCCTAAGAATAGGAGCCAGGGGCGGGCATACGAATCAGACACAAATTATATGTAAAGTAGGTGTGAATACACCACAGAGGAGTGTGAGCAGCCCGTAATGGAGCCTATAGCTTCTTTGCTTGGTTGTGGTTGATGGTGATCCTAGGCTGGTGGATACAGTCTATCCCAAGTGGCTCCACCTTTCTCTTCCTCTTGCCCACTTCCTGCCTTGGCCTTGGAAGCGAGTCTGAAGGAACAATAATAATATTAATAATAATGATGATGGGGTTTGTTCAGTGCTTACTATGTGCCAAGCACTGGGATAGATACAAGGGTGGGGCTTAATCCCTATTTTTCAGATGGGGTAACTGAGGCAGAGAGAAGCTAAGCGGCTCGCCCGAGGTCACACGGCAGACGAGCGGTGGAGCCGACGTCAGAACCCACGTCTTCGGACTCTCAAGCCCCTGCTCTTTCCGTTAAGCCACTCAGATGAGAGCCAGGGGCCACTGGCCATCGAATGCTCACCTAAACATTTCCCCTTTTTTATTTTTCCCTCATTAGCCGGATGCTCGGATTCCCTGGAAGAAGACAAGGTCTCAACCCCGGGGGCCTGCAGTCCGCGCTAGACAAACAAACAGCTCAGACTTCGAATCATCCTCTCCTCCCTGACGACACCCCAGGGAAACCCCGTTCGAAACAGGTTGGATCTCCTCTCCGGACCTCTGCCGGAAAGCTTCGTTGTGTAGTCCGAAGAAGCCCGGGCCACGAGGTTCGGAGGGATTGCTCGTTGGCTGGCGACCTCTAAGTGAAGGCACAGCCCAAGTCCGCTAATGTCACTTGGGAACACTCCCTCTCATCCTCCGATCCTTTGGCAAAGTTGCTCTCTGGCTAGTGAAGTCAAGACAGAAGTCACAGTGTCGTCATCGATCATCGTCATTCAGTGGTATTTACACTTTGACACTGTCGACCATCCCCTTCTCCTCCACACCTCATCTCGCCTCGGCTTCACGGACTCCGTCCTCTCCCGGTTCTCCTCTCACCTCTCTGGCCGGTCATTCTCGGTCTCCTTCGCTGGCGCCTCCTCCCCCTCCCGTCCTCTAACTGTTGGGGTTCCTCAAGGGTCAGTTCTCGGCCCTCTTCTGTTCTCCATGTACACTCGCTCCCTCGGTGAACTCATCCGCTCTCACGGCTTCGACTATCATCTCTATGCAGTTGACACGCAGATCTAGATCTCCGCCCCCGTCCTCTCCCCCTCCCTTCGGGCTCGCATCTCCTCCCGCCTCCGGGATGCCTCCACCTGGATGTCTGCCCGCCACCTAAAACTCAACATGACCGAGACTGAGCTCCTCATCTTCCCTCCCAAGCCCGGTCCTCTCCCTGACTTCCCTATCACCGTGGACGGTACGACCGTCCTTCCCGTCTCTCGGGCCCGCGACCTCGGCGTCATCTTCGACGCGGCTCTCTCGTCCGCCCCGCACATCCGATCCGTCACCGAGACCTGGCGGTCTCACCTTTATAATATCGCCAAGATCCGCCCTTTCCTCTCCACCCAGACGGCTACCTCACTGCTACGGGCTCTCGTAATATCCCGGCTAGACTACCGTGTCGGCCTGCTCTCCGATCTCCCTTCCTCCTCTCTCTCCCCTCTCCGGTCTACTCTTCACTCCGCTGCCCGGCTCCTCTTCCCGCGGAAACGCTCTGGGCCTGTCACTCCCCTTCTTAAAAACCTCCAGTGGCTGCCTATCGACCTCCGCACGAAACAAACACTTCTCACTCTAGGCTTCGAGGCTCTGCATCACCTCGCCCCGTCCTACCTCTCCTCCCTTCTCTCTTTCCACCGCCCACCCGGCACGCTCCGCTCCTCCGCCGCCCACCTCCTCGCCGTCCCCCGTTCTCGCCCATCCCGCCGTCGACCCCCGGGCCGCGTCCTCCCGCGGTCCCGGAACGCCCTCCCTCCTCACCTCCGCCAAACTGATTCTCTTCCCCTCTTCAAAACCCTACTTAGAGCTCGCCTCCTCCAAGAGGCCTTCCCAGACTGAGCTCCCCTTCTCCCTCTACTCCCTCTACCCCCCCCCTTTCACCTCTCCGCAGCTAAACCCTCTTCTCCCCCCTTTCCCTCTGCTCCTCCCCCTCTCCCGTCCCATCCCCTCGGCACTGTACTCGTCCGCTCAACTGTAGATATCGTCATTACCCTATTTAATTTGTTAATGAGATGTACATCACCCCGATTCTATTTATTTGCTATTGTTTTAATGAGATGTTCTTCCCCTCGATTCTATTTATTGCCACTGCTCTCGTCTGCCCGTCTCCCCCGATTAGACCGAGAGCCCGTCAGAGGGCGGGGACCGTCTCTATCTGTTGCCGATTTGTACATTCCAAGCGCTTAGTACAGTGCTCTGCATATAGTAAGCGCTCAATAAATACTATTGAATGAATGAATTTATTGAGCGCCTACTGTTTGGAGAGCCCTGTACTAAGCGCTTGGGAGAGTACAGTATATCCGAGTTGGTAGAGGGATGGAAGTCACTGTGGGAGAAGCTCTATTATACTGCTATAGTGTACTCTCCCAAGCGCTTAGTACAGTTCTCTGCACACAGTAAGCATTCAATAAATACAATTGACTGACTGACAGTCAGGTCCTGGAGACTGTAAGCTCCTTGTGGGAAACGATTACCCACTCTGTGGTACTGTACTCTCCCGAGTGCTAAGTACAGTGCTCTGCACACAGTGCGCACCCCCAAAATACCATTGATGGATTGATTGATTGATTGAGAGGACTAACCAGGGAAAGACGTTCAATAATAATAATAATGATAATGATAGTAATGGTTTTAAGTGCTTACTATGTGTCAAGCACTGTTCTAAGTGCTGGGGTAGATACAATCTAATCAGGTTGGACACAGTCCCTGCCCCGCCTGGGGCTCACACTCTTAATCCCCATTTTACAGGTGACGTAACCGAGGCCCAGAGAAGTGAAGTGACTTGCCTAAGGTCCCACGGCAGAGAAGCTTTGTGGGACTTCATGTTCGTGAGCCAGGCTCTCCGCTGCTGGCGGCGGAGCGGGAAGCTACCTGCCCACCCGGGTCCGGCGGCAGAGAAATGACCCCTGGGTGGGGAGCGTGGGGCAGGGGAAGAAGGCCCGGGCTGCGGTGGGTGGGGAAGCAGCAGGGCTGAGCCACCAGCCTGCCGGCCGAGCGGGTTGCCTCTGGGTCACGTGTTCGTCACGCCCGGTGCTGCCAAACCCACATTCGTTGAAAATCCGATTGCCCCAACCTTTGGACGGCCGAGATTTCCGTCCTCGCTCCCGCCTCGTAGCTGGGAGGCTGGAGGGGAGAAGTGGGGGTCGGGCCAGCCCCCCCCCCCACTTAGCCTCGGCTCTGTCTTTGGCCCCGGACGGGGCCTCCCGCTGACCAGGCCTGTCACTCAGGGACGGCCGGACAGGATCGGATGGCTCGGTGGATCGCTCCGTCAACTTGGCCCCTCCTACCTCACCTCGCTACTCTCCTACTACAACCCAGCCGGCACACTTGGCTCCTCTAATGCCCACCTTCTCACTGTACCTCCATCGAATCTATTTCACCACCAATCTCTCTCCCAGGTTCTGCCGCGAGCCTGAAACACCCTCCCTCGTTTTGTCCGCCGCACAGTTGCTCTCCCTCTTCAAAGCCTAATTGAAGGCACAACTCCTCCAGGGGGCCGTCCCTGACTAATTCCTCTTTTTTTTCCTTCCACTCCCTTCTGCTCTGCCCTGACTTGATCTCTTTATTCATCCCCCCTCCCAGCCCCACGGCATTTAAGCACCTATCCCTAATTTATGTATTTATATTAACGCCTGTCTCCCCCCCCTAGACTGTAAGCTCCCCGTGGGAAGCGAATGTGTCTGTCATTACATTGTATTCTCCCTAGCATTTGGTACGGTGCTCTGGGCGGGGTAAGTGCTCGATAAATACGACCGACTGACTGGGTTCGTGCCCTGCCCACGAGTGGTCCCGTTAGCATCACCCAGTGGTTCACCCAGCCGAAACACCGAGCCTGGCTCTCTCCTTGGGATCCCTCCGGGCCCAGTGGCCCTCTGGTGAAAGAGACCGTACCCGGCCGTCCGAGATCCCCTTGCCTTTCAGACGGCAGCATTCCGCAGAAAAAGCAGACTGGGGGGAGAATTCCCGATTCTGAAGACAGAGTGGCGGATGGGGCTGGACGGGATCACCGGGGTCCAGGGAACGTCCAGGTGGCCGGGGCCCACGTGGGCTAGCGAGGGTGGCTTCGGGCTCTGAGCGGCTCAGAGGGAGGCGACCACCTCCGCCCTCATCCCGCTGTCCGTTCTCCCCCAGCGTTCCTGCAAGTCCGTCCCCGGGGGGAGAGAGAGGCACATCACTGGGAGAGCTCAGATGTGTCCCCCCGACCCCCCGACTCCCACCCCGAGGGCTAGCCGGCTCCAACGCAGGTCGCGGGCATGTGGAGGGAATGTGTCTGTTATTACCGTTATAAATTACATCTGTGATTTATTTATTATATGAATGTCCTTCTCCCCCTCTAGTCTTAGTCTGGGCTCCCAGTGGATCCAGTCCTGCCTCCCTCCCGCCTTTTGGCACTGCAAAGCCCCCGACTCGGCCCCTGACTGGCCCAGGCGCTCAGTCAGTCGGTCAAGCGTATTTATTGAGCACTTACTGTGTGCAGAGCACTGGACTAAGTGCTTGAGAGAGTTCAGTATAATAATCAACAGGCACATTCCCTGCCGGCAACGAGCTTAAGGTCTAGGGATTTGAGTGACGGGACGGTTGGGACCCAGCCGACCGTGGAAATGCTGGCATTTGTTAAGCGCTTACTATGTGCCGAGCACTGTTCTAAGCGCTGGGGTAGACACAGGGGAATCAGGTGGTCCCACGTGGGGCTCACCGTCTTAATCCCCATTTTACAGATGAGGGAACTGAGGCACAGAGAAGTTAAGTGACTTGCCCACAGTCACAGCCCGGAGGCTCGCCTCGGGGGACGTGGCCTCCCCCTACTCCCCGGGCCCCGAGCAATCCTCGCTGCTCACCCCGCTGGGGCTGGGCGCCCTCTCCCAGCGGGGGCAGTTACCAAGTGAGCGGCAGACACGTGGAAACCGCAGAATTAAAGGGATCGCCGGCACCTAGACACCACCCAAAACGCCGATCCGGGAGGGAAACCACCGAACGTTTCCAGACAAGTCGGAGGGCGGCACGGGGCCGACCGGCTCCGGCTAGAGACTTGGCCCGGTGACGTGACCGGCGCGGGCCGGCCCGGGAGATACTGTACTTCGCCCCCTGCTTTGCCTTGGCACCGAGGCTGGGCCAGCCCCTCGGGTCTGTGCTTGCACAAAGGAATCTCTGTTCTGAGACGCTGGCATCACGGGGCTGGATCTTCTCTTTGTGGCAGCATTTCCTTGGGCCATCCTGGACCCCGTCCGCCCCACGCCACTCCCTCGGGGCGCCGGCATTTGTGGAGGTATTCATTACGCGCTTTACTGTGTGCTGAGCGCTGGGGTCGGTAGAGTAGTCGGATCAGGCGCAGTCCCTATCCCGCTTGGGGCTCACAGTGTAAGAAGGAGGGCGAACGGGTATCGAGCCCTCGATTTACGGTTGAGGAAACCGTGGCACGGAGAAACGTAGTAACTCGCCCAAGGTCACACAGCAGGCGAGTGGCGGAGTCGGAATTGGAAAATAGGATCTCTGATTCCCAGGCCCGGGCTTTTTTCCACTAAGGGCAGGGGGTACGGTTGGGTCATGGAGCTGGGGCCCTCATCTTCTTGAACACTCCGGAGGCCCCTGGGGAGGTCATGGGTTCTAATCCCGGCTCCGCCGCTTGTCAGCTGTGTGACCTTGGGCAAGTCACTTAACTTCTCTGTGACCTCAGTGACCTCATCTGTAAAATGGGGATGAAGACTGTGAGCTCTACGTGGGACAAGCTGATCACCTTGTACCTACCCCAGCGCTTAGAACAGCGCTTGGCACATGGCGCTTCACAAATACCAACAGTATTATGATTATTATTATTATTTGGGACCCAGGAGCCTGTGTGTGCAGGCTGGACAGGGTCTTGCTACCACTCGGTAGTCTAACCCCAACTCGGGGAATTTTCCACCTCTAGGATCACTGCTCCTTTCCATTACAGCCATCCCCCTGCCTGTGCCCTGGACAGCACTGATGCAACGGACCCCGGGAGAAGCGCTGCCTGGGGAGAGAAGCCCAGGTTCAGACTTGCACTCGGCACTGTTACTGTCAATCGATCACTCATTGGGTGGTATTTCTGGAGCGCTCACAGTGTGCAGAGCACTGTATAAAGTGTCTGGCAGAACACAATCCAGTAGAGTTGCTAGATGCTACGGAAGGAGCCTGAGAGGTCAGAAGACCCTGCTCTTGCCCGCTGGGTGACCTTGGGAAAGTCACTTCACTTCTCTGTGCCTCAGTTTCTTCATCAATCCATCATACTTATTGAGCGCTGGGTGCAGAACACTGTACTAAGTGCTTGGGAGAGTACAAGATAATATAGCAAACGCATTCCCTGTTAATGAAATGTACATCGCCTTGATTCTATCTAGTTGCCATTGTTTTTACGACATGTTCTTCCCCCCGACTCTATTTATTGCCATCGTTCTCGTCTGCCCGTCTCCCCCGAATAGACCGTAAGCCCGGCAAACGGCAGGGACTGTCTCTATCTGTTGCCGACTTGTTCATTCCAAGCGCCTAGTACAGCGTTCTGCACATAGTAAGAGCTCAGTAAATGCCACAGTGAGCTTAGAGTCTAAAAGGGGAGAGAGGGATTAATATGAATACATAAATTATGGCTACGTACATAAGTGCTGTGGGGCCCGTTATCTCTTCTTCCCCCACTTAGGCTGTGAGCCCCAGATGGGCCAGGGACTGCATCCTATTTTCTTGCATCTATCCCAGTGCTTAGTTTAGTGCTTGACACATGGTAAAAAGTCTCCTCCTTCTTTCTCATTCATTCAGTTGCATTTTTTGAGCACTTACTGTGTGCAGAATCACTGTACTAAGCGCTTGGAAAGTACAATATAGCAACAAAGAGAGACAGTCCCCGCCCCCAACGGGCTTACGGTCGAGAGGGGGGAGACGGACGGCAAAACAAGTAAACGAGAATCGATATAAATAAATAGAATTGTAGATATATACATATATACACAAGTGCTGAGGGGCAGGGAGAGGAGAGGAAGAGCAAAGGAAAGGAGTCGAGGTGATGTGGAAGGGAGGGGGAGCTGAGAAAAGGGATTGTTAATGAGATGTACATCACCCCGATTCTATTTATTTGCTGCTGTTCTAATGACATGTTCTTCCCCTCGATTCTATTTATTGCCATTGTTCTTGTCTGTCCGTCTCCCCCGGTTAGACCGTAAACCGTCAGAGGGCAGGGACTGTCTCTATCTGTTGCCGATTTGTCCCTTCCAAGCGCCTAGTACAGTGCTCTGCACGTAGTAAGCGCTCGATAAATACTGTTGAATGAATGAATGAATGAATGGAAGGCCTCTTGGAAGAGGGTTACCTCCAGTAGGGCTTTGAAGAGGGGAAGAGTGATCGTTGGGCAGATCTGAGGAGGGAGGGCGTTCCAGGCCGGAGGTGGGACGCGAGCCAGGGCTCGGCGGCGAGACGGGCGATACTGGAGGCACAGTGAGAAGGTGAGCACCGGAGGAGCCGAGTGTGCGGGTTGGGATGTAGAAGGAGAGATGGGAGGTGAGGTAGAAGGGGGCAAGGAGATGGACAGCTTCGAAGCCATTGGTGACATTTTTCATTTGATACAGAGGTTGATAGTAAACCACTGGAGATTTTTGAGGAGGGAGGGTTTCCCCCCCGTCCCTCTGCTCCTCCCCCTCTCCCTTCCCCTCCCCTCAGCACTGTGCTCGTTCGCTCAACTGTATATACTTTCATTACCCTATTTATTTTGTTAACGAGATGTACATCACCTTGATTCTACTTATTGCTATTGTTTCGGCGAGCTGTTCATCCCCTCGATTCTATTTATTGCCATTGTTCTTGTCTGCCCGTCTCCCCCGATTAGACTGTGAGCCCGTCAAAGGGCAGGGACCGTCTCTATCTGTTGCCGATCTGTCCATTCCAAGCGCTTAGTACAGTGCTCTGCACATAGTAAGCGCTCGATAAATACTATTGAATGAATGAATGAATGAATGACATGCTCTCAGTGTTCTTCTTCATCTTCTTCTCCTCTTCCTCCTCCTCTTTCTCCTCGTTGTTGTGGTTGTTCTCCGCCTCCTCCTCCTCCCCTTTCATCTTATTCTTCTTGTTCTCCTCCTCCTCCTCCTTCTTCTCTTCCTTCTCCTTCTTCTCCTCTTCCTTCTCCTCCTTCTCCCCCTTTTCCTCCTCCTTCTTCTTCATCATCATAATAAGAATAATTATGGTATTTCTTAAGTGCTTACTACGTGCCAGGCACTGTACGGGTCGGACACAGTCCCCGTCTGGCATAGGGCTTACAGTCTTAGTCCCCATTTTACAGACGAGGTAACTGAGTCACAGACAAGTGAAGCGACTTGCCTAAGGTCACACAACAGACGGGGGCGGAGTCGGAATTAGTTCTGACTCTCAGGCCAGTGCTCTCTCGTGCTGCTCTTCAGCTGCTTCCTTTTCACGCTTCTGGGCTATTTTTCCAGGAGTGACTCAACCCGGATTTGCTTTTTCCTCGGTACAGTGCCCCAGGGAGGGGGAAGGAGTGTGGCCTAGTGGAAAGGGTGGGGCCCTGGGAGTCAGAGGACCTGTCAGCCGTATGACCTTGGGCCAGTCACTTATCCCTAGGCCTCCGTTCCATCACCCGTAAAATGGGGATTGAATATTGATTCTCTCCCATACTTAGACTTAGCCTAAGTCTTTCAGTCTTAGTAACTGAAGACTTAGTAAGACTATGTAAAGGGACGGGGACAGAGATTATGTCCCACCTATCATGTATCTATCACAGTATAACTATCATCATCATTCATTCGTTCATCCATCCATTCAATAATATTTAATAATAATAATGTCGGTATTCGTTAAGCGCTTGCTATGTGCAGAGCACTGTTCTAAGCGCTGGGGGAGATACGGGGTCATCAGGTCGTCCCACGTGAGGCTCACGGTTAATCCCCATTTTCCAGATGAGGGAACTGAGGCCCAGAGAAGTGAAGTGACTTGCCCACAGTCACACAGCTGACGAGCGGCAGAGCCGGGAGTCGAACTCACGACCTCTGACTCCGAAGCCCAGGCTCTTTCCACTGAGCCACGCTGCTTCCCTTACACGAATAAAGCTATTTATTGAGAGCTTACCGTATGCAGAGCACTGTACTAATCGCTTGGGAGAGTACAGTACGACAATAAACGGACACCTTCTCTGCCCACAATCTTTGACTCTTCTCTCTCTTTCACCATTCATATTCATTCTGTAATTAAATTTTTCACGGTGGTTGGTTAAGCACCCACTATGTGCCAGACACCGTTCTAAGGGTCGAGGCCAGATTCAAGCCAATCAGGTTGGACACGGTCTCTGTCCCACACGAGGCTTACAGTCTAAATCCCTATTTTACAGATGAGATAACTGAGGCACGGAAAAGTAAAATGACTTACTCTAGGTCACGCAGCAGACAAGTGGCAGAGCCAGGACTAAAACCCAGGTCTTTTGGACTCCAAGGCCCGTGTTCTATCCACTAGGCCACGCTGCTTCTTCCGTTAGATCTTGTCAGGTTTTCCTAGTCAATATTTTTTGGATTCAGTCCTTCCGTCGGAAGGCCTTCACTCTGGTCCGAACCCTTGTCGCTCAACAATTTATCAGTCGGTGGCTTTTTTTAATGCCGAGCACTATTTTGAGCGCTTCAACGGAGTTGGTAGAACTGAAGTGCAATGCCTTGCACATAGTAAGCGCTCAATAAATAGGGCTGAATGAATGAATGAACGAACGGCCCGTCCCCTGCAGACCGCTTCACCCTCCTTTCTGGTTTCCCTGACTGAAGTTCCTCCTCCCTTCAGTCTGTCCCACTGAACCACCTTAAATACCACTCGGAACACTAAGTAGCATGGCACAGTGGATAGAGTAAGGGCCCGGGCGTCAGAAGGATTTGTGTTCTAATCCTGGCTCGGCCTCTTGTCTGCCGTGTGATTTTGGGCAAGTCTCTTCCTTTCTCTGTGCCTCAGTTCCCTCATCCGTAAAATCGGGATTATGAGCGTGAGCCCCGCGTTGGGGCAGGGACTGTGTCCAACCTGATTAGCTTGCACCTACAGAGAAGCAGCGTGGCTCCGAGGAAAGAGCAGGGGGCCGGGAGTCGGGGCTCACGGGTTCTAATCCTGGCTCCGCCACTAGTCAGCTGCGTGGCCTTGGGCAAGTCGCTTCACTTCTCTGGGCCTCAGTGACCTCATCTGGAAAATGGGGATGAAGACTGTGAGCCCCACGTGGGACAACCCGATCACCTTTTATGCCCCCAGCGCTGAGAACAGTGCTCGGCACATAGTAAGCGCTTAACAAACACCGTCGTCATCTACTCCTGCACTTAGAACAGCGCTCGGACACACAGAAAGCCCTTAACGAATACCATTCTTCTTCTTCTTATGATTCCACAATTATTATTTACCTGTTCTCGCTATTCCAGCACACTGCGGGGACCCGCTCTTCCCCACACTACCTACCCGCCAGGCAGTCTGAAGCCGAATCCTTGGTTCTGCCCGGACTGCTTCGTCTTCTGGGATCACTGCTTATCCTTTCAGGAGCAGAGGACTTTTCCCAAAGGATAATTCAAGGCAGAAAGTCTAGATCCGTGGCCCCATCTAGTGGGCCCGGTCGGCTACTCCGTTGCAGGCTACAGACCAGAGAGACGGTGGCGAAGACTTTTTTGTCTTAAGGGTAACTTGTTAAGCGTTTACTATGTGCCGGACACCGCAATAAGCTCCGGGGCCTATACAAGATAATCCGATTGGGCACAGTCAGTCAAGCAATCGCATTTATTGAGCGCTTACTGTGGGCAGAGCACTGCACTAAACACTTGGGAGAGTACCTTGTAACAGACGCATTCCCTGGCCACGGTGAGGTTACAGTCTAATAGGGGAAGTAGACAGTAATATATATAAATTACTGATATGGACATAAGTGCTCTGGGACTGGTCTGAAAGTCAGAAGGACCTGGGGTCTAATCCCGGCTCCGCCACTCGTCCGCTGTGTGACTCGGGGCAAGTCACTTCACCGCTCCGTGCCTCAGTTCCCGCATCACGATCCCCGACCCACCCGAGGCTCACAGTCCAATTTGGAGGGAGAAGGACTTAATCCTCATTTTACGGACGGTACATCTCTTCTCTGTGCCTCAGTTATCTCAACTGGTCGACTGGGGATTCGGACTGTGAGCCCCGCGTGGGACAGAGACCGTGGCCAGTTCGGTTTGCTGATATCCACCCTAGTGCTCAATCCAGTGCCCGGCACGTAGCGAGTGCTTGACGAATACCACGGTGATTATTATTATTATAAGGAGAGGTGAAAACTCTATCGAATGAAGAGTTGGGAAGAGTTTTCACCTCCCCTTATAAAAATAATAATCACCGTGGTATTCGTCAAGCACTCGCTACGTGCCGGGCACTGTACTCTTCGTTCGGTAGTGTTCACGGGGAGCTTACAGTGTTCAGAGCACCGAGCTGAGTACTGGGGAGAAAGAGGGACGTCATTTTGATTAAACCCTCCTATTACCATCTCCTTTTCACGAAGGCGGCAAGCGGTATCTGGAGCCTTCAGACTACGGGGAAGGCCTCCCGTTTCGGACGCTCCATTTGCTTTCTCTCGGCTCTGGCCCTGGGCTCGAGGACCAGGCGTGCTAGCCGCGGGCCCCGGTTGCCCTCAGAGACCTCCCGCTCACGGCAGGCAGGGAGAGGGAAGGACCAGGCCCGGTGGACGGCTGCCTAAGAGCCCCGGGGTCCTCCGGAATAATCAGTCGATCAATACGTGGGGTTTATTGAGGGCTGACCGGCTGTGGAGCACTGTGCTAAGCACCAGCGGGAATGCGGTGGAGACGCTAGACATCTCTGTCCTCAAGGAGCTTACGGTCCAGAGGGGTTTACAAGCAGCCTGGCCTAACAGAGAAGGAACGTGGCCTAGCGGACAGAGCACGGGCCTGGGAATCAGAAAGACCGGGGTTCTGATCCTGGCTCTGCTCCTGGTCCGCTGTGTGATCTTGGGCAAGTCCCCTAACTTCTCTTGGGCCTCGGTTACTTCATCCGTAAAATGGGGATTAAGCCCGCGAGCCCTGTGTCGGACAGGGATCACGTCCAACCCGATTTGCGTGGATCCACCCTAGCGCTAAGTAGGGCGACTGGTGTATAACGAGTGTTTTTAACAAATACCACTAGCAAAGGGAACAAACAGCAACAGACCAGTTCAGGAAGCATTATTCTGGCCAGAGGTTCTGGGGCGGAAGGCCGGCCGGTGTGCGTTTTGTCCCCGCCTCAGGAAGGAGGGTCTACCTACCCATAGCAGGGCTGGCCAGATGGCTCAACCAACACCACCGGTCATCCCGGGGCTGAAGCCTGCAACCTTGGTGTCGCTGCCGAGACCTCCCCGACGGTCGACTCTCGTGCCCTGCTCAGGAGGCCTCTCCCTCCTCCCACCGCCACTCGAGTCTAATTTGGTGTAATCTTTCAGTGATTGATACGGTGCTCCGCCTTCGGAAAGCGCTCGCTAAATACCGTTCCCGCGACTGGCGCCTCACCACCTGCGGAATGTTGGGAAGCTGCCGTCCCTTGGGAGCCGCGATTGGAAGCTGTTGTATCTGGCGACCCAGGACTTGACCGTGGCCTCCCCGACTGCCACCCTCTGCTCATCACATTGCCATCCCCTCCCCGACAAACCATCACCTTCTGACAGCTCACTCCCAACAATCAATCCACCAGTCGTATTGACTGAGGGCCTACCGTGTGCAGACTGCTATACTGAGCACTCGAGGCGCTCCCATCCAGTCGTTTCCCCGCCCCCCAGCCCCCAGATCACCCATCCCCTTCGTCGCCCCCCACTCTGAGACCTCACTCCCATCGCCTGGCACTTAGCACGGTGCCTGGCACATAGTAAGCACTAAACAGATACCGTTATTATTATTCTTCTTCTTCTCAACCAGTGTCCCCTCCCCAAACCACCGATTCCCAACGTGGCGTCCCAACAGCTCGCACCCGTCAACCGGGGTGTCCGCGGCCTAGTGGACAGAGCTTGGCCTGGGAGTCAGAGGGACCTGGGTTCTAGTTTTGGCTCCAGCACTTGTCAGCTGTGTGACCTTGAGCAAGTCACTTCACTTCCTCTGCACCTCAGTTCTCTCATCTGTAACATGGGGATTAAGACTGTGAGCCCCATGTGGGACAGGGACTGTGTCCAACCCGATCACCTTGTATCTACCCAGCACTTAGAACAGTGCCTGGAACATAGTAACTGCTTAACAAATGCCATTAAAAAAATCGCCTGCATCGCTCCTTTCTCCCTCCAGATAGTTCACTCCCATCAACCAATGTCCCAACACAAACCACCAATCCCCAGCCTTGTGCCCCCAACCTTCCCCAGCAACCCACCAGTCCCCCCCTCCTCTCGCCATCCTCCCTCCCAAATTCTTTATGCAAATTCCCTATTCCCTCACTTAAACTCCCAATTAATCCTGCTCCATCATGAACAGAACTCTCTGTGGTCTCAACCTCCTCCAAACCCAGTCACTGTACCTCCTCCCCGTTAGCAAGACCTGGCTGGCTGTCTTCCCCTCTGCATTCTTCCAAAGGGGCTTCGCCTTCTCCCGCTTCTCCAGACTTATGGGAAAAGGGGGAGGAGGAATCTGCCGCCTCCTCCTCCTCCTCCTCGTCCCTGCCCCTTGAGGGTTTCCCTCCATCCTCGTGCTTTCACCCCATTTACTTTCCCTCTAGTCTTGTCCCCCCCTCAGCTTTCTGAGTGACTTTGATGCCTTCCTCTCCTTCCTTTTCTCACTGTCCTCTTTTCCGCGGATCCTCAGGGATTTCAGTGGCAATCTGTCAGTCGATCGATAGTGTTTAGCGAGCGCTTACTCTGCGCAGAGCGTGTGGGAGGGTACAATAGATCTGGTAGGCCCAATGCCTGCCCTTGAGGAGCTTACTGTCTAGTAGGCAGATGCCCAGTGTGGATAGTCTCAATAACTGCCCCTCCCCGCTACCAGCCACGGGCGACCGGCCTCCTCCCGTTCCTCGACTCGGCAGAGGCCCCCTTGCCCCCACCCCGTGCCAACGAGGACTGACGATAGATCTCGTCATCACCAATCAGTGTGCCATTTCTCACCTCAGCAACTCTGAATGACCACTCTCTGTCCACAACCTCCTAAGCCTCCATTTCAGTCACACACACGTCTCCAGGCAAAGTGGCTCTCTCCCTCCTCAGAGACCTCTGATCTTTTTGAGAACTGCCACTTAACCCAGGCTATCGTGGTCCCCTTGGAGTTTGAGCACCCCAACGTCAACCGTAGGACCCCCTCAACCTCAATACCTAGCCCTTGGACCCGTTCCTGGATGCACAGATCCGGGCCCTCAACTCTACCCTCCCTTGAAACCAAACTCTCTCCCTGCTTCCTGCCCCCTTTCAATCTTTTATTGCCAATCCCCAGTCCCGGCTGACATCTTCAGCCTGCTCCTTCTGCTCTCGGGTTTGGGCTGAAGAGTTCAAGGCAACAGACCAATCAGTCCTTCACTCAGTCATACTTATTGAACACTTCCTGTGTGCAGAGCACTGTTCCGAGCACCTGGGGGGGGGGGGTACAGTATAACAATAAAAGGATATATTCCCCCGGCCCGCAGCAAGCTTACAGTTAGGGGTCACCGACCTCGACCGCTTTTTTTTTTATGGCATTTGTTAAGTGCTTGCTATGTGTCAGGCACTGTTCTAAGCACTGGGGTAGATACGAGGTAATCAGGTTGGACCCAGCTCACGGTCGTAATCCCCATTTTACAGATGAGGTAACTGAAGCCGAGAGAAATGAAGTGACTTGCCCACAGTCACCCGGCAGACAAGAAATCAGGTTCTTCTGATTTCCAGGCCTGCGCTCTATCCACTAGGCGACACCGCTCCTCAAATCCACTTCAAATCCATCCACGCTACTTAAACTGTATATATATCTGGGCACGTACGTGCGTATGCGTGTACGGACACAGGCCCGGGAGTCAGAAGGACCTGGCTCCACCACTTGTCTGCTGTGTGACACCGGGTAAGTCACTTCGCTCCTCTGGGCCTCAGTTACCTCATCTGTAAAACGGGGAGCGAGGCTGTGAGCCCCATGTGGGGCAAGGACTTGCCTAATCTGATGAGCTCGCCTCTGTCCCAGGATTTAGAACAGTGCTTGATGCTTAGTAAGTGCTTAGCAAGTACCATCATCATCACTATTATTAGCATTAAGACGGTAAGGAGGAGGAGCAGGCCCTTTCTGGCAGAAATACAAAGGCAGGTATCAGGAGCCACAGAATAACGTACAGAACACAGAAAGAGGATGGGGTTCCTCAGGCAATCAGCCCAAGGAGGTCCTATTAGCGGACCTGACTGTGACCCCGTGCAAGAACCGCGTAGGCTCCAACCCAGGAGCAGCCTGAGGTATGCGGGCACGCCTCAGGAACACCCCGGACCACCCATCTTCAAATCGGAGGTGAGGAGACTTACTCTTAGGGCAGAACCAAAGAGGAGCAAGGAGTGCTGGAGGATGCCAAAGGGGTCCGGAGGACAACGACATCTGCTCTAGACTGTAGAGCAGTCTACATCTGCTCTAGACTCAACGACGAGGGCAGGGGAGCGTCTGTTGTACCGTGCTTTTCCAAGCGCTCATTACAGTCCTCTGCACACAGTAAGCGCTCACTAAATACAGTCGACCGACTGCTTTGGGGGCCGGCGTAGTCGGGCCGGGAAACCGCATCACTGTGAACCAGGCCCGGCGGCCGCATTTGTTCCCTCTCCGACACGCAGCCTCGGCCCGTAGGGCGGTCAGGGCGCTCCCCGTCTCCGTCCGCCGGGCGACGGACCCCGTTACGCTCGCCCGAGTTCGAAGCAGCGCGGCCCGGCCGGACTGCCGCCATTTTCTTCCCTAATTTCCCGCTTCCTTCTTCCTCCGGGCCCGAGGCCCGAGCAACAGCGGCAGGGGGTGGGGCGGGGCGGGAGGCCGACGATCCCAGCCACTTTCCCGGCGTGGGCGCGAGGGGGTCCCGTAAACACCGGCCGTCCGGCCACTGGCCCCGCCGTGGAAACGCGGTGGCCGCGCCCCTCCCCAGCCCGGGACGCACGCCCACGGCCCGGCGGCCCAAACTGGGTCTCAGGCGGCAACAATGAAGAGAAGGACCCGGAGGTCTTTTCCCAGGTTTTATCTCTGACAGGCATCAGCGCTCGAGCGCAGTAAGTCAGCTCCTCGCTTCTTCCAGAGCCAGTGCGGCTTCCTCTGTTTGTGTGAGGTTTCCTCCTTGTGTTTGCCTGTCGGCCTGCACTTCCCAGAGTCCGGCCCGGTGAGGGGCCCGGTGGGACCGCCGCCTGGTCTGGGGGGAACCGGGGCTTAGGGCAAAGGCGCCCTCAGCGAGGCCTCGGGGCGGAGGCGCCCGTCCCCGGTGAAGCGAAGGGAGCTTTGGAGACAGAATGGGGTGGTGGCATCCCCGGCCCCGGGGAAAGGATGAGAAACAGGGCCGGCTTTCCGCGGTGGAGCGCTCTGCGGGGCCGTGGACGCGGGGGGCTTGGGGGCAAGCGGCACGGTCTGGTAGAAAAGGCCGCGGGCCTGGGAGTCAGAGACGTGGGTGTCCAATCCCGGCTCTGCCACATGTCCGCTGCGTGACCTTGGGCAAGTCGTCGCTTCAGTTCCCCGTGACTCAGTTACCTCACCCGGAAAATGGGGATTAGGACCGGGAGCCCTATGTAGGACATGGACTCTATCCAACCTGACTGCCTTGTATCTACCCCGGCGCTCTGTACGGTGCCTGGTACATAGCAAGCGTCTAACAGATGCCATTATTATTGTTCTTATTATCCTTGCCGTCTCTCAAGCCCACAACCTGAGCATCATCCTGGACTCCTCCCCGTCTTTCAACCC
Organism: Ornithorhynchus anatinus; assembly: GCF_004115215.2. Lineage (NCBI taxonomy): Eukaryota > Metazoa > Chordata > Mammalia > Monotremata > Ornithorhynchidae > Ornithorhynchus > Ornithorhynchus anatinus. The sequence continues at coordinate 21,243,796 of NC_041734.1, forward strand.
CAGTATTCAGACTGCCACCAAACTCCCGACAGTTATTCTCCTCGACACCTTCAGACCCGGTCCTCCTTGTCCTTTCCATTCAAATGGTCACTGGACCAGGCACCTCGCATCTCCTGGTTTAACTACTTCATCGGCCTCCTCGTGGACCTCCCCGCCTCACCCCTCCCCCGTCTCCGGTCCTCACGTCGCTCTGCTTGCCCCGATCGTCTTCTGCACGCATCTCCCCACCCCTCCAAAACCTCCAGTGTTTTCATTCAGTCGTATTTCCTGAGCACTTACTGTGTGCAGAGCACTGTACTAAGCACTTGGAAAGTACAGTTCAGCAATAAAGAGAGGCAATCCCTGCCCACAGCGGGTTTACAATCGAGAAGATCAGAATTACGTCGCAGCTGTCACTGTTAGAGCGCAAAGATACGTAATAAAGTTCAACGAGGGTGAGTGCCAAATATTTAGGGAAAATAGAAGTGACGGTTGGCGGCGAATAAAGAAGGGAGAGAAGAGGTTAACCAGGGGAGGTCTCCCGGAGGAAACGAGATTTTTTTAAGAAGAATTTGAAGATGGGGAGACCACCGATTGGTTGTATGTGAAGGCGGACGGAGTTTCAAGAGAAAGGGAGAGTAAGAGGCTGATGATGAGACAGAGGAGGCTGAGGCCCAACGAGTAGGTTTCTTCAAATGGTATTTGTTAGGCACTTACTATGTGCCGGGCACCGTTTCAAGCACCGGGGCAGAAACAAGTTAATCGGGATGGACACAGGCCCTGTCCCACTTGGGACTCACCGTCTTAATCCCCATTTTACAGATGTGACAGCTGAGGCCCAGAGGAGTGAAGTGACTTGTCCGAGGTCACGCAGCCGACACGCGGCAGAGCCGGGATCAGAATCCAGGCCTATTGACTTCCAGGCCCGGCTCTATCCACTAAGCCATCCTACTTCCCCTGCAGCCAGCTGGGGGAGGAATGAGAGAGAAGGAGCCAAAGTAAGCAAGCAACGGTGGCCACAAACGCATAGGCTGGGACGGGTCAGACCCCTTCCTGGGGCATAATAATAATAAAAATAATGTTGGTATCTGTTAAGCGCTTACTATGTGCAGAGCACTGTTCTAAGCGCTGGGGGAGATACAGGGTCATCAGGTTGTCCCAGGTGAGGCTCACAGTTAATCCCCATTTTACAGATGAGGTAACCGAGGCACAGAAAAGTGAAGTGACTCGCCCACAGTCACACAGCCGACAAGTGGCAGAGCCGGGAGTCGAACCCATGACCTCTGACTCCGAAGCCCAGGCTCTTTCCACTGAGCCACGCTGCTTCCCACGCGTGCTCCCTGGAGGGCGGGAAGCACCATCCGAGAGTCGGGAGATCCGGGTTCTAATCCTGCCTCTGCCACTAATCTGCTGTGTGACTTTGGGCAAGTCACTTCGCTCAGTAATAATTGTGATGTTTTTTTTTCAGCACTTACTATGTACCCAGTACTGTCCTAAGCGCTGGGGTATGTACAGTCTTCGCAGATTGGTCATGGTTCCTGTCCCAGATGGGGCTCGTTGCACCTCAGTTTCCTCACCTGTAAAATGGTAACAGAAGCAGCTTGGCCTAGTGGATGGAGCACGGACCCGGGAGTCGGCAGGTCACGGGTTTTAATTCCAGCTCCTCCACCTGTCTGCCGTGTGACTTTGGGCAAGTCGCTTCACTTCTCTGTGCCTCAGTTCCTTCATCTGTAAAATGGGGGATAAGACTACGAGCCCCTTGTGGGACAGGGACTGAGTCCAACCCGATTACCTTGTATCCATCCCAGCTCTTAGAACAGTGCCTGGCACATAGTAAGTGCTTAACAAATACCACTATTAATATTACTGAATTCCCGTTTTCCCTCCAGTTGATGGACTGGAGATTCTTGAGAAAGGGGAGGATGTGGACCAACCCTTTTTTTTAAGAAAAATGATCTGGGCAGCAGAGTGCAGTATGAGCTGGAGTCGGGAAAGACGGGAGGCAGGGAGGTCAGCGAGGAGGCTGATGCGGTAGTTAAGGTGGAATAAGAAAAGTGCTTGGATCAGCCCAGTAGCAGTTTGCTCCCACTGCCTGGAGCACTGGGGGCACTGGGGGAACAGGAGGTCATTTGGTATCGGCGGTTCCTCTTGGCCAGCGCCAACGTCAAGCCAATCCACTGACTGGGCCTCATCACCAACAACGTTGCGTCTGCCTCAGCTCCCTCCACCTTCACATTGGTCAGACTACCCTAACTTCAAGACCTTTCTGAAATCACTTCTCCACCGTTCAATCGATTATTCAGCAAGTGGTATTTATTGAGTGTTTACTGTGTGCAGAGCGCTGTAATAAGCACTTGGGAGAGTCCAACAGAGCTGGTAGACGTATGCCCCGACCACAGGGAGCTTAGTACAGCCAACAGTTTACATCCCGAAATCCTGAACTAAGCACCGGGGTCGACACAAGGCAATCCGGTCGGACACGGTCCCTGTCCCACACGGGGCTCACGGCCTTAATCCCCATTTTACAGATGAGGTCACTGAGGCACAGAGAAGTTAAATGACTTGTCCAAGGTAGAATCCAGGCCGGGGCTCTTTCCACTAGACCACACTGCTTCGCCTTCCCGAATGATCACTCATCTTCCCACCCTATTTCTCCCTAGTGCCACTTCTTCATAATCCCAGCCCTTGGGTACTGACCCCTTTCCTTTCTGGCACTTACGTACGTATCTTTCGTACACTGCTGCTTCCTTCAGATGTGACTTGTTCTGGTGTCTGTCTTCCCTGTTAAACTGCAGGCTGTTTGTCAGCGGGGCCTAATTCTACTGTACTCCCCCAAGCATTTAATGCAATGCCCCACGCGTAGAAACGCTCAATAAATACTACTGATAGATTGTTTGCAAGGTAGCCCGTTACTGATTGGAAAAGTTGCCGGTCACCGTTTCCTGCCGAGACCGGCTGCTCGTGACCATCATCGCATCGTATTTGCAAGCTCGCTGTTGGCAAGGGATGTGTCGACCGACTCTTGTCGTATTATAGTCTGGCGGGTGCTCAGCGCAGTTCTCTGCACACAGTAAGCACTTAATATCCCCCCCTCCCAAGTGCTTAGAACAGCGCTTGGCACTTAAAAATCGCTTAACCCAATTCCATTATTATTATTATTATTATTATTGTTATAAATGCTACCGATGATGATGGCTGTGTTCATTAAGCCTTTACGGTACGTTAAAGATCTGTGCTAAGAGGTAGCATAGATGCAGGGTAATTAGACTGACACGGTTCCTGTCCCTTGTGAGGCTCACAGACTAAGAGGTAATAATAATAATAATAATAATAACTATGGTATTTCTTAAGTGCTTACTATGTGCCAAGCCCTGTTCTAAGCGCTGAGGGAGATACAAGGTAATCAGGTTGTCCCACGTGGGTCTCACAGTCTTAATCTCCGTTTTACAGATGAGGTAACTGAGGCACAGAGAAGTCAAGTGACTTGCCCAAAGCCACACAGCCGACAAGTGGCAGAGGCGGAATTAGATCCCACGACCTCTGTCTCCCACGCCCGTGCTCTTTCCGTTAAGCCACGCCGCTTCTCTCCCTGAGGTGTCTTATCCTCAGTCTACAGATGAGGAAGGGTAAGTGACTCAGCCAAGGTCACCTAGCTGAAGTCAGCGACACAGCAGAAACTGGAACCTCCATCTCCTGACTGCCGTTCGCGAAGGCTTTCCCCTAGATCACTCTGCCTCCATAAGGGAATGGGAGAAGACGGAAGGCCGGGAAAGTCTTCAGACCACAGTTCCTCTCCCGGTCGGGCATGCCCATATCTACTCTGTGGAGCCGGGAGATCAAGGGGGTGGGAGTTTTCTTATGGCGTTTGTTAAGCACCGACTACGTGTCGGACACTGACCTAAGCACTGGGGTGGACACGAGCTATTCCGGTTGGACACGTCCATGTCCCACGTGGGGCTCATAGTCTTAACCCCCATTTTACACATGTGAAAACCGAGGCACAGAGAAGCGAAGTGACTTGCCCACGGTCATCCAGCAGACGAGCGGTGGAGCCGGGATTAGAATCCAGGTCCTTCTGACTCGCAGGCCCAGGCTCTGGCCACGAGGCTGCACTGCTCTTCGATAGTTTCGTGGATGAGCGTTCGCGCTTGATCAGTGGAAGGAAAATTAAGGACGGAGGGGAGAGGTAGGGGGTGCCCGTCCTTAACAGTGAGGGTCGCTGTTTAGGAGAGAAAAGAGCACACGGTTCGTCAAGGCGTCGAGGTGGTCCAGGCAAGGGGGTTGGAGCGGAGCTCTGAGCTGCAGGGCTAAGCATCAAGTGAGGATTGATGAGCTCCTTCATCATCAACGTCATCGCCATCACCATCGTGGTCTTTGTTAAGCGCTCACTATGTGCCAGGCCCTGTGCTAAACACCGGGGTAGAGACGAGCTGATCAGGTTGGACACAGTCCCTGACCCACATGGAGCTCACAGTCTAAATCCCCATCTTTCAGATGAGAGAACTGAGACACCGAAAAGTAAAGTGTCTTGCCCCCGGTCACACAGCAGACAGGTGGCGGGGCCAGGATTAGAACTCAGGTCCTTCTACCTCCGAGGCCCGCGCTCTATCAGGATTTATGGAATACCTCTTGCGGGCTAAGCCTAGTATTTAGCACTTGGTAGAGTACAGGAGAAGCAAACGATAATGTTGCTATTTGTTAAGCGCTTACGATGTGCGGAGCACTGTTCTAAGCGCAGGGGTAGATATACAGGATAATCAGGTTGTCCCCCGTGAGGCTCACGGTCTTAATGCCCATTTTACCGACGAGGTAACCGAGGCACGGAGAAGTGAAGTGACTTGCCCCCAGTCACACCCAAGTGGCAGAGCTGGGATTCGAACCCACGACCTCTGACTCCCAAGCCCGTGCTCCTTCCGCTGAGCCACGCTGCCTCTCTAACCACTGTCCTCCGGGAGCTCACCACCTGACAGGGAGACAAAAACGATTTACAAGTAGCGGAAGGAGAAGGGAGAACAAGGATAAAAGAGGAAGACAGAGATCTTCAGTTCCTTCCACGTAAGAATCGTGTTCTCTTTTACTGTACTCTTCCAAACGCTTAGTACAGTGTTCTGCACACTGAAGGAACAAAAGAAGTACTATTCAATCAACCAACCAGTCAATCACTGGCATTTACTGAGTGCTTATTGTGCGCAGAACACAGTGTGGGAGAAGCTGCCGTCTCGGTCCGTCAGTTCCCCTAAACTGTAAGCTCACTGAGGGCAGGGAATGTGTCTGCTTATTGTTCTGTCGTATTCTCCCAAGCACTTAGGACAGCGTTCTGCACACAGTAGGAGTTCAATAAATGCCATCGCTTGTCAGAGTCGGGGAGGGCGGGAGTTCCAGGCCCCGGCGGGAGCAAGGGGGCGGGAGTGGGAGAGGTGAGACGGAAGTACAGCTAGAAGGTTAGCTAAGGAGGAAAGAGAGTAGCCAGGGATTGGAGGAGATGGGACTCGAGGCTGATCGTGAGGAGTTTTTGTTTTTGAGGGGGAGGTTACGGGGGAGCCACCGGTGCGTTTTGAGGGGAGGAGAGCGATGGGCCGAGCGGGGTCTCGGGAAGACGATCTGTGCGTCAGCACGAAGCGTAGATTGGAGCGGGGAGAGGGACTCTGGCCCAGAAGTGTGGTTGAGGGAGTGATGCCAAGAAGAGACTCAAGCCGAGGGGAATAATAACGATGATATCTGAGAAGCGCGAGACACCGTACTAAGCACCGGGGTGGTTACGAGCAAATCAGGTTGACACAGTCCCGGTTCTATGTGGGTCTCACAGTCTCCCCATTTTACAGATGAGGTACCTTTTCATTCATTCATTCATTCAATAGTATTTATTGAGCGCTTACTATGCGCAGAGCACTGAACTAAGCGCTTGGAATGTACAAATCGGTAATAGAGAGACAGTCCCTGCCCTTTGACGGGCTCACAGTCTAATCTCTCAGGGCAGGTCTCACAGCAGACAAGTGGCAGAGCCAGGATTAGAACCCACGACCTTCTGACTCTCAAACCCGTGCTCTACCCATCAAGCCATGCTGCTTCTCGTTAGGGAAAGGTTCTGTGGGGGTGAGAGGAGGTCTCCCCTTCTAAGGATTCCCTCTCCCGTCAAACGACTTCCGACCACTGCTTCTCCCTATCTTCCTCTTCCCACTCCTCAAGTCCGTCTAGCGAGACCCAGCCACCGCAGCTTTCTTTGAAAACCGTCAATCAATCGATGAAATTTATTGAGCGCTCACCGTGTAAAACCACCGGTCTAGTCCACGCTTTGTTTATTCTCCTTTACATTTTTAGCTTTTGTACGCCGCGACTCGTCTAAAACACCACAGTTGCGTTCTTAGAAAAGAGGGGCGGGTCAAACCGTGTTATGGATTACTGGATCAGTGGAAAAAAGATCCAGTTCTCGGTCTCAGACCGTGTCCTTAATAATGTTAAAGTCTTAAGCGGTACCTAAACAATATCCCCTTTCTGTACAGTTTACACTTAACAGAAGAACAAAAGCTTCCTTCTTGAGATAGAAATCTCCTTTATTTTAGAGGGCTGAGGGTCGGGGGAAACCGCGTTCTGTAAAGGGAGTCTGAAAGAAGTGGGGTTCTCTGGAACTTTGATCTTTTTTTTACTGCGGTTCCCCAGAGGAGCTAAAACTTGTATTCGCCCACAACACTGTTCGTATCAGCTTACGCACTCCAGGATTTCAGCACTAACTCTCCACGTACCTATCTTGGCATTCTCTTCTTCCTCACCTTTGTAATTCATTTCATATCTGTCTCCCTGCTAGTTTGTAAGCTTCTTGAAGGCAGCGATCTTGTCTTTCGACTTGATCGTTCTCCCCCAACCTCCGCCTACAGTGCTCAGCACATGGCAGGCCTGCCATAAATACTCTTGATTGATTGTATTCTCCTAAATCCTTAGTAGAGTGCGGTGTACCTCGTAGGTTTTGAATAAATTCTGAATATTTACTTCAATACAGTCAATTCAAAGTAGGTGGGAGCAGAGAGATGGAAAGAATTTCTCTGCTTCATGGCCAGAAGAGATGAGGGTGATGAGGTTTATTAAAAATAATGATTATAGCATTTGCTAAGCGCTTACAACGTGCCAGGCTCTGAACTGAGCGCTGGAGCGGATACAAGCAAATCTGGTTGGATTTGCTTGTTTCACACAGTCTCAATCCCCATTGTACAGATGAGGCACTGAGAAGTGAAGTGGCCTGCCCAAGGTCACAAGCAAATAGCAGAGGTGGGATGAGAGCCTATGACCTTTTGTCTCTGGCTGCGGTGGCTAGAACACGGGCTTGGGAGCCGGAAGGTCATGGGTTTTAATCCCGCCTCCGCCACCTGCCTGCTGCGTGACCTTGGGCAAGTCACTTCACTTCTCTGGGCCTCAGGTTACCTCATCTGTAAAATGGGGATTGAGACTGTGAACCTCACTTGGAACAAATGACTGTGTCCAACCCGATTTGCTTGGATCCACCCCGTGCTTAGTACAATGGCTGGAACATAATCAGCGCTTAACAAATACCGTAATAATTATTATTACTACTATTAAGACTGTGCACCCTTTGTGGGACAGGGACTGTGTCTAACCTGACACCTTTATATCTATGTGTGGCTCATAGTAAGCACTTAACAGAGACCTTATAAAAAGGCCTGATTATAAAAATTGGGGTATCTGTTTAGCACTTTCTATGTGCCAAGCATTGGGGTGACTGCAGTACAATCTGATCAGAAGAGTCCATGTCCCACAGGGGGGTCACAGTCTATGGGGAAGGAGGATAAGTATTTTATCCCCACTTTACAACTGAGGAAATTGAGGCACAGAAAAGTCAGAGCGATTGTCCAAGGTCATACAGCAGCAGAGTGACAGAGTCAGGGTTGGAACCCAGGACTTTTGACTTCCACACCCGTGTTCTATCCACCGCACCCAAACTCCAGAGCATGAAAACAAACACGCTGCACCGGCACGGACTCGAGCAGGAATGTCCAGGGAAGTTCCTTTCGGGGCTCGGAATTTGCCTCTGCCGGGTTTCTAGGAGCCTTTTGGGAGAGCGCTTTGATCCGGTCCCGTGCTCTTTCCACTAGGTCACGATGGATGGAGAGCAGAGAAGGCCAGGGAGGCCGGAAGCGGTTTCAGGCCCAGATCACCTGACAAGGCATTATCCCGACACCCTCCCCGGTGACTGAAGGAGGAGGGGATTCAGGGTGAAGGATCTGCCCTGGGCACCCCCTTCCGGAGTCTCCTCGCTGAAGGCGCAGGAAGGGGAGAGTTTGGAGCACCTTATCTGGCTGGGATTTATGATTGGCTGGCCGGGTGGGGAAAGATAGGACGGTGGGCAAAGCCACCTCGGTTGCCAGCAGTCCATTATGCAACCTCGGGGTTTTCTCTCCAGGGCTGAGAAGGAGCGGGGAAATATTCCTCTGGATGAACAGGAAGAATGGAGGTTTCTAACTGGAGGTGGGGAGAGCGCTCTGGAGCTGGAGCCCGGAGCGAGTGGAATCGGGCTCCAGTACCTGAGGGAACAGCTATCACACAGAGATTTACACAGACACAGACGCCCTTCATCTTCTCCCACTCCCTTCCGCATCGCTCGGAATTGCTCCCTTCAATCATTCCAAACCCTACAGCACCTATGTATATAACTGTAATTTATTTATGCATTTATTTATTCATTAAGGCATATTAATGTCTCTCTTCCCCTCTAGACTGTGAGCTCACAGGCAGGGAATGTATTAGTTTGTTGTTCTATAGTACTCTTCCTAGCGCTGCATGCACAGTAAGTGCTCAATGAATACAATTGAATGCATGAATGAACACCCAGACTCTGCAGAGGGGAAAGAGCCCGGGTTTGGGAGTCAGAGGTTGGGGGTTCTGATCCCGGCTCCACCACTTGTCAGCTGGGGGACTTTGGGCAAGTCACTTCACTTCTCTGTGCCTCAGTTACCTCATCTGTAAAATGGGGATTGAGACTGGGAGCCCCACGTGGGACAACCTGATGACCTTGCATCTACCCCAGTGCTCAGAACAGTGTTTGACACATAGTAAGTGCTTAACAAATACCATCATCATTATTATTATTACCTAAAATCCACAAACCCCTAGTCATAGTCACCCAGTCACATACAAAACTGCTCTTCATTTTAGAACATGAAGCGACTGAGATAAGGCACGCGAGAGTGACCGAAAAGGTTGATGCTGTACTGTACTCTCTCGAACGTTTAGTATAGTGTTCTGCACACACACAGGAAACGCTCGGTGAATGCAACTGATTGACTGATGTGTATCTATCCCATCCTGCCACAGTGCCTGCACAATTGTTGGTCTGCCCACCGTAGTGGTCTCCCAGCGGACCCCGGCCCCGCAGGCCTGGGAGTCCGAAGGTCCTGGTTCTAATCCCGGCTGCTCCACTCATCTGCTGCGAGACCTTGGGCAAGTCACTTCACTTCTCTGTGCCTCAGTTACCTCATCTGTAAAGAGGGATTGAGACTGTGAGCCCCATGCGGGACAGGGACTCTTTCCGATCCGATTTGCTTGTATTCACCCCGGTCCTTAATGCAGTGCCTTGCACATAATAAACACTTAACAAATACTATCATTATTGTTCTTATTACCGCCCAGCTTGTGGAACTCAACAGAAACATTAAGTTCCATGCTGCTGATTAAACCTTTTGGCTACGTAAGGTTTCCTGCACACGTGAGCGCCAGTGCAGAACTTCCGTTTTTTCTTCAGACTTATTTTCAGTCCACGGCACTGTCTGGTACCTTCAAGGAGACGTGGCATTTTTTAAAGTCCTTTTTGTGTGTGCCCCCGCATGAAACTGCTCCTGCTCCAAGGTCTCAAAGATTTAGAATGTGTCTGTATCTTGTTAAGATGGATAATCTCACACTGGATTGGAAGCCAATTCTGACTCCAACTTGCAGGTCCCTTTTTTACGCTTCCTTGGGTACGGCAGCCTAAAATCAGCTGAACAGAACTGGACCTGACCCACAGCCCTGCTTAATTCTAGAGGGGACGGGGAAAGGACAGAGAGGCAGCTTTAACTCTGACTCTGCTCACCGCCCTATCCGATGGTTGTCTGAGGGTTTTGGTGGAATTGCCCGGGTTGACCAAATTAATTTAGCACTGGGCAGAGTCCTGAGACTGTCGATGAAGTTAAATGGCTTTTTCAAGTCAATGAACCTTGGTGTTTTTCTCTGCCGTTGCTTTTTATCCACTGTGCTTCAGAGATTACATCTGCTGTGCTAAGGTCTGGAACTACCCTGAGATTTGGGTAGCTCACATTTATTCTTTTCTGTTCTGCTCAGAATAACACAGACTCGCAGACAAGAGCTTACAGATATACTGAAGTACTGAGGGATACACGCCCGGAGAGAAACATTCACGCAACCACACACGCACAGGTGCACACACACCCCTTGCTGAGGAAAATACCCCTAGGACCCCCACCCCCCCCACCCAAACGTGGAAATCTACCGGCGAAAGAACATCAGTGGCTTGGAGAGAAAGTCACAGAGACAGAAAGAAACTGAGGGGCTGACAGAAGGATTGGGAGAGAGAAGACAGGCATCCTTTGCTCACAGAAAGAATTCTGCCTGAGGTGGGTTTTGAGGTTCTTTTAACTTAGAGGCCCCAGGATAAAGTCAGAGGAGACACGACGACCCCACTAGAATTTGAGTGGGGGTCCCCAGGGTTCAAACCCATCACTCCCTCAACTCCAGACTCGGGCTGCCAGCTAAAATCCCCTAGGGGATGGCGTCTACCAACTCTGTTTTGCTATCCTCTTCCAAGCATTTAGTACAGCCCTCTGCACACAGTAAGTGCCCAATAAATACGACTGATTGATTTTCTCTGTCTCCATCTTTTACTCTCTCTCTCCTTTGTGGTATTTGCTAAAGGTTTACTGTGCGTCAAACACTGTTCAAAGTGCTGGGGTAGATGGAGTGTTGTACACGCTCTCTATCCCACTCGAGGCTCTCGGTCAAACTAGGAGGGAAAATAGGTATTGAATCCCCGTTTTGCAGTTGAAGGTAGCTGAGGCACAGAGAAATCAAGTGTCTTGCCCAAGGTCACACAGCAGGCAACCGGTGGAGCGGGGATTAGTACAGTGCTCTGCACATAGTAAGCGCTCAATAAATACAACTGAATGAATGAATGAAAGGTCCTCTGGCTCCCAGGCACGTGCTTGAACCACTCGGCTCCGCTGCTTCTCACTCTCATTCTCTCTCATTCTCCCCCCATCTCTTGCACTCTATCCTCCTCTCTCCTACTCTGTTTTTCTTTCTGTCGTTCTTTCTGCCTGCTTCCTTTTGGGCCCCCCACTTACCAACCCCACCTGAGTCCTGATCGCTGTCAAAATCCCCAGCATGGGGAAGGTTCCCCACTAGTAGTTTGGTCATGGGATCTGGGCATGATCTCTATCCATCTCTCTTGCAAAATCGACAGCCAGTAATCGCGAGCCTTCTGAGCCTTCCCTGGCCGTCCCTCGGTCAGCCAGTCGGTCGTATTTATGGCAATGCCCATCATTCATTCAAAATTCATCTCATATTTACTGAGCGCTTACTGTGTGCAAAGCACTGAACCGAGCACTTGGGAGAGCACAATATAACAACAAGCGGAGACATTCCCTGCCCATAATGAGCTCACAGCGTAAAGGAACTTGACTGGGGCCTCCTCTTTGTCAGCAAGCAGTGTAACGAGGCACAGTCTTCTGTGGATGGTGAGCACTGGGTAAATTCATTCTTTCATTCAGTCGTATTTATTGGGTGCTTACTGTGTGCAGAGCACTGTACTAAGTACTTGGAAAGTACAATTCAGCAAAGGGTAAATGGCACTTTTGAATCGCGATGCCCCAGAGGCGTAGGGTTGGTTCCTGGGTGCTGAGTTTGGGCCGCTAGCGGTTTTGATTTCTCTCTCTGCCAGAAGGAGGGCAATGTCTTTCCTCCTTCTTGGGAGGAATCGAACTCTGAGCACCAAGTAGCCCCCCGGCTCATTCGGGGAGGCCCAAGATCGAGGCTTTCCCGAGAGCTGTGGTTCCACTGGCTGGGGCTCTTTACTTAGGGAACCTGCCAAGAGAGTTTTGGGCATTTCCTCCTGGATCAGTCAATTCATCAATCAATCAATCAAATGTATGGGGCGCTTACTCTGTGCAGAACATTGTGCTAAGAGCTTGGGAGATTACAATTCAGTTGGGGTGCATGATTACATGATCCTTGCCTTCAAGGAGCTTACGCTCTTTCAGGGGAGACAGTCGTTTCCAGAGATCACAAGTAGGTAAATCAACAGAGTTTAAAGAATAATGATAATAATGGCATTTGTTAAGCACTTACTACGAGACAAGCACTGTTCTAAGTGCTGAATAATAATAATGATGGCATCTGTTCAGTGCTTAATATATGCTAAGCACTGTTCTAAGCGCTGGGGTAGACACAAGGTAATCAGGTCGTGCCATGCGGAGCTTGCAATCTTAATCCCCATTTTCCAGATGAGGGAACTGAGGCACAGGGAAGTTAAGTGACTCGCCCAAAGTCACGCAGCTGACAGGTGGCAGAGTTGGGATTAGAACCCATGACCTCTGAGTTCCAAGCCCATGCCTTTCCCACTAAGCCAGGCCGCTTCGTATGCGAGTGTAGCCACTCAGGTTGGGAGAGATTCATTTAGGGGTATTTATTGAGCAACAACTCTGGGCACAGCACTGTACTAAGCCCTTAGGAGAGTACGATATAACAATAAACAGATACATACCCTGCCTGAAACAAGCTGGTTCCCAAGGGGGAAAGCTGCCTGGCCTAGTAGAAAGAGCACAGGCCTGGGAGTCAGAGGACTTGGGTTCTAATGCCGACTCCTCCCTGTGTCCGCTGCGTGACCTCGGCCAGGTCACTTCACCACCCCGCGCCTCCGTTACCTCATCTGTAAAATGGAGATTAGAGCGGCGAGCCCCGTGTCGGACACGGACTGTGTCCATCCCGATCGGCCTGTATCTACCCCACCACTTGGTACAGTTCGTGGCATATATTAGGTGCTTAACAGGTACCGAAAAGAAAGCGCTCAGGTGATGCGGAAGTGCCAAAGTGGCGGAAGGAGGGAAATAGGGAGGGGAGGGGAGAGGTTAGTCAGAGAAAGCTTCCTGGAGGAGAAGCGATTTCAGAAGAGGAGAAGAGAGGTGGCCCGTCCCACGGGGAGGGGGAGAGAGTTCCGGGCAGGGGGAAAGAGGTGAGCAAGGTGTTGGGAGTGAGAGATGCGAGCGAGGCCCAGTAAGTAGGTTGGCTTGAGAGGCGTGAAGTTGAGTGAGCCGGGTTTTAGTGGGGGAGGGCGAGGGTGAATGGAGGGGTACGGGACCCGGAAGAGTACGATTTAAACAATAAACAGACACGTTCCCCGCCCACAGTGAGCTTTAGGTCTAGAGGACGGGCTTGTTGCCGAGTTTCGTTCCTTTCTCTCTCCCCGAGGTCGGTGGGAACCCGGGTCAGGCCTGGTCCTCCTTGGCACCCCAGCAACCCCGGGGCAGCCGGGGGAAAGGAAGCCCTGTCTGCAGGGAGCCGGGACTACGGGGACCCCGTCCTCGGGGAAGCGGTGACCCCGGGGCCTCCCAGACCACAGCGGAGCGGAGCAGGGGCGTCCAGTCCCCCCCACGAGCCCCTGCGGCCCCGAGCCCCGGTGCGGGGGAGGACCATTGTGACCCTGAACAATGCGCCCCGATTTCCCGCAGAGGAGGCTCGGCCGCCGGGGCCGCTTCTCTTCCCACGTCGCTCGGGATTCCGCTTTCTCGCCGCCCCTGCCGTGACATCACCCGGGCCGGGGGCCGGGGCAGCGTGCCATGCTATTCTTCCCCGTGCCGGGCCGCTGTCCCCGGCCGCCCAGCTCGTGGGAGCGTCCCCCCGGCCCGTGGCTTACGTGGACCGGGGCAGGTCGGCTTTCCTGCTTAGTCTGGGCTTTTCCTGTGATTCAGACGTCTCCCGCTGGCACCGTTGGCCCGGATCCTGGGCCACCAGGGGGTAAGGGTCGCCCCCGGGGCCAGGTGGGGTCAGCGAGGGTAGGGTTCCTCCCGGCCACGGGCTGCCTGAAGACTTGCTACATCGAGAGTGCGGTCCGGAGAGCAGGCGGGTTTGGGCCAGAGATGGTGGAGGGGGGCAGGTCCCCTCCCCTCCTGGTTTCGACCACTCCTCAGGGTAAGGCTGGAGCCGGGGAACCCCTCGACTGGGGAAGTGGGGAGGGGAGGAGCTGCCTCTTCACTTTTAGTGGTATTTGTTAAGCACTCACTATGCGCCGGGCACCGTCCTAAGCACCGGGTAGATACAAGATACTCAAGTTGAACGTAGCCCCCGTCCCACGTGGGGCTCGTAGCCTTAACCCCCGTTTTACGGACGAGGCAACCGAGGCACAGAGAAGTAGAGTGACTTTCCCGAGGTCACCCAGCGGTCGGGTGGGAGAGCCGGGATCAGAACCCAGGTCCTTCTGACTCCCAGGCCCGTGCTCTATCCTCTAGGTCCACGCCGTTCCCTATTTCTGTCTCCCCGAGTGCTTGGAAATTCTTGCAGCTGAGAGATCCTGGGCGTGAGATGTCAGGAAGTCACGAGTCCAAAGACGGTGCCATCATCCCTCAGTGAGCACCGGTTACGAGGTGGCAGGTTTACCCGGCCCTGATGGTGCCTATGACCTCTATAATCTCCTACTGGCCGAAGCACTCGGTACAGCGCCGTCCGGATGGTAAGCGTCCAATAAATACCACTGATGGACTGATGAATCGATCTCTAAGTCCGGGAAGGAGAAGGAAGGACGGTGCAATCCAAACGCTGTTCAAACCACGTCCCTCCCCCAGCAACCGCCCCAGGGAAGTGCTTAGCGTTCTCAGTTGCCACCTCGCTGCGACGGAGTCCCAGATGCGGATCGATGGATCACTATTACGTACTACTATTATTAATAACTGTGGCATCTTGTTAAGTGCTCACTACGTGCCGGGCTCTGTTCTAAGCGCTGGGGTGGATACGAGCAAACTAGGTGGGACACAGTCCCTGTCGCACGTGGGGCTCGCGGTCTTCATCCCCATTTTACAGATGAGGTAACTGAGACACAGAGAAGTAAAGTGACCTGCCCGAGGTCACACCCCAGACAAGTGGTGGAGACAGGATTAATGATAATAATAACGATGTTGGTATTTGTTAAGCGCTTACTGTGTGCAGAGCGCCGTTCTAAGCGCTGGGGTAGATACGGGGTCATCGGGTTGTCCCACGCGAGGCTCGCGGTTAATCCCCATCTTACAGATGAGGTAACTGAGGCACCGAGAAGTTAAGTGACTTGCCCACGGTCACACAGCTGACAAGTGGCAGAGCTGGGATTCGAACCCATGACTCGTGACTCCAAAGCCCGGGCTCTTTCCACTGAGCCACGCTGCTTCTCTAATAGTAATTATTCTGGCATTCGTTAAGCACTTATTGCGAGCCAGGCACTGTACTAAGTGTTGGGATGGACACAACCGAATCAGGTTGGACACAGTCCCTGTCCCCCATCGCGGTCACGGCCTCAATCCCCATTTTACAGATGAGGTAATGGAGGCACAGAGAAGTGAAGTGACTCGCCCAAGCTCTCACAGAAGACAAGCGGTGGATTCGGAATTAGAACCCATAACCTTCTGACTTCCGGCCCCATGCTCTACCCACTCCGCCGTGCTGCTTCCTCACCTCATCCCCAGCGCCCCAGGAACGGTGTCCGATTCCCTTCTGTGTGTTATTTCTCAGCACTTTCCCAGTCCTCTGCCCAGAGTAGGCGCTCAGTAAATACTATAACTACTTACACTCTGCTGCTTCCTTTCTAGTGCTTACCTTCTCACTCTGATGCTAACTCTGCCTCTACCTCGCCCGAATGGCCCCCAACCCCTCGCCCCTCATCCCCAGTGGAAAGAGTCCGGGCTCGGGAGTCAGAGGCCGTGGGTTCTAATCCCGGCTCCGCCGCCTGCCAGCTGTGTGACTTTGGGCAAATCACTTTACTTCTCTGTGCCTCAGTTACCTCATCTGTAAAATGGGGATTGAGACGGTGAGCCCCACTTGGGACAACCAGATCACCTAGGATTCCTCCAGCCCTTAGAACAGTGCTTTGCACATAGCAAGCGCTTAAAAATACCGCCATTATCACTATTCTGCCTCTGGCCTGGAATGCCCCCCCTCCTCAAATCTGACAGTTACTCTCCCGCGGCCTTCAAAGCCTTAATGAAGACACGTCTCCTCCAGAAGGCCTTCCCGGACTAAGCCCCTCTTTTCCGCAGCTCCCATTCCCTTCTAGGTTACCCTGACTTTCTCCCTTTGCTCTTCCCCCCCTCCAATCCCCACAACATTTAGGTATAAATATGTAATTTTATTTATTTTTATTATTATTTGCCTCCACCCCTCTAGACTCTAAGCTCAATGTGGGCAGGGAATGTCACCGTTTATTGTTGTAATGTACTTTCCCAAGCACTTAGAACAGTGCTCTGTACACAGTAAGCGTTCAAAAAATACGATTGAGTGAATATTTTCGTGTTTTCCTTTTAGGGATCAGGTCTAGGAACTCTCTTTGAACATACTCTCCCGAACTCTTACTACTGTCCTCTGCACACAGCAAGCGCTTAATAAATACGATTACTCTGCCGCTTCCCTATCTCTAATTTATTTTAACGTCCGTCTCTCCCGTCCAAACCGTAAGCTCCTTGAGGGCAGGGATCCTGTCCATCAACTCTATCGCACTGTGCTCTCCCAAGCGCTTACTACCACTTGGGTACTAAGTGGTCATTAAGTGCCACCGATTGATTGACCCAGCTCTCCTGTCAAGAGGGAATTTCCATCCTGCGAAACGGGAACTGGAGTGCTCAATGGAGTTGCCCCCCAGATGTATGCACACAAACCATCTCCACGCTGTGAAGCAGCGTGGCTCAGTGGAAAGAGCCTGGGCTTCGGAGTCAGAGGTCGTGAGTTCGACTCCCGGCTCTGCCACTCGTCAGCTGTGTGACTGTGGGCGAGTCACTTCTCTGTGCCTCAGTGACCTCGTCTGGAAAATGGGGATTAACTGTGAGCCTCACGTGGGGCAACCTGATGACCCCGTATCTACCCCAGCGCTCAGAACAGTGCTCTGCACCTAGCGAGCGCTGGACGAATACCAACGCTATTATTTCTTCCACCGCCACAGAATTCTGCCTCCGAACAGCCTTAGACTGTCAGACAGAAGGCCTCAAACTTCCTAATGTGCCCTACCCCAAAGGCATCGTGTGAGCGCGCACTTGAGAGAATCGAATAAAGGATTCGCCATCATTTATGACACCGTACTATACGTGGACACTACACGTCCTCCGTGCCACCGGGTGTGACCACAGATCTCCGCACTTTTCTGTCCTCTACTGCATCGGATTAGGTTATATTTCACTTGTCCTATGCCCTTGAGTGGTTTCCGACCCACAGTGACACCGCGGACGCATCTCTCCCAGAACGCTTGGCTCTCCATCTGCAATCATTCTGGCACTGTATCTGTAGAGTTTCCTCGGTAAAAATCCGGAAGCGGTTTCCCACCGCCTCCTTCCGCACAATAAATTGAGTCTCTGCTCTCTCTTCTCGCCCGTGCTGCTGCTGCCCAGCCCAGGTGAGTTTTGACTCGTAGCAGATGGCCTTCCACTCGCTAGCCCCGCCCCAGCTAGGAATGGAAAGGGGAGGCCTCTTCTTGACTCTCCCTCCCGCAGCCGAGGCCGGTAGAGTCTGGAAACTCTCCAGGTGCGACTCTGAGAGGGGTATATCTCACTACGCTACTCTAAACAGACAATTCTGCTTTCTGTTAGGGCAAAACCAGCTGAAAATAACCACTGAGGCAATGGTGTCTATTGAGCACTCTCTGTATGCGAAACACTAAACTACGCACGAGGGAGAGTATTATATGATAGAACGGCTAGACCCGATCTCTATTTTCAAGGAGTTCGCAACGCAGTAGGTGGTCAATAAATGTTACTAATTGATTGATTACTAAGTCAGATTACACGGCACTTCAATACACCCCCCCCTTCGTGACCTTCACTACATAAAGCTACATCACCCTACTCTTCACCATTCTCCGTTGCTTTGCGTCCTCTCCAATTATCAATCACTCGATCGATCGGTGGTTTTGTGGAGCGCTTATTGTGCGCAGGGCACTGTATTGAGCGTCGGGGAGAGTGCGAAACAATACAGTAAGAAGACGTGACCTCTGCACGCAAGGAGCTTTCATTTCTACTTCAGTAAGCTCACGGTGTTGCACTGCTCTGGAGCACACTGAACTGTAGTTTATCCCCTCTCATCATATAATTCTAAACTAGATAAATTATATTCTGCTTTACTAAAACCACTTATATCCTTCTGGCTAAAATTAAAGATGTTTCTGTTCTGTTCTGTTCTCGGTGGAAACAGAATTCCTTCTGCTCACTGACACTCAAGTCTCTTTGCGAGCTTGAAGATGGTTCTCCTTGACCTCCACTCCCAGCCTTCTCTTTAGGCTAAATAAACCACTTTTCTCCCCTGGATTCTCTCCAAGTTCCAAGCCAACAGGAATGTAGTAAAGGTCTGGCCACTGCGGGGTAGATTGAGAAGGCCGCCGACGGTTTCTCTGTGTTCTCTTACCGTCACGAAAACCCAATGGTACAATTCCTCTCGGAAAACGATGACACCATATTGCACACTTAGGCAGAGCTGGTGGATCTCTCGGGCCCACGGATCTTTTTCTGTGCTTTTTTTTTCATAATAATGATTCTGTCTTCACCCCAGCGGCTTGCCCTTGTTTCTATTACATATCCTGCTCACTTGATACCCACTTCTCCTTCCTTTCGAAGCCATTTGGACTGATTGGCAAGCTGTTTCGCTGAGGTATTACCTAGCACGCTCACTGACGAGTATGAGTCTCTCCACAGTGCTCTCGATAAATACGATTGAATGAATGAGTCTATTCCTTCTCTCGGCCCTTATGATGTTAATAAAGCATCAAATATTACTGGACCCAGATCAGCCCCGGTAGAAATCCTCTCCGCATGGCCACTGTAGCTGCTTGTTAGCATTGACTCTCCGTCAGTCCATCACCCAGTCGGTCATATTTATCGAGCGCCTGCTCTATGCAGAGCTCTGTACTAAGTGCTTGGGAGAGTGCAATATGGTAGTTGGTTTTTTTTTTTACGGCATCTGTTAAGCGCTTACTATGTGCCAGGCGCTGTACTAATCACTGGAGTTAGTTGGTAGACACGTTCTGCTCCCAAGCAGTTTACAGTACAGACTGCTATGCCTTCACCTGCTAGAGAAGCAGCGTGGCTCAGTGGAAAGAGCCCGGGCTTGAGAGTCAGAGGTCATGGGTTCTAATCCCAGCTCCACCTCTGTGTGACTTTGGGCAAGTCACTTGACTTCTCTGGGCCTCAGTTACCTCATCTGGAAAATGGGCATTAAAACTGTGAGCCCCACGTGGGGCAACCTGATGACCTTGTATCCCTCCCAGCGCTTAGAACAGTGCTCTGCACACAGTAAGTGCTTAACAAATGCCATTATTATTCTTATTATCGTTGTTCACCAACATCTCCAGCTTCACTCTGCCTCTGGGAGAATCCTGATAGTTTTCGTGAAGCCCCAGTCATAACAATTTGTCCCCGATCCCTGGAGAAGCAACCGCGTTGCTTTTATGGCATTTGTTAAGCACTTTACTATGTGCTAGGCACCGTTTAAGATAAACAGGTGGGACACGGTCCACGTTCCATGTGGGGCTCACGGTCTTCATCCCCATTTTACAGGAGGAGCAACTGAGGCACAGAGAAGTTAGATGACTTGACCAAGGTCACATAGCAGACAAGTGGCGGACTCGGGACTAGAACCCAGATCCTTCTGACTCTCTGGCCCGTGCTCTATCCACTAGGGCCATGCTGCTTCCCATATCTAGAAAGAAGAAGAATGTCTGTCCCCTGTTTAGTTTCTGGGGCTCCTCCGTTTCCAAGGAATCCTTTCTTTTCCCACCATATCAGTGTAACCTGCTAATCGGATTCGTTAACAAGAGGCTCATACTGCACGTGAACCCTGTCCCATAGGAGTTTCCCATTCAAGTTTGGTTCCAACTTACAAAGGTTCAACTTTCTCTCCCAATCGTCCCATAGGAACAGTGTTATAAACAGGAGACTGACACCTCGCATTAGGGCAGATAACACTATTTTTTACCAAAATTACCCAGAATTGTGGACTCAGGGGACGAGTAATAGATTCACAGTGATGTACTGTGAATTCAATCAGAGAGGTGCTGTGAATGGATAGTCCATGCTTATTTCATCACAGATGAAATGGATGTCTTGACCCTTCCCTGTTGTTACACTTACCTCCAAATTCTTCCTCTCCCACCCTCTCCCCACCTTCAAAGCTTAGTAAGATTACACCTCCTTCAAGAGCCTTCCCCTGACTAAACCCTCCTTTGCTCTTCTCCCTCTCTCTTCTGTGTCAATCATATTTATTTAACATTTCCCACGTGCACAGCACTGTACTAAGTGCTCGGGAGAGTACAGTACAAAAGAATTTGCAGTCTTGTTTCCGGCCCCAAATGAACTTGCAGTCTAAAGAATCCCCATGGGCTCGGATCTGAACCCTATGAGCATTCGATATTCACCCCATCCTCAGCCCCGCAGCATTTATGACCATATCCGTAATTTATTTTAATGTCTGTCTCCCCTCCTAGATGGTAAGCGCCTGAATAATAGTAATAATAGTAAAATAGTTCTACAGTCAAGGGCTGTTTGAGACACTGGGGTAGCTAGAAGCTAATCAGGTCGGACACGGTCCCCGACCCACACGGAGCTCCCAGTCTTAATCCCCATTTTACAGATGAGGTAACTGAGGCATGGAGAAGTGAAGTGACTTGCCCAAGGTCACACAGCAGACAAGTGGCAGAGTAGGGATTAGAACCCAGGTCCTTCTGCCTCCCAGGCCGACAATCAATCCCTAGGCCGTGGTGGAGATGGACGTGTAGGGCGCAAGTCTACACACTCGGCAGAAAGCAAGTCCCCAGTAAATATGATTAACTGAGATCCCTCTCATCTCATCTCTTTAAACGTTTCTCCCTTCTCCCCACTGTCCCCATCGTGGCTTGGAAAGCTGTCTCCCCACTTCCCCGCGGCTTCTGTCTTCCCTCCTCACAGGCCATTCCCTGGAAGGTGGCGTCATAAAGAAGGCTGCAGCGTGGCTTCGTGGAAAGAGCGCGGGCTTCGTGGGTTCTAATCCCGGCTCCGCCACTTGTCTGCTGTGTGACCTTGGGCGAATCACAGAACTTCTCTGTGCTTCGGTTGCCTCTTCTGTAAAAATGGGGATTAAAAAATGTGAGCCCCACGTGGGACAATCCGATCCCCCTTTATCTACCCCAGCGCTTAGAACGGTGCTCTGCACATAGTAGGCGCCCGACAAGCACCGTAACTAAGGATAGTGTTGGAAAGCTGACGCCTGCCGTAAATGAGGGAACACCGTCGGTGCCAATCAACTCAGCTTGAAACGTGTTAAGTGGAGAACAGCCTGCATTCTCTGATTAAGCCCTCCTCTCCTCTCTTCCCGTTCCCTTCTACGTCACCTTGATCGCTCCCTTTATTCAGCACTGCCCACCCCCAAACCCCATAGCATGTATGTACGTATCTGTCATTTTATTCATTCATATTAATGTCTGTCTTCCCCTCTAGGCCGTAAGCTCACTGTGGGCAGGGAACGTGTCTGTTTCATCGTTCTATCGTACTCTCCCAAGTGCATAGTACAGTGCTCTGCACACAGTCAGCGCTCCACAGATTGATTGACTGATTCCTGGAAGTGGAGTGTGGGTAATAATACCCATCTCTAAGGGTGTCCGCGGTGTGACCTGGCTCGGGGGAGGGGTGGGGAGCGGAGAGTTGAGAATTAATCAGGGAAGACTCCCTGGAGGGGAGGTTTCTGGAGGACTTGGAAGAGAGGGAGGGATGTGGTCTGCCAGAAGTTTGTGGCAGTAGGAAGGCGGTTCTAGGGCAGGGGAGGAGGGGGAGTTGAGGGCAAAGTACAGATAGATGGTGAACTTGGGCGCACCGAAGAGAGCAAGCGGGGATGGAGTGGATGAAGACAGTGGAGGTGAGGAACGGATGCAGCTGGTGGAGAGTCTTGAAGCCATTAGTTACAACCTTTGGCTAGACGAGGTGGAGGTGACGGGAGGCCATTTCTTTCCTGTGGTGCCAGTGACACGGTGGCCACTCAGGAAGTCTTGGGGCAACTTGAATAGACCAAAAACACCTAGGAGACGCTCCGCGGGAGGGTGGTTCACTTGACAGCTTCACCTTGGGGCACAGTCGCTCCTCTCCCTCAGGCAGGAAAGGGGAGGGGGTCATTCCCAGCAGCGACCCCCCCCCCCCACACCCACCTTCCACCTACTAAGGAAAGAGGCCGGTGGTCTGACGGGTGGACGGAGACCTCCCGCTTCCTCTGAGGAAGGGACACTCTGGGGCCGTCGGCCACCCTCAAAGGAGGGAGGAGAGAGCAGGGAAACCCACCCGTGAGACCCAGCACGTATTTTAGCAGACACCGCTCCTCTCTGACTCTTTCCTGAAGAGCCCCTCCCAGACTCAAAGCATCTATGTCCATATCTGCCATTTATTTATCACACTTGGAGAGTTTCCATACTCTACCAGGCTCGACTACCGGAGGAGAGTCAAGCAGAGGCATACTCATTCCCTTCCTAGCTTGGGCAGCGGCTAGCGCGTGGAAGGCGATCTGCTAAATGTCAAAACTCGACTGTGCTGGGCGGCGGCGGCACGGGAGACAGTCAAGGGGGGAGACTCAAGTTGACTGCGTGGAAGGAGGCAACGGTAAACCGCCTCCGGATTTGGACCAAGAAAAGTCTACGGATACGCTGTCGGAACGACTGCAGATGGAGGTGGGGCGTTCCGGGAGAGACGTGTCCACGGCGTCGCTACGGGTCGGAGACGACTCGACAGCATACGACAAGACAATCCCTCTAGACTGTAAGCCCACTGTGGGCAGGGAATGTGTCAGGAGAGTATAATACAATAATAAACTAAGTGCCTAGTACAGTGCTTTGCACGCAGTAAGTGCTCAATAAATACGATTGACCGCCTGATTGACATTATCAGATTTCTATTAGGCTGGGATTTCTTCCTGGTAAAGCGCTTCCTATAAACTTTATTCACGTCCCGAGACTGGAGGAATTAGCTTATTTTTTGCGGTCGGCTTCCTCGCTCTCCGAAGAAAGCACACCGGCCCACGCAGCTCAGAAAGGGGGATCGGCCCCAGAGAGTCTGTCGTTTGCTGAAAGTTCATCCTCTGGGCTGTAAACTCTTTGTGGGCAGGGATCATGTCTATTAGCTCTGCTGTCTTGTTCTCTCCCAGTGCTCAATTATTGAGTAAGGGTTCAATAAATACGATCGAACGAATGAACCCTCTAGACCATAAGCTCGTTGTCTAGACTGTAAGCTCACTGTGGGCGGGAAAAGGGTCTACCATCTCTGTCATATTGTACTCTTCCAAGCGTTTAGGAATAATAACGATAGTAATAATAATGATGATGATACAAATGGTGCTTGTAGAGCGCTTACTATGGGCCAAGCACTGTTCCAAGTGCTAGGGTAGTTATGAGTCATTCAGGTTGGACACGGTTCCTGTCTCACACGGGACTCACGCTCTTAATCCCCATTTTACAGATGAGGTAACTGAGGTCCAGAGAAGTGAAGCGACTTGCCCCGGGTCACACAGCAGATAGGGAAGCAGCGTGGCTCTGTGGAAAGAGCCCGGGCTTTGGAGTCAGAGGTCATCGGTTCGAATCCCGGCTCGGCCACTTGTCAGCCGGGTGACTTTGGTGGGCAAGTCACTTAACTTCTCGGTGCCTCGGACACCTCATCTGTAAAATGGGGATTGAGACTGTGAGCCCCACGTGGGACAACCTGATTTCCCCGTGTCTACCCCAGCGCTTAGAACAGTGCTCGGCACATAGTAAGTGCTTAACAAATACCAACATTATTATTATTATTATTAGGGAAGAGGTGGGATTAGAAGGATCCAGGTCCTTCGGACTCCCAGGCTTGTGCCGTACGCACTAAACCACGCTGCTTCTAATGGTTAGTACCGTAAGCGCTCAATAATTTCCACTAATCTGTTGATCGGATGGCCGGGTTTTTTTTTTTTTTTTTTACCAGCGGAGGTATTCTCTGGATTCTGGGATTTAGGGAATAAAATCTGAGGAATCTTTCTTCATTTAGTTAACGGAAAACAGGACCAGCAGGTGGCAATGCTGCAAGCAGAACTGCTGGGTCAAGAAGATGATTATGTCCCCGTGCGATGCTCCAAAAACCCTGGTTTCTTTGTGTGTTCAGTGGTATTTGATAAGCGCTTACTATATGCCAAATACCGTTCTAAGAGCTGGAGTAGGTACAAGTCAACTAGGTCCAATACAGTGCCCGGCCAACCTGGCACTCACCGTCCTAAGTGGGAGAAAGAGCCGGTACGGGATCACCATTTTACGGTTGAGGAAACCGAGGCACAGAGAAGTTGAGTGACTCGCCTGACGTCGCACAGCTGGGAACTGGCAGAGGAAGTGGCAGAGACGGGCTTAGGACCCAGGTCCTCTGACTCCCAAGGCTTGTGATCTTTTCACTAGGCCTCACTGCCTCTCGTCTCTACTCCAGGGGAGAAAAATCTTCCGAGAGAAGAAGAGGGAAGAAGACGTTCCCTCGGTCGAACCCCCAAAGCGGGCAGCGTGCCGGTCTCGCCCTGGTGCCCAGCTGTCCTGGACAACAACCGGGCCCGCTCCGGCCACGGTGACCGCCGAGGGAGCAGGACGGGGCCTGCGGCCGCAGGGGGAGAGGGGAGGGCAATGATGTCACACGCAGTCGTGGGGCGGGGGCATCGAGGTCAGGCAACCCTTCCAGGTTTTTCCAGGGGTGCCTCCCGAAGGCTCGGCCTGTCCTTCGCTAAAGAGAAGCGGCGTGACCTAGTGGATGGAACGCGGGCCTGGGAGTCAGAAGGACCTGAATCTAAACCCACCTCCGCCACTCGTCTACGGGCTGGCCGTGGGAAAGTTACTTCTCTCTGCCTCACTTTCCTCACCTGTAAAATGGGAATTAATCCTACCCTCTGCTGCTTAGGCTGCGCTGCTTCCCGCCACTCACCTGCTGTGCGACCTCGGGCAAGTCGCTTAAATGATCCGTGCCTCGGTTTCCTCATCTGTTGTACTTTCCAAGTGCCGAGTATGGTGCTCTGCGCACGGTAAGCGTTCAATAAAGACGACTGAATGAATGAATCGAATGAATGAAATGGGGATTAAATATTATTCCCTCTTGGATTGTGAACCTCATGTGGGACAGGGACCCTGTTGGGTTTGATTATCTTGTAAGAGTAATAATAATAATGATATTTATTAAGTGCCAGGCACCAGACTAAGCACCGGGGTGGATACAAGCAAATCGAGTTGTACCTATCCCAGTGCCTAGTAGAGTGTTTGGCACCTAGTAAGCAGTAAACAATGATGATAAGTAAAGGTTTCTTGGAGCCCTACCCGTTCTAGACAACCAGACTGACCAGTAGAAAATCGAACAAGTGGTCACTCTGACCGGAGCAAGCCACTGTTATCGATCTGGGGGACTTTGACTGGAGCCCAGGGCCCTGAGCCAGCATGGACGGGCAAGGCCCAGAAGAGAAGTGAACTGGGTTCTCCCTTCCGGCCTCTCTAGACTGTAAGCTCTTCTCTAGGCTGTAAGCTCGTTGTGGGTAGGGAATGTGTCTGGTTATTCTTCTGCTGTACTCTCCCAAGCGCTTAGCACAGTGCTTCACAAACAGTGAGCGCTCAGTAAATACGACTGAGTGAACAGGTAGGCAAGACTTCCGCAAGACCCTCGTTGCTTCCCCCAGCTCCCCTCCCCACCCTTTTCCATCTAACACATCTGCCTTCTGCCGGGTAGGCCAGGCAGATCCTGATGGATGTCTGATTCAGAGAGCGATGAGATTTTAGGGGGATGGCAGGGAGAGTTGGGGGCCCAGGGGTTCGGGCCAGAATAGACTCTGCTCTAGGGGGAGAAGCAGTTTGGCCTAGGGGAAAGAGCACACGCCTGAGTGTTCAAAGACGTGGGTTCCAAACCCAGCTCTGACACTAGCCTGCTGTGTGACCTTGACAAGTCGCATAATTGCTCTGGGCCTCCATTTCCTCATTTTTCAGGTGGGGATTCGGTAGCTGCTCTCTCTCCCACTTGGGCTGTGAGACCCTTGTGGAACGGGGGCTGTGTCCGACTTGGTAACGATGGCATTTGTTAAGCATTTACTGTGTGCCAGGCGCTGTACTGAGTGCCGGGGTGGATACAAGCAGATCAGGTTAGACGCAGCCTCTGTCCCACGTGGGACTCACGGTGTCAATCTCCGATTTACAGGTGAGGTAACCGAGGCACAGAGAAGCAAAGTGACTCGCCCAAGTTCACGCAGCGGAGAAGTGGTGGAGGAGGAGGAATTAGAATCCGCGATCTTCCGACTCCCAGGCCCTTGCTCCATTCACTACACCACGCTGACATGGTTATCTTGGATCTACCCCAGTGCCCTTGTGGAACAGGGGCTGCGTCTCACTCGATTATCTCGGATCTACCCCAGTGTCTAGTGCAGGGCTCGGATACAGGGCCTGGCCCATAGTAAGCGTTGAGCAAATACCACTGATAATCCCCAGGGCTGGGGCCTGCACCAACAGGATCCTGCTGGCTCCAGCCTCACGGTCCAAAGGCAGAGATGGAGGAAACCAACGGCCGCCGGGAGGAGAGGAGAAGGAGCCCGGCACTGTCAACAGAGTTTTCTCATTTCCCCCAACATTTTGAGGCTGAGGCTTGTGGGAGTCTTCCGGGAGGGAGCACGGTCAGGTTTCTGCAGAGATTAGGCCTGAGGCACGGCGGGGCCGAGCCAGTGCCATGAAGCTAATCCCGTGTTATGGAAAATGATTCTCATGTTTGCCGATAGTTTTAGAGGAGCTCTACCGAAGGTATTTCCTTCTCGCTACTCTACCAAGGCAGGATTTTGGCATTATTAAAAGACCCTCCCCCACTTTTCTGAGACCCTCCATTTACCCCCAATTTTTCCAGAGGTGGAAGCCTGGGTCCTAAGGGACTGGGACTCATCTCGCCCTCACCCCGTTGGCCAACCTTCCCTTAGGAAAGAAAGACTCCAACACCCAGGCCGCTTAGGCTTGTGATCCTTTCTAAATTTTTTTTTAACCAGTATTTAAGTGCTTACTGTGCGTTAAACACTGCTCAAAGTGCTGGGGTAGGTACAAGTTAATTAGGGCCGACAGAGTCCCGTCCCATGTGGGGCTACCAGTCTAAGTAGGAGGGAGAACAGGTTTAAGCCCCATTTTACAATTGAGGAAGCTGAGGCACAGAGAAGTAAAGTGACTTGCCCAAGGTCACGCATCAAGCAATCGACAGAGCAAGGATTAGAACCCACATCCTCCTTGTCGCGAGCCCCCAGTTCCCCCTAACAGGACCTTCCTGGACCGGGGGAGCCTCGGTAACACGTAGCAGAAGTCAAACCACACCTCGGTTCACCAAGGTTAGCGCGGAGAGCGTTTTTACTTAGTTTTACCGGTGTGTAAGGGAGCGACACATACACACGCTCACTCCACCCAGAGTCCAATACCAGCCTGTGGTCGTAGGAGCCCCTTCTGTCAAAGCTTCTTCTTTCTGCTCCCAAGTGCTGCTCCCTGCATGCTTCCAGGCTGTTTCCACCTGCCTCCCGGCTGCTCAAAACGACGGCCTTTTATCTGCCTCAGGTAACCCAGCTGGGGCTCTACATGGCAGTCATTGATTGGTCCGGTCCCGTTCCTGGGCAGAACAGGGAGAGAAGGCCATTCCTCCCTCTCCGCCCCCAATCACCTGTCTCAGCCGTAAGTGCTTTGGCAAAGTCTCTTCCTTGTTATTGTTCACAAACAGTCACTAACAAGGCAGCTTGCTGTGGGCTCCCCACACTCCTGACTCCCAGGCCCGTGCGCTTTCCACTAGGCCACACTGCTAGCATCTCTCCGCCCTTCCGCCTCTCTGGGCTTCTAGAAGCGTCTCCTAAAACTGGTCCTTCCCTCCAACCCCTCCCAGTGGCCCCCCCACCCCCAAACTCCGGCTATTACCTCCAGCTGCTCACCTCCCGTCACTTCCCGCAGGTTCCGGTATTCCTTTTCCCAGAGTGTTACTCCAGGAAGACCTATGGGAACACCTCGGGACTTGCAGTCAGGACGCCCCCCTCCGACCCACAGCTCCACAGCCCTTGTGTACGGGTCTTTAAATTAGATATCATGTCATCATTTATTCATATTAACGTCTTACTCCCCCTCGAGACTATAAACCCGTTACGGGCAGGGAACGTGTCTGTCAGTTGTGTTGTACTGTACTCTCCCAAGAGTTTAGTACAGTGCTCGGGACATAGTAAAGACTCAAAAAATACGATTGATTGATTGACGACCTGGCAACTGCTGCCATGAGGAGGATATAGTGGGGACCCAGGCTGATGGAGGGTGGGCTGGGGAGAAGGAGGTCCTTTCCAATGTATGTGTGGGGGGCAGAGGGGGACGGGGAGCAGGGGGATGGGTCTAGTGATTTGGGAGAACCCTCTGTGAGAGTGGACACTGGTCTGGAACTTCCTCCTCCTACCTATCTGACAGAACATCACTCTCCCCCTTCAAAACCTTGTTAAAGTCGCATCTCCTCCAAGAGGCCTTCCCTAAGTAGGCTGTGGGCAAGTCACTTCGCTTCTCTGTGCCTCAGTTACCTCAGCTGGAAAATGGGGATTGACCGTGAGCCTCACGTGGGACAACCTGATTCCCCTGTATCTACCCCAGCGCTTAGAACAGTGCTCGGCACATAGTAAGCGCTTAACAAATACCAACACCACTACTACTTGCAAACAGTAAGCGCTCAATAAATACGATCGAATGAACCCACTCCCTCTCCCTTCTGTGGCTTCCCTGCACTTCAATCCGCACTTTTTATTCACCCCGCCCTCAGCCCCGCTACACTGTATGTGCACAACCATAATTTATTTTAATATCTATCTCTCCCTCCAGACTGTGGGCAGGTACACGTCTACTAACTTTCTTGTACTGTCTTCTCCCAAGCGCTCAGAACAAGTAAGCACGTAGTCGATGGATTGATTGACACGAGAGAAAGGACTGCCTGGGGAGAGGACCTGAGAAGCAGCGTGGCTCAGTGGAAAGAGCACGGACTTGGGAGTCAGAGGTCATGGGTGCTAATCCCGGCTCCATCACTTGTCAGCTGCGTGACTTGGGACAAGTCACTCAACCTCTCTGTGAGCCTCGTGAGGGACAACCTGATCGCCTTGTATCCCCCCCAGCGCTTAGAACAGTGCTTTGCACATAGTAAGCGCTTAACCAATACCACCATTATTATTAAGACCTTCTGACTCTGGCCACTCCTTCAGTACAAAATAAGGCCAGGGGCTCCTGGGATGGGGGTGTCTTTAGATCCAAAGCTCTTCCAGGGACCAGCAGGGCCTGGAGATTTCTTTTCCTCCTTTTCTATTCTCCTGGGAAAGTATTTCTCCTTCCAGGTGGCAGGACCGAAAACAAACCCCTTCTCCTAGCTAAAGTTTTGGTTTTTAATGGTATTTGTCAAGTGTTCACTATGTGCCCAGCACTGTACTAAGCACTGAGGTAGATACAAGATACTACTACCAATTGAGGTGTTTGTTAAGAACTTACTGTGTGAAAAGTACTGTGCTAAGCACTGGAGAAGATACCAGATAATCAGATCAGATAATCAGTTTGAACCCAGTTCCTGTCCCAAGTAAGGCTCACAGTCCTAGCCCCATTTTACAAACGAGGCAACTGACTTGGGGCGAGTCACTTAACTCTCTGAGCCTCGGTTCCCTCACCTGTAAAATGGGGATGAAGACTGTGAGCCCCACGTGGGACAACCTATTTACCTTGTATCCCCCCCCCCCAGTGCTTAGAACAGCGTTCGGCATACAGTAAGCGCGCAACAAATACCGTTATTATTATTATTAACTGAGGGAATTTTTTTCCCACAAGAGAATTCCCTGCACCAATCCAAAACCTGCCCAAGGGGCGAAGCTTCCTCCACCAGGAGTCTGTGTAGGCCCGTGGGCTCTGCCTTGTGGAAATCAAGGTGATGGGAATTGATTTCTCAATCAATCAATCGTATTTATTAAGTATTTACCGTACTAAGCCACTGGGAGAGTACAGTACAAAATGAAGTACGTATAGATAATCCCTCCCACAGGGGGTTTACAGACCCGACGGGGAGACAGACATCAAAACAAATTACAGCTGGAAATATAAAGTTCCTTGGAAAGGGAGGAGAAGAGAATCTCAGAGTGCTTCATCTCTGACTGGAAGCCACCAACCACCTAGCTACGATGCCAGAAAGGGTCTGTATGCCCAAAATAATGGGAAAACAGACCAGAAGATCAACTCTGACGTTGAGCATTCTACTCAACCTTTTTTTTTAATGGTATCTGTTAAGCGCTTACTATGTGCCTGGAACGTTCTAAGCACTGGGGTAGATACAAGATCATCAGGTTGAACGTAGTCCACGTCCCACATGGGACCCACAGTCTTCATCCCCATTTTACAGACGAGGTAACTGAGGAAATTAAGTGACTTGCCCAAGGTCACCCGGCAGATGGGTTTCTTCTGACACCATCAGATCTTCAGTTCTAAGAAGATTTTCTGAGACTAATTCATGTTCTTGCCTTTAAGCCTTTGGGAAAAGCCTGTGCAACTCTTTTATTGAAAAAAAAAATACAAAAACTCTCCAGGAACAGGAGAGCCCACCCTATTTTGGGAGCCAGGGTGAGTAAAAGCTAAGTCTGCATGTAATAGGGCTGTTGGCAAAGTCTTCCACATTTCCAGGAGTGGGTTAAATCTCCCCACCGTTGGTTCTCTGTGACTTGGGCCAAAACAAACAGAACGTGCTCAACCGAAAAAAAAAACCCCCAAATACTTGAAAATAAAGCAAAGGCAGTAAGTAGTGCCTTGTTATCCAGTAGCTGGTATTTAGACGAAATTGGACAGTCCCATGGAGGTGTCAGCCCAGGGCTGAGAGATGGGGAGTCCTAAAGTCCAGGTGAGGGGGGTGGAGGGGAGGCAGGGGGTGGGGTAACTGCTGCAGCAGTGTGGCTTAGTGGAAAGACCACGGGCTTGGGAGTCAGAGGACGTGGGTTCTAATCCTGGCTCCGCCCCTCGTCTGCCGTGTGACCTGGGGCAAGCCACTTAACTTCTCTGTGCTTCAGTGACCTCATCTGTCAAATGAGGATTAGGACTGCGAGCCCCATGTGCGACAACCTGATTACCTTGTATCTACCGCAGCGCTTAGAACAGTGCTTAGCACCTAGTAAGTGCTTAACAAATACCGTCATTATTTTTAGGGTTCACTTCACAGCGAGGGAATCGACTCCCTCCATAAGGTTCCCAAGGGCTCATTTCCCCTATCCGCCCTCCCCTCGCTGTCGACGATGAGCTTGGCTGTGTACCCCTGAAGCATTCCCCCTGCCTGTTTGTTGTTATACTGTACTCTCCGAAGCGCTCAGTACAGTGCTTTACACACAGTAAGTGCTCAAAATAATGCGCTCGAATGAATGAATTTTCATAATCACCCCAGCCCCACCACACTTAGATGAGAGTGCCCTCATACCCTAGTCATTCATTCATTCAATCAATCGTATTTATTGAGCGCTTACTGTGTGCAGAGCACTGTACTGAGCACTTGAAAAGTCCAGTTCAGCAAGAAATAGAGACAATCCCTACCCAACAACGGGCTCACAGTCTAGAAGGGGGGAGACAGGCATCAGAACAAGTAACCGGGCATCAATAGCATCACTATAAATAGATAGAATCAAAGATACGTATACGTCATTAATAAAATGAATAGAATTATAAATATGTACATATATACACAAGGGCTGTGGGGCGGAGAGAGGGGTAGAGCAGAGGGACAATTCCCTTGTCCGTAATTTGTTTAAATGTCTTTCTCCCCCCGTAGACTGTAAGCTCCTTGTGGAACTCCAATGTGTCGTACTTTCCCAAGCGCTTAGTACAACGCTCTGCACACAGTGAGCGCCTCAGTAAACACCACTGCTTGATCGACTGATAGAAGGCTCATTTCACCAGCTGCGGCCCCACTCCGTTGAAGTGGTCTGTGTGGGGGTGGGTAGAAGGAGGGGCTTCCCGGCTCGCTTTCCCCAAAGATCTCGGTGCGGCATCGACTGGCCCACATCTCAAAGCCGAAAGAAACCCAAGCCCGAGATTAATCTTCATCCTGGAGGAGAATCAACAGAGCCCTTTATTCATCGCCAATGTCATCATCCGCCTGAGCAGGGCCCAACCGAGCAGACGGCCGGATGTGCCTCTCGGGCTGGTTTCCGACGGGCAGGCCGGTTTTCAGGGGCCCCACGCACCCGCCTCCTTTGTCCGGGCAGGGGTCGGAGAGCCGCCCCCCCATTCTGCCCCTTGCAGCTGGCCAGGACGTAGGCCGAGACCCCGATCGGTTAGGGCCTGGGAGTCTGAAGGACCTGGGTTCTAATCCCGGCTCCGCCACTTGCCCGAGGCCACACAGCGGACGGGCGGCAGAGCCGGAATTGAACGCAGGACCTCCTGACTCCCGGGCCAGTGGTCTACCCACTACGCCATGCTGCTTCTTGAGCACTCACTAAGCCAAGCACTGTACTACACGCTGGGGTAGGTACAAGATATTCAGGTCGGACAGTCCCTGTCCCATATGGGGTTCACAGTCTAAGTAGAAAGGGAAATGGCAGTGAACCCCCAATTTACGGATCGGGAAATTGAGGCATAGAGAAGTTGTGACATCAGGCAAGTGACAGAACCAGGATTAGAACCCAGATCCTCTGACTCCCTGGCCCATGCTCTTTTCCACTAGGTCACACTCTTCAGTTTAAAGAGGCAGAGGCTGAGAGGAAAGAGGATCGAAGCTTCCAGAAACAGGAGAAACAGCAAAGTCTAGTGGATAGAGAAGAAACCGTCTGCTGACCTCGGGCGAGTCTCTTATCTCTGGGCCTCAGGTCTGTAATCTGTAAAATGGGTATTGAGACTGTGAGCCCCACGTGGCACACGGACGGTGTCCAACCTGTTCGGTGCGTAGCTACCCCTGCACGTAATGCAGTGCCTAGCACAGAGTAAGCACTTAGCATATACCATAAAACATAGAAGTGACTTTACAGTATGAGGACTGAATTATTGTTCCCCAAATCTCCTCCATCAGGTGAGGTGAAAGAACACCCACTGGGGCTAGATGGAGGTAGGGACAGGACCAAGAGAAGAAAACATATCTTGACCCCTGTCGGGTGAACTCCAAGAGGGTCCAGAGAGAGGTTTGGACAGATCCATGGGAGAGCAATTCACGTTGGGAAAGTCAGGGGTGGACAGGGGAGAATGAGTGTGATGGAGCATCCCTCCCTTCTACCACCAAGCTCTACCCTTTCCTCTTCCTAACAGTCTCATCGTGGTCAAAAAGCGCCTGTCCCAAAGCTCCCACCTTGGCTTCATCTGCGGCAGCTCGCTCCTTTCCGTCTCCCATAACCGATGAATCACTCAATCCTGCTCATTTTTCTCCACCACATTTCCTGGATCTGTCCCCCTCCCTCCACCCACCCGGCCGTCACCCCGATCGAAGCTCTTACCACTCACAGGTGAATCCGCGCATCAGCCTTCACAAGGGTCGCCCAGCTCCAGACTTGTCCCCTCTTCCGTCGATCTTACACACTAATGCTGGATCAGCTTCTTCAAACCTGGTGCCGAAAACATCACTTCTCTCCGTAGAAACCTCCGATGGTTCCATCGATTCTCACGTCAAACAGAAACTCCAGACTATCAGTTTCAATAAACCGGTCGTATTTATGGAGTGCTTACCATGTGCAGAGCACTATACTAAGCACTTGGGAGAGTACGGTGCAGCAGAATTAGCAGACACGTTCCCTGCCCATAACGAATCAGTCAACCCATCAGTGGTATTTCCTGAGCAGATCTTCAAGGCTCTCAGCCGACTCTCTCCATCTTCTTTCCACCCTTCCAGTGTCTCCCAATTCCGCTTCTTCCTCCACCCAAGCCAATGTCCTAACGGTCATCTCCTCCCACCCTTCTATAACCCATTGCTCAGGCCGATCCCCAGCTTGGAGATACCACTGTCCAAGAAATAATAATAATAATAATAATAATAATGATGTTGGTATTTAAGTGTTTACTATGTGCAGAGCAGTGTTCTAAGCACTGGGGTAGATAACGGATTCATTCAATAGTATTTATTGAGCGCTTACTATGTGCAGAGCGCTGCACTAAGCGCTTGGAATGAACAAGTCGGCAACAGATAGAGACAGTCCCCGCCCTTTGACGGGCTTTCGGTCTAATCGGGGGAGGCGGGCAGACAAGAACGATGGCAATGAATAGAGTCGAGGGGAAGAACATCTCGTAAAAACAATGGCGACTAAATAGAATCGAGGCGATGTACATCTCATTAACAAAACAAATAGGGTGACGAAAACATATACAGTTGAGCGGACGAGTACAGAGGGGGAGGAGCAGAGGGAGATGGGGGGAAAAGAGGGTTAAGCTGCGGAGAGGTGAAGGGGGGGCGGTAGAGGGAGTAGAGGGAGAAGGGGAGCTCGGTCTGGGAAGGCCCCCTGGAGGAGGTGAGTTTTAAGTAGGGTTTCGAAGAGGGGAAGAGAATTAGTTTGGCGGAGGTGAGGAGGTGGGCGGCAGAGGAGCGGAGCGTGCGGGGTGGGCGGTGGAAAGAGAGAAGGGAGGAGAGGTAGGATGGGGCAAGGTGACGGAGAGCCTCGAAGCCTAGAGTGAGGAGTTTTTGTTTGGAGCGGAGGTCGATAGGCAACCACTGGAGGTGTTTAAGAAGGGGAGTGACGTGCCCAGATCGTTTCCGCGGGAAGATGAGCCGGGCAGCGGAGTGAAGAATAGACCGGAGCGGGGCGAGAGAGGAGGAAGGGAGATCGGAGAGAAGGCTGACACGGTAGTCTAGCCGGGATATAACGAGAGCCCGTAGCGGCAAGGTAGCCGTTCGGGTGGAGAGGAAAGGGCGGATCTTGGCGATATTAATCAGGGTAATCAGGTTGTCCCACGTGAGGCTCACAGTTAATCCCCATTTTACAGATGAGGTAACTGAGGCCCAGAGAAGGGAAGTGACTTGCCCACAGTCCCACAGCTGACAAGTGGCAGAGCCGGGAGCCGAACCCGTGACCTCCGACTCCGAAGCCCAGGCCCTTTCCCCTGAGCCAGATTGACTGAGCATGGGTACCGGACTGTAAGCTTCTTGTGGGCAGGGAATGTGTCTGTTTATTGTTGTATTGCACTCTCTCGTGCGCTTAGTACTGTTCTCTGCACATAGTAAGAGCTCAGTAAGTACAGTTGACTGAGGCTGCTTGGGGAAGATCCAGCAGCAGAAGGAAAAAAAAAAACACCACGATCCTGCTCTTAGAAGAGTTAAACCTCGCTCAACTTCCCCAGATCACATCTCTAGACTGTGAGCTCGTTAGGGGCAGGAATATGTCTGCTTGTTTTTATATCGTGCTCTCCCGAGAGCTTAGTGAAGTGCTTTGCACCCAGTAAGCACTCAGTAAATACGATTGAATGAAACCTTTCGCACCTTTTTAAGTCTCCTTAGATGTTTCCTATCAGGAGACCTTTCCTGTGGGATCATCACCACCCTGGTTAGGTTATCTCATCTGATACCTCGGTCTCCTCGAATTAACTGGAGCACTTTGTTCTGGATGTATCTAGCCTCTGTGGAAAGAGCACAGGACTGGAATTCAGGAGACCTGGGTTCTAACCCTGGTTGTGCCGTTCTCCAGCTTGGGCAATTCAGTGAAGTTCTCCGGGCCTCAGTTTCCTCATTGATCAATGGAGATTAAATGCGTGCTCTTCCTCCCCCTTAGAAATGCATGGGAGAAAAGGCACTGGGTTGGATCTGGATTAGAGCAGCATGGCATAGTGGATAGAGCACAGGCCTGGGAGTCAGAAGGTGGTGGGTTCTAATCCCAGCCCTGCCACTTGTCCGCTGTGTGACCTCGGGCAAGGCACTTCACTTCTCTGGGCCTCAGTCACCTCATCTGTAAAATGGGGATTTAGAGTGTGAGCCAGGGATGTGGGACAGGGTCGGTGTCCAACCCGATTTGCCCGTCTCCACCCCAGCACTTAGTGGCTGGCACATAGTAAGTGCTTAACAAATACAATCGTTATTATAATTACACTGCTTGGCAC
Source organism: Ornithorhynchus anatinus (assembly GCF_004115215.2). Lineage (NCBI taxonomy): Eukaryota > Metazoa > Chordata > Mammalia > Monotremata > Ornithorhynchidae > Ornithorhynchus > Ornithorhynchus anatinus. The sequence continues at coordinate 21,280,028 of NC_041734.1, forward strand.
ATATAAAGGTCTTAACAAACACTCGAAATAGTTACGATAATTATAGTATTATTGTTGCTAATATTATCGCGTTCCCCCCTAAGGGTGGATCCCTGGATAGCCATTGCTTCCCTCATTAAATTGGGAACACCCTGAGGGAATGATGACGATGACGATGATGGTGGTATTGGTCAAGTGCTTACTATGTGCCAAGCACTGTTCTAAGTACTGGGGGAAATATCGGGTAATCAGGTCGCCCCACGTGAGGCTCACGGTCTCAATCCCCATTTCAAAGATGAGGTAACTGAGGCACAGAGAAGTTAAGCGACTTGCCTGAAGTCACACAGCTGACAAGTGGGATTAGAACCCACGACCTCTGACTCTCAAGCCTGTGTTCTTTCCAAGGGAAGGGACTGTGACACTCATTTTTCTGACAGTGCCCAAGAACCAGTCCAGATCTCAGCCCCCTGAAGACGGACAGGCGGTCCTGCGCGTGGCGAGGCGGCCTCTGGTGGGTTTGGGGGACAGGACAGAGAGGTCTTCCTGTCACTCTTTCATCTCCCTCCGCAGACACCGAGAAGCGGTTATGGCCTAGTGGAAAGAGCTCGGGCCTGGGAGTCAGAAGGCCATGGGTTCTAATCTCAGCTCCGCCGTGTGACCTTGGGCAAGTCACAGACTTCTCAGTTCCCCCGCATCTGTAAATGGAGATTAAGACTGTGAGACTCTGTGGGATTACCTTTGTATCTACCCCAGCGCTTAGAGCAGTGCCCGGCACATAGTAAGCGCTTAAAGAATACCATAATTATGCTAATTATTATTAGACATCCCTGACAGGTTGGCAGGTGCTCTCCCCACCGATCTCCGCGAGGCAACGTTTTCTCCTTGGTCTGTGGGGGTGACTCGGGGTCGACGTCAAAGTGGGATGTCGGGTCGATTGAGTTGAAGGCTAATGTGCCAGGCTGCATCCTCTGCGCCCTCCCCCCTCCCTCCTCGCTTCTCGGTCTCCGGGAAAGCACGAGCCACGGCCGACCTCCAAGCGGCCGTAAGACTTCACGGCGCGGGGGCTGTTTTGAGGAGGGGCGCTGGGCTCCCGGTAACCGGGGTAAACAGAACGCGCGCGCGAGGCCAGGAATCCCCGGGGTCAGCGTCCGATCGGGGGGGAGAGCTGGGTTCCTGGCTCTTGCTGGTGCAGAGAGTCAGGCCAGAAACAATAAACCCGCCGTCTGCCTGACTTTCGGCTGACTAAACGCTAAGGCGTTGACTTCGTCCCAGGCCCCATCGTCTCTCTCACTGCTTCCATCATCCTCTCGCTCTCCTTGTCTCTGCGTCTCGCTGTTTCTCCCCCTCTCCCACCCCAGTGGCTCCCCTTCTCCGTATCATGCCTGTCCCCAGACTTAGTATCCGATGCCACCTGCTCCTGCTCCAGGTGGTCCTGCTTTTTCTTCCAAGAACCTGGGCTGGGAGAGAGTTCTCTCCCACGCGTGAGGCTCCCTCCAGCTGGGTGACCAAGCTGGGAATCCCTTCACTTCTCTGAGCCTCATTTTCCTCATTTGGAAAGTGGGGATTAAGACTGTGAGCTCCGGGTGGGAATGGACCGTGTCCAACCAACCTGAGTAGCTTGTGTCTACCTCAGCTTTTAGTACGGTGCCTGGCACATAATAAGCATTTAACCAGTACCATTATTATCATTTTTAGGCATCTTCGGTGTACAAAACATGGTTCTAAAATATACAGGCCGAGCTTTCCGGGTCACTGACTACTCCTTTATCCCCCCGGAGACGATGAAAGCGTCCTGGGGGTGGGAATGCGGGTGGGGGTGAGAATGTACCCATCTCCCATCTATCTCCAAGGTGCCAATGACGATTCCCTCCCATCCCAGAGCCCGACTCCCACAGTGGACCGGAGATGTGGGTCTGATTTTCCCTGCCTGTCGGGGTCGGCGTTGGGTGGAGAATCAGGACTGAGAAGTGGACGGAGCCTCTCCCAGCCTAACCTTCAGGTGAAGCTGGCCTGAAGCCACGGCCTTGGCCAGTTCATATCGGGGGGGTGGGGGTGTCTTTCTTTGCCCCAGAGATCCCCTAACTAGGCCCAGATCCCTGCTGGCTCCCACTCCCTCTCCTCTCCGGGTCCCTACTGGCCTCCTCCAAACATGTCCCGAAAGCTGGAGGAAATGTGAGACCGCAGAAAGGGAGGGGTTGGGGCTGGAGAGGTAGATTTGGGAATCATCTGCATAGAGATGGTAGTTGAAGCAAGGGGAGTGAATGAGTTCTCCAAGGGAGTGGGTGCAGATGGAAAAAAGAAGCGTGGTTTAGCGGGAAGAGCCCAGGCTTGGAAGTGAGAGGTTGTGGGTTCTAATCTAGGCTCCGCCATTTGTCAACTGTGGGACGTTGGGCTTCTTTTAACTTCACTTCTCTTTGCCTCATCTGTAAAATGGGGATTAAGACCGCGAGCCCCACGAGAGACAAGCTTGTATTTACCCCAGTGCTTGACGCCTAGTAAGTGCTGAACGAATTCCATCATTATTATTAAAAAGAAGGGGACCTGACATATGGCCTGTTAGCTCTGTATTCTTCCGTTGGACTGCAGACTCCTCAAGGTCAAGAAAGTTGCCTTCTCCTCGAGTCTACAATCCCAAGCGTTCGGTATGGCAGCACTCAGCACAGTGTTTGACGCTTCTTAGCCACTCAGTCCAGTGCTCTTCTTCCAGTGCGCAGTACGACGTTTGGTACATAGTAGCATCTCAGTACAGTAGCATCCCGGCACACAGAAGGCAGAGAGTAGTAACTGCAAGCAATAGGGGCTCAGTAGAGTAAATACTACTGAATGGGTGAAATAATAATAATAACTATGGCATTTATTAAGCACTTACTATGTGCCAGGCACTATACTAAGCGCTGGGGTGATATAAGCAAATCGGGTTTGCCACTGTCCCCGTCCCTTGTGGGGCTCACAGTCTCAATCCCCATTTTACAGATGAGGTAATGAGGCCCAGAGATGTGAAGCGACTTGCCCAAGGTCACACAGCGGATAAGTGGCAGAGCCAGGATTAGAACCCACGGGCTCTCGCTTCACAGGTGCGCGCCCTCGCGACTCCCCCACGAGAAGACGGCTCTCCCTCCACCCCCGCGGCTGTGACACGAAGCAGACTCCAAACGCATGAAGCTCCCTCCGCCGCGGGACAGATATCCTCCTTAAGCTCTCAGAAGTTGGGGAATCTCTGTCTCCGCAAACAGTTCACCCCCTTCCCTTCGGCACACGGAGGGGAGGGGCCGGAGAGGGGCCGATTCCCCCTTCGGAGCGAAGCGAGGAATTTCATCTGCGGGTCTTCCCGGAGCGGCCCATCGTCCCGTCACGGTCCGCGGGCTGGGCTGTCTGACCATTCCGAGAAATGCACACGGAGAGGTCAACTCTGTGGCCACAGTCTGTGTTCTGACGCAGGAAAGGGCTGTTGGGCTGGTGTGTGTGTGTGTGTTTTGGAGGCCGGGATGGCGGCAGTCAGAGGGCAGGAGGGAAGATAGAAGCAGCACGACTTAGTGGATAGAGCACGGACCTGGGAGTCAGGAGGATGTGGGTTCTAATCCCGGCTCTGCCACATGTCTGCTGTGTGACCTCGGGCAGTTCACCTCACTTCTCTGGGCCTCAGTTATCTCATCTGTAAAACGGGGATATGAGCGCGAGCCCCGTGTGGGACGGGGACCCGATTAACTTGAATCTACCCCGGCCCTCAGAACAGTGCTCGGCACGTGGCAAGCGCTTAACAAGTAGCATGACCATTAATGATAATTATGACTTATTAAGGCAAATTTATCTGACCACAGCTGGGGACACGCCGGCTCCACGGGGCTGGCAGCTTGCAGGTTGAGGAGGAGCTGTGCTGTCCCTCCATTTGTCCCCACTGCCGGATGGGCAGGTTGCTGGAAAAGCCCCAGGGGCCTGGTTACTCACCACCTCCGGCCCAGCGGGCCCAGCCCCCTGGGCTCGGGGCTAGCGCCGGTCGAGCCACGCGGCGTCGGATGGAGCGGAGCCTTTGTCCATGGACAGATCGTCCTCCAGGCTCACAGCCACGATCCAGGCTCCCACGCTTTCTCGTGGGCCACGGAGCCAAGTTGGTTAATTGCCGGTCCCTCTGGAAGCGCCGCAGGTTGGAGGGAGAGGAGAAGAGAGGACGGGGCTTCTAGCCACCGCTCTGATTTCCTTGTTGTATCGGTGCTATGATTAACCATACTTATTCTTTCTGTCAATCCGTAAACGCCGAGTTGTTGGAAGTAATAATAATGACAATCATAGAATTACGGTACTTAAGTACCAAGCGCTGCTCTAGGCACTGGGGTAGATACAAGTTAATCAGATTGGACACAGGCCCTGTCCCATATGGGGCTCACGCTCTTAATCCTCATTTGACCGATGACGTAACCGGGGCCCAGAGAAGTGAAACGCTCTGGGCATGTCACTCCCCTCCTCAAAAACCTCCAGCGGTTGCCTTTAACCTTCGCACGAAACAAAAACTTCTCACTCTTGGCTTCGAAGCTCTCCGTCACCTTGCCCCCTCCTACCTCACCTCCCTTCTCCCTTTCTACTGCCCACTCCGTACACTCCACTCCTCTGCCACTCACCCTCATGGTCCCCCTTTCACGCCTATCCTGCCATCGACCCCTGGCCTACGTCCCACCGCTGTCCTGGAGCGCCCTCCCTCCTCACACCCGCCAAACTAACTCTCTTCCTCTCTTCTAAAGCCCTACTGAGAGCTCACCTCCTCCAAGAAGCCTTCCCAGACTGAGCCTCCCTTTCCCTCTCCTCCCCCTCCCCTCCCCTCAGCACTGTGCTCATTTGCATATATTATTTATTACCCTATTTATCTTGTTAATGAATCCCCTCGATTCTATTTATCTTGATAATGTTGTCTTCATTTGTCTCCCCCATTTAGACTGTGAGCCCGTCATTGGGCAGGGATTGTCTCTATCTGTTACTGGATTGTCCATTCCAAGCTCTTAGTACAGTGCTCTGCACATAGTAAGCGCTCAATAAATACTATTGAATGAATGAAGTGTCTTGCCCAAGGTCACACAGCTGACAAGTGGGGGAGCCGGGACTAGAACCCAGGTCCTTCTGACTCCAGGCCCGGTCTCTATTCACTAGGCTACACTGCTTAGCAGGGATTTTGATATTTGTTTCCCTCATTACATTGTAAGCTCTTAGCGGGGATGGAAGGGGCTGTTTTGTTATTCTGTCTTTCCTAAATGGCTAATACAGTGTGTTTCTCCAAATGGCACTCAATAAATCTTGCAGTTGCTAGTTACTATTAATAGTAATTGTGGTATTTGTTAAGCACTTACTGTGTGCCAAGCACTGTTCTAAGATCTGGGGTGATTACACGGTAATAGGGTCAGATACAGTCCCTGTCCCACATGGAACTCATAGTCTTAATCCCCATTTTACAGATGAGGGAATTAAGGCAGAGAGAAGTCAAGTGACTTTCCCAAGGTCACACACTGTTCATTCATTCATTCATTCATTCATTCGGTCGTACTTACTGAGCGCTTATCGTGTGCAGAGCACTGTACTAAGTGTTTTGGAGAGTACAATACAATAAACAGGCACTTTCCCTCCCTACAACAACCTTACAGTCTAGAAGGGGGAGACAGACTTTTATATAAATAAATAAATTACAGATTTGGCTATAAGTGCTGTGGGGCTCAGGAGGAGGGGAAGAACAAAGGGAGCAAGTCAGGGCAACGCAGAGGGAGCGGGAGAGGAGGAAAGGGGAGGCTCAATCAGGGAAGGCCTTCTGGAGGAGATGTGCCCTCGATAAAGCTTTGAAACCGGGGAGAGTAGTCGTCTGTTGGGTGTAAGGAGGGAGGGCGTTCCAGGCCAGAGGACGGACGTGGGCGAGAGGTCGGTGGTGAGAAAGACGAGATAGACAGTCCTGTCTCAACTGGCGCGCACACACACACACGCACACACACACACCGTTACTTCTTCCCGCCCAAATCTACTTGTGACAGCTGGAGGATGGAGTTACGACAGAGCGGGCTCGTGGTGTGGGAAGAACGTTCCCTAATTCCTTCACTGGGCGAAATCACAGTTGCGTGATGGAAACCCATGTTACGGCAGAAGTGACCGTACCATATTCCAAGAGCACAGGGTCCCAGAGTCCTGAGCTTCCGTGACGGGGAGAGGGGAGAGGGCAGAGACGTGGGCGAGGGGGTCGGTGGCGAGACAGGCGAGAGGGAGGCTAGCATTAGTGGCGAAGTGTGAGGACTGGGTTGTAGTAGGAGAGTCGCGAGGTGAGGTAGGAGCCGGTAAGATGACGGAGAGATTTAGGAATCTTTGTTTGACGAGGAGGTAGATTGGTCAACCTTCGGAGTTTTTTGCGAAATGGGGTGGCATGCCCTGAATGCGTTTTTAGAAAAATGATCAGGTCAGCAGAGTGAAGTATGGGATGGAGTGGGGCCAAGCAGGAGGCTGGGTCGCCGGCAAGGAGGCTGATGCAGTAATCCAGGTAGGATGGGATGAGCGATTCTACGAATAATAAAGTTGGTATCTGTCAAGCGCTCAACTTTGTGTCGAGCACTGTTCGAAGCGCTGGTAGTTTGGATGGAGAGGAAAGGGTGGCTTTTAGCGATGTTTTGAAGGTGGGACTGACAGAATTTAGTGATGGATTGAATATGTGGGTTGAATGAGAGAGAGGAGTCAAGGAAAATGCCAAGGGTATGGGCTTGTGAGACAGAAGGGATGTCGGCGCAGTCCACAGCGATTGAAAAGTCAAGGGGAGGACAGGGTTTAGGTGGGAAGATGAGTCCTGTTGTGGAAAGAGACCAGGCCTGAGAATCAGAAGACTGGGTTCTAATCCTGGCTCTGCCATTTGCCCGCCTGTGGGACCCTGCGGCAAGTCACTTAACTCCTTACGCCTCAGTTTCCTCATCTGTAAAACCAGGATTAATGCTTGTTCTTCCTCCACTTTAAGATGGCGAGTCCCATGTGGGACGGGAAGGTGTCCAACCTGGTTATCTTGTATCTACTCAACCTTTGTCGTACATTAAACGCTCAACAAATACCCACAGATATCATTATTATTTTTACGTCAGAGGGAATTACCAGTCTAACCCAGACACGGTCTCTGGCCCCCATGGGTCCTTAATCCGAGTCAGAGGCTAATCCCTAATCCCCCTTTCAAAGCCTTATTGCGGGGCCCATTCCTCCAAGAGGCCTTCCGTATTAAATCCCCCTTTTCCTTTCTCTCACTCCCTTCTACGTCACTTGACTTGCTCATCTCCCCCCCGGGCCCCACAGCGCTTATGTACAGCTCTGTAGTTTTATTTCTTTTAAATTAATGCCCATCCTCACCTCCTCTAGGCTGTAGCTCACTGCGGGCAGGGAGGTGTCTGTTTTATTGTTATATTGGATTCTCCCAAGCAGTTAATACAGTGCTCTGTACACAGTACGCTACTCAGCGAGTACTATTGACTGACTAACGCTATCGATTAGCAAAAGCAAACCCAAAGTGGCCTGGCGAGCACGGTTTTGGCAAGCGCCGGGGGTCGGGGGAAGTGCCTCAGCGTGCCTCACTCATCGTCTGACCCCGTGGGCAAGCAGCCGCCCCTTGGAGGGCAAGTGCTGATTTAGGCTGCATTTGATCTGCGCTCCAAACTGCTTGTCCCAGGACATCAACAGACTTGTTTGTGTTAAAGCTTTCCCACAGCGAGAGGCTGCCAAGTTCACGCAGGGCCGCTCTTCGAGGCCGAGCTTCGGTTCTCTGGAACAAGAGACGGGATTATATAATCGACCCCGCTTCCCGGAGGAGGGGCCGGGCCGCTTCTTGGCGGGGAGAGGGAGTGTTTTGGAGGGGCAGGTGAGGGCGGGAGACAGTTGAGAGAAAGGAGAGTGGGAACAGATCAGAAGGAAGGGTGATGAGAGGGCCTCTTTATGGTGGCTCTTAGGCTCAACTATTTGCTGGACCTCAGGGAGGGAGGGAGAGGAGAAGGAACAGAGAGAGAGGCAGAGGAAGCGGGGGGATGGAGGAAGGGAAGACGCTTCAGAAGTGGATCCGAGCTGGGTGAATCAGACAAGACTGTTGGGTGAGGATTAAAAGTTTTCCTTCAGTTAGAGGAAATCTAGAGAGAGTGAATCAGCCAGGCAGGGTACGTGTGTGCACAGTCGGAGATTTTCTAGCTGGAAAATACTTTTCTTCTGAGTTTCAGAAAGCAAAAAGTCCCAGCTGCAGATCCCTCTAACACTGAAGCACTTTGTGGGCAGGACTATATTTGTTTATATTGTCCACTCCAAAGGGCTTAGTCAGTGCTCTGCCGAAGTAAGCACAATAAATACACTGATTGACTTACAGGGAGCGGTAAACAGAGGCACAGGCCCAGCAGTGCAACCAAGCCAATACAGTGCCATAGCATCTAGTAACAAGTGCCTGCCAACTGAGTAAGCGCTTAACAATGCCAATAATTATTTAGTGACGAGCCTTAACAATTGTGGTCATCATCATGGGAGTCAGACACGAGGTGTCAATCACTGGGCTAACCACTGGGGTCGGATCAGTCTCGGTTATCGCTTCTGCGGGGCTCAAGTCTAAGAGTATAAGAAGTGTCTTATTCCCACTGTACAGTTAGGGAAACCGGGTGGTCACGAAGACGACACGTGGCAAGAGCTGGAATTAGAAAGCCAGGTTCTCTCACTCTCAGGCTCGTGATCTAACCCGCTAGGCCACAAGCCTTCTCAGCACGAGAGATCCAGAGAAGAGGCAGCAGGGCGGTGCTGGAGGCCATATGGCGAGAGCAAGATGAATAGGCACCTGCTGCCGGTGGCAAAGCGGTGAATGGGGTTGGGGGAAGAGAAAGAGGAAGTGGGGCTAGTGAATGCTTTTGGAGTTGGGATTTCTGTCCTTGTCAACAAACCCCTAAGTCAGTGCAGGACATTCCAGGTCATTGGGTTGACCTGTAAACCCAGGTCAAGTCATCCTCTTCCTTCCTCTCCACCTCCTCTCCTCATCAATGGTATTTATTGAGCGCATTATTATGCGCGGAGCACCGGTACTAAAGTGCTTGAGGCTGTGCATGTCGCCAGCCCGCAGTTGGTTCTTAACCGACCAGGACCTTGTGGATCAGGGGAGCCTCAGTGCCACATAGTAGAAGTCAAACCACACCTCTGATCACCAAGATTACTGTGGAAAGTTTTTTACCGAGTTTTACCAGCGTGGAAGGGAGTGACACGCACACACACTTACTCACTCCACCACCCAAGGGTCCGATACCAGTCTGGGGGGGTCAAAGGAGCCCGTTCTCCAGTGCTTCTTTGTTCTGCTTCCGAGTTCTGCTGCCTTCTGCTGCTCTCAGCATGCTTCCTTCTTGCTTCACTGCATGCTCCTGCCCTTCTGCATAGCCTCCATCCTGGCCTCCAGGTGCCCCTCCGCGATTCAAAACGAGCGCCTTCTATCTGCGGGGCAGCTCTGGCCCTACGTAGCAGTCACTGGTTGGTCCGGGACCGTTACTGGGCAGAACGAGAAGAGAAAGCCTCGCTTCCCCCCCCCCCCCGCTCCACCCCCACAGGCCCGCGATCACCTGCCTCAGGTAGAGCACCCCAGTGCCTTGCGAGTCTCTTCCTTGTTGTTGTTCACGGGATCGCAAACAGTCACTGAAAAGGCAGCTTGTCGTGGGCTCACCGTAGTGCGATACAACGGAAATGGCGGACTCCGTTCCCTGCCCACGACGAGTTTACAGCCTAGAAGAGGAGACAGACATTAATAGCAAAATATAATTAATATATAATTGACAGATATAAACCAGAATTGAGCCCCCAGTATAACTCCAGACCGGCCAGAGAGGTTCAACAAACGGCCTCTGTTGAGTCAGTCAAGCTCAGTTTACTGGCATCAGCAACCATCTTGGTAGGTTCTGTAGTTATTGGGTCTGGAGATGGGAGTAGACAGGTTGCCATTATGGAGCGGTGTTACGTAGGGAATGCTTCACTGGGCTCCATCCCGTTCCACCAACCCACTCCACCCGGTCACTAATGATAACGGTACTTTTTAAGCCCTGACTCTGTGCCAAGCGCAGTTCCGAGCACTGGGGTAGGTGCAAGGAAATCAGGGTAGATACAGTCCCTGCCCCACCAGGAGCTCACGATCTTAATCCCCATTTTACAAAAGAGGTGACTGAGGCTCAGCAGGCTGTCGCAGAGCGGGAATTAGAACCCAGACCGGCCCCCTTTGCACTAGGCCACGCTGCTTCTGTGCTGCTAATAGCGAGACCTTTGCCCTGTACTGGAAAGCTGACGTGAATTAGTGATAATAATAATCACAGTGATGGTATTTGTTCGGGGCTTACTTTGTGTCAAACACTGCTGTAAGCACTGGGGTAGGTACAAATTAATCAGGTAGGACACAGTCCCTGTTCTACATGGGGCCTGCAGTACAAGCAGCAGGGAGAACAGGGATTGAATTCTCATTTTATAGACAAGGGAACTGAGGCACAAAAGATTGAAGTAACTTGCCCAAGCTCACATAGCAGGCACAGCAGGGGCCGGGGCAGAGGAGATCTATCCAGTTTTACCTCAGACAGTCCAGTTTTCAGCCACCCTGTCCCCTGTCTGGTACCGACACCCCAGCTGACGGCTTTTTGCCTGCTATTTTTACCACCCCCCCCCCCCCCCCAGTCTCCCTCTGCCTCAGCTCTTCCCACCAAGTGCAGTGAGTTGGAAGTGACTTACTACAGCGCTTCGCACACGGTAAGCACTCAATAAATACGATTAAAGAATATATGAAAAGTGACGTCCAGGTTTGCAGAATGGCACGGTCGATAGAGCACGGGCCCAAAAGGTCATGGGCTCTTATCCCAGCTGTGTGACCTCGGGTAAGTCGCTTCACCGCCTCTGTGCCTCAGTTACCTCATCCGTAAAATAAGGATCGAGACTGTGAGCCCCAACTTGGGATTCTGTCCAACCCGATTTGCTTCTATCCACCCCAGCGCTTGGTACTGGTAGTAGTAATGGTATTAATAACAGTAGTCACAGTAATAACGGTCGTATTAAGCGCTTAGTACCGTGCTCTGCACTTAGTAAGCGCTCGATAAATACCACTGAATATTAACAGTAGTCGTAGGAGAAGCAGGACTAGAGAAGCAGCACGGCTTAGTGGATAGAGTACGGGCCTGGGAGTCAGAAGGGAGCTGGGTTCTAATCCAGCCTCCACCACGTGTCGTTCGTTCATTCGGTCGCCTTGATTGAGCGCCACGTCTGCTGGGTGAGCTTGGGCAAGTCACTGGGAGCGTGGCTCGGTGGAAAGAGCCTGGGCTTGGGAGTCAGAGGTCATGGGTTCGAATCCCAGCTCTGCCACTTGTCAGCTGTGTGACTGTGGGCAAGTCACTTCACTTCCTCTGGGCCTCAGTTCCCTCATCTGTAAAATGGGGATGCAGACTGTGAGCCTCACGTGGGATAACCTGATCACCCTGTATCCACCCCAGCGCTTAGAACAGCGCTCTGCACACGGTAAGCGCTTAACAAATACCAACATTATTATTATCACTAGGAGGAGGAGGTTTTATATTGTACTCTCCCGAAGTGCTCAGTACAGTGCTTTGCACACAGCAAGCACTCAATAAATACAACTAAAGGAAGGAATGCACGAATGAACGGAGGAGCGATAGGAGTAGTATTAATGGCGTTAATTAAGTACTTAGTAAGTGTGAATCACTACGCTAAGCCCTGGAGAAAATACAAAATAAACAGACGCGGTCCAGCCGTGTCCCCCTGGGCTCCCAGTGTAGCCGGGGGGAAGCGCACAGATAGAAGAATAACAGCGGAAAACCGGGACCTCAGTAAATGACAAAATCAACAAGCCAAGACAGCGGCGAAGGGCAGAGTAGCTGAACGGAATCCTTGGAGGGAGAGGCGCCGTCACGGATCCCTGGACTCCAGGCAGAGTCTCGGTTGGGAGGCCGCTGCCGCTTCCCCCCAAGTTCTAGCAGGTCGGAAGTCATCCCCGCTTTCTCCTTCCCCCTTCCCTCTCCTCTGGTAGGAGGCCCGTGAGGCTGGGTTGGATTGAACAGCTTACGGCATCCAGCTTCCTCAGGCCAGTGCCCTGAGCTCTGCCTGTGTCATCTGCAGCCATCATGTATTGAGTGCTTATTGATAATAACGGTATTGGTTAAGCGCTTACTAGATGCCAAGCACCATCCTAAGCGCTGGGGTAGATACAAGGTACTCGGGTTGCCCCACTTGGGGCTCACAGTCTTCATCCCCATTCGCCAGATGAGGGAAGGGAGGCACAGAGAAGCTAAGCGACACACCCGAGGTCACACAGCAGAGCAGTGGCGGAGCCGGGATTAGAACCCGGGTCCCGAGCAAGATCAGATTCCAGTCTCCGGTCCTGACTGCCTGCAGTTTCCAGGTGTCAGTCCTCAGCGACCGCAGCTTTTAGTTCCCGGTTCTCGGAGAACGCAGCTTCCCAACGGTCTAAAGTAGAGTCGGGCCCATCGCACGCCGGGTTTCTGGGTCCGGCCAGTCGCAGACCGCCGTCATCGGACAGTGGTCGATGGAGAACGTGGTGTGGACGGTGGATCCCAGGTCAAACGGCTCCCGCCTAGATCCTTTAACACACTGGGGTATCTCTACTTCTTACCCGACAGGGAAATTACATTCCCTCCGTGACACATCCCCAGTGAATTTCATTCATTCAATTTGTTTTTTTTTTTTTCTGTGTTATCTTTTGCCTCCGCACAAATCTTCCACACTTAATTCATCATCTCAATTTCTTCTATTTAATATGTTTACGTATACGATAGCCAATCCGGTCTCCAGGTCTGCATATTTTTCATCGGAAGCTTTAGATAGGGTGCTTGCTATGATGAATCATCTCCCTGGAGCATAGCGCAACTTGATTTCGTGTAACTGTAATTGAAAAAAATAGCCTTTGTAATTCTTTTGTTTTTGTTGCTGCGGGGGGGTGGGGGTCATATATTTTTATTCAAAGTTGTTACTAGTGGTTTATGATCCGCTTCTGGAATGAACCACCTTCTGAATAAATATATATTTATATATATGTACAAAATTGCTTACATACATAGGCAAGTGGTAAAGCCTCCTTCTTCACTGGAGCATAACGGGAAGCAGCGTGGCTCAGTGGCAAGAGCCCGGGCTTGGGAGTCGGAGGTCATGGGTTCGAATCCTTGCTCTGCCACTTGTCAGCTGTGTGACTGTGGGCAAGTCACTTCACTTCTCTGGGCCTCAGTGACCTCATCTGTCAAATGGGGATGAAGACTGTGAGCCTCACGTGGGACAACCTGATTCCCCTCTGCCTACCCCAGCGCTTAGGACAGTGCTCTGCACATAGTAAGCGCTTAACAAATACCAACGGTATTATTATTATTATAATGACTTTCAGTTTTCATCGAAGACTTTATCCTAGAAACATCTGATCTGCATCTGGTCCCATTCCTCCTCCTAATCCTTAATCGAAGGCTCTACTTAGATTTTAGTTTCTTTATCAGTGTCAAAATACCTTGGTGTTGGTGCTTTTTCCAGGAATGATTTCCACCCGTCAAACTCTTCTGACAAGATTCAGCCAACCCGTTTTTTTCCAGCGTGCACCTGGGATGTCTCGTTTCTTGTGTTAGATTTGGAATTTCTGCCGTTCTTCCCAACGTGAAAATTCATTCAATAGTATTTATTGAGCGCTTACTATGTGCAGACCACTGTACTAAGCGCTTGGAATGGACAATTCGGCAACAGATAGAGACAATCCCTGCCCACTGACGGGCTTACGGTGGAATGGTAGCTTCTTACAGAAAGTCTCTGGGGAAAAACAATTAGTACTCTACTAAAGTTTTAGGACTGTATCATGAAGTCTATAAATGTTGGCATGATTCTTCATCCTCTGGCAATAATCTAAAAGATTTAGGATGCAACATGTCTAATGGATAAAGAATGGTCCTGGGAACCTGGGTTCTAATTTCAGTTGCCTACTCTGCGACCTTGGGCAAGTCACTTCATTTTGCTGTGCCTCAGTTGCCTCACCCGAAAAATGGTGATACAATGGCTGTTCTTTTCCCTATGTGACTGGAAAATGCCCAAGGCCTTCAGTAGCCCTGGCTTTTTCATTCAATAAGTCACTTATTTGGTTTTTACCTATTTCTTGGGTTGGTTTGTTTTTCCCCAAGTATGATATTTTCTTCAACTTGACTTGTACTGCTGGTCCAGTGGAAAGCTTATGTGCCTCTGGGAATCAGGAGACCTGGGTTCTAGCTCCTGCTCTGCTAGAATAGCGGGAAGCAGCTTGCCTAGTGGAAAGAGGTCAGGCATGGGAGTCAGAGGGAGTAAGACGATATGGGTTCTAATTCTGGCTCTGCCGCTTGTCTGCTGTGCAAATCACTTAACTTCTCTGGGCCTCGGTTTCCTCGTCTGTAAAATGGAGATTAAGACCGTGAACCCTGTGTGGGACGGGGACTGCATCCAATGTGATAATCTTGAATCTAACCAAGCTCTTAGTAACCGCTTAACAAATACCACAGTTATTATTATTATTGGCAGTAGGAGTAGGAGAAGTTCTTAGGCTCCTTACTTAGCATTCAATGAGGGCAATGCACCGTACTAAACACTGGGAAAAATATGACAGATACCCAAGGACCCTTCCCTGCCCACAAGGAACTCACACTTTGATAGGATTGACTGACAAAAATACCGACAAATAGTGGAATCCCAAAGTACAACTGAACATACCTATGTACACAAATGTTGAAGAGGGGGTGGATAAATCCCAAAGGGCTACCAGTGGCTAATGGGTTGATGCACCTCGGGATGTTGGGAATTAATCCGGGATGACTTTGGAAAGGGGAATTTTCCTGAGCTCTGGTGGACTTGAGGCAGGCGGGAAAGAGTTCCAGGTTAGGGGAACTGCGTGAGAGAGTAGCCGTGAGTGAGAGTGGAGTAATTTGCTGTAAAGTTGTCCTGCTGTTGGTCCCGTAAAAGGCGCACTGTTCTGGGAATCGGGACACCTGGATTCTAGCAGTAGAAGCGATAGTATTCGTGAAACGCCTACTGTTTCCAAAGCACTGAACTAAACACTGGGGAAAAAAAACACACAGGCACGACATGTCTGGTCCTGGACACCTACTAGGCTCACAGTGTAAGACTATATCAAAGACGGGGACCTGACGACAGATACAATAGGAAGGGTAAAAAAAGTAAACCCCTAAGGCGAGACAAAAATGAATACAAAAAAAACCCCACTATGAAGATGGGGTGTATATCAAATTACCAAGAGCCCAGTACAGTAAAGATTCGAGTGCAGAGACAACTCAGGAGAGGGAGTTGGGGAAGAGAGGGTTCAATCAGGGAAAGCTTAACAACTATAGCAATAATAACAATAAGGATAATTGGAATCATAACAATAATATTTAATAATATTTAGCATTTACTGTATGCAGAGCACTATACTACACACTTGGTACAATAAGAACATAGTTGGTAGACTCATTCCTTGCCCAAGATGAGTTTACAGACTAGAGGGGATAATAAGCAGTCTACCCTCAGCTTCACAGCACTTTTTAAAAAATGGTGTTTGTCAAATCCTTACTTTGTGCCAGGCACTGTACTAAACACTGGCGTAAATACAAGCTAATCAGGTTGGACACAGTCCATGACCTACATTTAAAGATGAGGAAACTAAGATACAGATAAGTTAAGTGAATTGCCAAGGTGGTGGAATAGGGATTAGAACCCAGGTCCTTCTGACTCCCAAACCCGTGCTCTATCCACTGGGCCATGCTGCTTCTTGGGCAAGTCACTTAACTTCTCTGTGCCTCGGTTGCCTCGTCTGTAAAATGGGGATTGAGGCCGTGAGCCCCATGTGGGACAGGGACAAGATCTAGCCTGATTAAGTTTAAAACAGTGAAGCAGAGAAGCTTTCAGAGAAGCAGTGTGGCTCAGTGGAAAGAGCATGGGCTTTGGAGTCAGAGGTCATGGGTTCGAATCCCAGCTCTGCCACTTGTCAGCTGTGTGACTGCGGGCAAGTCACTTCACTTCTCTGGGCCTCAGTTCCCTCATCTGTAAAATGGGGATGAAGACTGTGAGCCCCACGTGGGACAACCTGATTTTCCCTGTGTCTACCCCAGCGCTTAGAACAGTGCTCTGCACATGATAAGCGCTTAACAAATACCAACGTTAATATTATTATTATTAAAACAGTGCTCAAAACAGTCGTCGACACAGAGTTAGTGCTTAACAAATACCATAAAAAAGTCACACTGCAGAACACACATCCTTACACTCTACCATTTCCCGTACCTATAATTTATTTTATTGCCTGCCTCCCACTCTACCCCGTAAGTCCCTCGTAGGCAGGGATCGGGTCTACTACCATCTCCGTTGTAATATGCTCAGTACAGTGCTCTGCACACAGTAAACACTCAAGAAATACCAGTTATTGATTGATTGAGCCATCACTGAACCATTTCTATCTTTCTCTAGGACTAGACAAACGGTTCTTTACTTTTTTATGGTATTTGTTAAGCGCTTACTATGTGCCAGGCACTGAATTAAGCACTGGGGTAGATACAAACTAATCAGGTCGGACACAGACTGTGTCTCACATGGGGCTCTCTGTAATAATCTCCATTTTACAGTTGGGGTAACTGAGGCGCAGAGAAGTTAAGTGACATGCCTGAGGTCACACAGCAGATGAGTGGCGGAGCCGGGATTAGAACCCAGGTCCTTCTGACTCCCGGGATCGTGCTGTATCCCCTAGGCCATGCTGCTTCTATGTCAGCTTTAAGCTTGAGCCGGCCTGGAAAATGCAAACTCTTGCCGTTCAGAGTGTAGAGGTGAAATTCCAAACCATAAGGCTGCGTGGGCCAAAGAGGGAATATTTGAATTATTGTCATTATTGACATAATTAACCACAAAGCCCTGGATTCAGCCTTGTTCAGAATGACTCAAAGATCAAACGAGACAATCCCTGACTCCAAAGGGTCACCATTACAACAGTATAATACATTAGACGGAAATGCCCCTGAAACACACTCTTCATACGCACTGTGTCCTTGGTGAGAACCAGCCACAAGCACCAGAAGCTTCATGGCCTAATGGAAAGGCCCGGGAGACAGGGGACCTGGATTCTAATCCTGGCTCGGTCACCTGTCTGTTGTGTGACCTTGGGCGAGCGACTTCTTTGTGACTCAATTTCCTTATCCGGATTCAGACTGTGAGCCCCGTGTGGAACATGGACGGTGTCCAACTCGATTAGCTTATGTCTTCCTCAGTGCTTAGGACAGCGCTTAGCACAGTGCCTGGCACCTAGTAAGCTCTTAACAAATAACATTATTATTATCATTACAGTGTCTGGCACACCGTAAGCATTTAACAGATGCCATTAAAAAACCGAATACCCCACCCATATGTTAACTGTATTCAGGGACACCTTCCCACCCTGCCTTCTCTCGAATTCATCCTTCCTGACCTATTTTCTATTCTGGTGATGCTATTTGCCAGAACCTTTAATTCAATAATATTTATTGCATGATTCCTCCGTGCGGAGCACCGTATGAGAGAGCAAAATCGAATTAGTAATCAATCGATCACAATCCTTGAGTGCTCACTGTGTGCAGAGCACTGTACTAAGCACTTGGGGGAGTACAAGCACGTAGGGGAACCAGCGTGATGTAATAATAATAATAACGCTGGTGTTTGTTAAGCGTTTACTACGTGCAGAGCACTATTCTAAGCGCTGGGGTAGATACAGGGGGATGAGGTTGTCCCACGTGAGGCTCACAGTCTTCATCCCCATTTTACAGATGAGGGAAGTGAGGCCCAGAGAAGTGAAGTGACTTGCCCACAGTCACACAGCTGACAAGGGGCAGAGGCGGGATTCGAACCCATGATCTCTGACTCCCAAGCCCGAGCTCTTTCCACTGAGCGCATGAACCTGGGAGTCAGAAGGTTCTCGTCCCAGCTCTGCCACTTGTCTGTTGTGTGGTCTGGGTTCTAATCCCGGCTCTGCCACCTGCTGCTTTGTGACCTTGGGCAAGTCGCTTCACTTCTCTGTGCCTCAGTTTCCTCATCTGCAAAACGAGGATTAAGACTGTGAATCCCATGGGGGACGACCTTATTACCTTGTATCTCCGCCAGTGTTTAGAACAGTGCCTGGCACATAGTAAGCGCTTAACAAATACCATAATTATTATTATTATTATTACAGTATTTCAGAGTTGGTGGAGAGGTTCCCTGCCCGCAATGAGCTTACAGTCTAGAGAAGTGCTTACAGTCTACAGACTAGTAATAATCCTGGTATTTGTTTAAGCGCTTACTACGTGCCAGGCACCAGAGTAAGCACTGGGCTTGATCCCTGCCCTCAAGAAGTTTATGACCAAGCTAGGGAGACAGACTCTAAAATAAAATACAGGAAGGGGGAAGCCACAGAGTTTAAAGCTAGGAACACGATTTCTGCGGGAGGGAAGGGTTGAGGCCGACACCTCCATGTCGAAAGGTGAAAGCCCGAGGGCGTAGGTGACGCGGAAATGTTGAAGTGCAAGTTGGGAGGGAAATAGGACGGGGAGATGAGAGATTCGTCGAAGGGAGGCCTTCTGGAGGAGTTGTAATTTTAGAAAGGCTTTGCAGATGGGGAGGGTAGTGGTCCGCCAGCTGTGAAGGGGGAAAGAGATCCAGGCAGGAGGGAGGATGTGAACGAGAGGCATCTGAGGAGTGAGGCGAGCAGGCTAGGCTGCCTTGGGGGAAGAGCGAGGAGAGATAGGCGGGAGAGAGCTGATGGAGTGCCTTAAAGCCGACCGGCCGGGGTTTCTGTTCCACACTGAGTGGAATAGGCAGTCACTGGCCGATTCCGAAGCCTGGATGATGTGCAGAAAGCAATCGAGTCGAAAGAAATGTATGTAAGTGCTGCCGGCAGGCGAAGCCGGGAGTACAGCGGTATGTAGGGAACGGGAAAGGGCTCAAGTGGCACTTGGTCTGGAAATAGGGTGGGGAGGTGAAGCAGCATGGCAAGAGAAGCAGGGTGGCCTAGTGGATAGAGCACGGGTCTGGGAGTCAGAAGGAGCTGGGTTCTAATCCCGGCTCCACCACATGTCTGCTGTGTGACGTTGGGCAAGTCACTTCGCTTCTCTGGGCCTCAGTTACCTCGTTTGTAAAGTGAAGGTTAAGACTGTGAGCCCCACGCGGGCCAGGGACGGTGTCCAGACTGGTCAGCTCGTATCTCCGCCGATGCTTAGTACAGTGCTTGGCAGAGAGTAAGTGCTTAACAGGCACCATAGTAGTAATTATTATTATTATTAGATGAGAGATTAATCAGGGCAGGCCTCCCGGAGGAGGTGTGATGTCACGAGGGCCTCGGCGATGGGGAGAGCAGTGGTGTTCCGGACGCAGAAGGGGGGAGAGTTCTCAGAAAGAGGGAGGGCGTGAGAGACGGGAACGAGGCATTCGCCTCTTCGGGTTGGGGTGGGAGGCGTATCCGGCGGGCCACAAAGAGGAAGAGAGGAAAGGAAGCACAATCTCCTCTTCCCCTTGACCCCGTCCTCCTCTTCCTCCCAGCCCTTGTTGGGGTGGAAGGGAAAAGAGAGAGATACAGGAGGAGCTCTGAGCCAGAAAAGAGGAAGAGGAGGAAAACTAATAATTATAATAATTATAGTACTCGTTAAGTGCTTACAATGTTCTCAGCACTGGGGTAGATACAAGTTAATCAGGTTGGACACAGTCCCCGTCCCACACGGGGCTAACCGTCTTAATCCCCGTTTTAAAGGTGAGGGAACTGAGGCCCGGAGAAGTGACGTGACTTGCCCAAGGTCACAGAGCAGACAAGTGGCAGAGCCGGGATTAGAACCCAGGTCCTTCTGACTCCCAGGCCCAGGCTCTATCCACTCAGCCACGCTGCTTCTCACTAATCAGGGGCAGTTCAGGCTTGGCCATGACAATCTATCAGTGGTTATTAATTCAGCCCTCACAGTGTGCACAGCACTGTGCTAAGCACTTGGGCGAGTACAGTACAATAAAATTTACAGTTGAGAGGCAATCGATCAATCAAACGATCGTTTCTATCGAGCACTCTGTGCAGAACACTAAACCGTCGGGAGAGTACAGGATGAGAGTCGGTAGGCACGTTCTTACAGCCTAGAGAGGGAAACGGGCATAAACGTAATGATAATAACGTTGGCATTTGTTAAGCGCTCACTATGTGCAGAGCACTGTTCTAAGCGCTGGGGTAGATACGGGGTGATCAGGTTGTCCCAAGTGAGGCTCACGGTCTTCATCCCCATTTTACAGATGAGGTCACTGAGGCACAGAGAAGTGAAGTGTACATAATTCACTCATTCATTTATTCATTCAATCATATTTATTGGGCCCTTACTTGGCGCAGAGTGCTGTACTAAGCGCTCGGGAGAGGACGATATGGGACTACGGCAGACACACTCCCCGCCCGCGGCCAACCTACCGTCTAGAGGGGGAGACGGCCATCCGCATAAGTAAATACATTACGGCTAGGTTCATAAGTGCCGGGGGGGGTTGCGGGGAGGGGGGGGATGAACGAAGGGAGCGAGGCAGGGCGACGCAGAAGGGAGAGGGAGAGGAGGAAAGGAGGGCTTAGTCAGGGAAGGCCTCTGGGAGGAGGTGTGCCCTCAGTAAGGCTCTGAAGGGGAGAAGAGACATGGTTGGATTTGAGGAGGGAGGGCGTTCCAGGCCAGAGGCAGGAAGTGGGAGAGGGGTCCGCGGCGAGATTCCCTGCCGGGCAGGGTTTCCCTCCATAAGCGGTTGGGAATTCAGAGCTCCCGTAAGCCCCCTCCCTGCCCTGATGCCTCCTCCAGACCCCAGCAGTGTGGAGGAGGGTAGTGGACGCAACAGGAGGGTAGTGGACGCTCCAGAGAGCGGCTTGACCCAAGGGGTGAGCAGTGGGAGAGAGAAGCCAACCTTCGTTCATTCATTCATTCGATAACACTTATTGAGCGCTTACTATGGGCAGAGCACCGTACGGAGCGCTTGGAATGGACAAATCGGTAACAGGTAGAGACAGTCCCTGCCCTCTGACGGGCTCACGGTCTAATCGGGGGAGACGGGCAGACGAGAACAGTAGCGATAAACCTCCGGCACTGCCCTGCCTCGGTTACCTCGTCTGTCAAATGGGGATTAAGACCGTGAGCCCCACGTGGGACGGGGACTGCGTTCAACCTGATTTGTTTGTATCGAGAATACTGATAAGACAGATTTAGGACTTTTAAGTGCTTAATTATATGCTGGACCCTAAGCACTGGGGTGGATCCAAGTAAATCAGGTCGAACAGAGTCCGTCCCCCGTGGGGTTCACAGTTTCAAGCCCCATTTCGATCCATCGCAGTGCTCGGCACAGTAAGTCCTTAACAAATAGCACCGTTATTATGAACTCTGTTATAGCGTACTCTTTCCCCTTGGGCACGCCGCTTCTCTAATTGTGGTTTTTCTTAAGCCCTAATAATAATAATGATAATGTTGGTATTTGTTAAGCATTTACCATGGGCGGAGCACTGTTCTAAGCGCTGGGGTAGATACAGGGTGATCAGGTTGTCCCACGTGAGGCTCACGGTCTTAATCCCCATTTTACAGATGAGGTAACCGAGGCACAGAGAAAAAAAATTGTGGTACTCGTTAAGCGCTTACTATACGCAAAGCGCCGTTCCAAGCGCTGGGGGATACGTGGTGATCAGGTCGTCCCACGTGGGGCTCACAGTCTTCATCCCCATTTTACTGATGAGGGAACTGAAGCGCAGAGAAGTGAAGTGCCTTGCCCACAGTCCCCCCGCTGCCAAGTGGCAGAGCCGGGATTCGAACCCATGACCCCCTGACTCCCAAAGCCCGGGCTCTTTCCACTGGGCCACGCTGCTTCTCAATTGAAATGGGGATTGAAATTGCGACCCCCCCGCCCCCCCCGGGGACGGACTCCGTTCAACCCGATTTACTTGGACCCACCCCAGTGCTTAGTACAGTGCCTAGCACATAGTTAAGCGCTTAAAAATACTATAATTATACACCAAGCACCGTGCAGATCACCGAGATACGGGACAGTCAGAGTGGACCCACTCTCTATTCCATGCAAGATTCAGTCTAAGGGGGAGGGAGAACAGGTATTGAATCCCCATTTTACAGATGAGGAAAATGAGGCACAGAGAAATTAAGTGACCTTCTCAAAGTCACTCAGCAGGCAAGTGGCAGAACGGGATTTAGAATCCTGGTCTCTGGATTCCCATACTTGTGTACTATCCCCTAGTTGAATCTGAGTTCCTCTGTGTTTGGTCTCTCAAAGAGCAAAGCTGGGAAGATGGATAAAGGTGAGGAGGAGAAGCTTTCTGATGTCAGCAGAGATACTGACACGGACAAATTTTAATTTGCTCAAGTGTAAAATGAAAATTCAGCGCCTGTTCTCCCTCCTACGTAGTCTGCGGGCCCCATGTGGGATAGAGATTAGATCTGACCCCAATTAATGATGATGATAATGATGGCTTTTGTTAAGCGCTTACTATGTTCCAGGCACCGTTCTAAGGGCTGGGGTAGATATAAGCTGATCAGGTTTGACACAGTCCCACAGGGAGCTCACAGTCTGAATCCCCATTTTACAGATGAGGTAACTGAGGCAAAGAGAAGTGAAGTGACTTGTCCAAGGTCGCACAGCAGACACGTGGCGCAGGTCAATTCATATTAGAACCCAGGTCCGTCCGATTCCCGGGCCTGTGCTGTATTCTCTAGCCCATTCATCTGAAGCCTCGTTTACCGGTATCTACCCCAGCCCTTAGAGCAGTGTTCGGCAAACAGTAAGGGCTTCACTAATTCCGTAATAATGATTATTACTATTATTATATTTCCTTAGGTCTGACTGGCCACCTGGAAGTCATTAGTTGGAGTTACCTGGGCGAAGGTGTCAGCCGGATGGCCACCTCTCAGCTCTCACTTCAGCCCAGAACAGGCCGGAGGGTTTTGTGGAATGTGGTAGGCTCTCAAGAGTGGAAGGTGTTAGAGACATTTCCTTCTCTTGGCTTAGGGCCTGCTGGAGAACCCAATGTCTCGGATAGGTAAACACGACTTCTCACTCTCCTGTGAAAGTGATCGAGTTGTGTTTACAATCCATTCCCTCTGTCTACTGCCCGTGCATACTTTGAATTTTCTTCAAGGTAACGGGCTACCTGCCAGGTCATTTCACGCTCTCGACCGGCATATTTTCTTCTGGAGTTCAATTCTTCATCTGCTTTCTCCTTTGATTTGGGTTTTTCATCCGCTTTCTTCCCAGCACGGGTCACAGGGAAGGCAAACCTCGCCTTCGTCCTTTCTCCGCCCGGGGATGGATAGGGAGGGAAGAGCTCTTCTTACAGTGAAGAGGGGGTGGGAGGGATGTGGGGTTGGGGGATGGAGGGGCACGATCTCTGGCTCAGAGCTTGGATCTGTTTGAAAGGAAACCTTTCTTCCCACAGTGTAAACAGGAAATGCATTAGGGCTCGTGGACACTCGGGCTGTTACAGGAGAACCTTAAGGCACAGACAAAGCACTTTCCCTCCCTCCCACGCCCGCTATCGCCTAGTTACGGGACTTTCAGCTCTCTCCGCCTCCCTCATCCTGGATCCAGGGATACGGGTCTCGCGCTGGGAATGTGCTTCTGTCCGATCTTACTGTCAAGGAGCCTGGGGGGGCGGGGGGAAATATTACGGGAAAATTCCATAAACAGCAGAGTCCAGAGGGCCCAAGTCTCCAAAGCGGGATCAGGCAGCTGAAATGGAGGCTGCTGGTCAGAGACATTTTCTTTTAAATGGTATTTGTGAAGTGCTCACTATGTGCCAGGTGCTGTTCTAAGTAGATACAAGATAATCAGGTTGGACACAGTCCATGTCGGTCAGTCAGTCTCATTTACTGAGCGCTTACCGTGTGCAGAGCATTGTACCAAACGTCTAGCACATGGGGCTCACAGTCTTAATCCCCATTTTACAGATGAGGTAACTGAGGCACAGAACAATGAAGTGACTTGCCCAAAGTCACACAGCAGATTAGTGGCAGAGCCGGGATTAGAACCCAGGCCCTTCCGACGTCCAGACCCGTGTTCTCTCTAGTAGGCAACTCTGTTTCCCCAACACTTTCCCAGCACTGTGGGACGTGGGCAGTGGATCTATTTAGAACAGACCCCCGCCCCAGGCTGGGAGTCAGGCATCCTGGATTCCCCAGAGCTTGGAGGGCTGTATAGAAATTTGACTGTCTTTTGGAACAAAGAGATACATTTGATATATTGAAGAGTTTATCCAGTTCCATTCTCACTTAGCAGAAATGCTAAAATGCAGGTCTAACAATCCCAAAGCTCCCTTGCGTCATTAGGTAATCACCAGAGCGATGACCTTCCATCACTAGGCTGTAAGCTCCTGGGGGCCAGGAATAATATGTACCAATTCTTTCAAGTTCTTAGTCCAGTGCTTTGCACACAATATGGGCTCAATAAACATCACTGGTTGACTGGTAATGGTTTAGATTCTGCCCACCCAGGCTTCTGGTGGCCTTTTCTGTTATGGGAATGACACTTCCCAGGGCAAAAGATGCCACCAGAAAGCGTCTGTTTCCCACAACTCAAGAATCTCCATCCACCTCCCTATCAAACAAAAACTCCTCACCATTGGCTTTAAAGCAGTCAATCACCTTGCCTCCTCCTACCTCACCTCACTGCTCGCCTCCCACAACCCAGCCGGCACACTTTGCTCCTCTAATGCTAACCTTCTCCCTGTGCCTCCGTCTCATCTATCTCCCTGACTACCTCTTGACCACATCCTGTCTCTGGCCTAGAATGTCTTCCCTCGTCATATCCGCCAATTACTCTTCCCTCTTCAAAACTTTATTGGAGGTGCATCTCCTCCAAGAGGCCTGGGAGTGAGAAGAATCTGGGTTCTATTCCCGGCTCCACCGCGTGTCTGCTGTGTGACGTTGGCCAAGTCACTTAACTTTTCTGTGTAAAACGGGGATTGAGATTGTGAGATTGGAAGCCCCAATCCAAACCGATTTGCTTGTATCCACCCTAGCCCTTAGAACAGTGCTTAGCACAAAATAAGCGCTTAGCAAATGCCACAATTATTATCATTATTGCCAGGAAAAGCACCAAGGCTGCTCTAGGATTTTCATAGACCTTTGACCCTGTCAGTAGATCCGGACTCTGGAAGTTACTTAGCAATTTGGCTGTTCTGAAAAGTTCATTAAGATTCTGAGACTATTTCAAAATGGCCATGTCAGAGTCAGGGTGCCCTGCTTGATCCATACCCCACTGACAGTGCGGGGGTGCACAGTGGGCTCTGTTCAATTTATTCTAGGCAGCCATGCTGGAAATGCAGCAAGACCTGGATATAGGTGTTAGGATTCACTTCTCCTCTCTGGGACACTCTTTTGATTCAGTAGACTTTGAGCATCACCAAAGAGTCCCCGAGACGGTCATTCCAAAATTATACCCGAGCAGACCAATCATCCGTTATCCGTTTCCCCAAAACAGCCAGGAGTTTCAGGCCGATGAGAGGCCTCAAGAAAACCACACCAGAAAATCTCTACCTCCAAACAAAAAGCTATACTGGCGAAAAGCTGCAGAGGATTCTGTTACCTAGGCAGCTCACTGCAATGATGCAGTGATAGACGAGGAACTAGAAAACCGAATGAAGAAAATGGACCATCAGGCTGACCCAGGAGAGCAGTGTAGCTCAGCGGCAGCGTTCATTCCTCCAACCAGGTCTCAAGATCCAGCAGGAGATGGTGCTTTCGGGGTTACAAAGACCTCCTAAAGCAGCAAGAGTTCAGCCAAAGCTTCCTTCCTGATTGGGCCGGTCCTGGTTCCAAGGTCTCCGACTGTGGGAAACACTGATGTCTGTCACTGAAGGGAGCTATCTGTTTCCGAAACATTGGCGTTCGCTCCCATCCAGTCTCTGGTTTCTTTCTCACTGCCCGACCAGCTCAGTTTGAAGTTGGGATTCCGGGTATTCTCTCTGGGCTCTGGGGCAGTCTGGCGGGGCCATACTGCTACATAAAGCAACTGCTCTAGAAAGTTCCTCCAACGTTTTCTGAGAATCGGCTGGAATCAGGCGACTTGTCAGCCGTCAAGGATCACGTCACCCTTTTGGGGATTCGCCCATCCAAATAGGGTCTGCCCGATGGGCCTCCAGCCCAAGAAAGGGTCCGTTCTGAGTGAGTCTGGGTATTTCTGAGTGGTTCCCAGGACAGCTCCCTCCTTTCCTCTCTGAGTGCCAGCTTGTCCCCGGCCCCTGACCCCCATCTCTTCTCCTCCTACTCCATCAGAGCGAGGGTGGGCATTCCAGAATCAATCAATCAATCAACGGTATTTATTGATCACATACTATGTGCAGAGCACTGTACTAAGCGCTTGGGAGGGAATAATGCAACAGAATTAGCAGACACCTTCCCCGCCCATAACGAGTTTAAAGTCTAGAGGGATGTCAATTAACCAATCAATGGCATTTATTGAGTGCTTACTGTGTTCAGAGTTGTGTTAGCTTGAGATAGTACAGTAGAATTAGTGGACAAGACTTCTAGGGAATTACTGTTATTTTAAGTAGAGTCTATTGACCTCCTTTTTCTTACATACTATTTATTTAAAAGCCAGCCTGTTGTTGGGTAGGGATTGTCTCTATTTGTTGCCGAATTGTACTTTCCAAGGACTTAGTAGAGTGCTTTGCACACAATAAGCGCTCAATAAATACGATTGAATGAATGGACCCTAGGAGAGGCTCATTTTTAAAAGTGAAACTCCCCTTATCATATACAGAGGAAGAGCCGGAATCTGCCCTCGTTTATCTTCTACGTCTCTTTTCCACAGGAACCTGACTCCCTTAGTAAAGTAAGCGCCTTGCGGGTAAGGATCATCTACACCTACTCTTCTGTACTGTTCTCTCCCAAGTGCTTAGTACAATGTTCTGCATTCCGTAAGCCCTCAAAACATACCACCGATGGACTGATTGACTGTTAAAATGTGAGCCACTGAAACTAGATGCAGAAGCTTTCTTTCATGAGCTGCGGTGAGGATGATGATGATAATAATAACGATGATAATGGTATTTGTTAAGCAATTACAGTGTGCCAAGCACTGTTCCCAGCGATGGGGTAGATACAAGGTAATCAGGTTGTCTCACACGGGGGCTCATATTCTTAATCCCCATTTTACAGATGAGGTAACTGAGGCACAGAGAAGTAAAGTGACTTGCCCACAGTCACACAGCAGACAAGTGGTGGAACCGGGATCAGAACCCACGACCTCTGGCTCCCAAGCCCGGGCTTTTTCCACTGAGCCACACTGATGGTAAGGGCACAGGACTGAGACTCAGATGATGTGGGTTCGGATCCCAGCTCTGCCATGCCTGTCGTGTGACCTTGGGCAAGTCGGATATTGATAATAATCATAAATGAGGTATTTGTTAAGCACTTTCTATGTGCCAGGCACTGTACTAAGAGGTGGGTGGATACAAGCAAACTGATTTGGACACAGTCCCTGTCCCACGCATGACTCACAGTCTTAATCCCCATTTCAAAGCCTTCCCCTTTAAAGCCTTATTAAGGTCACATCTCCTCCAAAGAGGTCTTCCCCAATTTGGTCTTCCCCGTTCCCCGGCTCGCTCTGGCATTCGATGTCCTCCTCACCCTCAACCCCACAATTATGTACATATCTTTAAATTTTATATTACGAATCATTTATTAGTATTAATGTCTGCATTCCCAACTAGACTGTAAACTCACTGTGGGCATCGAACCTGTCCGCCAACTGTGCTGTATTGTACCCTCCCAAGTGCTTAGTACGGTGTTCTGCACATAGTAAGTGCTCAGTAAGTATCACTGATGATGATGATGTCCGACCCGATTATCTTGTACCTAGTCCAGCACCTGACACCCAAAAATGCTCAGCACCTCTTTATATTATTATTGTTGATAATATTTATGTTTTTGGTCATAGTTCCAGTTTTTCCTTCACTCATTCGATCAGTGGTATTTACTGAACACTTACTCTGGGCAGAGCAGTAGAGAACAGTAGAGTTGGGAGAAAAGAAGCTTCCAAATTAGCTGGGGGGAGGCACAGATATTAAGATGAATTACATGTAGAGGGAGAAGCTGTGGAATATAATATGTACAAAAGCGCAGTGGGGTTGGAGGAGGGAATCTGCATATACCACCACTATGCGGATGATACCCACACCTACATCTCCAGTCCTGATTTCTCTCCCTCTCTGCAGTCTCCCATTTCCTTCTGTCTTCAAGACAACTCTATTTGGATGCCTTCCTGTCACCTCAAGCTTAGCATGTCCAGAACAGTACTTCTTATCTTCCCTCCCAAACTCAATCCCCCTCATGACTTTCCCATCACTGTAGGTAGCACCATCCCCTTTCCTGTCTCACAGGCTCATAACCTTGGCATTATCCTCGACTCCTTTCTCTCATTCAACCCACATATTCAATCTATCACTAAATCCTCTCGGTCCCACCTTCACAACATTGCTAAAATTAGCCTTCTCCTCTCCATCCAAACCGCTAATGCGCGTTAATGCAATCATTCATCCGCTCCTGCCCGTATCACTGCATCAGCCTCCTTGCTGACCTTTCTGCCTCCTGTCCCCAGTCCATATTTCCATATTCCAGTCCATCTTTCACTCTGCTGCCCAGATCATTTTTCTACAAAAACACCCAGGACATGTTTCCCCACTCCTCAAGAAACTCCAGTGGTTGCCCATTCACGTCCACATCAAACAAAAACTCCTCACCATTGACTTTAAAGTATTCCATCACCTTGCTCCCTCTTACCTCACCTCCCTACTCTCCTACTACAACCCAGCCTGCACACTTCACTCCTCTAATACTAACCTTCTCACTGTGCCTCAATCTCATCTATCTCCCCGACAACCCCTTGCCCACATCCCGTCTCTGGCCTGGAACACCCTCAGATCCGACAGACTACTACTTTCCACCCACTTCAAAGCCTTAATGAAGACCCATCTTCTCCAAGAGGCCTTCCCTGACTAAGCCCCCTTTCTTCTTCTCCCACTCCCTTCTACATCACCCTGTCTTGCTCCCTTTGTTCATCCCCCTACCCAGTCCCACAGCACTTACATAAATATCTGTAGTTTATTTATTTATATTAGTTTGCATTATTTATACTACATTACTCTAGATGTAAGCTCATTGTAGGCAGGGAATGTGTCTGTTTATTGCTGCACTGTACTCTCCCAAACTCTTAGTGCATTGTTCTGCATGCAATAAGCACTCAATAAATAGGATTGAGAATGAATGAATGAAAAATCTTAAGGACTAGGGACTTAGGTGGATAGGCAATGCGGAAGAGTAGGATAATAGGGTGGGGAGATGAGAGGATAGTAAGGAAAGCTTCCAGGAGGAGCTGCAATTTCAGTAGAGCTCTGAAAATGGAGATTGTGTATTTGACCTGCCAGATATGAAGGGAAAGGGACTTTGGTTTCTTTGGTTTCATAAAAAAAAACTTTGCTTCAGATTCTAAATAGGGGAGGGAAGAAAGAGAAAGAAAGGAAGAAAGCAAATAGAGAGACAGAGGGAGAAAACTAGAGAGACAGGAAGAAAGAAGGAAGGGAGGAGGGCAAACGGAGGAAGGGAGCAGAGAAAGAGTGAGTGAGGGAAGAAAAGAAGAGAAGGAGGAAGAAGAGAGAGAAAGTAGATTCTTTCTCAGACCTCATACAGTGATAATCTTTGCCTCTGTCTGTCTGCCCCCATCTGACCGTCCCTGTCCGTCTATCTCTGCCTGCCCCGTCTGTCTATTTCTGTCTATCTGTCCCTGTCTGTCTGCTCCCTAGCACCCGACCAAACCCTTCCCGCCCCTGGTCTGCAGAAGGAAGTGAAGGGTACGGCCCCTGTCTGGTGGTTTGAGAGAGCCCGTCACAGGTACGGAATCAGGAGAGGCCTTTGTCAATCACTAAATGGGTCATCCAACCTGGAAAGGGAGCAGACTCAACTGGCAAATCTTTCTGCCAGAATGTCCCCACCTGCTCTGCGCTTGGGCTGCTCATATTTGAGCGTTGAATGAGACTCAGTCTCTCTCCTAATCTCGCCACTCCTCCTACCCCTGGGCCACCGTGGCTATCGTCTATCGGCTGGCTTTCCCCGAGGAGAGCCCCAGTCCCCTGCCCTCCGCTTCTGAGGAATGGGCTCGTCACAAGAAAGAGAGCTATCCTGGCATGGGCCTGAATTGCTGAGTCCCAGAAGCTTGCTAAGTCTGGGCTCCAAGACCACTTACTGTCAGGAGATGCAGCTTCCTGTTTGTGACCCAAGCAATGCTGAGAAATTCCCTCCAGAAAACATTCACAAATATCTATGCCACCAACGGGCCCCTGACAGGGCCAGAAGTAGCTGCCAAGGGGAGCTGCCAGGGGGAACTGCCGCCTAGTCTCATGCTTGGGCGGGTGGCCGTCCGCCGTCAACGGCCACGAAGGGAACTCGGCCCTCGGAAAGTCACGGGAAAGGTGGGTCCCAGGGTCGGGCTCGTCCGTGGCCTACCCCCAGCCGGGAAGCTCCGACCTTTGATGTCTGACCATTCTGGACCAGTAATCCCGGACCAGAGAAGATGGCACCGGCTCGAACTTCCCACCTTTGGGTCAGGTCTGATTTCACGTGGTCCTGCATGGCTCTCCTGTCCTCAGGCAAAATCATCAGCAGGGATGGGAAAAATGGAGAACCTCACAGCTCCAGGGGCTGGGGGTGTGCAGAAGCTATGGGGTGCTGGGAGGTACCTCTTCCCCCCACCCCCAAATCCCTCCAGAAGGGAGTTGAGTCATCTCACCCCTCTCGCCGATTCCTCCAGCATGACACATCGGTTGTTTGCACCAGATCTTGAACGTTCAGCCCTTCTGATCTGGAAGATTGTCCTTTTTGGGAAAGTGTCAGTGAGGGCAGTGGAGCTGCAGTGGGTTGGGTTGGTTCTGAGCCTGGGAAGAATGTGCAGAGCCAAGCACATGTGGTTCGTTAGCAATGTGCAAACGAGCTAGCGGCTCCAACCCAGGCCGGCAACGGGCACTGTCCCAGCTTTCAGAAGCCCAATCCCTGGGGAAAGGGCAGGAGCCTGGGAGCTGAGCATAGACTTTCTCCCGAATCCTCCCTCTCAGAGACCGACTCTCCTCCTGCGGGGCAGGATGGGCCAGGGGCTCTGGAGGGGCGACCGGGATTGATCGGTCATCAGAACACCGTGGGACTGATCCTGCCTTGAGCTTCTTAGCCAGCTGGAGTCCTAGGGGTGGGGCACACCGCTCGGATGGCTATTTGTACGGTTTTCCACCGGCCCATCCATCCACTTTCCGGGGCCGATATGGAACCAGACCCTTTGATATCTGTTTTTTACATTTTCGGGCGTGAGGTTTCCTCGGCCACAACTCCGGCTGCCGAGCCCACGGATCCGAGAGGGGAATGTAATGGCTTCAAACCAGGCCTCCAATCAACTAATTAATTGTATTTATTGAGTGTTGGCTGTGGGCAGCGGGAAACAACACGGCCTAGAAGGGAAGTAGCATGGCCTAGTGGTTCTAGCCCTCGTGCCCAAAGGGGCTCACAGATCGAGTAGGAGTGAGGGCAGATATTTAACCCCCGTTTTACAGCTGAGGAAACTGAGGCACAGAGAACTTAAATGACTTGTCCGAGGTCACACACTACAGAGCTGGGATTAAAACCCAGATCTTCTTACTCCCTGACCTGGGCTCTCTCCACCCCTTCTCTATTCTCATTCAGAGGAGTCAGTCTCCCATAAGAAGCACATTGAATGTTGGCAATCCAATGTGTTATTGCTAGGATGAAGAAGAAGTTACGATTTCTCTACCACCTGATGAAAATAGGATTGGAAAAAACTCTAATGGAAAGAAAAGTTTAGAGGTACATAGCAGCGCTCTGAGAGATTTAACGTGACACAGCCTGCCGTAAGGGAAAAAGGCTCCTGTCCACTATAAGTTGGAAGAAAGAAATACAAGGATATGTAGATAAGTGCTGTGGGTTAGCGAATACCTAAGTGCTAAGGGGACTTACCAAAGGGGCTTAGGTGACTTGAAATGATCCAATCTTCTCACAATTCCACATTTATTTAAAGTTATGATGTTGTGATGCGAATCACTTGAATAAGGACTAAGCACTAGTTTGATGATATCAATCTTTACAGTATATGATCCATAAAACCTGTAAATTCCTTGTGGGCAGGGAATGTGTCTAGAGAATCAGCGTGGCCTGGTCGATAGAGCAGAGAGTCAGAAGACGTGAGTTTTAATCCCAGCTCTGCCACTTGCCTGCTGTGTGACTTTGGACAAGTCACTTAACTTCTCTGTGCTTCAGTTCCCTCTTCTGCAAAATGGCAATTCAATACCTGTTATCTCTCCTACGTAGACCCCCTGTTCCATGTGAGCCCTGATTATCTTATATTTACCCAAGTGTTTGGCACATGGTAGGCACTTAACAAAAGCCACAATTGCTTGGTACATGGTAAGCAACTTAACAAAGACCACAGTTACTATTTTTACCAATTCTGTCCTAGTTTACTCACCCAAGCACTTAGCACAGTGCTCTGAACACAGTAAGTGCTCAGTAAATGCCCTTGATTGACTAAGTGACTGATAAAAGGCTTTCCTATTACTTCTCCTGAAGTACTGGAACAGATCCTAGAGGAGCAGCGTGGCTCAGTGGAAAGAGCATGGGCTTTGGAGTCAGAGGTCATGAGTTCGAATCCCAGCTCTGCCACTTGTCAGCTGTGTGACTGTGGGCAAGTCACTTAACTTCTCTGGGCCTCAGTTACCCCATCTGTAAAATGGGGATTAAGACTGTGAGCCCCACGTGGGACAACCTGATTCCCCCGTGTCTCCCCCAGCGCTTAGAACAGTGCTCTGCACATAGTAAGCGCTTAACAAATACCAACAGTATTATTATTAGATCCTAATTTATAGCATGTAAGCCTATGGCAAAATCCTCATACTAGAACCATTCATGAACCTACCACATTTTCAAGGAACATACCTCGTCGTGTGTTGGGGTATGATTTATCGAACGCAGAGAGCTTTCAGAAGTAATTTTTGTGAGTCTAGGGGTTCCTCCTGTATGTTCCCACTGTTCCCAGAAAGGTGTGTAGAACACGAGCTTGAACAAGCCTGCATCCCCATGTCTATTCTGAGGGAGAAAGATCTATCACGTAAAGGCCTGACTGCCCATATGGGAGTACAGTGTGGGAGCGATCAGCTTTTCCACACAATAATAATAATAATAATGGTAGTTGTTAAACTCCTATTATGTTCCAGACACTGTATTAAGCACTGGGGTAACTACAAGATAATCCAGTTGGACATAGTCCCTGTCCCACTTGGGGCTCACAGTCTTAATCTCCATTTTACAGATGAGGAAACGGAGACACAGAGTACCTAAGTGACTTGCCCAAGGCCACGCAGAGTGGCAGAGTTGGGATTAGAACCCAGGTCCTCCCGGGCTCTATCCACTAGGCCATGCTATTTCTCACAAAACCACACCCAGAGTTGCTTCTCACTGTCCGGTACACAAGAGGGACAGGGATGTGTGTGCAAATCACACACACAAGCACACAAATGTATACACGTACACACACTCTGGAGTTCAGAGGTGAATAAGATCTTGCTGTCCTTGCAAGCTGTAATGAAATGTAAGTGGTCCAGGGTTGGAGACCCAAATGTTTGGTCCGCTGGGGTGGCAGGGGTTGGGAGAAGAAGTGATTTATTTTTGGGACCAGACATGGCACTGGCCCTCACCTCTCACTTTTTACTCGAAACCCTTGGGGAAAAATGGTCACAGCAGAGGCTGAAAGTACGAAGAGGAGAAATGTTCACTGATGATTATCTGCCCTTTCTCCACATAAAGTTATTATCCCAAAACGATCCGTTTGTCAGTCTCAATGTGCTGTTTGACTTCAATCGAGTTTTACAATGATAAACTAGCACGGTCGATAGCAGCAGCAGCAATGATAACTGTTACCGGCAATCATCAGAGGGAAATTGTAGACTTGAATTGGTGGGGTGAGGCAGGGGGAAGGGGAGGTGCTGAGCAGGAGTTTGTTTGCCCCTGTGGCATCTAGGGACTGAACCCAAAGGTCCTGGAACCCAAGCCCCCTTCGGAAGCATTTCCTCCCCGACATCCCTTGATATTTCCACCCTGACTGTGGCGATTGACTCTCTGTATCTGCCGTGTGACCCTGGGCAAGTCAGTTTACTTCCCTGAGCCCGTTACCTCATCTGTAAAATGGGGATTAAGACTGTGAGCCCCTGTGTGGGACAGGGACCGTGTCCAACCCGATTTGCTTGTATCCACTCCAGCACTCATTATAGTGCTTGGCACATAGTAAGCACTTTGCTAGTATCGTAATTAGTTATTGTTACCTTCTGTGGGGAGTACTGCTTATTATTAATGATAACTTTGGGATTTGTCAAGCTCTATGTACCAATTCTGTATTTAGCACTGCAGTAGATACAAGATAATCAGATCGAACACCATCCCTGTTGGCTCACAAACTGAGAGGACAAACAGATATTGATTCCCTATAGTCATAATAATTAATAATTATGATTTTTGTTACGTTCTTACTATGTGCCAAGCACCGTTCTAAGAGCTGGGAGTAGATACAAGGTAATCCGGTTGTCCCACCTGGGGCTCGCAGTCTTAATCCCCATTTTACAGTTGAGGAGACCGAGACCCAGAGTGGCAGAGCCAAAATTAGAACCCAGGTCCTCTGATTCCCAGGCCCAGGCTCCTTCCATGAGGCCATGCTGCTTAAACAGGCCTTGGTACAGGAAACAGGAACAGAGAACAGGGACCAAGACTGAGACTCCAGGGGCCCCCGTCGGACCCCCGGGAAGTCCAGAAACTCCCTGGGGACAGTGTGGTGTGGCCTGTCACAATGCTAGTGACACGGAGAAGCCATAAAACTCAGCCATCTGAGGGCTTCTAATCCCCTGCATCCCCCACCAACCCTGTGGGCAATGAATTCGGGATCTCCAGGAGCCAGGATTCCCTGCCTCCCCAGTTGGAATGTGGACCAGATCTTATCGGGAGATGTTTACAAAGTGCTTGGAGCTTTCCCGAGGATTCCCCTTTAGCCAGCCTTCAGTCAGAGCCCTGGTCCTATTATCTCCACCGAAGATTACACGGTGGGTTTAGGCCATAAAGAAGCCAGCTGCAGCAATTTTCACTACTCACCAGTGGCAGAGAAAGATCTACAGCAGCATAAACCTCTGAATTCGCATGACTCGTTATAATAATAATGGAATTTTTCAAAGCGCTTACTCTGTGCCAGGCACTGTACTAAGCCCTGGGGTGGATACAAGCAAATAGGGTTGGACATAGTCCCTGTCCCATGTGGGGCTTACAGTCTCAATCCCCATTTTATAGATGAGGCAACTGAGGCTTAGAGAAGTGAAGTCACTTGCCCAGGATCACACAGCAGAAAAGTGGTGGAGGTGGGATTAGAACCCATGACCTTCTGATTCCCGGGCCCGTGCTCTATCCACTACACCATGCTGCTTCTCACTATGCCACGCTGCTTTTTTGGACCACGTTTCTTGAAAATGTGGTTGTAATAATTGCGATATTTGGTACGATCTCATTATATGCCAAACACTACCTAAGCATTAGGAGAGATGAAGGTAATCAGATCGGACACAGTTCCTCTCCCACCCAGGGTCCTCAGTCTAAGGGGGAGGGAGAACAGGTATTTCATCCCATCTGACAGGCGAGGAAACTGTGACCCAGAGAATTAAGTGACTTGTCTGGGATTATACAGCCGGCAAGTAGTCGAGGTGGGATCGGAACATCCAGGCCCAGGCTTTTTTCACTAGGCTACACCAATCATCTTTGTATTGTGGGACGTGCTTTCTCATAGACTCACCCACCATTGATTAGAATCTGTTCAGAATCTCTGGAGAATATGAAATTATTTTATAGTAATAAAATAATATTTTATGACTTGTTACTTACACATCTTTGTTACTTTGCTACTTACAATACTACTACTAATAGTAATGGTATTGGTTAAGTGCTTACTATGGGCCAAGCACTGATAGATACAAGGTAATCAGGTTGCCCCACATGGGGCTCACGGTCTTAAGCCCCATATTACAGATGAGGTGACTGAGTCACAGAGAAGTTAAGTGGCTTGCCCAAGGTCAGCCAGAAGACAAGTGGCAGAGCCGGAATTAGAACCCACGTCCTTTGACTCCCGAGCCCGTGCTCTTTCCACTAAACCACGCTGCTTCTCTATTCTTCTTTGTCTGCTTCTACTGTGGCATATAATATAATACTAAGAATCCAAAACAATTTTTTTAGACTGCGATCCCATTGTTAGGCAGGAATTGTCTCTATCTGTTGCCGAACTGTACTTTCCAAGCGCTTAGTACGGTGCTCTGCACACAGTTAGCGCTCAATAAATACGACTGAATGGATTTAATCCTTATTAAAGTAATTTGACAAATAGCATCACAATTTTGAATAAACGCGTAGCTGTAATAATCAATCGATGCATCGGTGTTATTCATTGAGCACTTACTGTGTGCAGAGCACTCTTCAAAGCACTTGGAAAAGTATGATATAATATAGTTGGTAGACACCATTACTGACCACAAAGAGTTTCTTGTCTACAGGGGGAGACAGACATTAAAGTAAATTACAGTTGGGGGAAAATAGGTAAGTAAGAAACTGAGTATTTGCAAGAGGCCGTAGGTGTAGAAGCTTATTCTGCTGACTTGGAGTAGTGGGTTTTCTCAAAAATCTGTGGAACTGAGGTTGAACGGAAATCTTTTTTTCCCCTAAAGTATCCTGTAGCAAGTTTGTCTCTCTGAACCGTCATACTCCTCTCTCCATTAAGGTCTTCTTCAATAATATTTACGAGTACATCTGTTTTCCTGAAAATAGATGCAAGGCTTTTAAATCCTAATATTTTAGCTGGTAGCCAAGAAACTCTAACATTTAACGTCCATGATCTAACACACCATTACAAGATGTCCCAACAGATCATGGAAGTTTGATTAACTTCTCTGTGAATACTGATTCCTCTCAATGAAATGCAGTTCGCTTCATAGCTTGGGAACCCTTCGAGGGGTGGGGTCCATGCTTAGTACAGTGCTCTGCACAAAGTAAGCGCTCAATAAATACTATTGAATGAATGAATGTCTAATTCCCTCTCAGGTACTCTTTTCTAGGGCTTAGTACCGTGGTCTGCACACAATAAGTGCTTAATAACAGTGGACAGAGTCTCCTCCAAGATCCATTCATTCACCGTAGGTGGCTTGTTCCCAATCGAGGGGCAGGAAAGGAAGGGATTTAGTTTAAAGCGGTCAGTTACTTTGCCCCCTTCTACCTCACCTTGTTATTCTCCTACAACAACCCAGCCCACACACTTTGCTCTTCTGATGCCAACCTTCTCACTTTTCCTCAATCACATCTATCTCGCCGCCATCCTCTTGCCCATGACCTGCCTCTAGCCTGGAACACCCTCCTTCCTCAAATCTGACAGACAATTACTCTGCCCACCTTCAAAACCTTATTAAAGGCACGTCTCCTCCAAGAGGCCTTCCCTGACTAAGCCCTCCTTTCCTTTTTTCCCTCTTCTTTCTGCGTCACCCTGACTTGCTCCCTTCATCCATCCCCCCTCCCAGCCCCACAGCACTTCATTCAGTAGTATTTATTGAGCGCTTACTATGTGCAGAGCACTGTACTAAGCGCTTGGAATGTACAAATCGGTAACGATAGGGACAGTCACTGCCCTTTGACGGGCTTACAGCCTAATCGGGGGAGACGGACAAGAACAGTGGCAATAAATAGAATCAAGGGGAAGAACATCTCATTAACACAATAGCAAATAAATAGAATCAGGGTGATGTACATCTCATTAACAAAATAAATAGGGTAATGGAGATATATACAGTTGAGCGGACGAGTGCATTCATTCATTCAATAGTATTTATTGAGCGCTTACTATGTGCAGAGCACTGTACTAAGCGCTTGGGATGAACAAGTGGGCAACAGATAGAGACAGTCCCTGCCGTTTGACGGGCTTACAGTCTAATCGGGGGAGACGGACAGACGAGAACAATGACACTAAACAGCGTCAAGAGGAAGAACATCTCGTAAAAACAATGGCAACTAAATAGAATCGAGGCGATGTACATTTCATTAACAAAATAAATAGGGTAACGAAAATATATACAGTTGAGCGGACGAGTACAGTGCTGTGGGGATGGGAAGGGAGAGGTGGAGGAGCAGAGGGAAAAGGGGAAAATGAGGCTTTAGCTGCGGAGAGGTAAAGGGGGGATGGCAGAGGGAGTAGAGGGGGAAGAGGAGCTCAGTCTGGGAACGCCTCTTGGAGGAGGTGATTTTTAAGTAAGGTTTTGAAGAGGGAAAGAGAATCATTTTGGCGGAGGTGAGGAGGGAGGGCGTTCCGGGACCGCGGGAGGACGTGACCCAGGGGTCGACGGCGGGATGGGCGAGACCGAGGGACGGTGAGGAGGCGGGCGGCAGAGGAGCGGAGCGTGCAGGGTGGGCGGTAGAAAGAGAGAAGGGAGGAGAGGTAGGAAGGGGCAAGGTGACGGAGAGCCTCGAAGCCTAGAGTGAGGAGTTTTTGTTTGGAGCGGAGGTTGATAGGCAACCACTGGAGTTGTTTAAGAAGGGGAGTGACATGCCCAGATCGTTTCTGCGGGAAGATGAGCCGGGCAGCGGAGTGAAGAATAGACCGGAGCGGGGCGAGAGAGGAGGAAGGGAGGTCAGAGAGAAGGCTGACACAGTAGTCTAGCCGGGATATAACGAGAGCCCGTAATAGTAAGGTAGCCGTTTGGGTGGAGAGGAAAGGGCGGATCTTGGCGATATCGTAGAGGTGAAACCGGCAGGTCTTGGTAACGGATAGGATGTGTGGGGTGAACGAGAGGGACGAGTCAAGGATGACACCGAGATTGCGGGCCTGCGGGACGGGAAGGATGGTCGTGCCATCCACGGTGATAGAGAAGTCTGGGAGCGGACCGGGTTTGGGAGGGAAGATGAGGAGCTCAGTCTTGCTCATGTTGAGTTTTAGGTGGCGGGCCGACATCCAGGTGGAGACGTCCCGGAGGCGGGAGAAGATGCGAGCCCGAAGGGAGGGGGAGAGGACAGGGGCGGAGATGTAGATCTGCGTGTCATCTGCGTAGAGATGGTAGTCAAAGCCGTGAGAGCGGATGAGTTCACCGAGGGAGTGAGTGTAAATGGAGAACAGAAGAGGGCCGAGAACTGACCCTTGAGGAACTCCAACAGTTAAAGGATGGGAGGGGGAGGAGGCTCCAGCGTAGGAGACCGAGAATGATCGGCCAGAGAGGTAAGAGGAGAACCGGGAGAGGACAGAGTCCGTGAAGCCAAGGTGAGATAAGGTATGGAGGAGGAGGGGATGGTCGACAGTGTCAAAGGCAGCAGAGAGGTCAAGGAGGATCAGAATGGAGTAGGAGCCATTGGATTTGGCAAGAAGGAGGTCATGGTTTAAGGAGTGCAGTGCTGAGGGGTTGGGACATACCTGCAATTTATTTATATTAATGTCTGTCTCCCCCTCTAGACTGTAAGCTCATTGTGAGCAGGGAACGTGCCTATTGTATTATTAGATTGTACTCTCCCAAATGCTTAGTACAGTACTCTGCTCACGGTAAGTGCTCAATAAGTACAATCGATTGTCTGACTGGCTTAACCACCGTGCTCAGCCGCTCACCAGTGCTAAGCCAGGAAGGAACACATGATTTCTCAGTGTGGTTATCTTATGGTCTGGTTGTAATCCAAAATATGTCTATATATGGTTTTCTTCAACTGCACAAAAACCTTTGATTATGTCAGCTGAGTGTCCTTCTGAAGGCTGGCT
The DNA here is from genome assembly GCF_004115215.2 of Ornithorhynchus anatinus. Lineage (NCBI taxonomy): Eukaryota > Metazoa > Chordata > Mammalia > Monotremata > Ornithorhynchidae > Ornithorhynchus > Ornithorhynchus anatinus. Next base: position 21,319,850 of record NC_041734.1, read on the forward strand.
GTGACTAAAATTCTTCATCCTTTAATGTCTGCTCCTTTTTACCTTGTGAAGAAGTGCTTCTTGGTAACAGCCCTTCTCAGACTTTTGAAGGGCTATTTTGGGAGTGAGCATTAGCACAACACACTCCTCAATATTTCTTTCTGCAATGATCCCTTTGACCCTGAGACACGGTCCTTCGGATGGACCAAATAAGCAGTAAATTGTTGAAGCTCAGCAGTCTCTGACCCAGAACCAGCCACAGCACCCGGCAGCGAGGATCCTTCGGAAACAATTCTTGAGACTGTTACCGATGACGTTCATCGTATGAGAAAGTGGCTGTGAGGACCAAGGTCATCTGTCACCGAGCTGTCCCGCTCTGACGGGTCCGGCTAATGGCCAGCCTTGGGAAAATGCAGAGCATTTCCTGAACCTAAAGGAGCCATCATTCACAGAACGTCCGCAGCGATGGAGAAATCCAACACTAACTCAAAATAGGCCAGTGCAAACCTTTGGTTTCCTGAGGAAATGGACTCTGAAGAGTGAATGTTAAGACGCCAGCCAAGCTCCTGGCTTAACAGGCAGACGTGATGCCCGCTCCGAAACATGGTCCTGAGAAACGGGCATCTTGCGGGAGATAGCGTGGGCTCTACCATCCGAGGGACGACACTGATCTCACCCCCAAGCCGATCCCTCGGACGAGCCGGTGTTGCCCGTTCTACACCAGGACACGTGGATTTCTGCGGCTAAGCTCATTTAGGAAATTCAGGCAAGATGGGTGTGCGAGAGGAGGGCAATCGATCGAACAATCATGTTTATGGACTGCTCACTGTGTATCGAGCACTGGACCAGGTGACTGGGAGAGTCTAATACAGTGGAGTTGGTAGACCTGATCCCTGCCCACAGGGAGCTGAGGGACAAAAGGGCAGGGGACACGTCATCAGACTGTTACCAAGATTAACATGAAAGCAGGCGCTATGTGGAGGTGACAGTCTCTTAAATTCTGGGAATTCTGCAACGCTGGCCTTCAGCAGAAAAATAGAAACACTGCTTCCCACATTACTGAAAGGCCTGGCCCTCCATTTCCTCTGGGACCATCTTTCCCCTTATGTTTTCAAGTCTCTCAGTGTGAACCAGTTACCTCTGACCTCACGAGACCCTTCTGAAGAGGGGGTTGAATCCCGACCCTTGAAAGTGGGGCGAAGCACTAGTCCCACTTTAGGCTAGAGTCTGTGGGAGTCACAGTCTCTTGGGCGGATTTTGGGTTTCGAGATTTCTCCTACATAAAATGCCTGCATCTTCTGTCAATCTCTCCTTTCTGCAGTAAAGTAGTAACACTTGAAAGCAAACGATTTCTGGGAGGAAAACATCAGCCAGGTTGGCTAGAAGCTGAATATGGAGTGGCTTTTGGCGGGGGGAGGGAAGTCTGACTTCTTGAGCACCCTGGGGGTGCTTCAAGTTAATCAAGAGTGATGGTTTGGCATATATAGAGGGGGAGGGAGTTTTAGGCGAGGTGAGGACATGGGAAAGGGGTCGCTGGTGAGATCGACAAGAAACGCTTAGCACAGTGCTCTGCACATAGTAAGCGCTCAATAAATACTATTGAATGAATGAATGAATCAGAGCACAGTGAGTAAACTGGCACTATAGGGGTGTGTGGGCTGGGCTGTAGTAGAAGATCAGTGAGGTTATTAATAATAATACTAATGATGATGATGGTATTTGTTAAGTGCTTATTATGTGCCAAGCACTGTTTTAAGCGCTGGGGTAGATACAAAGTTACCAGGTTATCCCACATGGGGCCCAGAGTCTTAGTTCCCATTTTACAGATGAGGTAACTGAGGCACAGAGAAGTTAAGTGACTTGCCCAAAGTCACACAGCTGACAAATGGCAGAGCTGGGTTTTCAAAATATCTTAAAATTTGCATTTAGATAAGTTGAAAGTAGAATGCCGCTGAATACCATTGAAACAGGATGGCCAAGTGGGTAGAGCATGGGCCGGAGAGTCAGAAGGACTGGGGTTCTAATCCTGGCTCCGCCACTTGTCTGCTGTGCGACCTTGGGCAGCCACTTAACTTCTCCAAGCCTCAGTTTCCTCATCTGTAAAATGGGGATAAAGGCCATGAGAGACTGTCCAAACCCACTTGCTTTTATCTACCCCAGTGCTTAGTACAGTGCCTGGCACATAGAAAGTGCTTAATAAAAATCACAGTTATTATTATCCATCCACCCACCCACCCATCCATCCATCTATCCATCCATCCTCTCACCCCTTCACCCATCCACACATCCACCTGGCCACATTCACCCGTCTCTGGCTCACCCTCCTTAAACGTAGTCATTTATTCGTTTTTACTTCCAGTTATTGCTTCTGACCCCTCCCCACCTTTACTGCAGAACTCCCCATTCCTTGCCATCCCCCTTTTTCCATCAGGGTCAGAAGCATTTTGATTAGGGCAGAAGTAGCTCACCCCGACTTTCTCTTGCTTGCTGCCTTTCCTGCTCTGCTTCAGCTATATTTGACCCTGCTACAGAAAAGACTGTCATTATGCCAATGTCAATATGGCAACGACCCTGCCACAGGGCTCATCTTATACCCCCCTTTCACTGTCTCTACTCCAACCCTGCCACGACACCCTCATTACCCCAGCGCTCCGCTGAGCCCGTCACCACGGTGATCAACCTGTCATGATATCAACCCCGCCCTGCTTCTCTGCCACAACACCAGCCCGGCCACCACGGTGACCCGGCCACCAGGATAATCTGACCATCACGGCACCAGCCCTGCTAGTCCCCCGTGGTGCCATTCCGTTCACCCCGCAAGATCTAGGTCTTGGGGTTCGCCAACCTGGGAAAGGGATATGCCTTCGATCGCCATCTCTATTGGCCTGAGCCTCCCATCGGGTTCTTCTGACATCCCGTCCTGGTACTCCACTGGAATGAGAAATGCTGACAGTGGAGACGCCGGTAGCCAGAGAGATGGCTCTCTGCCCTGCAGGCATTAATACAAACCGGGGTATGTTTTAAGCACCGGGGTAGATACAGTTCCATCAGATCAGACCCAGTCCCTGTCCCACTTCGGGCTCACATTCTAAGCAGGAGGGAGAACGGGTACCGACTTTCCATTTTACAGATGAGGGAACTGAGGCCTAGAGAAGTGAAATGACTTGCCCGAGGTCACACACGGCTGACAAGTGACAGAGTCAGGATTAGAACCTTGATCCCTTGACTCCCAGGCCCATGTCCTTTCCTCTAGTACGTGCTCCCTTTTCTAGGGACGGTGATGACCTCCCATCTCGATCCCGGAAGAGGAGCGTAAAAGCGATCTGCGCGGGATCCCTGAAGTGGGAGAGTTATTTTGCCTCGGTCGCACCATGGTTCGCCCCGCTCCTCCATCCCCCGCCCCCACCAGCCCCCCGGCCCGTCCCATCTCCCCTCAGGCCCGGCGGGGACCGGCACCCGGCCGAGGCCACGGCCAGTCAGGCCCAAGGGGCCCGGTTCAAGGCGACCCAACTCTGGGGCTGTGTTTGTTGTTATTCATCCGGCTCAGGAACTTGGCAGGACGGATGGGCCCGTTCCCACTTGGGTCCCACAGTCAGGAAAGTCTCCCAGCCTGCGGAGGAGACAGGCTGACTGGAGGAGCCCGGGCCAGCTCGGCTGTAGATAAGTTAATGTACACAGAGAGGATGTAAATTAGCACAACCCTCAGCAGCAGGACACTGGCCAGGCCTGTCAGGGGGAGGACAGGGCAGGTCGGCCTGGTGTCTCCCTGACATTTACCTCCAGATAGAGCGCCGTTCTGCTGCCCTCCTGGAGCCGGGGCGCCCTGGGAACGGTTGTGTGTCCCTGACACCTCCGCACTAATGCGCTTTTAATCAGGGAATTACCCGGAGGGCTCCGAGCTGTTTCCCAAACCCTGTGCGGGGGGCCGGTCCGCCCCACCCCCTGTGGGGTGACTTTCCTGACGGCACCGTTATATGTTTCTTTATCTGGACCGAGGCTCAGTCTGCCCTGTTTATCTAGCTCCCCTTCTATCCCCTCCCCCACTCTCCAGACCCCTGCCTCTATCCCCTGCCCTCTGTTTATACAGTGATATCACATCCCGCCAGCCCAGAGGCGGCCCAGCCCAGAGGCGGCAGAATCCAGAGGGCGCAGCCCGGGGGCAGCGGCAGGAAGGGCCTGGGTTAGCGTGAGGTGGCGCCTTTCCGCCGGGCAGGGCCGAGCCTGCGGCCCCCTTCGGTGGAATGGCGGGGACTGGGGCTCTGGGGATGCAGGGAGGGAAGCCTTGGGCTTGAGAGTCCCAGGTGAGATGGACCGCTATGATGAGGTCTTCTGTGGAGGCCAGGGGATGACCCGGCTGGGAGGGTGGAAGGCGTAAACCGGGGTTCCACCCATCCTGGGGGTTGAGTTCAGGTCTCCACCCCACAGGACCCCCTGGGGTTGGACCTCTTGCCGAGGACCCCATCAGCGGTCTCTAGGCTGATCCCCTCCAGCCCTCGAATTTTCCAAGTGTCTGGCCCTGCTGGGGCAGGGGGGACCCACTGTCTGGCCCGCTTGCTGGACTCTGGTGGCCACAGAGTCCTGGGGGTTTACTGGTGAGGGGAAAGACCTGCTCTCCATTTAAGGTTTGGGTACCCTGAAGGTCTAGGCGAGGTGATACCCCCCACAAGTCCCTGGGAGGGTCCGTCAGCACTAGACAGGATTGTTCTGGGTGCTCATCTGGGTGCTAGCCAGTCCACCGGGGGTTCAACAAACCGTGCCCACGCAGAGGGAGTGAAGGAAGACGGGAGGCACGAGACGGGGGTGAGAACAATTACGTCTGGGACTCCCTTTGTTTATGGGGGGGCTTGGAGATATCCCTTTTGCCGGTGGTGGGGCAGAGATCTCTGGCCCCTTAGCCCTCGGCCCTACCCTTCTGCACGTCAGCCGTTACTGTCCCTCTACGGTGGGTGAACCGGCCCTGGTCCTGGCCGGCGGCTGAGGAAGTGATCTCTGCCTGACTAAAGCCTAAGATCCCAGAATGCCAGACCCAGCCCCCTGCCCCCCCCAGGGCCCAGCCGGAACAGAGACAGGCCCCGCTGGTGCTGGTGAGAGCCATTCCCAGAATTTTTTGCTTGTGAGTGCCAGTTGCGTGGGATGAGGCTGGGCCAGGACTAGGCCGGACTGAGCAGAGCTCTGACTGCTCGGATCACATGCTGAATGAGAGGGGTGACCTGAATTGTCTGTAAGTAGCCAAGGCTTAATTCGGCCCTTCCGTCCCTTGCAGGATTCGCTGAAGAATTCGGCTCTCCCGAGCTGCCGGGACCCGTATCTCTTCTCAGGGAATGTACGCGGATTCTGGACTGTGCCAATGTCAGGAAGTCCATACTGCAGTCGGACCAGTAAGCAGACTCCAGAACCCCCCAATTTTCCTTTTGGCAGTGCCCCTCCACCCCATCCGGAGGGGCAGTTTAGGGGCTCGGGCTTGAGCTCTGGTAGCTGTCCCTGCACAGACTGTTGGGAGAGGAAGACTCATCCCCCTCTCTGGGAGCAGAGCCCCCCAGAGAGCTTTCTGCCTTTCCTCTCAGACGCTTTCCTGTCTGACAATGGGAAACTCGATCTTGCCCCCTCCTTCCTGGATTTGAGGGTTCGGGCTGGATGGAGATTTCCTAGCCTTGACCCCTGACCCCTCGGCCTCCTTCAGAGCCTCTGGACTCCCAGACCGGTCCCCCGCCCTGTTCTCTGCAGGGTGGCTCGGTGGAAAGAGCCCGGGCTTGGGAGTCAGAGGTCATGGGTTCGAATCCCGGCTCTGCCACTTGTCAGCTGTGTGACTGTGGGCAAGTCACTTAACTTCTCTGCGCCTCAGTGACCTCGTCTGTAAAATGGGCATTAACTGTGAGCCTCACGTAGGACAACCTGCTTACCCTGTATAATGTTGGTATTTGTTAAGCGCTTATTATGTGCCGAGCGCCGTTCTAAGCGCTGGGGTAGTTACAGGGTAATCTACCCCAGCGCTTAGAACAGTGCTCGTCACATAGTAAGCGCTTAACGAATACCAACATAATTATTCTCTGTGGGGAGAGGGCGACTCAGAGCATCTGGCCCTGCCTGGGTAGTGGGTGTGGATGACGGGCAGGATCGAGGCCCAGACAGGCCCATTTCACTGACCTAGAATGAGTGAGGCTCGGTTACTGGACTTGAAGTAGTCCTGGAACGGTCACTGGGGTGGGAGAATTATTTGGCATGGGCTGGGGGAGATCTGCGGTTCCCGGCCCCCAACCCTCACCTGCCGTAGAAGGATCCGCACCCACCTCCGGGGGTGGGAAGATCTCAAGCTCGCTTCACTGTCTTTCACTGCACAGGGTCGGCAGTGGCATTCCAGTTGGAGAAGGCTCCCGGGCCAAGCCAGAGGCTATTATGGCTCTGGATCCTGGACCTTTGTATTTTTTTCTAAATGGTATTGGTTAAGCATTTACTGTGTGTCTAGTACTGTTCTAATCCACAGGGGTAGATACAAGTTAATTAGGCCAGATGCAGTCCCTGTGCCACATGGGGCTCACAGTCTGAGAGTAGAGGTATTGAATCGCCAATGTGCAGTTGAGGAAACTGAGGCACGGAGAATAAGAATAATAACGATGGTAGTTAGGCACTTACTATGTGTCAAGCACTGTTTTAAGGGCTGGAGTAGATACAAGCTAATCAGTTCGAACACAGTCCCTTCCCACAAGGGGCTCACGGTCTTAATCCCTATTTTACAGATGAGGTAACTGAGACACAGAGAAGTTAAGTGACTTGCCCAAGGTCACACAGCAGACAAATGGTGAAGCCAGGATTTGAACCCAGTTTCTCTGGCTTCCAAGCTCATGCTGTAGCCACTAGACCACACCGCTTCCCCTCTTCCCAAGGCACCGGAGAGTAGGGGAAAGCTATGAGGTTGGAAAAGGCTTGGGGTGGTGGGCCCAGAGTCAAAGTTTAGGGTGGGGAAAAGTTTAGGCTAGGGGAAAATTTTAGACTCGGGGAAAGGTTAGGCTAGGGGAAAAGGGTACGTTAGGCGAAAAGGTTACGTTAGGTGAAAACGTTAGGTTAGGCTAGGCAGAAAGGTTGGGTTAGGCGAAAATGTTACATTAGGCTAGGGGAAAAGGTTGGATTAGGCGACAAGGTTACATTAGGCTAGGGGAAAAGGTTATTCATTCATTCTTTCAACAGTATTTATTGAGCGCTTACTATGTGCAGAGCACTGTACTAAGCGCTTGGAACGTACAGATCAGCAACAGATAGAGACAGTCCCTGCCCATTGACGGGCTTACAGTCTAATCGGGGGAGACGGACAGACAAAAACAGTAGCAATAAATAGAAGCAAGGGGATGTACATCTCATTAAATCAATAGCAATAAATAGAATCAAGGGGATGTACATCTCATTAACGAAATAAATAGGGTAATAAAAATATATATAAATGAGCGGACAAGCACAGTGCTGAGGGGAGGGGAGGGGAGAGGTGGAGGAGCAGAGGGAAAGGGGGGAAGGGGGCTTAGCTGAGGGGAGGTGAAGGGGGGGTAGAGGGGCAGCAGAGGGAGCAGAGGGAAAAGGGGAAGCTCAGTCTGGGAAGGCCTCTTGGAGGAGATGAGCTCTAAGTAGAGCTTTGAAGAGGGGAAGAGAATCAGTTTGGCGGAGGTGAGGAGGGAGGGCGTTCCGGGACAGCGGGAGGACGTGGCCCTGGGGTCGACGGCGGGATAGGCGAGAACGGGGGATGGTGAGGAGGTGGGAGGCGGAGGAGCGGACCGTGCGGGGTGGACAGTAGAAAGAGAGAAGGGAGGAGAGGTAGGAGGGGGCAAGGTGATGGAGAGCCTTGAAGCCTAGAGTGAGAAGTCGCTAGGGGAAAAGGTTAGGCTAGGGGAAAAGGTTAGACTAAGGGAAAAGGTTAGGCCAGGAGATAAGGTTAGGCTAATTGAAAAGGTTAGGCTAGGGGAAGAGGTTAGACTAAGGGAAAAGGTTAGGCCAGGAGATGAGGTTAGGCTAATTGAAAAGGTTAGGCTAGGGGAAAAGGTTAGGTCAGGGAAAAAGGTTATCTAGGGGAAAAGGTTAGACTAAGGGAAAAGGTTAGGCCAGGGGAAGAGGTTAGGCTAATTGAAAAGGTTAGGCTAAGGGAAAAGGTTAGGCTGGAGAAAGGTTAGGCTAGGAAAAAGGTTAGGTTAGTGAAAAAGGTTAGGTTAGGTTAGGGGAAAAGGTTAGGTTAGGTTTGGAGGAAAGGTTAGGTTAGTCTAGGCGAAAGGGGCAGGTTAGGCTAGGGGAAAAGGTTAGGCTAAATGAAAAGGTTAAACTAAGGGAAAAGGTTGGGTTAGGTGAAAATGTTACGTTAGGTGAAGAGGTTATGTTAGTCTAGGGGAAAATGGTAGGCTAGTGGAAAAGATTAGGTTAGGGGAAAAGGATTCATTCATTCATTCAATAGTATTTCTTGAGCGCTTACTATGTGCAGAGCACTGTACTAAGCGCTTGGGATGAACAAGTCGGCAACAGATGGAGACGGTCCCTGCCGTTTGACGGGCTTACGGTCTAATCGGGGGAGACGGACAGACAAGAACAGTGGCAATAAATAGAGTCAAGGGGAAGAACATCTCGTAAAAACAATGGCAACTAAATAGAATCCAGGCGATGTACAATTCATTAACAAAATAAATAGGGTAATGGAAATATATACAGGCTAAAGGGCTAAAAGGCTAAATATATACAGGATAGGCTAAAGGGAAAGGTTAGATGACATGAGGCCCCTCCTTCCTTCTGGTCCCCTACTCAGGTGTGGCCAAGGTGTCCTCTCTCCCTCTCCGGCAGGAGCACTGGGGTTCCTCGAGATGACTAGACCCCTCAGACTCCTCCGGGGAAGAAAAAAGCTACCGATGGTGCTGAAGTCCTTTGACTCAGGTGCGGCGGGGGTGTCCACTCTCCCTCTCCCACGAGAGTGTTGGAATGCCTCGGGGTGACCAGACCTCTGGATGGGGAAAAAACCACATCCCATCTCGTGTCTGATAACCAGTCCGAGCTGCTGACTCCTCCCTGGCATCTTTGGTACCTCCCACTAAGCCCCAATCAGCGGCTGGTCGAAGAAGCCTATCCTCTCTTCAGCTCGGTTCTCCGAGCCAAACTTCACCGGCCTCTGCCTCCGTCTTCCTGGCAGACCCACACTCGCCCACGATGAAGTCTTCTGGGACTTCAAAGGCAGGAAAGGGTGGGAACCTGGTTGCCTCCCTTCAACCCAGCTGGAAGTAGGCTTGCTGGTTCATCTCCCTGGGCATTCCCAACCCAGTTCTGGATCCTCTAATGCCGACCTACTCACTGAACCTCTATTGCGTTTGCACCGGCCCCTTCCTCACATCCTCCGCCTGGCCTGGAACTCCTTCCCCATTCCTGTATGACAGACCAACACTCTTTCCATCTTCAAAGCCCTACTACAATCACATCTTCTCCACGAGGCCTTCCAATCAGTTAATCGGTCGGATTTATCTAGTGCTTACTGTGTGCAGAGCGTTGCACTAAGCACTTGGAAGAGTATAATCTAACAATATAATGGAGTTGGTAGACACATTCCCTGACCACAACAAGCTTATGGTGTAGAGGGGGAGACAGACATTAATACAAATAAATAAATTATGATCATGTGTATTAGTGCAGTGGGGCTGAGGGAGGGGTGAATAAAGGAAGCCAATCAAGGCAGCTCCGAAGGGAAAGGGAGAAGAGGAAATGAGAGCTTAGTCAGGGAAGGCCTCTTGGAGGAGATGTGCCTTCAGTAAGGCTTTGAAGGTGGGGAATGTAATTGTCAGATATGAAAAGGGAGGACGTTCCAGGCCAGGACGTGTGTGAGAACTCGGTGGTGAGATAGATGAGATTGAGGTACAGTGAGTAGGTTGGTATTAGAGGAGCAAAGTGTGCGGGCTGGGTTGTAGTAGGAGAGCAGCAAAGTGGGGTAGGTGGGGGCAAGGTGATAAAAAATTTCGTTTCCCTAAATCCTCAGTTCCCCGATTTTCCCTCCCGTTTGTGTCGCTTATTACACTTTGATCAGTACACCTTAGTCACTAATTTTCATTCCACTCCCACAGTACTTAGGTTTATTTTAATGTTCCTTTCCCCCTAGACTGTCAGCTCCTTTGTGGGCAGAGATAATATCTACCTATTCAATGGTATTGCATTTCTCCAAGTGCTTAATGCAGTGCTCCGCATCCAGTTAGAACTCACTGAATCCTTTAGAGAGATTAGTTAATTGATTGATTGATTGGGATGGGATGGTAAAAAGGTGGCAAACAGGATATCAGTTAGACCTCTCCTGCCCACTCAGCACCCACTTCTACTGGGGAAAGTCTTCAAATTTGTTTCTGGACCTTCAACCCTTTTCTGGCCTTGTGGACCCCCTCGAGTAAGCGGGCTCAGTCTGAGCCCCAGGAGAGCTTTTTGACTTCCGAAATTTTCCAGGGTTTTGTGCCTCCTAAAAACAGGCGGATTTTTGTTTCACTCAAAATCAGGCACAAGCCCAGAAGGTCGTCTGTCTTCCCATGACCTAGCTGCTCTCTTCTCCTACTATCCCCAGGTTGCTCCTCCCTAGATCACCTCCTTCTCGGGCTTCCTGTTCTCATCTCATCTCTTGTCCTCCACCCAGCGACCCTGACTTTCCTGGAGCTCCTTCCCCACTGAAATGGGCCAATCGTATCCTTTCCTACCTTCAAAGCCCTCCTAATAATAATAATAATTAATGATAATTGTTGTATTTTATTGCCAGTGCCAGGCACTGTACTAAGCTCTGGGGTGGATATAAGCATCCATCCATCCATCAATCAGTGCTATTTACTGAGCCCTCACTCTGTGCAGAGCAGTTTCTTAAGTGTTTCCTTAGAAGGTTGGGACTCTCAATGAATGTTTTGGCCTGGAAGCCTCAAGTTTAGTCTGAGTAAGCGCCGTCTGAGGAAATCCACCCTCCCATTGGTCAGTGGGTGCTGTTAGGTCCTAAATGAGAGCAGAGAATTGAAGGGGGGTCGGGAGGGCGGGGGAGTGGAAATCCTTCCTTCTGTTTTGTCCCCCTTCCAAACCTGCTCATCCCAGCCCCTGACCTGGCCTGGAAGCACAAGGGGGAGAAACATTTGTTCACTTGGTTTCATTTCCTGCCCACAGCAGGAAATACTTGAGAAACTGCTGTCCTTGTGGAATTTCCAGTTCAACCCTGCTCACCCATGGGGCCCAGCTAATTGGCACAAGAACTTTGGATTTCCCATTTGAACTGAATTTCTAAGCTTTTGAAGGTTCCCCTTCCACTGCGACAAAGTTCCCCCCATCCCTGTTCTAAAAGGCCGAGGGGCAAGTTGACTTTGGAAGCCTGACCATAACCTGAACTCCCTTGTTACAGAGCACAGAACAATGGAGAAACAGAAAAGAGAAGACAAGGTGTTTCCAAGCGCAGAGATCTGGTTTTCAGCTCAACATATTGGTTGACTAATTTGAGAGAGGGAGGGGGAAGATTCAGAATGGTTTATCTGGTTGAATATTTCACCTTTCTAATCATCTAAGGTAACATTCTGACCATCAGCACCAGCTCAAGGGTCCTGGACAGAATAAAACCCACGACTGTCCGTCCCCCTGACCTCTGGACCACCGAGGCCTGTGGCCGGGGAGGGAAACTTCTGTAAGTCCCCCTGACCATTGGACCACCAAGGCCCGTGACCGGCGTGGGAAACTTCCCCTTGGTCATTGAGACTTCTCATCGGCCTTTGCTTCAGCCTAGGCAGGGTGAGGAAATAGCTGCAGAATTTGATCTTCTCAAATTTTAAGACATTGGATTGTGGCTGAGATTGGAACTGTGGTAGTGGCCGTGTCTTGTTTGACTGTTGGCCCCCCAAGTCATGATGAACCTGAAGTGATGCTCCTTTAGCCACAGTACCCTTTTGCTGCTGTGGTATTGATCATTCGCCCTTGTCTTTTATGCAATTTTTCTACTTTCGTTTCTTCTTCTTCCCTGTCTGTTGCCATCTCCTTTCCCCCACTTTATTCTTAGACTCTGGACCTCTTGAAAGTCAGGGACTGAGTCTAATTCTCATCTGTGAATTTTTTCCAACGCTCTGAACGCGGGTGCTTAGTGATACTTTTACTATTATCTCCCATAGACAAACAACACAGGCCAAATCAGCAGAATGACATTGCCTGACTCACCTGCCTTTCCAGTTTTTCTTTCCTTACTAGTGTAAGCAGATGACGTAACCAGGTCTTGCTGGGCTCCAGATTGTGGAAAGGAATCAGGTTCACGCTACTCTTCTGCGGAGGATGGCTGCATTGGAACATGGCGTATAGGCCCTCACTCCTGGGTTCCAGGTGAGGAGCACAAGCTGAGTCCATTTTGAAACGACAGCCCACCCCGTTGACACATTTTACACAAGTCAAGGCAGCCTTCTTGCAGAGGGGGACCGGCAGGGTCGGCTTTAGGCAGTAAATGGGGTAAGCCACCGCCTCAGGGCACCTTGTGGTGGGAGCTGCCAGGTGGGACCTTCAAAGATGGCAGCTTCCTAGACCATCTACATCTCCACTCCTGATCTCTCTCCCTCTCCGCAGTTTTGCATTTCCTTCTGCCTTTAAAACATCTCACAACGACATGTCAGATTTAGCATGCCCAAAACAGAACTCCTTATCTTCTCACCCCTCCTCCCCCCGACTTTCCCATCGATGTAGACGGCACCACCATCCCTCCTGTCTCACAAGCCCATAACCTTGGCATTATCCTTGACTCGTCTCTCTCATTCAATCCACAGGTTCAATCCATCACTAAATCCTGTCGGTCCCATCTTCACAAAACCGCTAAAATCCACCCTGTCCTCTCCATCCGAACAGCTATCACGTGAATACAGTCATTTATCCTATCCTACCTGGATGACTTCATCAACCTCCTTGCTGACCTCCCAGCCTCCTGCCTCTCCCCACTCCAGTCCATACTTCACTCTGCTGCCTGGAACAGGTAGGGAAGAAGAATAGGTTCAACTGATTTTAGAAGGTGAAAGGAGTTGGGGTCAGAAGCACAGGTAGAGGGGGGCGAATTTTGAAAACAGAGAAGGTATCTTCTCTGGATGGGAAGAATGAGAAAGTAGATGGAGAAGTGGGAGAGGAAGGTGCAGGGAGAGGAAGACTTTGTGGAGCTCAGGACATGTTTCCCTGCTCCTCAAGAAACTCCAGTAGTTTCCCATCCACCTCCGCATCAAACAGAAACTCCTTACCATCAGCTTGAAAGCAATCACCTTGTCCCCCTTCCACCTCACCTCACTACTCTTCTACTCCAACCAAGCCCACACACTTCACTCCTCTAAGGCTAACTTTCTCACTCGGCCTCGATCTCATCCATCTCACCACTGACCCTTTGCCCGTGTCCTGCCTTGGCCTGGAACACCCCCTCTCCTCAGATTTGACAGATAATTACTCTCCTCTCTTCAAGGTCTTACTGAGGGTACATCTCCTGTAAGAGACCTTCCCTAAGCCCCCCTTTCCTTTTCTCTCGCTCCCTTCTGCGTTGCCCTGACTTGCTCCCTTTGTTCATCCCCCCTCTCAGCCCCACACCACTTATGTACATATCTGTAATTTATTTATATTTTTAAGTTTGTCTCCCATCTCTAGTCTGTAAGCTCGTCGAGGGCAGGGAATGTGTTTATTTTTCTACTGTACTCTTCCAAGCTCTTAGTACAGGGCTCTGTACAAAGTAAGTGCTCAATAAATATGATTGGACGGATTGAATGAACTTCACAAAGATGGTAGCCTCCTGAAACTTCCGAAAGTTTGTAGCTTCCTGGGGACTTCCCACAGATGGTTGCCACTTGGCCTTTCTCAAAGTTAGTGGCTACACCGTTTCTTTCTAAGATGGCTGAATGGCTGCCCTTCTCACAGGTATAAGAAAAAGGTTTGGTAACTTTCAGAACCCTGGGGAAGCTGCTGTTGTCTCAGATAATAATGTTGGTATTTGTTAAGCGCTTACTATGTGCAGAGCACTGTTCTAAACGCTGGGGTAGATACAGGGTAATCAGGTTGTCCCACATGAGGCTCACAGTCTTAATCCCCATTTTACAGATGAGGGAACTGAGGCACAGAGAAGTTAAGTGACTTGCCCACAGTCACACAGCTGACAAGTGGCAGAGCCGGGACTCGAACCCATGACCTCTGACTCCCAAGCCCGTGCTCTTTCCACTGAGCCACGCTGCTTCTCTTATTCCCCCAGATGCCCATTGCACTACAGAAAGTATGCACCTGAAGCTATACTCCTCCCCACTTCTTCTTCCTCCTTTCTCCATGTCCCCGTTCTGCTCTCCCACTGCCCTGCTCAACCTCCCATCCCCTGAAACACTACCCTTCACCTAGCAATATTGCTTGGTAATTAATAAATGGTATTATTATTATCATCACCTGGCCTCTCTTTCTTGCATTCCCAAGTGCCATTCTCCTCCCCTTCTCCCCTCACTTCCCATGGCTCAGCCCTGTGGTCTGTGGAACTCCCATTCCACCATGGGAAAATCACCCTATATCACTGGCCCATTACCTGCCCATTCTCTTCTACTTCTTGCCGACCCCAAGACTGCCGGCGGCCTCCCTGCCTCTTTCTCTCTATGGGGTCTCACTTTCTACCACTCCCCACCCTGCTGTCTCGTGGAGAAAGAAGGATGAGTCCCGCCAGCTTCTCGTTCCCATCTCATCTCTCTCCTTCTCCCACTTTCCCCCTTTCGTCTGCCTTCACCACGTATGGTCCATGTTATCTACTGCCGTCTAGGTCGTGCCGCCATGTTTTTCTCCTTTCTACTCTCCTACTCTGATCCCCTGGGAATTTTAACCTTCATGTTGATTGCTGTGACACACCCCCACCCCCGTGCCCCGTGCCAAGCTATTCCCCTTCCTTTTACATCTAAAACTGTTTACATTTAAACAATCTCTTGCTTCAGTGTGTACCTCATCCACACATCAGCAGGGATATCTGCTGGATCCCATCTTCAGACAAGGCTCTACCATTAATAATAATAATTGTCACATTTGTTAAGTGCTATGTAACAAACACTTTTCTAAACTCTGGTGCAGATACAAGGTGATAAGGTTGGAAACAGTCCCTGCCTCTCATCGGACTCCGTCTAAGTAGAAGAGGGAATGAGTATTGAATCCGTATTTTGTAGTTGAGGAAACTGAGATACAGAGAAGTTAAGTGATTTTCCCGAGGTCTCTCAGCAGGCAAGCGGCAGAGCTAGGATTTGAACCCAGGCCTATGTGCTTTACACTAAGTCGTGCTGCTTCCCTAACTCCACTTGCCTGTTGCTAACCACCAAATCTCACGTACAATTACCTGATCGTAATATTTGCCTCATCACCTGACTCACATTCACTCTCCTGCTTTCAATTAGTTCTCATCCCTTCCCATGACTTCCAGATTTTGAAATCATTTCTCCTGTTTGAGGTGATCACAATCCTCCTTGCAATCATCAAGCATGAGCTCCCCAAAGTCTTCCTTTCCCTGCACCTTCCTCTCCCACTTCATCTACTTTCTCATTCTTCCCAGACAGAGAAGACAGCTTCTCTGTTTTCAGAATTCATCCCCCTTTATCTGTGCTTCTGACCCCAACTCCTTTCACCTTCTAAAATCACTTATGCCTACTCTTCTTCCCTCCCTGATTACCTCTTCAACTATTCCTCTCTCTTTCTCTCAGCAATCAGTCAGTAAAACTCTGAATGATATTTATTGAGTACTCAGTGTGTGCAGAGCACCGTACTAAGAGCTTGGGAGAGTTATATAGACAAACTACATGATCCCTGCCCTCGAGGAGCTTCCAAGGCTTACAAGGAGTAGGGGAGATAGACTTTGAAATAAAGTGGTAATAGGGTAAGCAACTCACTCTAATGGCCCCTTCTCTACTTTACAGCATGCTCATGTCTCTGTATACTGAAGAAGCAAAACAAAAAGGCCTCTGGGTTTCACTGCATCCTCCATCTATCCCCCTATTGCTCTGCTTCCATTCCTGGCCAAACTCCTTGAACAGCTTGCATCCCCCTGCTGCCTCCATTTCCTCTCTCCGACTTACCTTCTTGACCCTCTACGTTCAGGTTCTCTCCCCATTCACTCTATGAGACCACTCTCTCCAAGATCACCAGTGACTTCCCTGTCAAATCTAACGGACTCTCTCTCAACCTTTCTTGGCTTTTCTTGGCCGCCTTGGACACTGCGAACCACTTCTTTCTCCTCAAAGTGCTGACTGATTTTGAGTTTACCAGTGCAGTTCTCTCCTCGTTCTCCTCTTACTTCTCTGGTTCCTCTTTCTTATCTCATTCACCAGCTCTTCTTCTGCCTCCCACCCACTAGTTGAAGATGCCGCTCAATTCTCTGTCCTGGATTCTCTTCTCTTGGCATTTAACTCATTTTCTCGGAGAACTCGTCCACTTACAAGGCTTCAACTCACACCTCTCTGTGGTTGACTACTGAATCTATTCTGCTAGTTTGATCTCTCACCTCCTCCGCTATCCTAGAGTTCCTCTTGCTCCCATGACATCTCCCTACGGATGACCCACCAACCACTAAAACAGAACTCCTCATCTTCCCTCCCAGATCCTCTCCTTCGACTAACTTTCCCATCATGGTTGACAGCACCATAGTGATGATAAGTAATAACAATGATTAAAACATGTATAAAGCACTGACTATGTGCCAGGCACTGTACTAAGTTCTGGGGTGGATACAAACAAATTGGGTTGGGCACAATCCCTTGTCCACATAGGGCTCACAGTCTTAGTTCTGCAAGGCTTAGTGGAAAGATCCCTGGCTTGGGAGTCAGAGGTCGTGGGTTCTAATCCCAGCTCCGCCACTTGTCAGCTGTGTGACTTTGGGCAAGTCACTTAACTTTTCGGTGCCTCAGTTACCTCATCTGTAAAACGGGGATTAAGACTGTGAGTCCCATTTGGGACAACCTGATAACCTTGTATCTACCAGCACTTGGAACAGTGCTTGGTACATAGTAGGTGCTTAACAAATACCATCATTATTATTATTATTATTATTGTTATTATTTTGTAGATGAGGACCCGAGTCACAAAGAAGTGAAGTGACTTGTCCAAGGTCACATAGTAGTGCTTCTTTCAGCATATACACTTAAGAAGTACAACAAGGAGTCATGATCACAATGGGTTTCTTGTTGCATTTTGGAACCTGGAAGGATGGAGGGTTGTTTTTTTTTCTTATAGCATTTGTCAAGGGTTT
The DNA here is from genome assembly GCF_004115215.2 of Ornithorhynchus anatinus. Classification (NCBI taxonomy): domain Eukaryota; kingdom Metazoa; phylum Chordata; class Mammalia; order Monotremata; family Ornithorhynchidae; genus Ornithorhynchus; species Ornithorhynchus anatinus. The sequence goes on from NC_041734.1 coordinate 21,337,041, forward strand.
GCTACATGCCAGGAAGGCACTGTTGTATCTACCAGAGCTGAGGAAGATACAGAATAATCAGTAGGACATAGTCCTTGCCCCAGACGAGGCTCACAGTCTTAATCCCCATTTTTCAGATGAGGTAACTGAGGCGCACAGAAGTTAAATGACTTGCCCAAGTAAGCAGACAGATGATGGATCCTGAATTAGAACCCATGTCCTTCTAAATCTAGGGCCGTGCTCTATCCATTAGGCCACACTGCTTTCCCTGCTTGTTCTTGGGGGAATGGGGGTAGGGTGCTTTGAGAAGCTCCAGATGACTGAATCAGTGCTCTTATTAGTAAAACTGTGGTATTTGTTAAACGCTTATTCTCTGCCATGCACCGCACTAAGCACCGGGGTAGACACGAGCTAATCACATCCCACCTGGGGTTTATAGTCTAATCCCAACCATTATTCCAACAATTCCTCTCTCCATTACAATGCCTCTATAATTAAAGGCAGGGCTGGGATTCCTGTAACACTAGCAACCAGTTAGAGCCATCTAGAAGTTGCAGGGAACTTAAAATCTCCTCTTGGACTCCTTCTGTCTACTTAACTCCCTCTACCCCTCTCTGGTTTCTGTCTCCATCCCACCATTTTCTCTCTCATCCTCCTGGCCCACTGGGAATCCTTCTTGCTGGCCCCAAGGTCTCCTGATTTCTGTCTTCCCAAGCCCGGGGCCTCTCCTCCTCCCCTGCTTCTCCTTCCCAGCCTTACTGACCTCTCAAATTGTCTTTTTATGACCTTCTTGGCTGCTTTGAGCCCCTCTCCATTCTGTTGGATTGGCTCTGAGCTACGGCCTCAGTTCCCAAATGCTCAGTTAAGGTTCTCTCTCTCCCAACGTCTCTTTCTCTCTCAGTCTCTTTTTCCCCAGCCTCTCAGTTTTACTCTCCTCTCTTATTCTCTCTCTTTCTCTTAATTATTATTATCATTATTATTGTTGTTTCATTTGTTAAATCCTTATTATGTGCCAAACACTGTACTAAGCATTGGCATAGATACAAGATAATCAGGTGGGCCACAGTCCCTGTCCCAGATGGGGCTCACAGTCTAAGTAGGAAGTAGAATTGGTATCTAATCTCCATTTTACCGATAAAACCGAGGCACAGAAAAGTCAAATGACTTACCCAAAATCACACAGCTGCTAAGTGGTGGGGCCAAGATGCGAACCCTGGCTTCCTGACTCCCAGTTTAGGGCTCTTTCACTGGAACGCGCTGCTTCTCACATTCATTCGATCACATATATCGAGTGCTTACCGTGTGCGGAGCACTGTGCTGAGCACTTGGGAGAGTACATCAGTAAACAGAAACGTTCCCTGCCCACAACAAGCTTACAGTCTAGAGGCGGGGAGACAGACATCGATACGAATAAATAAATGATAGATATGTACATGAGTGCTGGGGGAAGAAGAAAGGGAGAAATTCAGGATGATGCAGAAGGGAGTGGGAGAAGAGGAAAGGAGGGGCTTAGTCTGGGAAGGCCTCTTGGAGGAGATGCGCCCTCAATAAGGTTTTGAAGGCAGGGGGACTAACCGTCTGTCAGATTTGGGGAGGGAGGGAGTTCCAGCCAGAGGCAGGACGTGGACCAGGGGTGGGCAGCAAGACAGGTGAGATCGGGGCACAGTGAGAAGGTTGGCATGAGAGGAGCAAAATGTGCGGGCTGGGTTGTAGAAGGAGACTGGCGAGGTGAGATAGGCGGGGACAAGGTGGTGGAGTGCTTGGATTCACTTAACATCTGCATTTCCTCAGTTCCCTCACCGGATCTGCGAGACGGTACTGTTCCCCTTTTTCAGAGGGGCACCTGAGGCTCCGGGAGGTGGGAGGTGGCAGGGCCAGATTAGGGATCGGGTCTCCCGAGACCCAGCCCAGAGTCCACTAGAGCAGACTTCCCGTCGAACGCCACGCAACTCAGTCTAGAAACGTAGCCTGGCGGAGCACCTGTCCAAAACACACACTCGACTGTGCCGCCCGTTGAGTCCCAGAGGGTAGAGACTTAGACAAGCGTTTTTATTTTGAGAGCCGTGGGAGAAATTCAGTACAAGCAGTATACATGAGCACCGTGTGGTTGGTTAGGAAGAGCAGGCGGCCAAGAGACAGATTTGAAAATAATGACGGCATTTGAAACGGCAAACACAACAGCATCGCAAAGAGTAGTGTTTCTATCCACGTGGCAGGGTTAGCGTTATCTCGCTCTTCTCGGTCCCGGGCCCAGAATCACACTGTCAGAAGGGCCGTCTTCAAACCGGGACAGTATCCTCTCCATTTCTCGGTCTCCCACTGAGGGGGAATTAACTTCCCTGAATCATCCCCACCCTCGATTTCTCCTCTGACTTCAATCTACTGTTATAGATTACAGGGAGATCCCAAAATCTGCAGTCAGCTCCCAGCACAGAAGGTGAAAATTCTGCTTCGCCCCATCCCTGTCTGTGATTTTGTAATAATGATAATAATGAATAATTACGGTATTTAAGCGCTTACTATATGCCAAGCACTGTTCTAAGCACTGGGGAAGATACCAGGTAGTCAGTTCGTCCCACGAGGGGCTCACAGTCTTAATCCCCATTTTTGCAGATGAGGAAACTGAGGCACAGAGACGTTAAGTGGTTTGCCCAAGGTCACACAGCAGACAAGTGGCGGAGTCAGGATTAGAACCCGCATCCTCTGACTCCCGAGCTCTTTCCATTAAGCCATGCTGCTTCTCTCCAGTTGCTCTTCATACGCAAAAAAGATACCATCGTGATGTCATCATGATGAAATTCACCAGCAGGTGTGGGCGCATGTGCAGCTGGAAAGGCCAATATGGGATACACAGTGGGCGCACACTGTGCGCACAGAAAAGTTGTCCCTTGTTGTGTTGCCAAGTTTAATGTTTCCTGCATCTGGCGCTGTTTTCTCTTTTGCCCCCTTGTCTCGTTATCCTTTCAAAGCTTTTCCTCAAAAAGAGCCACCCTATGCCGTTCTTCCCGAAGCACCCGATTTCCAGCTGGGATGCAGCACAGTCAGAAGCCTTATTTCACTCTGTCCTTAGCACATGTCCTTGTTGTGAGTTGCCCAGTTTCAGGTCTCCGGACAGCAGCTGTCTGAGTATCCCGTGGCCCGTTATTGTCAGTCGGTCAGCCGATCGTATTTACTGAGCGCTTACCGTGTGCAGAGCCCCGTATTAAGCTCTTGGGAGAGCATAATATAACAGAGTCGGTAGACACTTCCCCTGCCCACAAGAAGTCCGTGGTCTTCTCTCCTCACACGTCCCATCCATCACAGCCGTGTCGTGGTGAGCAAAGGCTCGATGTTGGGGGTCCGGCTTCGGTCCGGGGCTCTGCGGTTCGTGATCCTCTCTAACCGTGAGATGTTGAGGAGGGTCTGTAATTGTCATTATTGGAGCCGATCAGGGAGTGGAGTGGGGCGTTTGGGTGGGGCCCAGGTTCTGAACCGGTCTCTCACCTCTCAGACGTTCACCTTTCCCCATGTTGCCTCCTTCTGGCAAAGCTACACCTCACTTAGAACAGAAGTACAAAATGGCGGACAGATTCCACACCGGCCAACGATCAACCAACAGAGCCCAGTGGAAGGGCCTCCAATTCGGGGGGGTGACCCCCTCCCTCACATCTTACCCTTTGTCGCCTCCTATTTAATTTTGAGCAGAAATCACATTTTTCCTTCCAATTCTCCTGTGCAAGTTTTAAGGGCTTTTGGAAGCCTTTAAAACAGACTCAGGCTCAGAGCACAGAGGCTGGAAAGGGCTGAGGATCTGTTTGGAATTGGGCCTTCAAAAGGCCCGGGACTGTCCTAGTCCCAGGCCCCGGAGGCTTCACTCCGGGCCACTTTATGAGCGGATAAATCTTGTTTATTTGGTGCCCAGAGCCTCGAAGGGAGAGGGTCAATGTCCGCCTGTTCCCTCGTCCTGGCTTTGACCCCACGGCGGCTCAGACCAGAGGATCGGCGAGGAGCGGCCGGGAGCCGGTGAGCCGCGCAGATTGGTGGGTTCCTACCACCAACCAGCACGCCCGGGGACTTGGCTGCAATTTGCAAATGTTTCTTGCTTTCGTTCTGGTTTGCTTTTTTCTTTCGGGATTTGCTATTCTTAGCTCTGAAGTCAAATCCCTGGAATCCGAGAGCCCGGGGTTCCCTCGTGCCCGGAGGCTCCGCTCGGACACTGCCTGAGAAAACGGGACCGATCCCTCCAGCGGTTGACGGGGGCACGGGGGTGGGGAACGGCGGACCCGCGTGGCTCCTTTCCATTTCCCATTGTCTCAGCCGGAGGTGGGAGAGCCCCCCGCCAGGGTCACACAGCGAGCCAGGCCTGGGGATCCAGCAAGAAGATCTAATCGCTGCCTCTCGTGGGCTGAAAAATGAAAATCCTGGCTCCGGGCCCAACTCCTGCTTTATGCTTGTCAAGAGGAGGCTCTATTAGTCTTTGAAAGAAATTCTGATAATAAAAAGCAGACAAGGAGAGCTGTGTGAACTGGCATCCGATCAATTCTCTTCTGGGTTTCTTTTCCCCGCAGAGGAACGACATGGTTTTCCGGCCCCGAGTCCGCGTGCTCCTGCCCAGTTCCTTGAGACGGCTCCGCCTCTCCCTTTCTCCACAGCTTCTCAGCCGTGGGGAGATGGTTATCTCGGAGGCTCAAGGTGTGCGAGAAATGAAAAGCCCTTTTCTTGCCAGGAGCCAGCGAGGGAGAGAAACCTGTTTGTTCTGCCTTTTCCGGGGACGACGTGGCCCGGGCTTGGAGCGGGGCTGGGCCGGGGGAGAGGGGACCCCGCTCGGTTCTCCGGGAGGACAGCTTAGCTCTCTCCTTTCCCATCCCACGTTCGGGCCTCGCTGCAGTGACCCAGAAACCCTGGAAGGGGAGTCTGTTGCCTGCTTGGAATGAGCCTTCCCCCATTAAACTCCTTGCCTTTCGGCTGATTTATCTCTCCTGGGCTGAAATTCAACAAAGGCAGCGATCCATCTTGGGCTGAGAGGAGGATGCGGAGTTCGGAGGGCTGGATCCGTGACAATTTAGCTCCCTCCGCTGTCACCCAGGTTCCCCTCCCCCGCTCCCCTTCCCTCCTGGACTCCCCCAGCCTCTTCCTGCTCCTCCTCCTCCCCGCCCTCTCTCCTCCCAGGTCTGGGCGACCGTGCCGCTCGGAAGGGAAACTGAGCGGTCGCGTCTGCTGAACTGCGCTCTGACCTCCCGCTCCCCCTGAGCGGATCAGGCTTCCTGGCCTAGTCCAGCAGGCCGCCCTGGGGAGTCAGCTTCATTTATGACCCAACACCCAGGGCTCGACCTCTGCGAGGGGCTTGGCGGTCCCCTCCGTGGGAACCCTGTTGAAATTGGGTGCGCTTAGTCGCATCGGCAACAGTTGGGTGCCTGTCTTGTGCAGAGCACTGTCCTGGGAGCCAACTGTGGACACAGTGCTATACTGGGCTCCTACCGTGTGCAGAACACTGTACTGGGCACCTCTTACATGCAGAGGATGACGCTGGTTGCCCCGGTTGAGCGGGGAACGCAGTCCACTGTACTGGGCATCTACTGTGTGCAGATGTCAGTCAGTCAGTGGTATCTGTGGAGCGCTTACTGTATACTAAGCGCTTGGGAGAGGACAATGTAACAATATATAGATGGGACAGACTATCCAGGGCCTACCTGCAAGAAAGCTTTCTGCTGGGCAGTCAATCAAACATTCAGCTGGACCTCAGCCTCTACAGTGCCAGGAACTGGGATTGGGGATAGGGGGCTAGGACAAGAGGACGGGAAAAAGTCGAAGCTTTAGGGCGACTGCCTTGGAAACTGGATCTGTTTGGACGCCAGCCCTTGGCAGCGGGGGAGACCGGAGCCCAACAACTCGGAGTGACTTCGAGTAGCGTCTTGAGGAGAAGGCACGCAGAGTTAAGGCAACGAACCCAGGGAACGCTAGACTGCATTTGACAATTAATCAAATAATCAACTGTCCTCACGAAGTGCCTTTTCTTAGTAGAGCACTGATCTAAGCACTTGGGAGAGCACAATAGAGAGACGCGCTACCTGCCCTCAAGGAGGTTATAATCTCTGGGGGAAACGGACGCTAAAATAGATTACGGGTTGGGGAAAAGCAACTGGATATAAAGCAGTATTTATGAGTGATGTAGTGTGGGGAGACGAGGGGTATGTGTAGGTGATATAGCAGCGATAATAATAATAACGGTATTCGTTAAGCGCTCACTATGTGCCGGGAACTGTACTAAGTGCTGGGGTGGATACAAGCAAATCGGGTTGGACACCGTTCCCGTTCCGCATAGGGCTCACCGTCTTCATCCCCATTTTACAGATGAGGTAACTGAGGCCCAGGGAAGTGAAGCGACTTGCTCAAGCCCACACAGTAGACAAGTCAGCGCCGGGATTAGAGCCAATGAACTTCTGCCTCTCATGGCCGGGCTCTATCCACTACATCACACTGCGTAAGTGTTCAGGGGGTGCTTCGTCCCAGCATCTGACCATTCACTATTGTCAGTCTATATTCGCTATAAGTAATAATGATGATAATAAGAATAATAATAATAATCTTGACGGTACACGTTAAGTACTTACTGTTTGCCAAGCGACTGTTCTATGGTTTCGGATAGATACGAATTAATCTAGCTGGACTCAGTCCCCGTTCCACACTGGGCTCTCAGTCTAAGTAGAAGGGGGAGCCAAGTATTGAATCTCGGTTTTACGAATGAGGAGACCGAGGCACAGAAGAGTTCAGCGACTTGCCCGAGGTCGCACAGCAGGCAACTGGAAGAGCCGGGAGTCCTCCGACTCCCGGGTCCACGTTCTTTCCACGAGACCGCACTGCTGCCCAACCCCCGGTGGCTATTAAAAGCTGCATACAGAGCGAAGCGGAGGGATACAACCCAAGGGCAAACCTTTTTAATGGCTGTCCGTTAAGTACCGAGCACTGGACCGGGCCCTTGAAACATACGACGGAAATCAAATACCCAGTCACTATCTTCAGTCAGTTCTCGGCACACGGTAAGCGCTTAACAAATACTATTATTTTTATTATTGTTACATTACCGACACTTACCCATCGTCTCCCCACACCACATCACCAATAAATGTTGCTTTTCAAATAAATGAAGTCATAGAGCCCAACTGCATTAGGTTAAAAGAGGAAGGGCTTAAATGCAGATAGAAGAAACAATAGTTGTTGATGTTGTACTGTACTCTCCCAAGCGCTTAGTACAGTGCTCTGCACCCAGTAAGTGCTCAATAAGTATGACTGAATGAATGAAGCGATCATCTAAATATATGCCAAACCAGTGAGCGAATATAACCTAGGTTTTCCGCGGAACGCTGGGCCGACGTGTACAGGGAGAAGGAGAGTGATCGGAAAATACTCACTGGAGGAGGAGGCTGTTTCAGAGGCTTTGAAGGCAGGAGGGATGTGGTTGGGCGATGGGAGGATTTCCAGGTGGGGGGGAAGCATTTACCGTATGCAGAGCACTATACGAAGTACTTGGGGGAGTACAGAATAGTAGGGAGGTGCCATCGCAGCGGAAAGAGCACGGGCTTTGGAGTCAGAGGTCGTGGGTTCGAATCCCGGCTCGGCCACTTGTCAGCTGCGTGGCTGTGGGCAAGTCACTTCACTCCTCTGTGCCTCAGTTACCTCATCTGTAAAATGGGGATTAAGACTGTGAGCCCCACGTGGACTAGCTGATTCCCCTGTGTCCACCCCAGCGCTTAGAACAGTGCTCTGCACATAGTAAGCGCTTAACAAATACCGCCATTATTATCCCTGCTCTCGAGGAGCTTGCAGTCAAGCGGTGAACAGAGATATGAGAATAAAGCGCAGGAAGGGGAAGCAATCGGATACACAGATACGAGCATGAATCTTCTGCTGTGGGCAGAAGAAGTGGTGCGAGCACTTGGGTGTGATGACTCAAGGGCTTGGACAACACAGTAGGGAAGGAGAACGGGATAGGAAGGTGAGAGATTAGTCTGGGAAGACTTCCTGGATGAGGCCACCACCTGTAGACTGTAAGCTCCTTGTGGGTGGGAATCGTGTCTACCAACTCTGTTGTATTTTCCCAAGCGCTCAGTATAGATAAATGCTCGATAGGTGCATCTGATAAGTGCAAAGATAAGTGCTCGATAAATTACCATCGACTGATTGGAAGCATTAAGCACTGGGGTAAGGAAGCCCTTTTATAGCTCTCCTCCATCCATGGAGCATTTCCCAGATGAGGAGTGGGCCTCCTGTGGACTCCTGTTGTGGGCTGAGCACTGGTCATGATGGTTTCCAATCCCACAAAGCTCTTCCCTACCCCGCCCAGGAAAAACTCCGGGGAAACGCTTTCACCGCCCCCTTCTCTGTTGGGGGTAGCCAACAATTTGAGCCCCGGGGCCACCTCGGCCCGGAGATCGAACCCACCCAGGTGAGAGGGGGCCCGCGGCTCCAGTCTGGGGCGGGTAGGCCCCGAGCAGGGTTCGGAAAACCTCCCGCGCTTTGTGGTCGGGCAGAGGGATCCCAGGGCCGGGCTCCTTCTGGGGGCGGGCGTATCTGTCCCCCGCTGACCGGGCCGTCCTTCAGATCGCCGAAAAAATGCTCTGAGCCAGCCAGCCAGCACTCCCTCTCTCGACGCTGGCCCGCGGCCAGGAAAATATGGCCACGACCGCAGGCTGAGCTGGACCGGGGTCTGAACTGCGGGACGTCAGTCCCGAGAGCCCCTCTGGACACTGGTCTCCCAGTACCGCGGCCCCTACGGTGCTCGCGACTACAGCTCTTGGAGCGGAGCAAGCCCACAGACACCTCTCCGGGTCGAACGGCCGCCGCCCCGCTGGACCGGTCGCCCGCAGCCACCCAACACCAACACGCTCGCTCGCCCGAACGAGGCCGCGATGGCAGCCGCGGCGGAATCGTCATTGACTAACGGCTCAGGAATCTCAGCATCTGATTCCAGGGCTCCTCTGCCAGTGACGCCCCCTGCTTTCCCGGTGGAGACGTTCCCGCTGTGGAATTCTTGTTGGGGGTCCCAGCCTTCCCGATTCTCGCTTGACCAGGCCTGCCTGCTGGCCGGGAGAGACCAGACTTCTCGTCCACAGCCAGCCGGCCCAATCCCCGTTTCCCTGTTTCCCGCCCCGCCCTGCTGCCACGCAGACTTCAGGCTCCCAGAAAGGCGCTGAACCTGCCCCACCCACCTTTAACTCTCAGTGCTTGGCCCAGAGTAAGGGGTGCGTAAATACCGTCATCGTCCCCACTATCGTCAGATCCACTTTGACGGTTCCCTGGAGAGAGTGGCTTCTCTCCCCAATACCTCGCGCCATCTAAACCGAAACGATATTTGTGCTTATTGAGTGCTTGTGAGCAGATCACTGTAATAATAAGAAGAAGGATAATTCTGGTGATTGTTAAGCATTTACTACGTGCTAAGCACCGTGGTAAGCTCTGGGATGGATACCAGCAAATCGGGTTGGACACGGTCCCTTGTCCCATGTGGGGATCACAGTCTCGATCCCCATTTTAAAGACGAGGTAACTGAGGCACAGAGAAGTGAAATGACTTGCAGACAACTGGCAGAGCCAGGATTAGAATCCATGACCTTTCTGCCTCCCAGGCCCCTGCTCTCTCCGCTACACCATGCTGCTTGGCAGAGTATAAGGTAACAGAGTTGGCAGACATATTTCCTGCCCACGAGGAGTTTACAGTCTAAAGGAGGGGAAAGACATTAAAACAAACTATGGCTACTTACCTAAGTACGGGGGGGATCTGGGGGATGTTCTGGATCTCCCTATTTCCCTGCCCCTGCTACATCTCCTTCTGTTCGAAATCGATTTAATTTGTTTACACTTTTTACCACTCTAATGTGGTGGACCTAGCTGCTGTGGCCATTTTCTCTGCCCCAGTTGTGGGTGGTCTAAGAAGGAGGTCAGGGCTGGATTGGGATCGGACAGGAGGTGGAGGGTAAGAGAGAGGGGAGTCATGGAGGAGAAGGCCTAAGGTGCATTACCCTCCCCTACGACCTCATCCGCCTTGCTTCTCCTTCTTCTGAGATGGGAACGCCAGTTCCTGTTTTCTGTCTACCCTGCATCAGATGCTCCGACCGGTCATCCAGTTTCGGCTGAAGATCCGCTGGGCAGGGGGCCTCCTTCCCGCGTTTAACATTGGGCCGGTCAGTCAAGAGCACCGTATTAAGCGCTTGGGAATGTACAGTAGAGATGATAAACACGATCCCTGTTCTCAAGGAGCTTCCAGGCTCAGAAGAGCTCCTTTTTTTTCTGCCTTTTCCTTCCTTGCTTGGCATCCAAGCCTTTCTGTGAGAACTTGAAGCCCCCTCTGCTACACAGAGGGAGTTGTGTTCTTGCCATAAACTTGTGCTGTGGTCACCGTTGACTCAATGCAATGAGTTAGGAGGCAGGCAGCTGACATTTTCCTATACAAACTGCGAAGCTAATGTAGGATCCACAACTACTAGGATGCCTTACAGGCTTGCCATTTGTCATTTTACCAGATCAGATGCTGTTATATCGCAAAATATTGAAGCGTAGTAGGATCCTGTCAATCAGGCAGTCGGTCGTATTTATTGAGCACTTACTGTGTGCAGAGCACCGTACTGATGCTTGGGAGAGTAACAGTATAACAGACACATTCCCTGGCCACTTAGAGCTTAAAGTCTGGAGGGAGAGACAGACATTGATATAATTAAATTAATCATTTCAGATATGTACATCAGTGCTGTGGGGCTGGGAGGGAGGATGAGTAAAGGGAGCAAGTCAGAGTGATGCAGAAGGGAAGGGAGAAGAGGAAGAGGACTTAGTCAGGGAAGGCCTCTTGGAGGAGATGGGGGATAAGACTTCCAAGTGGGGGAGAGTAATCGTCTGTTGGATAGGAAGAGGGAGGGCGTTCCAGGCCAGAGGCCGGACGTGGGTGAGAGGTCGGTGGTGAGAAAGACGAGATAGACTGTCCTGTCTCAACTGGCGCGCACGCACACACACCCCGTTACTTCTTCCGGCCCAAATCTACTTGTGACAGCTGGAGGATGGAGTTATGTCGAAGCAGGCTCGTGGTGTGGGAAGACTATTCCCTAATTCTTCCACTGGGTTAAATCACAATTGCATAATGGAAAGCCGCGTTATAGCAGAAGTGACTGGACCACCTTAAAAGAGCACAGGGTCCCAAAGTCCTGAGCTTCCATGACAAGGAGAGGACAGAGATTTCCAGGGGTTCTTCCAGAGAACAGCTCAGCTAACGATCCTCTTGGATTTGACCTTCTCATCACCCCAACCTACCCCTTCCGCTCTTCTCCTCTGAAATGATGGTTCCGTGGTAAAGCCAGAATCCAGCCAGAACCGAGCGGCTGGCTTCCCTGCCCCGTCCTCCGGCTCAGCTGTGGACTGGACCCTCGCGAAAATTGCGAGGTTGGCCCCAGCAGTCCAAGTACCACCAGTAGCCACTTCCAGGTCTAGCCGGCCCACGTTAGGGAGATTCCGCCTAACGAGTGTCCCGAAAACTTGTCATGGTTGTGTTGCCTTGCATTTCCCTTCCCCTGTGCTGGTCTGGCCCTGCTAGGAGCTTGGTGCTGAGGTGAGGAGGGGGCACCTCTGTCCAGGGCAGGGCCACAAGAAGCCTGGCACTCCGAATGATGCTAGATGACCTAGCTGAGCGACCCCACCATCACGCTTAGCTCCGCAACTGCAAGGAGTCACCCCGGACGGAGACAAATCCAGCGGCCCAAAAATCGGGAGAGCCAGCCTTCGGGGAGCTGCCTGGGCCCGGTGTGCCAGGGCGCTCGCTGGCGGGAGGCTGGAGAGTTTCCGGAGGGCCTCAGGGGTCTTCAGCCCAGACAGCATCTGAAACGATTCCGGACGGGGCATTCTACGCTCTCTGGACAAGCTCGACCGGGGACGCGGCTCACGGTCACACAGTCATCCTAAACCAAGACGTCATTTACCCTTCCGCCTTCCCTATCTCTTCCTAGTCCTTTTGTGGAGATCATCAAAGCATTGCGATCCAGTCAGTCAGCGGGGAGGCAGAAGCCAAAGCAAATAATGGAGCCGGAATTCCCGGAGTGCAGGATCTCTAGCCACTGACTCGAATGCAGAGATTCACAGTCATTCCCGGGGGTCACCCCCTCCGCCCCCTCCCCCCGGCTTGACCCCGTGATTGCAGTTGGCAGGGCCAGCCCTGAGGGAGCCTGCCTAGCTCACTCTCTTTCTCTCCCTTTATCTAATAACAACCGGTATTGGTTCATATAAATAGATTGGATAGTGTCCCTGTCCCACATGGGGCCCTAAGGGACAACCCAATTTGCTTGTATCCACCCCCGAGCGCTCAGAACAGTGCCTGGTACATAGCAATCCCTTAACAAATACTACAGTTATTATTATTATCATCTTCATTATTACTGACATTACTATTACTGTAAGTGGAAGGATAATGGGTGTTTAATCTCCATTTTACAGATGAAGAAGCTGAGGAAGCAACTTTCACAAGGTACACAGCAGGCATGTAAAGGAGCCAAGATTAGAACTCAAACGCACTGGATCCCAGGCCCGTGTTCTTTCCATCAGGCTATTCTGCTTCTCTCTCCCTCTCCTTCTCTATTTCCCTCTCCCTCTCCCCCCTCCCCCCTTTCTTGCTCTCTCTTTCTGGAATTCCCCAGCAATCTGTGAAGAAGCAGTCTCTGGAGGACTCCTCTCTCTGCACTCACTTTTTTTTCAGAGAAGCTGTTAGCGGGCTGGTGATTTCGGTTTTGAGACTGGCTGAGGCAGCTCGACTGCCCTGAGGGACTGATGATCCCACCCTTCCCTGGATCCAGTGGGATTAGGGTCTCTGGGCCAAACCGATTCTCCGGGCCTTCTGGTGCTGGATGGGACTTCATCTCACTGGGGAAAGACCCATTCCAGGGGCCGCCCCGGGATTACAGGGCACCAGCCAAGATGGCCAGTCCGTGACCGCTGTATTCGTTGCCCTGTCCGCACATTGTTTCTTTATGGGATTTGTCAAGCACTCAGTAGGTGCCAGACACTGTTCTAAGCCCTGGGGTAGAAACAAGGTAATCAGGTTGGACACATTTCATCTCTCAGGGGGCTCACAGTCTCAGTCCCCATTTTACAGATGAGATAACTGAGGAACAGAGAAGTGAAGCGACCTGCCCAAGGTCACCCAACAGACAAACGGGGGAGTTGGGATTAGGACCCAGGTTCTTTTGACTCCCAGTCCGTGCTCTAACCGCTAGACCACACTGCTTCTCACGTATCTATCCTGGGCAATTTCCCCAAAGCCAAAGAGTCTCGTGAGATTTGGCTGAGTTGCCTCCCCCGCATCTGAACTCTGGGGGAAATGGAGAGTTGGCCATTTGGCCACGACCCTCCGTCCTCTTTTCCATTAGGATGGCAGGACCGTAAGCTCTCGATTGTAAGCTCTAGACCGCTAGACTGTTAGCTCGTCGTAGTCTCCCAAGTGCTCAGGATAGTGCTCTGCACATAATAAGTGCTCAATAAATACCACCGATCGTGTCAAGCACCGTAATAAACACCGGGGATGGATACAAGCGAGTCGGGTTGGACACAGTCTCTGCCCCACTGGGGCTCACAGTCTTAATCCCCATTTTACAGATGAGGGAACTGAGACAGAGAGAAGTTAAGTGACTTGTCCAAGGTCACACAGCGGAAAAGTGGAGGAGCAGGGATTAGAACCCTTTTGACTCCCAGGTCAGTGCTCTATCCACTCGGGCACGCAGATTCCAAACACTGGTGTAGATATATGATAAAAAGATTGAATACAGCTCCTATGCCGCCCAGGACTCACAGTCTAAGAGGAAAGGAGAACATGTGTTTGAGTCAGGAGAGCAAATTGAGGCACAGAGAAGTGAAGTTATTTCCCCAAGATCACACAGCAGGCAAGTGGCAGAGGCAGGGTTAGAACTCAAGTCTCCTAACTCTCAGTCGTGTGCTCTTTCCACGAGGCCACACCGCCTCCCTCAGAGAGGGGCCCAGCAAGTAGAGTGGGGAGTCTAAGTGTGTGACCTTTCTCTCTCTCTCTAGTCTTGTTACCCTTAGAGATAAAGCCTACTGGATAAAACACAGACTTGGGAGTCAGAAGGATCTGGGTTCTAATCCTGCCGCTACCACCTGTCTGCAGTGTGACCTTCGGCGAGTTATTTCACTTTTATTGGCCTCGGTTACCTCATCTGTAAAATGGGGATGAAGACTGTGAGCTCCACGTGGGACAGGGACTGTGTCCGACTTGATTTGCCTGTATCCACTCCAGCACTTAGTATAGTGCCTTGCACATAGTAAGCACTTAACAAATACCATTATTATCATTATTATTATCATTTTTCTTCACCCTCAGCCAAAGTCTGGTTGCAAAGTGGCTCAACACACGGGGAGGGAATGGCCAGTTTTGGGAGGGAGGGAATGGCCAGTTTTCTTCTCCACTTTGTAAGCACCTCTTGAAGGTTAATAGTAATGATAATAATATTGTTTCCCCACCCTGGTCTTCCCACTTCCTGTGCCCTGACTCTGGGGGAACCAGGCCCCTGCTTCTATTACTGGAACCGGGCCAAACAAAAATCAATCGATCAATTGTATTTATTGAGCTCTTCATACAGAATACTGTACTACGCACTTGGGAGAATACAACAATATAATAGACACATTCCCTGTCCCATTTAACCCTCTAAGCCGTAAGCTCGCTGCGGGCAGGGACTGTTTCTACCAACTCCGCTGTATTGCACTTTTTGAAGCACTTACTAGAGTGCTCTGCATGCAGTATGTATATTCAGTAAATTCCGTGGATCAATCGACTGAGTAATCTTACCACGGTCTCAAGAAATTGCAACTTTTTTTATGGTATCTGTTGAGTGCTTACTGACGTGCCAGGCACCGTTCTAAGCACAGGGATAGATAGAAGCTAATCAGGCCGGAAAAAGTCCCTGTCCCACATGGGGCTCGCGGTCTTAATCTCCATTTTCAAGGGGAGGTAACTGAGGCCCAGAGAAGTGAAGTGACTTGCTCAAGGTCACACAGCAGACAAGTGGCGGAGTCAGGATTAGAATCCATCCTCTGACTCCTAGGCCCGTGCTCTAGCCACTGGGTCACGCTGATGGTGCCGCGGGGCTGGCATGGAGCGGAGACTTGGGGCTTCTCTTCCCTCATCTGGAAAATGGGGATGGAGACTGTGAGCCCCATGTAGGACAGGGACTGTGTCCAACTTGCGTAACTTGTAACTACCCTAGTACTTAGAACAGTGCCTGGCACATAGTGAGCACTTAAATACCACAAAAAAAAATGGTCTGGGGGGTTGGGGAGTGGAGGGACTTGGAAGACGTGCTTTTGCCAAGCGTTGACCCTCCTCTGCCCTCTGTACTGTGGCCCCTCTACACCATAGCAGCGTGGCTCAGTGGAAGGAGCCCGGGCGTGGGAGTCAGGGGTCACGGGTTCAGATTCCAGTTCAGCCGCTTGTCAGCTGTGTGACTTTGGGCAAGTCACTTAACTTCTCTGTGCCTCAGTTACCTCATCTGTAAAATGGGGATTAAGACTGTGAGCCCCATGTGGGACAACCTGATCACCTTGTATTCTCTCCAACGCTGAGAACAGCGCTTTGCACATAGCAAGCGCCTAACAAATGCCATTCTTATAAGCCCGTTGTGAGCAGGAAATGTGTCTGCTATATTGCTGTACTGTACTCTCCCAAGCGCTTAGTACAGTGCTCTGCACCCAGTAAGAGCTGAATGAATGTGACTGACTGACTGACCTATTGATGCTCCTTCCTTGCCTCCAGCAGAGGGAAACTCCGGGCTGTTGTGCTCCTTTTAGAGGCCTGACGGTGAGAAGAAACCAACTCCAACAGCAGCGAGAGTTTCTCCAGAGGCAGCTGGGGTCCTGCCGGGAGGGTTTTGAGCCAGTCGCGGCCTTTCTTCCTCTGGGAATTCCTTGGAGCTTAGGCACGGGGAATTCCCCCCCTGGCCGGACCCAGCTGGCCTCTGTCAGAAGCTTGCAGGGAGAGGGAACTCCCTCCCTTCCTTTCCCTGTTCTCCTTTCCTTTCCCTTCCCGCTCTCCTCCCCTTCGCCTCTTCTTCCCTTCCCTCTCCTCCCCTCCTTCTTTCCCTTCCTCCCCCCATTCTCTCCCCTCCTCCACTTCCCATCCCCATCCTTTTGTCCCCCTCATTCTTCCCTTTCCTTGTCTCCCCTCCCGTTTCCCTTTTATCCCTCCCTACCCTTTTCCTCTCCCTGCCAATCCCACTTCCCACCCCCCACCTCATCCCTTCCCTCATTATTCCCTTATACCTCCTCTCACCCCCTGACCTCTCCCTCTTCTCTCCACCACCCCTCTTCAAATTCTCTTCCCCTTCTCTCCCAGGCCCAGTCAGTAGGTCATAGACTCAGCTTCTCGAGGAGAGGCCGGAGCTGGTTTTCAAACAAAGAGCTGGTGATCAGCCTGATTCCCTCTCCCTTACCAGGAGAAGCCCTGAAACTCCAGCGACCAGGCCTCACAAAGGAAGGGATCTTCTGGCTTCCAACGGCCGGACTTTTGATGGCGGCGGGGAGGGGTGGGGTAGGGGAAGGAGGGAAGAGATTAACTACTACAACATACAGGAGCCGCAGTGGAAACATCATTTTTCACCAGAAGGAGGCTTTGTCGGGGCTCTGGAGGTTTCAGCTGCCATGTCCCCCATCAGCCCTGCTGAAATGTTGGCTGTAGTTTCTCAGAGCTTGTCCTTTTAAGTCTCCAGGGCTGTTTTTCTTCCCACAGACCTTATTAAGCTTAATTGCACTCCTTTTATCATGAAATAGAGGCCTGGTCGCCACTCATCCGTGGTACTGCTCACATGACAATAATGATTATAGTGATGATAATATAATGATTTTAGTTAAGGGCTTAGTCTACATCAAATACTGCTGTGCTGAGCGCTGGGGTAGTTACAAGGTAACTAGCACACTTCCCCGCTTCAAAGCCCCCACTGAAAGCTCACCTCCTCCAGGAGGCCTTCCCAGACTGAACCCCCCTTTCCTCAGCTTCTCCTCCCCATCGCCCCAACTCCCTCCCTCTGCCCCACAGCACTTGTGGCTAAGTACATATTTATTCTTCTATTTTATCAATGAAGTGGATATAGCTTTAATTCTATCTATATTGATAGTATCGATTCCTGTCTGGTTGCTTTGTTTTCTTGTCTGTTTCCCCCCTTCTAGACTGTGAGCCCACTGTTGGGTAGGAATTGTCTCTATCTGGGGCTGAATTGTACTTTCCAAGTGTTCTGCACCTAGTAAGCGCTCGATAAATACGACTGAATGAATGTCCACGGTGCAGAAGTGAAGGTCAGTTTCGCGTTCTTCTGAAGACCCACCGTGGCACACACTGATGGAGTTGCCTTGTACTTCTGTTCTCTTGGAACTCAGTACAGCTGGAGGAGCAGTGTGGCCTAATAGTAGAGCACAAGCCTGGGAGTCAGAAGGAGCTGGGGCGTCAAAGGGCAGGGCTGGGCTCCTGGGGAACTGAGCACTAGGGAAAGCCCAAACCGATGTGCGTTTCGCTGTCACCCCGGCACCGCCCAGGGGCACCAGAGTGACCCAGCAGATCAGCTGAGCCGCCTGCCTCTCGCCCACCCTTCCCCTTCCCTGCTTTCCCCTCAACCCCGCGGGGGTCCCAGGAAGCCCTCCCGACCCACCCACAACCCGTCTCCTCCTCACACGCTCTCAGCCGGGGATCTCCACCTGCTTCAGTAGTAATCATGATAGAAATTATGGTACTTGCCAAGCCCTGTTCTAAGCACTAAGTAGATACGAGCTAATCCGGTTGGACACAGATCCCGCCTCACGTGGGGTTCACGCTCTTATCCCCATCTTACAAATGGGGAAACGGAAGCACGAAGCAGTTAAGTGACTTACCCCAGGTCACCCAGCAGACATGTGGCGGAGTCAGAATTAAAACCCAGGTCCTTCTGACGCCCAGGCCCATGTTCTGTCCACCAAGCCATCCCGCTCCTCTACTCATAATGATAGTAGTAATAATATTTACTAAACCCTAACTGGGTGCAGAGCTCTGGAGTAAGCAGGGGGAGAGGATAGACTGATGAGAATAAGAAACGGTGCCTCTGGGAGCTCACCGTCTATCTTAGAGCCGATTTGTTCCTCCAGATGAAACCTTCACTTCCTAGACCTCCTCCTTAACCTTTCCCTGGTCCCGGCCCTCTCACCTGAGCTGGCTTAATCTCACCTGAAAGCAGTGTCACACCTGTGTCATATGGTTTCCCTACCCTATTTCTTCCCCTAGCCCTGTAAATCATCATTTTCCCCCATGCCTGAAGAGATCAGTCTTAACTCACATCCAACATCACTCCTTTTCTTGTGTTCTTCTTTTAAAAATATTTCTTAAACTCTTACTATGTGCCAGGCGCTATATTAAGCAATGGGGTAGATACAATCTAATCACGTTGGCCACGGTCCTCCGTGTCCCACCTGGAGCTTAAGGTCTTAATCTCCATTTTGCTGATGAGGCAACTGAGGCACAGAGAGATTAAGCGACTTTCCAAAGGTCACACAGCAAAGTGGAAGAGTTGGGATTAGAAACCCCATCCTCTGACTTCAGCTGAGGAAACGACCCAGGGCTCATAGACCTTCCTCCTTTCAAACTCTTTAATCATTCTGCATCTCTGCTATTCACCCCAGCACCACAGCATTTATTACTTTACTATTTTCCCCACCTGAAATCTATCTGATGCCTGTCTCCCCCTGGAGACTGTAAGTTCCACGTGGTCAGAGCTGCTGTCTATCACCTTTGTTTTTATTATACTCTCCCAAATGCTTAGTGGCTCAGGGTCGCAACTGGAGAGTTTCCAATACTCTACCAGTCTCGACTATGGGAGGGAGGGTCAAGCAGAGGCATGTGACTGTGGGCAAGTCACTTCACTTCTCTGTGCCTCAGTGAGCTCATCTGTAAAATGGGCATGAAGACCGTGAGCCTCACGTGGGACAACCTGATGACCCCGTATCTCCCCCAGCGCTTAGAACAGTGCTCTGCACGTGGCAAGCGCTTAACTAATACCAACATTATTATTACTATTATTATATCCATTCCATCCCTAGGTTGGGCAGTGGCTAGCGAGTGGAAGACCATCTGCTACAAGCCAGAACTCACCCGTGCTGGGCAGCAGCGGCACGGGAGAGATTCGAGGGCCGAGACTCAGGTTTACCGCACGGAAGGAGACAGTGTAAACCGTTTCCGTATTTTTACCAAGAAAACTCTCTTGATCCACTACCAGAACGATTGCAGATGGAGGTGGGGCGTTGTGGGACCGATGTGTCCATGGCGTCGCTACGGGTTGGACCCGACTCGACAGCACAAGGCAACAACAACAAATGCTTAGCACAGCGCTCTGCATACAGTAAGTGCTCAATAAATACCACCGACCGACCGATGGCGAGTCACGTCTCTGTGATGGAGCCGGACCCAGGACGGACCCTGTACGGGCCTCGGCACCTGGGCCGAGTATGAATGAGCGTTCTCTCCCAGCTGCTGAAGGTCCTGAGTCCACATCCCCTCCATCATCCGTCAATCAATTAATCATTGTTATTTATTGAGCACTTACCGTGTGAGCGCTTGGGAGAGTACAGTACAGAAGAATGAGCAGACACGTTCCCTGCCCATAACCATCAGTGAACCGATGCCTGCTCGGACTACTCTGACCTCCGGATCTTCTTCCGCAACCTTCTCTCTAGGCTAATCATCCTGGGCCTCCCAAGAATCATAACCAAACTCCATTCCACGGGCATGGATTCCTGCAAAAAGCAGCCAATCAATCGATCGGTCTTATTTATTGAGTGCTTACTTTGTGCAGAGCGCTGGGCTAAGTACTTGGGAGGGTATATTAGATTGGATTATACTATTATAGTCTCCCAAGTGCTTCGTACAGTGATGGCCTAATTGCTAAAGCCCAAGTCTGGCGGTCGGTCAGAAGACCTGTGTTCTAATCCTGACCCTGCCACTAGTCTGCTGTGTGACTTTGGGTAAGTCACTTCACTTCTCTGGGTCTCAGAGACCTCATCTCACTGTGAGCCCCATGTGGGACAGGGATTGTGTCCAACCCAATTTGCCTGTGTCCACCCTAGCGCTTAGTACGGTGCCAGACACATAGTACACGCTTAACGAATACCACAATTATTATTATTGTTAATAATGAGAAATTTTGAGGCTGGAATTTGAATGACGGCAGTATCTCCCTGGGGCTGGGGGGACCCCGGCTGTGGCTGGGCCCGGGGGCTTAGAGAACTCCCGATGATTTAGTGATGGGATGTGCTGGGCAGAGAAGGGCGCTTTTGCCTCCTGTTCAAAGAGGTACCGGGGTTACTTAGGGGTTCAGAGCGGCAAAACACTTGGGGGCAGAATCCGTCTCCCAGGTAACTGGTAGAGAAACAGTGTGGTCTAGTGGGCAGAGCACAGACCTGGGAACCAGAGGAACTGGTTTCCACTCCCGACTCCACCACTTGTCTGCTGTGCGGCCTCAGGCGAGTCACTTCACTCCTCGGTAAAACGGAGATTCAATACTTGTTCTCCCCCCCCCCCCCGTTTGGACTGTGAGGCCCACGTGGGACCTAGTGGTCTGGTATCTACTCCGGGGTTCAGAACAGTGCCTGACACATAGTAAGCGCCTAACAAATGCCACGATTACTATCTGAGATTGAAGAATGGGGAAAAACGATGCAAAGGACCTTCTCGTTCCTTTATTCTTTCCTTCCGTTCTCCTCTCCTCCTCCTCCCTCCAGCCTAACGACATCCAATCAAGCCCAAAATGCTGCCACACGACATCATGGCAGGCAGTGAAGCATTGTTCGGAAGGAGCTGAAGCAAGCTTTCTTCAAGATCGAAGGACAGATGATCAGTCTCTCCCCAACCCTCCCTCCATACCTCCGTTACCTGATGGGCTTCTAAGAGGAGGTGGAAAACGTAAGCAACGTAGTTTAGCGGGTGGAGCACGGGCCTGGAAGTCAGAAGGATACCAACTCTGCCACACGCCTGTTGGGGGACCTCGGGCAAGTCACTTTCCTCTTCTGGGCCTCAGTTACCTCATCTGTAAAATGGGGACTAAGACTGTGAGCCCCATGTGGGACAGGGACCGCGTCCGACCTGATTAATCTGTATCTACCCCAGCCCCTAAAGCAGTGCTCGGCACACGGTAAGCACTTAAGAGGTACCACAGTTATTATTATCATTAACGTTACAGTTCTTCGGACAATGGCCATTATGAGAATGTTTGGTTTCAAGCACAACTATTGTCTTGACGCTGAATCACTGCTCCCACCTCCTCACCGCCCTCAGCGTGAACGTTGCAGGATGAGGGCAGAGCCTCTCCCCCTGGGCTCCTGGCTACCTTGGCCCAGTTTCCATTGAAACTGTGTTCCGCTGAGCTCGGACAAGAAAACAAGGAAATGACGTTGCTAAAAGAAAAATCTCAGAAACCCTCAGCCAAGAGGCCCTTCCCCTCCCACGCGCTTGGAATACCGCGTCCGTTCTGGCCTCCACGCCCGGTCACGTGATGGAGACGGTACGACCGAAATGATCGGAGGGATGGCGCGTCCTCTGCATGAGAATAGGCTGAAAATACGGGGGCTCTTTGGTCTGGATCGATGCAGACCGAGGGGGGACAGGATTGAAGTTTCCAGAATGATAACAACGACGGTATTTGTTAAGCGCTCTCTACGTGCTAGGCACCGTTCTAAATGCTGGAGTAGATACAGGGTAATCAGGTTGTCCCACGTGGGGCTCACAGTCTTAACCCTCATTTTACCGATGAGGTAACTGAGGCGCAGAGAAGCTAAGTGACGTGCCCAAGGTCACGCGGCTGATCAGTGATGGAGCCGGGATTAGGACCTACGGTCTCTGACTCCCAAGCCCGTACTCTTGCTACTAGACCATGCTGCTTCCAGACCCTCCAAAACATTCTCCACATCCCCAGAGGAAACACAGAATTGTGGTTCAAAGGCAACGTACCACCATGAGGGGCCACCCAGGGAAGTTTGAGGATGACAGGCTCAAGCAGACCAATCGATCAATCAATTGTATCTAAAAAAACTTTTTTTTAATGTTATTTGTTTAGCACTTACTACGTGCCAGGGTTCGATACAAGATAACCAGGATGGACACAGTCCCCATCCCTCATAGGGATCATACTCTCAATCCCTATTTTACAGAGGAGGTAACCGAGGTCCAGAGAAGTGAAATGACTTACCCAAGGTCACACAGCAGTCTCGTAATGGAGGCGGGATTAGACTTTCTGACTCCCAGGCCTGCGCTCTATCCACTAAGCAAACGCCCCCCCCAGAGTAGGCAGGGGTCCCCAGCGATGCCATCCCCAGTGACCCTGGTCACCACCCTCCCACCTCAATATCATTTGGCCCTGCAGGGTGAAAATTGGGCACCGGCCTCGAGGGTGGCTGCCCATGCCACTGCTTCCAGGGACTGATTCTCCTCTGGACGCGGCCCTGGCAGCTCACATGGACTACTGGAGTAGCCGAGATGGCGGGAGAAGAGAGGGGCTTCTTTCCCACGTCTCCTGGGGGCTTCTTCTCCTCTGTATCTTCCCAGAGGAGGCAGGGGGCCTTCTCCTCTTTGGGGAGGGGAAGCTCATTCTCCACATCCCCGGGGGATTGTAAACTTCTCTGCATCTCCCAGCAGAGGCGGGGGGATTGCTGGGATGAGAAGCGAGCGGGACCGTCTTGCCCCGCATCCTCAGCGCAAGGCTAATTGGAGTGATTCCTTCGGAAGACCGGCCAGGGACCAGGGAACAGCCAGCCTATAGGTCGCTGGAAAGGACGGAAAGCCCACGTTAGGACACTAGGGTCCAAAAGGATCTGTTCACTGGCCCTGGTTCCTGGGATGGGATGGAGACAGGGAGAAAAGGAGGGAGCTAACAGTCAATAAATCAGTGATGTTTATCGTTCATTCGTTCGTTCGGTCGTATTTATTGACGATTCAGTGAACGTGCGGAGCACTCTACTGAGCACTTGGGAAAGTACAACACAACAATAAACAGATCCCTGGCCTACAGTGAGCTTTCAGTCTAGAGGGGGGAGACAGACATTAATATAAATGAATAAAGGACAGATACGTACATAAGCGCTGTGGAGCTGGGAGGGGGGGGGGATGAATAAAGGGAGCAAGTCAGGGCAACGCACGAGAAAGTTGATGCCGTAGCTAATGATACCAGTGATAATAATCATGACTATTGTTAAGTACTCACTAGATGCCAAGCACTGTGCTGAGTCCCTGGAGCAGATTGAGGATGACCGCGTGGGGTTCCAGTCGAAGAGGAAACCCCTTCCTGGCTCAAAAAGCCTCCAGGAAAACCTTTCACAGGGTCCCAGCCCAAACGAGCCCATGTCGCAGATGCTTCAACTTGGACGGGGAGCCTTAAAGGCACATGCGGATTGGAAATGGTTCCCAGGGCTGCAGTAGCACTGGGCCGATGGATAAATCAACAAGAATGTTTATCCTGGCAGGCTGGGAGGCTCCCTGTCCGGAGGCCTGTGAGGAGAAGGTGATTTCATCGTGGCTGCGCCGTGAAGTGAGGATGGGCTGCCTCCCTGCCTGCCTGTCCGTCTGCCTGTCTACGAGCCTGTCTGCCTCCCTGCCTGCTGCTCTCCCCACCTGCACACCTGCCCCAGGAACAACAAAAACGATATCCGTAAGTGTTTACTTACTAGGTGCCAAGCACTTCACTGGGCCCTGGGGTGGATGCGAGAAAATCAGAATGGGCACAGTTCCTTTCCCACTCGGGGCTCGCAGTCTAAGGAGGAGGGGGAACAGGTATTGCATCCCCATTTTACAGGCGAGGAAAATGAGGTCCAGAGAAGTTGGGACTCGCCTAAGACTCTACGTAGCAAAGCTGGAAGTAGAACCCCGGGTCCTCTGACTCCCGGGCCCAAGCTCTTTCCACTAGGCCAAGCTGCGATGTGTATATACATGCATGAATGTATAATAATAGTAATGATGGTATTCGATAAGCGCTTACTCTGCGCCAGGCGCTGTTCTAAGCGCCGGGGTAGATACAAGGTAATCAGGTTGTCCCACATGGGCTCACAGCTTTAATTCCCATTTTACAGATGAGGCGACTGAGGCCCAGAGACATTAAGTGACTTGCCCAAAGTCACACAACTGAGAAGTGGCGGAGCCGGGATTAGAACCCATGTCTTCCGACTCCCAAGCCCGCGCTCTTTCCACTAAGCCACGCTGCTACTTACGCACGTATGCATACTTATTTATGTCCATTGTAAGCCCTTTCATATTCAATATTTCTATGCCCGTATATTCCAGAAAGCGCATAAACTCTTTGAGGGCAGAAATCAAGTCTTCCGGTCTATTTTCCACTTACTCTTTCTCAGCGCTTAGAACAGTGTTGTGCATACAGTAAGCGCTTATGCATTCATCCATTCAATCTTATTTATTGAGCGCTGGGTGCAAAGCACTTTACTAAGAGAAGCAGCGTGGCTCAGTGGAAAGAGCACGGGCTTTGGAGTCAGAGATCATGGGTTCGAATCCCAGCTCGGCCACTTGTCAGCTGTGTGACTGTGGGCAAGTCACTTCACTTCTCTGGGCCTCAGTTACCTCATCTGTCAAATGGGGATTAAGACTGTGAGCCCCACGTGGGACGACCTGATTCCCCTGTGTCTACCCCAGCGCTTAGAACGGTGCTCGGCACGTAGTAAGCGCTTAACAAACACCAACGTTATTATCATTATTACTAGACCATGAGCTCGTCGTGGGCAGGGAATGTGCCTGTTTGTTGTTGTACTGTACTCTCCCAAGCGCTTAGTACAGCGCTTTGCACACAGCAAGGGCTCAGTAAATACCACCGAGTGAACGAATGAACAGCCGGAGTGTAGGGCCCAGAGCCTCGTGCAGCTTACTAATCTTCAAATGCCGTCGAGTCGTTTCCGACCTCTTCAGAACGTCACATCTTCTATCACAGAGTCGTTCTGGTAAGGACAGTTTTCTTGGTCAAGGTACAGAAGTGGGCTGTAAAAACCTACCGCTGTCTTCGATCAACGTTTTGATCACTCCATCACCCGCCTTGGACTCTTTCCCGTGATGGTGCCGCCCAGCACGGTTGAACTGACTGTGACGCTGTGGCTTAGACCTTTCCTTTACGGGTAGTCCTATATGGAACAGTCCTAAGCTTCGTCAGCGGACGCGAACCTTCCTGCCACGGTAAAATGATAACAATAATGATGATGGTATCTGTTAAGCACTTACTGTGTGTGAAGAACTGTTCTAAGCGCTGGGGTGGATAGAAGGTTATCAGGTTGGCGCACGTGGGGCTCACAGTCTTAATCCCCATTTGACAGATGAGGGAGCCGAGGCACAGAGAAGTGAAGTGACTTGCCCAAAGTCACCCAGCTGACAAGTGGAGGAGCTGGGACTAGAACCCAAGCCCACTTTCCCCTAAGCCACACTGCTTCTCTCAACTATGAGGCATCGATTCATAGGAGAGAGTGTACTAGTGGTGATGGAATATTCAGGCACAGGCGTGGTGAACTGATTTAGATGCAGCATTCAGGTGTAGACACATAATTCAGGCCTAGACACGACTATAAGATGCAGGTGTGTCGTGCAGGTGCAGGCCGTGTGATTTTTCTAAGCGCTTGCTATGTGCCAAACACTCTCCTAAGCACTGGAGTAGATATAAAATGATCAGGTTAGACACACTTTCTGTCCCGCATGGGGCTCGCAGCCCGGGTAGGAAAGAGAGCGCGTACTGAATCCGCATTACCCGGACGAGGAAACCGAGGGTAGTTAAATGACCTGCCTAAGATCACTCCAGAAGGCCAGTGACAAAGCAGGGATTAGAACTCAGGTCCTCTGGGTTTCGTAGTCTCGTCACTGCCCTCAGAAGCGGTTAGGCTTCATTTAATTTTTTGAAATGGTATTTTTTTTAAAGCGCTTAATATGCGCCAGGCACCGTTCTGAGCACTGGGGTAGATACAAGGCAATCAGGTTGGACCCAGTCCGTGTCCCTCACGGGGCTCACAGTCTTAATTCCTATTTTACAGATGAGGTAACGGAGGCACCGAGAAGTAAAGGAACTTGCCCAAAGTCACACAGCAGGCAAGCGGCCGAGCTGGAAGTAGAACCCAGGTCCCTCTGGCTCCCGGGCCTATGCTCCACCCACTAGACCGCACTGCTTCTCAGCAGCAGTTGGTTCCATATCTTCCCAGTTTCTCCTCCCGGAGCTCCTCACCCTCTCCGTCCCTCAGGATGATTCTCAGTGAGGACCCTCCCCACCCGAGGGCCGGGAAAATAAACCTTTGATTTCTCCTCCTCAGGCCCCAGCCCGACTCCACCCTGCACGTAGTCACCCGTTTCCCCGGGCGGGAAAGCGGCCCAAGTATTGGGAGCGGAAATCCCGAGCAAGAGCAGAGGAATGAGGTGGCAAAATCTGGCAGTAGGGAGGTTAGGGTTAGTCACTGCCCTGGCCTCTGTGCTGATAGATCTGACATTTTCAGAGTCCACCTCCTGCTCTGGGGGAGGCGGGGTTAGGAAGGAGACCGTGTTTGGTTCTTTCATAGTCTGTGCTTCCCTGGAGGGGAGATGGTGGATGGGAGAGCAGTGGAAGCTGGGGGAGAGTCAGCCTCCCCCACTTGTTGAGGGGCGGGGGGATGTTGGCAGAAGCAGCAAGGGCCTCACAGTCAAGGGGCCGTGGGTTCTAATGCTGGCTCCGCCACCTGTCTGCTGTGTGACCTTGAGCAAGTCACTTCGCTTCTCTGTGCCTCAGTTGCCTCCCCTGTACAATTAGAGGTCGAGACCGGGAGCCCCATGTGGGCAGGGACTGTGTCCAACCTGATTAGCTTGTATCTACCCCAGAGCTTAGAACAGAGCTTGACCCTTAATAAGCACTTAATAAATACCATAATGACTATTAAATCCAGATGAGACTCTAAAACTGCTGTGCAACCCTGTGGCCTACGTGGTTAAGACGGTCGGACTTACTCGGGCAGACACAACCGGCTCCTGACTTTGCCGGGCCCAGCCACGTGACCTTGAGTGAGTCACTTGACTTCTCCCTGCCTCAGTACCCCACCTGCAAGATGGGGATTCAATACCCGTCGTCCTTCCTACTTCGACTGTGAACCTCACGTGGGGCACGTACTGTGTCCGACCTGATTATCTTGTATTTTTCCCCGGTACTCGGTACAGTGTTTGGCGCAGAGGAAGCGCTTGACAGATACCACTATTATTATTATTATTATTATTTTATTATTATGAGAAGCAGCGTGGCTCAGTGGAAAGAGCCCGGGCTTGGGAATCAGAGGTCGTGGGTTCGAACCCCGGCTCTGCCACTTGTCAGCTGTGTGACTTGCGGGCAAGTCACTTGACTTCTCTGTGCCTCAGTTCCCTCATCTGTAAAATGGGGATTAAGACTGTGAGCCTCATGTGGGACAACCCGATGACCCTGTATCTACCCCAGCGCTTAGAACAGTGCTCTGCACATAGTAAGCGCTTAACAAATGCCAACATTAGTATTATTATTATTATTTCGGTTCTCTGAAATAGGGCCCAGCTAGTGGAGCAGACTCATTTGAGAGTCATTCAACCCGGGCTCTAAACCCGGCTCTACCCCTTGTCTGCCGAGTGGCCTTAGGCAAGTCACTTCACCTCTCTGGGCCTCAGTAACTGCATCTGTAAAATGGGGATTGAAAACCTCATATGGGTCATGGACTGTATCCCACCTCACCAGCTTGTATCTACCGCAGCGCTCAGAACAACGCCTGACACGCAGCAAGCCCTTAACAAATACCATTAAAAAAAAATCGCTTCGAAATGCAGTGTGGCATTTCAAACAACGCGATACAGCCCTACAGTCTTGGAAGACCACTGCAGCACGTTAGCCATCCTATTTATTGCTATTGCTATTGTTTTTGGCCGTCTGTCTCCCCCGATTAGACCCCGTCAAAGGGCAGGGACTGTCTCTGTTACCGATTTGTACATTCCAAGCGCTTAGTACAGTGCTCTGCACCTAGTAAGCGCTCAATGAATACTACCGAATGAATGAATGAATGGTGGACAACACCGGGCAAGTGGCTGCCCTCTCTGAGCAGAGACGTGGTGATGATCAGAACGCGGAGAGTGGAGCTCAAAGCAGAGACAGACCCCGTGCGCTACAATATCCACTAGGGAAGTGCCGATTCAGCCCGACCTGCAAACGGTGCGGCGGGATGTCTCGGTCACTTCTGCTACGCCGATGCGGTCTCGCCGTCAGGAGCGTTATCTCTGAGAACGATGGAAGCTACCGCAGTTGAGGGTGTTGGCTGAAGAAACCAAAGGCCCCTGGCTATTGCCTATGACTTTACCCTGGCCTACGACGCCCTCCGTCTTCATATCCGACAGACGGCCGCTCTCCCGGCCTTCAGAGCCTTATCGAAGGCACATTCATTCATTCATTCAGTAGTATTTATTGAGCGCTCACTAGGTGCAGAGCACCGTACTAAGCGCTGGGAATGTACAAATCGGTAACGGACAGAGACGGTCCCTGCCCTCTGACGGGCTTACGGTCCAGTCGGGGGAGACGGACGGACAAGAACAACGGCAGTAAATAGAATCAAGGGGATGAACAGCTCATTAAAACAATAGCAAATAAATAGAATCAAGGTGATGTACATCTCATTAACAAAATAAATAGGGTAATGAAAATGTATACAGTTATCTCCTTTAAGAGGCCTTCTCTGACTAAGCCCTCCTTTCCTCTTCTCCCATTCCTTTCTGTACCATCCTCAAACTGGGATTTGCACCCTTTATTCACCTCCCACTCCCAGTCCCACAGCACCTACGTAAACATCCATGATATACATATTCATATCAATGCCCTCCTCCCCCTCTAGACTCTAAGCTCGTTGTGTGCAGGGAACATGTCTCCCAAGCACTTAGTAGAGTGCTCGGCACACAGTAAGCACTCAATAAATATCACTGATGGATCGGGGGAAAGCTAGGCAGTTGTTGCCTTGATCTTGCAAAGCGACATGAAACCCCGGAGCTTTGCTTTGATGTCCGACTTTGGCACCGTATCCTTTCTGAATGAAAACTATGCCGAGCATCTGTTACGGCCTCTTCCGGAAGGCGAGTATGCGAACAAGCCCTGCTCCGGCTCCAGAGACGCCGCTCTCCTCGGATTCGAGTGGGGGCTGAGCAGATGGATGAAGAATTTTCTTTGCAGAAAGCACGTGGGGTGAGACCACTCGGATGGCAGCCCGGAACGGCCAATCATCTGGCGGGGAGAGATCCACGCGCCGCATCGGTCGAGACAAAGGATGGGAAAATCCATCGGGTGTGTGTGTCTGAGGGCCTATGTCGGTGTGTGGCGTGTGCATGGATGTACCTGGGTGCATGAGGGAGTATCCATATATATTTTTCACCCGAGTTTGTCTGCAGGGGGACTACCATTATCAGTCAATCAATGGTATTTATTGAGCACTTTTGTGCAGAGCACTATGCTAAGTGTTTGGGAGGCTACAACAGAGTTAGCAGAAAGCATAATAATAGTAATAGCAAGCACTTACCGGGCACTAAGCGCTGGGGTAGACGCAACATAATCAGGTTGTCCCACGTGGGGCTCACAGTCTAAATCCCCATTTTACAAATGAGGTAACCGAGGCACAGAGAAGCAAGGGACTTGCCCCAAGTCACACAGCTGACAAGTGGTGGAGCTGGGATTAGAGCCCACGGCCTCTGATTCCCAAGCCCGTGCTCTTTTCACTAAGCCACGCCGCTCCTCTCTTGCTGTTCCCTGCCCACAGCGAATTTACAGTCTAGAGGGACTGTGTGATCATTATCATGCTCTGAGTCCCTACTCTATAACGGTGTTTTTTAAGTGCTTACTATGTGTCAAGCCATGTTCTAAGAGCCTGGCTAGATACAAGATAATCAGGATGGACACAGTCTCTGTCCCACATGGGGCTCACAATCTGAGTCCCCATTTTACAGATGAGATAACTGAGGCAACAGAGAAATTAAGCGACTTGTCCAAGGTCACACCACAGACAAGTGGCGGAGCCAAGTCTTTCTGACTGTTGCTAGTTATTGGAATTTGCAGAGAGAACAGCAAGATTTGGGAAGATCTAGGACAGAAGTGATTCATAATCCATTCATTTCATTCGGACCCAGGGGCTCAAGGCATCTCTTCTTCAGACAGGCCCTTGGATTGGGGATGTACTCCAACTTCTAACCTCCAAAAGTACCAACAGACTGTCGTATTTTTCACGCAACGATAACCAGCCCGCTGGGGAGGACTGGGAGGATCTTTTGCAGTAATAATGATAATCAAGCATGGCTCAGTGGAAAGAGCCTGGGCTTCGGAGTCAGAGGTCATGGGTTCGGCGCCCGGCTCTGCCACTTGTCAGCTGTGTGACTGTGGGCAAGTCACTTAACTTCTCTGGGCCTCAGTTACCTCATCTGTAAAATGGGGATTAACTATGAGCCTCACGTGGGACAAGCCGATTGCCCTGTATCTACCCCAGCGCTTAGAACGGTGCTCTGCACATAGGAAGCGCTTAACAAATACCAACATTGTTATTATACTAGTACATGTTAAGCACTTACTACGTGCCACTGTTCTAAGCACTGAGGGAGTTACAAGTTAATCAGGTTGAACACAGTCCCTGCCCCCTCTGGGGCTCACATTCTTACTCCCATTTGACAGATGAGATAACTGAGGCAAAGAGAAGTGAAATGACTCACCCAAGGTCACACAGCAGAAAGGTGGAGAGCCTTGATTAGAACAGAGGTCCTTTTGGCTTCCAGGCCCGTTCTCTACCTGTTTAGCCTCTGACCACCCTCACTTGATTGTCTTCCTTCTCCCCCACTGGTTTGTTAGATCCTTGAGGGGAGAAACCCTGTCTACAAACTCAAAAGCACTCTCTCCCAAGAGCTCAGCGGAGTGCTCTGAAAGGAATAAAGTGCGTAGGAAATACCGTTGATTGATTCCAATCTCATTCTTGGATCTGTACTTAGAAGTCTGGGTCAATCCAAAAGCGCTCATTCTTCTGGGTAACGTTGTTCTAAACACCTGTGAAAGTTCAATAGGATTAATGATAGTGTTGGTATTTGTTAAGCGCTTACTATGTGCAGAGCACTGTTCTAAGCGCTGGGGTAGATACAGGGTCATCGGGTTGTCCCACATGAGGCTCACAGTCTTAATCCCCATTTTACAGATGAGGGAACTGAGGCCCAGAGAAGCGAAGTGACTTGCCCCCAGTCACACAGCTGACAAGTGGCAGAGCCGGGGTTCGAACCCACGGCCTCTGACTCCCAAGCCCGGGCTCTTTCCACTGAGCCACGCTGCTTCTCAGATTAGTAGTCACGACCCCTGCCCTCATTCACGCTCTTTCTTTTTTTACGGTATTTGCTAAGTGTTCACCATATTCCAGGTATTGTAGTGAGGGCCGGGGTAGATACAAGCAGCGTGGCTCAGTGGAAAGAGCCCGGGCTTCGGAGTCAGAAGTCGTGGGTGCAAATCCCGGCTCTGCCGCTTGTCAGCTGTGTGACTGTGGGCAAGTCACTTCACTTCTCTGTGCCTCACTTACCTCAGGTGTAAAATGGGGGATTAAGCTGTGAGCCCTACATGGGAAGACCTGATTACCCTGCATCTACCCCAGCACTTAGAAGAGAGCTCTGCACAGAGTAAATGCTTAATGAATACCAACATTGTTATTATTATTATTAAGGTAAGCCGTGAGCTGTTCCTGGAACCAGGGCCCCTCTACAAGGACCTTTCCCTGGGGAAGGAGGGCATGGAGCTCCTGGCCTCCAGCCCCCACCGTCCACTCTCTGTCCCATTCCTTCCGGACGACGGCTCCCTCCGCGATGTCATTTAATGCTTTGGCTCCTCCTTTCCCGGGGAGAGAACGGATGGACAGGAAGACCAAAACCAGGCAAGAAGATGAGCTAAGTGGAGCTCTGGTTCTTGTTGCAGCCTACGTAGCCTCTTCCAGGTTTCAGGTGTGAGTGCAGGTGTGATTATTAACCACACATACAAACACACACTGCGCCCCCGACTCCCGAGCACACCCAGATCCAGGTGATCCCTCACCTGGTGGATTGGA
Source organism: Ornithorhynchus anatinus (assembly GCF_004115215.2). NCBI lineage: Eukaryota > Metazoa > Chordata > Mammalia > Monotremata > Ornithorhynchidae > Ornithorhynchus > Ornithorhynchus anatinus. The sequence goes on from NC_041734.1 coordinate 21,369,095, forward strand.
CGAGCACTCTGTATCACCGACCAGTCTCAGAGAAAGCTTGTTTTCCTCCAAGGTGGGAATGAAAACAAGTTTAGGCCAATTAGCCGAGCTCCCCAGGAGAAGCAAAGCGAGGCAGCTCTCCTCCGACCCCGGGACGGGAGCCTCGCCCTCAGCTCCCGCCCCGCGGGAAGCCGGGAGAAGCTCTGAATTCCCAGTCCGCGAGACCGGAAAGGACCAGGCCTGGTGGGCGGAGGTCCTCTCTGCGGGTCGGGGGCAGAGGACGCAGAACCCAGAGCACCATGGGACCTTGGCTGGGGAGGAAGGAGCAGGGTGGAACCCAGGGTGGAAGATGGTGAGGAGAGGCAGCCATACCCATAAGGAGAGATGCTGCCTCCCCTTCAGGCACCTCCTCCCCCCGACCCAGATCCCCCTACGGGGGGTCTCTCCCAGCTGGCCTGCTGGACCCGGACAGGAGCCCCCAGCAGAGGCAACTCGAGGCCTCGGTCGCTCTCCTCCCCTTGCTGCCCATGGAGGCTTCCCCGGGGCGGCGCTGCTCACTCGGTACCGCCGGACCAGCTTTGAGAACGTTGGGAAAGTGGCATCTGTTGACAGGACCGTGAGGAAGCGTCCCAGCAGCTCCTCCAGCCTGTACTGACTTCAGCTCTTAACGTTTTCACTCTTCTCTTGCTGCTTTCGTCACAACTTTTCTTCCCTTTCCCTCTCCCCCTCCACTTAAATTACGAGCCCCCCGAGGGCCCAGAATCAATCAGTCGGTTGTATTTATCGAGCGGTTACTGTACGCACAGCACTGCGCTCAACACGTGGGGACTATCACACAACGATATAACAGCATGGGTCTAATTCTACTCATTGTTTCCCAAAGCTAATTACAGTGATCTGCGCCAGGTAGGCATTCAATAAATCTTGTTGAATTAAAGCATCGGCGGAAAGAAACCGGGGTTGCCGCTTTAAACAAAAATGGCTTAACCACTCCACCGATTATCTACTACAACCCATTCTCCCAAGCTCTGCGCGCGGTAAGCGCTCCGTAAATGCAACGGATATTTTATTATCCTTTCCCTTAGGTATCTGTCACCGATTTCTCCTGGCCCCTCTTAGATTGTGAGCCCCCTGGGGATGACTGGGTAACATCCTCTTCTGAGTAGTTTTTCCCAAACGCTTAGTACAGTGCTCTGTTCCTGATAGATGCTTAATACATACACGGGGAGGCGAGCCGGGGAAAGCCGAGAGTGCTCGCTAGAGAGTCGCAGACGAAAAGAGCTGATATGAAAGATGAGTCGGTTGCATTTATTGAGCGCTTACTCTGTACGAGGTGCTCGGGAGCGTACCGTGGAACGCTAAACGGTCACACTCCCTGTCTCACGACGAGCTTACAGTCTAGAAGGATGAAGGATGCAGTGAGTCTTGGAGAGTAACGGGAAATGTCTGGGTGCGTTTAAAGAACCAAGACTAAGATGTTTCTGCTTGACCCAGAGGGAGAAGACGGTCCCATGGGAGATGTTTGAGGAGAGGAGAGATGAGGGTCAAGCAACATTTTGGTAAGATGGTTTGTGCGGCAGCGTGTACTGTAGGTGGAAAATCCCCGAAGGTTTTGCTAGCCCAGCCTGGAGCGAGCCCTCCCGAGCTCCCAGCCCCACGCCGCTCCATGACCTCGTGACCCCAGGGCCCAGGTTCAGCCAGTACTGGAGCTTGAAGGGTCACATGTCAGGGACACTGTCGGCACTGTTCAACTGCAAGTGATCCAGCCCTTATTTGGAGAAAGAGAGAGGCGGCCTTTACCCCGGGTCAGCTGTGCCGGCCCCGCCGGGGGCCCTTTCTCTTGCTAAAGAGCCGCTCCTCCCCAGCTGTGTTTCATCTGCCAGAAGCGATGCATCCTAAAATCTCTAGGGAGTGGGCTACTCGGCATGGAGGGGGACCAGTCAGTGGTATCGAGCCATTATCCCGTGCCCCGTGCTCAGGATGCCGGCCACGGATTCCAGTTCAGCCGGGACAATCCAAGCTCCCGCAGGGAGCTCTGGGCAGTTCTGTAAGAAGGGACGAGAGACCCAAGGGCTTGTCCTGGCTAACATGGTCCACCAACCTCACCCTGACCCACGGCTCACGCTCGTATTTTAGGCCGAAGCTTCCACACGCTGGCTGGAGCGTGCTCGATTCATCCTAACTGTTTTTCTCCACAGCATTCTGGGACTCGAACTACAGACATCCCGGAATGTTGCGAGGTTTGAAGTAACTCCGCCCTCCTCCCATCCGGCCCCCGCTGTGATGATCACCAAGGGGGAAGATGAGCCCTTAGTACAGCGCTCTGCACACAGTAAACACTCAATAAATACGATTGAATGAATTTGTAAGGTTGGAATAGTGTCCCACTGTTGTAGATTTCAGTACACTTGGTGACCCTAGCTCTCCCTTCTGTTGTGTTTCCCTTGAATACATAATAATAATAATAATGTTGGTATTTGTTAAGCGCTTACTCTGTGCAGAACACTGTTCTAAGCGCTGGGGTAGATATAGGGTTGTCCCCCGTGAGGCTCACAGTCTTAATCCCCATTTTACAGGTGAGGTAACTGAGGCACAGAGAAGTGAAGTGACTCGCCGCCGGTCACACAGCCGACAAGTGGCAGAGCCGGGAATCAAACCTACGACCTCTGACTCCCAAGCCCGTGCTCTTTCCACTGAGCCACGCTACATCTATCTGCAACCCTCTGTTCTCCAGTGCTGTGGAAGACTCGGTTAACCTGAATATTTGAAATCTCAGAAAATCCACAGACTCGTCTTTACCAACTCCCTCTCTCTCCAACCCGTCACCTGAATTTTACTGTTCTGAATTTTGCCTCCCCTCTCCACTCTTACCCAAATAGCGAAGTTAGAAGGTGGGAAAGAGCACGGAAGAAGCAGGGATTTTGAGTAATCGGCAAAATGAATCATACGAAAACTGGGACATCCACTCGTGGACAGGGAATGCGTCTCCTGTGTCGTACTCGCCCAAGCACTCAGTAGAGTGCTCTGCACACAGTAAGCGTTCAATAAATACGTTCGACTGACCGACAGACCAACTTACTCACTGTGCCTCCCCCTTGTTTATCTCACCACCCACCTGTATAGCCCACGTCCTGCCTCTGGCCCATTACACCCTCCTTCTTCACATTTAACAATTTCTTTCCTCCCCTTCAAAGCCTTATTTCAGGCACATCTCCTCCAAGAGGCCTTCCCTGACTACGTACTCCTTTCCATTTCTTCAACTCCCTCCTGCATCATTCTGACTTGCCTCCCTTTATTCACCTCCCCGTCCCCAGCCTTACGCCACGTATGCTTTTAGTTTTTATCTCTGTTTTTACTTGCCGCGAGCCGCTTCCGATGCACAGCACCTTTATGGACACAATCAGCTTAATTATCTAAATTATCAGCATAATATCGTCCGAGAAATGTCTTTATTTATTCATATTAACGTCTGTCTCCCCCTCTAGACTGCAAACCGAGTGTGGGCAGGGAATGCGTCTGTTATATCGTATTTTCCAAAGCAGTGCCAAGCCCTTGGTACAGTGCTCTGCACATAGTAAGCGCTCCATAAATGCTACGGAATGAACGAATGCACATTATAAGTGCTCAATACATATGATCGGTTGAATTTATAGTTGAAGGCACTTTCACTTACCTCAACTTCACTTACTAGTTTTGACCTTTTCTACTTCCCCATCATCATCATTGTCCTCCTCATCACTGTTAGCAACGGCACCAGCATTTACTGAGCACATACCATGTGCAGAACACTGTGGTGAGCATCCACCGATCCCACGGTACCGTTTTGGGTATCTCCGGCAAACGGAGCGCTGTCCCGATCATCTTCCGAGTGCAGAGCACCGGGCCAGGCACGTGAAAGCCTACAATGAGCAAACATGGTGGATGCTTCCATTGGCCCAGCCCGTGCCTGGGAATTCGGTGAAAAAAGTACAGATAGAGAAATCGGAGTAAATGACTGTCAGATTGAAATACGATTTTTTTTTTACATTCTTCACAGTGCTGTGGTCGTAGAAGGGAAATAATGCTAGTATTAAAAATAACGTTTGTTAAGCTTTTTCCGTGTATCAAGAATTGTACTAAGCACTGGGGTGGATACAAGATAATCAGGTCGGGCACAGTCTCTGTCCTACATGGGGTTCATAGCCTAAAGAGGAAGGAAAACTGGTATAATAATAACAATGATAATGGTATTTGTTAAGCGCTTACTATGTGCAAAGCACCGTTCTAAGCACTGGGGGGATCCAAGGTGATCCGGTGATCCCACGTGGGGCTCAAAGTTTTAACCCCCATTTTACAGATGAGGGAATTGAGGCCCAGAGAAGTGAAGCGACTTGCCCAAAGTCACACAGCTGGCCAGCGGCGGAGCTGGGATTAGAACCCATGACCTCTGATTCCCAAGCCCGGGGTCTTGCCACTGAGCCACGCTGTATCGAATCCCCATTTTACAGATGAGGAAACTGAAACGCAGAGACGTGAAGTGACTGGCCAAGGTCAAATATCGAAAAACCCGTGGAGTGGGGGAGGTGGAAGTTTACCGGTCTGTAAAGGGAACCCGTCGATCAACTCTGCTGAACTGAAGTCTCACGAGTCCTTAATCCGGTGCTCTGCACATCGCAAGTACTCATAAATACCATTTTTTGATTAGCAAACTTGCTGGCTGGGAGAATCTCCCAACTCTGTTGTATTCTCCCAAGGACTGAGTACATTCTCCGCACAGAGTAAGCGGTGAGTAAATGCCACTGGTAGATAGAGCATGGGCCAAGGCGGCAGAAGGTCACGAGTTCTAATCCTGACTCTGCCACTTGTCTGCTGTGTGACCTTGGGCAAGTTACTTCTTTGTGCCTCAGTTACCTCATCTGCAAACAGTGGGAAGTGAGATTATGAGCCCTATGTGGGACAGGGACTGTGCCAGTACAGTGTACTTAGTACAGTGCACGGCACATAGTAAAGACTTAACAAATACCAAAATTATTATCATTATTAATATTGATCGGCCTCGCTGTGTGGTCCCTAAGCAGCAGGGAGAACAGCTGTTGAATCCCTCTTTAACGGACGAGGAAACACAGACACAGCACAGTTGAGTGACTTAATGACTTAATCACTCAGCAGGCAAGTGGCAGAGTCAGGATTTGAATCCAGGTCTCTTGCCTCCCGGTCCTATCCTTTTCCCTAATGTTCCTAATGTTGGAGAGTTGCCCTTTACTCCTTGTCAAGGATAGACCCTCCCAGGGCTTAATCTGGGCTGACTCCGCCAGCCCCAACGCCAAATCCTCCTCAAAGCTCGATAATGATGACAATAATGTTAAGGATGGCATTTTTAACATGCTTAAATACGTGTCAAACACTGTTCTAAGCACTGCGGTAGGTGGGACTCAGTCCCTGTCCCACTTGGGGCTCACAGTCTTGCCTGGCACATAGGAAGCACTCAAAAAAGGCCGTGATTCTTATTAATTCCCGTTTTACAGATGAGGTAACTGAGGCACAGAGAAGTGAAGACATTTGCCCCAGGCCACCCAGCAGGCGAACGGAGGAACTGGGATTAGAACCCGCGTCCTTCTGATTCCCGGGCACGTAATCTACCCACTGGGCCATGCTATTTCTCACGGCAGATTGCCGAGGACCGTTTGGGGGCTGCGATCTGTGGAAATGACCCGAGACGCGGCGAGATCCTCCTCCGGGGGGCCTGGGGAAGGAGTCACAGCAGGGCGGGGAACCAACCCCTAACGAGGTGGTTTCCCCCGGTGGCTCTGGAAATCTGGGCTCTGTCAGTCCATCAGTCAGTCGTATTTCCTGAGCACTTACTGTGTGCAGAGCCCTGTACCAAACCCTTGAGAGAGTACCATTCGACAATAAACAGACACATTCCCCGCCCACGACGAGCTTACAGTCTAGAGGGGGTAACAGACATGAATATAAATGAATAAATAGACCCGGACGAAGGTGCGATGGGGCCGTGGGGGATAAAAGAAGGGAACGAGCCGGGGCGACGCAGAAGGGAGTGGGAGAAGAGGGAAGGGGGCGCTTAGGGATGGTTTCCTGGAGATACGCCGTCTTCAATAAGGCTCTGAAGGGATTTCTGACTCGGTCTGTGCCCGATTTCCCTTCTCTTCCTCCTCCTTTTCCCCTGCCGCCTCCCCCTCTTTCTCTTCAGGCTTTCCAGTAGGTCCAAAAAGCTCCAACCCACTTCAGAGGTCCCGGCCCAAGGTCTGGAGTCACTCACCGAGATTCACCTCTCGCCGATAACCAGCCAGTCCCACGTAGGCAGTAATCGACGGGAACGACCTCTAGCACTGCTCCCGGGGGGGGGGGGGGGGGGGGGGGGGGGTGATGGTTCATCGATCGGGAAGCAACGTGGCCTAGTGGGTAGAGCGCAGGTCCGGGAGTCTGATGGATCCGGGTTCCAATCCTGGTCCCGCCACTTGTCTGCTGTGTGACCTTGGGCAAGCCACTTCACTTCTCTGTGCGCCAGGTCCCTCATCTGTGAAATGGGAATTAAGGCTGTGAGCCCCATGTGGGTCAGGGACGTACCTTCTATCTACCCGAGCGCTTAGAACAGTGCCTGGCACATGATGGGCACTCAACTCACAGGCCTCTGATTGATAATCATCCCACTCTCGTCTCCACGGTACTGAGGTGCGTATAATAATGTCGGTATTTGTTAAGCGCTTACTACGCGCAGAGCACCGTTCTAAGCGCTGGGGGAGATACGGGGTAATCAGGTTGTCCCGCGTGAGGCTCATAGTTAATCCCCATTTTACAGATGAGGGAACTGAGGCGTAGAGAAGTTGTGACTTGCCCCCGGTCCCACAGCTGACAAGTGGCGGAGCCGGGATTCGAACCCATGACCTCTGACTCCCAAGCCCGGGCTCTTTCCACTGAGCCACGCTGCTTCCCTGATATCTTTCATTCATTTTAATATCCGTCTCCTGGTCTAGACTACAATCTCTGTGCGGACAGGAAGCTGGCCTACCAACTGTATCGTACTCGCCCAAGTGCTTATTACAGAGCTCTGCACATAGTAAGTGCTCAATAAATCCGATCGACTGAAACGTTGTTGTTCTGTACTCTCTCAAGCACTCAGTACGGCTGCTCTGGACGTAGTAAACGCTCGATAAATACCACTGATCGAGTGGATAAAACAGAGATTAAACATTTTTACTTGTTGCACTACAGAATCTTAATGACCAGTAACAACAGTGGTATAGCAGCGTAGCTCAGTGGAAAGAGCCCGGGCTCAAATCCCGGCTCTGCCACTTGTCAGCTGTGTGACTGGGGGAAAGTCACTTAACTTCTCTGTGCCTCGGTTACCTCATCCGTAAAATGGGGATGAAGACCGTGAGCCTCACGTGGGACAACCTGATGACCCTGTATCTACCCCAGCGCTTAGAACGGCGCTCTCCACATAGAGAGCGCTTAACAAATACCAACATTATCATTATTATTATGATTTATTTATGTTCTTTTCATGCCATCAGATTTGATATTAACCCCAGGCACACCACTTATGCTTTATACTTTACTATTACTATCTATCCTTTATTATCTTTATACTTTACTATTTCCCCTTCCTGTAATTTATTCTCTCCCCCCTGAAGACTATAAGCCTCTTGCAGGCGTGGATCATATCTACTAACTCTGTTACACTGAGCTTTCCCGAGCGCTTAGCACAATGCTCTGCACACGTAAACACTGAATACATAATACGGACGGAGTGATTGATTGAAAATGGCCCATAAGTGACACTGGTGGAACCGTTGAGGAGTCACAGGCTGTGGCCCAAGTCTTATAGAGAAGGTTGGACAACAACGCGTCTGTTTACTGTCCTATCGTACTCTCCCAAGCGTTTAGTGCAGTGCTCTGCACACAGTAAGGGCTCAATAAATACGATTGAACGAATGAATGAATGAACTCCAGCTCCGCAGATTTTCGGTTTGGCCTGAAGCCCGACCCCGTACTGTGTCTCCCAAAAGATGTGTTGGCCTTTTAGATGTGAGAAGCGGCGTGGCTCAGTGGAAAGAGCCCGGGCTTGGGAGCCAGGGGTCGTGGGTTCGAATCCCGGCTCCGCCACTTGTCAGCTGGGTGACCGGGGGCAAGTCACTTAACTTCTCTGGGCCTCAGTTACCTCATCTGTAACAGGGGGATGAAGACTGTGAGCTCCATATGGGACAACCTGATGACCTCGTATCTACCGCAGCGTTTAGAACAGTGCTCTGCACATAGTAAGCGCTTAACAAATACCAACATTATTATTAGTTTTCCAGGGCTTAATACAGTGTCTGGCACATAGTTAATGCTTAACAAAGACCATCGCTATTATTATTAGTTTTCATTTCCTTGTCTTCATAAAAACTGTAACAGGTCAGGTGGAACAGTGAAACGCAGATCGGCCTAGAAGATAGAGCACAGGCCTGAATTCTAATCCCAGCTCTGCCACTTTGCTGCGTGACCCTGGGGAAGTCGCTTCACTCATCTGGCCCTCGGTTACCTCGTCTGGGAAAATGGGGATGAAGACCGTGAGGGTCATGTGGGGCGTGGACTGTGTCCAACCCGATTAGCTTGTGTCTACCACAGTGCTTAGTACAGTTTCTGGCACATAATAAGCATTTAACCAATACCGTCAAAGATGGAATTAAAAATACACACTACTTCCTCAACATAGCCTGGAGTCGCAGTTCCCCAACACAACAATCATGATAATAATTTTTTATTAATAATAATACTGATAATAATAGCAACTGCGGTATTTCTTAGGCACCTATTATGTTCCAAACGTTGTACTGAGTGCTGGGGTGGGTAGACAGGGATAATTGGGTTCCACCTGGGCCTCACAGGGTAAGTAGAACAGGCACTGAATTCCCATTTTGCAGACGAGGTCACTGAGGCCCAGAGAAGTGAAGCGACTTGCCCACAGTCACCCAGCTGACAAGTGGCAGAGCCGGGATTCGAACCCATGACCCCGGACTCCAAAGCCCGTGCTCTTTCCACTGAGCCACGCTGCTTCTCCGAGAAGTGACTTGCCCAAGACGGCACAGCAGTTACGTGGCGGAGCCGGGACTACGACCCAGGTCCTCCGACTCCCAGCCCTGTGCTCTTTCCACTAGGCCACACCGCTTTCCAGGAGACCGCCGACGTCCACACGGCCGCTTCCCCGCGGTGAGGCCTCTGAACTAGCTTTGGATTCCAGAGACAGATGCAAGGGGGTCCAAGCCCCCCTTCCTCCGGAGCTTACGTTACCAGACTTGTGCTCAACCCCGGTTCTCATCCCTCCCCTCGCACTGGCCGAGGTCCAGCTGATGTCATCAGGTGAGGACTCACTCTCCGCTGATGGACGTGTTATGCAAATGGACTTGGCCCGGGCACGGCTCTGTCTCCCCGCAGTCGGGTCTACAATTCAAATCACGATTTCACCCGTCCCGGAAGCCACGCTGATCGAGGCCTGCCCAACCCCCCGGGCCAACAGCTGCCTCTGTAGCTCTGATTCACTCCGCACCACCAGGCCCGGCCCGCCTTGGATGTGCTGCCGGAAGAACTCAGGGCTTCATCGTTTTTCCGCTGTCTCGACCTCTCCTGTTTCCTGGTGAGAAGGGGAATTAAAAGAAATAGTCTGGTGCCTGCCATCCCCCAACCCATCCATCCCCGTGCCCCTGATTATTTCCGAGCTTACTGGCACTGGGCGATGCGGAGGGGATACCCACCCCGGAAAGCCCCGGGCTTTCCTCTAGACTGTAAGCTCACTGTGGGCAGGGAACGCGTCCGTTTATTGCCATATCGTCCTCTCCCAAGTGCTTGGTAGAGTGCTGTGCTCCCAGTAAGTGCTCAATAAATACAATTGACCGACTGACAACAGACCGAGCTGCCTTTGGCTGCGATTCCCTCGTCCCGCTCCCTTATCCCTACTCTGTTTGTCTCCTTCTGTAGACTGTAGGCTCTCTGTGGGCAGGGATCGGATCTACCGACTCCACTGAACTGTAATGATGTCGGTATTCGTTAAGCGCTTACTATGTGCAGAGCACCGTTCTAAGCGCTGGGGTAGATACAGGGGCATCGGGCTGCCCCACGTGAGCCTCACGGTCTCCATCCCCATTTTACAGATGAGGTATCTGAGGCCCAGAGAAGTGAAGTGACTTGCCCACAGAAGTGGCAGAGCCGGGATTCGAAGCCGTGACCTCGGACCCCCAAGCCCGGGCTCTTTCCACTGAGCCACGCTGCTTCCCATATGCTGACTACAGTGCTCTGCACACCGTTAAGTGCTCAAGTGCAGTAACAGTGATAATAACTGTGGTATTTATTAAGTACCTAGAATGTGCCAAGGACCGTACCAAGCACTGGGGTAGGCACGTGGCAATCGAGTCCCGCCTAGGTCACGCAGCCTACGTGGGAGGGAGAACGAGCATTGACTCTCTCCATCGTGCGGATGAGGGGCCTGAGGTGGTCAAGTCACACAGGGGTTAAGTAACAGGTCCAGGATTAGAACCCAGGTCCTCCGACTCCCCGGCCTGTGGTCTTTCCACTGGACCACACCACTTCCCTAAATACCACAGACTGATTTCCTGAAAAAAGGCGGCACGGCCTAGCGGCTAGAGCAGGGGCTTGGGGGGTCAGAGGATGTGGGTTTTAATCCCGCCTCTGCCACTTCTCTGCCGTGTGACCTCGGACGAGTCACTTCACTTCTCTGGGCCTCGGTTCCCTCATCTGTAAAATGGAGGCTGCGACTCCGAGCCCCACGTGGGATAACCTGATTACCTTGTATCTCCCCCAGCGCTTAGAACGGCTCATGGCATACAGGAAGCACTTAACAGACACCGTTATTGTTATTGATATTAGTATTAATGGTAGTTGTAATAGTTGTAGTATTTAGGAGAAGCCTACCGTGCGCAGAGCGTGATACTAAGTGTTGGCAGAGGCTGGAGAATTAGGTAGGATTTTGGGTCCTATGTTCCATCCGTAGGGTGGCACATTCTCCCCCATCTCCTTTTCTATTTTCAGAAGCCTGGGCGTTACAGGGAGGGGAGACGTGTACTGGGCTATTTGTCAAGCGCTTACGCCATGCCAGGCACTGTACTAAGTGTCCGGGTGGATAGAAGCGAATCAGGTAGGACACAGTCCCTGTCCCAAGGGAGTTTCACAGTCTCAATCCCCTTTATGTAACTGAGGCCCAGAGAAGTAATAATCGTAATAATTGGGGTATTTTTGTTCAGGGCTTACGGGCGCTTAGAACGGTGTTTGGCATAGAGCGAGCACTTAAATACCCTTCTTCTTACTATCCTGTGCCAGGCACTGTACTGAACGCTGGGGTAGATACAGGCAAATCAGGTTGAACGCAGTCCCCGTCTCAGATGGGGCTCCCGGCCTAAATCCCCATTTTACAGGTGAGGTGACTGAGGCCCGGAGAAGTGAAGTGACTTGGCCCAGGTCACCCAGCAGACACGATTAGAACCCGTGGCCTTCTGACTCCCAGGCCCGTGCTCTTCCGGTAGGTCGTGCTGCCCACGTTCCCACGGCAGAAAAGTGGCAGAGTCTGTTTCTCCGACCGCGTCTCTAGAGCCTGGGCTTACCCAGCGCCGGGAGCTGCTTTTCCCCTGCCCCCTTTTATGCCTTTTATGCTCCTGGGGGGCATTTTGGGGCTCGAGGCTCTGCTTGGCTGGCTGGGGAGAGAGGGGAGAACCTGGTGGCCGTGTCCTTCGCTCCACGATGCTCTGAGGGAACGGTGCCCGGGAGTCAGAAACGGCCAGATCGGATCCGACCTTCTCCGGAGCCCGACTCCTTCCCGCAAAGGTACCGTCTCGCTCAGAGTTCTCCAAAGCCTTGGCGCCCACAAACGCCAGTCATTTTTATCGAACGCTTACTGTGCGCAGAGCACTGTACTGAACGCCCGGGAGGGTACGCTGTAACGGTTACCGTCGGCTGCGGCATTCGTTTAGTGCTTACTACGCGGCAAACGGCGTTTAAAATCCTGTGGTAGAAACGAGATAATCAGTTAGACACTGACCTTGCCCAACCTGGAGCTCGGAATCTAAGGGGGAGGGAGAATCAGAATCGAATCCCCGTTTCATGGATGAGGAAACTGAGGGAGCGAAGGGACTTATCCAAGGTCACCCAGCGGGGAAGTACTGACGGTTGGGATTTCCGACTTCCTGGTTCTGTGCCCTCTCCACAGGCACACACCGTGCGAACGTGCGCGGACACACACACGCATCCGTATGTTCCCTCTCGTCTCAGGTGATCCCCCTGGGACCGAAAAGCCGGGACAGAACTGTCGGTATCTCCAGCGTCTCCCGCCTGACAGCCTGATTGCTGTCTCCGTGGGCCGAGGTGGTGAGGAGGGACACAGAGACTCCTCAGACTTAGGGGAGAGTCTCGGCTCCCCGGAACCCAGATTGACAGCGTTCCCGTATTGTCACCGGCTAGGGAATCTTGGTCTATGGAAGTCAAGAAACGGAGGGCCAAAAGCCACTTGGCCCACTCTCTCCCCGGCATCGCTCTGGCGAGCTCCGGTCTCGCTGCCTTGCGGAGGGGAACGTCCCCGGGGACCTGGATGGAGGTGGCCGGTGACGCACCCGGCCCTGCTCTCGTCCATTCATTCAGTCGCATTTATTGAGCGCTTACCGTGTGCAAAGCACTGTACTCAGGGCTTGGCACCCTTCCAGCCCGGAGGATGCTGGGGATTGGGCCCGCGAGGGTGGCAGGCGTCGTGAGCTGCTCCCCGGAAGGCTCCCCTGGATCGGTAGAATTTCTTGAGCGCTTACCGTGCACAGAGGACCGTATTAAGCGATCGGGAGAGTACAGTGCAGTGGAGTTGGTAGACGTCTCCCGCTCACAAGAAGTTTTCAGCCTAGAGGAGGAGCCTCCATTCTAGGGAGACCAAGAGTGCTCCCCTCACGGACCACAGCTGGACTTTGAGGGAGCAGAGTCCCCAGCTCGGCCCAGACCTCTGAGGTCTGTGATGCTCCCCGGGGGGGGGGCCCCAGCCCCAACACAGTAACGTCCTTCCATCCGCCTCCTGGCCCTAGTCACCTCTCCAGATCAACCAGGACAGAGTTAACTCCTAAGCACACTAAGCGGCTATTCCTAAGCTAAGCAGCTTCTAATCGTTCCCAGCCCCACTTGCCAGCCACCCCCTCCCCACCCCTCCTGTCTGCTTCGAATTAGCCCTCGGGCTCCTCACCTTCGAGAGGGTCTCATTCCCGCCCCGTGGTCCGGAGCGGACCGGACCCCACGGCTGACACGGCGAGCAACCGCCCTCGCTCCTGATGTCCACCCGACGTACCAGAGTCAAGTGGCAGGAGATCCGGGCCTGGCATCGGCGGTGCCCCCGGGGGCCTAGGCCTCGGAGGGCTCTCTCACCCGCCCCAGACAGGCACACGAGCCCAGGGTCCTGTGGCCGACTGGGTGCGGGGGGGCTGGGCGGAGGGGACGGCGGGGTCGGTCGAGGGGTCCCTCCCTCCGGGAGCTGCAGCTGGGGGCCGTGGCGGGATCCCCCGGTCGGGGCCGACTGCCAGCTCCCCTCAGGAAGATGTGTCACTCTCCTGCCTTTCGCCTCTCCTCCCCAATAAAACACGCATCTGGCAGGCTTGGGTGGAGAGAGTAAATCAAAAGCAGATTGCAGGAGTTGTAGAAATGTTCTACCTATTCATCACGCCCCGTCCAGCGGCTACGCGCCGGCCAGGAAAGGCCCTGCTTTAGCTTCCTTCACGTTCCAGGTAGACGCACGCTCGGCCCCGCGAGAACGGTCCGTCGGGGAAGGAGCTCCGGACTGCCACATCACGCCATCCCACCTCGCGCCTAGGCGGGGGTTCCAGCCCGATGGTAAGGCTACAGGCGTGGGCCGAGGAAAGTGCCTGCTACGTTCCGAGCGCCGTGTTACACACCGGGGTCCCTAGAGGATAGTCGGATTGGACCCGATCTCCATCCCTCATGGGGGTCGCCGTCTAAAGGACGGGGAAAGGAGCTAGTGAATCCCCATTTTACAGAGGACGAAACCGAGGCCCGAGGAAGTGAAGTGACTTGCCCAAACTCAGCCAGCAGGCAAGTGACGGTGACAGGACTAGGACCCAGGTTCTCTGCCTGTGCTCTGTCCACCAGGAGATTGCGAGACACAGCCTAGGCTGGGCGGGATCTCCTGAACCCATTATCTTTCCACTATGCTGAAGCCACTGGGATTGCTCCCGGGGGGCTCCAGAAGGATGGGGAAAGTTGCCAGGGCTTGAATTTGCTTCGGGAGGGAGTTGGCAGGCTAAGATACTTGCTGGCCTCTCCCAGCCCTGGAGAAGGGGCAATCCCATGGTCCTTAAAACATAGAAAACTCCGGTCTAGATTCATAATAATAATAATAATTCTGGTATTTGTTAAGCACTTACAATGTGCCAGGCACAGTACTAAGCTCTGTATTCAAGGAAATCAGGTTGGAAACAGTCCCTGTTTCGCAAAGGACTCATAGTCTCAATCCCCATTTTACAGATGAGGTAGCTGAGGCACAGAGAAGTGACTTTCCCAAGGCCACCCGAGGCCAGACAAGTGGCAAAGCCAGAATTAGAACCCATGACCTTCTGACTCCCGGGCCCACGGCCTATCTGCTACACCGTGCTGTTTCCCACTACGGGGGGGGGGGGGTCGTCCCCTAAAACGTCTCCATTCTGACATTCAAGGATTCCTCGGGGAAGTTTCCAGCACCCATCGCTTTACCCTGGGAATCCTTGGCCTCGGCCCCTCAGCTTGAGCCCTGAGCACGGAGGTCAGTTGTCCCGACGGGCATTTCCCCTCTTCTGGGAACGATTCTTTGAGAAACGGCACGATCTAATGGATAGAACACTGGCCTGGGCGTCCGATGTGACCTTGGGCAAGTCATTTAATTTCTCTGTGCCTCAGTTCCCTCATACGCAAAATGGGAATTGAGACTGTGAGCCCTCTGTGGGACAGAGACTGTGTCCGGTCTGATTTGCTTGTATCCATCCCAGAGCTTGGTAGAGGGCCTGGCACATAGAAATACCAAAATTATTATTATTCTGTTGCTGGGGTCAGAGCATGATGGCTGGCAAGCCCCAGTGGACGGATGCTGTGCGATTATCCCACGGCCCCAGGGTTTGGGGACGTTCTTGCCCTTGGGCTCTGCCCGGCATCAGGAGAAGTGTGGGACTCCCTCGCCTTCTTGGGGACTAAGACGCATTCAAGACTGGCCCTCTCACAGGAAGGAACCAGCCTTAGGGTGATGGAGAACAGCAACTCGCGCGTTCTCGTGGGCTAGGAACTGTTGCAAATACTGGGACGGCTCTCAGCAGGACCTCGGGAGCGGTGAAGGGGGTCCTGTTTTCCCAGAGACAAGCCCTTGGTCGGGGCCTTCTGAGTTTGGGGAAGGCTGCCGGCTTGATAAAGTCACAACAGTTCCGTTGGTTCACACCTGGGCATAGTGAATGTGTGTGTCTCTTCCGTGTCAGCACCCTGATAAGGCCTCCGAGAAGCTGAAGATGCTCCGGCGACAACCCCCGCCCCCCGGATTCCCCAGACTGTAAGCCCCACCCTCTAAACGCTGAGCTCACTGTGGGCAGGGAATGTGTCGACTTCTTATGTCCTCCTCTCCCAAGCGCTTAGTACAGTGCTCTGCACAGAGTCAGCGCTCAGTAAATACGAGTGACTGACTGACAGTCGTCTGGGAGATGGCAAACGGAGAGGCTCTGTCCGGCTACAGCCTCCCTCCGCCTCCCAGCCTCGCGTAGCTTCACTATTGAACTAAATGATCCGGGGGAGGGACTCTGAAAGAGATCCAGAGAGTTGCACCGACACAGGGACGCGGGCAGGGAGAGGGCAGAGGCAGCTCGACCCACCGAGGGTGAAGAAAACCTTTAATTCCCAACCTAGGTGTCGCCCCCCAAGCTGGTTACCACATCTGCGGGCTTTACACGGCAATGCGTCGTCCTGCACGTGTCTCCCCGCTCCTCGGAAACTTCCCCTGGTCTCTCATTCCTCTCCACAGGAAGCAGAAACTCCTGATCACTGGCTTCGAGGCTCTTAATTTTCTACGGCATCTGTTAAGCGCTTACTGCGCACCAGGCACCGTACTGAGGACCGGGGAAGACGCAAGCTAATCAGGTTGACCCGGTCCATGTCCCGTTGGGGCACGCGGTCTTAATTGCCATTTTCCAGGTGAAGCAACTGAGGCGCGGAGAAGTTAAACGACTTGCTCAAGGTCACACAGCAAACAGGAGATAGAGACGGGATTAGAACACAGGTCCTTCTGACTCCCAGGCCAAGCTCTCTCCACCAGGCAAAGCTGCTTCACTCTCTCGATTCCCTCTCTTCCCCCTCGACCTGGTCTCACTCCTCTCCCACTAGAAAACGGTTCGCACGCTTTGCTCCTCTAATACCAACCTGTTCACTGTGCCGTGTTCTTGTTTCTCTCGTCGATGATCCCCTGGCTCACGTCCTCCGTCCTCTCCGGAACTCCTTTCCCCTTTCATCCCCCGCAGATCGCCACGGAGCAGCAACGTGGCCTAGTGGAAAGAATGCGGGCTTGGGTTCTAATCCTGACTTTGCCACTTACCTGTTTGGGTAAGTTGCTTAACTTCTCGGGACCTCAGTTTCCTTTTCTGTACACTGGGGATTCAGTACTTGTTTTCGCTCCCCTTTACACCACGAGTCTTCTGTGGGACGGAGCTTGTGTCTGCCCTGATTATCTTGTATCTACCCCAGCTTTTGAGTACAATGCTTGGCAAATATTAAGCGTTTAACAAATAGACTTATTAATTCCCAACCTAGGTGTCGCCACCCAAGCTTGTTATAACATCCGCAGGCCTGCATGGGAATGCATACAGCATTCCTGCTCTGCCCATGGACATTCTGTCAAAAAACCTCGTCCACTCGGTCTGAGGAGTGACAGCATGGAAGGGAGAGGCAGGTTGCAACAGGTCTGGAGGAGGAGGAGGACGAGGAGGAGGAGGAGGAGGAGGAAGAAGAATGGGGACAACTCCCATCCAAGTCCAGCGCTTGAAAGAGAATTCCAATCAAACCTCAGTATCTGAGAAGCAGATTCTTTAACGAGAAGCAACGTGACCTCGTGAATAGCAGAGGCCTGGGAGGACCTGGGTTCTAATCCCTGCTCTGCCACTTGTCTGCTGCGTGACTGTGGGCACGTCACTTAAATTCTCTGTGCCTCAGTTCCCTCCTTTGCCAAACGGGAATTAAGAATGTGAGCCTTCTGTGGGACAGGGACCGTGTACAGCCCGATTATCTTGTATGTATCCCAGTGTTTGGAACAGTGCCTGGCACAGAGTGAGCACTTAACAAATACCACAGTTGTACTGTTATCTGAGAGAGAATGCCAGTCCAACACCAGCACCTAAGGTTCTCAGCCAATCAGCCTAGTCCACTTCCAAGGAGTTTCTCTGTGTGTTGGTGAGCAAGTTTAAGAATAATGGTGGTATTAGCAAAGCACTGTTCTAAGCGTTGGGGGGGATACAAGGTGATCAGGTTGTCCCACTTGGGGCTCACAGTCTTAATCCTCATTTTACAGATGAGGTAACTGAGGCACAGAGAATTTAAGTGACTTGCCCGAAGTCACACAGCTGGCAAGCCGCAGAGTTGGGATCTTTCGTTTAGGTAGCTTTCTCTGTGGCAGCTACTATTCTGTGTGCATTTCTCATCACTTCAGCTGACTTTTGATCCTCTTCACGCTTCGACTTTGCATTTTCCACAACACCCTGCTCTGGCTCCTCTATCCTTTCATCGAGACGCTCACTCCGGTAGTTCGTCTGCTCACCTGCTTTCGGCTACCACGTACAAGTGGAAGCCTGACTTTACGGCATCAGTCAGTCCCTCAATCAGGGATATTTATTCAGTGCTTACAATGTGCAGAGCACTGCACTAAGAGCTCGGGAGACTGCGTGACAACGGAGGCGGTAGATATGATTTGACACCGTCGACCATCCCCTCCTCCTCCATACCTTATCTCACCTTGGCTTCACGGACTCCGTCCTCTCCCGGTTCTCCTCTCACCTCTCTGGCCGGTCATTCTCGGTCTCCTTCGCTGGCGCCTCCTCCCCCTCCCGTCCTTTAACTGTTGGAGTTCCTCAAGGGTCAGTTCTCGGCCCTCTTCTGTTCTCCATTTACACTCGCTCCCTCGGTGAACTCATCGCTCTCACGGCTTCGACTACCATCTCTACGCAGATGACACGCAGATCTACATCTCCGCCCCCGTCCTCTCCCCCTCCCTTCGGGCTCGCATCTCCTCCCG
This sequence comes from Ornithorhynchus anatinus, assembly GCF_004115215.2. Lineage (NCBI taxonomy): Eukaryota > Metazoa > Chordata > Mammalia > Monotremata > Ornithorhynchidae > Ornithorhynchus > Ornithorhynchus anatinus. Next base: position 21,387,336 of record NC_041734.1, read on the forward strand.
CCTCCGGGACGTCTCCACCTGGATGTCGGCCCGCCACCTAAAACTCAACGTGAGCTAGACTGAGCTCCTCATCTTCCCTCCCAAACCCGGTCCTCTCCCAGACTTCTCTATCACCGTGGATGGCACGACCATCCTTCCCGTCTCTCGGGCCCGCGATCTCGGTGTCATCCTCGACTCGTCTCTCTCGTTCACCCCACACATCCGATCCGTTACCGAGACCTGCCGGTCTCACCTCTACGATATCGCCAAGATCCGCCCTTTCCTCTCCACCCAGACGGCTACCTCACTGCTACGGGCTCTCGTTATATCCCGGCTAGACTACCGTGTCGGCCTTCTCTCTGACCTCCCTGCCTCCTCTCTCGCCCCGCTCCGGTCTATTCTTCACTCCGCTGCCCGGCTCATCTTCCCGCAGAAACGATCTGGGCATGTCACTCCCCTTCTTAAACAACTCCAGTGGTTGCCTATCGACCTCCGCTCCAAACAAAAACTCCTCACTCTAGGCTTCGAGGCTCTCCGTCACCTTGCCTCTTCCTACCTCTCCTCCCTTCTCTCTTTCCACCGCCCACCCCTCACGCTCCGCTCCTCCGCCGCCCACCTCCTCGCCGCCCCTCGGTCTCGCCCATCCCGCCGTCGACCCCCGGGCCGCGTCCTCCCGCGGTCCCGGAACGCCCTCCCTCCTCACCTCCGCCAAAACTGATTCTCTTCCCCTCTTCGAAACCCTACTTAAAACTCACCTCCTCCAAGAGGCCTTCCCAGACCGAGCTCCTCTTCTCCCTCTACTCCCTCTGCCACCCCCCCTTTACCTCTCCGCAGCTAAACCCTCTTTTTCCCCTTTTCCCTCTGCTCCTCCACCTCTCCTTTCCCATCTCCACAGCACTGTACTCGTCCGCTCAACTGCATATATTTCCATTACCCTATTTATTTTGTTAATGAATTGTACATCGCCTCGATGCCATTGTTTTTACGAGATGTTCTTCCCCTCGACTCTATTTATTGCCATCGTCCTCGTCTGTCCGTCTCCCCCGATTAGACCGTAAGCCCGTCAAACGGCAGGGACTGTCTCTATCTGTTGCCGACTTGTTGATTCCAAGCGCTTAGTACAGTGCTCTGCACATAGTAAGCGCTCAATAAATACTATTGAATGAATGAATGAATGAATATGATGCCTGCCCACAAGAAGCTTGCAATCTACAGGGGAATGAGAGATTAAAATCAATTATGGAACCGTACATCAGTGCTGTGGGGCTGAGAAGGGGTGAATATCAAGTGAATATCAAGGGTAGAGAGCTACATACATAGGTGATGAAGCGGGGAGAAGGAGTAGGGGAAATGAGAGCTTAGTTGGGGAAGGCTTCTTGGAAGAGATGTGATTTTATTAAGGCTTTGGTGGCGGGGAGATTGGTGGTCTGTTGTACATGAAGGGGGAGGAGTCCCCAGGCTCGAGGGAGGAAGGGAAACAGATGAGATGGAGGTGCGGTGAGTACCTTGGTGTTTGAGGAAAGAAGCGTGTGGCCTGGGATGTAGTAGGAAATCATTGAGGTAAGGGGCAAAAGGGGCAAATAATAATGTTGGTATTTGTTAAGTGCTTACTATGCGCAGAGCACCGTTCTAAGCACTGGGTTAGATACAGGGTAACCAGGTTGTCCCACGTGAGGCTCATAGTTAATCCCCATTTTCCAGATGAGGTAACTGAGGCACAGAGAAGTGAAGTGACTTGCCCACGGTCACACAGCTGACAAGTGGCCGAGCGAGGATTCAAACCCATGCCCTCTGATTCCCAAGCCTGGGCTCTTTCACTGAGCCACGCTGCTTCTCATATAATAATAATAATTAGGGAATCTGTTAAGGGTTTACTATGTGCAAGGTACTGTACTAGGGGCTATTGATCGAGTGCTTTAAACAACAGTGATGACATTTATTAAGCGCTTACTGCGTGCCAAGCACTGTTCTAAACGCTGCGGTAGATACGAGGTCATCAGGTTGTCCCATATGGAGCTCACAGTCTTCATCCCCCTGTTACAGATGAGGTAACTGAGGCCCAGAGAAGTGAAGTGTCTTGCCCAAGGTCACACAGAAGACAAGTGGCGGAGCCGGGATTAGAACCCACGGCCTCTGACTCCCAAGCCCAGGCTCTTGCCGCTAAGCCCCGCTGCTTTAAAGCGGGTGGTAAGGAGTTTCTGTTTGAAGCAGGCATGGATGGACAACGGCTGGAAGTTCTTGAGGAGTGGGGAAGAATGGACTGAATGTTTTTTCAGAAAAATATTCCAGGCGACAGAGTGGGAAGAGACAGGAGGCGGGGAGCTGAGCAAGGAGGCCAGTAGCCAAGGAGCGCAGTAGTCAAGCTGGGATATGCTAAGTGCTTGGATCGAGCACTTAGTACAGTGCTCTGCACGCAGTAAGCGCTCAATAAATACGATCGAATGAATGACTTGGATCAGCATAGCATCAGTTTGGATGGCGTGAAAGTGGTGGATTTAAATGATTTTAGCGATGTCGTGGAGCCAGCAGAACCGACAGGATTTGATCACGGATTGAATACGCGCACGGAACGAGTGAGATGAATTGAAGATAATGCCAAGGTTACAGCCTTGGGAGTCAGAGAGGCTAGTGGTGTCTACAGTGAAGGGGAAGACGGGGGAGGACGGGGTTTCGACGGGAAGGTGAGGTGTCAACCCTCCTCACTAGTCTCCTTGCCTCCAGCCTGTCTCCTCTCCAGGCCGTATTTCACTCTGTTGCCCCAGATCATTTTAATACTTGCACACATCTCCTCATTCCTCAAAAATCTCCAGCGGTTGCCAATTTCCACATCAAGCAGAAACTTCTAGCCATCAGCTTTAAGGCACTCAATCAACTCTCTCCATCCTGATTAACCACTCTCTTCTCTCACTACACCCAGGTGACACTCCTCTTTCCTCTCAAGGTAACCTTCTTAGACTGCGAGCCCCGCGAGGGACAGGAACCGTGTTTTATTTCCCACCTGTCCCAGCGTTTAGTACAGTGCTTTGCTCACAGTAAGCGCTTAATCAATACTATTACCGCTACTATTCGCTGTGCCTCGTTGGCGCTCCTGCTACCAACCTCTTGCTCACAACCTTCCTCCTGCCTGCGTCTCCTTCCCATATGAAGCGCTTAAATACCATCAAACCACTGCTCTTACCATCTTCAAAGCCCTTTTGAAATCACAGCTCCTCCAGGAAACCTTCCTTCTTGATTAATTTCTGATCTCTCCAGATTATATGCTTCCAAATTATTGCTCTTGCACTCTTGGGCCACCTAAGCATTTGTACATTACCAACCCTCCAGCCCCCCAAAAAGGGCTTACACACTTATTTTCCATATTACTTAAACACTAACACTCTTATATGTTAGTTTCCGTTAAAAATGGTAATGACCGTGGTATTTGTTAAGTGCTTACTATGTGCCGGGCACTGTATTGAGTGCTGGGACACAGTCCCTTATCTTCTTCCACCTATCTGTAAATTATTTTAGTGTTTCCCTCCCCAGCTAGATTGTATACTTGAGGGTAGGGATTGCGTCTCCTAAGCTAATGTCCTCCCCAAATACTCAGCACATGTCTTCGCCCAAAGTAAGCATGCCAGAAATATTATTGATTATTTAATTGACCGCCAACTCCTTCTCCTAGCCCCAACCTCTCACTTGCCTTCCATCCTTGCCTGTAAGTTGTTTTCACGTGGAGACATTTTAAACTTAATATGTCTACAACTGAGCACCTTGTCCTCTCCTAAACTGACTTCTCCTCCTCACTTTCTTACCACCATCATCAACCCTATTATATTCCCTGTCCCAGAGGCTCACAGTTTTTTGAGGATTTTGGACTCCTCTTGGACTTTTACCTCTAGCATTTATTTAATCCATCAATAAATCTTGTCACTTTATCTTCCACATTATTTCCCAGAACTTCCCCTGCTCCCCCACCCGGTCAGCTGCCTCCCTAGTCCAAGCTACCCTAGTCCAAGCCATTTCCCAGCTAGACCACTGTGTTAGCATCCTCGTTAGTCTCCAAGCCTCCGGCCTCTCCTCTCTTCAGTCTATCGTTCACTCTGCAGAGGGGATCGTCTTCTTCAGACAACCCTTGGAGCACATCACTACCCTCCTCACAATGTCCCATGTGATTAACCATTTCTCTCCACACCCAAGGCCAGGTTAACATAGGAGATTTAGGGGGCTACTGCCCTGGGCCTCAGGTAAAGAAGGGGAGTCAAGTCACCCCACAGAGATGGTCGACTTTAGTCGCATGGCTCTTGACCCCTCTAGACTGTAAGCTCAATATGGGCGGGGGGGTGTGTGTCTATTATGTTGTTACATCATACTTCCAAGCACTTAGCTCTCGGTAAATACAAATGACTGACTGACTGACCCTACCAACACGGCCACCAGACGGGACATTACAAAGACGCTATGTGAAATAGCTCTCCCAAAATATCTGCCTCACAGACAAAACTTCAAAGGGGATAATGATGTTGGTATGTGCAGAGCACTGTTCTAAGCGCTGGGGGAGATACAGGGTAATCAGGGTGAGCCATTTTACAGATGAGGGAACTGAGGCACAGAGAAGTTAAGTGACTCGCCCACAGTCACACAGCTGACAAGTGGCAGAGCTGGGATTCGAACCCACGACCTCCGACTCCCGAGCCCGGGCTCCTTCCACTGAGCCACGCTGGAGTGGTGTTGACACTGCCCTTCTAGCCCCAGCACCTGACCCTTCCCAGCTCATTGTGGGCAGGGAATGCGTCTATTATATGGTTTTGTTTTACTCCCCCAAGCTCTTAGTGCAGAGCTCTGGACGCGGTAAGTGCTCGATAAATCTGATCGATCGATTGATTGATTCCCCTGATCCTGCACCTTTATTTTCCACCTTGTGAATGGGAGGGGAACTGGTGGGGGGGGGGGGGGGGCAGAAGAGACTTGTTTGCTTTCTCGCTCAGCTTTGGCCCCCCAGGAGCTCCCTTGACCCCAGCTTCCCTAACCCTTCACATTCCCCAGCCCCAAGGACGAAGCAGCCCAGGCTGGGCAGTTTCCTGTCTGCCTGAGTCTCAGCTGGGCTGGTTCTCATGGGAGATGCTGCCCCTTCCAGTGGATCTTTTCCAGTTCCAGTGGGGCAGATGGGGAATGGGTAGTAGGAGAGGGGCCCCCGGGATGTACCAGGCAAGGCCTGGCTGGGGGATCCCCTCTCCATTCTGTGCCCTAGGAAAATTTATTAGACGGGAGAGGGAGAGGAGGTCACAGATGGACCTGGGTTCTAATCCCTGCTCCACCTTTTGTCTGCTGGGTGACCTTGGGCAAATCACTTTATTTTTCTCTGCCTCAGTTATCTCATCCGTAAAGTGGGGCTTAAGAATATGAGCCCCATGTGGAACATGGACTGTATCCCACATTGTACCTACCCCAGTGCTTAGTACAGTGCCTGGCACAAAGTAAGTGCTTAACAAATACCAAAAAAGGAAAAAAAGAGATAAAAGATGGGTGGGGAAAGGGGGCCAGGCACTGGATCACCTATGGGGCTTGGCGTGAGCCAAACTCCAAGCTGGTGGTGTTGTCCATACCTCTCCAGGACCAGGTCTCTCTCCCTCAGCCCAGCTCCACCTAGGGCGGCCACCGGCATCCTGACCGGAGTCAGTCAGTCAGTCAGTTGTATTTATTGAGCACTTATTGGGTGCAGAGCATTGTACTAAGTGCTTAGGAGAATACAATACAGTACCGGAGGCACCGCAGCCGGACATTCCTGACGCCAAGGCCAGACATAGCCCATGCCCAGCTGGAATGAGGGAATGAGGAGTGGGAGTCTCTTTCCAGGATCCGCGATTACCCAAGGGGACTGGCATTTCTGGAAGAAACCAGGGAGACCTTCAACACTAGCACACCACAGTGGCTTTGGGGAAGCAAGGGAAATCCCCAACTTCATTCAGTCGTATTCATTGAGCGTTTTCTTCGTGTAGAGCACTGTACTAAGTGCTTGGGAGAGTACAATATAACAATAAACAGTCACATTCCCTGCCCACAGGAGCTTACAGTCTAGAGGACGAGGTTGCAGTCTAGAGGTTGTCTTTAACAGCCTGGTCAGCTGCTGCTGCTGCTCTTAGAGTAGATGCAGGTTTCTTTCTATCCTGGGCAGAATTGGTGAGGGTCTAAGTTAGGGATTAGGGGCAGCTGATTTCATTCCTGGGGAAATCGGAGAACTTCCAGGAGAAATTTCCCTAAAATTTTCCAGGGAAAAGGGTGACAGGCCCTCCTCCCTTCCTTAACTTCTATTTTTAACCACTCAATCTCCAATGGCTCCTTCCCCTCTGCCTTCAAACATGCCCACGTCTCCCCCCTCCTAAAAAAAACCGCTCTCGACCCCACTTCCCCCTCCAGTTATCTCCCTATCTCCCTACTACCCTTCCTTTCCAAAATCCTAGAATGAGTCGTCTACAATCGATGCTTAGAATTCCTTAACTCCCATTCTCTCCCGGACCCCCTCCGATCTGGCTTCCGTCCCCTCCACTCTACCGAGACTGCTCTCTCTAAGGTCACCCGTGACCTCCTTCTTGCCAAATCCGATGGCTCCTACTCCATTCTGATCCTCCTTGACCTCTCTGCTGCCTTTGACACCGTCGACCATCCCCTCCTCCTCCATACCTTATCTCACCTTGGCTTCACGGACTCCGTCCTCTCCCGGTTCTCCTCTCACCTCTCTGGCCGGTCATTCTCGGTCTCCTTCGCCGGCGCCTCCTCCCCCTCCCGTCCTTTAACTGTTGGAGTTCCTCAAGGGTCAGTTCTCGGCCCTCTTCTGTTCTCCATTTACACTCGCTCCCTCGGTGAACTCATCGCTCTCACGGCTTCGACTACCATCTCTACGCAGATGACACGCAGATCTACATCTCCGCCCCCGTCCTCTCCCCCTCCCTTCGGGCTCGCATCTCCTCCCGCCTCCGGGACGTCTCCACCTGGATGTCGGCCCGCCACCTAAAACTCAACGTGAGCGAGACTGAGCTCCTCATCTTCCCTCCCAAACCCGGTCCTCTCCCAGACTTCTCTATCACCGTGGATGGCACGACCATCCTTCCCGTCTCTCGGACCCGCGATCTCGGTGTCATCCTCGACTCGTCTCTCTCGTTCACCCCACACATCCGATCCGTTACCGAGACCTGCCGGTCTCACCTCTACGATATCGCCAAGATCCGCCCTTTCCTCTCCACCCAGACGGCTACCTCACTGCTACGGGCTCTCGTTATATCCCGGCTAGACTACCGTGTCGGCCTTCTCTCTGACCTCCCTGCCTCCTCTCTCGCCCCGCTCCGGTCTATTCTTCACTCCGCTGCCCGGCTCATCTTCCCGCAGAAACGATCTGGGCATGTCACTCCCCTTCTTAAACAACTCCAGTGGTTGCCTATCTACCTCCGCTCCAAACAAAAACTCCTCACTCTAGGCTTCGAGGCTCTCCGTCACCTTGCCTCTTCCTACCTCTCCTCCCTTCTCTCTTTCCACCGCCCACCCCTCATGCTCCGCTCCTCCGCCGCCCACCTCCTCGCCGTCCCTCGGTCTCGCCCATCCCGCCGTCGACCCCGGGGCCGCGTCCTCCCGCGGTCCCGGAACGCCCTCCCTCCTCACCTCCGCCAAACTGGTTCTCTTCCCCTCTTCGAAACCCTACTTAAAAATCACCTCCTCCAAGAGGCCTTCCCAGACCGAGCTCCTCTTCTCCCTCTACTCCCTCTGCCATCCCCCCTTCACCTCTCCACAGCTAAACCCTCTTTTCCCCCCTTTCCCTCTGCTCTTCCCCCTCTCCCTTCCCATCCCCTCGGCACTGTACTCGTCCGCTCAACTGTATATATTTTCATTACCCTATTTATTTTGTTAATGAAATGTACATCGCCTCGATTCTATTTAGTCGCCATTGTTTTTACGAGATGTTCTTCCCCTTGACTCTATTGCCATTGTTCTTGTCTGTCCATCTCCCCCGATTAGACCGTAAGCCCGTCAAACGGCAGGGACTGTCTCTATCTGTTGTCGACTTGTTCATTCCAAACGCTTAGTACAGTGCTCTGCACATAGTAAGCGCTCAATAAATACTATTGAATGAATGAATGAATGAACATTTGTCTGTCCTTCAACTTTCACTTTTTGCTTTCATTTCCCCTGTCCTTTTCAGTTTTATTTACTTGCTCTTCTGCTGATCTTGGCAAGAAGGGATGTCCCCAACCCTTAGCGCGGCCACTGAGAGAGCCTTGCCCGGCGGCAGCCGGAGAACCGGGCTGGGCCTGGCTGTGGTCCAGCTGAGGTGGTGGGGAGGGTGGGGGGCTTCCTGAAATTTTTCTGTTCAGAGGTCACAGATGGTACCACACCTAGAGATAGGGACAGAAAGTAACCCCAGAGAGCAACCCCCAAACCTGGGGCTTCCCTCCAGCTATCATCCATCTCCTTGCTGCAGAGAAGCAGCGTGGCGCAGTGGAAAGAGCATGGGCTTTGGAGTCAGGGCTCATGAGTTCGAATCCCAGCTCTGCCACTTGTCAGCTGTGTGACTGTGGGCAAGTCACTTAACTTCTCTGGGCCTCAGTTCCCTCATCTGTAAAATGGGGATTAAGACTGTGAGCCCCACGTGGGACAACCTGATTCCCCTGTGTCTACCCCAGCGCTTAGAACAGTGCTCTGCACATAGTAAGCGCTTAACAAATACCAACATTATTAACTCCAATCCAAACTCCTCCAATGGGCATTTTGCATCCTCTGCCTTTAATTTCTCTCATCCAACTCTCTTCTTGACCTGCTGAACTCGGGCTAGCGACGACCTGTCTCCACTGTGCCTGCACGCTCTGGGGTCACCAATAGCCTGCTTGTAGCCAAATCCAAAAGGCTGCACTTCATCCTAATCCTCCTTGACCTCTCGACCGCTTTTGACCCTATATGCCTCTCCCTCCTGCTCCAAACCTAATCAGGCCTCCGTCTGGCTGACACGGTACAAAGCTGATTCTCCTCCTACCTCCCCGGTTGCTCTCTATCCGTTGAATTCGCTGGCTCCTCCTCTGCCTCTCATCTTCTTACTGCGGACAAATAATTAACTCATACGTTCAGTCGTATTTATTGAGTGCTTACCGTATGCAAAGCAATTTACTAAGCACTTGGGAGAGTACAAGATAATAAAAAACAGACACATTCCCTACTCACAGCGAGCTTAGAATCTAGATAGAATTAATAGAAATAAATGACGATCCTCAAGGAACTGCTCTGGGTCCCCTCCTCTCGCTATTCTCACTTTCTCGGGGAGCTCACCCGTGTGATGTGGTATAAATGATCATATAAGGACAATATAACAGGTAGTAGTGCAAGGGTATATCAAGATGAATAAAATAAGTCATTGAAAACACAAATGATATATAAAAATATATATGAAGTACATTAGCATAAAGGGACATTGGTGGGTTGCTATAACTAAGGTACTGTGAATTATTTATGGGAGCCTTCCTGGAAGAGGTGGGAATTGTAGGATAGCTTTGAAGATGAAAGATGGTGTGGTCTGGTGGCTTTTTTGGGGGGGCGGAGGCTGGTAATAATAATAATAATGCTGGTATTTGTTAAGCGCTTACTATGTGCGGAGCACTGTTCTCAGCGCTGGGGTAGATACAGGGTAATCAGGTTGTCCCACGTGAGGCTCACAGTTAATCCCCATTTTACAGATGAGGTAACTGAGGCCCAGAGAAGTGAAGTGACTCGCCCACAGTCACACAGCTGACAAGTGGCAGAGCCGGGAGTCGAACTCATGACCTCTGCCTCCGAAGCCCCAGGCTCTTTCCACTGAGCCACGCTGGTTCCAGACTCATAGGTCCATGTGAATGAGGGGAGTGGGGGTAGGAGAGATGGGAGCAAGATCCTCCAGGTAGGCGAACTTTAGAAAGATGAAGAGAACAAGATAGGGAGCAGTGAACAAAGAGAGTGGGAAACAACCCCACCTGAATGTGCACTGAAAACAGAGCCAAACAATCCCTTGTAAACGTGGATTTCAGCACAATTCCTCAGCCTTGTGCATAAAGATATCTTGATACTTGCCACTCACTGGGGACGCTCATTCCACAGAGGAAGAAGGAAAGAAATCCAATAATTGCTCTGGAATCAGTAGCGATAAATACTCAGAACTGCAGAACGCAGCCCAGGGAAACCAGAAAATCTGCAGGGAGTAGCCATGAAGAACTGTAGGTTGTAAACTTCTCCAGGGGATTGTAAAGTTCCTTCCAGGGAGGCACTGGGTATCTTGCCTCTGAGGTACTCTCCCAAAACCGCAGTAAGGCACCCACCTCAGAAGGTGTTCTATTAATACCACTGATTGTTTATGCTCAGCTCCCCAGAACATCTGCTCCATGTGGAGTGAACCAATGCCTCAATCAATCAATGATACTTACTGAGCATCAGCTGAGTGCAAAGCCCCTTATTGAGCACTTGGAAGGGTACTGTAGTGAACAGACACAATTCCTGCCCTCAAGGACCTGAGGATATGATGGAGAAGACAGACACGAAAAGAAAAAAGAGCTGAAGAGCTACAGTTCCCACGAACTGTGGCTCTGAAGTCGAGGAACCAGCGGGTCAAGGAAAGAAAAATCAGGGCTGGATATGGAAGGTTTAGGGGTGTTGGAAGGCCTCATAGTTAATGAGGGGAGGGGGTTCAAGAGGTCACCCAGCACTTGATTCCTCTATACATTCTGGTGTCTCTATGGGAGGCAGAGTCTTTGTGTGGGGCGTGATGGGGCTGGGCCAAGATGGCGTTGCTTCTGGCCTTAGATCACAGATACCGAAGGAAGAGATCTTTCTTTAAAGAACAATCCTCAGGAATTGGCTTTTATCACGGGGGAACTTATGTTTTACAGGCTAAATATCTGAGCATCTAAATATCCTCTAGATCGTGAGCTCACTGTGGGCGGGGAATGTGTCTATAAATAGCTTAGTACAGTGCTCTGCACACAGTAAGCGCTCAATAAATATGATTGAATGAATGAATAGCGTTACATTGTACTTCTCCAAGTGCTTAGTACAGTGCTCTGCACTCGGTAAGTACTCAATAAATCGGATGACCGACTGACTGAACATTTTCCGCCATTCCCTTTACGAAGAAGGGTACATTATCCTACGAGAAATACCGTTGGTTATTGAATTCCTTTCCTCTTTGGGATCTGCCTAGGTCACCTCCTTCCATTGAAAGGGGAATCTAGTTCCCTTCCCTGGGTTGCCAGAGTGTTTTAGGGGTGTGCTTGCCTCTCTCTTTCTCTCTCTGTGTATACGTGCCGGGACGGCAGGGGAGAGGCGGTAATCCCGAGGGAATAAAATGCAGTTCCATCACATATGCTGCCCATTTAGCATCCAAAGCAGCCGCCCTTACCCAGTGGCCTTCCTCTTTGCCTTTTCCCCTCTCAGGGTGGGTCTTCCATCGCTGATCCTTAACTGGGTAGATGAATCAGGCTCTGCGGGGGGGAGGGGCGGGGGTCGCTCACACGCAACACCATAAACATTCAACCTTCCTGACAACGGCCCATCTCTATCCATAAAAGAAGAGTGTTTTCCGATTGTCCCGATCCCAGTTCTGGCCCGGAGAAAGACAGAAACCTGGAGGAGAGCCTGCCTGATCTCTGAAGGGATTTGGTTTCCCTGTAAAATTCAATCTTACTGTCTGCTGCTCTGCCAAGAGCTTTGGTTCCATAAATCCTGGCAGCACCTCCATCAAGGAGACCGCCTCAATCCCCTGTGGGACCGGTTATATATCTTCCTTGGAAAGAAGGGGAGGTGATTTATGGGGGTGGGGGGAGGCAGAGAAACAGGGTGCCCAGTGACCCCGTCCTAAGGATGGCAATCCGAGTGGGCTGTCGCTTCCTTAATGCCCTCCCACCTGAATTCATTCAATCGTATTTATTGAGCGCTTACTGGGTGCAGAGCACTGTACTAGCACTTGGGAGAGTACGATATAACAATAAACAGACACATTACCTGCCCACGATGATTAGCTGGTTCTAGGAGGATTAGGCCCGATCCTCCGAGGGCCTAAGGGTCAGTTAATCGATCGCACTTACTGAACGCTTACGGTGTTGGGAGAGTACGATATAGCAATGTAACAGACGCATTCCCTGCCCACAGAGAGCTACAAAACCACCTCTTGGGCGCTGGGAGGGGAGTCCCAAGTAGTGGAGAAGTAGCCCCTCCAGGAAAACAAAGACGTTGATCCGCCCACACAAATTCTAGCCCAATAATAATAATGATGGCGTTTGTTAAGCGCTTACTTTGTGCAGAGCACTATTCTAAGTGCTGGAGAGGAGACAAGGTGATCAGGTTGTCCCACGTGGGGCTCGCAGTCTTCATCCCCATTTTACAGATAAGTTAACTAAGGCACCGAGAAGTGAAGTGACTTGCCCAAAGTCACACAGCTGACAAGCGGTGACAAGCTGACCAGAGAAGCAGCGTGGCTCAGTGGAAAGAGCGCGGGCTTTGGAGTCAGAGGTCATGAGTTCGAATCCCAGCTCTACCACTTGTCTGCTGTGTGACCTTGGGCAAGTCACTTCACTTCTCTGTGCCTCAGTTACCTCCTCTCTAAAATGGGGATGAAGACTGTGAGCCCCACGTGGGACAACCTGATTCCCCTGTGTCTACCCCAGCGCTTAGAACAGTGCTCTGCACATAGTAAGCGCTTAACAAATACCAACATTAACATTAAGCGGCTGAACCAGGATTTGAACCCATGACCTCTGACTCCCAAGCCCGGGCTCTTTCCACTGAGCCACGCTGCTTCTCTGATGCCCAAGCATCAGGCCCAGAGGGAAACCGAACAAAATGAAACACGCACTCTTTTCCTGGTCACCGTGGTCATACTGTCCCAGGGAGCAGCCCTGTTCAAGCTCCCGGAAGGAAAAGTCTACTGATCAGGCAGTCGATTTAACTTCCTACTCTGTGCAGAACACTGTACTAAGAGCTCGCGGGCGTTCAGCGTAGTAATAATAATGATGGTATTTGTTAAACGCTTACTCCGTGCCAAGCACGGTCCTAAGAGCCGGGGTAGATACAAGGTAATCAGGTTGTCCCACGTGGGGCTCACCGTCTTAATCCAGATGAGGGAACTGAGGCACAGAAAAGTTAAGCGACTCGCCCAGAGACATTCAGCTGACAAGTGGCGGAGCCGGGGTTAGAACCCACGACCTCCCGAGCCCTGCCCTCAAGGAGCTTCCGGTCCAACGCAAGGCGTCCCTCTCCATTCCAGTCCACGGGGCAGGAGCCGGGCTCACGTTGGTACCCGTGGGGTTGGTTGGGGTTGTTTTTCTTCTTTCTGAACATTCTGGACATTTCCCTCAAACTCTGCTTTGTTTGCTGGGATCTTGCACTGCAAAGCAAATTTGCAAATCCTTCCAGGGGTCAGGAGCGGCCCTGTGAATTCCTCTTATGGTTGTTTCCACTCCAAGCGAGGGGTAGTCTGTTAAATGTCAACTGTCAAGGTCACTCTTGACTATCAACTCGTTTTCTACCTCTACAGTGAGGTAGAAACTCAAACACAAGGTCTAGCACTCCTCCTTAGTTCGGTAACCCTGTCCCACCTGCACACCGGACTCAGGGAATTGTATTTCCTGCGTGCTTTCTGTGTGCAGAACGCTGTACTAAACGCTAAGGGAAGCAGAGCAGACCCTTATCCCAGCCCCAGGCCTGTTACTACTCCTTAAATCTGATCCCGGGGTTACGTCGTAGCTCTGTTACATTATCGCCTAGGTGGGTTGTAGCTCGATTTGGTCCCGAGGGATTCCAAGCTCCGTGTGGGAGGGATCATGTCGGCTAACTCTGTGGCACGCTCCCAAGAGCTAAGTATATTACCAGACATAATTCTGCGCTCAAGAAATAGTCGATCGACTATTTCTTGAGCACCACCTGTGTGCAGAGTGCCGTACTAAGCACTCGGGAGAGTGCAATAGAATTAGTAGACGGGACCCCTGTCCTCAAGGAGCTTCTATTGTAGCAGGGGAGAAGACATAAAACTAAATTACAGCTAGGAGGAAGCAACAGAGTTTCAAATTCTGTACAAAAGGGCCACGGGGGATTTAAATACCCACGTTTTGAGAGAGACCGGGTTCGTGAGGTAGATCTGGGAATCATCAACACGGAGATGATAATTGAAGCTGTGGGGCTCCATAAGCAGCGAGTGAAAAATGAGAAGAGAAGGTGACCCAGGACTGAATCTCCAGGGACACTCCTGTAGGAAGCGTGAGGCGGAGCGAGAGCTGGGGAAAGAGATTAGGAGGAGAACCGGGAGAAGGTTGGGGCAGGAGAGCCGAGGTAACGTCTTGAGGGAGTGATCCAGTGTCAATCAATCGATCAGTGAGGGAGCACTGGAAGAGTGCAGGAGAGTAAGTGGATTCGATCCCTGCCCTCGAGGAGCTGATGATCTATTGGCCCTCCAAGGAGCTACGAAAAAGCTACCCTCTCCCAGATTCAGGGGGCAGAGAGATTGGGTGGGTGGGTGGGTGGGTGGGTGGTCTAATGGCTCCTCCTGAGCAGAAGGGAAGCCAGTAGGGGGAGCCTATGTCCCAGGTAAGACTCGGCAGGTGGCCGCTCTTCCCATTCTTCTTGCTAACCAGGGGCGCCCCAAATTCCAGGCCCTAAATCCCAGGAAGCCGGGAAGGAAGCTCGGGAGCAGCTTCTCCTCTCACCTGTTCTGGAAGGTTCTGCCTCCCTTCCTCCTGGGAGATCCGTTAAGCGTTTACCAAGCGCAACCTCCGTCCTAAGCGCCGAGGCACACGAGGGCTACTCCGATGGGAGGCCCGGGCCCGTAGCCCAAGGCGGAGGGAGGACAAGTTTTGATTCTCCATTTCGCGGATGCAGGTCAGAGCGGAAGGAACCAGCAGAGGCAGAGCGGCCGAAGATCGCAGCCAGAGAAGGAAGAAGAACAGTGGACACAGGTGATTTTAGAAGGCGAGAGGGGAGGGGATTGGAGGCCCAGGGAGAGGGTGGAGAATTGGAAGGCAGGTAAGTGAGGCGCAGAGAAGGGATTTGATTTGAAGGCAGGTAAGTGGTGGAGCTGGGATTAGGATCCAAGTCCTCTGGCTTTCAGGGCCACGCTCTTTCCAAAAGGCCACTGGGAGCCCAGGTCACAGCACTTACATACATAATAATGTTGGTATTTGTTAAGCACTTACTATGTGCAAAGCACTGTTCTAAGCGCTGGCGGGATACAAGGTGATCAGGTTGTCCCTCTTGGGGCTCACAGTCTTTAGCCCCATTTTACAGATGAGGTAACTGAGGCCCAGAGAAGTGAAGTGACTCGCCCAGAGTAGCACAGCTAGCAGGTGGCGGAGCCGGGATTAGAACCCATGACCTCTGACTCCCAAGCCCGGGCTCTTTCCACTGAGCCACGCTGCTTCCACAATAGAAGCTTCTATTATTATTATTATTAGAATCTGCTTCTAGATGCACACATGCATCCTACGGCACTTAAGTACGTGTCTGTAATTTATTTATATTAATGCTTCTCTCCCCCTCTAGACTGTAAGCTCACTGTGGGCAGGAGATATGTTTGTTTATTGTTATACTGGACTCTCCCATTCATAGAGTAGCAGCGTGGCTCAGTGGAAGGAGCGTGGGTTTAGGAGTCAGAGGTCACGGGTTCTAATCCCGGCTCTGCCGCTTGTCAGCTGTGTGACTTTGGGCGAGTCGCTTCCCTTCAGTTACCTCATCCGTAAAATGGGGATTAAAACCGTGAGCCCCGCGTGGGACAACCTCGTCACCTTGTATCCCCCCAGCGCTTAGAACAGTGCTTTGCACATAGTAAGCGCTTAACAAATACCACCATTCTTATTATTTAGAACAGTGCTCTGCACACAGTAAGCCCTCAGTAGATGCAGTTGACCGACTGGAGGCAGCTCAGCAGCAGCGGCAGCCAGGGCAGGTGAGGAGAAAAACTCCAATCACCACTGCTATTCCTGCAGCTAGGATGCATGAGAGGAAATGGGCCTTCTACTCACTCTGCTACCAAATCCGGTTGTTTCGATGTTCACAACATCTAGAATCCATCCTCTCCTGTCATCCGAACTGCCACCATACTGACCCAACCACTCATCATTTCCCACCTTGACTCCTCACTGACTTTCCTTTCCGGCCTCCTGTCTCTCTCCTCTCCGGTCCATACCTCACTCTGCCGACTGGATCATTTTTCTTAAAAAAAATCCAGTCGGCAGCTCCCCACCACTCCCAAACCGTCAATGGCGAACCTTAAGAAGAGCTATGTGAAATTCCGATTTGGGGAAACATCCATTAGAGGCTGAAGGGGGTTGACTCCAAACGAATGAAAGGAACCATTTCTTCCCCCAGTGGGAAGCTGCAGGAGGGGTGGAGAAAGTTTGGGTAGTACAGGGAGTCCTTGCCCACCGGAAGGAAGCTGTGCAGCCGGAAACCCCAGCAGATTCCAGAGGAGTTGGGGTGACTCCTGGAAGAGGGAAGGTAGGAACGGGAAGGGCAAAGTTGGTTGTTTTGGATAGCCCATCTTTTTTTTCTTTTTAAATTATGGCATTTGTTAAGCGCTTACTCTGTGCCAGTCACTCTTCTAAGCACCGGGGTAGATACAGGATAATCAGGTTGGACACTGTTGTCCGTGTCCCACCTAGGCTAAATCCACTTTTTATAGATGAGATTGCTGAGGCACAGAGAGGTGAAGTGGCTTGACCAAGGTGACAGAGCAGACGATAGACACTTGACTCCCGGGCCTGGGCTCTTCCCACTAGGCCACACTGCCTCTCATCCTTAACCGAGAGGGCGGGTGTCCAGGAAGACATCTGTCACATGGTTTCCCCAAGCTTCCTGGCACCATTCTTGGCATCATTTTTCTTGACTGGATGGACCAAGGAGCTGATCCAGGAATGGCTTTGCTAATTCGATGTTTTAAATGGGAATGAAACAGACGGAAGCTAAGTATTGGAGTCAAGGAGCGGAGGCAATGGGTTCCTGACCCCCGGGGCAGGATTCCTTTCCAGAAAGGCCCAGCGGCCAGTACACGAGGGCAGATCTCCTCCTCCGTCAGAACGGTGGCCAGATCCTAATACTCTGGAAGCTTGAACACCCCACCTGACCCACCTGGGGCCGCCAAGTCAGCAGGCCAGGCCAAACCTACCCCCTCAAACTTACCCCATCTCGAGCCTGGGGGCTCAGCTGGAGAGTAGGGAAGCCCCCTCCCCGGCACCCCGGGGGCTCACCACTCACCACACCCACCTAGGAAGAGCGACCTACACACTTTCCAGGCACATTGCCTTCAAGAGGCCTTCCCTGATTAAGCCCTCCTTTCCTTTCCCCGACTTCCTAAAGCGTCACCTTGACTTGCTGCCTTTATTCATCCCCGCTCGCAGCCCAAAGCATTTATGTACATATCTCCATCCGAAGTGCTACAACGCTGACTCAAGAACTTTGTCTTTTTTCCACCTTGACTCCTGCCTCAGTCTCCTTGCTGACTTCCTTGCCTCTTGCCTCTCCCCATTCCAGTCGATACTTCATTTCCAAAAAAAAAAAAAAAAAGGAGACATTCCCTCAGTGACTCCAGTGGTTGCCGGGATTAGAACCCATGACTTTCTGCCTCCCAGTCCCGTGTTTTATCCACTAAGCTACATGGATGTGCCCCAGTGAGCCACCCTTTTCCTCTCCTCTCACTCCTCAAATCTGCTCACCTCCTGCTCCACCCCATCTCATCCACTCACCGACCTGGACCTATCCTGGATCTCGTCATCACCAGGCACCACTCTGAATTATCATTCTCTAACCACATCTGGCAGTGGTATTTACTGAGTGCTTACTGAGTGTGTGTGAAGAGCACTGCATTAACTGCTTGGGAAAGTACAATAGAGTCGGTAGATTTGATCCCTGTCCAAAAGCAACCTATACTTTATAGGAGGAGATAAACATTGAAATAAATAACACATAGTAGAGTCTATGTCCATAAGTGTAGTGGAGCTGGGGTGAGTATCAAAGTGCTTAACCTCATCACCTGTCATCCCTGCCATACAAAACTCTAAATTCTGTAAGGTGGATGGAAAGGTGTTTCCCCCTCTTTCCACCCCCTCGCCCCCGAGATCTCCTATCTTCTCACCTCCTCCACTTATCATCAGTGGTGTTTATTTAGTGTGCGGAGCACTGTACTAAGTTCTTGGGAGAGTACAATACAACACAATTGGTAGGCACGTTCCCTGCCCACAGGGACCTTACCCCAGCCCACGATGCCCTGCATGGGCTCGGTTCAAAACTTTCCTTCGCTTGATGCATAAATCCTCATTCTCGACTCCACCCTCTCCACCGAACGAGACTCCCTTCCACCATCTTCCTCCATCAATCTCACACCCGCGGGCTCCAGCCCGGGGCCACTTCCCCAGTGTGCTTCCTTGACTCCCCTGCCAATGCTCCTCCATGTCGTTAGGGAAACTCCAGACGCCGGATGAAACTCGACCACTTCAAATTCACCCTCGCTTTCATTCATTCATTCGATTGTATTTTTTGAGCACTTACTGTGTGCAGACCACTGTACTAAGCTCTTGGGAGAGTATAATATAGAGATAAGTGGTCACATTCGCTGCCCACAATGAGCTTACAGTCTAGAGGGGGAGACAGTCATTAATAGAAATACATAAATTACAGCTACGTACATTAGTGTCGTGGGGCCGGGAGGGACCAGGTCAGGGCGCCCCAGAAGAGTGGGAGAAGAGGAAAGGAGGGTACAGTCAGGGAAGGCGTTTTGTAGGAGCTGTGCCTTCAGTGAAGCTTTGAAGTCGGGGAGAGTAATTGTCTGTCGGATTTGAGGAGGGAAGGCATTCCAGGCCAGAGGCAGGTCCAAGGGCAAGAGGTCGGCGGCAAGACAGACGAGACCGAGGTACAGTGAGAAGGTTAACATTACAGGAGCGAAGTGTGCAGGCTGGGCTTTAGTAGGAGAGTAGCGAGGTGAGTTAGGAGGGGGCGAGGTGATTGCGCGCTTCCTTGCTGCAGCTCTGCCACTCTTTTGCTCAGAAACATTGCAACTCCTTTTTCATCAACTCCCAGGGCTACTGTCCCGACCGATTCCAGACCTATGACTCCCTCCTGAAGTTTCCATGTCCCCACTTTCTCCTCCTAGCTCCTGTTGACCTTGCTGACTACTCTGTTGGCAAAATTGAACCATCAAGCATGATCTGCCCAAAGTCTCCCCTTCTTCTTCCCACCTTCTCGCCTCTCCATAATCCTGTCATCCTTCCCATCTATCGCCTTCCTGCCTTCCAACTCTACCTGCCTTCCAATTCTCCACCCTCTCCCTGGGCCTCTAATCCCATCCCCTCTCGCCTTCTAAAATCACTTAGGTCCACTGTTCTTCTTCCTTCTCTGGCTGCGATCTTCAGCTGCTCTGGCTCTGATGGTTCCTTCTGCTCTGATTTTGAACTGACCATATATCCTCTTATGTTAAAAAAAAAAGCAAAAACTCTTTCCCTTCAGCTTCACCCCATCTGCCTCCTCCAGGTCCTGCCCAAGCTCTTCAAACAGATTGTAACCATCTGACTCCCTTTTTGACTCTCAACAATCTGGTCTCTGTGCCCTTCATTAAAGTGAGACCATTCTCTCAAGGTCATCAATGACCTCCTTGCCAAAGCTAATGGCTAATGGCTTGGCTGTCTTTGACTCTTTTCTTGGAAATGCTATCAAACCTTGGTTTTCCTAACACTGTCTTCTCCTGGTTCTCCTCCTACCAAGGTGGCTAGTTTTCTCTTTCGCTAACCCTTTCTCCAACCCTCACCCTCTTCTCAACCTGTTTGCAGAAGGGGATGGAGTCGATACTTTAAGGGTGCAGTTATTTTTAAATATAGGGGGTACCCCTTTGTGTATCCCTCAAGGATTTCTTCTTGTGCCCCTTCTCTTCTGACTTTGCACTCACTCCCTTGGAGATTTCATCCTCTCCCATGGATTCAAATCCCTTCTCTTTGTTAATGACTCTTAAATCAACCTCACTACCCACTGCCTCTCACCTCCTCTGTCGTCTTGCGTTTCCTCTTGACTTCAGCACCTCTTCACTTGGAATCCCATAAGAGCACCTTTAAATCTCAATATATCTAAAACTGAACCTCTCATCTTCCTTCCCAAATCCTCCGTGATGCCTTACAACTTAACCAATCTTCCCATCTCTGAAGCTACTTCATCCTCTTTTCAGCCCCCATCTTCAGTAAAGCAATCAATAGTATTTAGTGAGCACTTTGTGCACCACTGTACTAAGCACTCAGGAGAGTTTACAATCTAGCGGGGAAGATGGACACTAAAGTTAATTACAGGAAAGGGGGAAGCACTAGAGTATAAACATCTAGACACAGAGCAGCAGGGGGGATGTGCGTACTCGAGTGCTTAGGAACTACTCGAGTGCGGAAATGGCAGTAGAGAGAGAGAAATAGGGTGAGAAAAGGAGAAATTAATCGGGAAAAGCTTCATGGAGGAGTTGGGATTTCAGAACAGTCTCTGCTGCTTAATCTTGCTAGTTTTTCTTCTCACACATCAGTAGGATCTGCTCCTTCCTCTCTATCCAACTGGCCACTACCCAGTTCCAGGCTCTTGCTTTATCCTGCCAAGCTATCATACCCGTCTTCTCATCGGTCTCCCTGCTTCTAACCTCTCCCGCCTTTAGTCCACACTTCGCTTTGATGCCCGGGTCATTTTCTTATTACATGATTCTGCACACGTCTTCCTCAACACCCTCCAGTGGATGCCCATTCCTCTTTACATCAAGCAAAAACTCCTGCCTATTGACTTCAAGGAACTCCATCAGCTCTATCTACTCTGTTCTCCCATCATATGCCAGCTCACCCTCTTTCTTTTTCTCAAACTAGCCTACTAGTTCTCTCTCATTCTCATCTCCTGTTGCCAGTTCCCATCTCATACTCTTCCTCCTGCCTGGAACTTCCCACTCCTTTTATCTCATCTATATGCAGATCTAGGAGGTCTTTTCCTCTTGCCCAATTTTATCCACTCAGCTTCCACCTCAGCACTTTACTTCAACCAAGCACTTAGTACTCCACAACCCCACTTAGCAGTTTTGTACACACCCTGTTACTTTATTTCCTCACTCAGTTATTCACTTTCCTCCTTCCTACTAACTGTAAATCATTTTAGTGTCTGTCTTCCCCTCTAAGATTGTAAACGCCTCAAGGGCAGGGACTGAGTTTGCTAACTTTATTGTACACTCCCAAATGCATAGTACATGACTCTGTGTGCAGTAGGAGTGAAATAAGTACTACTGATGGATCGGTTTATTGATCGACTGTAAACGGTGCAGGAGGGTGTGGCACTCCGTGTAAGAGGATCACCTCCAAAACCAGTGTGTGTATTGTGTGTTTGTGTGTGTGCATGTGGTACGTGTTGTGGGCAGGGAACGTGTCCGTTTATTGTTATTTCGTACTCTCCCAAACACTGGGTACAGCACGCTAGCAAAGTAAGAGCTCAATAAATACAACGGAATGAATGAGTGTGTAAGTGACTATGCTTTGTGCAGAGCACTGTAGCAATCACTTGGGAGAGAGCTAAAGGAGCTAAAGGAGCTCTGGAGGAGCTAATAAGTTCCAGGCAGGATATGTTCTGGATGCTTCTGTCTTCCTTTTACAGACCAGGATTCAACCCCACCCTGCCTGGCGGCATTGGCCGTTTAATGGTCTCTAAGAACAGAGTGGAAGGTTCACGCGTTTGGCATCTGGCAGAGGACAGGGACATGAGTTCCTACTAAGTAAAAGTTTCAGTGAGGGGCAGAGTCAGGTTGAATGTAGAAGAAATGACTGGCTAGGCAGGCTATCGACTCATTCCTAAAAGAGATGGCCAGAGCGGCTCTTGATCTTGGAACTTACGTGATATCAACAGGCTTATTTTCAGTGAAAATATAGCTGGAGAGACGGGGTACGTTCTTCCCTTGCAGGTCTGAGAGACTTAGTAAATTCTGAAAACTCACTCAAATCTCCCACCTTCGGACTATACCTGGTGTCCTTTTGTCAAAGTATTCAGTAATACTTTTCCACCAATCGATCAATCATTTATTGAGCACTTACTGCACGCAGAGCACCGGGCTAAATGCTTGGTAGAATGCAATACGGCTCAGTTGGTGGACATGTTCCCTGACCGAAGGAGCTTACGCTCTGGAAGGGGGAGGCAAACACTAATATTAATCAATAAATGAGGAGTATGGACACAAATCCTGGACTCTTGCGGTCACCCTGCCCTGCAAAGCTGGCTCCGCTGCTTGATCAGAGTGGACAGAGACTCTAGCCAACGTCCAGGTGGGGTGAAAAGCCTTATAGGTATAGAGAGTTTGTTGTCCTTCCTGCTCGAACAACACAGTGAGGAGATGCTAGCCACTAGCCAATAACCAGATGGGGTGAAAAGCCCTATGGGTGATGGGCATTCAGTCGAACACGGTAAACCAGGAAGGATTTCTTTTTTTAGTTGCATTTGTTAAGCGCTTACTATGTGCCAGGACACTGTACTAAATGCTGGGATAGATACAAGCCGATCGGGTTGGACACAGTCCATGTCCCATGTGGGGCTCACAGTCTTAATCCCCATTTTACAGACGAAGTAACTGAGGTAGAGAGAATAATAATAATAATATTAACATAGTTAAGCACTTACTATGTTCCAAGGACTGTTCTAGATGCTGGGGTAGACACAGGATAATCAGGTTGCCCCACATGGGGCTCACAATCTTAATCTCAATTTTACAGATGACGTAACCGAGGCACAGAGAAGTTAAGGGACTTGCCCAAAGTCACACAACTGACAAGTGGCGGACCTGGAATTAGAACCCACGACCTCGGACTCCCAAGCCCGTGCTCTTTCCGCTAAGCCACGCTCCTCAGGTTGTCCCACATGGGGCTCACAGTCTTAATCCCCATTTTACAGATGAAGTAACTGAGGTACAGAGAAGTGAGGTGACTCGCCCAAGGTCACACAGCAGACAAGCGGTAGAGATGGGATTAGAATCCCGGTCCTTCTGAATCCCAGGCTCTACCCACCAGGCAGTGTTGCTGCTCAGCGTCCTACTGACGTGCATTTGGCCGTGGGTGGCGGTCAGTTAGACCCTCTTTCGTCTGCTTGCAAGCTTGGAAAAATTTGGATAGAGACGGTTTCAGCTCCACCAGTTGCCAAGCTGTGCATTCCTTTACCATGACCAACTAGTATTTACAATGCCGAATGGGTAAATAAGCAGGGTGGGGCTGCAACTGGAGAAATGTCTCTGGACTCCGGGAATAATCATAACCACAACTTAGGACAACACCATCCCAGAAAGCGAAAGAAAAATGTAGAGGCGGAGGAGGAGCAGGAGGATTTATTGAGCGCGTACTGTCAAGACCACCTTACTAGACTGTCAACTCTTCAAGGGCTGGGATCTTGTCTCCTAACTATTGTATTATTCTCTTCCAAACACTTAGTAATAATAATAATGTCGATGGTATTTGTTAAGCGCTTACTACGTGCGAAGCACTGTTCTAAGCACTGGGGAGGGATACAAGATGATCAGGTTGTCCCATGTGAGGCTCACAGTCTTAATCCCCATTTTACAGATGAGGTAACTGAGGCACAGGGAAGTGAAGTGACTTGCCCAAAGTCACACAGCTGACAAGTGGCAGAGCCGGGATTAGAACCCACGACCTCCGACTCCCAAGCCCCGGCTCCTTCCACTGAGCCACGCGGTGCCCTGCACATAGTAAGCACTTAAGCAATCAATCAATGGCATTTATTGGGCATTTATTGGGGGCAGAGCACTGTACTAAGCACTTGAGAGAGTTTAATTTAGGAGAGTTGGTAGATAATTCCCTGCCCACAAGGAGCGATTAGACTGTAAGCCCGTCAATGGGCAGGGACTGTCTCCGTCTGTTGCCGACTTGTCCATTCCAAGCGCTTAGTACAGTGCTCTGCACATAGTAAGCGCTCAATAAATATGATTGAATGAACGAATAGATGGTCTTTATTAAGTAAGCTCATTCATTCAATAGTATCTATTCATTCAATAGTATCTGTGAGCAAAGCACTGTACTAAGCACACTGATCGATGGATGGATCGACTGATGCAAAGCAATGGGAAAGAATCCACAGGTGGGAATTAGACACGGTCGCCTGTCCTTCAGGGGGCTCTCAATTTAATGAGACGCACTGGTGGGAAACCACCTTTGCAAACAATCCATATTCGAGCTGTCCATCTTGTAGCCGCGGACGGTGCCTAAGCCAGAAAAGAAAAAGGCAGGAAATCTGGGCAGGCACTTTCCCTTATGTCTCCGTTTTCATTTCCGTGTGCTGAGACGGCAGGTCCACGGTCTAGCTGGGGAGAGGTAAAGGATGCTGGCCAATCAATCTAACGTATTTACTGGGTACCGAGGTCATGCGGATCACTCTACTAAACCCCCGGGAGGGTACGGTACGGGGCAGTCGGTCGACACGTTCCCTGACCCCGAGGAACATAGCATCTAAATGGGGCGGGCAGATACGAAAGTTGGTTATAGAAAGGAGGGGAAGTGGCAGAGTAATCAATCACTAATCAATCAATCAGTGATATTTAGTGAGCGTTTACAACGTGCATTACGCTGTACTAGGCACTTGGGAAAGAAATATAATATAGAACTATAACAGAATCGGTAAATGTGATCCCTGTGAGTGGGAAATAGAATTGGTAGATGTGATCCCTGCCCACTGGAAACTTATAGTCTACGGATGTTAAAATTAATTACAGATAGGGGAATTAGTAGATTCTAAGGATATTTACATAAGTGCTGTGAGGGGAGGGTGAGCATCAAAGTATTTAAGCAACATCAGCACTCCATTATCTGTGGCTCTTGTGTGGACTAAGGACTTACACTCATACATAAACACACATGCATACACGCACGTGCACGTGTGTGCATTCATTCATTCGGTTGTATTTTTTGAGCGCTTACTGTGTGCAAAGCACTGAACTAAGCGCTTGGGAGACTTTGATATAACAACAAACAGGCACGTTCCCCCCCACAGTGAGCCCAAAGGCGAGAGATTCATACCCTCAAGCACCCCCACTTGCACCCACAGCTCCTCAGTCCCTCCCCCCGGAATCCTGGTGACTTTCTGAATAATAAGGAATGGAGTAAATTAAATGATGGGTTGTCTCCTGGGATCCAACTATCCCCAGTTCAGGGGTAAAGGAGCCGTGAGTCAGGAGAGACCCGCCACCCCCCGATGAGCGTGCAGGCAGCCCCGAGGGAGCCAGAACGGAGGCGACACACAGTTCAAGGGGGACATTCCTCCCAGTGCTCTTGGTGCTCACCATTTGGCCACGGTGGGATACTATTGTCCTTCTGTCACCTGAATAAATACCAGAAAATGGGGCAGCGGGTATCCTTTTGGCAGACTCTTCAGGAGACCCAGTGTTTTCACGGAGGCCCCCCCGGGAAAGGAAACGAAAGAGAGACTGGGGAATCCTGGAATCAGGAAAGGCGGATCAACCGGCATCAGCTGGGCATTTCTCTAAACCAAATTTCAGTCAGTAACTTTCACAGAGCACTGTCCCAACCTCTCAGGAGAATTCGTTGTGTGGGCAGACACGACCCCCTAGACTGTAAACTCAGTGTGGGTAGGGAACGTGCCTGTTTATTGTTACACTGTACTCTCGCAAGCGTTCAGTGCAGCGCTCTGCACGCGGTAAGCGCTGAACGGATCTGATTGACCGGCTGACCGATGATCCGTACCCTCAAGGGATTTATATTCTAGCAGGGGAGAAAGGCTAAAAAATAATCCCAGGTAGAAGGAAGAGGGGAAGGGGAATACCTGCATGAGCCAGTGCTGAAAGTATGGACGGGAGGGTCGTTCTGAGGGTGGAGCGGAAGTGGTGGAGGGGGAGGTGGGAGAATATAAGATGGGGAGATGAGAGGTTGGTCCCGGGAAGGCTTTCTGATGGAGTTAGGATTAAGAAGGACTTGGAAGGTGGGGAGAACTAAGGATTGTCAGATATGGCCATATCAGTGGGGATTTAAGCTGCAGTTGAGCAGCGTTGGTGAACCCCTCCCCCACCAACCCCATCACACACACATTATAATAATGGCATTTGTTAAGCGCTTACTATATGCCAAGCACTGTTCTAAGCACTGGGGTAGTTACTAGGTAATCAGGTTGCCTCACGGGGGGCTCAGGGTCTTAATCCCCATGTCACAGACGAGGTAACTGAGGCACAGAGAAGTGAAGTGGCCCATCCAAGTCACAGAGCTGACAAGTGGTGGAGCCGGGGTTAGAACTCACATCCTCTGCAGGGCACTGGACACACACTGGACAGGCACACGCCCTGGACTGCGAACCAAAGAAGGCTTCTAGACTGTGAGCCCGTTGTTGGGTAGGGATTGTCTCTATCTGTTGCCCAATTGTACTTTCCAAACGCTTAGTACAGTGCCGTACACACAGTGAGCGCTCAATAAATACGATTGAATGAATGAATACAGGACTGAGAGGCAGGAGACATGGATTCTCATCCCAGACCTTGGGCAAGTGACTTAATTTCTCTGTGTGTAAAATCTGTAAAATCGGATCGAATCCCTTCTCTCGATCTGTAAAATCGGATCGGATCGAATCCCTTTTCTCGATCTGTAAAATCGGACCGAATCCCTTTTCTCCCTCCCCCTTAGACTCTGAGTCCCGTGAAGGGCAGGGCCTGGGTCTGATCTGAAGGTATTGCATCTATCCCGGTGGTTGGAACATAATAAGCCTTAAACAAATACCACAATTATTCTTAGGAAATAAATCAAACAGTCAATCCCTGGTATTTATTGAGTGTCTACTGCCAGCACGTACTGAGCAGAGTGCAATTAAGAGGCGTGCTCCCCGTCCAAGAGTTCGTTCCTAGTCAGGAGGGAAACTGAGCCCCCTCCTTTCATGGATTTTTCTGGGTCTCAGTTTCCTCATCTGTAAAACCGAGGTTAAATACCTGTCGTCCCTCCCCCTTCAGGTGTGAGCTCCATGTTGGACACCGACTGTATCTGAGCTGATCGTATTACATGTAGGCCAGTGCTTGGTACATAGCAAGTGCTTAATGAATGGTATTATTATTCTTAATAGTAATAGGAGTTGTAGTGATAATAACAATGTTGGTAGTTGTTAAGCACTCACTATGTGCCAAGCACTGTTCTAAACTCTGGGAGAGATACAGCCTAATCAGGGTGTCCCACATGAGGCTCACAGTCTTCATCCCCATTTTACAGATGAGGTAACTGAGGCACCGAGAATAATACCGTTGGTATTTGTTAAGCGCTTACTATGTGCAGAGCACTGTTCTAAGCGCTGGGGTGGATACGGGGTAATCGGGTTGTCCCACGTGAGGCTCACAGTTAATCCCCATTTTACAGATGAGGGAACTGAGGCCCAGAGATGCGAAGTGACTCGCCCATACTCACCCAGCTGTCAAGTGGCAGAGCCGGGATTCGAGAAGTTAAGTGACTTGCCCAAAGTCACACAGCTGACAGGTGGCGGAGCCGGGTTTAGAACCCATGACCCCTGACTCCTAAGTCCAGGCTCTTTCCACTGAGCCACGCTGGCATTTGTTAAGCACTTTCTGCGTGCCGGACATTGTTCTAAGCGCTGGAGGGATACGAGCAAATCAGGTTGGGCACAGTCCCTGTCCCAATGGGGGGGCTCACAGTCTCCATCCCCATTTTACAGATGAGATAACAGGGACAGAGAAGTGAAGCGACTTGCTCAGGGTCACACAGCGGACACGTGGAGGAGTCAGGATTGGAACCCAGATCCTTCAGACTCCCAGGCCAGAGCTCTATCCACTACATCCCGCTGCTTCTTCTCCCCCGTTTAGACTGTGAGCCCGTCCCTGGGCAGGGCGTGTCTCTATCTGTGGCCGAACTGTACATTCCAAGCGCTTAGTACAGTACTAAGTACAGAGTACAGTACAGAGAACAGTGCTTAGTAGAGAGAAGCAGCATGGCTCAGTGGAAAGAGCACGGGCTTGGGAGTCAGAGGTTCTAATCCCGTATCCGCCGCTAGTCAGCTGTGTGACCGTGGACTTCTCTGTGCCTCAGTTACCTCATCTGTCAAATGGGGATTAAAACTGTGAGCCCCACGTGGGACAACCTGATCACCTTGTATCCTCCAGCGCTTAGAACAGTGCTTTGCACATAGCGCTTAAAAAATAACACAATTTATTAATTTATTTTTTTACCCTGCACATAGGAAGCGCTCAGTAAATACTACTGAATGAATGAATGTTAGAGGTAGGAATAATGGATATAGAAATAGAAGTAGAGGCCTTTCCTAAGTCCTCTTTTCCTTTTCACCCACTCCCTTCTGCATCACTCTGACTTGCTCCCTTTATTCATCCCCCAATCCCTGCCCCACAGAACTTACAAATAAATCTGTAATTTATTTATCTATATCAATGCCTGTATCCCTCTCTAGGCTATAAGCCAGTTATGGGCGGGGATGGTGACTTTCGTATTGTTATATCGTACTTTCCCAAGCGCTTAGTACACAGTGCCCTCGTACTGCTTCGTGCACAGTAAGTGCTCGGAGAAATGACTGACTGATCGATGGCAGAAGCAGTATTCATTCAATCGTACTTACTGAGCGCTTACCGTGTGCAGAGCTCTGTACTAAGCGCTTGGGAATAATAGTAATAGTACTCCCCACAGCACTTATAATAATAATAATAATAATAACGATGGTATTTGTTAAGCGCTTACTATGTGCCAAGCACTGTTCTAAGCGCTGGGGTATAGACGAGGTTATCGGCTTGCCCCAGGTGGGGCTCACAGTCTTAATCCCCATTTTACCGATGAGGTGACTGAGGCACAGAGAAGTGAAGTGACTTGCCCCAAGTCACAGAGCTGATATATGTCTACATATATGTATCTGTAATTTATTTATTCATACATGCTTGCATATTAATGTCTGTCTCCCCCAATAGACTGTGAACTTGTTGTGAGCAGGGAACGTGTCCGTTTGTTGTTATACTGTAAGTCCCCCAAGCGCTTAGTACAGTGCTCTGCACCCACTAGGTTCTCGGCACAGCCCATCTTGGTTTCGATGGTGACGGTGTTCTCTGAGGCCCCTCTACTGCCCAGGATTTCCCTCCCTCTTCACCTGGCATCTCCCCACCTGTCCACCCTCTGTCACTCTCCAGCAGATGGAGGGATTGGTCAAGGCTTCAGCGCTCCCGGGGAAAACCATTCATCGGCTTGGAGCATTCTCAGAAAATCCTAAAGAGGGAAGAGGAAAGAGAAATAGAGTGAGAAGACAATCCATTTCGCAAAGCAACTGAAGTAAACTTTACATTATCATTTCTCCTGCCATTGAATAAGTCCGCGGTGTTTGTTTAAGGCTAACTTGGCCTACGCCTTCTAACAAATCATGAATCACTGGTCTTATCCTGAGTGAGCGGGAATGAGGTCAAGCAAGAGGAGAAAATCAGATGGGAGAGGAGGAGGGAGAAGGGAGGCTCTGTTCCGAATCCAGCTCTGTTCCGACTCGGGCTCCGGCTCCGACTCAGCCTCCTCCCCGCCGGGCTGGTGGTGGCGTAAATTTTCTCCCAACCGACCGGCAACTTCATCGGGACTGCAAATAGAAGGGCGCTTCAACTCTCACCAGATAGCTGGGGCTAGTTTAGGGCCAGGGTTAGGACTAGAGTTAAGGTTACGGGTTGGGCTGGGCTGGTATTAAGACCAGGGTTAAGGTAGGTTTAAGGCTAGGTCAGCCGTCTGTTCATTCTTTCATTCGATTGTATTTACTGAGTGCTTACTGTGTGCAGAGCATTCATTCCTTCAGTAGTATTTATCGAGCGCTTATTATCTGCAGAACACTGTCCTAAGCTCTTGAAATGTACAAATGGGCAACAGATAGAGACAGTCCCAGCCCTTTGACGGGCTCACGGTCTAATCGGGGGAGACGGGCAGACGAGAACGATGGCAGTAAATAGAGTCAAGGGGAAGAACATCTCGTAAAAACAATGGCAACTAAATAGAATCGGGGTGATGTACATCTCATTTAAACAAAATAAATAGGGTGATGAAGATATATACAGTCGAGCGGACGAGTACAGTGCTGAGAGGGTGGGACGGGAGAGGGGGAGGAGCAGAGGGAAAGGGGGGAGAAGAGGGTTTAGCTGCGGAGAGGTGGGTAGAGGGAGCAGAGGGAAAAGGGGAGCTCAGTCTGGGAAGGCCTCTTGGAGGAGGTGAGCTTTAAGTAGGGATTTGAAGAGGGGAAGAGAATTAGTTTGGCGGAGGTGAGGACTGTACTAAGCGCTTGGGAAAGTACAGTGCAACAGTAAACAGTAACTTTCCTGCCCCCAGCGAACCCACAGTCTAGAGTAGGGGAGACAGACATCAATACAAATAAATACAATTACAGATATGAAGCGCTTTGGGGCTGGGACGGGGGAAGAGCAAAGGGATAAATAAAATTGCAGGTTGTTATTTTGTACTCGCCTAAGTACTTAGTACAGTGCTCTGCACACAGTAAGCGCTTATTAAATACGATGGAATGAATGAATCAGGGTTAGGTTGGGTTTGGGTTAGGGTCTCCACCGTCCCACTTGTCTCTGAATCTCAATCCTTCTCCATCTTTGGTTGTCTCCCGTACCCTGGCTTTCCCCTGCTTCCTCCCCTTTTACACTCCCCCCGACCCCCCAATCCTAGGGATGTGGTCAGAATGCTGGACGGACAAATGACTAGCACAAGCAGCCGTTACGAGAAGTTTGGATGGCTTGGAATTCCTTCCCTCTCCACATCAGACAGGCCACCGCTCTCCCCACATTCAGAGCCCTCCTGAAATCTCATCACCTCCAACAAGCTTTCAAAGAATGAATTCCTGGCACCCTGAGTCATATCATCCCTTCAGCCATCTCTGGCACTTATCACATAATTTACACCTTCCTTTGTGTTAATATATGTGTGTTGGCTTGTATGTGTGCGTGTCTGTGAGAGTGTGTGCGTGTGAGTGTGGGTAGGCCTCTGCTCAGTGTACTTATTTTGTAATGGTTGTAAAGATGTTTATATGTTTCCCCCCCATTAGAGTGTAAGCTCCTTGTGGGTAAGGAATGTGTCACTTCTTTGTTCAATCGATCGTATTTATTGAGCGCTTACTGTGTGCAGAGCACTGTAGAAGCACTCGGGAGAGTACAGTATAACAGAATTGGTAGATATGATCCATGCCCACAAGGAATTTAGAGTTTTCTGGATTCCATACTTCCCAAGCGCCTATAACAGTCCACCACACCAAGTAGATACTCATTAATTCCTATTGCTACTCCTCCAACCTCTTCTCAGTTAATCAGTCGTATTTGACTGAGCGCTTACGGCATGCAGAACATTATACTAAGTGGGAGAGCATGACATAGCAATAGAACAGACAGAATCCCCGCCCACAGAGAGCTTACAATCTATAGGGGGAGTCAGATATCAGTATAAATTAAATAAATGACAGATACGTACTTAAGTGTAGTGGGGCTGGGAGGAGAGATAAATAAAGGGAGCAAGTCAGGGTGAGGCAGAAGGGAGTTGAAGAAAAAGGAAAAGAGGGTTTACTCAGGGATGGTCTCCTGGGAGAGTACAATGTAACAAAATTGGTAGACGCTTTCCTTGCCCACACCTTTGTTACAGTGGGGAGGGGGAGACAGACGTTTATATATAAAAAAAAATTATGGCTACGTATATAAGGGCTGTGGAAGGGGTGAATAAAATGAGCAAATTCATTGCAAGGGCAACACAGGAGGCTGTGGGAGAAGAGGAAATGAGGGCTCGGTCAGGGAAGGCCTCTTGGAGGAGTTGTGCCTTCAAAAAGGCTTGGAAGGGGGAGAGGGTAATTATCTGCCGGATATGAGGAGGGAGGGTGTTCCAGGCCAGAGGCAGGATGCGGTGAGAGGTCAGCGGTGAGACAGGCGAGATCAAGGTAGAGTGAGTAGGTTGGTATTATAGGAGCGAAGTGTCCGGGCCGAGTTGTAGTGAGTAGCAAGATGAGGTTGGAAGGGATGAGGTTAGCCTGCATTGATTTAGTGACTGATAGATGGACACCACACACCCTCCCTCAGGCTGATGTTTCCACCACATCCTCAAGCTCGTGGAAACCCATCAGCCTGTCTGATCCAAACAAGGTTGAGGGAAAAAAAGGATTCTCATCATTCAAACACAAGCTTCCAGATCCAAAGACACGGACCCAGGTGTCATCTCCAAGGTTACAGGTCTAGTCGGTAAGCGTCCTCTACCTTTACCTTCCGTATCAAGCTAACGCTCCTTCCCATTGGCTCCAACGTTGTCCATCAGCTTTCCTCCATCTTGCGGATCTGCTCTCCATCCCTGACATCCAGCTCTACTTCGTTACCCCCTTCTCACTGAATTGTACTCTCAATTCTCCCACCTCTATCTACCCCATTGCTCCCACTGCTCCCCAAGGCTGGAATCAATCAGTGTTATTCAGTGAGCACTTACAGAGCACTGCACTAAGGGCTTGGCAGAATAAAATACGACAGAGACCGCAAACACGATCCCCGGCGAAAAGGAGCTTACGGTCTATAAGAGGACTTTACAGTCTAGAGGACGACATTGCTTTCCACATGGGCCTCACTACAGTTCTCCCCATATTCAAACTCTTCCTAAAGTCCGACCTCCTCCAGGAAGTCCTCTCTGACTAACATTACTCCAGATGGTCTCAGCTACCAGTAGTAATTAGGTATATGCACCCGCGTGTTCAATGATTTACTTCGCTATTTCATCCTAAAATAATCATATTGCTACCTATCATATCTTCTTCCTTCTTCCTGCTCTCCCACTACTTGTAAATGGCTTTTGTCTGTTTTTCTCCTCCATTAGATGATGTCACTTGAGAGCAGGGGACATGGGCTTGCTTCAATTGCACTGATTCAAGTGATGAGTCTGGGGCTCTTCATTTAGTAGATGCTCAGTAAATGCCACTGCCTGATCGGTTGGTTCTGAACTTCTCCACTTTTCCAGTTTCAAGACACCCTTTTCCCAACTCAAGAGAAAAACAATGCCCAGTGAAAATGAATGATCAGAGTGGCACTGGGATTCTAACTTTTTTTATTTAATAGCATTTGTTAAGCACGTACTATGTGCCAGGTACTGTACTAAGCGCTGGGGTAGATCCAAGATCATCAGGTCAGACACAGTCCAAGCATGTCCCACATGGGGCTCACAGCTTTAATCCCCATTTTACAAATGAAGTAACTGAGGCACACAGAAGTGAAGTAACTTGCCCAAGGTCACACAGTGGACAGGTGGCAAAGCCGGGAACAGAACCCCCAGGTCCTTTGACACAAGGCCACGCTGCTTCTCTAAGAATTGCACCTGCAATTTTGGAAGAAAGCAGTGAGTTCAAAGTTCTTCTTTTAGAATCGATCGTTCAGAGTTATTTGCGGCAGTTCAGAAATGCACAAGTGACCGTGAGAGCCACTTAGTATTAGAGTGTATTAGTATTAATATTAGAGTGTATTAGCATTAGTATTAGAGTTTAACAGGGAAGTAGCATGGCAAGGTGGATGGAGCATGGGCCTTTGAGTCAGAAGGAGTTCTAATCCCAGCTCTGCCCCTTGTCCTCTGTTTGACCTTGGACAAGGCGCTTCACTTTTCTGAGCCTCAGTGACCTCATCTGTAAAATGGGGAGTAAGACTTGTGAGCTCCAGCTGGGACAGGGACTGTCCAAACTGATTACCTTGCATCTACCCCAGTGCTTAGATCAGTGCTTGGCACAAAGTAAGCACTTAAAGAATACCATCACCATTATTATTAGTAATATGGATGTGTGGCTGGTTGGATCAGTGCATAATCATGTAGGTATTTATTAAGCACTTACTAGATACCAAGCTCTGGGTTAGAGACCAGATAAGTAAATCAGACAAACTCCATAACCTAAGAGGGAGGGACAACAGATCCGTTGTCCCCATCTGTTGTATTGTCCTCTCCCAAGAACTTAGCACAGTGTTTTGCACACAGTAAGCGCTCAATAAATATCACTGATTCGTTGATTAACTTTACAGATAAGGAAACTGAGGCACACAGAAGTTAGTTACCTTGCCGAAGCTCACACAGCCAGCAAGTGGAACCAACACTAGAATCAGGATCTCTTGTTAACCAATCAATCAACCGTATTTACCGAGCACTCACCGTGTGCAGAACTCTCTACTGAGCACTTGCTTCCATCCACTGGAGGGTTTTGATGCATGTGGAGATGGACGCAGAATGAAGTTTGAACTGGAGTGGGGAGAGAAAGGAGGCCGGGGGGTCAGAGAAGAGGCGGCAGGAGTCAAGACGGCATAGGATAGGGACTTGAATCAGGGTGAGAGCACTTCGTATGGAGAAGATGGGGCGGATATTAGAGTCGCTGTGAAGGTAGAACTGACAGGATTAGGTGACAGACTGAATATGCGGATTGAAGGAGAAAATGAGTTGAGGATAATGAGAAGGATGTGGGCTTCTGAGACAGGGATGACGGTTGGGTTGCCTTCAATGAAGGGAAAATCAAGGGGAGGAGAAGATTTGGGTGAGAAGATGAGGAGTTCTCTTTTGGACGTGTTCAGTTTGACACCCAGTCCTGTGCTCTTTCACATCACATTTTGTCAAGATTGCTCCTCGCCATTCTGTTGCTTTTCCAGTGTACAGTGCTCTACAGTGCCCGTTGATATATTTTTCATTTCTGCCTCTTGATGTTGCCATATTCTCAAGGCCTCTGCTCCAGTTGCCGCAGGCCCCAGCAGAGACAACCTGGTGGCACCCCTGTGTCATGTCTAGCCTCGGGCTAGGAGATTCCTGGACCCCCGTGGACCTGGCTCTGACCCAAGGAGCCACTGGAAGTTAGGTAAGGCAGCGAAACAGCAGAAGTTAAAGATCTTTTTTTAAAAAATGGTATTTGTTCAGTGCTTACTAGGTTCCAGGCAACATATTAAACGCTGGGGTAGATACAAGGTAATCAGGTTGAATACAGTCCGTGTCATTCATTCATTCATTCATTCATTCATTCATTCATTCAGCCGACTGTATTTATTGAGCACTCGGTGTGTGCAGAGCACTGTACTAAGCGAATGGGAGAGGACGATACAACAATAGACGAATCCCACGTCCCAAATGAGCTCACACCTCACAGGGCTCACGGTGATAATCCCCATTTTACAGATGAGGTGACCTAGGCCCAGAGAAGTGAAGTGACATGCCGAAGGTCACACAGCAGGGAAGTGGAGGAGTCGGGATTAGAACCCAGGTCCTTCTGACTCCCAGGCCCACGCTCTATCCACCGGGCCATGCTGCTCCCCAATCTCCATCCCATCTCTCCTTTTAGAATAGACCATACGGAGTTGTTTTCGGCAGTTCAGAAGTGCACAAGTGACTCTGAGAGTTCATTAGTATTAGAACGTATTAATATTAAAGTGCATTAGTATTAGAGCGTATTAGGGAAACAGGATGATGTAGTGGATAGAGCATGGGCCTGGGAGTCTGAAAGACCTGGGTTCTAATTCCAGCTCTGCCACGTGTCCGCTGGCAAGTCACTTAACTTCTGGGAGCCTCATTTTCCTAATCTGTAAAATGGCTATTCAATATTGGCTCTCCCTCTTATGCCGTGAATCCTACGCGGGACAGGGGCTGTGCCCCGGCTGATTACCCCATAATCTACCCCGGTGCTTATCATGGTGCTTAACACATAGGAAGGGCTTAACAAGGGCATAGCAAGTGTTTAGTACAGTGCTCTGCACACATTAAGCGCTCAATAAATAGGATGGAACCAACAAATATCACAATTATTCTTCTCTGTCCACCCAGTTTACCGTTTCCCCTTTCAAGTTCCCCACAGAGCAGCCGCTCGGAATCCTGCCGCTCTCCATGCGCCTGACACATCCCGTTCAGTCTGCTAGGTTGCTGTGAACCTTTGGTTTCTTGGTTCTTTTGAATAAATTCAGACCCACGTTATCGCCAGTGATGGCGAAAGCGATGGACTGTGGGTAGGGTGCAGCTTGGTATCCAAAGGGGATCTTTCTTCACAGAAGAAAGTGGAAAAAGGAGCTGTGCCAGGCATCGACATTTTCACTTTCCTTTTCTGTATGTTCCTCTGCTATCAAAGTTCTTGCACCCGGAGCTGTGGGTTTTAGAGTTTCTGCTTTCGCGTGTTTGGTCTTGTTTGATGTTTAACTTTTCCACTTTTTTTTTTAAGGAAACAGAAAAGATCCCCTTCCTTTGACCCTTAGTGCAACCCACCCAAATGACATGTACACTGATGACGTAGGAAACTAGTGAAGACGGAGAAGGGCCTGCTGCTCAAGAGATCTCCCAATCAATTGATCGCTCATACTTACTGAGCAATTACTACGCCCAGAGAACTGTAGTAAGTTTTTGGGAGAGTACGCTACATGAGAAGTGGACACGCTCTCGGTGCAGAGTGAGCTTACAGACTAGAGGGGGAGACGCATCAATAGGAATAAATGATTTATGATGTATAACTTAAAGATAAGTATATACGTGCTGTGGAGTTGGGGTTGGGGCGAATATCATTCATTCAATAGTATTTATTGAGTGCCTGTTATGTGCAGAGCGCTGTACTGAGCGCTTGGAATGTACAAATCGGCAACAGAGACAGTCCCTGCCCACTGACGGGCTTACAGTCTAATCGGGGGAGACAGACGGACAAAAACAATACTAATAGTATTAACACGTGTGGCGCTAATGATAATGATAAGAGTGTTAGCAGCTAATGATGATAATAATAATGATCATAATAAGGATAATAGAAGGGTTCCTCGGGGAGCCGTCGAGCAGAAGAAGGTCGGCTCCCCGGAGCCGAGAGGACAGACGAGCGCGGCCCGTCCGTTGGACGCCTCCTCTCCGCCGAGCCGACATGCCCAAAGACATCCCGGCCTCCCTTTACCAGTTGGTCTACCAGTTTATTCCAGTGGTTGAGTGTGGGGGTATGGCTGGCTTGGTGTAATGAAGCAGCACGAGAAGTACCATAGCTTAGTGGAGAGAGCATGGGCCTGGGAGTCAAAGGACCTGTGTTCTAATTCTGACTAACTTTTTTTTTTTAATATTTGCTAAGCACTGACTTTGTGCCATGGCTCTGTACTAAGCACTGGGGTGGATACAAGCTAATCAAGTTGGTCAGAGTCCCTGTCTCACATGGGGCTCACAGTCATCTCATCCCCAAAGGCTCTGAAGGTGCAGAGGGTGGTCATCTGTCAGATATGAAGAAGGAGGGCATTCAGGTCTCACAGTCACGAAGAAGCCTAGACATCATAAGCGTTTTATAAACTTTCAGTGCAGCCTGAATCTAGTTGCCAAGCTAGTATCAAACTGACATCCTCCCAAACATTTTCAATCTCCCTAATTATCCTTTCGTCAATGGGTAGCACGCTGCCTAGAACTCAGAATTCAGTGTCTACTTTCAGTTGTGTTGCTAACGGCTGTATATAGGTTTTCCTTCCAGGTGCAGACCGGTATGTGATCTTGATCTTAATAATGATGATGATGATAGCTCGATAGGATATGGATAGGATGACTCCATAAGAGCCTCTGAGAATAATAGTAACATTTGTTAAGTTCCCCATGGGGCTAATTGTCAGTTGATGAAGCTTTCCTGGTTTTTAAAAGTGGTTCATTGCACAGTTGCACAGTTATCAACGTATTGGAGCCCCAAGTCGAGTGATTCAAAGACTTTAAATGGTGTTTTCAGTCTGCACAGTGGAAGGGGATCATGGAGGGTCAGAGTCGTATCTAGACTCCTCCTCCTGATTTGACATGTCCTCAAGCAGGACTCCAGAGAGCAGATAAAACAAAGACTGGACCACCTGTCTTGGGCTCTACGTTACTCCATCCCCGGCTGGGAAAGGATCTGACGAGAATCTCCCGATTCTGATGCCGTCGGCCTAATTGTCATGGAGTAGTTCTTCAGATCTCATAGTAGCATTTGTTTAGCATTTACTATATGTCAAGCACTGTTCTAAGAACTGGGGTAGATACAAGCTAATCAGGCTGGACACAGTCCCTGTCCCACACGGGGCTCACAGTCTCAATCTCCATTTTCCAGATGAGGTAACTGAGGCCCAGAGAAGTGAAATGATTTGCCCAAGGCCACACAGCAGACAAGTGGCTGAACTTGGGATTAGAAACCAGGTCCTTCTGAGTCTCAGGCCCTCACTCTATTCTCAAGGCAGCAAAACTCAAGTCTAGTGATAAAGTCAGATACTAATAATAATAATGGTATCTGTTAAGCACTTACTATGTGCCATGCACTGTCCTAAGCGCTGGGGTAGATACAAGGTAATCAGGTTGTCTCATCATTTTATAGATGAGGTAACGGAGGCACAGAGAAGCTAAGTGACTTGCCCAAAGTCACACAGCTAAGTGGCAGAGCCAGGATTAGAACCCACGACCTCTGACTCCCAAACCCGTGCTCTTTCCGCTAAGCCCCGCGGCTTCTCCAGGAAGCCAGCTGAGGACATGATGCTATTCTTTACAAACCATCCAGCGATCAAAGGAATTTTTTGAGTGCTTACTCTGTTGCAGAGCGCTGCACCGAGGGAGAGCACACTACGACACGGTTGGTAGATATTATCCCTGTCCAAAGGCGCTTACAATCTAGTTGGGAGAGCTCCTCTATCTGATGTGCCACAGAGATCAAACTCTCTGCTCCTCCATAGACTGAAGGTCATTGCAATTCAGAGGAAAAATAATTAAAGAGGTTCTTAAACACCAGTCTAGACTCTCGAAAGTAATGGAAAGTGGTGTGGTCTGATGACAGTTTCTGCAAACAAGTCTGAGTCCATGCTGATAATATTACCAGGATTTCTCCCCTGGGAATGCCATCAAATGCTGGGGCTTCACCTTTCTTCAAGACGCTAACTGCAGTGGTGACCTTCCATTATTGGAGGAAATAATATATTCAGCACGATATCATTGCAACTCAAGGGTGGCATTGCACAAGGGAGCTTTGCTGCTATTTTCTTTTATCGTCACCCGGTTTATCTGATAAAATCAGAAAGATTAAAGCAGCTTTATGGTCATTCTGTCACTGCGATTGGTTTATCATTATAATCTGCTGTTTTCACCAATTGCATTCATTCCGGTGTGTGTTTTTTTTAATGGTATTTGTTACGTGCTTACTAGATGACAAGAATTGACCTTTCATTCATTCAATCATACTTTCTGAGCGCTTCCCCTTGTGCAAAGCACTGTACTAAGTGCTTGGGAAAGTACAATATGATAATAAACAGACATATCCCCCGCCCACAGCGAGCTTAATACTAGAGGGGAAGACAGACATTAATATAAATAAAGAAATTACAGATGTGTACATAAGTGCTGTGGGGCTGGTAAAGGGGATGAAAAAAGGAGCAAGTCAGGGCACTACAGAAGGGAGTGGAAAAAAGGGAAAAGAGTCCTTTATCAGGGAAGGAGGAGGAGGAGGAGGAGGAGATGTGCCTTCAATAAGAGTGAGAATAATCTTTGGGATAATGAAGTGACAACTAAAAGGGAAGACTCCTCGTAGTAGACATCTCCACAGAACATGTGTACTAAGCATTGTGGTAAGTGCAGTCCAAACAGGTGGGACATAGTTCCCTGTCCCACGCAGAGCTCGAAGTCTTAATCCCCATTTTACAGGTGAAGTAACTGATGCACAGAAAAGTGAAGTGACTTGCCCAAGATCACCCAGCAAACAAGTGGCAGAGCCAGGATTAGAACCCAGGCCCTTCTGACTCTCAGGCCCTTGCTTTATCCACTAGGTCACGCTGCTTCTCAGTGTTACGTTGTGACATTTTTTGTCTTGGTCCAAGTAAGTCAGGTACTATATTGTACTCTCCCAAAAACTTAGAACAATGCTCTTTGTGTAATAAGTGCTCAATAAAATACCACTGATGATCCTCAGTAAGATAAGATAAGTAAGATAAGTAAGATAAGATAAGTAAGATAACTGTTCTTTTTGGCTGATGCTGAGGATGGATACCCGTGGCATTCCCCCAGCTCCGCTGTTTCTTTTTTTCAGTCCATCCATCGATCAGTCAGTCATATTTCCTGAGCACTTAACGTGTGAAGAGCTCTGTACTAAGCATTTGGAAAACGAAAATACCACAGAGTTGGTAGACATATTCCCTGCCCACAAAGCACTTACAATCCAGAGGGGGAGAGAGAGACGTTAATATAAATAAATCAATTTTGGATAGCTGCGGGGCTGAGGGTGGGGTGAACGAAGAGTGTGAATCCAATGCTGATTGTTTCCAAACAACCGGCAGGACACGGAGCCTATCTGGGGTTTGGGTGGTGGGGAAGCGGACGGAATGTTCCGACACAGTCCCATTCCAACATTCTCCTCCGGAGCTGGGGGTATTCTTCCGGAGGAGCGGAGGATGGCCACCCGAGCACATTAGAAACTTGGCAAACAGGGAGTCCAGGATCAGGAGAGAGGTCTCCGTCGGGATCACTCGGCAGTCGAAGAAAGGGGACACGAGCTAACTGAGTCGAACAACCCTTCCCTTGGGGAAGCGCTGGGTATATAGTCTCACTTTTCAACACTACTCAGCTGTCAATTACCATTATGTCTGTCTCCCCCGGTAGACCGTAAGCTTCATGTGGGCGGGTATCATGTCTACAAACTGTATGGTTCTCTCCCTAGTGCTTACTACAGTGCTCAGCACAAGGTAAGTGCTCAATAAATACCACTGATTGATTGAATAAGCCTGGGGGGAATCTGAACACTGACTACACACTCCTCTAGACTGAAAGTTCCTTGTGGACAGAGAAATCGTCTACCAAATCTGTTCTATTATACTCTCCCGAATGCTTAGTACCGTGCTCTGCCCACAGTGGGAGCTCGATAAATATGATTAATTGATTGAAAGGGAAACTGAGACTAACACGTTGCGGCATGGGAAGGACAACTTCCACCAACATACTGTACTCTCCCAAGCACTTAGTAAAGTGCTTTGCACACAGTAAGCGCTCAGTAAATACGACTGACTGAATGAATGAGATGGGGGCTCTTCCCTTTCTTCTGCAGAAACATCTTGGCTCGAAAGGGTGAGCTTGCAGGGAGCAGGGATGGGAGAGGGAATTTTTTTAGGAAAGAGAAAGTGGGGGTGGCCCGGAGAACCAGGGACATCTCTTGGAAGTAGGAAGCAGGCCTAGGCAGGAGCCCTGTCAGAGTGAAGTCATCAGAAATTCCCTCTGGGAATTTTACCCTTCCCCTTCCCCCTGAAGAAGGGGCAGAGAGGAACTTGGTCTCACAGGCTGGGATCACCAGAGGACCAGGACAGGAAATCAGCGCTGAGACCGGGGAAAGACTGTGAGCACAGAGAGTGAGAAGGCAAGGTCCCCTGCCCCAGCCTCACCCGGTCGCCCCTTTCTCTTGGAAAAGTTAAACTTACAAATAAGCTGGCATTTTCCCCGCTTCGTGTTGGTCCACCTCATAACCCCTGCCTCCTGGAGTCCATCTGGTAGCCCAAAGGGAAACACCCCATCCCCCACCTGCTGGAGTAGCTACTGAGAGAAAAAAACAAGAAGGGTGCCCACGGGGGCAGGACTCCTAGCATCCTCTGCGGGCCTTGGAGCTTCCTGTGGATGTGTGTTCTCCCCACGGTGTTGGAGACTCAAGGTGAGGCGAAGGAGAAATATAGAACGAGAGCGAGAGAGAGCAGAAACAGCTCCATCTTGCCCTGCCCAAGTGCGCCCTGGGTAATATGCAAGGTATTTTTATTGTGGCAGGAAAGCGATTTGTAAAGAAAAATGAAAATCTACGGCGTGTCAGCTCCGAGCGGCTAACGATGTTTACACAGACATACCACAGTGATGGAGTCGGCCCAACATTCCCTCCGCTCGGGAGGAAAGAAGGGGAAAAGACAGAGGAGTGACCTAAGCCTTCCTCCCCCGCCTCCTTCCTGCTCCGCAACCTGTACTTGACCCTCCCGAGCCTGGCTCTGCTCTGCCTCATGCCGCCCCGCCGGAGCCGGGTCCTGATACCAGGCAGCTGATGCTCACCCCCATCCAAAACACACTTCTTGAAAACACACACCCACTGCATATTTGGCCAGAGGGAGGGGGTTCGGGGCCAGGCGGCGGGACGAGGGGAGACGGTGGGGTGGGGAGAGAGGCGAGGAGGATGGGAAGGAGGCGGGGGAGGGGGTGGAAGCCAGAGAAATACCCACCTTCCTTCCCCGCCGTCGCCGCCGCCTTGGGGGCCGGGCCGGCTCTTGCGGAGAAGCGGGTGGCGGAGCTGCTGCTGTTTGCCAAATCCTCCAAGTGGCGGGGGAAAGTGGTCCCCTTCGAGGATGGGAATAGTTCACATTGCTGGGCCTTGTATTTGGGTCGGGTTTCCCTTGGTGGGGTGTGCGGGGGATGGGGGTGAGGGGAAGACTGGGGCGGTAG
The DNA here is from genome assembly GCF_004115215.2 of Ornithorhynchus anatinus. NCBI lineage: Eukaryota > Metazoa > Chordata > Mammalia > Monotremata > Ornithorhynchidae > Ornithorhynchus > Ornithorhynchus anatinus. The sequence continues at coordinate 21,429,677 of NC_041734.1, forward strand.
TCAGAGAGCAGAGCTCAGCAGAAAACAGGGAAGGGAGCAGGGGGACGCGTTTTCTCTTCGCCCCACTGGCACAGGAGAGAAGAAAGCAGGCCACCGGGTGCCCAGCCTGAAGCCCTCAACACAGGTGGCCCCTGGTCCCCTTAACCGATGGCCCCCCGGGAGCCAGAAGTCAGGAATTCGTGTGGCATTCAGGTTCAACGCCATTCAAGTGGGGTGGGGGCTAGATCTGGCATGTTTGCTGAAGGAAGTGCAAACCTTTCTCCTACCTCTCAAAAATCTGATTTTGAAATTAAAGGAGGGATTAGGAACGGGTCCTCCTCCTCCTCCTAGCTTTCTCCAGCTGCCTAGCCCCAGGCAAGGCCAGCCCAGAGGCCACAGACTGCAGATTGCGGGGAGACAGCGCCCTTCCATCCTGAGCACTGGCTCTCCAGCCTTGGGACAAAGATTTGGGCCTCACCTGGGGCAAAAGATGTCTGCCCTAGGAGTGAGAACCTCTGAAAGATCTTACCAAGAAACTTCCAGATACCAGATTTGTTTAAGGACCGGTGTTTGGATGAGTGAAGGGTAATTAATCAAGAAGATATGGATGAAATTGCTCTCAAGATGCTCACCGTTTGAGAGAGGAAAGAGGGGGCAGGAAGGCAAGGAGAGTTTGAGGTTTGGGGTCAGTTCACAGAAGCCACCGAGAAGACCATTCGAACCTCTTGTAACGCCCACTCAACCATCCGATTTGTAATTTGGGAATCCGTCTCGCCTCTCACCCACCCTGCCTGCCCTTCAGGGTGGCGTGAGCTGCCTTCTCACCCCACCAGGGCTTCTCTGATCCAACAGGCCAGAGCAGCCGGGGGTGGAGAGGAAAAGTAAAGCAGAGAATGGCGGCCCGCTCATGGTGGCCAGTGTGCTGTGCTGTCCTCCACCAAATCTGCCCACCTCGGCCATGCGGGGATCATCCAAGAAGGCAGGAAGAGTGGTGCTTTCGGTCTCATTCGGGATAAGGTACTTCCCCTGCTTCCGTTCCGCCCGGAGTCGAGCGTGATTGACCCGAGAACAACCAAATTAATCAGTCGATAGCATCTATTGAGCGCTTACCATATGCAGCGCTCTGTACTAAGCACTCGAGAGAGTACAGCGGTGGGAAGACACGATTCCTACCCCCGAAGAGCTTGCGATCTGGCGGAGGAGCCAGTGAGTTCACTCCGGGCCCCCCCGGTGGGATAGATCTCTTCCTAAAGAGCCGGGCTGACAGAAACGGGCCCGGTCACAGCACTCCCCAGATACGTCACGGCCTGCCCGCTGGGTGATACTATAAAAACAAACCAAAAAAATTATTGGGGGGCCTCCAGAGACGAGAAAGGGGGAAGGTCTGCCCATCCTGGAAAGTTTAGGGGAGGCGTCCCTGGCGGATTCCCCTCAGGTGGAGTTGAAATACTTGTTGGAGCCGAACAGAATTCTCTTGGGATTGGCCCTGCATCCGCTCCCTTTGAGAATCCAAGAGAAATCCTCCTCGCAGTCCCGGGAGAGGAGGTTTCGGCCCAGAGGGTCACTGGTGGGAGAGAGGGAGGTGGAGCCCAGCAGTACCAGAGAAAACAGGAATACAGAGCTGGTCGACCTGACCTGCTACCTCTTCCTTTTCTGTTTCCCCTTACCTCTTGATTCAGGGTTCCACCCTAGTGCTTAAAAACCTTTGCCGCCGAATCCGTTTCACATTTTGCTGCTGCTTTTGCCAAGTGAAAAAAGTGCCACGGATCTGGGGGCTCTTTCATCTTTGGGTGGAGGATTGGGATGGGATCGGATGGTTAATTAGTACTCAGAGTTCATGCTAGCCGCATGCAAATCCAATCCCTTCTCTCTGAGAGCTAAGGCTCATTGGGTGAAAGAGACCCGATATTTTCGTAGCCTGGGAATCTAGAAGGGAAAAATAAATTCTCTCGTACACTGGGAACGTGACAAGAACTTCAGTGTAATTTCCTGTCCTCGTTCTAGTTATTATTTTGTTTTGAATTAAGGAAGTCCACTGATTACTCATTTCAGAATGGTGTGATAAAGCTGCAAGATGAGAACGGCAGTTCTTGATATAAATAAAACCTTCAGAACAGTCAGACGAATTAGCCTGAGTCCACGGGCCAGAGCCGGAAAGAGCTCTACGTCGAGCCAAGAAGAAAATCGGGCCGAGAGCGAGGAAGAATGGACAGTACTAGCTACCTGTCGATGACACTGGAAAGTTCGGAAGGTCAGGAAGTGGAGAAGAGAGTTAGCCTTAGGGCTAGGATTAGTGTTAGAGCTAGGGTTAAGGATGCGGCTAGGTTTGGGGTAAGACCTAGGTTTAGGGCCAGGGTTAAAGTTGAAATCAAGAGGCACCATGGCCTAGTGGAAAGAGCATGGACCTGGGAGTCAGAAGACCTGGGTTCTAATCCCGCCAATACCACATGTCTGCTGTGTGACTTCAGGCGAGTCACTCAAACTCTCTGTGTTTCAGTTACCGCTTCTGTAAAATAGGGATTAAGACCGCGAGCTCTGTGGGGGACACGGGCTGTGTCCAACCCGATTAGCTTTTATCTACCCCAGTGCTAAGTACAGTGTCTGGCACATAAGAAGCACTTAACAAATACCATAAAAACCGTATAAATACTTTACAACGTATATGCTCGCCTATACATATCAGGGTTAAGGTTAGGGCTAGGGTTTGGAGTTAGTTTTAGGATTCAGGATGAAACAGTGGAAAAATAATTGGACTTTGCCAATAAATATGGACAAGTTGCATATAAATCAATATCTGTAGATGTCGGAGTAGCAGTGGAGGGAGGGTTATTGAGGGTGGTGATGGGGAAAATCCTGGGGCAGGGGTCTGGGGATTGATCTTACCCCCTTCCCTGTAGCAGATCCCGGGTCCAGTAGATAGGGGCTCCCTGTCTCCAGTGGCATCCTGCAACACTGTCCTTCCTGTAACTTGGGAAGGTCACTTCCCTTGTCTGTGCCTCAGTCACCTCATTTGTAAAACGGGGATTAAGACTGTGAGTCCCATGTGTCAAGTGAACATGGACCATGTCCAACTCTCCCCCAGTGCTCAGAACAGTGTCTGGCACGTAGTAACTGCTTAACAAATACCATCATCATCATCATCATCACTGTGGCCCCGGCTGCTCTCGCCACTTCCTCCATTGTTGAGAGAGGGGCGGTGTCTCTGCATGCTGGAAAGATTTTTTTTTTTTTTTTGCTTAAAGGACCTCATCTTCTGACCAGATTATCTTCTATCTACCCCAGTGGTCAATCAATCAATCAATCATTGGTATTTATTGAGCACTTACTGTGTGTAGAGCACAGTACTAAGCACTTGGGAAAATACCATGCCTCAATTAGCGTACACGTTCCCTGCCCATAATGAGCTTACAGACTAGAAGAGATGCGTTCCCTCCCCGCAAGCTGTTTACAGTCTGTATTTAACGAATACCACCATTATGGTTATTAATCACCAGTAGAAAGGATGTTAAGAAGAATAACCGTGGTTGCCATTTCTTCAAAATACCCTTCTATTCTGTGATGAGTGCAGCCCTCTTCACTCTTAATTGCTGCCAGGGTAACATGTACAGGTCCATATAACATCTTTAATGATGTGTAAGAGTTCTTGATTTTAGCTTGATTTGTCTGTTGGGATGCAGTTTTGGGCTCCCTTCACTTTTGCCTGAGGCATCGTTGGCGTAGTAATTGATTTTGCCGCAAGCAAACCTCCTGCCGCCGAATCAGTGTCATTAAACCAATCTTGAAATGACTCCTTGCCATGACCTCTGTCCTGCTGGTTACCTGGCTGTGGGTAAACAAGTAGAAATGCCCACTGCGGCCTAGTGGAAAGAGCATGGGCTTGGGAGTCGGAAGACCTGGGTTCTAATCCTGGTTCTGCCACTTGCCTACCGTGTGACCGTGGGCAAATCACTTCTCTTCTCTGGCCCTCAGTTCCCTCATCTGCAGAACTCGGATTTAATATCCGTTCTCACTCTCCCACAGACTGTGAGCCCCAGGAGGGACAGGGACTGTGTCTCATCTTACTACATTGTATCTTCCCCAGTGCTCGACACACAGTAAATGCTTAACAGTTGCTACAGTTATTAGTCGGGCTTAAGAAAAAGGAATCCTGGGATCTCCATTTAGGAGGATGGTGTAACACATTTCCACTTTGGCCATGAGGAAAACGCAAGCAATTGTTTTCTTTCTGATATGCAGTGGTTTGGACACTGGAGGTTTCCTCGCTGTTTTTGTGGAGAAACAGGTCAGTAGGTTTCACAAAGTCCAGAACAAGCATGGGATGACTCATCGGGGAGGACGAGGGGTAGAGAAGTTGGAGCCTGGGATAACGGCACTACTGACCGGAGTGGCTCAGTGGACAGACCCCGGAACTGGGAGTCAGGAGAAACTTAGATTCGAATCCCAGCTCCTCCACTTGTTTGCTGTGTGAACTCGGGCAAGTCACGTCACTTCTCTGGGCTTCAGTTCATCTGTAAAATGGAGATTAAGACTGGGAGCCCCCAGGGGGACGTGGACTGTGTCCAACCTGATTAGCCTGTATCTACCCCAGCACTCAGAATAGTGACGACTGGCACATAGTAAGCGCTTAACAAATTCCTTAAAAAATTAAAAAGTAGTGACTGACCCTGCAAGCAGTTTATGCATTGAGACACGAAGGACTGACTATAATTCAGTGTTGAAAGGTCGATACTCTTCCAGGAAAGTCGGATTTTCAGACTGAAAATCCAGTCTGATTTTCAATACAGACTTTTAAAGCAGCCTGTAAAATGATCATTACTATGGCATTTGTTAAGTGCTTACTATGTGCCAAGCATTATACTAAATACTGGAGTAGACGCAAAATTATCATGTCAGACACAGTCCCGGTCCCACATAGAGCTCACGGTCAAAATAGGAGGGAGAATGACCATTGAATCCTCATTTTACAGAGTGGGGAATTGAAGCACCAAGAAGTTAAGTGACTTCACCAAGTTCACATAGCAGGCAAGTGACAGAGTCAGGATTAGAACTCAGGTCCTCTGACTCCCAGATCTGATATCTTTCTATCAAGCCATACTGGTTCTGAGCAGCCAGGATGAACTATTCTATTTTGCGCCCTAAACTAAAATGAGAAATCCCAGTTTTCAGGCTAATTCAACTTAATTAGAACTATAAAGCAAATCATGTTTTTGTGATGAATGTTGAATTGGGACTTAGGGGGCAATAAATCAATCAGTGAGATCTGCTGAGTGCTTACTCTGTGCAGAGCACTGTACTAAGCGCTTAGGAGAGTACAAGAGAGTTGGTAGACATGATCTCTGCCCACAACAAGTTTACAGTTTAGAGGGAATTTATAGTCCTCTAGAATGTAAGCTCATTATGGGCAGGGGACGTGTCTGCCATTTTTTTTTTTAAAGTATTTGTTAAGCGCTCCCTTACTAAGCGCCGGGATATATACAATCTAATCAGGTCGGACACAGTCCCTATCCCATATGGGGCTCACAGTCTTAATCCCCATTTTATAGATGAGGGAACTGAGGCCCAGAGAAGTTAATCAAATTCCACAAGATCACACAGCAGACAAGTGGCAGAGCTGGGATTAGAACCCAGGTCCGTGCCCTATCCACTATGCCATATTTCTTCTTGTTGCAATAATTCTGTTGTACTGTAATCTCCTAAGGGCTCAGTACAGTGTTCTGCACAATAGTAAGCATTCAGTAAATACCACTGATTGATTGATTGACTAGAGTCTAAAGAAAGAGGTGTTTCTCAGTGAATGGCACAGACCCTGATTGTTCACCTTGACTCTTGGGGTGTAATTATTCTGAAGCCAAGACTCCTGGAGAATGGCTCAGGGCACTCCACCAATTCTTCTCACCCTTTATATCAGTTTTCTTCACTTATTACTCCCCAGCTCAGTCTCCTCATTCCTCCCAACTCCACCTGCTAACTAGACCTCCCTCTCGACTTTCCACCTCTGTCCCCTTGCTCTTGCTATTCTCCCAACCTGGACCTCTCCTCTCCACACAGATCAGACCGCCATGTTCGAAACCCTCCTTAAATCCAACCTCCTCCAACAAGGCTTCCAATCAATTAATCAATCAGTGGCATTTACTGAACACATACTGTGCTTAGAGCCCCGTACTAAGCATCTGGGAAAGAACGATACAGTAGAGTTGGTTGTATGACTGCAGTTTTCCTGATTCATTCCCATCCCCCCAAGCCATTTCAGCTCACCAGTCATTTCTTGCACTTATATATTTGTTTTATCCATTCCTCTAAAATTGTTATAGCAGTATAGCCAATTGTACAGTCAGTAATTTTATTCTGATTACTATAACAGTAAATATTTTCCATTTCCCCTGTAGAAGTGAAACTCACTGTGGGCAGGGAATGTGTTTCTGTTTTCTCTGTACTTTTACTACTTACTATTACCAATACTACTCCTAGTGCTAATCTTCTCACTCTACCTAAATTCATCGATCTCGCCCCCGACTGCTCGCCCACGTCCCGCCTCTGGCCTGGAAAGCCTTCCCTCCTCAAATCCGACAGACGATTACTCGGCCCCTCCTTCAAAGCCTTACTGAAGGCATATCTCCAAGAAGCCTTCCCTGACTAAGCCCTCCTTTCCTCTTCTCCCACTCTCTTCTGCATCTCCCTGACTTGCTCTCTTTATTCATCCCCCTTTCCAGCCCCACAGCACTTACGTACATATCGGGAATTTATTTATATTAATGTTTCTCTCCTTCTCTAGACTGTAAGCTCGTCGTGGGCAGGGGATGTGTCTATTTATTGTTCTGTTGTACTCTCCCAAGCGTTTTAGTGCTCTGCACAAAGTAAGTGCTCAATATATATAATTGAATGAACGAATGAAGAGTAGTATTCATTCATTCTAGTTCAACTATTGTTATTCTGAGATTCCCCTTTCTTTCTTAGCCATGTTCTTTGTAGGGAATTTTTTACCCAGCCTCTCTTGGAACAGAACACTTCCTTCCTTTCCTGAGAAGCCAGGGAAAATGTCCTCGGTAAGCAACAAGCTCTCTCCCTGCCTCACCTTCCCCCCCATCTCTTCCTGCTTTGCTCCCACCGAGGGGCATCACCACGTCAGAGCCAAGGGAATTTCGTCACTAACTGGCCTTCAAACTATCCACATTTCTTTTGGAGCCTGCAACATTTCTAGCTGGGGGAGGAGGGAGCGATGAACTTGTTTCTTTCTGATTCAGGGTTAAAACTCAGACCCTAGGGAAAGAACTTTGGGTAACAAAGAAAGGACACACGGACTTGTCACTAAGGAAGGTGTCTGTGTCTGTGTGAGCGTCTGTGTGTGCCTTGTATGAGATCGTACTGTGCAAGTCTAAGTGCTCATGAGGCAAAAATCACAGCAGAGCAGAGCTCCATCCAGCTAACGAAGCCTTTCACCCTTCTGGCCCAGAAATTCCAGCCCCTCCCCTGCTCCCCGCTCGGCCTCCATCTCTAGGGAAAGCCTTAGTCATATCACACGGCACTTGCTAAAAATAGTTCCAGTCAATACACGGGTTGGAATTTACCTAGAAGGAGGAGATAGTAACACTTCGACTTTTCACTCTGTTAGTTTTCCCGTCAACAAAGGATCAAAGAGTTTCAGCCTGACTGGTTCAGAGTAGCTGCCGATCATCCCGCATCAACTTTTCCTGCTGGGTTCTGTCAAGATTACTGCGGTGCCCTTGAACAGGGCATTTTGGAAAAAAGCATGCCCTAATGGAAACAGCAGGTCCTGGGGGATCAGAGGATCTGAGCTCTAATCTCGGCTATGCTGCTGTGTGACCTTGGTAAAGTCACTTAGCTGCTCTGTGCCTCAGTTTCTTCAATTGTAAAATGAGGAATCAATACCCGTTCCGCCTCCTGCGTAAACCGTGAGCCCCATGTGGGATAGGGACTGTGTCCAACCTCAATAACTTGTGAGCTCCAGTGAGTAGGAGACAGTATTTGGCACATAGTAAATGTTTAATAAATACCATAATAAAAAGAATGATAAAAATAAAATGATTTACTCAATGCCCAGTTCGAGCAGAAAACTAATTATTTTGAAACGTACTTGGAGATGGAAAGGGAGGAAAGAAGAGAGATTCAGGAAGGGCGCGATTCTAGCTTTCGCAGAACACTTGCTGAAATAATGGGAATGTTAAGGTTCCTGGAGGTCTCCATCAGTCAGTGAATGGTATGATTGATTGACGGATAGAATGATACTAACGGAGCACTTACCGAGCGCAGAGTACCGTGTTAAGCGCTTGTAGAAGTAGGCCAGAAGACAACTATTCCCTACCTTCAAGGAAAATGCATGGGCGGGGATGTCATGAAACCTAAAGCTTCTTAGACTCTTAGGCGGTGATCTAATTGAAATGGATCTGCCCCAGGGCTTAGTATACCTCGAAAGCGTTTAATAAATATCACAGTTATTAGTAGTAGTACATCATCCAGCGGTTCATGGTTAGAGAGGAGGAAGAAAACAGAATTGAGAAGATGAGCACGGCCGAAGACAAGACAAAGTATGGCTACCTCACAGTCTCCAGCTCCTTAGTGGTTTGAAGATCTTCATGGCAATGGAAGCGGGGAATCTGTGAAACTAGACCTACTACCCAAAGGTTTCCCTGGTGTCACCCATGAACTGAAAGATGAGAGTCCCAACAGAGTGTTCTGCACACAGTAAGCGCTCAAGAAATACCACTGATTGACTGATTGATCGATGCAGGCAGCTCATCAGCACTGAAGTGATGCTGACAACAACACAATTTCGCTGCTAAGGACATGAGGGGAACAGAAAACCGCTGCTGCATGGTGAACTAGAAGAGGTCAAATTGATCAACTGCACATGTCGGGGGGCTTAACGAGGCAACACAGCTCAGTCTCAAACTGTGTGACATCATGGTGGACTGCTGGGAGACCACAACGGCAGACGGATAGGCAGGTAGCGGTCAGAGAAGGGGTTGCTCTCCTCCAGTAACGGCTTTACAAAGATTGGGATACCATGAGTTGTCTGGAAAACAGAGACAGGCCCTGTATAAGACAAACCCATTAGTTCAGCAAGCATCTCACCTTGTGCGCCAGCCACGTGGCAAAGTTGTGTGGGTATCTCCGACCATACTTGTGTTAATGGAGAGCATCTTTGGAAATGCAGGCATCTAGAAGAAGCCCATATTTGGGGGCTGGTGAGTGAAGAGGACGGGGGTAGAATATGATTGGGAGTAACTGGGCCCAGGCACACAAGCCCGGTTTGCTAATCCAGTTGTGGAACCCAACTTGGACTGAGCAAAGAATTGTCAAATGTGGCCCAATCCATTCCAGGCTCTGTCCCGCTCTGCCAGGCAAGAGATAGTGGCTGTTTGCCCAACTGTCCTGCAGATCGCTTCAAAAACTCATTAACCCCCTCAGGAGCCCTGGACAAATTGCGGAGATCCATCCCACCTCTCCCCGGCCACTCCCTTCCCCTTCCAGCAAGCATTTCCTGACAAGAGATTACCAGTTCTTCCCTGCCTTTCCTCCACAGAGAATCCTCTGGCCCAGAAGACCTGGAGAGTCAGAGGTGAGCCGGATCCTATTACAGTCCCTTTGATCTTGCCCGTGATTTTCAGAGCACCCCCCAATCTCAGCCACCCCGGGGACCACAGGGATGGACCTATCGGGGCCCTCCGGGGGAGGCGGCGGGACAGGGGAGGGATAGAGTTCTCATGCATCCCTCTGTCTCTTGAGGCTGAGGTGTTGCTAAGGGGGAGTCCTCCACCTGGTTGGGCTTGGGAGAGAGAGCCAGTGAATCAGGGAAAGAGCAGGCCGGCTTGGGAGAGAAAGTGGGTTGATGTGGGGGAAAGAGAGGGTGGGCTTGGTAGAGAGAGCAGGTTGGCTTAGAAGAGAGCAGATAGGTTCAGGGACAGAGTGGGTAGGTTTGAGTCAGAGAGCTGGTGGGGTCGGAAAAGAGAGAGAGAGCAGATGTGTAGGGGAGAGTGGGTGGACTGAGGAGTCGGAACAGGCGAGCTTGGGCGATAATAACAACAATAATAATAATGAGAATTATGATTATGACATTTGTTAAGTGCTTACTATGTGTCAGGCACTATACTGAGCCCAGGGGTGGTTACAAGCAAATCAGATTAGAAAAAATCCCCTGCCCCAGATGGGGCTCGCAATCTTAATCCCCATTTTACAGATGAGGTAACTGAGACCCAGAGGAGTTAAGTGATTTACCCAAGGCCACAGAGCAGACAAGTGACAGAGCCAGGATTAGAAGTCACGACCTCCTGACTCCCAGGTCTGTGCTCTATTCCCTATGTCATGATGGTGGGCTCAGGAAAGAAAGCTCGTGGACTCGGGAGAGAGCTGGCAGGCTCAGGAGACAGTGGGTGGGCTAAGGAATGAAAGCAGGTGGGCTTGGGAGAGAAAGCAGGTGAGAGTGGGAGAGGACAACTGGATAAAGGAAAGGGAGTGGGTGGATTCAGGACAGAGAACAAGGTGGGTTTGGGAAAGGGAGTAGGTGGTTTAGGGAGAGGACTCAGGAGAGGGAGGGTGGGTTAGGAGTAGTAGTAATTATATTTATTAAGCACTTACTGTGTGGAGAACACTTTACTAAGCACTGGAAAAGAATAGGTAGTTGGGAATTAGCGGATTAGGAGGAAGAAAAGCGAGAAGGTGGGATTGGGAGAGAAAGTAGATGGGAAAGGAAGAGTGTGGGTGTGCTAAGGAGAGAGTGGATGTGCTCGGGAGACAGCAGATAAAGGAGAGAGAGAGAGAGAGAGCACGTGGGCCCAGGAGAGAGAGCAGGTGAGCTCGGGAAAGAGCAAGTGGGCTTGGGAGAGAGTGGATGGGTAAGGGAAAGAGAACAGGTGGGCTTAGGAGAGAACAGATGCTTGGGAGAGAATGGATGGGTTAGGGACAGAGAGGGTGGATTTGGGAAAGAGCGGGTGGGCTTGGGACAGAGCCGATGGGTATGGAACAGAGAGCTGGTGCACTTGGGAGGGAGTGGATAGGTAGAGAGTGGATGGGTAAGGGAGAGACAGTGGGTGGGCTCAGGAGAGAGAGAGTGGGTGGGCTTGGAAAGGAGCAGATGGGCGAGAGAGAGTGGGTGGGCTTGAGAGAGAGAGTAGATGGGTAAGGCTGAGAGTGGGGGGCTCCGGAAGGAGCGGATGGGTAAGAGAGAGAAAAGGGGTGGGCTCAGGCGAGAGAACAAATGGATAAGGAAGAGAGCAGGTGGGCTTGGGAAGAAGTGGTTGGGTAACGGAGAGAGAGAATGGGCTTGGGAAGGAGCAGATGGATAAGGGAAAGAGAGGAAGGATGGGCTTGGGAAGGGACAGCTGCACCTGAAGTTCTTCCGGAATCAGAAGTGTGGGGTGACCCCCAACAGGAAAAACGCGGACAGGTGCCCTGGACTAAATGTGTACAAGGCACCCAAAGAGGGGAGGGGGCCATGTTAGGAGCCGGGGTGGGAAACGGAAGGGGGAAGGCAAAATGAGTCTTTCCTCCTACAGGCACCTCCAGTTTCTAGACCCCCTTCACCTTTCCCAGACCATCATACCACTTGGTTTCTCCTCTTTCTGGGCACAGATCCGTGCCTTAAACACCCCCTCCTCCACCAGACTCAATTCCACTGCCCATCTCTTGCACCACCAGCATAATAACAGTAGCAGGAATAATAATATTAGTATTTGTTAGGTGCTTACTGTATGTCAAACACTTTTCTGGAGATGCTACGAGTTGATCAGGTTGGACACCGTCCTGTCCCGCGTGGAGCTCACACTCTTAATCTCCATTCTACAGATGAGGTAACCGAGGCACAGAGAAGTTAAGTGACTCACCCAAGGTCACACAGCAAACACGTAGCAGAGGCGGGATTAGAACCCAGGTCCTTCTGACCCCTGGGCTTGCGTTCTATCCATTAAGCCATGCATTGCCTGCTTCTTGCACTGATCTTGACCCAGTAACTGCCAGCCCTGAATCACCTCTTCAATCCATTTCCTCCGCTCCTGATCTCATGCCACAGAAATCCAGGAATCAGGTTGAGTTCAGCCACTTCAAGTACGTCTTTTGCCTTCTGGACAGGAGCCTTGGATTGCAGGTTTCCTGAGGGCGGGGATCACATCTACCAACTCTCATGCATTGTATTCTCCCAAGCACTTAGTACAGTCTTCTGCACACGTTATGCGCTCAATAAGAAGCAGCATGACCTAGTGGAAAGAGCACGGAGGATCTGTGCTATTGTGAGTGTCTCAGGAGGGACTGGTTAAATGGACGAAAGCTGTAAAAGGCCAGTTCTGTAGGCAACACGTGCTCAGCTCCTGGACCGGCAGACATGTGCTGAGCCCTCCCGGGAGGAAGTGGGAATAAAGGCGCTTGGACTGGAATGAGCTGACGTTTGGGTGTTTTCTCCGCTATGCTCCCCTGGGGAGTGGTAGCAAGCTACTTTCGTGCAATTTTGTTCACGGTCTTGGTATTTGGCAACTAGAGACTGTGACGGGTTCACTGGTCCAAATCTGTTGCCATCTTTCCCCACACCCAAAGGGGCACGTCCCTTGTTCGTCTGGTGATGAAAGAAGAGATGGCAAGGAGTTTATTTCTCCCTGTGCTTGCTTCAGAGGCCCGTGATAGGGAGTACACTGTAAGAGCAACAACTCTGCAGTCAGCCACACGTCTATCAATCAGTCATATTTATTGAGCACTTTCTGTCTGCAGAGCACTGTACTAAGCACTTGGGAGAGTACCACACAACAATATATATAAAATAATATAAAAAATAGGATATAACAGACACATTCTCCGCCCACAGTGAAGTTATATCTTAGTGGGGGAGACAGACATTAATATAAATAAATTATAAATATGGACGTAAGTACCGTGGGACCGGGAGTGGTGAATAAATGGAGCAAATCAGGGCAATATGGAAGGGAGTGGGAAAAGAGAAAATGAGGGCGTAGTCAGGGAAAGCCTCTTGGAGGATAAGCGCCTTCAGTAAGGCTTTAAAGTGATGGGGAGAGTCACTGTCTGACGGACATGAAGAGGGAGGGCGTTTCAGGCCAGAGGCAGGACACGATGAGAGGTCGGCGGCGAGACAGACGAGATGGAGGCGCAGTGAGAAGGTTAGGATTAGAGGAGCGAAGTGTGCGGGCTGGGTTGTAGAAGGAGAGTAAGGAGGTGAGGTAGGTAAGGGCAAGGGGATTGAGTGATTTAAACCCAATGGTGAGGTGAGGAGTGAGCAGTGGGCCAACAGGTCAACATCCCCTCCATCCGGCGGAAGACCGGCGGCCAGCCGGAAGGGGAATCTCCGTCAAGGGCCTGGTTCTTGCCTCCAAGGGGCAACACGGCACACGGCATTTGTTATGAGTTATGGTGTCAGTCAGATGGCTGGCTCCCTCTAGCCTGCTCTGGAGCGGGATAGGATGCTCCTTATCTTGCAAAGACTTCTAGCTTGTTCCAGGATGGAAGTCTCCCATCCATTTAGCAGCCATGCCTGTCACCGGCCCTTTGGCCTGCCAGGCCCAAAGGAAAAGGGAGAGGGAGGGAAGTGACGGGAGCCCCCGACGCGAATGAGCCCAAAAATGGAGAGTTGTGGGGCTGGGTTCTATCAAGATGAAGGTTGGGGATGCAGCCAGGGCACACGGTTACTCTGCTCCGGGAGAACACTCCTTCGTTCCTCAGCCTCCACTGACCCCTCCTCCCCTGGAGGTGCCGCTTCAGGGTGGGTGACCCCTGCCTGCCCCTCCCCTCCCCTCTCCTGGCTTCTTCCTCATCTCGTCTATCCTTTTCTCCTGACATACCCTCCTCCTCCTCTTCCTCCTCCTCCTCCTCCCTGTGCCGCTGAGTTCCAGGGCTCGGAGCCCTTCCTCTGGTCCGGAGATTCTGCCCCGGCAATGCAGCCTGTGGCTTTTGAAGCCTTCTGCCTATGAGCCGTTGTCTGGCTTCCAGAATCACTTTCGGGACATACTGGGTTGGATCTTTTTGTGCTTTTTCCTTTACTGGATAAGCAGGTCAGGACTTAAGGGGTCCGGTTTCCCCTTCCTCCCCATCAGCATCCTGGAAAGGCACATGGGATGAGATCCAGTTCCAGGATGGGCAGCCTCAGCCCAACTCACAGGACAGTTCTGTCAAGGCTGGTACATTGCAGGGGGGCCTTTAATGATATGAATAATAGTTACTAATTGTGGTGTTTGTTAAGCGCGTATTATGTGCCAGACATCGTACTAAGCTTTGGGATGGATACAACCAAATCGGGTTAGAGAGAATCCCTATCCTATATGGGGCTCACAGTCTTAATCCCCATTTTACAGATTAGGTAAGTGAGGCCCAGAAAAGTGAAGTGACCCATTGTCAAGTAGGAGACAAGTGGAAGAGCTGGGACTAGAACCCAGGTCCTTTAGACTACCAGGCTTGGGCAGAATCCACTAGGCCACACTGCCGGGCACACCTTTTGGGTGATATGACCCTACACAGGGACACCTTGTCTTCTAGGCATGCTTCCCAGCACTCAATACAGTCCTCTACAAATGAGCAATTTCTCTCTCTCTCTCTCTCTCTCTCTCTCTCTTTCCATATATTTGTGTATATACATAAAATATATATATATATAGTGTGGGTGTATACTTAGAGTACACGTATGTATTCTAGAATATATGTGTACATGATTAGACCGTGACCCCATCACTGGGCAGGGATTGTCTCTATCTGTTGCCAAATTGTACATTCCAAGAGCTTAGTACAGTGCTCTGCACATAGTAAGTGCTCAATAAACACTATTGAATGAATATATTAGAATATACATGCATTCTTAGAATAAAAAATATACATGTCCTTTGTATTTGAGGTTCTCAACAAATGCCATTGATTAATTTATCGATTACTAGAGCCTTTTGAAAAAAATCCTCCTTAAAAAGAAATCTACTCTCCCGATTTGACAGAGGCAGGAAACCAGGCAAGATAGAGAAGCAGCGTGGCTTAGTGGAAAGAGCACGGGCTTAGGAGTCAGAGGTCACGGATTCGAATGCCGGCCATGCCACTCGTCAGCTGTGTGACTTGGGCAAGCCACTTAACTTCTCTATGCCTCATCTGTAAAATGGGGACTAAGACTGTGAGCCCCACGTCGGACAACCTGATAACCTTGTATCTACCTCAGCGCTTAGAACAGTGTTTGGCACATAGTAAGCCCTTAACAAATACCATCATCATCATTATTAGTATCCAGTCCCCTTGGAATTTCCTGGAGACAGCAGAATTAGTATTTCTCTGTAGCCTTTCTGGTCAAAGGTTGGGAGCTCTGTAGATCCCAAAGCCTTGGTTCATGGTCTGGGTTGATCCCCACAGAGAAGTCAAGAGCCCAAGCAAACAGGAGTGGAACTGGAAGATCAGATGAACTCATCGTTTGAACCGATGAAGGTATTTAGCCGAGGCTCGGGCAGCCTCATTCACGCCAAATCCATTGCTCCACCCCTGCAGGAGCCATCTTTCCCCTCCCCTCAGACACATGCTCCAACCGGAGATTAGCACACCTCGAGCCAGGCTGGTTGGCATGCACCAGGGCAACGGGGCCCCAGCAGGTTTAGTGATCCCACTCAGAGACCATTCCACCCCCTTTTCTCCTACTCACCAATGGTCTTTGTGGGATCATTGTCTGGAGCCAGCACCATCATCCTTCCTGTCTCACAAATCCGTAATCTTGGCGTTATCCTTGACTTCTCTTTCTCATTCAACCCGCATATTCAATCTATCACTAAATCCTATCGGTTCAACCTCCTCATCATTGCTAAAATCTGTCCTTTCACTCATTCATTCATTAAATCATATTTATTAAGTACTTAGCAAGTGCAGAGAGCTTACTAAACACTTGGGAGAGTACAACAATAAACAGACACATTCCCTTCCCACAACGAGCTTACAATCTAGAGGAGGGGAGGCAGGCAACGATACAGATAAATAAATTACAGGTATGTACATAAGTGCTGGGGGTTGGAACTGGGGAAGAGCAAAAGGAGCAAATCAGGGTGACACAGAAGGGAGTGGGAGATGAGGAAAGGCGGGGCTTAGTCTGCGAAGGCTCTTTGGAGAAGATGTGCCTTCAGTAAGGCTTTGAAGTGAGGGGAGAGTAATTGTCTGTCGGATCTGAGGAGGGAAGGCATTCCAGGCCAGAGGCAGGATGTGGGCTAGGGGTCAGTGGCGAGACAGGCAAGATTAAGGCAGAGCGAGAAGGCTGGCACCGGAGGAGTGAAGCGTGTGGCTGGGTTGTAGTAGTAGGAAAGTGAGGTAAGGTAGGAGGGGGCAAGGTGGTGGAGTCCTTTAAAGCCAATGGTGAGGAGTTTTTATCTGATGTGGTGGTGGATGGGCAACCACTGGAGTTTTTAGAGGAGGGGGTGACTTTTTTAGAATGTTTTTGTAGAAAAATTATCTGGGCAGTAGAGTGAAGTACGTCCTGGAGTGGGGAGACAGAGGAGGTTGGGAGGTCAGCAAGGAGACCGATGCAGTAATCCAGGAGGGAAAGGATGAGTGATGTAATAACACTTTAGATGGAGAGGAAATAGTGGATTTTAGCTATGTCGTGAAGATGGGACTGACAGGATTTAGTGATGGATTGAATAGGTGGGTGGAATGAGAGAGAGGAGTCAAGGATAATGCCGAGGTTATGGGTCTGTGAGACAGGAAAGATGGTGGTACTGTCTACAGTAATGGGAAAGTCAGGGGGAGGACAGGGTTTGGATAGGAGGATAAGGAGCTCTGGTTTGGACATGTTGAATTTGAGGTGATGGGAGCACATCCAAATAGAGATATCTTGAAGACGGGAGGAGATGTGAGACTGGAGAGAGGGAGAAAGATCAGGGTTGGAGATGTAGATTCGGGTATCATCAGCTTAGAGGTGGTAGTAGAAGTCGTGGGAGCGAATCTCTTCCCCAAAAGAGTGCGTGTAGATGGAGACCAGAAGGGTACCCGGAACTGAACCTTTAGGGACCCCCCCCCCCCAGTTACGGGGTGGGAGGCAGAGGAACCCACAAAGGAGACTGAGAAGGAATGGGTAGAGAGATAAGAGGAGAAGCAGGATAGAGTCAGTGAAGTCAAAGTTGGATAACGTTTCCAGGAGAAGGGGGTGGTCCGCAGTGCCCAAGGCAGCTGAGAGGTCTAGGCGGATTAGTATGGAGTAGAGGCCATGGGATTTGGCAAGAAGGAGATCACCGATGACCTTCGAGAGGGCGTTTCTGTGGAGCGAGGGGGCTGGAAGCCGGAATGGAGGGCGTCAAAGAGAGAATCGGAGAGAGACCGCTATCATATTAATCCAAGCACTTACCCTATCCTGCCTTGATTACTACATCTGCCTCCTTGCTGACCTCCCTGCCTCCTGTCTCTCTCCACCCCAGTCCATACTTCACTCTGCTGCCCAGATCATTTTTCTACAAAAGCATTCCTATTTCCGCACTCCTCAAGAACCTCCAGTGGTTGCCCACCCACCTCTTCATCAAACAGAAATTACTTACCATCGGCTTTAAAGCACTCAGTCCCCTTAATAATATTGGTATTTGTTAAGCCCTTACTATGTGCAGGGCACCGTTCTAAGCGCTGGGGTAGATACAGGGCAATCAGGTCGTCCCATGTGAGGCTCACAGTTAATCCCCATTTTACAGATGAGGTAACTGAGGCACAGAGAAGTGAAGTGACTTGCCCACAGTCACACAGCTGACAAGTGGCAGAGCCGGGAGTCGAACCCATGACCTCTGACTCCGAAGCCCAGGCTCCTTCCACTGAGCCATGCACCTTACCCCCTCCTACCTCACCTCACTGCTCTCCAACTACAACTCAGCCTGCACACTTTGCTCCTCTAATGTCAACCTACCCACTGTACCTCAATCTCAACTATTTCGCTGCCGACCTCTCATCCCCATCCTGCTTCTGGCCTGGAAAGTCCTCCCTTTTCATATCCTATAGACAGTTCCACTCCCCTCCTTCAAAGCTTTATTGAAGGCTCATCTCCTCCAAGAGGTCTTTCCTGACTAAACCTTCTTTTCCTTTTCTTCCACTCCTTTCTGCATCACCCTGACCTGCTCCCTTAATGCACGTCCCTTCCCAGTCCTACAGCACTTATGTCCGTATCTGTAATTCCTTTATTTATATTAATATCCGTGTTCCCCTCTAGACTGCAAGCTCACTGTAGGCAGATATTTCTGTTATATTGTTGTATTGTACTCTCCCATGTGCTTAATACAATGCTCTGCACACAGTAATAATAATGGTATTTGTTAAGGCGCTTACTATATGCCAAACACTGTTCTAAGTGCTGGGGTAAATACAAGGTAATCAGGTTGTCCCACGTGGGGCTCACAGTCTTAATCCCTATTTTACAGATGAGGTAACTGAGGCACAGAGAAGTTAAGTGGCTTGCCCAAGGTTACAAAGCAGCCAAGTGGTGAAGCCGGGATTACAACCCATGTTCTCTGCCTCCCAAGCTTGTGCTTTTTTCCATTAAGCCGCGCTGCTTCTCTAAGTAAGCACTCAGTATGTATCACTGATTCATTAACTGATTGAAGCTAGTGGACTCATGGACCCGCTTCATCCTCACACACTCAATCAATCAGTGGTCTTTCTTGAGCACTTACTGTGTGCAGAGTATCGTGCTAAAAACTTGGAAGCATACGACGGAGTTGGTAGACACATTCCCTGCCCCCCACGAGCTTCCAGTTTAGAGGTTATACCTCTGACAGTTGTAGAGTTGGCTGCCTGAATCTAGCTGAATCATGGCCAGGGTTTGGAAGAGTGTCATCATCGAACAACTTTCACAGGCGAAAACACACATACACACGAATAAGCTTGGCACAGTGCTGGGCAATATCCAAGCAAGTTTAACACCCTGGGGTGCTCACGATCTAGACATTTAATCAACCCCATCCTCCAGGCCCCAGGATATGCATCCCAGCCCTTTCTTCTGAGAGGCTTCTCAGAGTTTAGCATAGTTCTACTGGTCCCCAAGACACTCAAGGTCATTCAAAAGTGGTCCGTGAAGTAAGGGAATATCGTGGGACACGCCCTGCACCGGGAAAATAACTAGGCTACCTGAAGGGACTTCAGTACCAAGGAGCATCTGCACAGATATGGGGCCCCCATTTACACAGGTCTTCCGAAGGGGATACTAATAATAATGGTATTTGTTAAGCGCTTAGTATGTGCCAAGCACTGTTCTAAACACTGGGCTAAATACCAGGTAATCAGGCTGTCCCATGTGGGCCTCACCGTCTTAATCCCCATTTTACGGATGAGGTAACAGAGGCACAGAGAAGTTAAGTGACTTGCCCAAAGTCACATAGCTGACAAGTGACGGAGCTGGGATTAGAACCCATGACCTCTGACTCCCGAGCTTGTGGTCTTTCCACTGAGCAACACTGAGGGGATAGCTTGCGTGTCCATTTTCCAGAACTGTTGTCATGGCTGTGGCTATTTGGACAACGGTTCCAACCACGTTGGGACTAAAAACCAGTCCTTCCCTTGCAAGTCTACAGGGCTAGTCCAGCGGAACCCAAGAGCAGGAGTGTGACCTGGAGGATAAAGTCTGGGCCTGGGAGTCAGAGGACCTGGGTTCCAATCCCAACTCTGCCACTTGCCTGATGTGTGACCTTTGGCAAGTCACTTAACTTCTCTGTGCCTCAGTTACCTCATCTGTAAATTGGGAATAAGACTATGAGACCCATGTGGAACATGGACTGTTGTCCAACCTGGTAAAATACTGTGGGCGTGTTAGGTTTCCCTACAACAGTTGGCCACTCTCAGCTAGAGCTTTTACTTGAGGGTCCTGGACCAGGATGTCTGGCAAGTGGAAATTTTCTGAGGCAGTCTCTCTCTGGAGAACCAGCTGGGCCTAGAGTGGAAAGATCACGACGTGCCTGGGAGTCAGAAGACCTAGAGTCTAATCCCAGCTCCACCACTTGTCGGCTGTGTGACCGTGGACAAACCACTTAACTACTCTGTGCCTCAGCCTCCTCATGTATAAAATGAGAATTAAGATGATTAAGACTACGTGGGACAGGGACTGTGTCCAACCCGATTATCTTGCACCTACCCCAGTGCTTAGTACAGCGGGGGCCCATAGCAGTTGCTAAACAAATATCATACAAAAATACCGTTGCCCTTCATGTCTTTGACAAGAAATTCTCAGAAACCTGTTGCTTGGGTGAGGCTGAATCAATAACAAAAATAATATTTGTGGTATTTGTTAAGTGCTTACTATGTACCGGGTATTGTACTAAGCACAGGGGAAGATACAAGTTGATTAGGTTGGACACAGTCCCCGTCCCACATACGGATCACGGTCTTAGTCCCCGTTTTCCAGATGGGGGACCTGATGCCCAGAAAAATGAAGTGACTCGCCCAAGGTCACACAGCAGACAAATGGCAGGATTGGGATTAGAACCCAGGTCCTCTGGCTCCCAAGCCCGCGCTCTTCAGTCTCCTGGTTAGAATAAGCAAGAAGATGGTTGGTGCCCAGGGGCAGGAGCAGGGATTAACGGCTTTATCTTTTATGGATTTTAGCAATCAGTATTTGGGTGATTCCTGGATCTTCTGTTGTATGGAAAAGAGCCAGTCAAAGGGAATTCTGATTTCACTCCCTGATGCTCGAAGATATTAGGAGAACTGGTTGCCAATATTTGAACTAATTTCAAAGAAGCATGAGTGTAGACAAACTCTCTTCATCTCATGCGCTCTTCTCTCCTTTAGGCTCTAGTGAGAGTGAAGGATCTCTGTTTTCCCTCTTCTGAAAAGGGCAGTGCCCTTCCCTGCCTGCTGGCCCGTAAACTGAGCAAAGCAAAGGAGACGTAATCCATGCATTCTAGGGATATCCACATCAATAATTTTCAAACCTCTTTCCAGTCATGCTGTTCTATCACCACACCCCCTTGCTCACAATGTTTGTGCCAGTTAGGACTTGCTATCTTTGAACATTTCTAATAACTGTTTTCTGGATTTCTTTTTCGTACCGCTGATAAAAGAACTGCAATCTCTTCAGTCTTCGTTTCCTTAAACCACCCTATTCATTAGCTGCATTCAAACAGAAATCTTTGCCGGATGAAAATTAAGTCAGTGAATTTTAGAGGTACATTTAATAATCCATAAATCAAAAGGAGTTCAAAAAGGTTCAGAGTTTAAAAGTTTAAAAGTTTTGCTGAAGCCTAAGAGTTTAAACTGTCAGAGACTTTGACAAAAAACTTTTCCTGTCTGGAATATTTAAAGGTTGTTAGAGCCATTTTACATTCATGACTATTATTACATCCTCTTCAACCAAAATGTTTTTTTCTGTGAAAATCCCGGTGATGTTTTCTTCTGTAATGAAATGTTCTTCTAGCAGATGATTTATGAATGTATCATAGTACACAAGTTCGGGTCAACCTAGAAGACAGCTACAAGGAAGGGTTTTCTGTTTTTTTGTTTTTTGCTTGTGTGTGTTTTTTTTTTCAGTACAATCCGTGGTCTGTGTAAAAAGGGTTCGGTTGGCCGCTATCGTGTGGAGGATTTCTTCTTAAAAGAATGGAAATTGTAAAATGAGATTCTGGCAAACATGTACAAATGGTGTCTTGGCGGAAGACAGTAAATTGTGTGTAATCTGCTATTTCAAAATCTGGAAACAGAGAAGCCTCAGACTGACCTCTAATTTTTCATACATAATTACTATATTTGCATGTGCAATCGAGAACGGTGTGTCAGCCAACCAAAGAGCTTTTCTTTTTTTTAAAGAACAAATGTGGTAACCTCACTCTTAGATT
The DNA here is from genome assembly GCF_004115215.2 of Ornithorhynchus anatinus. Lineage (NCBI taxonomy): Eukaryota > Metazoa > Chordata > Mammalia > Monotremata > Ornithorhynchidae > Ornithorhynchus > Ornithorhynchus anatinus. The sequence continues at coordinate 21,451,414 of NC_041734.1, forward strand.
GCACTCAAATTAAAGGTCACTTCGGAAATTCTGGCCTCTTTCGTTGACCCTGCATATACAGTTGTCCCCACACCCCTATTCTGACAAACATTGACAGGGTTTCAAAGATCACCATTGTTTGCATCTTCTTTAATACCATTATTATTATCACTACTACTGAACTAATATTTGTTTAGCTCCTATTTAGTGTGTGGTGCTGTACTCGGGGTTTAGGGTTATGTAACAAACAGAAACTGAAGACCTTTTCCACCCACAGGGTAAACTCCTTGAGGACAGGGATCATAGCTACCTATCCTACTCTACTGTCCTCTCCCAAGTGGTTCATACAGTCCTCTGCACACAGTAAGCGCTCAATAAATACCACTGATCAACTTGATTGATACAGTCCTCTGCACACAGATCAATTAATACCACTGATCAACTTGATTGAGACTAACTCAGAAAAATAAACGATCTAAAATATTAAAGCTCACACATTTCCCTCCCTCAGCCTTAGTCCTGAAATAGCGAAGTTCTCAGTGTTCTAAATATTGTCAAAACTCCAGCCTACTGCCCTCACAATCCTATCCCAATGGTTAGAGGTCCCTGTGGAAAGATGGAGCTTGGAAAAAAAAAGAATGCGGTCCGGAATTGGGGGTACTTATTTGCAGGTCTACCTTAAAGATATTTGAACCTACAGTGATTTCTATTTCCTCCAGCCTCCTCCTCCTCTGTGCCCTCTGCCATCTCTCTGCCCCTCTCCTATTATCTCCTCACTTCCGTTCACCTATCTCAGTAAGTGCTCAATAAATAAGATTGAGTGACTGAATAAGCGTAAAAGACCTCAGCCACATAACCTCCCCATCCACCCCAGCATCTCCCAATCCCCTTGGGTTGCTCCTTGTTATCCTCTCTTTCGAGTCAATCGACTAATCGATTGACCACTAGCATAAATTGAACATTTACTGTGTTCCATACTGTACAGAACACTGCATAAAACATTTCTGAGATAAGGTAGAAGACCCAGTGCCCGTCTACAGAGTTTTAATAGCGAGGCAGACGTAAAATATTTCAGAAATATGAGGAAGAAGTGCTCAAACTGTAGAGTATGTAAATAGATATTTGCAAAAGTGCAATGAAAGGATTATGCGTACAAAGACGCTAAAGTGGTGCAAATGTGTTGAGAGGAAGATAAGATATAGGGAAAAGAGAAATGAATCCAGGAAAGATTCTTGGAGGAGGTGGAATGTCCGGAGGTTTTTGAAGATGGTGGGGGTTCTGTAGTCTGAGACATCTGAAGCGGGAGGGAGTTCCAGGCCGTAAGAAGGATGCGAACCAGGGGTCAGAGATGAGAGAGTTGAGAGCAAAGCTCAGAGAGACGGGGAGCTTGCGAGGAATGGGGAGTGCAAGCTGGGGCGCAGTAAATGAAGACTGTGGAGCAGAAAGAGGGAAGAGCTGGTGGAAGATCTTAAAAACGACATTCCGAAATTACCGCTTAAAGCTGAGAGGCATGGGCAACCATTGGAGGTCTTTGAGGAGTGGAGAGATGTGCGAAGAATTAACACTTCAGGAAAAATGATATGAACAGTGGGGAGCGGAGAGGCTGAAAGCCGTGAAGAGGCAGATACGGCAATCTAGTCAGGATATGCCAAGCGCCTGAATCAGGGTGGTGGCCATTTGGATGGAGAGGAAGGGGCGGATCCAGGAAATGTTGTGGAGGAAAAAAAACGACAGGATTTAGCAACAGACTGAAAATGAGGGTTGAAAGACAGCGGGAGATCAAGGAGAACGCCAAGGTCGCAGGCTCTGGAAACAGGGAGGATGGTGGTGTTGTGAACTGTATTGGAGAAATTAGGCCAAGGACAGGATTTTGGAGGGACGATGAGGAGTAGGTTTTTTGCTATATCGAGCTTAAGGTGACTGTGGGCCATCCATATTGAGCTGTCCATACCTCCATTTCATCTTTTGTGAACCCCTTTTAGTCAATCAACCGACGTATTTATTGGGTGTGTACCGTGTGCAAAGCATTGTACTAAGTGTTTGGGAGATTATATTAGAGTACAAATGAAGCAGCGTGGCCTAGTGGGAAAAACAAGGGCCTGGGAGCCAGAGGATTTGGCTTCTAATCTTGACACTGCCATTTACCTGTTGTGGGACCTTAGGCAAGTCATTTAACTTCTCTGTGCCTCAGTTTTATCATCTCTAAAAATAGGAATAAGATGATAATATTAATAATGGTATTTAAGTGCTTATTATGTGGAAAGCACTGTTCTAAGCACTGGGGTTGATACAAGGTAATCAAGTTGTCCCACGTGGGGCTCCCAGTCTTAATCCCCATTTTACATATGAGGTAACAGACACAGAGAAGTTAAATGCTTGCCCCAAATCACACAGCTGGTGACAGAACCGGGATTAGAACCCATGACCTCTGACTCCCAAGCCCGTGTTCTTTCCACTAGGCCACGCTGCTTCTTTTAGATACCTGGTCCCCCTCTCTCTCTCTCTCTCTGTCCCATACTCTGAGTCCCTTGTGGGACAGGGACTGGATCTGATGTGACTGTTTTGTATCTTCCCCAGTGCTTAGCACTGGCATGTAGTCAGTACTTAACAAATGCTGCAATTTTTATTAGGAAATAAATCAATCAGTCAATTCCTGGTTTGTAGTGGGTGATTATTGGTTCAGAGCACTATAGTAAGTGCCGGGAAGAGTGCAAGTGAGTAACGGCTTTGGTCCTGGTTCAAAAGTTTATTCCCAGCTTCGAAGGGAATTCGGAGCCACTCCTTCCTTAGGCCACTCCGAAGGCCACTCTTTCTTTAGTACACTGCTTAGAATTTAGTACAGCATTCTAGAGCTTACTACAGTCCCCTGCACACAGTAAATGCTCAATAAATACCACTGATTGATTGATTCCTTGGAGTTCTCCGGGCCTCAGCTTCCTCATCTGTTAAATGGAGACTAAAGCTTGTTCAGTCAATGTTGAATGCTTTCTGTTTGCAGATCACCGTACTAAGTGCTTGAGAGTGTACCAAGACCAGGTATATACGATCCCCACCCACGAGGATCTGGCAGACCAGAGGAGAAGTCCCTTAACTGCTCTGTACCTCAGTTTCCTCATCTTTGAAAATGGGAATAAGATACCTCTTCTCCCTCCCGCTTAGATTACAAGCTCCATATGGGACAGGGGCTGTATATGATCTAATTGCACTGTTTCTGCCCCAGTGTTTAGCACAGTGCTTGGTACATTCTAAGGGTTTAATAAATGCCAAAATTATCATTATTATTATTAGCCTCTCCCCCAGTCCTCCAAGGTTTACGTTCCCCATAGATGTCATTCATTACCCCAGACAACAGAGTCCCCCCGGCCCTTGGCCTTTCAGGGTTCTAATCTCCTTATTTCTAAAGATTCATACTCCCCTTTGCCTCTAGTCTTCCAGAGAGACCCCCCACCTTCCCCTTCTACAGGAAATTCATGGCGTCCAACTGGAGGAAGGCATTGTCTTGGTGTGCTCTCTGAGAAATTTTTCAGGTTTTCTGGAGGGGATTCCAGACTCTTCATTTGAGAAGAGGGTAATTTTGTGGGAATGAATAATCTTTCTCCGACAGGTACAATGCCTCTCTGATTGAAGGCCTCGGCGCGTTATGCAACACTGCAGTCATCCAGCCCAGTCCGGGAGCAGAAATTTGAGGAAGTGTCTAGGTATACAGTTTCCTGGTTTCCCCCAAATCCCAGGAGTGATTGTCTGTAAACTCCCCGCCCCCCTGTGGGTTTCAACCACAACGCTTCCATTCTTGTCAAACCCCTCCATTCACAGTCCGGACATGGGTCTTCTGGGGATCATCGCAAATGCCACCCTGATGAGGAAATCCCGCCCAGCCCACTCTGACCAGTTACTCGGTCCATCCTGCGCACTGTGGTTCTCGTTTTACAAATGCGATGGATTAATTCTGGGTCATCAGATGTGAACCTAGCGCCGAAGAACACATAGGCGATGGAAAAGGCTGTCGAGGGAGGTCTTGGCGGGCCTCTATAGGGTTACCCGAGCAGTGAGCCTGGCCTTCTGACAAAGCGCTCTTAGTATTTAACCTACATTTTCCCTGGCCCGGCTTAATCCCACTGCTGCGTGTTTTCATCCTTAGCTGGGGAGTCCAACTGATTCTTGTGTTTCCACCCTCTCTGGCCAGACCGAAGGATTTTGTAATCAGGCCTCCTGCTACTCTCCGGTCTCATCCCCACAGACACCAGACACAGAGAAGGTCGAATGCGTCACCGACTCCACTGGCAGACCCTCTTCCAGTGAATTCTCCCGGTCACAGTCCGACCACACAGAATTAAGGCCCGGACATGGGATTGAGCAGTGATAGGTAGCACTGATATCCGTCTGGCCTGTCATCCCCAAACCAACCCACTTCACAATTAACAATAATAATAATAATAATTATGGCATTTGTTAAGAACTTACTATGTGTCTGGGGTAGATCAAAGTAATCAGGTTGGACTCAGTCCCTGTCCCACAGGGGCTCACGGTCTTAAACTCCATTTTACAGATGCGGTAGCTGAGGCACAGAGAAGTTAAGTTCCTTGACCAAGGTCACACTGCTGACAAGTGGTGGATCCGGGATTAGAACCCATGACCTCTGACTCCCAAGCCTGTGCTCTTGCCAATGGGCCATGCTGCTTCACAGGTCAGGGACATTCTCCTCTCACGTCACCCTCAAGCTCCTCTTTACTGAGGATTCCACCCAGCTCAGTTTGGACAAGACCCAACCCTAACCCTGCGCTTTTCTTTTCACACCAAGTTCAAAAGGTCCAACTTTCATACTGGCTATTTACTGGCCCCCCGGGAGTCCCAGGCATGGACGGGGAAGGCAGATGAAGGTGTAGGGTTCAACCATACCCACAACTTGCCAGGGTTTGGAAGGGAAGGAGAATGGCCTAGTGGAAAGAGAAAGTGTCTGGGAATCACAGAACCTGGGTTCTAATCTCCACTCTGCCGCTTGTCTACTGGGTGACCCTGGGCTTGTTGCTGTTCCCTTACGCTGTCGAGTCATGTCCGACCCACAGCGATGCCATAGACACATCTTTCCCAGAAAGCCCCACCTCCATCTGCAAACGTTCTGATAGTCATGTACTTAACTTCTCCATGCCTCAGTTTCCTCATCTATAAATGGGAATTCAATTCCTGTGCTCTCCCCTGTTGAGAATGTGAGTGCCGTGTGGGACAGGATCTGTGTTCAGATTATCTCAGATCTACCCTAGTGCTTAGTACAGTGCTTGGCACATAGGGAGCTCTCAGTCATTCGATCCATCTGCCAGTGGTTTTTGTTGAGCGCTTACTGTGTGCAGATCACTGTAGTAAGGACTTAATGGTATTTGTAATCATGGTACTTGTTAAGCACTTACTTTGTGCCAGGCACCGTTCTAAACACTAGGGTAGATACAAGATAATCGTGGTGGGCACAGCCCTTGTCCCACATAGAGCTCACAGTCCTACTCCCCATTTTACGGATGGGGCAAGTGGGTTACAGAGAAGTTAAGTGACTTGCCCAGGTTCACACAGCAGGCAAGTGGAGGAGCCAGGATTAGAACCCAGGTCCTTCTGACTTCCATCCCCCTGCTCTATCCATTAGGCCACCGAGATGGAGGTTGAAGGAAAAGACATTAAAGGAGGGAGGAAATGGAAAATTTTCTCATGAATCAGTAGAATTTACTGAGTGTCTTCTAGGTGCAGAACACTGTACTAACCACCTGGGAAGTACAACAGAATTAGTTTATGTAGTCAGTGCCATCAGGGAATGTACAATCTCGAGGGGGAGATAGACCCTGAAAGTGAGAATTGGTAGGCACATTCCCTGCCTACAAGGAGCTTCCAGTCTCTAGGAAGAGAATAAAGACCGCAATTATTATTATTGTGATTATTACGTATTATTACTTAATAACAATTAAGGTCATCTGCTGAAGATGTTATGAGCTTGTCCCTGCCCCTGTCGTGCCCGAACTGTCCCTGCCCAAGCCCAGAAGGGCTGTCAGTCCCCTACCGCTCAGCTGCAAGCAAAGCACAGGGCTAGAAGCCCACCGAGGAAAGACCCCCGAATTCCCATTTTATGGAAGACCAGTCCCTTGCCTGAAACCAACCCAGACAAAGGCCAGGCTGTTCCTGCCCCTTACCAATCAATCAATCAATCGCTCAGTGGTATTTACTGAGCACCTTCTGTGTGCACCGCAAGATACTAAGTGCTTAGGAGAGGACAAAAGCAGACACTATCTCTCTGCCCTCAAGGAGTTTACAATCTAGTGGGGGAGAAAGACAAAAATAAATTAAAGGTAGGAGGAAGAAGAGAAAGGGGGCGGGAGCATGAGTTAGAGCTTGTATAGAGGAGAGGTGAGATTTGATTAAGTGCTATGGGATATTGTATTAATGTGGTGCAGAAGTGCTGGAGTGATCAAAAAATACGGTACCCTTCCTTGGGCATCCTTCTTCCTCACTTGCCTCGCTTGTCTGAGGAGAAAGTATTGTTTCTTCTCCACATCCAACAGGCATTTCCTACTAACCACTGTGGTCTTTGGTAAGCAGTCGTGTGCGCCACACACTGTACTAGGCACTGAGGTAAATCCATCATAATCAAGTTGGACGATTCCTTACCGTGACCACCCAGCTCCCGGACCTGGTAGGCATCTTTCTTGTTTGCGGTGACCTTGAACCTCGTCATCATTATGGTCATGGCTAATATTTACTGAGTGCCTGATGCTTACTGTGTGCAGAGCACTGTACTAAGCATTTGGGAGAGTACAATGCCACGGAGTCGGTAGGTACCCGGATTGGACTCCCAGTAGGCCTGGCTCCTGGGTGATTCCCTCACCTCTTACTAACTTCAGTTTCCTCCTCACAGCTTACTGCTTCTTCCATCCCCAAAGCCTCCCTCCCAGCTAGGCACGCCCTTCTTATGCTTCCAACTCTCTCCAAGTTTCCTTAGCAAGACCCCTCTGAAAACCATCTTTTCTCCCTCCTCCTCCTCCTCCATTATTATGATTACTATTATTATATTTGTTTAGCCCTGACTGCGTTTCAAGCAGTTTTAAGCACTGGCGTAGGTACAAGTTAATCAGGTCAGACACGGTCCTTGTCTCGCATGAGGCTCACAGCCTAAGCATGAGGGAGAACACATATCGAATCCCCTTTTTACAGATGAGGAAACTGAGGCCCCAAGTCACACACCAAGGAAAGAGCGGAGGGGGGATTAGAACCCGGGTCCTCTGACTCCCAAGCCCGTGCTATTTCCTCTAGGCCAGGCTGGCCCTCTATCCCAGTTCCCTTATTTTTCTGGCTCCCGCTCTCCGTGCCTGAAATCCCTTGACAATCCCTCCTAGAGCCTCTGCTCACTGAGATCTGGTGCCGGGGTGAAGACAAGTCCGTCTCCCTGCCTCTTCAGTCTTCCTGTCCCACCACCACCCGGGAAGGAGGTCCTGAATCTCAGATTAACTCAATCAATCACTCGATCAAACAATGGTATTTATTGAGCGCTTTCCGTATGCAGACGACTGTACTAACATTTGGGAGAGTAACAATAATTATAACAGTAGTGGTATTCGCTAAGCGCTATGTGCCGAGCACTGTTCTAAGCATTGGGGTAGATACAAGGTAATCAAGTATCTACGTGGGGCTCACAGTCTTAATCCCCATTTTACAGATGAGGGAACCGAAGCTCAGAGAAGTTAAGTGACTAGCCCAAGCTCACACAGCAGACAAGTGGCGGAGCAGGGATTAGAATCCAGGACCTCTGACTCCCAAGCCCTGGCTCTTTCCACTAAGCCACGCTGCAGTTGGTTGACACATTCTCTCCCCGCATCGAGCTTACAGATTCCAGCCCATCTCTTAGTACGCTGCCTGGCACATACTAAGTGCTTAATAAATTCCTTATATTATTATTATTAGTTCCCTACTCTGGGGAGGGGGCCTCTGAACCTCTCCCACTCTCCTTCCCCAGGGTGTTGCCAATACCCTGAGCCGAGCTCAGACTCCCCGCAGACATCGGCACAGGCAGAAATCGCCCCGGGACCTTCTAGCCAGGGTGGGCAGCACACTGGCTCTCACCCTCCAGTAGTCACGTGTTCAACACCCCCCCCCCCACCTCCCGTGACCAGGGGCAGAGAGTCTGGACCCCTGGAACGGTCAGATAGGTGGCGTGAACTGTAAAAGCACCTCCACAGTTCCTTACGGTTACCTCAGGGGTGTGGCTTTTGACGCGGCCCTTTCGGAAAGGTCACGGGCTCGCTCGTCAACCCGGGGAAAAGGCTTCGAAGGGTGTGCAGGCCTCTCCAGGGACCGCCGTTCACGGCTGCTGCCCTCAGAACCAAAATGATCTCATTTGGCAGGGCCGGGTTTCTGAGTACGTGCTGAAAGCCCAGTGGAATTTCACTGCAACTTCCCAGTTGCATCTATTCAGTGAGTCCAGCATTAGAATACGGAAACTCCCCCACCCCCACTCTTCCCCCACCGAAATCTCGAAGGCTAAGGACCGCGGGTACGTGGCTGTTCCGACCGGGAGGGTGAGACTCTCCCTCCAAAAGAGGGGCGAACAGGAAGCACAGATCCGACACACGCACAGCTCTGGGGAAACAGCCCGGATCTCCTGATATCTTCTGCTTTTTCCAGCCACGGATCCCGGGGTCAGGCCGGGGGGGGGGGGGTGGGGGTGACGGGGTGGGGCTGCCACGGATGGACGAGTGAATGCCCTGCTCTGGAGCCCGGGTGGAGACAAGCAGGGGCTGGTAGTCCCACGTCCGCACGTGGACGTCAGTGCAGAGGCTGGACGTCTGCCTCGCGACGGAGCGGGGCTGAGTCAGCACTGCTGGGATTTGAATGGGGAAATCTAGGTAGCGTGGCCCCGGTCTCCGGGGGAGGCCGTGGAACTATAAATAGCGGCCGGGGCAGGGGCAGCAGAATAACTCTGAGTAATTGGGGAGACCGGAGAGTCAGGGCTGAAGGAAATGACACTGGACATGAGGAAGACAGAGACGTTAGGATGCCCAGACTCTAGGAACAGGACAGAGAGAGAAGGAAAAAGAAAGAGAGAGCAACCCTCTCCGCTCTCACCGGGAACAGAAGAATTACCAACCTCCTTCAGCTGCTCACGACAGACTCTCTGCTTTGACCAACAGGCACTGGGCGATCCCCGTCTCCTTCCTCGAAGCCAACTGTCCTTATGGAAGCAGCGTGACCTAATGGAAAGAGCACGGGACCGGGGTTCTAGTCCTGGCTCCTTTGCTTACCTCCTGTGCGACCTTGGACAAGTCTCCTAACTTTGCAGTGTGACTCAGTCTCCTCCTCCGTAAAACGGGGATTCAACATCTGATCTTCTTTACTGAGAGCCCCCTGTCGAACAGGGATCCGGTCCAACGTGATTATCCGGTAACTACCCCAGTGCTTAGTACTGTGCTTGCCACATAGTAAGTGCTTTAGGATCATCTCTAGACTGTAAGCTCGTTGTGGGCAGGGAACCTTTCTGCCAACTCTGCCGTATTGCACTCTCCCAACCTTTTAATACAGTGTTCTGCATATAAGAAGTGCTCACTAAAGACCACCGATGGATTGATTAACAAATACCATTATGATGATGATGATGATGATTACGGCCATGATCAATAGTTAATAATAAAAATAATAATTATGGCATTCGTTGAGTGCTCACCATGTGCCAGCCACTGTACTAAGCACTGGGGTAGATACAAGTTAATTGGGATGGATGAAATTCCTGTCCCACATGGGGCTCACAGTCCTAATCCTTATTTTCCAGGTGAGGTAACTGAGGTCCAGAGAAGTGAAGTGACTTGCCCGGGGTCACACAGCAGCCAAGTGGAGGAGCTGGGATTAGAACCCAGATCCTTCTGACTCCCAGGCCGGCGCTCTATCCACTGGGCCACGCCGCTTCCCATAGTAACCGCCAAAGGCTACAGCTTCCGCTCCCTCCACAAGGTGACCTTTGACCCCAGCAAGGGGGCTCAGACCACTCTCTGGGGAAGGGGAGGTTTAAGCAGAAGTAAGATTTCACCATGCCCCCATCTTCCACTCACTCCGGCCTCTCCCCCTTCAAATCCCTCCTGGAGAGACCTTTGGGAATCCAAGCTTCTGTCACTGCTGCCCCAGGGCAGATGAGACTTGACCGCAAGTCAGGTGGCTGGAGAGAATGAACCCCGAATAGTATTTAGCACAAGCTGGGCTGGATGGCTCCGAAGGAAGCAGTACGGCCTAGTGCATGGAGGATGGGCCTGGGAGTCAGGAGGACCTGGGTTCTAATCCCCGCTCTACCACTTGTCAGCTGTGAGACCTCGGACAAGTCATTTCATTTCTCTGTGCTTCAGTTCCTCATCTGTAAAATGGGGATTAAGACCGTGAGCCCTATGTAGGCCAGGGACTATGCCCAACCTCATTAGTTGATATCTGCCCCGGTGCTTAGAACAGTTCTTGACACATAAGAATAATAATAATAATGACGACGGTACTTGTTCAGCGCTTACTATGTGCCAAGCATTGTCCTAAGCACTGGAGTAGTGGACACAGTCTCTGTCCCACATTGGACTCACACTCTTAATCCCCATTTTCCAGATGAGTGAACTGAGGCACAGAGAAGTCAAGTGACTTGCCCAAAATCACGCAGCAGACATATGGCGGAGCTGGAATTAGAATAATAACGTTGGTATTTGTTAAGCGCTTACTATGTGCAGAGCACTGTTCTAAGCGCTGGCGTAGATACAGGGTCATCAGGTTGTCCCACTTGAAGCTCACAGTTAATCCCCATTTTACAGATGAGGTAACTGAGGCCCAGAGAAGTGAAGTGACTTGCCCACAGTCACACAGCTGACAAGTGGCAGAGCCGGGAGTCGAACCCATGACCTCCGACTCTGAAGCCCGGGCTCTTTCCACTTAGAACCCAGGTCTTTCCGACCCCCGGCCCGGGCTCTATCCATTAAACCATGCTGCCTCTCTAGTAATGAAGACACATAATAAGCACTTAATAAATACCATCATCATCATTAATATCATTATTATTATTATTCCTTCCTGTCACAGTTTCGCAGACAGGCTCGACGTGTGCCGGACCACCCCGGGGGCAGGGAAGGGTGGAGGGGGGCGGAAAGAGCACTGGTTCCTGGGAAGAAGGAGCCTGTTGACTGGGGCTGGTGAGGAGAGGGGAAGGTGCAGATCTCACAGAGATGTCATCCCCACTCTCACACAGCAGGAACGTGGATTCTAAAACCGGGAAGTTGGGGCCAGAGGAACTGAGGTTTTCCTTAAGCTTTGAAACGAATCCCGAAACGGATCCCGGAGGGGGTCGTTTGCACGTGCTCCATAGGAGAGATTTGTAGCGCGTGGGTCCCCGCACGGGCACTGCTATTTCTTCTGGAAGACGCATGCTTTATCGCCGGATGGAGATCGGAGATCCGAACCGGGGAACACAATGCAGGGGAGTTTGGGCCATACATCACCCTGCTGCGGAGTCTCAGCTTCTCCCGAGACACGGTTTTAGAATAAAGTAAACTGTGTTTCCAGGATCGTTGCCAAACGCAGCAATACGCAGAATGCTGACCGCGAATTGCTAACCGCTGGCGATATTTCACGGGGAATCCCATCAATATACTGCGCCTGTTTGGGTTGCATTTGCACATGAGCTGAGACGGGATTGTTTTCGGGGATTGGAAAGAGAGAAAGCAGTAAGATGCACATCTGAAAATCGGGGAAAATTAAATGAGGGGCTTGGGCCGACGGTGATCGAGGTCCCCGAAGCTCCCGGGAAGGTCACGGTGTTGGGAGGAGTCGAGAAGGTGTCAGCTTTATAATAATATTACTACTGATAATAACTGTGGTACTTGATAAGTGCCTGCTATGTGCCATTCACTGTACCGAGCGCTGGGGTGGAGACAGACAAGTGTGGTTGGACACAGTACCTGCCCCACATGGGACTCGTAGTCTTAATCACGGAAACAGCTTGGCCTGGTGGAAAGACTGAGGGCCCGGGAGTTGGAGGTAAAAAGGGGATTAAGACTATGAGACCCTTGCGTACAAAACAATTATCTCGTATCTATCCAAGTGTTTAAAACGGTGTCTGCCACATAGTAAATGCTTAACAAAGGCTACATTACTAATAATAACAATCCCCATTTTCCAGGTGAGGTAACTGAGGCCCAGAGTAGTTAAGTGACTCACACCGCAGACAAGTGGTGGAGCTGGGATTAGAACCCAGGTCTTTCTGGCCCCCGGGTCCCTGTTCTATCCATTAGGCTTCACTGCTTTATTTTATTTTTGTTTTAATGGTACTCGCTAAGTGTTCCTCTGTGCCAGACACTGTATTAAGCACTGGGGTAGATACAAGACAATCGGGTTGGACATAATCCCTCTCCCACATGGGGCTGAAAATCCGGGTAGGAGGGACTAAATAGTAGAAGGAAGTTGGGGAAAAGGCCGCATTAGGTCAGACTGCGAGTCCTCGTTCAAGCAGGGCATAGCGGACAGAGCCCGGGCCTGGGGATCACAAGGTCAAGGGTTCTAATCTCAGCTCGGCCCTCTGTCTGCTGTGTGACCTCGAGCAAGTCACTTCACTTCTCTGTGACTCAGCTTCCCCAACTGTAAAATGAGGATTGAGACTGTGATCCCCGCATGAGACAGGGACTGTGTCCAACCCGATTTGTTTGTATCCATCCCAGCGCTGAGTTCAGTGCTTGGCACATAGTAAGCACCTAACGAATACCATCATTTCCCCTCTAAACTGTAAACTCATTGTGGGTGGAGAATGGGTCGGCTTATTGTTGTATTGCACTCTCCCAATAACTTAGTACAGTGCTTGGCACATAGTAAGCACTCAAATACGATTGAATTAATTGAATTAATAGCTTTGGGAAGAAATCTGGGGTTTTGGGAGCACACTTGTCTGGTTGGCCAAACACTCACTAAATAAGACGTGTCGTTCTCCCTCCTACTTAAACTCAGAGCCTTTTGCAGGATAAGTACTAAGTCCAACCTAATTCACTTGTCCCTATCCCAGTGCTTAGAACAGTGCCTGTCACATAGTAAGCGCTTAACAAATGCCATAAAAAAAGGGAATTGACAGCAGCCGGGCTGATTCTGGCTTCAAGCCTCAAGTGATAAGAGAATGATGAAAACTGGAAAAAAAATGGAAGTCATTTCTACTTCGGATGGCATTGCAAAGCACTGTATTATAGGCTGGAGAAGATCCCAAGATCATCAGACCTAGTCCCTGTCCCCCAAGGGGCTTGCAATCGTAGCAGCATGTCAGAAGGATCTGGGTTCTAATCCCAGCTCTTCCACTTGTCTGCTGGGTGAGCTTAAGCAACTCACTTCACTTCTCTGGGCCTCAGTTACCTCACCTGTAAAATGGGGATGAAGACTGTGAGCCTCAAGTGGGACAGGGACTGTGTCCAACCTGATTAGCTTGTACCTACCCAGGGCTTAGAACAGTGCTTGGTACATAGTAAGCACTTAACAAGTACTATTATTATTATTATTATTATTATTATTGTTACAATCCAAGAAGGAGGGAGAATGGGGATTTTGTGTTCATTTTACAGAGCGGGACACGGAGGCACTGAAAGGCTAAAAGCCTTGCTCCAGAATTCTTACTGGGCAAATGGTAGAGGCAGGACTAGAACCCGGGTCACTGAGTCACTGAACTGCTCTGAATGTCTCTTTGCGCAGTCTGGCTTTCTGGCCTGTGAGGATTGGATCCTTGAGCCATCCGGAAGAGCGGGAAGTCTCCCTCCGGCCACACGCTACAGCTGAGGTGAGAGGGTCTGCACATGTCCCCAGGGGCAGGTCTCTTAGCCCTTCCCGGGATAGAACCCACTGGAAGAAGTCAGGACCCGGGGGGTGGGCGGTTGCGGGGGGAATGACTGGGTTGGGGCTGGGATGAAGGGAAATGGGGAAGAGTAGAAGTGGAGGGAGGGAAGTGGATTATTCTCAGCATCTTCTCCCACCCGTGTTTTAAGTTCTGAGCAGAAAGTCTCCTCGCAGAGCAGCAAATTCACCTAAAAAGGCATTTCCGAGGATGTTTCCAGTGGGCTGGGAGGCTTTCTGGATCAGGCAGGGCAGCTGCAAATCTACTGTTTGTTTTGTTTTAAGGTATTCGTTAAGCACTTACTATGTGTCAAGCACTGATCCAAGCACTGGGGCACATACAAGTTTATCAGGATAGAAGTCCCTGTCCCTCCCGGTGCTCACAAATATGGTCTTCTCACCCTACAGCTTTCTAAAGAGCTCAGCGTGGGGGAGTGTCCAAGGTGATGACTTGTCTTCTTTCTGGCACATATTTACCCAGAGAGCATTACACATAGCAAGGAGGCCAACACATACCTCAGGAGTTATGCTACTCGGGGGCCCTTCTCGCCTAGAAATCTGTTTCTAATGATGCCCTTTTCTAAGTAGAGTTCCTCACCCTGACACTTCCGGTGTACTGGAAAATCACAGAGAATCAGAAAGGAAAATGCAGCAGCCACCCGGAGGATGGGCAGGAGCCTGGGGGAAGATATCCTGGTGACTGGACTCATGCACACTCACAAATTCCCACTCACTAGCATTCCCACATACTCACTCCCTCACAACTCCCATTTCCACCCAAACTCCCACTCCCCCTAACTCCCACTCACTTCTGGACTCCAACTCTTATCCAAATTCTCACCCCTTCCCACTCCCACTCAGAAATGCCCACTCCCACTCACTCACATACATGGTTAACAAACCCCCTCTCCCTCCCAAACTCCCACTCCACACACAGCTTGGAAACTCCCACTCTCTTCCACTCCACTCACTCCCTATGGACTCCAAATTCTACCCACTCTCACTAATGCCCACTCCCACCCACCCCTACTCCCACCCACTCATAATCTTCTGTTCCAAACTCAACTCCCACTACACTCACAACTCACTCCCAAATTCCCACTCGGACACATACTCGCATACCCACACACACACTCACTCATGGACTCAGACTCCTACCCAAACTCCTACTCACTCACACTCACTCAAACTCACAATCGCACACACTCACTACAAACTCCCACTCCCACTCGCTCCCACTGACTCAAAAAGAGCGCTTTCATGTCATAGTCGGCATTGGGAAGATTATAGGAAAGCTTTGAGTTTAACTAGGTCGAAAAAATTGTGATACAAGTCACACCAAAGCATCAATTAAAATCTAGAAATCAACGCAAGATGAAGTGGAGGGAAAGAATAACAATCACTGATCTGGGTTCAGAACACTCTGATGGATAGGGAAATCAATCAATCAATGGTAATTGTTGAACACTTATTCGGTGCAGCACACTGTACTAACCGCTTGGGAGACTACAACAGAGTTGGTAGACACATCCCCTGTCCAAAAAGAGTTTATAGTATAGAGGGGGAGACAGACATTAAAATCAATTATAGATATATACATAAACGTGGGCTGAAGGAGGGGTGATATCAACTGTTTAAGGAGTATGGATCCAAGTTCATAGGCAACAGAGAAGGGAGAAGGAGTAGGGAATATGAGGACTTGGTCGGGGAAGGCCTCATGGAGGAGATTTAATTTTTAGTAAATGTTCAGAAGGTGGGGAATGAGGTTCGTCTGACGAATATGAAGCGGGAGGCGAATCCAGGCCAGAGGTGGGACTTGAGCAAGGAGTCAGCGGAAAAAAGACAAGACTGAGGCATAGTGAGTAGGTTGGTGTTAGAGAAGCCAGGTGTGTGGGCTGGGCTGTAGTAGGCGATCAGTGAGGTAAGGTAGGAGGGGGAGAGTAGAATGAGTGATTTACAGCAGATGGTAAGAAGTTTCTGTTTCACGCAGAGTTGGATGAGCAACCGCTGAAGGTTTTTGAGGAGTGGAGAAATGTGGACTGAACTTTCTTAGAAAAATGATTCAGGTAGCAGAGTGAAGTATGGACTGGAACGTGAAAGGGCAGATTTTAGCAATGTGAAAGTAGAACTGTTAAGATTTGGTAAACAGATTTGATATGAGGGCTGGATGAGAGAGATAAGGATAATGCCAAGGTTATGGGCTTGTGAGACAGGAGGATAGTGTTGTTGTCTACGGTGATGGGAGAGACGAGAAGAAGACAGGGAAGATGAAGAGTTCTCTTTTGGGCATGGTAAACTTGACGTGTTGGTGGGTCATCCAAGTAGAGATGTCCTGAAGTCAGAAGGAACTGTAAGACTGCAGAAAAGGAGAGAGGTCAGACCTGGAGAAATAGATTTGGAAACCATCTGCATAAAGATAGTAGTTGAAGCCATGGGAGCATGTGAGTTCTCCAAGGGAGGGAGTGTAGGAGGAGGACAGAAAGGGACCCAGAAGTGAGCCTTCAGGGACTCGCACAATTAGAGGATGGGAGGCAGAGGAGGAGGTTATGAAGAAGCTGAGATATAGGAGATATCAGCCAGCCAGAGATATAGGAGGAGAACCAGGAGAGGACAGTGTCACTGAAGCCAAAGTCCTAGTCGAAGTCTGATCAAAGTCTACTGCATCATCCTCCTTGCTGACCTCACTGCTTCCTGTCTCATACTTTGCTCTGCTGCCTTGGATCCTTTTTCTAAAAAAAAAAATAAAATAAAAAATGCTGTCCTTGTCTCCCCATTCCTCAAGAACCTCCAGTAGTTGCCCATCCACCTCCACATCAGATACTCCTTATCAGTGGCTTTAAAGCACTCGATCATCTTGGCCCTTCCTATGTTACTTTGTTGATTTCCTGCAAAGCACTCTCAATAGAATTATTAGAATGAGAATTAGCACAGACCTGGGGTAGGGGATCTGAATTCTAATCCTGGATCCTCCACTTGACTACTCTGTGACTTTGAGCAAGTTATTTAACTTCTCTGTGCCTCAGCTTCCTCATCTGTAAAATGGGGTGGGGGGAGAAATACCTCTTCTCTTTCCCCCTTAAACTGTGAGCCCCATCAGATAGGACAGGGACTGTCTGACTTGATGATCTGGTATGATAATAATAATAACAACAATAATTGTTAAGCACTTACTATGTGCCAAGCTCTGTACTAAGGGCTGGGGTAGACACAAGATGATCAGATCCCACATGGGGCTCACAGTCTAAGTAGGAGGGAGACAGGTACTGAATCCCCATTTTGCAGTTGAGGGAACTGAGGCACAGAGAAGTTAAGTGACTTTCCCGAAGTAACACAACAGGTAAGTGGCAGAGTCCAGATTAGAACCCAGGTCTTCTGACTCAGGTCCATACCCTTTCCACTAGACCACACTGCTTACTCTCCCCTTGTGCTTAGTTCAGGATTTGATTAATAGAGAGCACTTAATACCGATATTGTTAATCATAAACTTCCTTGTTATTGTTATCATCACTGTTTGATTATTACTGTCGGTCCCGAAGACCAGGGCCCAGAAAAAGGAATTTGTTGGTTTGTCACGACTGGAGTCTCTTTCAAACCCCTCTCTTTAAAGCCATTTCTTTTTCCTATTTCCTGACACCAGGAAGGGTCAAGGGAGGTACCGATTCTCAGACCCTAACTGAATCTCGTCTAGAGCAAAAGCTTCCTGGGCTTTTGGGCTTGACTTCCCACTTGGCTCCATACATCTTAGATATTTTAGTCTTTGTTTTCACTGTTCTAATCCTAGAAAAATGCTTGAGAAAAATTGTGTGGCCTTAAAAAAAAAAAATCCTGTCATTTGGGAAACATTCAGAGTTTGGGCTGTGGAAAAACGTGATGATTTCGACAGGGAACGAGCCTCCCTCTCTACCAAGCGCTTACGACAGTGCCCTGCACATAATGAGAACTCAATAAGTACAGTTGCCTGATTGATGATTCAATGAAGCTGGGCAGACTTCTGCATTTCTGCAGTGTGGAGTGCGTCTCCCTAAAAACCATGGCCCTTGAAACAGGGCTCATACCGTAAGATTTAAACAGGACCAGGAAGCTGCAGTGGGAGCGACTGTTCCAAGAGAATGCTGGGAAGCGGTTTTCAGGGAATGTGGAGGAGAAGCCAAGACGGCCACCCAATGGGAAGAGGTACCCAGCACTGCTGCCTATAAAGGAAGATCCCAGACTGAATTTCTAGGTCTTTGCCCTGTCAGGAGCCTGGCTGAGGGGGATAAAGAACAATCAATCAATAGTATTCATTGAGCACTCATTGCGTGCAGTGCATTTTTAAGCACTTGGGAGAGCACAGTGCTGGGAGTTGGTTAGACCCATTCTCTCCCCAAAACAATAAGATTACAGTCTAGAGGTGAAGAAAGACATTAATACCAACAAATGATTTATAATATAAGTTATAGATATGTATGTAGAACCAGAGGAAAGATTCAAGACTCCTCAATAACTGATGCTCCGGGAGCTAGAAATTTGATTAGCCATTTGGTAGGATTTGGAGCAGGGTGGTTTCCCTCTTCCTCTTTCCATTTGCTCCTCCTGGTCAAGGTTTTGGTCCTCCACTGGGAGCTATTGACATTTAGTGAACATCCATTTTGCATATTCCCGTTTCCCCGTTTCCTTCAGAAAAGCCTCGAAAAAGAGACATCCTTGGATGATTTATGACTGAAGCCTTTGGAGTAGGTAAGGATTTTTAAAAATTGTATTAATCCCCATTTTACAGAAGAGGTAACTGAGACACAGAGAAATTAAATGACTTACCCAACGTCACACAGAAGACAGGTGAGTTGAGATTAGAACCCAGGTCCTCTGACTCCCAGGCCTCTGCTCTTTCCACTAGGCCACACTGCTTCCCTATTTAAGGCAAGGGTGATTGTTAGGAATGGACATCCTTTCTCTTGTCCTGTGGGCCTTGGCTAGGGGGTGTTCAAGCTGAATGTGTTTTCCTGTAAGGAGCTCATGTGGCAAAGATGCTTTAGCTCCAACACTTTTCCCATTCACTAGTGTTTCTGCACAGCAGCTAGAGACCACCGAGTTAGATTTTCAGTATGGAAAACTGAGGCCGCCAGAGGCCAGGAGCCTTGCCAAAAGTCATTCCCTAAGGCGGTAGCTTAGCTCCTGACTCTTTAGGCCCATCTACAGTGACCTAAGATGAGATATCCTGAAATGGGGGGCGATATGAGAAACCATAAATTTCCTCCTTGCACCCCGTCTCCTGATTATCCAGAAGACAGTTCTCCCAGGGCAGCGGGGGTCCCCGCGGCTGACTCCCCGCTCCCTATTCTGACACTCTTTGCAGGGGGGTTACCCAGGGCGTCCCGATTCCACCAGAGAAAGGACGGTTTGAGGGGAAGAAGATGAAACTCACACTAGACTTCGGAGCAGCTCTGCTAAACCATGTGCTGGCAAAAAAAATTAAAACAGAGGCCAAAAGGAGAGATTTAGACTAAGTATAGACTAGACCCCAGGAGTTGGTAGGCAGGGAAAGTGTCACAATCAAGAGGGAGACAGATATTAAAATTAAAAAATAAATCACGGATTTGTACTGAGAAGCAGAGTGGCCTGGTGGAAAGAGCACGGGCCTTGGAGACAGAGAACCTGGATTTCTAAACCAGCTCTACCACGTACCTGCTGTGTGACCTTGGGCAAGTCACTTACTTCTCTGTGCCTCCGTTCCCTCATCCGCAAAATGGGGTTTAATACCTGTTCTCCCTCCAACTTAGCCTATGACCCCCATTTCGGGTTTGTCTTGTATCCCTCCGCCCCCCGATTTAGTACTGTGGAAATGTACGTAGGAAATGCTTAACAAATACTATTATTATTTTTTCATCATTATTATTAATAATGGAGATAATTCTAAATGCTGAGGGGCTGAGGTTGGGGTGAATAACAAGTGCTTCTGTATAGGTAGAACAACTTACCAAAATATCCATTCCCGGAAACAGTTTTCTTAAATAAAAGATCCGAGTGAGGGTTAGACTAACTCACACCAATGGAGCCCTTTTTCTTTCCTGAGAAGCAAAGTGGCCTAGTGGAAGAATGAAAGAAATGGGAGTCAGGGACCTGAATTCTAACCTCTGCCACTTGCCTCCTATGTGGCCTCGGGAAAGTCACTAAACTTCTCACAGGTTGCTCATGTGTAAAATGGGGATTAAATACTTGTTCTCCCTTGAGTATAAACTCTGAGACCCCCGTGGGACAGCTACTGTCTTCCACCTGATTATCTTGTATCTTATTACAGTGCTTTTAAGTGCTTAACAAATACCCTGGGAACAATCAGATTTCCCACTGACAGTTTCAGAGAAGAAAGAAATAATAATAAGGGAGTGCTTCTGACTCGTTTCAGGGAGTAATCGATCAGGAATAGATTATTACATCAGTGACAACGTAATTCCCAGTCTGGCAAAGCTGCCCTCCCTAGCTCAACCAAGAGGCCGGAGGTAGAAGTTAATTGTTAAAGTTAAATGTGTTTCTGATTCTCAGTAAAAAGCCTTACTCCAGGGCAGGTCCAGAGAGGGCTCTGGGATTTGGCTTCATTCTTCTGGATCCCTTTACCCATCTCCACATCACTTTTTCCGGACCACTCTCTTTAAAACAAGGTTCGCCTCTCAATCAATCAATCCATCCATCAGTGGAGTTTATCGAACACTTACTGTGTGCAAGAGCGGTGTATTAAGTAAGCACATGGGGGAGTACAAGAGTAGGTAGACACGATTCCTGCCCTCGAAGAGCTTACAAACTAGTGGGGGAAAACTCTTGTGGTAAACTGAGTGTCATCGGAACTATGACTCCATGGCTTCTGCTTTGCTTGGCTAGGTTTTGTGTGTTCGTCTTACAGTAAAGACACAAGTTCCAGCAAATTGCTTCCAAGCCAGCGACTGGACGTAGACAAACATCAGTAGTGAAGCTCGGAAAAACGCCACGCCCACACCCCCCACACCGGGAATGGTGGAGTGTTTCATCAGGGACCACCTTAAACTTCTTTTTTTGGTATTTATTACAGGTTTACACTGTGCCGGGCACTGTACTAAGCACTGGGGTAGATACAGAATAATCGGTTGGACACAGTTCCTATCCAACATGTGGTTCACTGCTTTAAACCCCATTTTACAAATGAGATAACAAAGCCAAAGAGAAGTTAAGTGACTTGCCCAAGGTCACATAGCAGGCAAATGGCAAAGTAGGAACTCGAATCCACGTCCTGAATCCCAGGCCTGTGCTCTTTCCACTGGGCCGTACTGCCTTCTCCATCATGGTTTCTCTTGGAGAATAATGGCGATACCCAGGAGTGGACAAGCAGGGAGCCCACTGAACTCTGAGCAAAAGAGGCTCAGTGAATACGATCAAGGGGGTAGGCCGGCCAGTTAAGGATCTCCCATTCTTATTTCAGGAGAATGAAGTTATAGACACAGAAATGGGGCAGAGCAAACGTTATTCGCAGCAGCATAAGCAGCTTCCCGGAGAGAACTTTCAGCAGGTTGGCGTGTTGTCAGTACCCGCTGGTAGGTTTCCAAACGCAAATTGCCGTTGTCTAGGATGCCACAGGAACTGGGTGAGAACATTAGCAATCTGTAGAATGAAGTCGAGGCTGTGTGGCCGGCAGAAAGATCACTGAGACTAGGTATCAGGAGATTTAGGTTCAAGTCCCAGCTCCTCTACTGGCCTATTGTGTGAGCTGGCCCTTAGTATTCCCACCGGTAAAATAGGGATGATACATTACGAGTCCCACGTGGAACAGGGAGAAGCAGCTTGGTCTAGTGGCAACGGGCCTGGAAGTCAGAAGGACCTGGGTTCTATTCCTGACCACCATTTGTCTGCTGTGTGACCTAGAGCAAGTCACTTCACTTCTCTGGGCCTCAGTTCCCTCCTCTGTAAAATGGAGGCTAAGACTGTGAGGCCCACGTGGGACGGGGCCCGTGTCCAACCTGATGACCTCAATAATGATAACACCGTTGGTATTTATTAAGCGCTTACTCTGTGCAGAGCACTGTTCTAAGTGCTGGGGTAGATACGGGGATAATCAGGTTGTCCCACGTGAGGCTCACCATCTTCATCCCCATTTGACAGATGAGGTAACTGAGGCACTGAGAAGTGAGGTGACTTGCCCAAAGTCACACAGCTGACAGGTGGCCGATCCGGGATTAGAACCCGTGACTTCTGACTCCTAAGCCCGTGCTGTTTCCGCTGATCCACGCCGCTCCTTGTGAGATCTCGGTGCTAAGTACAGTTTCTGGCTCACAACAAGTGTTTTTTAAAATACCATAAAAAAACAGGGACCGTGTCCAATTTTATAACCGAAGGTTACACACAGTACGTTCTCAGTCAATTTGATAATATGAAAATTATAACAATAATAATACTTAGTATCAAGTTCTAAAATGAAGCAGCGCTGTTTCCCCCAAAGGTTTACACTCGCTGTTTTCCATTTCTCCCCACCAACTCTCCCCTAGACCCACTGCAATCTGGTTTGACCCCCTTCACTCCGCTAAGCCCATTCTCTACATTTTTTAATGGTATCTGCTTAACGCTTACCGAGTGTCAAGCACTGTTCTTAGCGCTGGGGTAGAGACAAGACAATCCGGTTGGACCCAGTCCCTGTCCCACAAAAGGCTGACAGTTTAAATCAGAGGAAGGATGATCTAATCCCCTTTTCAGAGATGAGTTAACTGAAGAAACGTTAAGTGATTTGCCCGAGACCATACAATAGACGAATGGCGGAGCTGGGATTAGAAGCCAGGCGCTCTGACTCCCAGACCCGTGCTCTTTCCCCTAGGCCGCACTGCTTCTCAGTGGCCTTGTTCAGTGGTTTTCTCCAAGCCAGACTGTATTCTATACTAATCCTCCTGGACCCCTTGGCCACCTCATTTATCTTAATGTCTGTCTCACCCTCTAGACTATAAGTTCGAAGCTCACCTCCTCCAAGAGGCCTTCCCAGACTGAGCTCCCCTTTCCCCTCTGCTCCTTCTACCCCCCTTTCACCTCTCCGCAGCTAAACCCTCTTCTCCTCCCTTTCCCTCTGCTCCTCCCCCTCTCCCGTCCCATCCCCTCAAGCACTGTACTCGTCCACTCAACTGTATATATCTTCATTTCCCTATTTATTTTGCTAATGAGATGTACCTCACCTTGATTCTATTTATTTGCTATTGTTTTAATGAGATGTTCTTCCCTTATTGCCATTGTTCTTGTCTGTCTCCCCCGATTAGACCGCAAGCCCGTCAAAGGGCAGGGACTGTCTCTATCTGTCACCGATTTGTACATTCCAAGCGCTTAGTACAGTGCTCTGCACAGAGTAAGCGCTCAATAAATACTATTGAATGAATGCCTGTTTATTGTTGTGCTGTACTCTCCCAAACATTTAGTACAGTGCTCTGCACATGGTAATCCCTCAATAAATATGATTGACCGATTGACCTTCAACACTGTTGACTTTCTTTTCTTAGAAACATTATCTAATCTTGGCTTTGTCAGAACAGTACTTACCTGTTCTTTCCAACATCTTCTCAGGCTCCTTGGCCAGCTCATTTTCCACCTCTCTCCCCAACTGTAGGTATCCCCCAAGGCTCAGTTCTGGGCCCTTTTATTTCTTTACTTAATTATGCCATTTGTTATGCGCTTACTATGTTCCAGGCACTGTTCTAAGCACCAGGGTAGATACAAGATAATCGGGTTGGACGGAGTCCCTGTCCCACAAAGGGCTCACAGTTTTAATTCTCATTTTACAGATGAGGGAACTGAGACCCAGAGAATTTAAGTGACTTGCTTAAGGTCACACAGCAAACAAGTGGCAGAGGCAGGATTAGAACCCATAATCTTCTGATTCCCAGGTCCGGGCTCTATCCACCGCTCACCTGCCTTCAGTTCCCACCTTTCTGGGGATGAGCCCCAACTCTAGCTCAGTTACCCCAACGTCTCACTTACTTTTCAGTCTGGCATTTCCCCCTGCTAACAGGAAATCTTCACTTGGATGCCCAGCTGGCCACTGAACCTCAACTTGGCTGATGCTGAACTTCTCATCTTTTCTCCTAAACCCATTTCTCCACCCAACTTCCACAGTAGTAATCGTATTTATCCAGTGACCGCTATCACTAATGCTATTATTACTACTGGTATTACTAGTACTCTCTGGACCGTAAGCTCACTGTGGGCAGGGAAAAAGTAAGCATACGGTAAACACTTAAATACCGCCATCATCATCTCCCGACTTTATCACATCACGGGCCGGATGAACATCCTACAATATTCTGCACGGGTCTCTCTCCTCAGTTACTCCAGTTACTGCCCATTTCTTTCTGCATTCCTCAAAACCACCGGCTTCAGTGCTCTCCGCCAGCTGGCACCTCCTTATATAACCATTCTCTTCACTCCCTGCTCCTCAGCTTGCTCTCTTGTTCTTCACGAGCTCGCCTTCTTAGAGTATTTTGCTCTCTATTCTTCTGCCTCTGTCTCCTTTCTCACACTCTCCTCCTTTTAATCTGCCAAACCACAATTCTTCCAGCTTCAGAACTCCTCCTGGAACCCACCATCTCCAGAAATAATAATAATAAATGTGGTATTTGTTAAGCACTTACTTTGTACCAAGTCTTGTCTTACGCTGTCGAGTTGTCCCCGACCCACAGCGACGCCGCGGGCACATCTGTCCCAAAATGCCCCATCTCCACCTGCAATCGTTCTGGTAGTGGATCCGTAGAGTTTTCATGGTAAAAATCTGGAAGCGGTTTACCGTCGCCTCCTTCCAGTTAGTAAACTTGAGTCAACTTCAGCTCAGGTGAGTTTTGGCTTGTAGTAGATTGCCTTCTGCTTCACCGGCCAAGCTAGGAATGGAATGGTTATGCTTCCCTTAGTCAAGAGTGGTGGGGTACTGGAAACTCTCCAGGTGCGATCCTGCGAGGAGATACACCAAGTACTCAGAGCTTAGAACAGTGATTTCCATATAGTAAGTACTTAACAAATACAATCATTATTATAAATCCTCTGGTGGATTATCTTGTATCTACCCGCACAGTCTAAGCGGGAGGGAGAACAGGTATTGAACCCCTATTTTACAAAGGTAAAAGCTGAGCCATGGAGAAGTTAAGTGACTTGTCCAAGATCACGCAGCGGGCAAGTAGCAAAGCCGGGATTAGAATCCAGGCCTGTACTCTTTACGGTGCTTCAACCACCAGTTCCCTCCGCCCCGGGGTCATTTCATCCTAACGAGCCCCTCGGCATTTATATACTCACAGCCATCTATAGCACGTACGGACATATCTAGTTCCATATTTTTATTTGGTCACTTAACCATCTTTCCCCACTCTGTCTTCATAACCTGTTGTATCTTTTTCCTCCCAAGTGAAAATAACTTTGTAACTGCCCATCTTCCCCCTTTAGAGGGTAAGAGTCCTAAGGGCTGGGACCATGTTTGTTTTTACTTCGACTGTATTCTCCCAAGTGTCTAGCACACTGCACACAGTAGGCAAGCAATAAATATGATTGATGGAGACGGGCAACGAAGAAGCTAGTGGTCTAGAGGAAAGAGCACAGACCTGTGAGCTGGAGGACGTGGGTTCCAATCCTGGTTCTGCCACTTGCCTGCTGTGTGACCCTGACCAAATCATTTAACTTTTTTATGCCTCAGTTTCCTCATCTGTAAAATGGAGATTTAATACCTGTTCTCCCTCCCACTTAGACCGTGAGTCCCATGTGGAGCAGGGACCGTGTCCAACCTATCTTGCATCTACCCCAGCATTTAGTGCAGTGCTTTGTACAGAGTAAACGTTCAACAGATACCATCATTATTATTGAGCAGCCTGGCCACTGGGAAATTTGACTACAAGGTTCGGTTCAATCTCATTTTAACCGATACTGTTATTAAAGCGACTCAAAAAACCGAATGTCTATTTTGGAGCCAAAGAAGTCATAAAATATAGAGTGTGTCTTACAGCTTCCAAAGGATTACATCTCAGAGTTAAATTTCTCCTAAATTAAACTAAATTAATTCTCCTAAATTAATTCCAATTAAACAAGTGGCAAAAGTAAGAAATCATTTGACGATGCGAACCAGGTTCTCCTGCTGCAGTAACCAGCCAGCCAGGAGAGGGAGTTACTGTCGATTGACAAATTCTGTCCCGGTGAGTAGATTAACATCATTACTGACTTCGCGGCAGCAAAAGCAGAAATCTTCCTTTGTGTGATAGAGGAGAAATCAGCTTGGTGTGAGATGGAATGATTGCAAATTGGATTATGACAGGAGCAGAGGAAGTTTCAGCTGAAGCCTGCCGGAGACTGTAAGCAAGACTGATTGATGACTAATGATTGATAAATGTAAATCAGACTATAAACTCTAGTTTAGGATCAGGGCTAAGCTCCTGGGGTCAGTTTGTTGGACTGTTCCTTCCCAAGTGCTTAGTACAGAGCCCTGCACACAGAAAGCACTCAATAAATATGATTGATTGAATGGATGAATTGTGTCTACTTACTCTATCATAACTCTCCCAAGTACTTAATAGTGTTCTGCACCCATTAAGTGCTCAATAAATACTACTGATTGATTAAAGATTACCAGTAACGAATGAGGCTGGGAATAATTGAAGCTGGGGACTGAACTTTGAACAGTGATGAAATTGAAACCTGCCCTAAGACTCCTCACACCCCAAAGATGCTAACCTCACCAAGTGGCTTCTTTTTAAAAACTGACACACTGCTGGCATAATTCGGAAGAGGTGAGGCTCCTACCCTTAAGTGTTGCTTGTTCTGGGCCACTAAGTTCAGTTGCCGGCTCTGCTAGAGAAAGGGGCTCTCTCTAGCAGCTGAAAGTCACTCACCGGGGGACGATTCAGCTCTGAACCCGCTTAAAGATGACAGGAATGATGGAGGTCAATTTCCACGGGAACAAGTGTGTTTGATTCCACTAAAGCAGAACTGCTTAGTGGATAAAGCACGAACCGGGACGTCAGAAGGACCTGGGTTCCAGTGCTGGACTCTACCACTTGTCTGCTGCGTAACCTTGAGCAAGTGACTTCAGTTCTCTGGGCCTCGGTTCTCTCCTCGGTAAAATGGCCATGAGCCCCAGGTGGGACAGGGACAGTGTCCAACTTGCTTACTTTGGATTTACCCCAGTGCTTAGAACGGTTCCAAGTACATAATAGCGCTTACCAAATGCCGTAAAAGAAATTCCACCGTGGCCCACCACGGTTCCATCAACAGTTCGTACCAGGAAGGGCAAAGGTCTCCCTTTCAAGGTTCAGTGGCCTTGGGTCTTTTGCTCTGGGCTGAAGCTTCGGGACATAACCCTACACTTCCCATCTGGCTTGGGCATCCGTGGCAAGGCAGAGATAGCTCATTTCTATTTCCGGCAATAAAGTTCGGCTTTCGGCTCCCTGCGGTCACCGTGCAAGGCCTCGCCTGGTAGTCCAGGGCAAAGGTGGGCTGGGGATACTGAGTCACGACGAGGTGTCGGGGCCATTGGACAGGCCAAGCCATTATGAAAGGTGGCAGCCCAGCGTTGGCAGGGAGAGGGATTATTTGCTTAAGAGACGCCCAGCGCTGGAATGGCAGGGGTGTGTATTGCAGGCCGGGGCAGCGGAGGCTGGCAGGGCCGAGAGAGGAAGTCGGCAGGTACGTAGACACCCACACTCTGGCTGACTCTGACTATGACATCAGCCCTTCTCCCCAAGAACTTACCTCACCTGCTCCTTCAAAAAGCTGAGGAGAGGGAAACGAATCTTATAGGTGGGCAAGGAACTGGAGGGGACAGTTCTGGTCCCCCACCTCACCATGTGACTGGGGTCAGAGTCAAAACCGCAACTGATTCGGAGACCGGGGCTGGGAGGCCACGCCCAAGGAAGCCTCCTCTCAGAAGGAAGAGTTTGAACAGAGTTTCCCACTGAGGCCCCCCGCCCTTAGAGAAGCAACATCGCATAGTGGATAGAGCACGGCCAGGGAGTCAGAAGGTCAGGGGTTCTAATCTCAACTCTTCCACTAGTCTGCTGTGTGACTTTGACTTCAAGTCACTTCACTTCTCTGGACTTGAGTTGTAAACTGCGGGTTGAGACTGTGAGTCCCACATGAGACAGGGACTGTGCCCAACCCAATTTGCTTCTATCAACCCGAACACTTAGGACAGAGCCTGGCACGTAATTAAGTGCTTAACAAATACCACAATTATTATTATTAGTTCTGAATTTTCCTTGGGCGCCATCGTTGTCCGTACTCTAGAAAGCCATGGATTTTCCCAACTTTTGCCTTCCAGACCCCACTTTTGCCTTCCCATTCCCCTGCCCCCAAATGGCTGCAAAAAGAACCCCAGAGAAATTATTCTAGGAAAACCAGAATCTAGGCACATTCCACCACTTCCCTGTCAAATGATCCTCCCTGCCAAGAAATTTGTTCTTCTTGGGTCTTACCTAAATCCACCGTGCTCCACCTTCTATCCATTTCCTCTTGTTTGGAAAGATAGGAGCTGGTGGCATTACTGTACCTTCTGAAGAGAAGTATACGACCTACCACTCCTCACCCTCTCCTCCGGGGTCAAACAATAGCAAGAAAGGACTCTGGGTAGGAAATAGTCCACCTAAAGTAAAAGGAAAA
Organism: Ornithorhynchus anatinus; assembly: GCF_004115215.2. Taxonomy (NCBI): domain Eukaryota; kingdom Metazoa; phylum Chordata; class Mammalia; order Monotremata; family Ornithorhynchidae; genus Ornithorhynchus; species Ornithorhynchus anatinus. The sequence continues at coordinate 21,479,836 of NC_041734.1, forward strand.
TTGCCTTTGGAGGATCACCCGTTGCTGCTGTATCTGAGGACCGAGAGGTCCAGAATCACCAGACATGCCCGAGGAGGCATGAAGCAAACCAAAACACCGCCAGATTTGTGGAAGGATGGCTGTAGCCCATCAACCCCCATTTGGAGAACGAAACCTGCCCCGAGATTTTTCAGGGCTCCCTGTCGCTTAGCTACCCCTATTTACTTCCTGTTTTTAAAACATGGCGGCTCTAAAGCCAGGAGGGTCTGGTGAGTGACTCATAATCCAAACCCTGGCCTCCCTGAGAGATCACATGCAGATTGCCAAGAAAGAACACTTCATTCAAACTAAATCACGCCGATCCTGGAAATTCGTAGGTCACCACGCTTATCGCTAAGCTTCCAAAGGAAAGGAGCAGGAAAACTCCACAGAGGAGCCTTTAGCCTCTCTGATGTTACGTTGCTGCCCCTGTTACAGTGGTCAGAGAGAAATTTGCAGCTAACTGCTTCTTCTAAGCGAGGGTTGTCCTGCCGAAACGATTCCAATTTAGTGAAACCTCCGTGACCTGAAATTTGTGTTATTCCAGATGTCTCTGTTGTTGTTCTGGGTCTCTGGGTGTCTCACCTTGTCAAATGGCTTCTTTACTTGTATCCCTTGTACCTAAGCGGATGACGTAAATGAAGTCTCAGAAAGCAGAAAACCAGGATGGCTCCTTGAACCCAGACTGCTCTTGGAGGAGGAGAGAGGCCTAGTGGAAAGAACACAGCCCCAGGAGTCAGGAAATGTAATAATTAATTATAATTGGGTCATTTGTTAAGCACTTACATGTCAAACTTAAGCGCTGGGGTAGACGTAATATAAGCAATTGGATCCCGGTCCCTGTGGCACACAGGGCTCACTGTTTAAGACGAAGACCTGAGTTCTATTAATGATGGTATTTGGTAAGCACTTGCTACGTGTCAGGCACTGTTCTAAGCGCTGGAGTAGATACAAGCTAATCAGGTTGGGCACAGTCCTTGCCCCACATGGGGTTTACAGTCTTAATCCCCATTTTACAGATGAGATAACTGAGGCACAGAGAAGTTAAGTGACTTGCCCAAGGTCACTCAGCAGACAAGTGGCAGAGCCAGGATTGGAACCCAAGAGATCACCGTACTAAGCACTGGAATTAAGTGCTAAGTGCAGTACTAAGCCATGTCTCTGTGCCTCTGTTTCCTCATCTGCAAAATGGGGATTAAATACCTCTTACACTGTGAGTCCATTACGGGGCAGGGACTGTGTCCCACCTAGGTTGTACCTACCCCACTGCTTAGTACAGCGCTTGGCACATACTGAGCACTTAAATATCATAATTTTTATATCTGAACTGGAAGGCCAACCTTAGATCATCTCAAACCACCCCCACTCCCAACAAAGCTACCACTGTCATTTCCACCCTTTCTCTACAGTCTCTAGTGTTTCCAATTCCTAAACGTGGATTTACCTTACCAAAAGAATTTCTGCAGGAAAAGTCTGGCCTTCCAGACAAGGACAATCTAGACCATTCAAGTTCCTGCCCTCTCTGGCTAAGGAATCTTTATAACTGAAGCAGAATGCCTAGGAGAGGCACACTGCAAGTAAGCCTTAGCCAGAAAGCCTCCATCTCTGACTTGTTGCCTAAATTCTCTCATATATTGCCGTCAGCTGAGACACTGAGAATCTGCAAACCAATCAGCAAGACCCAGACTCCATTACTACTATTTCCTTCTCCCCAATTCCGAGACAGAAAAAGAGTCTCCCACAACATCTAAATGCATTACTTTTCTTTTAAACACAGAGCTCAGAATGATGTCCCCTTTTCCCTTAAATCCTACATTTTTCCCTCCTTCAGGTTCACTGCCTTCTAGCAATGATCATTCCTTTACTCCTTCTCTACTGACCATTTTTTTTTGAGAACCAGTCTGGCCCCCACCAACTTTCCAGGACTCTCTATGATCACTTAGCACCCTCCCTTTACATCTCCCTTCTTCAGAGAGAGCTGGCAAAGTGACCCTAGTGTCTCCAGCGAAGAGAGAGAGGGTTCAATTCTGAACCAAACTCCTCAGAGGACAACTTAACTAGAATATAAGGGATCTGAGGTCTGGCCCAAAGTCCACCATTTCCCCGTGATCTGTTCAAGGGATTTTAGGATCCCTGACCCATCCTGCACTGCGAACAGGGTTTCTTGGTAAATCGGCCATAATGTTCTCCTTGGAGAGACAAATGAACATTCCCAAGCAAACTGGCAGTGCTAAATAGTTGTCAGCATCCTTACGGCTTTTGATTCCGACAACGATTTCCCCTGGGGCCAGGCATATGAAATATCAAACTCATGCTGCAAAGCATGAGCAAGTGTTTCTCAAGCCGCCTAGTGCTCACCTGGTTCTGATATGAGTTAAGGGCGAAAAAGGTCTTTCCAAAGCAATAGAATTCCTGGCTGGCTGGAGTTTATCTCCTGTAGTTTTCAAGGCCATAGACTTCCTGGAAAGTATGGCCCTCAGAGCAGCACATGGAACTTCTTCCAGGAGCTCTCCCTTGATCCCTCCTACTTAGATCAGGGGCCCCTGGTTCCCCAGGGACTGGGTCTGAGATTATTATCCCCCAGGACTTTCCTCTTAACGCGTGTCAGCGGTAACAGTAATGAAGTTCATCAGGAAGTGAATGGCTCGGGCTACAGAGAGAAGAAGGCTTGGCTTTCCTCTGCTGCTCTTCACTGAGGGTCTGACCCCTCTTTTCCGGTCACTCTGCATTTCACAGACTCCTCATAATGGGGAAGACGTTGTTTCTGACCGCTCCTTTTCAGCCAGTCAATAGTATTTATTGAGCGTCTACTGTGTGCAGAGCACTGTACTAAGCATTTGAGAGAGTACAGTATAACACTATAGCAGCCTCATTCCCTGCCCACATTGAGATTACAGTCTGGAGCTGAATCTCTCGGGTCGTCTTTTAATTTCTACTTGGATCTTCCCATTGTCTTCATCAGGATTCCAGGGACTTGGGAGAGTTGAAATCAGGCAAAGTGTTGAGCTGCAGGCTTTTTACCTTTGCTGAGGTTAAAAAAAAATAGGACATTTGCTATTGGTCTCTGAGCAGTAGAAGGTGTTTTCCCTCAGATACTCATTCTCATTTTCTCATTTTGGCATAGGTATCTTTTCTTATCTTCAATAAGAATAAAAACCATGGTATCCGTTTAGCTCTTTCTATGCGTCAAATCACGGCATGTACAATATAACCAGATCAGATACAGTCCCTGTCCAAAATGGGGCTCCCGATCTAAGAAGGGAGAACTGTTCTCCTATCCCCATTTTAGAGATGAGGAGGCTGAAGCACAGAGAATGTCGGTGTTTGTTATGCGCTTACTATGTGCAGAGAACTGTTCTAAACACGGGGGTAGATACAGGGTAATCAGGTTGTCCCACGTGAGGCTCACAGTTAATCCCCATTTTCCAGATGAGGGAACTGAGGCACAGAGAAGTGACTTGCCCACAGTCACACAGCTGACAAGTGGCAGAGTCGGGATTCGAACCCATGACCTCTGACTCCCAAGCCCTGGCTCTTTCCACTGAGCCACGCTGCTTCTCTACGAAGTCAAGTAACTTGTCCAAGGTCACCCAGCAGACAAGGGGCAGAGTCAGGACTAGAACACAGGACTACTGACTCTTAGTTCCGAATCCTTTACACTAGGCCACACTGTTTCCCAGGTATCTTTTTGTCTAAAATGCTATTCGTCCGGTGGAACTGAGGCTTCCTGCCTTCTTGGGAACACGTCGCTATTGCCCTGACTCGGCACGTTCTGCTTAACACTTTCTGAAATTGGTCTTTTGGGTCAGATATCAACCAGTGGTATTTATTGAGCACTTACTGTATGTAGCACTAAGCAGTTGGGAGGGTATAGTAAAACACCCGCTGGGCTTCTGAAAGCTTGGGGTGGGTCTGAAAATGATCAAACAACAACTCATCGGTGCTTGAGCTTCCAAACCTGGGTCTGGCCAAAGGGATCGTGTCTTTTACCCTCCTTCAGGTGGCCCTTCTGGAGCAGAATCTTCTCTGCGAGGCCTGATCTGATTCACCTTCTTCTCCCCATGATCACATCTAGGGATGCTTCATGGCCAAGTCAGAAAGGGCATGGGCCTGGAAGTCAGAGGACGTGAGTTCTAATTCCACCTCTGTTGCCTGCTTCTTGTTTGACCTGGGGCAAGTCACTTAACTTTTCTGTGACTCAGGGTCTTCACCTGTAAAATGGGGGCTCGATGCATGTTCTCTCTCCTGCTTAGACTGTGAGTCCCATGTGGATAGGGACCGTGTTTGACCTGATTGCCTAGTGTGTAATTGTTATATAATAAGCACTTAACAAATGCCATGATTATTATTGTTATTATCCTCCCAACTAACAATAATAATAATTGTGGTGTTCCTTAAGTGCTTTCTATGAGCCAAGCACTTGGAGAGACAATACAATCAGATCAGACACAGTACCTGACTCATATAGGGCAACACTGTGTAATGGATGGAGCACAGTTCTGGGAGTCAGAAGGACCTGGGTTTTAATGTCGGCTCTGCTACTTGTCTTCCGTGTGACCTTGGGCAAGTTTCTTCACTTCTCTGTGTCTCATTTACTTCATCTGCAAAATGGGGATTAAGACTGAGCCCTGTGTGGGACACGGGTGCTGTTCAACCTGATTAATTTGTAACAACCCCAGCACTTAATACAGTGCCTGGTACGTTGGAAGTGCTTAACGAATACCATTTAAAAAACAAAAAACAAACACCACCAGGGTCACAGTCTAAAGGGGAGGGAGAAAAGATATTGAATTCCCATTTTACAGATGAGAAAACTGAGGCACACAGAAGTGCATTGACTTTCCCAAGGTCACACAACAGGCAGGGGACAGAGTCAGGATTAGAACCCAGGTCCCTTGCTTCCCAGGCTTATGCTCTTTCCACCAGGGCACACTGCTTCCCGTGCTTCCTCAGCACTTACACACACGAAGCAGACACTTGTAGCCCTTTTGCACAGATCTATTTTGCATCCTCAACCTTCTAAGTATTAATTCATTTACCCATCTCTATATTCATTTTTTCTTCCAAAGGATAGATTATTTTGTTTCTATCTTCCCCATTCTATTGTGCCCTGAGATGCAATGTGGCCCAGATGAAAGAGCACAGGTCTGGGAGAGAATCCTGAGTTCAAATCCTAGTTCCACCACTTACCACCCAAGTTCCCGACGCCTCAGTTTCCTCACTTGCATAATGGGGATTAAATAGCTTTTTCCCCTGCTCTGGGTCAAGGTGTCCAGTCTGCTTATGCTGTGTTCTTAGTTCTGTGCTTAAGCACTCAATCGTTATTATTAAACTCCTCAAGGGCTAAGATCGTGTACTTTACTTCTGTTCTTTATACTCTCTCTTATACTCTGCACATTCTGGGGGCCCAAGAAATACTACTACAAATTTTAATATTGAAATCAAATCCCTCTAGTTGAATGATTTCCCCACCTCAGAATCTTCATTTCAGTCAGAATGGTTAACCCAGGAGGTTTGTAAACACCAACCCTCCTCAAGGCTCCTTTAAGGGTAGCCATCATCCCCCAAGACCAAGCGAGTTTGCACCTCACTAAAGTGTTCGACCCCAGCATCTATCCGTTCATGAAAATGAATTCAAAACCCTCCCGAGAACATGATATCTCTCCTAGTCTCTCTCTCTCTCTTGCCCTGATGGTCACCTGCTGTTCTTAGGTTCACCGAGTATGAACAGGAAACCGCAGGAGAGTGTTTCAGGAAAGCGATGTTGCTTTATCGTTTGCTCCATCTCAGGGCTCTACCGCCCATTTCCTGATGCCCCTCCAGGCCCTGTAACTGCCCCAGATCTTCCCACCTGTTGTGGATCCAGTCTGTCGTCACCTCACTGCACCAGTTTTGTGGCATAGTCAGTCAGAGACTGGACTGCAGGGACCTGAGTGCCAGTTTGAGACAGGAGACACCGGGAGAATGGACCCTGACAGCTGTTCCATAATCTAGACAAAAAGATGCATGAGATATCACGGGTTAGAGCAGGCATCTGGTCAAAGGCGATGACATCACGAGTGACTTGTTCTGGAAAAACGTGGATTTCAGGAGCTCCGCAGACATTTCTCCAGGGAGACTTCTAAATCCTCCTCTTGCTTTGAGCCTCTGATCTCCCCTCCCGGGTCAGTGCCCAGCCTGGTCCAGGCTCAGCAGCAGGAGCTGTGGCGGAGGGAGGCCCAAACCCCAAAATTAAAAGCGGACACAGGGCATCCGCATAACCAGCTGGACTGTCCAGTTTAAAACAGGACAGCCGGCCACCCTAAGTACAAGCAGCGTGGTCTTGTGGAAAGAACACGGGCCTGGGAGTCAGAAGTCCACCACCTGTCTGCCGTGTGACCTTGGCCAAGTCACTTCAGTTCTCTGTCCTCAGTTACCTCATCTGCAAAATGGAAATTGAGCCTGTGAGCCACATGTGAGGCAGGAACTGTGTACAGCTCGATTTGCTTACATCCATCCCAGAGCTTAGTACGGTGCCTGGCACATAGAAAGCACTGAACAAATACCATCATTATCATTATTGTTTTGATGGCAGCAGGGGTCGAGGGTTTGTTTTGGCACTGGGGATCCAAAGTAACTCCCCTTGCCATCTTTTCTGCCCGGTGTCACCAGACCCACAGGGCCCGGAGAAACCCTCCTCCTCGGGGGCCCGGGGCTGCTTCCTACGCTCTGCGGCTGAGAAAACCGAGGTCATGTGGCCAGTGACCCAGTCGGGCAGGAAGTCACGAATCCCGGCTCCAGTCCCTCGCGCTACCCCGGGCTGCGGTATCGTCACCCCGGGATCAGTCCGACGTTGACCCCGGAGGTTGGGGTGGGCGGGGAAGTCAGACCTAACAGTCGCTTTTCCAAGAGGGGAGACAGAAAAGCGAAGTTCAGGCCTCCGTAGAGGCCTCGGCGGCCGAAGGAAGGATGATTGAGGCAGTTTCTCCCAGCCTCAATCGGGGGAGAAACTGAACGACAGGATCCTGGGGAGGTTCGGCCATCTGCCTGTTTCTAGCCTCCTTTTACCTGGTGGGGTTGTCTTTCCCTGTGGGAATCGGCATCATTTCTCCTCTAGTCTAACCTGTAGGGGCCAGGGATTACCTCCCGCGAGCTAATGAGGCATTAATATTATTGGCCTGCAGACACGAGACTTTAATGGGTCTTGAGCAAGGTGTAATATAGAACTCTGACCATAGTCAGGCAAATATTGTCCCACCTGTTTGGAAAGCCATTTATTGACACTTATCAATTCAGACAAGGCCATGGACTTTAAAACAGGCCCCTCTCCTGAACTTTATTGCCCGGTTCCATATTGTTACACTAAAAATAATTAACTTTCCATCGCATTCCTTCACCTAAGCCATCCTTCAGCAAAACCAAATTGAAAAGGGGAGCAGAGAACCATCTTCACTGCAGACCCCGGACACGCCTGCAAAGGGAGACCTCCCAACCTACCTCTTGAGAAACCCAGGAGTAAGGAAAATATGGCCCCTAGAGAGGCTTTGCTTTCCTCTTCAAATAACAGTTCCTGTGCTTTCCCGGGGGTGTTACATCCGTTTCTCTCACCAGGACACAGACTCCAAGTTTGGGCTCAGCAACTGGGGATTCAAGAGGGCCCCTAATCCAGAGCTAGAATCCTAGGTGGGCAGAGGCAGGATCGGCCAATCAAACGGATCAATCGATCTAGCATTCAGTGGTATTCACTGAATGTTTACTGAGCGCAGAACACTATATTAAGCACTCGGGCGGGCTCGGTAGAGTCACTAGACGCAATCCCTACCCTTAAGAAGCATACAGAGTCCAAAAGACTCAAAATTACGCATAGGGAGAAGCAACAGAGATTAAAGCTAAGCACAACAGCGACAGGGGCTGAAGCAGAAACCAACTGGGGGAGCATTCATTCACTGAATCGTATCTATTGAGCGCTTACCATGTGCAGGGCACTTTACTAAGCATTTGGGAGAGATAACAATAAACAGACACGTTCCCTGCCCACAACGAGCTTACACTTCATGACTCCCTAGAAGAATCCCCAAAATGGAAGTCCAACCACTAGGAATGGCTAATGGGGATCCATTAGGCCATTGTCTTTGCCCAAGATCAGGGTTTCCTGAGCAGGGGATTTTAGGAGGGACGCTAAATTGGAAACTCCTCAGCTGGCCAGGAGATTCTGTTGGAGCCAGACCTGACACCAGCACAGCCTTGGAGACCTGGGCTTCAGCGTGGCTTTACGGCCCCTCTAGACAAGGGAGGAAACCTCGGAGGTCCAAATCCAAGAAGGCCTGGGGTTCAGACTCACAGGACTCCACCCTTCCAGCTCCCGGACGGCTGGAGCGAAGTGGGGGCCGGACTCCTCTGGACAAGGTACGACCAGAAAGCCCAGAATTCTCTGGCTTGGGAATATTGGCCCTCAAGGTCGGGCCACCGAGTGACACTTCCTCCCCGGACAAGCTCAATCACCGTGAGTTCAAGAGTCACTGACAGCTCCCAGTGACCGGGCCCCAAAATAGACGGTGAAGACGTCGATGCTATTTTGAAAGAGCACAGCCTGTTCTGTCTGGATGTCGGCAAGGATGTCCGCTCAGCTACCCTCGCTGGGGGGAGAGCAAATGGCCAGCCCAGCCGCGCTGCACCCACGGCAGGTGACCCGGCCCTAGGTGAGTGGTGGGGGACGCAGGGGGCCTCAGACCTCACACCATTTTATCGGGCCCGTAAGACTTCATTCATTCCCCCCTCCCAGCCCTTACGTACATGTCTTTAATTTATTTATTCATTCATTCCATTGTGTTTATTGAGCGCTTACTATATGCAGCGCACTGTGCTAAACATTTGAGAGAGTACAGTATAACAATAAATAAACATAATTTACATTAATATCTGTCTCCCAGCGCTTAGAACAGTGCTTGGCACATAGTACGCTCTTAACAAATAACATAATTATTATTATTAGACTGTAAACTCATTGTGGACAGGGAATGTTTCTATTATACGGTTATATCGTACCCTCCCAAGTGCTTAGAACAGTTCTCTGCACACAGTAAGTGCTCACTAAATACAAATGATTTATTAGTTGATTGATTTTTATACACATTTGCTTCCCCTACCTGTAATTTATTTAGGGCAGGGATCCTGCCTACTTATTCTATCCCTGCTCTGCCACTTGCCTGCTGTGAGTCCTTGGACAAGTCACTTCACTTTCCTGGGCCTCAGTTTCCTCATCTGTAAATGACTGATAGATGGATTGATTGATCTGTGGGTCCCGGTGCCGACCCCTGACTGGTTCAGTCGGTTCAATCGGGGAGAGGACTCCAGGTGCTCTCTTTCTCTCTCTCTCTCTCTCACCCCCCCGTCTCTCCAGCTGCCTCCTCTCCCCCTACCTCTATCTCCCCCTCTCACTTTCTCCCCCTCTCTCTTTCCTTCTCTCTCTCCTCTTCCTCTTTCTCTCTCCCCATCCCCGTGGCTACATTTGCACCACATAGGTACTTTGGCCCAGGGTCAGGAAGCAAGAAGGACCATCCAGGTCATCTTCACTAAGTATTTGCCATGAGGTAAGTATTGGGAAAATCAGTCATCCGATCAGTGGAATTAAGCATTTGGGAGAGTACATTACCACAGAGTTGGTAGGCACGAATCTCGGCCCACGAGGAGCTTACAGATTAGAGGGGCATGAAAATAAATTACTGATAGGGAAAGTGACAGAGTATAAGGACATGTAGGTGGGGTGAATATCAAGTTTTTGAAGGCTACAGATCCAAGTGCGTAGGTGACGTGGAAGGGAGAGGGAGTAAGGGAAAAGAAGGCTTAGTTGGGGAAGGTGCCTAGGGGAAGATAGGATTTAAGGAAGGCTTTGAAGGTGGGGAAACTGATGGTCTGTCATATATGAAGGAGCAGGTAGTTCCCAGGACAGAAGGAGGATGCCGGCGAGGGGTCTGCAACGAGAGAGCAAAGGTAGAGGTTCAGTGAGTACGTTGGTGTTAGAGGAACGAAAAGTGTAGTAGGAGGTCGGGAAGATAGATACAATACAATCAGCTTGGGCATAGTTTCTATGCCATTTGGGGCTCACCAGCTAAAGAGGTGGGTCAGCAGGTACCCCATCCCCATTTTACAGATGAAGAAACTGATGCAAAGAACTAACGCAGCAGGCAAGTGACAGAGCTGGGATTAGAACCCAACTCTCCTGCCTCCCAGCCCTCGGTCCTTTCTACTAGACCACACTGCTTCTGCAAGCTTCTTCCTGCCCCAAGAAAGACCCATTCCGACGGAGGGGCCCTGAGTCGAATCCTCTCTGTGAAGAGGATGTCAGCCTCGTGTCCCCAGAAGAGGCTGACAAGGCTTGGATTTAAATTAATCAAACACTTGCATCTATTGAGTGCTTACTGTGTGCAGAACACTGTACTCAGTGCTTAGGAGACTACAGTACAACAGCACTGGTAGTCACATTCCCTGCCCACAACCTTACAGGGGGCAATAATAATGATAATAATAATAATCGGGGTATTTGTTAAGCCCTTACTACGTGCCAGCCACTGCCCTGCGTGCTGGGATGGGTACAGGCAGATCAGTTTGGACCCCATGGGACTCACAGTCTCAATCCTCATTTTCCAGATGAGGTAACTGAGGCATCTCTATGAAGTGAAGTGCCTCGCCCAAGGCCACACAGCAGACAAGTGGTGGAGCCGGGATTAGAACCCATGACCTACTGACTCCCGGGCCCGGGCTCTAGCCACTACATCTTGCTGCTTCCCCGTGCCATCCTGCAGCAGTGCCAATGGGAGGAAAGCAGGACCAAATGGTAAAACCCAAAGAAGGGCTAGAATTCCTTCACCTGCTGGCATGTTCCCTTCCCGGGACCCCTCAGGGGAATCCAGGCCCAGGGGTCTTTTCCCAAAATTGTCTTGCCCTGAGCCCAGCCTCTCCCCAGGTTTAGGTGAGCAAAAACCTCCCAGAGATACAGCCTCAATTCCAGCAGATCTTTCCAGAATGTAAGGTCGACGTGGGTAGGGAATTTGTTTAATAATAATGATGATGACGATAACAGTATTTGTTAAGCACTTACTATGTGCAAAGCACCGTTCTAAACACTGGGGTTGATACAAAGTATTCAGGTTGTCCCACGTGGGGCTCATAGTCTCAAACCTCATTTTCCAGATGAGGTAACTGGGGCACGGAGAAGTTAAATGACTTGCCCCATCTCTTCCAACTGATAAGTGGCGGAGCAGGGACTAGAACCCACGGCCTCTGACTCCCAAGCCCACGCTCTTTCCACTGCTTCGTACTCTCTCTAGGGTTTAGTACAGTGCTCAGCACACAGTAAGCGTTCAGTAAATACGACGAATGAATGAATGAATGCATACATGAATGAATGAACGAACGGAGGACAGCTATTTTGTCCCAGAAAGAAACGGCAATGGGGCTGTGGCCAGGTAGGGCCAACCTGCCTTCACCCCCAACCTGCTCGGACGCCAGTGCGGTGAATTTGCTCTAATCCCACCTTATCCCCGCCCCGGCGTTCAACAGAGAGAAAGGGTTCCTCGGCTGCCGGGGTCACAGCCAAGACCTCACCGCAGGCTGAGAGGGTGTGCTAGCCTCGCCCCTCTGAACCTGCCAAAGCCTGCCAAGTGTTTGCCCACGGAGCTCGCCGGGGCCCGGGTGTGAGGAGTGCCCGTGTGGGAGGGGCACCTGGGTAGGCCCAAGAATTTTGTTTTCAGGTGTTTAGGCCAGGGGCTAACAGGGGCTGGAGGGGCAGGGCTCCCCACTTCGAAATAGCTTGGGATTCAGTGCGTGGGTCAGGGAGTCAGAAGGACCTTTCGTTCACTCGGTCGGATTTACTGAGCACTTACTGTGTGCCGAGCCTGTACTAAGCGCTTGGGGGAGTACTGCACCGCAGTGAACAGACTCATTCCCTACCCACGATGAGCTTGAAGTCTAAAGATGAGTTTACAGTCTAGAGTTCTAATCCCAGGTCCTAATCCCGGCTCTGCCACTTGTCTGCTGTGTGACTGTAGGTAGTGTCTCTGTGTCCCAGTTACCTCATCTGTGAAAGGGGGATTAAATTCCTGTGCGTCCTCTTACTTGGGCTCTGAGCCCCACATGGGACAGGGATTGTATCTGATCTAATGATCCTGTATCTATCCCAGCACTTACTACAGTGCTTGGCACACAGCTTTTAACACATGGCAGGATCGGAACCCAGGTCCTCTGACTCTCGGGTCTGCTGTCTTTCCCCTAGGCCGTACTGCTTTCCTCTCTTCTCCTTCCAGGCTCAGGGTGTGCTGTCCATCTCAGATGGTGAATCCTGCTGCTCACATAACAGTTTGAAAGGGGCTTAGGGGCCTTCCCTGCCTCCTGCCGTTAAGACTGTGAGCTTGTTGGGCAGGGATTGTCTCTATCTGTTGCCAAATTGTACATTCCAAGCACTTAGTACAGTGCTCTGCACATGGAAGCGCTCGATAAATACGATTGAACGGATGAATGAACTCCACTCAGCCCCGTTCTAATCCCCTCATCAGTTAGCCCTCAAGTGGCTTTTTCAATTCTCTTTATTTATTACTCTGGTTATTCATCCTTTGCTCATTTTTGTTCTTACCTATTATATTCATGCTTCCCCATCTCTTCCAATTGTATGTAGGCTATCTGTGCCTCCTTCTCTTCCCTCATCAAACTGTAAGCATCAAATTGAGGGTAGAGACCATGTTTTTACTCTGTTTCATGCTCCCGGGTGTGTAGCAATAATAATAATATTGATAGTATTTGTAAAGCACTTACTATGTGCCAAGCACTGTTCTAAGCACTGGGGTAGATACAAAGTAATCAGATTGTCCTACATGGGGCTCACAGTTTTAATCCCCATTTTACAGATGAGGTAACTGAGGCACAGAGAATTAAGTGACTTGCCCAAAGTCACACAGCTGACAAGCGGTGGAGTCGGAATTAGAACCCACGACCTCTGACTCCCGAGCCCGTGCTCTTTCCACTAAGCCAGTGCCCTGCCTGTAGTAGGTGCTCAGCTCAGTGCTCCACACAAAGTAGACGCCTCCTACAACCCTCTGCCGTACACCGAGCAGAGATTACAAAGGTACCCAGCACAGTGCTCTGCACACAGTAGGGTTCTTTTCCAGTGCTCCAAATCCAGGAAGCCTCCAGTTCAAGGCTGTACAAACCGTAGACACTTAATAAATATGGATGGTGATGATGATGAAGATGATCAGTTAATCGAGGGTATTTACTGAGCACTTATTTTGTGCGGAGGACTGTACTAGGTGCTTGGGAGAGCACAGTACAACATGTTGGCAGACACATTCCCTGCCCACGACAAACCTACATGATGAGAGTGATGCTTCAATTTAGGGCTTTAGGATTTTTAATATACCTCTTTGTTATGTCTGGTCCCCCGGGATCAAGCTACCAACCGGCCAATCCATCGATAGTGCTTATTAAGCATCTACTCTGGGCAGAACACTGTACTAAGCACCTGGGTGAGAACCACAGAGTTAGTACATATCCTAGCCTTCAAGTAGAGAAGACAGAGACAAAAATCGATTCCAAGTAGCGGGAAGCAACCAAATTTTAAGAGATGTCCATAAGTGTTATCGGGGAATAGAGGAGGGGAGTGTGGGGATTGAGTTCCCCTGTGCTTCGGTGATGTGATAATTCCTAAGGGGCAGTAGGAGGGACAATGGGGGGGGGGGGGAGGTGAGAGATTAATCGGGGAAGGCTTCCTGGAGGAGATGTGATTTCAGAAGGGCCTTGAAGATGGGGAAAGACCTCACCAGTGGCTTTAAAGTACTCCATCACCTTGCCCCTTCTTACGTCGCCTCACTCCTCTCTTTCTACAACCCAGCCCGCACACTCTGCTCCTCTAGTGCTAACCTTCTCACCGGGCCTCGATCTCGCCTGTCTCGCCGCCGACTCGCCGCCCGCATCCTGCCTCTGGCCTGGAACGCCCCTCCCTCCTCATATCGGACAGATAATTATTTTCCCCACTTCCAAGCCTATTGAAGGCCCATCTCCTCCAAGAGGCCTTCCCTGACTAAGCCCCCCTTTTCTCTTCTCCCACTCCCTTCTACGTCGCCCTGACTCGGTCCCTTTGCTCTTCCCTCCTCAGAGCCCAACAGCACTTATGTACATATCTGTAATTTTATTTATTTGTATCGATGTCTCCCCACAACCCCCCTAGACTGTAAGCTCATGTGGGTAGGGAATGTCACTGTTCATTGTTGTGTTGTACTTTCCCAAGCGCTGGAAGAGTACCCTGCACACGGTAAGCATTCGATAAATACGAGGGAGGGAGGATGTTGGCGAGGATTAGGCAGCGAAATAGACGAAATAGAGGTACGGTCCACAACAGAGCTCCTTATCTTCCCACCCAAATCCTCTCCACTTACTATCTTTCCCACCGCTGTAGACGACACCACCGTCCTCTCTAACTCACAAGCCCGTAACCCTGGCGTTATCTTCTACTGATTTCTCTCATTCCATCCACCTATTCAATCTGTCACCAGATCCTGTCGGTTCTACCTTCACCATATTGCTAAAATCCACCCTTTCCTCTCCATCCCAACGGCTATCACGTTGAGCCGAGCACTCAACCCGTCCTGCCTCATCTCTTACCTCCCGGCCTTCTGTCTCTCCCCACTCCAGTCCATATTTCACTCTGCTGCGTCGATCGTTTTTCAACAGAACCGTTTAGTCCGTGTGTCCCCACTCCTCAAAAACCTCCAATAGCTGCCCATCCACCGCTGCAACAGACAAAAACTCCTTACCATCAACTTTAAAGTACTCAATCAGCTCCCCCCGCCCCCCCCGGCTACTTCACCTCACTAATGTCCTACTACAGCCCAGCCCGCACACTCTGCTTCTCTAGTGCCAGTTTACTCACTATGCCCCCATCTCATCTGTCTCTTGCCCTTCCCCTAGCCTGAAACCCCCTCCCCCTTCCTCTAGGCCCGACCACCACTCTCTCCACATTCAAAGCCTTACTGAGATCACATCTCCTCCAAAAGACCTTCCCCTGTTGAGCCCTCTCTTCCCTGGCTCACTCTCGCTTCTGCGTCATCTACGCACTTGGATCTGTGACCTCTGATCATTTGCTAATCGCCCCACTCCCAACCCCACAGCTCATATGTACGTATCTTCGGCGCTTAGAACAGCGCTTGGCATACAGTAAGCGCTTAACAGATACCATCATCATTTCAATTATATATTATAAATAACTTATTTGTTCGTATTAATGTCTGTCTCCCCCTCTGGACTGTAAGCTCGTTATGGGCAGGGAACACGTCTAATTCTGTTGCACTGTATTCATTCATTCAACAGTATTTATTGAGCGCTTACTATGCGCAGAGCACTGTACTAAGCGCTTGGAATGAACAAGTCGGCAACAGATAGAGACAGGTCCCTCCACTGACGGGCTTACGGTCTAATCGGGGGAGACGGACAGACGAGAACAAAGGCAATAAATAGAGTCGAGGGGAAGAACATCTCGTGAAAACAACGGCGACTAAATAGAATCGAGGCGATGTGCATCTCATTAACAAAATAAATAGGGTGATGAAAATATATACAGTTGAGCAGACGAGTTCAGTGCCGAGGGGATGGGAAGGGAGAGGGGCAGGAGCAGAGGGAGATGGGGGGAAATGAGGGTTAAGCTGCGGAGAGGTGAAGGGGGGGAGGTAGAGGGAGTAGAGGGAGAAGGGGAGCTCGGTCTGGGAAGGCCTCTTGGAGGAGGTGAGTTTTAAGTAGGGTTTTGAAGAGGGGAAGAGAATCAGTTTGGCGGAGGTGAGGAGGGAGGGCGTTCCGGGACCGCGGGAGGACGTGGCCCCGGGGTCGACGGCGGGACGGGCGAGACCGAGGGTCGGCGAGGAGGTGGGCGGCGGAGGAGCGGAGCGTGCGGGGTGGGCGGTGGAAAGAGAGAAGGGAGGAGAGGTAGGAAGGGGCAAGGTGATGGAGAGCCTCGAAGCTCTCCCAAGCACTTAGTACAGTGCTCTGCACCTAGTAAGGGCTCAATAAATACCACCGATTGACCGACTGCAGCCTGGACACATCCAGAGGAGAGTTGGGGGACTTAGCGGAGGGCCTCCCTTCCCCGCCCGTGCCGGGTGGAGCCACTGAGTTATCGACTGCTGGATTTCCCAGAGATCCCCCCCGTGCTCCGCAGACCCCGGGAATCAGTTCCGCCATGGTATCCCTGCGGCCCCTCCTCCACTCCTTTCCTCTCCGATTCCTGCTTTCAAGGCTAGAACGTCTAGAAGGGCAATTTCCTCTCCGCGCCGGGCCAGCATTCTCTTGGAACTCTTCTCACAGGCCTGTACGCAAATGGCTTGGAAGAGAAAGACACTAGCAGACACACAGGAAGACGGCAAGGATCAGCGAGTCCCTGGGTGGTCCTGGAGTTGGGAGGTCGGGGGGCCGTCGGGGACCCCTTGCAGAAGGCCCCGGGACTCTAAGTGGGAATCCTGCTTGAGGATTCCGAGCTCCGAGGTCCCGAAGGCTGGAGTCGGAGCCAGAGCAGGCCGGCGGGCCCCCATATCTGCCCACACCCGGGAGGGCAGCCACAGTCCCCGCCTCGGTTCACCGCAGCTCCGTTCTCGGACCACCCCCGTCCCAGACTCTGCCCACCCCAACTCCGACAGAACCCTAGTTCCGCGGAGCGACGCAAGGTCCCACCCCACTGGATCTGGCCGGTGTTTCGGACCCGACTTCTCAAGAAGAATGTGGAGAGCATGATCCCAGAAAGAAATGGAAAGCAGCCTTTTCCCCCCTTGTGTGGGAAACTCCGGCCAGGGCACTCTGACAATGCAGTCAGAGGTCAGCAGGATATATGACTGCTTTGTGCATTCTGTTCTGCGTGGAGAGTAAGAACCGGGGAGCTCGTTCAGCAGGGGAGGAGCGATCGCACAGAAAACACTCATCTATGTGTTCGCTCTGCTGCGTGGGTGGACGGTCCCGATCTTCCTCTCTCAGGGACTTGGCACCTTGGAGGTGACCGGGGCTTCCCCTAATTTGGCAATCCTTGGGGTGGCGTTGACAGGCCGGATCCCCCCGTCCAGTGGAATGCTGGTCCCGCTCCGGGGAGCTACCCACCCACGAGCGGGGAGAGGGTGCCCGGGGGGAGACCGCCAAGGACGCGTGAGTGGTGTGAGTCATATGAATCTCTTGAGAGGTCCCGGGAGGTCTGTAAGCTGCTCGACTCGACCTGCGCCGTGAAAACAAAAGCCCTAGGTCCAGCTGAAATCCTGCTCCCACGGTGCACTCGGCTTCATCCTGGACCTGCGGGCTTTCCAAGGGCCAGGTCCCTGCGGAGCATCCGCTAAGGACGTAGAGGAGGCGGCGTGACCTGGCGGGAAGAGCGCGGGTCCGGGAATCAGAGGGTTTGGGTCCTAATCCCGGCTCCGCCGCTTGCCTATCTGGGATCTTGGGCAAGTCACGCAACTTCTCGGGCCTCGGGTTTGTCATCTGTAAAGTCAGGACTCCATATCTGTTCTCCCTGCCCTTCAGAACGTGAGCCCTGTGTGGGACAAGGACTACGCCTGATCTCGTATCTACCCCAGCTCTTAGTACAGCGAGCAGCTGCACGGTGTAGTGAATAGGGCATGGGCCTAGGAGTCGGAAGGTCGCGGGTTCCAATTCCAGCTCCGTCGCTCGTCTGCTCTGTGACCTCGGGCAAGTCCCTTCACTACTCTGTGCCTCAGTTACCTCATCATTAAAATGGGGATTGAGACGGTGAGCCCCAGATGGGACGGGGACTTTGTCCATCCTTATTTGCTTATCTCTACCCCAGCGCTCAATATAGTGACTGTAACATAGTAAACAATTAACAGATACCACAACCATTATTATTACAGGGCTTGGCACATAGCAAATGATTAATAAATATTATTATGATTACGGTTTTTATTAATTGTTAGCATTATCATTGTTCATTTCCCTTCTACGGGGGTGGCGGTGACATGGACCCCAGGGTATCCCCTGCCTCGCTCCCTTGATTGCCAGAGGACCTTGTCCATGAGGCAGCGTGGCCAGGACAAGCCACCTGATGGCCGGGGAAACTCCTTCCTGAACGGAAGCCCCCCGGGAGCCGGGGGAGCCGCCCTCTCCAAAACAACCAGCCACCAAGCAGTGGTTTGTGGAAGACAGGCTGAGCCAAACACAACCGTTCGACAAGAAGAGCTGAGCAGCCTCAGGCTTGGAGCTGGGATGCAGCCTCACACCAGACCCCCTTGCCCGTGGGCACACCTTGAGGGAGAGTCTGCTGCCTTCGCACAGTGCATGGTACTAAATTGGCATGCTAGAAGTACTGCTTTGTCTGCCCTGTTGGGCGCTGCCAGCCACAAGCCCCGTCCGGGGCTGAGCTCGGAGTATCCGGGAGGTCATCCCCACGTGAACAAGGGCAGAGCAGTCTTTGCGGGCATGGGGCCAGCAGCTGGGCTTTGATTTGGCCGTTCTCTGTCACCGGGGATGCTGGCAGCCTTTACCGGTGAGGTCTGAGCAGCAGGCCGGAGGCAGTCCCTGATTAGACCACTATCACACAGAGGGAAAGATTCTTGCTCTTCCAGTGGAATGAGCCCACTTTGTCCCAGATGGCATACTTCTGGCCGTGATTCCATCAGTCGATCCATCACTGGTGTTCGTTGGGGGTTCACCGTGTGCACAGCACTGGATTAAGCCTTGGAGAGACAGTACAGTAGAGTTGGGTGGCACGATCTCTGCCCTTGAGAATCTTCCACCCTAGTGGATTCGGCGGGCTATGCCTGAGGGAAACTGTCTCCTTGATAATAATAATAATACCAATAATAATTACGGCGTCTGTTAGGCACTTACTACGTGCCAGGCGCTGTTCTAAGCGCCGAGGTAGATACGAGAGGGTTGGGTTGGACACGGTCTCTGCGCCGTATAGAGCTCACAGCCTTACTCCCCATTTTACGGATGAGGGAACTGAAGCGGAGAGAAGTGAAGTGATTTGTCCGAGGTCAAACAGCGGACAAATGGCAGAGCCAGGATTAGCACCCATGACCTGCCCGGGCCCGAGCTCTTATCTACCACTCCGTGCTGCATCTAAGAGCCCAGGGGTCTATTCCTTTCTAGTTTCTTCTGCACTGAAAAGGAGGATAGGGGAGTCTCACACAGCTACAACTGGGCTCAGAAACGGGAAAGGATGGAGTTCAACCGGATTATGATAACTCCGGCTGAGAGTAGGGCCTCCGGGAGCCTCAGGCCCACAGGTGACGGCCGGGATCCTGGGCCGGTCAAACTCCCTGCGGAGTGAAGTCAGTGACCGCAACTAAAGCCAGAGAGGGTCAACGTAGCTGATCCAACCCCAGCCTGGTGGGGGAAGTGATACCTCATCAGCCACAGCCAACACCTGATCCTTATGATTTACATAATGGTGACTGGATGATTGACCAATCAGGATAATAATGATAATAATAATACTACCGGTGCCTTTTCTGAGCAACTTAAATGTTCCAAGCGCTGGGGAAGAAACAGTGCAATCAGAACAGACACAGTCCTTGTCTCATATGGTCTAGGGTGTTTAATCCCCATTTTACAGATAATAATAATAATAATAATAATGTTGGTATTTGTTAAGCCCTTTCTGTGTGCAGAGCACCGTTCTAGGCGCCGGGGTAGACACAGGGTAATCAGGTTGTCCCACGTGAGGCTCACAGTCTTAATCCCCATTTTACAGATGAGGTAACTGAGGCACAGAGAAGTGAAGTGACTTGCCCCCAGTCACACAGCTGACGAGAGGCAGAGCTGGGATAGGTACAAGGACACTGAGGCACAGAGAAGTTAAATCACTTGCCCAAGGCCACAAGGCAGGCAAGCAGCAGATCCAGATTAGAACCCAGACTTTCTGACTCCCAGCTCTGTACTCTTTCCACCAAGCCACGCTGCTTCTTGGCCTCTCGAAGTTGTAACTCTCAATGCCCATGGGACGGTCTTCCCCAGTTTCCTAGGCAAGGGCGTGTCGGATCTGGAAGGATAACGCCCAGCTCCTTTGGAGCTTTCAACCCCGGGCTGGGGCTGCTTCCTCTGGAATCCATCGGTCCCGTCACCAAGTCCCCGGTAAGGCCGTGGCTACTCACCGGGGCGGGACTCTTGACTGTAAGCTTGTCTGTAGACTGTAGGCTCATTGTGGGCGTGGAATGTATCCGTTTATTGCTATATTGTACTCTCCCAAGTGCTCAGTACAGTGAATCATATTGGCACAGTGTATAGAGCCCGGGCCTTAGACTGCGAGCCCGTCACTGGGCAGGGATTGTCTCCGTCTGTTGCCGAACTGTACTTTCCAAGTGCTCGGTACAGTGTTCTGCACATAGTAAGCGCTCAGTAAATACTACTGAATGAATGAGTTCTAATCCTGCCTCCGCCACTTGTCTGCTCTGTGACCTCGATCAAGCCACTTTACTTCTGCGGGCCTCGGTTACCTCATGTGTAAAACGGGGATCGAGACAACCCGATTTGCTTGGAACCACCCCAGCGCTTAGTACAGTGTCTGGCGCACGGTAAGCGGCTTAACACATACCGTTAATTTACTGAGCCCTTAACTGTGTGCAGAGCACCGAAATAAGCACTAGGGAAAATTCACTGAAATAGAGCCGGTACACACGATCCTTGCTCGCGAGAAGCTGACGGTGTACGGGGGAGTCAGATGTTAGAGTAAATTACAATTAGGGGAAATAGTAGAGGTGTAAGGATATTACATAAGTGCCTCTTCTTCTCTGGGAGAGGGGACCGGGAAGAGAGTTTCCTGTGACTCCATGCCTCGGCCTGGGCCGCCCGAGACAGGGAAGGGTGTCTGTCTGGCCCTTCTAGGACGGCCTGGAAAGGAGGAAGCCTTGTTTCCTCCCCGGGATGACTCAAGAGGAGCAGCGGAGAGTTGTGGCGGAAGCACACCGTAATTAACTCTGTTAATTATGGCAGAAGTCCCAGCCTGACGCTCTCTGAATATCGGGGATCGGCATGCCCGTTGGATTAGGGGGCCGTTGTGGAAGCTAGGAGTCCAGTTTCCTGCGGCAGTTCTCCAACCAGGGAATCCACCCAGTTCTAAGCCTGGATTCAGCAATAATAATAATAATGATAGTATCTGTTGAGTGCTTACTGTGTGCCGGACACTTTCCTAAGCGCTGGAGTGAATACAAGCAAATCAGGATGGATACGCACCCTGTCTCACATGGGACTCATGTCTCGATCCCCTTTTACAAATGAGGTAACTGAGGCCCAGAGAAGTGAAACGACTTGCCCAAGGCCACAAAGCAGACGAGTGGCGGAGCCGGGATTAGAACGAAGACCGTCGGACTTCGGAGCCCGCGCTGTATCCGCTATACCAAGCTGCTGAATTTCACTCAATCAATCAGTGGTTTCTGTGGAATGCTTACTGTGCCAGAGCACCATCTTGAGCACTCGGGAGAGTATTCATTAATTAATTCACTCATTCAATCGTATTTATGGAGCATTTACTGTGTGCGGAGCACTGTCCTAACTCCTTGGGAGAGTACGATACAACAATAAACGGATACACTCCCCGTCCACCCCGAGGTTACAGTCTAAAGGGGGAGACAGACGTTAATATAAATAAATTACAGACAGGGACATAAGTGCTGTGAGGCTGGGAGTGGGGTGTCAAGTCGGGGCAACGCAGAGGGGAGTCGGAGAAGAGGAAAGGAGGTCTTGATTCAGTGGCCTAATGCCGGCTACTTCCAGAGATCCAGGCTTGCCCAGGCAGGGGGGAGGCCCTCCCATTACACCAAAACCCCAGCCCCTTCTGGGATTCCCACTGGACCCCCATCCCCCCTCCATCCCCGTCCCCACCATTCCCGCCTCAAGCCGTTCACCTAGCAGGCTCACCAGATTGGATCTTCCTTCCAGGGTTGGGGAAGGAAGGGATTAGTGAACAATTGTTAGCCAAGGGAAAGTGCGTTCACACACACATACACACACACACACACTATAAACATTTTTGAGCCATCTCAGGAACTGAGTTCCCTGAGATCCTGTTGAAAATCTTTCCTCATTACTCTTGTTATTGTTATTGTCAGAGACACTCACTCCTACACAGCCTTGCTGGCTCCTGGCAGGAGATGGGTCCTGATCAAAAGAAAAGAATATTCATTTTCCCCTTCCAGCTAACAAGAAGGCTGCAGGGAGACATTAGTGGAGCAGTTTTTCCAGCATCCGTAATGAGCTGGATCTGTTTCTGACTTTATCAAACGGTGGTTCCTGAGGAGGCCCCAGCAGCCTGCCTTGAACTCACACCAGCTGGGGCGCACAACGATTATGATAATAATAATTAAATTGTGGCATTTGTCAAGTACTTACTAGGCACCAAGCACTGCGTTCGACACAGTACAAGCAGACCGAACGCAGTCTCTGTCCACACGGGGCCGACAGTCTAAGGGAGAAGGAGGATGGGTACTGAAGCAGCATGGTGGCCCGTTGTCGTGCAGGGATTGTCTCTAACTGTTGCCGAATTGTACTTTCCAAGCGCTTAGTACAGTGCTCTGCACACAGTAAGCGCTCAATAAATACGATTGAATGAATGAATAGAGCGTGGGCCTGGGAGTCTGAAGGTCATGGGTTCTTATCCCAGCTCCACCACTTGTCTGCTGGGTGACCTCGGGCAAGTCACTTCACTTCTCTGGACCTCATTTGCCTCATTTGTAAAATAGGGATTGAAACTGTGACCCCCATATGGGACAGGGACTGTGTCTAACCCAATTTGCTTGTATCCACCCCAGCGCTTAGTACAGTGCCACACACATAGTAAGCACCTAACAAACGCCATTATTACTATTAGTAGTCGTAGTAGTAAGAGCAGGTGTCAGAGCAGGTCTTTCCAGAGTCGCCTCACTTGTCGAGGGAGGTAAATAGAGGAGCCCAGTACTGCATGGGTTAACTCTCTGCTACCTGAATCATCTTCCGGAAATACCAATCGGTCAATCAGTCGACGAGTGATGTTTATTGAGCCCTTACTGTGTGGGTGGAGCATCGACTAAGCACTTGCTTGATCTCTGTGCTCAAGAAGCTTGAAGTCTAAGGGAAGAGACAACCCCGCTAAGAATGGATCACTCCCCTCCTCAAAAAAGTCCAGTGGCTCCCCATTTTCCCTGTATCCAACAGAAATTCCTGACCACTGGATTCCCAGTTCCCCACCAGTTCTTGTCTTACCTTGCTGCACTCTTCCCCTGATAAAGCCCAGGTGGAATTCTTTGCTCTTCCCAAGCTTACCATACTGCACACCTCATTCTTAACTTTCCCACCTCCATCAAATTGCTCTCGTTGGAAGTCCTTCCCCCGTGCTCTCTCTGTACAGTGTGTTCTGAAGAGAGATCACTGCATAGAGACATCTGCGCTGGGCTGTTCTGAGCACTTACTGGGTACACAGCTCTGAAGCAGGCATTCTACTGGCTAAGAGAGTCTGCCCATCAGTCAATCGGTTGATTGTAGTTACTGGGAACTTACTATGAGCTGAACTCTGTGTTAAGCACTAGGAAGAGTATGCTAGAGCTGGTAGACATGATCCGTATTGCAGAGGAGCCCTACAAGGGTGGAAGGAGAGGAAAGGAGAGGAGAGAAGAAGAGAGGAGAGGAGAGCAGAGGAGAGGAGACGAGAGGAGAGGAAGAAAGAGAAGAGAGGAGAGGGAGAGAGGAGCAGAGAGAGGAGAGAACAGGAGAGGAGGGGTGACGAGAGAGGAGAAGGAGAGAGGAGAGGGAGAGGAGTGGAGAGGAGAGGTGAGGAGAGGAGAGGAGAGGAGAAGCAAGGAGAGGAGAGAAGAGAGGGAGGGAGAGGTAGAGGGAAAAGAATAGGAGGAAAGAGGAGACGAGATGAGATGAGAGGAGAGGAGAGGAGAGGAGAGGAAGAAGGAGGAGAAGAGAGGAGAGAGGAGAGAGGAGAGGGAGAGAGGAGCAGAGAAAAGGAGAGGAGAAAAGAGGAAAGGAAAAGATAAGAGAGGAGAGGGAGCGGAGTGGAGTGGAGAGGAGAGAAGAAGAGAGGAGAGGAAAAGATAGGAGAGGAGAGAAAAAGAGAAGAGAGGGAAAAGGAAAGGAGAAGAGAAGGGGGCTGAGAGGAGAGGGAGGGAGAGGGAAAATGAGAGGAGAAAAGAGGATAGGAGAGAAGAGGGAGAGATGAGAGGGAGTGAGGAGAGGGAGAGGAGAGAAGAGGAGAGGAGAGGAAAGGAAAGGAGAGGGGGAGTGAGAGGGAAAAGAGGAGAAGAGAGGAGGAGAGAGAAGAGAGGCTATGGAGAGGGAGAGGAGTGGCAAGGAGAGGCGAAGAGAGAGAGGAGAGAAGAAAGGAGAGATGGAGAGAGAAGGCGAGGGAAAAGAAGAGAGGAGAGGATAGAGAGGAAGAGGAAAAGAGAGGAGAGGAGAGAGGAGAGGGAGAGAGAAGAGGAAGAGGAGCAGAGAGGAGAATGTTGGAGGCTCCAGGCAGAGGGTTTTCTCTTTTTCTTGTGCCCTTGATGGTCAGAGAGTTAAGCTGGACACCAGAGTCTTCCCTACATCCCAGAAAAGTTGGTTTCCTCCATGCAGTTACCCCACTGCAGGCACATAGAGACCCCAGCCACACCAATACCACCTCTCTCTGCAGCTGCAAGTGGCCAGAGGTAGAAAACGGTCAGACCTGGCGATATAGTCCGCAAAACGTAGCGAGGCAGAGATGGACAGTCCTGTCAACAATCACTGAATGAGATCAAGGGACGGTCGGCGTGAAAAAGTCAGCAAAGTCCTAGGAAAATCCTGTGAATTGTCATCGTATCACCCAGTTGCAATGGCCATCAAGTCTTACTCTCCAGACACTACCTCTGGACCGTGGCCTTGGACAGTCACTGGCCTAGAGAGGATGCAAAAGTGAAGACCAGGTGATTTCTAGCTCCAAGAGGTCTAGTGGAAAGGAGCTAGACAGATGGACCTGACAGATTCTAGTCCCAGCTCATTCTTGTCATCTTGCTGGGTGACCTCGGTCAAGTCACCTAAATTCTCTAGGCCTCAGTTTCGTCATCTGTAATATGGGGATCAAATACCTGTTCTCCTTCCCCCTTAATAATAATAATAATAATAATAATAATTGTGGTATTTGTTAAGTGCTTACTAAGTGCCAGGCACTGTACTAAGTGCTGGGGTGGATTCAAGCAAATCGGGTTCGGACGCAATCCCCGTCCCACATGGGGTTTACGGTCTTAATCCCCATTTTCCAGGTGAGGGAACCGAGGTCCGGAGAACTGACGTGACTTGCTCAAGGTCACCCAACAGACAGGTGGCAGAGCCGGGATTAGAACCCGTGATCTTCTGACTCCGAGGCCCGTGCTCTATCCGCTACACCATGCTGCTTCTGAGTCTGATCTAACTCCCCCGAATCTACCCCAGCGCTTGGTTCGTAGGAAAACCTTAACAGATATCGCGGTTGTTATTGTTATAATTATTATCATTACCCGGATTCCCCTCCTCTCTGCTCTCTGGCCCTCAGGCGGGGACGCCCAGGCCTTGGACTGACTTTCTGGGGATGCCTGGTAGCCGGCTGCCGGACAGGGTAGGGAAGGATAGCAGTCACGGCTGGAATGTGGCAACCCTCGCCCCTGTCCCAGGGATTCTCCAGCCAGCTGACCTTCCATCTCCAGGATCCTTTAGCTCCCTCAACCCCATCTCTGGGATCCTTCAGCCCCCCACCCTCCAAGTCCCCTGGGTCCGCCAGCTGCCTCTCCCCCCGGTCCCCGGGAACGCCAGCTTCTCTCCGTGCCCGGCCCAGCTGACCTGCCAGTGGCCCATACAGCCCAAGATAGGGAATTTGGTGCCTCCTTCACCCACCCCCCGCCACGTTGCCACCCCAGGCCCCACCTCCTCTTCCCACCCCCGGCCGCCCACGCCTGGGCGGGGTGCTGAGCCATTGTTTTGGGGGTAGGGAGGGGCCTTTCCTTCAGATCCTGCCGCCCCCTCCCCTCCGCTCCCCTCCCCCTTCCTTTGCCAGCCAACACCGAGCTTCCAGCAGCTGGCTTTGTTGCTGCAACACCAGGGAAAGCTTTCTTCACCCAGCCAAGGCGGGAAGATCTGGGAGTCAGAGAGACCAAACTGTGGGCCATGGTGGGGGAGTGTGTGCTTCAGCGCCTTGTTTGTGCTCTCCAGTGACTCAGACTTCCCTACCTGCTGGCGGGGGTGAGACCCTGCTCCTACTCACTGGCACTGAGAGAAAAATCCACTGGCTTCCCTTCCTCAGTCAGGAAAGGCCAGGGGCCGGGCCGGGGCCTAACTCCGCTCACAGCCGGCGGGAGCGCCAGGCCTGGCCCTGACAGGAGAGCATGGGGATCGGAGCCGGGCTGGGGGCCTAAACCAGTGCTCTGCTCACTGCCAATGGGAATACCAGGCCTGACCCTGACAGGAGCGTGTGGGGATCGGGGCCAGGCCGGCCCGGGGCCTAACCCAGTACTCTGCTCATAGCCAGTGGGAGCGCCAGGCCTGACCCTGACAGGTTCGGATCCCTGAGGGCTGGGTGGAGGACCCTTTGACGAAGGAGGCCTAAACACCGCACAGATCCTCAAATGATTAAGGCAGTTTAGAGCTGGCCCTGCGTGAAGACAGGGGCCTGACCTAGATGGGCAAGTCTTTTCCGGGGAGGAGTTCTGGGTTTGCCTATGAGACCACCCTGTTCAAGAGCAGCATCCAACAAGCTGGGCTTTCTCGGGATCTCAGGTTTACCATATTTTAAAACCAGTAAAATAATAATAATAACCGTGGCATTTGTTAAGCACTTACTGTATGCCAAGCGCAGTACTAAACACGGGGGTGGATACGAGCAAATCAGAAAGGACGCAGTCTCTGTCCCACTGGGGCTCCCAGTCTCAATCCCCATTTTACGGATGGGGTAACTGAGGCGCAGAGAGGTGAAGTGCCTTGCCCAAGGTCACACAGCAGACAGGTGGCAGAGCCAGGATTAGAACCCATAGGCTCGTGCTCTATCCACGCCACTATGCTGCTTCTCTGGGGAGGGCTTGGAGGAGGAGGAGGACAGGAGAGATTCTTCAGTAATCTTAGTGAGGACAACCAAAGTTGGCTGTGGGCCACCCACAGAGGCAGGCAAGCACACACACACACACACATAGATGAATCCGTGTGTACACCCATGGACCCTTAAATGCACTTACCCAGGTGCACACCCACATACCTACTCATGGATCCTGTACAGTGACACCGTTTGTGTTTTCCCAGGAGCTGCAGGGCCTCTTTGCAGATTGGCAGGTGTCTCCTCAAACATTGACTGAGCAGACATCATCATCTTCCTGACCCAGAGTCCAAAATCCATCCCCACCCTGTCTATATGAGCGCAGGGCCAGATCAAATTCTCCCCCTCTCCCCCTCTCTGCTCTGAGGAACTCCCCGAGCAGGCAAACCCCTGAATGCTCACTGGGGGCAGGAACATGGCTACCAACTCTGTTATATTATACTCTTCCAAGCACTTAGTACATTTTTGCCTTCACTAGGCTCTCAATAAATATGATTGAAGATGATGATGATGTGCCCGAGGCCTGACTGTTGCCCAACTTACTTTATCTTGGGGAAAGAGAGTGTGTTTGGCTGTCATATCTTTCTAATCCACTTGCCTTGCTCTGGGGAGGAGGAGGAAGAAGAGGAGGAGGCAGAGGAGGAAGAGGGGGAAGGGCTCCCTGTGGGCAGGGAATGTGCCTGCCAACTCTGTTAATATCGTCCTCTCCCAAGTGCTTAGAATAGTGCTCTGCACACAGTAAGCACTCAATAAATGCCACTGATTGAGGGGGAGGAGGAAGAGGAGAAGGAGATGGAGGAGATGGAGGAGGAGGAGAAGAAGGAGGAGGAGGAGGAGAAGGGGGAGAAGAAGAAGGAGGAGGAGAAGAGGGAGAAGAGGGAGGAGGAGGAGGAGAAGGGGGAGAAGGAGGAGGAGGAGGAGAAGGAGAAAGAGGAGGAGGAGATGGAGGAGATGGAGGAGGAGGAGAAGAAGGAGGAGGAGGAGGAGAAGGGGGAGAAGAAGAAGGAGGAGGAGGAGAGGGAGAAGAGGGAGGAGGAGGAGGAGAAGGGGGAGAAGGAGGAGGAGGAGGAGAAGGAGAAAGAGGAGAAGGAGAAGGGGAGGAGGAAGAGGGTAGGAGGAGTCTGGTCTGTTCCCTTTGGCACCAGCCAAGCCTCAGGCTCCAGGCTTAGATGAGTCTTCAGACCTGCCCCTTGAGGCCATCGGGCCAAGAGTGCTGTGAGGATGCAGACGAGGGTCCCCGCTAACCCCAGAAAAAGGCGTGGGGGGGCGGGTTGGGACCTTCAGGTGGAACCTGGGGGCTCTGAAGGGGAAGAGGCCCAAGCAGTCAGACAGAGCCCTTGCCAAGGGAAAGCAAGGAGAGCACTCTGGAACATTTTAGAAAACATCACAATTTTTCTTCTCCCTCGACCCAACCAACAAAGGAAGTATATGTGGACTCTACAGAAAGAGTGCAGGAAGGAGAGAATCGTGGACTCGACCGTGTCCTGCCGCCTCCCTTCCTCCAGGCACCAACTGCAACGGATTATTCCTACAATCAATCAATCTATCAAAGGCATTTATTGAGAGCTTACTATCTCAAAAGGCCGCAACCTTGGCATTGTCCTCCGCTCATCTTTCATTCTACCCACATATTCAATCTGTCACCAAATCCTGTCAGCTCTACCTGCACAACATCCCTAAAAATCCTCCCTTTCCATCCAACTGCTACACTCTGATCCAAGCACCTATCGTAACCTGCCTTAACTATTGCATCTGCCTCCTCGTTGACCTTTTGGCTTCCTGTCTCTCCCCTCTCCAGTCTTTACTTCACTCTGCTGCACGGACCATTTCTCCAAACAAAAAAAATTCAGTCGACGTCCCCCCATTCTTCAAGAATCTCCAGTGGTTGCCCATCCACCTCCACATCAAACAGAAACTCCTTACCAACGGCTTTAAAGCACTCCATCTGCTCGCCCCCTCCTATTTGATATTGCTACTACAGCCCAGCCTACACATTTTGCTACTCTAGTTCCAGCTTGCTCACTGTACCCTGATCTCATTCATCTCGCTACCGACCCCTTGCCCACGTCCTCCCTTTGACCTGAAACTCTCTCCCTCTCAATATGTGACGGACCACCACTCTCCCCCCTTTCAAAACCTTATTAAAATCACATCTCCTCCAAGAGGACCTTCCGATTAAGCCCTCTTTTCCCCTACTCCCTCTCCCTTCTGGATCGCCTATGCATTTGGATCTGTACCCTTTAAGCACTTGATATTCACCCCACCCTCGGCTCCAGGGCACTTATCTACATATCCCTAATTTATTTATTTATATCAACATCTATCTTCCCCTCTAGACTGTGAGGTTCTTGTAGGCAGAGAATGTGTCTACCAATTCTGTGAAATCTTACTCTCCTTACCATGTACTACAGTGCTCTGCACACGGTAAGTGCTCAATAAATACCATCAGTTGATTGAATGATTACTCTCTGCAGAGGACTGTACTAAGCTCTTGGAAAAGTACAGTATAGTAGAGGTGGTACATAGGTTCCCTGTCCTATAGGAGCTTATAATCAAACAAGGGAGAAGGTCACCAAAATAAATTACAGATAGGGGGTACAACAGAACATAAAGACTTGAGCATAAGGGCTGTGGGGGTGGGGTGGGGTGAATATTGAAGTGCCTAGGAGGTACAAACCCAGGTGCATAGGCAATGCAGAGGGGAGGGAGGCGAGAGGTTAGTCAGGGAAGGCTTCCTGGAAGAGATATGA
Source organism: Ornithorhynchus anatinus (assembly GCF_004115215.2). Taxonomy (NCBI): domain Eukaryota; kingdom Metazoa; phylum Chordata; class Mammalia; order Monotremata; family Ornithorhynchidae; genus Ornithorhynchus; species Ornithorhynchus anatinus. The sequence goes on from NC_041734.1 coordinate 21,509,614, forward strand.
TATTAGTAGGTCTTTGAAGATGAGGAGAGTAATGGAAATTGGCTGTGAAGGAGGAGGGAGTCCTAGGTAGGAACAAAGGCAAGAGGTCAATGGCGAGAGAGAAGAACAAGGCACAGAGAGTGGGTTGGTGTTAAAGGACCAAAATGCATAGGCTGGGGGAGAAGAATGAGGATAGATCCCACAGGCCAGAGCTCTAGGAGCCCAAACAGAGACCCTCCGTGACAACCAGAAGCAGAACGAGGCCTGAAATCCCCCCAGAGGGTCCAGCTGAAACAGCTGCCCTGGGACGATCTCAATAAGCACCCCCTGGGAGGGGGAGAAGGCTGTTCCGGGTGGATCCGAGACCCGCCCTTCCCCTCCCCCTGAGCCAGTCGGAACCCTTTAGAGACCACTGAACCATAGGCTCACCCAAAATCAAAGAGCCCACCTGTACCCTCCTGAATCGTGAGGGCTCAAAGCCACCCTGGGCTCTGGGAGGGCATGGAGCTCCCCACCCAGATGGTGGCTACCGTCACCAGCACTGGGCCAAGTCACCAATGTCCTGCAGCTTCCCCAGGCTCTTACCCTGCCATCGCCTCCACAGCTGTGATTCCAACAGGGAAGCTGTGGGATTTGGGAATATCAAGCCGCTGCCCGATATAAGCCTTGAGGGGCCCAAACATTTTGAACGACCTAATCTGGACTTCTTTTTGCCAGGGTTGGGCTGGATCACAGAGTCCCCTGTCAGGAATGATGAACAAGGCTCGACCCTAAGTCTTTATGCCTGAGAACCTGCACTACGGTGCAGAAGCAGCATGGCCTAGGGGAAAAAGCAAAGGCCTGAGAGACCTCTGACTCGTGCTTGCTGTGAGACTTAACTTTTCTGTGCCTCAGTTATCTCCATCTGTAAAATGGGAGCCCGTCCCCAGCCCCCAGCCCAAGCAGCGCGGTCAAAACAGGCCACTAGCCCCGGGACGGAGTGGTACGGAGCAAGAAGGAGCAGGGTCCAGATTCAAGCTGGGGAAAGATGGACCTTTCTGCCCCCACGGGTCTCGTGACAGCCCCCAGAGAAGGGGGGTGTGGGGAGGGGGATGGACCTCTATCCTCTGCCAGGATAGAAGCAGCGCTGCTCCTGCTGCTGCTTTCACTGCCACTATTCGGCCCGGCCAAGTGGGCACTGACCCTCACACCCTTGGGGTCAGGCTGGGTAAGGATGGGGATGGCAAGTGAAAAGATGAGGAAAGAGATCAACCCCTGCCAGTGTTAGCCGGTGGGATTACCTACCCTTCCTTTCCTCTCTCTTCCATTCCCTTTCCTTTGCTCCCTTCCTCTTCCTTGGTCATTCCTTTCCCTCTCCTCCCTCCCCCTTTCCTCCCTTGGCTCTCCCTTCATCTTCCCCTCTCCTTCTCTCATTTCCCCTCTCCCGTCGGCCATAGCAGAAGCCATAGAGAAGCAGCGTGGCTCGGTGGAAAGAGCACGGGCTTTGGAGTCAGGGCTCATGAGTTCGAATCCCAGCTCTGCCACTTGTCAGCTGTGTGACTGTGGGCAAGTCACTTCACTTCTCTGGGCCTCAGTTCCCTCATCTGTAAAATGGGGATGAAGACTGTGAGCCCCACGTGGGACATCCTGATTCCCCTGTGTCTACCCCAGCGCTTAGAACAGTGCTCGGCACATAGTAAGCGCTTAACAAATACCAACATTATTACCAACATTATTAGCAATAGCTCTGGCTATCGAACAGCCACGAGGCATGATGACATCATCATATTGTGTCATGTGCAGCGTGATGTAAGGATATCATGTGTCACATGGAGGCCCCATAAAACTGAATAACCCATAGCCACTTCAGAGTGGTGGGTTAATCAATCCCAGTCACCGCTGCACAGGAGTGAAGGATGAAGAATTTAAAGTCGCGGCCATGGGGGGCTGAGTTCCAGGCTTTCAAGGCCACTAGATTCCCAATGAAGCAAGCTATGTGTGTTTAAAATGTATGATTGGCTCTTTGCACCATGATTCTTCTGTGCGAAAAGGTCGTCAACCCTTGTTCTAGGTGATTCTTTGGTCAAAAATCTTCCCACCTATGGTAAAGTCTATGAGGCGATACCCGGACCTGAGACCAGATCTCCTGATTCCCAGATTGGTGCTTCCCCACTAGACCAACTTTAGAGCCTTTTGGGGGTAGGGGTGGGGTTCAGAGACCCTAGGCTATCAATGAGCCCTTGGGTCTCACACCCTTCATACCCTCTGCTCTCCAGAAGAGGACTTGTCCTCAAAAGACCTGTGAAAAAACTGTTTCTGGGAGCTCTTATATTCCTATCTGTTTCCTCCTCTAAACGGTAAGCTCCGTGTCGGCAGAAACGTGTCTCCCAACTCTGTTATATTGTACTCTCCCAAGCGCTTAGTATATTGCTCTGCACAGAGTAAGAGCTCAGTAAATACCATTGGTGATTGATGATGACTGAATGATGAATTGATTGCAGTAGATACAAGATTATACCTAATAGAAACCACCTTTCCTAGACGAAATGAAAACGGTCCTCTTAAAAAGACACGCTTTTGTTCTCAAGAGCCAGATACGGTGTTCAATCAATCAGTCGGTGTTATTTATTGAGAGCTTATGTGAGCAAGAGCAGTGTACTAAGCATCTGTGAAGGTATGCTGGAGAAGCAGCATGGCTTACTGGAAAGAGCACAGGCTTGGGGGTCAGAGGTCTTGGGTTCTAATCCTGGCTCTGCTGCTCGTCAGCTGCATGACTTTGGGCAAGTTACTTAAAGTCTCTGAGCCTCCGTTACCTCATCTGTAAAAGGTGGATTAAGACCGTGAGCCCCACATGGGATGACCTGATTACCTTGCTTCTACCCCAGAGTTTAGAATAGTTCTTGGCACATAGTAAGTGTTTAACAAATACCATCATCATTATTATTATTATTATTATTAATATAATAGACACAATCTCTGCCCACAGGAAGGTTAGAGTCTGCAGGAGGAGATAGAAGTTAAACTAAATTACAGTTAGTAGAGTTTAAGGATATTTATATAAATACATGGGCAACTGTCAGTCAATCAATCAGTAGTCTTTATTAAGCTCTTACTCTGTGCAGAGCACTGTACTTACTAAGTGCTCGGGAGAGTACAGGAGAACTAGCAGACACTATCCCTGCCCACAGAGAGCTTGTGGGGATCATTGCCGGAGGTTTGCCCATCATAGGAATGTTTAATAATGGAAACTGACCCAAGTGTTAGTATACCCCTATCAAGAAACAGGGATCAAGAAGCAGCATGGCCTAGTGGAAAAAGCCTGGCACTGGGAGTCAGAGAACCTGGGTTCTCATCCTGACTCCTCCTCTTGACTGCTGGGTGACCTCGGGCGAGTTACTTCATTTCTCTCTGCCTCAGTCGTCCCATGTGGAACATGGTCTGTATCCAACCTGATCATTTTGTACCTACCCCAGAGATTATTACATTGCCTGGCACAAAGTAAGAGCTTACCAAATACCATTTAAAAACAAAACCAAAAATAACAACAGCAAAAACACACCAAAAAAACCCCACAAGTCCTTCACATGCCCGCTCCTCTCGATGGGCAGCTTTCCTATACTCTGAGGTTGTTCCCAGGACAGTTCCATGTCAGGCCCTGCCTTTCCCTGACTACCGGTAGAGCTCAGCTCCTCAAGCCCGTCACTCAATTTCATGAAATGGAAAGTCCCTTTCCTCTGCATCTCAAAGTCCCTTCCACCCACTGATCTTGACTTTTGAAACTTCTAGAGCTCTGCAGTGGCCACAGACAGATGAAGGGAAGACATGGAGGAGGGGAATGAGGCGGGAAAGATCCCACAGCCAACTGGTCTGGCTGACCGAAATCCCAGGAAGGGGGAACATGGTTTTCCAGGCAGTCAGCCAGTTGTATTTATTGAACACTTACCCTCTGCAGAGCACTGTACTCTGGGAGGGTACGATATAACAATATATCAGACACATTCCCAGCCCGCGATAAGCCTGTAGTCGAGAGGGGGAGACAGGTATTAGTAGAAATAAATTACAGGTATGAACATAGGGTGGTGGGGCTGGGAGGGGGATGAATAAAGGAAGCAAGTCAGGGTGATGTAGAAGGGAGTGGGAAAAGAGGAAGGGAGGGCTTAGCCAAGGAAGGCCTCTTGCAGGAGATGTGCCTTCAGTAAGGCTTTGAAGTGAGGGACAGTTATGGTCTGTCAGACATGAGGATTTGTTTCCACTTTCTAAACAGTCATATAGAATGGCAATCGCCTGAGACAGGAGTGAATGGTATTGAGGATCTGGGGGATTGATTCAACCTAGGTGAAATGACCTTCATGGAATGGGCTAAGGGATCCCAGCTTTCAGGACTTCCCCGGCTCAAGAAGACCAGGTCCTGGCCCGTCTCGGGCTTCATCATTTTGGAGTCACAAGGTGAACCAGCTCCTTGGGGTGCGGTTCACTGTTGGCCTGGGTAGGGATCTGCTGGAATAGCTTTTGAACTGGACAGGAAGGACCTTCCCTCCATCTTTGACGTGGGATGTGGGTGAGGGCAGAGGGGCGGGGAGAAGTGTCTGGGCACCACTCTTGGAGCCAGGAGGGTCCCTCTCGTCCAGGCATGGGTGGTTCTGGAGTCATCCAACAGGGTGGTGCCGTCTGAACAAACACCCAGAGGCTACTACCAACGACGGCAGCTGTCTACACAGGACGCTCCTTCTCCCTCCTGGACTTGGGTCGTCTTCCTCCCCTCTCCGGTGGGAAGGTAGGCTGATGCAGCCTATTTTTTTTTTTTCCAATTTCATTCTCTCCCGATCAAAGTTCAGTTTCTGTAGCTCAACCCTGAGCTGTAAACATGGCCTGGAGAACCTTTGTTCCACTATACAACAGAATTTATGGTTTGTTTACATTTCAGGTGAGGATCGGCAAGAGGTGTAATCCTAGAGACTTTGTATACTTTGTTCAAAAGAAAAGGTGGAATCCTGGAAACATTAATGAAAACTGTTTCCTCGTTGCCTTTATGATTTGTGGGTGCAGAATATTCTCCATACAAAAGGGTGGGGGTCCCTCTCGGGCAGCCTGAGTCAGCCCCACTATAAAGTTTGCAATCTGGAAAACCCCTTTTATCTGGAGAGCAAGTCTGGCCCCATAGACGCTCAATGCTCAGTCTGGGCTCAGATTGCCCCAACTCCAAACCCGGCCCCAAGATCTTGGATGCCATTTTCCCAGTCCTGTCCAAAGTTCCCGCCGACATAGAACTGGAGAAGGAATCGAGGGCTAGAAGGGAAACCCATCCAGTTCAGCCGCTGGCCTGAAAGGCTCTGATTTTAATTTCCAGAAAAGAAGGCCACTCAGGATTTGTTGAACAATTCCAGAGGGTTGAGCCCTAAATGGGAGCAATGGTTTTGATGTCATTTTTTAAGAGATCAACCCAAGTCTAGGGGCTTCTTCTCAGCAATGTTTGACCAACCCAGACCTTTTCTGTCAGTTACAGAAGATGTGCAGTGAATCTGGAACCTCAGCTGTTCAGCAGACAGATAACAGTAATGTGTCAAATACGCATTCATCTCATCCCTCTCTCTCCCTCCCCCCAAACCGATGGGTATGATCTGACTTTGGAAAGAAGAAAAGTGGCAGGATTTCTTCAGCCCCGGGTGATTGGTTTTCCTGCGGTGATCAGCTCCTGGACTTACTTTCTGGAAAACCGAGGCATATGCCCACAGGTGTCTTCCAGCCAAATGGGAACTATGCAGCCCATTAGGAGAAGCAGCATGGCCTAATAACAAGAGCGTGGGCTTGGGAGTCGGACGTCATGGGTTCTAATTCCATCTCTGCCACTTTTCTGATCGGTGACCTTGGACGAGTCACTTCACTGTTCTGTGCCTCAGTTGTCTCAGTTACCTCATCTGTAAAATGGGGATTGAGACTGTGAGGCCCATGTGGGACAAGGAGTGTCCAACCTGATTACCAGGTATCTAGCCCAGCGCATAGAACACTTCTTAGCACATAGTAAGCGCCTAACAAATACCATAATTAAATATAAAACCGACTCTACTCTCAAACAGGCAGGGTGAATTCTGAAGGCAGTTGGATGTGGAGTGGTGGTCGAAGACAGCTCATTTCATTCGATTCATTGAGAAACAACACAGTTTAGAGGAAAGATCACCGGACTGGGAGTTGGAAGACCTGGGTTCTAATTCTAGCTCGGCCACTTACCTTCTGTGTGGTCTTGAGCAAGTCACTTGCTTGTGCCTCAATTTCTTCAGCTGTAAAATGGGGATTAAAAATCTGTTCTTGCTCTCCCTTAAATTGTGAGCCCTGAATGAGGTGGGGACTGAGACATATTTGATTGTTGCGTATCTACCCTAGTGTTCAGTACAGTGCTTAGCACTAAGTAAGCACTTAACAAATATCACAGTTATTATTAGTAGTAGCAGTATTAGTAGTTATAACAATTGAAAAGGAGAAGTGGGATGGTGTGATTCACAACTTAGAGTGGTATCTGGGCACCTGGATTCCCATCTAGGGCAAGATGTCAAGCAGTGACGGACTATGGAGTAGTTTAGGGGAAACGGAGTTGCCTAATGGTTAGAGCATGGACCTGGGAGTCAGAATACCTGGGTTCTAATCCTGGCTCCGCCACTGCTGAGTGACCTTGGACAAGTCACTTAAACTCCCCTGGGTCTCAGTTACCTTATGTATAAAATGGGGATTAAATCCTCCTCCCTCCAATTTAGACCGTGAGCCCCATTTGGGTAAGAACTGTGTCCAACCTGATTATCTTGAATCTACCCTGAGCTTAGTACAATGTCTGGAATGTAATTAGACCAGTATAATATTTAATACTATTTAATAACATTAAGCTAGTATAATAATAATAATAATAATAATGTGCATCCTGCCCATTCCCTCTATGAGTTTATAGACTTCAATCATGCTCCCTCTCAGTCTGCATCTTTCCAGGCAGAAATTTCTTACCTTTCTTCTCTGTCCTCTGAGGGAAGTGGTTTCATTCCCTAGTCACCTTGGCTCTCCTTCTCCAGTTCCATCATGTCTGCAGCAATTAGAGCTTCCCATGGCATTTCAGGGGCAGAAATACCGTGGTCTCTGATAGTGGAAGAACTATATTTTGGATTTTACATTTCAAAAAAATGAAAGAATGGTTGAATCCAGGTTGCTTTTCTAGGTCGCCCCTAATTGAAAACATCACCTAGACGTCCCGGAAGATATTCGGAACACTCAGAAAATCATGACGATGAGGAGAAAGAAGACAACAAAAAAAATCCTACATCATTCATAAAGTGAATCAGGTGACTCCCGTACTGTGAAGGGTGGCTAAAATTGTACAAAGGGAAGGCAAATTTAGCCATCATTGAATGTCAAATCAAAGAAATTGGTTATATTTGGGACTGAGTCAAATCATTTTTCATATGTATCACGTTTGGAAAAACAAGCTATAAAATTTGGCATTTTATACTCCCGGGCAGTTGGTAGAAACAATCTGGCAGGTTTACTTCAAACTCGTCTACTCCTGCTTTAACTGCCCTCTCCTCAACCCGGCAACATTATTTCTCTATCCTTAAAGACGCTCATGCCCATTGTACTTATCAGTTGTTACAGATGTTTAACTTCCTCCTCCAACTCCCTTCTCACCGACCCTACCATCACTTGAATCTAGTGCCCTGGCCAAGCACTTTATTGATAAAATTGAAGCCATCAGGTGTGATCTGCTTCAATCTCCTCTGCTACTTTCCAGTCCCTCCCTTCTCCTGCCCACTCTTGGATGCTCATCTTTCCTAGCAGTATCTCAAAAAGAGATCTCCCACCTCTTCTCAAAATCTATGACTTCCACCTGCACTGCCAACCCCATCCCACAGCACCTTATCTAAACACTTGCCCTTTCTCTCCTTCCCTCCCTGATCACCATCTTCAACTGTTCACTTTCCAGTGGCTTCTTCCCCACTGCTTTCAAACTTGCTCATGCATCTTCTATCCAAAAACTCCCTCTCCCTTGACTCCGCGGTTCCCTCCAGTTATCACCCCATCTTCCTCCTACCATTTTTCTCCAAACTCCTGGGAGAAATTGTCTGCATCTGCTTCTTCCACTTCCCCTCCTCCAATTCTCTCCTCAACTCCTTCCAATCTGGCTTCTGTCATTCATTCATTCATTCAATCATATTTATTGGGCACTTACTGTATGCAGAGCACTGTAATAAGCACTTGAAAGTACAATTCATCAATAAAGACAGACAATCCCTGTCCACAGCAGTCTTACAGACTAGAAGGGGGGAGACAGACATCAAAACAAGTAAACAGGCATCACTAGCATCAATATAAATAAGTAAAATTATAGAAATGTACATATCAAAACAAGTAAATAGGCATTAATATAAATAAATCGAATTATAGGTAAGTACATATATACACAAGTGCTGTGGGGAGGAGGGTAGAGCAAAGGGAGCGAGTTGGGGCGATGGGGAAGGGAGGGAGAGCTGAGGAAAAGAGAGGCTTAATCTGGGAAGGCCTCTTGGAGGAGGTGAGCCTTCAGTAGGACTTTGAAGAAGGGAAGTGTGATCGGCGGGTTTGAGGCGGGAGGACGTTCCAGGTCAGAGGTAGGACGTGGGCCGGGGGTCGACGGTGGGACAGGCGAGAACGAGGCACCGTGAGAAGGTTAGCATCAGAGGAGCAGAGTGTGCAGGCTGGGCTGTAGAAGGAGAGAAGGGAGGTGAGGGAAGAAGGGGCAAGGTGATGGAGAGCTTTGAAGCCAATAGTGAGGAGTTTTTGCTTGATATGGAGGTTGATAGGCAACAACTGGAGATTTTTGAGGACGGGAGTGACGTGCCCAGAGCGTTCCTGTAGAAAGGTAATCCGGGCAGCAGAGTGAAGAAGGGACTGAAGTGGGGAGAGACAGGAGGTTGGGAGGTCAGAAAGGAGGCTGATGCAGTAATCCAATCTGCATAGGGTGAGTAATTGTACTAACATGGTAGCGGTTTGGATGGAACGGAAAGGGCAGATCTTGGTGATGTTGTGAAGGTGAAACCGGCAGGCTCTGGTGACAGATTGGATATGTGGGGTGAATGAGAGAGCGGAGTCAAGGATGACACCAAGTTTGCAGGCTCGTGAGACAGGAAAGATGGTAGTGTCGTCCACAGTGACGGGAAAGTCAGGGAGAGGACGGGGTTTGGGAGGGAAGATAAGGAGCTCAGTCTTGGACATGTAGAGTTTCAGGTGGCCGGAGGTCATCCCGGTAGAGATGCCCTGAAGGCGGGAGGAGATGCGAGCCTGGAGGGAGGGAGAGAGAACAGGGGAGGAGATGTAGATTCGGTCCGTCTCCTTCACTCGACCAAATCTGCCCTCTGAAAGTTCACCAATGACCTCCTTCTTGCCAAATCGCAGTCTCTATTTCACCCTAATCCTCCTCAAGGTCTCAGCTGCATTCGAAACTGACCACCCCCTTCTCCTAGAAACATGATCTAACCTTAGTTTCACCGACGCTGTCCTCCTGGTTCTCTTATCTTTTTGGCCCCTGATTCTCAGTCTCTTTCTCAGGCTCCTTCTCTGTCTCCCAACCTCTAACCGTGGGAGTCCCTCAAGGTTCAGTTCGGGGTCACCTTCTATTCTCCGACGACACCCACTCCCTCCGGGAACTCTTTCACTTCCACGGCTTCAACTACCATCACTACGCAGATGAATTCCAAATCTCCATCTCCAATCCCCACCTCTCTCCTTCCCCTTTATTCTCCTGCCTTCAGCACCTCTCTACTTGGATGGCCCACCAATATTTCAAACTAATCATTCCAAAACAGAACATCTCATCTTCCCACCCAAACCCAGTGACTTTCCCATCACTTTAGACAACACCACCGCCCTTCCTGTTTCACAAGCCCATACCCTGGGCATTATCCCTGACTCATCTCTCTCATTCAACTCACATATTCAATCTGTCAACAACTCCTGTCGGTTCTATCTCCAAACATTACTAAAATCCTCCCTTTCCTCTCCACTGCAACTGCTACATGGCCGATCCAAAGAGTTATCATATCTCACCTTGATTACTGCGACAGCCTCCTTGCTGAACACCCTGTCTCGTGTCTTTCCCCACTGTAGTCCATATTTCACTCTGCTGCCTGGATCATTTTTCTAAAAAACTATTCGGTCCCTATTTTCCCACTCCTCAAGAACCTCCACTGGTTGCCCATCCACTACATCGACCAGAAACTCATTTCCATTGACTCTAAAACACTCAGTCACCTTGCCCCCTCCTATTTTATCTCACTGATGTCCAACTATAACCCAGAGAGCTCTCTTCACTTATCTAGTGCCAAACTACTCATTGTCCCTCAATCTCAGTATCTCACTGCTGACCCCTCGCCTCTATTCCTGCTCTGGCCCGGAGCTCCATCTCTCTTCATGTCCACCAGTCCGCCTCTTTCCCCACTTTCATAAAATCACATCTCCTCCAAGAGGCCTTCCCTGATTATGCCCTCATCTCCCCTACTCTCTTTCCCTTCTGTGTCACCCTGGTACTTGGATCCATACCCTTTATTACTTGATATTCACCCATCCTCAACCCCACAGCACACCTGTACATAGCTGTAATTTATTTATATGTCTGTCTGTCTCCCCCTCCAAACTCTTTGTGGGCAGGGAAAATGTCTACCAACACAGGTGTATTGTACTCTCTCAAGTGTTTAGTATAGTGTTCTGCACACAAGTGCACTCAATAAATACTTTTGATTGATTGACTTCATCCCCCATTACTTCCTCTCCCCTGCAAAATAGTGGGGCTGAGACTTGTGTGGGACAGGACAGCAGCTCCCGGGGTGGGGGGAGAGGGAGGAAGAATCTGGACTGAGCCTCCCACCCTCTCCTCTGAACCTTCCTCACCCCTGCTGCTGCCACTCACTCATTCTTCAGCCCATCCTGGTCTTGTGGGGTGGGGCATGGGGGGCAAGATCACAAAACAAAAACTTCTCACTCTAGGCTTCAAGGCTCTCCATCACCTTGCCCCTTCCTACCTCTCCTCCCTTCTCTCTTTCCACCGCCCACCCCGCACGCTCCGCTCCTCCGCCGCCCACCTCCTCACCGTGCCACGGTCTCGCCTATCCCGCCGTTGACTCCCGGGCCGCGTCCTCCCGCGGTCCCGGAACGCCCTCCCTCCTCACCTCCGCCAAAATGATTCTCTTCCCCTCTTCAAAACCCTACTTACGGCTCACCTCCTCCAAGAGGCCTTCCCAGACTGAGCTCCCCTTCTCCCTCTACTCCCTCTACCGCCCCCCTTCACCTCTCCGCAGCTAAACCCTCTTTTCCCCCCCCTTTTCCCTCTGCTCCTCCACCTCTCCCTTCCCATCCCCACAGCACTGTACTCGTCCGCTCAACTGTATATATGTTCATTACCCTATTTATTTTGTTAATGGGATGCACATCGCCTTGATTCTATTTATTTGCTATTGTTTTAATGAGATGTCCATCCCCTCGATTCCATTTATTGCTATTGTTCTTGTCTGTCCGTCTCCCCCGATTAGACCGTGAGCCCGTCAGAGGGCGGGGACCGTCTCTATCTGTTACCGATTTGTACATTCCAAGCGCTTAGTACAGTGCTCTGCACATAGTAAGCGCTCAATAAATACTATTGAATGAATGAATGAATGAATGAAAAGAGCATCAGTGGCAAGATCCAGCCTAAATGTCACAAAGTAGATCTGGGACAGAGGGAGATGCCTGGGGATTGGGAAGGCAAGATGGCAAGCCCAGGGTGTGGGGAGAGGATTAGGAAACCAGCAGGAGTCAGGAAGGCCGGGGTGGGGGAAAGACAGGCCAGAGTTTCTTGGAACATGGGAGGGAGTGAAACCTAATGGGAAGAGGAGAGGACAGACCTTCCCTCTGAGATTCCTTCTTGAAGAGGTGCTGTCAGTGGGGCACAAGGAAGGGAACTTCTTAGCTGAAAAGTGCTCTTCGCTGGCTAGCAATAACCCTACTTCTATTATCTTTAGTAATTCGGTCAAGAAGTCAAGGATTCACCCTGATTGGCCCCAAATCCAGCTTGGATGCACCAAGAAAGAAGATGCTCTTCTGCTCTCCTGACTATACCAGCCCCTGACCTGCTCAGCCCTGTCTCTCGTTGCTTGCCCCGAACAAGACGCCGCAACTAAGCTCTAGGTCAAGCCCTAGCTAGGAGTGTCGAGCCAGAGTGGGGCAATCATTCAGCAGCAACCAGCAGGGGAGAAGCTGAGTTGAATCTCCTCAGCTTGGTCCCTTTGGGATGCTACCCCTCAGCCTGGTCCTCAGGTAAGGAAAACCCCCAGTCGCCAGATCCCACCGCTCCCAGAGCAGGGAGGGACTAGGTGACTGGGACCCTATGGGCTTGATCAGCTATTAGCCCCCTGGACCTGTTGGGCCAATTTCCCAGAAGCAACAAGGCCTAGTGGATACAGGAAGGGCCTGGGAGTCAGAAGGACTTGGGTTCTAATGCCGACTCTTGGGCAAGCCACTTAACTTCTCTGTACCTCAGTTACCCCATCTGTAAAATGGGAATTGAGACAGTGAACCCCACGTGGGGCAGGGACTTGAGCCAAGCCGATTACCTTGTATCTACCCCAGCGATTAGAAAAGTAAGTAAAGCGCTTAACAAATTCCGTCATTATCGTTACCACCATTATTAATTTCCAGAGGACCATGTGCCCTTCCAAGCCCATGCCTAGTTAGGAAAAAGTCTGTTGGTTGGGGAAAATCAATTGGAAAATGACCAAAGATGCAACCGGGGGGAAAGAAGCTGGACAAAAGTCTTCCTGATTTCTAGGCCTCAGGAGGGAGGCCCTGGAGAATATTCTTTTTAAAGCGGCCTTGTCCCCTATTCTCAGACCATGCAAATGATAAGAATTATGGGTTCTGTTAAGCCCTTTCTATGTCAATGTCACCGTGCTAAGCTGAGGAACAGTTGAGGTACAGAGGAGCCAAGTGTCTTGCCCAAGGTCACGCGGGAGACGAGTGGGAAGAACACGGGCTTGGGAGTCGGGAGACCTGGGCTCTAATCCCGGACCTACCACTCATCTTCACTGAGGTTGCTTACCCCCCACAAGGGCAAGGACGGCACCTTCTCTGGGCCAGGGATCCTACGCCCAGTGCTCAGACCGGTCCCGCTGCAGGAGTACCGTATAGAGATAATGACGATCCGGCTTGACACCTGAGCAGCCGGGCCAATTTTAGGCCGAAACAGTTCCAGCGACCGAGTGGCCTGAAAAAGTCAAATCTGCAGGTCTGAAGAACTCAGGAATTCTCAGCCGTCCAAGTCGGCTTCCCGGAATGGTCCCTCCCACCCTCACTCCGGAAAACCAGCTCTAGATGACCCGGGCTGGGCTTTGAAACCCCTCCAGATCACGTTTACGCAGAAAAGTGAGTCAGGCAGCGGGTGGGTAAAGGACGGCATTTTCCTGCACCCTAATAATGAACCACCCCAGCTGGACCAGGCCGTTAAGACTCGGCCCGGGCCGTTAAGACGCGGATCAGCAACCCGAAGTGAGTCAGGAGTGAAACGAAATCCTCAGGGCCGGCCACGTGCCTTGGCGATACAAAGCAGCACTGTACATTCTTTATTCCACAGGATAAACTCAGCATACACTAGGTGCTATAAATCTTCAGTAAATACACTTTCCCTGCACAACAAGCCTGTTCAGAAGCCCCGCGCTTCCTTTCAAGACATTCAATATGACTTTAAGGACCTTAAAGGATCTGACAGGCGTCTCTTTCATCTGGGCTGACATTAGCCAAAAAAAAGAGGAGACGCTATGCATTCTTCCATGTTAATCTAGGACGGGGTCGAACTAGTTCCCAGGAGCTGCGTGGGGAGGAGAGTGGCTGGCTCAGCCAGAAGCCTCCTTCCCCTAAGTTCCTCCCTTGGCCTGTACCATCCCCCTCTGCCCCCAGCACGCTCAGCGATCTGCCCTCTCTCTCCCACCGAAAACCTCCTGAAATTCTCCAGAGGGCAAAGACCCCAAAGAGAGGTGAATTTCCTGCTCTTCTGACCACACCCCGTGCAACATTATGTTATATATCAATTACTGTAATAAGCATATTAATGTGATAATTACGGTGTTAATATAGTATATTGTTATGGATAATCTTCAGTTAGTATATTAACATCTGTCTCCCCCTCTTGACTGTAAGCTCGTTGCGGGCAGGGAATGCATCTGTTTATTGTTATTTCGTGCTCTCCCAAGCGCTTAGCGCAGTGCTCTGCACACAGTGAGCGCTCAATAAAGGATTGAATAAATGAATGAATGAATACTCCTGGCTGTGCCACAACCGGCTCTTTGCTCGCTTACTTAATAATAACAATAATAACAATCACGATACTCGTTAGCGCTTGACTATTTGCCAGGCACCGTACTGAACGCTGGGATGGATACAAGCAAGGCAGGTTGGACGCAGTCCCTCTGCCACGAGGGGCTCACAGTCTCAATCCCCATTTTACAGATGAGGTCACTGAGGCCCAAAGAAGTGAAGTGACTCGCCCAAGGTCACACAGCAGACGAGCGACAGAGCCGGGATTAGAACCCATGACCTTCTGACTCCCAAGCCCGTGCTCTGCCCACTAAGCCGTGCCGCTTCCCTTCTGACTTCCCCTTGCCTGGTCCATAATGCGAAACGCGCACATATACGGATCTCTGTCGCCTGGTTTAAGATATCATGATCCACGTCCATCTGAATCTGCCCCTCTCAAGCCATTTTAGATTGCAGGTTCAAGGGGTCAAAGGACTGGGCTTCTCTAAACTCTCTTTGCTCAGACCTCGATCTGGACACCCTGGGCCTCCGAAAATACTTCCAACCCGGCTGATATTTTCACGCCCACGTGCAGAGAAGAGAGACTTGCTTCCAGTAGGTGAAACTGGATTGGTTTCCTTGAAATCCCCGATTTGTCCCGTACATTAAAAGCAGTAGGATTTCTTGTCCTGGTGAGCCAAAGGGGAGTAGTCTTTAAAACTGGATTTTAAGTGAGCCATGCTAGATAAGCCAGCCTTGCCTTAAATGGGGATGACCCTAAATGGGTCACTCCACGCTACTCCAGAAGAACAATTCACCTCCAGGTGTAAACAGAATAGTTGAGACAAACAGGAAGAAGCCAGTTGCGTTCCTGTTTTCTCCCTCGCAGCCCTCCAGGAAGCGGCCTTGCCATCGTCGGGTATCCCATAAGCACCCCGTCACTAGGGACATGGGAAGGGGGGGAAGGAGCGGAGGAGCCTGATAGCCACCAGGCAGGAAGTGATGCTCCCTTTGCTCGACCTTTTGACCCCTCCAGAAGCCAGAGAGAGACACTCAAGGCCCTCTGGTCCCTCCCCACCCCCCGCCAACTCCTTGGAAAAGAGAGAAGGCAGCAGGATGTAGATAGGGGACCGAAGGTTTAGACAATCGGTCAATCCGTCGATCAATCAGTGATATTTTGTCAAATGCCCTGTGTGCGCAGAGCACTTTCCCAGGTGTTTGGGAGAGCACACCAGGGGAAAAAAAAGAGGAGATGTCTGCTCGCGGGAGGCTTACAATCTAGCGGGGGAGGCGGAAAGACGTAAATTATTCACATTTGGGGCGGACGGGTGCTTTTCCTGATACAACTAGCAGTAGGATCAACGTGTCAGGACGAAACAGGTGAAATAATAATTGCATATATGTAAGTGCCAAAGACAGCCATTGAATGGACATGATTTAAGGAGGTGGAGTTTAATCAAGGAAGGGTCCCTAGAGGAGGTGGGATTTCAGGAAGACTCTGAAGACGGGGAGACCCGTGGACCGGAGTATCTGAAGGACGGGGGGCAATACCAGTCGCGGGGAGGGACGCGAACCAGTGGGGGGAGGTGGGGGAGAAACAAGAGTGAAGCATTATGAGAAGGAGAGGAAAGTGTGATCTGGAGGTGAACGGTGCAAGAAGGAGAGAGCTGGCACAGACCTTTACGGCCAAGGGGCAGAGAGGGAGGTGGCCAAACGTTGGATCCAGCCTGAGACTGGATGAAAGACTTGAGCGACTGAATTGGCACCTGCCAGTCAGGGCGGCTGTCAGTGGTCAACTCTGCCCTGCCCATCGGCGTTGGGGTGGGATGGAGCGGGGTGGCCGTGGCTTCTCCCGGCCCGGCTAAGGCCCACGGAGGCTACGAGGGTGGGGCTTCCCCCCTCCCCCGGGGCCCCACGGAGCAGTGGGAGGAGCGGGGCAATCGTATTCCTGGACGTGGACCTGGACTGCAACACGACTTCCAGGTGCACTGCCACAGGCCATGTGACTCAACACTGGAGGAGGCAGGCTGGAGTTGTTTGGTTTTTCATGTCAGACTGCGGGAGGAAAAAGTCCCTCAATCATCAGGGTACAGCTTTCCTCGTTCTCCCATCGGTTTCGGTCAGAAGGGCAGCACCCGAAAGGAGCCAAGCTCGATTATTAGAGATCTGGACCCTTTCTGCACTGGGCTCCTTGGTAGAGGCTGGCTCAAGTAATAAGAATAATAATAATAATAACATAATAATGGCGCTTGTTAAGTGCTTACTATGTGCCAGGCACCACTAAACGCTTGGTGGATACAAGCAAATTGAGTTGGACTCAGTCCCCGTCCCACGTGGGGCTCACGGTCTCAATTCCCATTTTCCAGATGAGGTGACTGAGGCCCAGAGAAGCGAAGTGACTTGCCCAAGGTAACACGGCAGCCAAATGGTGGAGCCGGGATTAGAACCCGTGATCTTCTGATTTCCGGGTCCATAGTCTATCCTCTACACCATGCTGCTTCCCCCAGCATGCAGCCTGCAGACTGCATTCGGTTTTCAATCGGTCAGCCAATTAATCATATCTATCGAACGCTTACATTTTTTTAAAACGGTAGTGGTCAAGCTTTTCTTATGTATCAGGCACTACGCTGGGGTAGAGACGAAATAATCAGGTGGGATATAGTCCAGGTCCCACCTGGGGCACATAGTCTTAATTCCCATTTTACAGACGAAGTAACTGAGGCACAGAGAAGTGAAGTGACTTGCCTAAGATCGTATAGCAGAGAAGTGGCGGAATCAGGATTAGAACCCAGGTCCTTCTGACTCCCAAGCCCATCCTCTATCCACTAGGCCATGCCGCTTTTGTACTAAGTGCTTGGGAGAGTACAATATAACTGAGCTGGTGGACGGGTTCTCTGCCCAGAGGAACTTACAGTCTGGAGGGGGATCCGGACATTAATATAAATCAGTAAATGGCAGATACGGACATAAATGCTGGACTCTTGCAGTCCAGTCAGTGTCCTGCACTGTAAAGATGGTGCTGGCTTGCACTGTGAAGATGGTGCTGGCTCCTCTGCTTGACCAGGGTCGAGAGAGACTCTAGCCAATGTCCAGGTGGGGTGAAAAACCTTATGGGTGTAGAGATATTGCTGCCCTTCCTGCATAAACACAGCGAGGAGTTACTAACCACTAGCCATAACCGGGTGGAGCGAAACCCCTGATGGGTGAGGGGAATTCCGTCAAACATTGTAAGTCAGGAAAGTTGTTTTTTTTTTTTTATTACTGTTCGTTAAGCACTTATTAAGCGCTGGGGTAGACCCAAGCTAATCAGGTTGGACGCAGTCCGTGACCCACATGGGGTTCACGGTCTTAATCCCCATTTTACGGATGAGGTAACTGAGGCACAGAGAAGTGAACTGACTTGCCTCGAGGTCACAAAGCGGGCAAGTGAAGGAGCCAGGATTAGAAAACAGGTCTTTCTGACTCCCGGGCCCGTGCTCTATCCACTAGGCCGTGCTGCTTCTCCTTAGCTACGTTGATGAGGTTGGATACTAGCGAGGCCTATCTCTGTTTTCCAGCTGCCCCAGGGCCTCCTTACCTTTCTTCAGTCTTTCGGGTAAAAAAAACCTTTCCTTTTTCACCTTGTTCGATTGCCGCCTGCCAAGCCGGTCTTTCTGCAGCGGTGGTCTCGCACTCTCACACCCTGCTTGTTTCGTTGCCCCGTCTGAAACCGTGTTACGCTGGGTCTTTACGTAGTTTGTTCTCCCCACCTGGTTTGGCCTCTCTCACTTAATCATCCAGCAGCTACTTGGATACCCTGCTGCCATTCATCGGACTTGACATCCCATCCAGCTGTGTTGCTAGCGAGCTGACAGCGTTCCAGGACCTTGTTGTTGTTAGGGATCTCGTCCTGCCGTGTGACGCTGACTCCGGCTTATCGGCAGTGATGAAACGTCCTGAGAAGCTGGCTCTGCCTTCAGAGGTTTAATCAATAGCCTTTATTGAGGTCCCGCTTTGCGCGGAGCACTGGTATAGATGATGTCCGGGCCGGCATGTGTGTGAGTCTGTGTGTGTGCAGTCCCAGAGAAGACTGGACACCACCACGGGTTTTGAGACCTTCAGTTTGCGAGGCAGAAGGTGATAACAATGGGGAAGCAAGCTTCATAACAATCTCCCCTCCAACCTCTACCTCTCAATCTCCCTAAAGCCAATCTGGCCTTCTTGAGCCTTGTTTCCAGTTTTCTATATTCAGTGCCAGAATTAAGTTCAGTTTTGCCAGTGAAACTCTTCAGTTATTTGTAGGGTTTCTTGGGTTTCAAGTGAATCGTGAACTCCGTCTTCTTCAGGCTTATCGTCAGTCAGTAGCACTCTGCCTCTTCTACAGAGAAATTCACAATCGGTGGCATGTCTTTTTGAACAGGGGCTTCGAGAGCATAGTTATCTGCATACAGCAGCTCCTGAATTCCCGTCTCAGACGTTCAGTGAGGCCGCACGCTCTATGGAAATGGAAGCGTTTCCTAGCGGATCGGCGATGCTTTCTGACCTTAGCTTTCAGATCCCTCACCTGATCCACAGACTCGGTGGCACGGCATAGATCTACCCCAGCTTCACCTCAGTGAATATGGGGAAGAGATGATCAAGGCACCTTCATCTCTGACCTGTCCAACCGTCACGTCATGGCGTGGCCTGAGAGTCTCGGTGAATTTCTCAGGCCAGCCGACGTGGAGTGTGCCGGAGCCCTGGTCCACTGAGGTTGTCAGATGGGTTTGCGATGTCAGGGAACGCAGCACAGAGGTCACGGTGCTGATCTTTATACTTCACCTCTATCTCTTGGGCTGCCAATTTCATAACTGCTGTAAACTGAAATCACTCAGCAGTTATGAGACACAGCATGGCATAGTGGACACTAGGAGCCTGAAATCCTTCTCAGAACTCAAGGGGATGAGGACTCAAGGGCAAAGGGGTCGCACAAGTGTTGAAGTGGCCGTCTGGGTGGCAAATAGGCTGTGGACATCAGGGAAGGCCTCCTGAAGGAGATGTGATTTCAGAGATCCTGACTGGAAAGGGGAGGGAGTTGGCCTGTGTACTACCTAAAGGGTACGCTTTGGGAGGGTAGGTTTCCCAACAGCGAGTTTTCAGCAGCACCGAAAACACGTTCACTGCAGCACAACTCCAGCTCGGCAGGGCACGCGACGGGACCGGTGTCAACAGGATACCCCGACAGCTGCTGCTTTGTGATGAACTGAAAAGGGGGAGAGCGGGATGAATAATACAAAGACACAAGAAAGTGCAGTCTCAGGCAATGCAGAGTAACACTGGATTGTTGGGAGATGTCTGCAGTGGACAGGTCAGGCTGACACGCGGCAGTTGGGAACAAGGTCGTTCTCCTTGAGCAAAGGCAAATCATTCATTCAGTAGGGTTTATCGAGTGCTTACTGCATGCAAAGGACGATACTAAGCAGTCGGGAGAGTACAATAGAGCAGTAAACACACTCCCTACCCGCAGTGCGTTCACAGTCTGGAGGTGGAGACAGATATTAATATATATAAATAAATAAGTAAATAAATGACAGATATATATGTGCTGTGGGTTGGGATGGGATGCCAATATTCAGGCTCAATAAAAGAGTCAGAACCCATCTGGAACAAACCCATTCACACAAGGGCGATCTATCCTTAAGGATAAAAATGCAGCAGGGTGTGTTGATCACATAGTGGCCTTTTCATTCACACTGATAATAATAATAACTGTGGCATTTGTTAAGCGCTTACTATGTTCCAGGCACTGTGGTAATCACTGAGGTGGATACAAGCAAAGTGGGTCGGATGCAGTCCCTGTCCTGCATGGGGCTCACATTTCACATTAATCCCCATTTTACAGATGAGGTAACTGAGGCACAGAAAAGTGAACTGATTTGCCCAAGGCCACACAGCAGACAAGTGTCAGAGCCACATTAGGACCTATGAACCCACTAGCGGGAATACATCTTCAAAAACAAAGGACACCTGGTACGCACATATAACATATAATAGAGAATATTTGTCTGTGTGTTTACATATAGTAATAAATAATAACAATTATGCTATTTGTTAAGCGCTCACTATGTGCCGGTCACAGTACTAAGCACTGGGATGGACACAAACAAATTGAGTTGGGCACAGCCCTTGTCCCATGTGGAGCTCACAGTCTCAATCCCCATTTTACAGATGAGGTAACTGAGGCACAGAGAAGTGAAGAGACTTGACCAAAGTCACACAGCTGACAAGGGGCGGAGCCGGGATTAGAATCCACCACCTCTTACTCCCAAGCCCGGGCTCTTTCAACTAAGCCTTGCTGCTCTGCCACTTGTCAGCTGTGTGACTGTGGGCAAGGCACTTTAACTTCTCTGTGCCTCAGTTACCTCATCTGCAAAATGGGGATTAAGACTGGGAGCCCTACCTGGGACAACCTGATAACCTTGTATCTCCCCCAGTGCTTAGCACAGTCCTTGGCACATAGTAAGCGCTTAACAGATACCATCATTATTATATTATTATTACAGACTGTGAGCCCGCTGTGGGCAGAGATTGTCTCTATCTGTTGCTGAATTGTACTTCCCCAGCACTTAGTACAGTGCTCTGCCCACAGTAAGCGCTTAATAAAGATGACTGAATGAATGTATAAGTACCCTCTTGCCCAGTCCCCCCCACCCATGGTCAGGAGCAGATCCCGCTCCCCAGGGACCCACCCGGCTGAGTTTAAGGACCCAACCTGGGGCCAGGCCACAGACTATCCCAGCCACAGACACAGTCTTGTCTTGTCTTATGCCGTCGAGTCGTCTCCGACCCCCTGCGACGCCATGGACACATCTCTCCCAGGACGCCCCACCCCCATCTGCAATCGTTCCGGCAACGTATCCGTAGAGTTTCCTCGGTAAAAATATGGACGTGGTTTACCACTGCCTCCTTCTGCACCGTAAACTTGAGTCTCCACCTTCAACTCTTTCCCCCTGCCACTGCTATCCCAGCACAGGTGAGTTTTGACTTGTAGCAGACGGCCTTCCACTCGCTAGCCAATGCCCAAGCTAGGGATGGAATGGGTAGGCCTCTGCTTGACTCTCCCTCCCATAGTCGTGATGGGTAGAGGACTGGAAACTCTACAAGTGTGATCCTGATAGGGGAGACACAATCAGCCCTCCCCATTTCACTAGCGGAGGAGGTCACACGGGAAAGTCGGAATGAAGGCTGAGAGAGCGTATGAGCCTCTGATCCTCGAAGTCGAACCCATCACTCTATCCCTCTTCCCTCCTCCGACGCATTTCATACTCACAGCAGCCTGAGCCAAGCTGCAGAAAATTAAATGAGAGGAAAGAGTGGCTCTCGCCCACAGATGTGTCCGCGTTTTGAAAAATCTGTTAGTGCTACAACAGATCTAATCGCTGGGCTGGGACGACGGATTAAAACCGATAACTGTACACTTGAACAATTGAGTGAAGAGCTGCAGATTTATAAAGATAGATATGATATCTTTATGATAGGAAATATGACACTGAATGGAAATGGACCAGTTACGAGCATAGACAACTAACGCTAAATGGAACCCAAGTAGAGGTTTTGTCAGACACTGGTGCCCAAGGAACTATTATATCACATCGGACTTATCCAGGTTAAATATTAAACCAAAACTACAGAAATGTTCAGAGGCGATATACAGATCATACGCCAGAAAGAATATCCCAACCCCAGGTTCTTGAATTATACCAGTATAACTTAAAGATAAGAAGGAAATTGTCCAATTTATTGTTCAGGATTTGGCAGTTTGGGAATTACATGTTTAGTGTGAGGGCTAATTATGAGTATATGACTTGTCCCAAAACGGTAACTTAAATGTTGACGATAGGTTTGAAGGCACGAGAAAATTACACACCAGCTATAAAACTGAGCTTGAGAATAATTACATTCTGGTAATGTGTATTCAGAGGAATGTATTTATTAACTTTAAAGGAAAAATGAAAACAGAAAGTGAATTAATGAGAAATACCAGGAATAATAGAGAACTAGGCAGCCTTGTGGAATGAAAACATTTGTTAGTGACAGGAGAGAATAAGGGTGGATCGCTTAGATTGTGCTTGGAACCCAAAGAACCGAATGCGTGCACTGAATTCATCCACGATAATCCAAAGATTTATCCTCATCTGTAAAATGGGGCTGAGACTCTGAGCCCCGTGTGGGACGGGGACTGGATCCGACCCGATGTGCCTGGCACATAGTAAGCACTTAATAAATACCATAATGATGATGATTATATTTATTAAGCACAACTCTGCCTGCTAGAGGAGGAGAACCAATCTATTAATGGTATTTACTGAGAGCTTACTCTGTGCAGAGCACTGGACTAAATATGTCAGTCAGTCAACCGTATTTATTGAGCTCTTACTATGTGCAGAACACCATACTAAACTTTTGGGAGAGTATAGTGTAACACTACAGCAGACGCATCCCCTGCCCACAGTGAGTTTACAGTCTAGAGGGGAAGACAGACATTAGTATAAATAAATAAAAACATGTAAGAGAGAACAGCAGAGTAGTAGACGTGATCCCTGCCTTCAGGGAGTTTATGAGCGCTTGAACTGTCAATAATAATAATGATGATGATGATGGTATTTGTTAAGCGCTTACTATGTGCCAAGCACTGTTCTCAGTGCTGGGGTAGATGCAAGGTAATCAGGTTGTCCCATGTGGGGCTCACCAGTCTTAATCCCCATTTTACAGATGAGGCACAGAGAAGTCGAGTGACTTACCCCAAGTCACACAGCTGATAAGTGGCGGAGCTGGAATTAGAACCCACAACCTCTGACTCCCAAGCCCGGGTTCTTTCCACTAAGCCACGGTGCTTCTCCTTCCCTGCTTCAGGGCTTCCAGCTTGGGCTTTCCGGTACCCCCGGCCCCCACGGTGGAGCTGAGAAGATCGCAAAGGTCTTAGAGAGATTTTGTCCCATTGTTTATCATCACTGCCCCTCGCTCCCAGGTTCAGAGGTCACGGATAGGTGGCTAATCATTCATTCATTCAATCATATTTCTTGAGCGCTCACTCTGTGCAAAGCACTTTACTGAGCACTTGGGAGAGTACAATATAACACTGAACAGACACAGTCCCTGCCCGCGACGAGCTTACCGACTAGAGGGGGAGACGGACGTTAACATAAGTAAATAAATTACAGATATGTAAATCAATCACTTATTCATTCATTCGCATTCGTTGAGTGCTTACTGTGTGCAGAGCACTGCAGTAAGCGCTTGGGAGAGCACAATACAACAGTAAACAGCTTCATTCCCTGCCCACAATGAGCTTGGAGTCCAGCAAGTCCAGGAATCATATCCAGGGCCGACTTTTCCCCGCAGTGTTTACCTACGATCTTCCCATTATTAGCTCTTTGCCACTCCATGACGAATTGTTGGCCGGGCGTCCCGGGTCGCCGTGCCAGAGCAGACAGGTGGAGGCACGGCCCAGGCCCTCGGGACTCCTGATCGAAACCGACAAGAAAGAAGAGACGGACTGCCCCGTTTGAGGAGTCACGAGGAGATCTCAGGGCGTAGGGTGTCCTCCCCTCCCCCTTGCTCCACTATTGGGGTTTGTCTTGCCCCCACTCTGCAGGAGGTAGGAGCAGCCCACGACCCCTGCCTATTTAGGGTTTCCAGAAAAGGGCGAATTGGAGAGAGTGGTCACTCTGGTCAGTCCAGAGGGAGTCGGGGATGGGCAGAGAGCGGTGGAGATGAGGAGCCGTGAGTGGCCGCCTTGGGCAAGGGAAGATAACGCGGGTTGGCGTGGGCGGGGCGGGGGCAGAGTTAGATAAGGGTGGAGAGAGATACAGCCTCCAAGAGATAACCAAAAGTTCAATGACCTGGCCTGGCGAGTTTGAGAGGGGAGCAATGACATCCTTCCTTCCTATCAGACGGGAGCCGGGGATGACCAGTCAACCTAGAGATTCCCAAAGGGTCCCTCAACGTTCGGCAGTTTCGGCTTTCGTCGGGCTAAATGCGGTCATCAAAAAACGGATAGGAAGCACTGAGATTCATTTTGGGACTCGACACAGTGGTGCAGCAGTTTCCTCTCGAAGAAAAGATCAGGCACTCTCTCAAATTAGAAGCAGGGTGCTGGACTGAATGACCTTTCCGCTGGATTGAATGACCTCTCAAGGCCCCTCCTATCACTTCTCCCTACTCTACATGGTCCATCAGCGTCGTACAAGAGGAGGAAATTGATCTGGCTCACCTCATTCTTCTCCAAGCCAGGTCGATGGCCCCACCGCAGCACATTAGCTACGATGGCAAGTTATTGTTTGATCGTTTTTTTCCGAGCTCTTCCCGGATATCTGCGTTTAGCTTCTGAATCCAGGAGGAAGGAGGAGGAGGAGGATGACGACGAGCAAGGTTGGGGTCGGGGGGAAGGAGAAAGGGAAGGAAAAGGGAGAAGGGAAGAAGAAGAAAGAGCCATATGGAATTCTCACTCAGGGACACCCCTTGAAGCTCAAAGTCGTAGATTCAAAATCACAAAATACAACACTTCTTCACCCAGCGGGAGGAGGAAGAGGAGTGCGTGCAGTCCACTCCTCCAGGAATCTGTGCAACCGTGGAGACCCTCACGTCCAAGAGGGGCTTTGACAGGAATGTGGACGAGAGGTCCGTGCTGACGGGAAAGTTAGGAAAGGAGAGGAGAAAGTGAGGCGTGTTGGCGAGCCCATCCCTAACCATGAGGAGTGTGGTGAAGAGGACGTCCAATCATCTTGGCTCCCAACCAGACATCAAGCCCCGGGCTGGATGGACTGAGGGACTAATCCAAGATTCACTTTAGTCCCGGTTTGATGAGGCCAGACTGAGACCCCTGTGGACCCTGGGCTAATAAAGGTGGTGGGACCCCTCCCCCCGCCACATGATGTAGGGCAACGGTACATTAATGCAATGTGATAATGTCATGCATGATGCTTTCGGCTCCCTTCAGGGTTAAAGCAAACCAGAGGTAAGATAGGCCAGGTCCTGTCCCACTTCTCCATCTCTCTGCCCTTCTTCCCTGCCAGAAAGCAACCTGGACTTATCACTCTCGGGGTGTCTGAGTGTAGGGTCACAGGGGAATCTGCGTAGCCTAGTGGAAAGAGTCCGGACCTGGGCGACAGAGGATGCGGGTTCTAATTCCCGCTCTGCCACATGTCGCTGCGTGACCTTGGACAAGTCTTTTCACTTCTCTGTGCCTCATTTACCTCATCAGTAAAATGGGAAATGAGATCGTGAGCCCCACGTGGGACAGGGACTGCGTCCAACCCCATTTGCTTGTATCCACCCCTGGCACACAGTAAGCACTTAGCGAATACCATAGTTATCATAATTATTATTATGAGAGTAGGGAGAACAGAGGCAGAAAGAGAAACGTAGACTCAGAAAAAGTTCAGAGATGTAGAAGAGAGAATTGGGATCATGGTCCATTCCTGGCTGCGGGTCTCCAGGGTCGGGGAGAATTCCCAGCCATGGCTCTTCCAAGAATTCTGGTGCCCTCTTGGATACACAGCCCCAGATCGAGTCGACTGGGCAGACTGTGGGGCATCTCTCAGGGGCTGACTTTCTTATGACTTTGCAGAACACCGCAGCCAAGGTGGCATCTTGCGAAACCCGGTAATCGCAGTAATGGTACTTATCGAGCACCTGCAGTGTGCTGAACACGGTACTTAGCACTGGGGTGAGTTCAAAATCAGTGAATGGGGACCCAACCCCTGTCCCACGAGGGGTTACCGGTCTCGTTCTGAGAAATGAGAAATTGATGATAGAGAAGGCGGGCAGCAGGAGCACTTGGGAAACAAGAGGGAAATGAATATCTAAACGGCTCCGGGATGCTCTTCCCCACTGAGGACACGGTTTTTGGTTTCACTGTTTCATTGTTCCAACTTTTCCAACAGTTGCTTAATAGTCCCACAGTTCCCTGGGTTCCTGACCACGCCCCCCCCCCCCCCAGAGAGGAAAGGGGTCGGGTGAGAAGAGGGGTGCCATAGCTCCGGCGGGGATGGATGGGCTGAGAAAAGGGGCTCAGGGGCCCAGGCAGGGGCCGGGGCACCAGGTGGCCGACAGGCTCTGGACTTGCAGGACCCCAAAAGCTGTGTGACCTTGGACGAATCACTTTACATCCTCTTCTGTAAACCGCGCCTCATTTTCCACATCTGTAAAGTGGGGATTCAATACCCATTCTTCCACCCCCTTGGGCTGCGATCCCCATGTGGGAAAGGGACCATGACTGTGCTGATTGCACTGTATCCACCTGTTAGAACAGTGCTTAGCATATAGTAAGCATTCGGGGTGGGGGGGCACCATTATTATTACGATTATTATTCCGGACCAGGGAAGGCTTAAGCACTTAGTAGAGTGCTTTGCACACAGTAGGCACTCCAAAAATACGATCGAATGTATGAATGAATGAAGTCTTGCCTTCACCGAGTCCAGGGGGAGCAGGGCTGACCATTTTATCTGGGCAGAGAGAAACTACAGGATTTGAAAGAGCACCTTCTCATGCGGGGAATCTACCGAGGTTCCATCCCGCCAGCAATCTAGCTCCCCGCAACAATTCAGAGTGTTTCTGCCCCTTGGAGTCATTGTGATGGCCCAAGCAGATGCCACTGAGTGCCCTCTCCACACCCAACTGAGCTTCCTGAAATCTCTTCCCTGACAGCCACCAGGCAGCTTGAGTGAGCTCAGGCCCCTCTGGACAAAGCTGGTTCTAAATTGAAATCTTCTTCTTCCTCCCTACTTCCTTCCCTCCATCCCTCTCTCCACCTCCCCGACATTACCCCAGCACTTAGAACAGCGCCTGACCCATAGAGCTTTACAAACCCCACGGTTATTATTATTAGTATTATCCTTTCAGCTGGTTCCATGCTTTTCGGGAAAGGAGCAGAGATGGAGGAGATAATAATGATAATTATTGTGGCATTTGTTAAGTGCTTACTATGTGCCCGGCACTGTACTGAGCAACAGGGTGGATGTAAGCAATTTGAGTTGGACACAGTCTCAATTCCCATTTTACAGATGAGGGAACTGAGGGACAGTGAAGTGAAGCGATTTGCCCAAGGTCACGCAGCAGACAAGTGGCGGAGCTGGAATTAGAACCCTGACCTTCTGAGTCCAGGGGTTCTACACCACCACAAGGAGGTTAAAAAGATCATCCCACTCCTCCAAATCCAGCCTGAGCCACATCCCCGTAGACTGTGAGCTCCTCTTGGATACAGAATGTGTCTACCGAGTCAGAGGTCATGGGTTCAAATGCCGGCTCGGCCCCTCGTCAGCTGTGTGACTGTGGGCAAGTCACTTAACTTCTCTGTGCCTCAGTTACCTCATCTGTCAAATGGGGATTAAGACTGTGAGCCTCACGTTGGCCAACCTGATTACCCTGTATCTACCCCAGCGCTTAGAACAGTGCTCTGCACGTAGTAAGCGCTTAACAAATACCAACATTATTAGTATATTTTAATAATTATAATTTAATATATGATATTATATAATTTTAATAATATTATTGTAAGAATAATAATGTCCAGGAGCTTAGTCAGGACTCTCCAAACAGTAAGGGCTAATAAATAGGATTGATTGACTGACTGATTGACTGATCCAGTTTAGCCTTCCTCTTTGATCCCCAACCAAAAAGTATAGAAACCCTTGGCCTTTGACTTTCAGGCACAGTGACAAAATTAGTGGAATTTCATTTCACTCCCTGGATCTCCAAATGCAAAGTAAGTTCATTATGGGCAGGGAATGTGTCCACCCTCTCTGTTATATTGTAATGTCCCAAGCACTTAATCCAGTTTTCTGCACACAGGAAGCTCTCAGTGGATAGAGAGTAGCAGTGTAGCCTAGTGGATAGAGTACGGGCCTGGGAGTACGGGCTTAGGAAAGCAGCATGGCCTAGTGGCAAGAGCTCGAGCTTGGGAGTCAGAGATCGTGGGTTCTAATCCCGGCTCCGCCACCTGTCTGCTGTGTGACATCGATCAAGTCACTTAAGGTCTCTGTGCCTCAGTTACCTCATCTGTAAAAAGGAGATTGAGATGGAGACCCCTATGTGGGACAGGGATTGTGTCCATCCTGATTATCTTGTATCCACCCCAGAGGTTAGTACAGTGCCTGGCACATAGTAAGTGCTCAATACAGTCAGCTGATGATGACAGTGAAAACACAGCGACTTATCCTAGCAAAAATCTTAGAACTGGGGGAGACGTCGGACATCGCACGCCGGCTCCGTAAACAGTTCCTGAAACTGCCCCTGTGCCCCAGGGCAGCTGCTCGACTCAGAAAAGCGGCTAGGTGAAGTCTCTTCCACTCTAGCCGCAAGTCAAGTCCCAAAAGAATGGCACGCTCTCTCATTCTTCCATTCGCCAGTGTTTTCCAAGGCTCCTTAACCCAGATGGCTTTCAGTCCAGACTCTCCCACCTGCTTTATTCTCCGCCCACACGCACTGGCAGCTGCAGTTCTAGGCCTTTCTTACTTAGGATCCCGGGTCAGGCAGAGGGGTGAGAGCACTGGGAAAGAGAGTCCCAGAATGACTTCGATCGCCATGGTTCGGGCACCCCAAGCTACCGAGCCGTGGGCTAGCACTCGCTTCGCTCGGTCCTTAAACTCCATTTCACGGGAGGAACCTGAGGTGGAGGGGTGGGAAGCAACGTGGCATAGTAGATGGACCACCGGCCTGGGAGTGAGTTCTAATCCCAACTCCGCCTCTTGTCTGCTGTATGACCCAGTGTCCCTCTGCCTGGGATTTCCTCAGGATTAGAGCCAGGTGCCTCTGGGATTCTCAACCTCAGAAGGTTCTGGGTAAGAGGACGGGGTCCCTCTCCCCGAAACGGGTTTAAAGACCTGCAAATGTCAATCCCGCCGCTCCTGGGAAGAGCCCAAGTCTGTGAGACAAAAGGCCCAGCCCCAACCCCTGTAGCAACCCTGACAGGTGGCTGTCCAGGCGGGAAAGCCCCGCTAACGCGCATCATCGTCCCTCCCCCTCGCCCCCATCCACGGCAGCTTGGGAGTTTCTGCCCCCGGAGCCTATTCCAGGCCAGAACTGTGAACAGATTTCTCAACAATGGGGAGAGGGCACCTTGAAAAGACTCAAATCCCGAAAGCAACTTTTGTGGCCGGGGCAACGGCTGCCGCTAGGGAGGCGACTCCAAAGTAAACCGATGCTTCTGGAAGTTTCCAGACTTGGAAAATGTTAGCGCAGCCCCCTTCCCCTCCATCCCCCCTCAGCCCCCGCCCCCGGCCCTCCACCATGGGCTCGGCCCATGCTTAGCTGGGGGGGGCCCCTCGGGGGGAAACCGGCTTGGGGGTGGCGGGGGGGGACTGTATTTTCCTTTCTGCCTCTCTGCCTGTGTTTCTTTCCTTTGTTTTGTTTCCTGTTTCCTGAGGCTGATAGAATGTGGGTAACAAAGCTTCACGGGCCCAGAATGGAATTCTTGACAAACCAGCACACCCAGGCCCGGCTCCAGTGGGGAACCAGTGGTGTTCATACTGGGGGGACGGGGGAGGGTGAGGACCACCCCACCCTGCCTCTCCTGGTGTCAGCAAGAGAGGGTCTTTGTTCCTGCTTGTTCCCTAACCCCCCTGCTCCATCTCCAGAAGGAGCCACAGTCCAGGCAGGGAGAGGAAGGGAGCCCACTCAGTATCCCCGGAGAAGCAGCAGAGAACCCCCCCATCTCCCGGGAGTCAGTCCCGATTCCAAGGAGACCTGCACCTGGTGGGCTCCGGTGAGGAGCAGCGCTAGGGGAAACCAGCCTCTGTCCCCCTTGAAGGAAGATACTGGGCCCTGCAACTCAGGCACTATAACCGGGCAGAGCCAGAGCCGGGCTAGGACCAGAGGAGGCAACTCTGCCCAGAAAACCTAAGTGCCGAGCAAAGCGGCAGGGCTGGGTCAGCGCTTAGTACTGTACTTGGCACATAGTAAGCGCTTAACAAATACCATAATTATTAAAGAGGAATTGGACCCTCTCCTAATGGGGTCCCCTCAGCACCCCCACAATTGACTTCCTAACCCCACTCAGAATTCGGAGTCCTGGGTTATCTTGGACACTCAGTTGTATTTATTGAGCCCCTATTCATTCATTCATTCAATTCAGTCATATTTACTGAGAGCTTACTATGTGCAAAGCATTGTACTAAGTACTTGGGGAGTACAGTATAACAACAGACACATTCCCTGCCTTCAACAAGCTCGCAGTCCAGAGGGGGAGACAGTTATACAGATAAATAGGTAAATAACCAAATGGAGATTTTTCTTCTTTTCTAAATACATGAAGCTAGTGTGTGCAGAGATACAGCATGTAGATAGGCATGGGTGTTCATTTGTTGATTAGTTAGGTTTTCCCAGCAATTCCAAGGAGGAAAAAAATGCAAAAAGACGCTTAATGGAAGGTATTTATCTCGAACAGAATTCCTTACTTATTGGCTAACTTGGGTTCGTCCATCCTGGAAGCAGGGTAGCCTAGTGGAAAGAGCGTGGGCCCTGGAGTCAGGGGACCCGGGTTCTGTTTCCGTCTCTGCCGCCTACCTGCTGTATGGCTTTGGACAATTCACTCCACTTCTCGCTGCCTCAGTTTCCTCATATGTAACATGGGTATCGAATGCCTGGTCTCCCTCCCACTTAGACTGGGACCCCCATGTGGGGCGGGAACCGTGTCTGACCTTATTATCTTGTTTCTATCCCAGGGCTTAGTACAGAGCTTGGCGCACAGTAAGCACTTAACAGATGACGTCGTTATTACTGAACGCGGAGCACCGAGCTTGGGAGAGCATCCCAGAAGCGAAAGACACAGGCCCTGCCCGCTAAGGACCTCCGAGGGAATGGGGGAGGCAGCTGTCGCTCTGTGGGACCCAGTCCCTGGTCAGGTTTTGGTCTCCCCAGCAGGTGGGGATCTCGCCGGTCGTGTCGGTCAGAAACGCGGAACAGTAAATAGAGGCAGAAGTGCTTCAGGCACATCCCAGCAGCCCCCACGGGTGTCAGATAATGGGGCTCTCCCCGAATTATTCATTCAATAGTATTTATCGAGCGCTTACTACGTGCAGAGCACTGTACTCAGCGCTTGGAATGTACAAATCGGCAACAGATAGAGACAGTCCCTGCCCTTCGACAGGCGGACAAGAACAATGGCAATAAATAGAGTCAAGGGGAAGAACATCTCGTAAAAAAACTGGCAAATAAATAGAATCAGGGTAATGTACATCTCATTAAACAAAATAAATAGGGTGATGAAGATATATACAGTCGAGCGGATGAGTACGGTGCTGAGGGGGTGGGACGGGAGAGGGGGAGAAGGAGAGGGAAAGGGGGGAGAAGAGGGTTTAGCTGAGGAGAGGTGGGGGGGGAGTAGAGGGAGCAGAGGGGAAAAAAGGGGGAGCTCGGTCTGGGAAGGCCTCTTGGAGGAGGTGAGCTTTAAGTAGGGATTTGAAGAGGGGAAGAGAATTAGATTGTCAGAGGTGAGGAGGGAGAGCGTTCCGGGACCGCGGGAGGACGTGGCCCGGGGGTCGACGGCGGGATGGGCGAGACCGAGGGACGGTGAGGAGGTGGGCGGCGGAGGAGCGGAGCGTGCGGGGTGGGCGGTGGAAAGAGAGAAGGGAGGAGAGGTAGGAAGGGGCAAGGTGATGGAGAGCCTTGAGGCCTAGACTGAGGATTAGACTGTGAGCCCGTCAATGGGCAGGGATTGTCTCTGTAGGTTGCCAAATCGTACATTCCAAGCGCTTAGCACAGTGCTCTGCACATAGTAAGCGCTCAATAAATACTAATGAATAAATGAATGAATGAAATAAGATCCCAGATGGGCCTCACAGGGCTACCCATGTTGGCCACCAGAGTTTCTGGGACACTTTTGGTGCCCAACTAGAGCCTTTTGAGACCCTCGACAGGAAGACAATTTCTGTTCCTTAATCCCCTCTCCACCTCCTCAGTGGGGAAGAAGACGCTTCACCCATGCACGAAGGGCAAGACTTGTCTGCCGACTTGCAACCGTGTCCAATAATCACCCCTCTCTCCGGCCTGAGGGTCACGTTTCTTAACCTCTAGGACCGTCTGTTATATTGTTAAATTGAACTCTCCCAAGCACTTAGTTTAATGCTCTGAGCACGGTAAGCTCTCAATAAATACGATTGACCGACCGATTGACTCACTGAGCTTCCCAGGCGGGTCCTCGCTCACCGGCCTAGACAGGCAGGGCCGACAGACCCCTCTTCTTCCCGGGCCCAGCGTTCTTGCCTGCGACTACTCTGAACAGGTGGAGGAGTCCCTGGAATGATACAAATTTATATCTCAGTTTCCTCTTCTTTAAAAAAAAGGGATCCAGTGCCTGCTATTCCTCCTACTTAGACTGTGAGCCACCTGTGGGACAGGAGCTGTGTCCAATCTGATTACCTTAGGACGGTACTTGGCACACAGTAAGCACTTAACAGATATTGTTACTTACTGTTAAATGTTGTTAATATTGTTAAATATGGTTATTTATTCCCATCTGGCAGATCACCGGTCTTCCCATCTTCAAAGCCCCTCTGACATCACACCTCCTCCAGGAAGACTTCCCCGACTCACCTCGCACCTCCTCATCCTATTTACGCCTTACGGACACGGCAATGTTTCCGTGCCAACCGGTCAATCGTATTTATTGATGCTTGCGGTGTCCAGACCACTCTACGGAGTGCTTGGGAGAGTACGATGACGTTGGTATTCGTTAAGCGCTTACTACGTGCAGAGCACTGTTCTAAGCACTGGGGTAGACGCAGGGGAATCAGGTTGTCCCACGTGGGGCTCACAGTCTTAATCCCCATTTTACAGTTGAGGTAAATGAGGCATAGAGAAGTTAAGTGACTTGCCCACAGGCACACGGCTGACAAGTGGCGGAGCCAGGATTCGAACCCGTGCCCTCTGACTCCAAAGCCCGTGCTCTTTCCACTGAGCCACGCTGCTTCTCTGTATAACAGAGATGGTAGACATCTTCCCTGCCCACAAGGAGCTTACAATCTAGAGGACGCTTACACCTATATCCTTGAGTCTTCACCCACAAAGCATTTCCCACCCCTCCCCCTACCGCCCCCTCAACCCCACCGCCCCAACACTGTAGCACTTACGTACATATCTTCATATTAACTGATAATAATTACGGCATTTGTTATGTTACTACGTGCCGGGGACTGTACTAAGCGCTAGGATGGACACAAGCTAATCGAATTGGACAAAGGCCCTGTCCCTTGTGGGGCTCCCCATTTTATAGATGAGGTAACTGAGGCACAGAGAAGTTAAGTGACTTGCCCAAGGTCACACAACAGACACGTGGCAGAGCCGGGATTAGAGCCCGTGACCTTCTGGCTCCCAGCCCCGTGCTTTATACACTATGCCCGTGCTGCTTCTCTAAAATTGAGGATTTTTTTTTATTTAAGCGCTTGCTTTGTGCCAGGCACTGTACTGAATCCTGGGGTAGATACAAGCTAATCAGGTTGAACACGGTCCACGTCCCACGTGGGGCTCACAGACTTAATACTCATTTTGCAGATGAGGTAACTGAGGCCCAGAGAAGTGACGTGACCTGCCCAACATCACGCAACAGACGAGGAGCAAAGACGGGATTAGAACCCAGGTCCTTCTGACTCCCAGGTTTGTGATTTACCCATTGTGCCACACTGCTAAACTAGGTTGCTTCCCGCAACCTGTAATTTAATTCAGTTCCTGCCTGCCCCTGGTAAATTCTAAGCTCCCTGACTGTTGTACACTTCCTAGTCCTGCACACAGTGGTCAGCACAGAGTAAGCCCTTAATAGCAGCAGCGTGGCTCGGTGGAAAGAGCCCGGGCTTCGGAGTCAGAGGTCATGGGTTCGACTCCCGGCTCTGCCGCTTGTCAGCTGTGTGACTGTGGGCAAGTCACTTAACTTCTCTGTGCCTCAGTGACCTCATCTGTAAAATGGGGATTAAGACTGTGAGCCTCACGTGGGACGACCTGATTGCCCTGTATCTCCCCCAGCGCTTAGAACAGTGCTCTGCACGTAGTAAGCGCTTAACAAATGCCAACATTAGTAGTAGTAGTAGTATGATTGATTGATTGGCATGTAACCCTGGTGTTTTAGTTTCATCTCAGCACTGCTTTTAGCAGGGCGAACCTGCAGATCCTCAATTAAGCAACAAATCACCGCCCCTCGTTTCTCTCAGACCTGGCTTTCTCGCTCACTGTTCTGTCCCGGAAGCCTGATTTTCCATTCTGTCTGCTTCCGCTGACCTGGGAGTCGCCAAACTCTCGGCCGTCCCATCGCAAAAGGACAAATTCCGCATCTTTTCTGGTTGGTGGAAACAACTCTTCCCACTGCCCACCGCGGGTTCCATTAACCGAAAGTGGAGTTTCGGGGAAACCCGTCCAGAAGATCGGAGGATCGGTGTTGCTCAATGCGACCCGGGTGCCAGGCCAGAGAGGAGGGGGGCCAGGAATGAAAGGGATTCTGGGCTGGGGAGAAGGAGGGAAATTACTGAGAAGGAAGAGGCAGGAGGAGGAGGAGACTGGGAGTCCTGGGGGAAACAGAGGACTGTGTCCAACCTGATGATCTTATGTCTACCCCAGCTCTTAGTACGGCGCTTGACGTCATCAACAACCTCATATTTCCTGAGCACTTAGTGAGGGAAATTTGAGAAGGAAGAGGCGGGAGGAGGAGGAGACTGGGAGTCCTGTGGGAAACAAAGGACCGTGTCCACCCTGATGATCTTGTATCTACCCCAGCCTTTAGTACGGCGCTTGACGTCATCCACAACCTCATATTTACTGAGCACTTAGTGTGTGCAGAGTACTGTACTAAGCGCTTGGGGGGAGTACAATGCAACGGAGTTCGTAGACACATTCCCTGTCCACAACGAGCTCACAGTCATGTTAAACCACTGTTAAAACACTTACCTGGTACACAGTAAGAGAAGCATCAAGGTCTATGGATAGGGCACGGACCTGGGAGTCAAAGGACCTAAGTTCTAATCCTAGCTCTGCCACTTGTGTGCTGTGTGGCTTTGGGCAAGTCACTGAACTTCTCTCTGCCTCAGTTGCCTCATCTGTAAAATGAGGATTAAGACTGTGAGCCCCGTGCGGGACAGGGACTCTGTCCAACCCTTTTCGCTTCTATCCACACCGGTGCTCAGTGCCTGGCACCTAGTAAGCACTTCACAAATATTACTATTCATAATAACGACAAATACCACGATGAAATAATTAAGAGGGGATTCTGGAGGGCAACATCCTGCCCGTTGAGTGGGCAGCTGGTCCCCAAACGCCACAGCTCTGGCCCACCCCTGTTTTCACTCGCATGAGTAGCCAGAAGCCGGCGTTCGTTCCAAGTTCACTCAATCGTGCAGTTAGTGTTGGTTTGGCGGGGGCAGCAATTAGGGTAATTAGACTTCCTGTGATCAAGCCGCCGTTTGGCTCTGCCAGGTCAGAGGCTGCGAACACCACCTGCAAAGCAGGAGCCCGGAAACCTCCGGGAGCGCCTCTGCCCCCAAGGCGGCCGACTCTCTCTGCGGGGCCCGGGGAGGACCAGGCGCCGGGGCTTCCCTTGGGCTTCCTGCCCTCACAGTGCTCTCGTCAGCTGGGACAGATGGATCCGGATTCCTCCGGAGGCATGGAGGCCAGTGCTCCGTTTATTGTCGTATTGTACTCTCCCAAACGCTTAGTGCAGTGCCCTGCACACAGTAGGTGCTCAATAAATATAAGCGAATGAATGAATGAAAAGGACATTCAGCCAGATGACCGGCTCCAGCGGTCCGAACTCCGAGCCAGATGAGCTCCCGTCCTTCCCCATTGCCCAAGCCGTGGCTCTCGATCCCTGCCCACGCCGTGCCCTCCTGGAGTCCCTCAGATCCAGCCTCCCCGGAGCCCACCCTGCCCATCCGAGGAAGGCCGGGACCTACCTGGCCAAAGACAGTGACCACCGTCATTACTGAGAAGTAGTGTGGTCTGCTGGAAAAACCCGGGATCAGGAATTCGGAGACCTCACTTTTAATCCTGGCTTGTCCATTTGCCTGCTGTGTGACACCGTAATAAGATTAATATCATTTGTAATAATAATAGTGTTATGTGCTAAGCCCTAAAGTCAATTTTATTTTCATTCATTCATTGTTACTTGTTTTGTCTCTCCTCCTTCTAGAATGTAGACCCGGTGTGGGCAGGGTTTGTCTCTCTATTGCTGAACTGTACTTTCCAAGCGCTTAGTACTGTCCTCTGCACACGGTAAGCGCTCAGTAAATATAATTGATTGAATGAATGAATCGTATCTATTGAGGGCTTACTGTGTGCAGAGCACTGTACTAATCGCTTGGAAGAGCATAATATAACAATATAACAGACACATTCTCTGCCCACAGTGAGCTTAGAGTCTAGAGTTTAGTATGTGTCACACACTGCTCTAACTGCTGGGGAAAGTACAAGATAATCAGATCAAACATGGTGCTCGTCCCACAGTGGGCTCGCACTCCAAGTAGCACTACTTGGAGTGCGAGCTGGTAATGAATCCCCATTTCACAGATGAGGTAACTGAGGCACAGAGAAGTTAAATGACTTACCCAAAGTCACATAGCAGGCACGTGGCAGAGCCAAGACTCGCAGGCCCATGCTCTTTCCATTCCATTGGAGAATAAGCGTGGCTTGGTGGAAAGAGGGCAGGCTTGGGAGTCAGATGTCGTGGGTTCTAATCCCTCCTCTGCCACTCGTCAGCTGCGTGACTTTGGGCAAATCATTTAACTTCTCTGTGTCTCAGTTACCTCCGCTGTAAAACGGGGATGAAGCCTGTGTGCCCCCCATGGGACAACCTGATCGCCTTGTATCTACAACAGTGCTCGGCACATAGTAAGCACTTGAGAAATGCCATCATCATCATCATCATTATTATTATTATTAGGCCATGCTGCTTCATTTGAGTAAGCCACTGACTTTGGGCAAGTCACTTAACTTCTCTGTTCCTCAGTTTCCTCATCTGTAAACGGGGATTGAATACCTGCTCTCCCTCTCCTTTAGGCTTCCCATGTGAGATAGGGACTGTTAATGAGCTGATTACATCTACCTCAGTCCTTGGCCCATGGGAAGCAATCAACCAGTGGTACTCATTAAGCTCTTACTTGGTGCAGACCAACCTCTTAAGACAGTATACTGCACTCAGTGAGTGCTCAGTAAATACCATGGATTGAGAGACCCGAGAAGGCAGTGTGGTCTCGTGGAAAGAGCAGGGCTCGGGCTTCAGAAAACCTGGGTTTTCACCCTGGTTCTGCCACTTGGCTACTGTGGCAAGTCACTTCACCTCTCTACGCCCCAGATTCAGCGTGGCATAGTGGATGGAGCACGGGCCCGGGAGTCAGAAGGTCATGGATTCTAATTCCGGCTCCCTCACTTGTCTGCTGTGTGACCTTGGGCAAGCCGCTTCACTTCTCTGGGCCTCGGTTCCCTCATCTGGAAAATGAGGATTGAGGCCGTGTAACCCCAATAGCACCAGGGACTGTGTCCAACATGAGTTGCCTGTATCCACCCCAGTGCTTAGGACCATGCCTGGAGCATAGTAAGTGCTTAACAAATACCACAATTATTAATTATTATTATTATTATTTGCTCATCTATATAATGGGGATGAACTACGAGTTCTCTCTCCCTCTTAGGTTGTGTACCCATTTGGAATAGGAACTGTGTCCAACTTATATCTACCTCAATGCTTTAGCACAGTCCTAGCGACATACTTAGCGACCCACTTAGAAAATGCCACAGTTGATTCTATTATCAGTGAATTAGAAGACTTCCGAGATGCATCCATTCACTTTACTGTATTCTCCCAAGTCCATAGTTCAGTGCTCTGCACAGAGTGAATGATCAATAAATACTATTGATTTATTGATCAATGAAAGCCAAGGACAGGAATCATTTTCCCCTTCCAAGAGGCGAAATGAATCTTGAGATACTTGGGCTGTCTCAAGGCAACCGCACCGCTCTTTTCATCTTAACCTGGGGCTGGTCTCCGGATGTTTCAGCTTTCTGACTTAGCATCCCAGTTCTGCGTGAGTCTGAACTTGGGTCCCCAAGAAGGTGGCAAGAGACTGGACACCAGGTCAGACCAGGCCTGGGGAGCCCTTCTGGGGGCTGCAGGTCCCTCTTCTGAGGTGAAGTGCGTGGGAGCCTCAGGACCTTGTACGTTTCACCTACACCCGCGCCAGACTTAAATTCCCAGTGGCCAATGGCCGTCTGTTCCCAAACCAACTGCTACTGAGGTGGAAAGGCAGTTGAGGCTAATGTCCAGACATTCCCAGTGTGGGCGCTGTATTGTCCTTTTCATCCACCCCTATTCGCACCTGGTGTGTGACCTTGGGCAAGTCGCTTAGCTCGGCTTGCCCCAGTTTTCGCTTCGGTGAAACGGGGATCAAATGCTCACGGCGTCTTCTAGAAAGAAGGATAGCTTTGTATGTGGGTGGGTGGGTGTGAGGTGTACAGAGCTCTGTGTAGGAAAGAAGAACTACTGAGGGGGGTGTGTGTGTTTGTGTGTGTGTAAATTCCATAAAACTGTTGTGGAGACCGATTTTCTATGAGGCAGTGAGACGTAGAACTACTCATCCAGCTTCTTGAATGGGTTCCCTTGCAGTACCCGCAAATAATAATACTAATAACAACGATGGTATTTGTTAAGTGCTTACTATGTGCCGAGCGCCGTTCTAAGTGCTGGGGTAAATACAAGCTTGTCCCACGTGGGGCTCACAGTCTCAATCCCCATTTTACTGAGGCACAGAGAAGTTAAATGACTTGCCCAAGGTCACACAGCAGACAAGCGGCGGAGCCGGGATTAGAACCCACGACCTCTGACTCCCAAGCCCGTGCTCCAGCAGCCAGTGGCAGAACAAGATGATCAGTAATGAGGTCTTTGCACACAGTCAGTTCACCGATTAATCAATCAATGGCATTTATTGAGTATCTACTGTGTGCCGAGCACTGAACTAAGCAGATCTGCGCGTAGTAAGCCCTTAATAATGCTATTACTGCTGTTAAGTGCTTGGGAGAGTACAATACAATAGAGGTGGTAGACAGATCACGGCCCACAAGTAGTTCACAGGCTACAGGCAGCGGCTCCAAGAACAGCAGTCTCCTGGATGGCAAGCGGGCAGAGAAGGAATGCCAGTGGGATTCCCAAGCACCGACCAGTGGTTGTATGGTGAACCCAACCCAGCTGGTCAGGCAGAAGAATTTAAATAGCTAGTGTATTTAGAGCAAAAGGATGGGCCTATATCTGAATGTCAAGAAAACAAAGATCATGACAACTGGAAGTTTTAACACATTTGTAGTGGACGGAGAGAAGACTGAAATAGTGGACAGCTTTTCTCTCCGGGGATCCATTATCAATAGCAAAGGAACTAGTAGCCAAGAAATACGCCGAAGATTAATGTTAGGAAGGCTCGCTATGAAGAGCCTGGAAAAAGTCACGGAATGTGCTGATGTAACAATTGCCACAAAAGTACAAATTGTCAACTCTCTGGTGATTCCAGTGACAGCATCTGGATCCGAAAGCTGGAC
This sequence comes from Ornithorhynchus anatinus, assembly GCF_004115215.2. Classification (NCBI taxonomy): domain Eukaryota; kingdom Metazoa; phylum Chordata; class Mammalia; order Monotremata; family Ornithorhynchidae; genus Ornithorhynchus; species Ornithorhynchus anatinus. The sequence continues at coordinate 21,549,356 of NC_041734.1, forward strand.
GGTGAAAAAACAGGATAGAGAGAACATCGATTCTTTTGAAATGTGGTGTTGGAGAAGGCTTTTGCGAATACCATGGACTGCCCAAAACACGGACAGATGAATTTTGGAGCAAATTAAACCAAAGTGGTCTGTGGAAGGTCAAATGACTTGACTTAGATTAGCCCATTTGGGGCACATAATCAGGAGGACTAATTCTCTGGAGAAGACACTAATGCTAGGAAAAGTCCAGGGAAAATGTGGAAGAGGCAGACCGGCAGCTAGATGGATAGAGACCATAACAACGATCACGGAAGAGCGGTCAGGAAGGTTGCAGAGTATGGTAAAGGACAGTACGTTCCGGAGAAAGTATATCCGTGGAGTGGCTGTGAATCGGAAACGACTCGATGGCACGAGTAAGAATAATAATTAGAATTAAGTGTAGCCCAGAGTCAAACAGTGTGACAAAGCAGCACACTACTGGGCGATTCCTGCAAAAACACAGACCTGTTTGACAGGCAGCAGTCAGAAAAGGGGTAGCTCTCCTCAGGCAAAGACTTCGCAAAGAGGAGGGCATGAAGAATCAGACTTGAAAAAGAAGTAGGCCAAGACCAGGCCAAACGCCTCCACACGACAAGGAACTATCTTTCTAGGAACACAGCGAGGAGTGGGTGGGGGTTATTCTGCATCAGCCTTTCCAGTTCCAACCCCACGTACGTTTTCCCAGACTAAGCCCTCTCTTCCCCAACTCCCCCACCCTTCATCGTTTCCCTTGCGTTTGGATTTGTACCCTTTAAACACTTAATATTCCCTCCCCCACCCCCGCAGCACTCATAGGCATATCTGTATTTTAATGACTGTCTGCCCCTCTAGACTGTAAGCTCCTTGTGGGCAGAGAAGCTGTCTACCAACTCTGTTAAATCGTACTCTCCCAAGTACTTGGTACCAGGGCTCCGTATACGGTAAACGCTCCGTAAATTCCACTGATTGATCGATTGATTGGAGAAGCAGCGTGGCTCAGTGGAAAGAGCCCGGGCTTGGGAGTCCGAGGTCATGGGTTCGAATCCCGCCTCCGCCACTTGTCAGCTGTGTGACCGTGGGCAGGTCACTTCCCTTCTCTGTGCCTCAGTTACCTCATCTGTAAAATGGGGATGAAGACCGTGAGCCTCACGTGGGACAACCTGATGACCCTGTATCTACCCCAGCGCTTAGAACGGTGCTTGGCACATAGTAAGCGCTTAACAAATGCCAACATTCTTATTATCTCATCATCTGTAGAATCACCTTCAAAGGCAAGTAGAGATGCCATATTTTTATCCGCCGATGTCAGCTGTGTGACTTTGGGCAAGTCACTTAACTTCTCTGTGTCTCATCTGTAAAAAGGGTATTAAGTCCGGGAGCCCCATGTGGGACAACCTGATCGCCTTGTATCCCCCCCAGCGCTTAGAACAGTGCTTTGCACATAGTAAGCGCTTGACAAATACCATCATTATTGTTATTAAGTCTTAAAATGGTCTCCCTAGGCTATCCTGACTCCATTTGCTTGTTTTATTATTTACTGATACGCAGGCTTTTTTAAATTCCCCCCCTTAACCAAGTACAGGCATTGGCAACTCCCGTAACAATCGAAGCGATTGGAGGGCCAGATTAACCCGGAAGGGGCGGGCGGTCACGGCACCTAGTCAACCTCTCAGGACAAGTCATCCCGGCCCGGTTCTACCCTGGACCCTATACCCTAGTTGTAAATATATTTATGCTTGTCTCCCTGGGCCTTCCTCGTGGGCGGGGGGATGCGTAACTTCGTTATTCTGTGCAACCCAAACACCTAGTATGGTGCACCTTTCTCAGGAGGGCGCTCAGTAAATGCTACTATCATACTATTACTGTAACCACCACAACCACCGACACTTTCTGGTCAGCCAACCACAGCCTAGAGAGATGGAGTTTTCCATAGGAAATCATCCAGCGAGCCAATACTAGGAGCTGGGGAGTCGGGAGGAACCATCCCTGTCCTCTAGGAGTTTACGGTTAAATGGGGTAGACGGACAACGCGGTGAGCACTCGAATGATCGATTGATTAAAATAAGAGGCAAGCAAAATGTGGTCTAGTGGAAGGGGAACAAGCCTGAGAGTCGAAGAACCTGGGTTCCAGTCCCAGCTCTACCGCTTATTTGCTGTGTGATCTTGGGCAAGTCACTTCACTTCTCTGTGTCTCAGTTTCCTCATCTGTAAGATGGGGATTTAATACGTGTCCTCCCTCCTACCTAGACTGTGAAACAGGGACTGTGTCCATTTACCCAGTGCTTAGTACGGTGCTTGGCCCTTAGTAAGCGCTTAACAAATAACACAATTAACTGAGTCTAAGGATTTGTGTACAGAAGTGTTGGATGAGGATAGGGATTGTGGTAACTACAAGCTAATCAGCTTGGGCCCAGTCCCTGTCCCTCATGGGGCTCACAGTCTTAGTGCCCAATTTACAGATGAGGTAACTGAGGGCCAGAGACGTGAAGCGACTTGCCCAAAGTCACACAGCAAACAAGTGGCGGAGCCGGGATTAGAACCCAGATCCTTTTGACTCCCAGGCCCGGGCTCTATCCATCAGGCCACGCTGTTTCTAGGGAAAAACACACGGCCTGTTGCTGACACGAGGCTGACTGGGTCTCGGCAGCTGAGAGGTGGGAGAGTCAATGATAGGGGGGTGGGCATCCAGTGATACCCCAGATTTCACCCCCCGCCTTATAACCCACAGAGGGTGAGCTCCCAGCAACAGCGTCTTTGAGATTTCCAGGGAGGAGAAAGAAGCGAATTTATCTTTCCAATCCTCCCCGGGGGGCCCCCGCCACGCAAGGCCTGGTGTTGCCGGCGGGATCACAGACACGCCCTTCACCGACGGCAGAAAGTTGGCTAACCCGGTTGAAACTGGGAACTCTCCATCCCGCTGGCTCGGTCTCCGTTAAGCCGGAAAATCCTTAGATTGGCTCTCGGCACACAGTAAGAGCTCAGTAAAGAACGCTGATTGATTGATTGGCCGTTTCTGCTCCCGTGTTGGCAGGTGTGTGCTGGAGGAAACTCCGGGCTTGGGGAGAGGAATCCCAGGACTCTGCTCTGCACAGATGACCCCGCCGGATGTCAGCCGTGCCCGCTGCCCCCGGCGTCCCCCCGAGGGCCCATCCTGCGGCGAGTGACCTGGCAGCCCCCCCGGACCTCGAGACCTCTGACCCACCTTGGGCTGACACGGGGGCCACGAGCCTATCTGGGTTCCAGCAAGGCGGGAGGAAAAGCATGAGCGCTTTCACAGGGAAAAGGTTATTTTGAAGTCCGGGAACTAAAGTTCATTTTTCAATCAAAACGAATTAACGGTAACAATTGCCAACCGGCCAGGAAGCTCGCAGACTCGCTAATGAGAACCTTAAGGGGAGAAAACTCCATTTGGGGGGGGATCATCGTTTCCTTCAGTTGTCAACAGAGCCCTTCTGTGGCAGCCCCCTGACCCCTCACGCCCCCTCAGGGACACTCCAGACAACCCCCACCCCACCGCTGGGGCAGGTTGTCCCTCTGAATGCTTTCTGCGCTACTGCCCACGGGGGAACAGCTTTTAGCCTGCCTATGGTACCCACTGCTGCTCTCACAGAGAGGTCGGGGTGGGCAGGAGCACTCAAGTCCTGAAAGCCCCCGCCCCACGGGGCCCCGAGCTCTCCGACCTGGCTCATCTCTCGGTGCACGACTCTAGAGTTTTGTCTCAGAAAGACCTTGGCACAGACCCGCCCATTACACTCCAGCTCCCAGGCACAGACCATGGGAATTCCCCAAGGGGTGGTGAATGGGCAGACCAAATTCTCCCAGCCCCACCATCTACTCCGCCAAGAGGGATCTTTCCCCTCGCAGACTATGCCCCTGGGGAGGATGGGCATACGACAGAGTGGGGCCCAGCCAACGCTGAAGTAACCGAAGAGCCTGGCTCTTTCCCCAAACCTCAGTCGTCTCCTTTCAGGGTGGAGTAAAGTTGGGTCTAGAAGGAGCCCCCGGCTTTCTCCGCTTCTCAGACAGGCAGCAGATGCTGGTCAAAGGTCCTTCACTGTCCCCAGGGCCAGGTGGTCTCATGCTGTTTGCTGGGTGGAATCCCATGGAGATAGTTGGACTTGAAAGCACAAGGAAACTCCGCAGGGCTTCGCGTCATCATCATCCTCGTCAGTGAGGTATTTGTTAAGTTTTTACTATGGACCTCACTAAGAACCGGGAGTAGATATAATACAGTCAGACTGGACATAGGCACTGCTGTGTAGGGGAAACAACATGGCGTAATGGGTAGAGCATGGGCCTGGGAGTCAGAAGGCTGTGCGTTATAATGCTCTGCCACTTGTCTGTGTGTCCTTAGGCAAGTCACTTCACTTCTCCCTGCTTCAGTTCCCTCATCTGTAAAATGGAAATTAAGACTGCGAGCCCCATGTGGGACAGGGACTGTGTCCAACCCGATTTGCTTGTATCCACCCCAGTACTTAGGACAATGCCTGGCACATAGAAAGCACTTAACAAATACTACAATTTGATTGTTATTGTTATTATCATTGAAAAGGATTCCCAAGATGGCCGTAAAGTCTGGATCGGGGCTCTAAGAGGACTATAAAATGTTTCTCGGTATTGGGTCCTGGCATGGACCACCAGCGATGCTAACCTGGGCCAACCCCTCATCCAACCAGCCTCGGTTTCCACCTCCATCAGAGGCATCGTGGTGCGTAGAGGAGCCAGGTACTGGTTGTCTCCTGGGACGCCCATCCTCAGAGTTAGGGATGGATCGGCACAAATCCTTTTCTAACAAACCCAACTTTTCCCAATAGTGACCCGGGATCGACCTCTCATCTATGACTTTATCCAACCCCTTCTTGAAGCTATTGATATTTTCGCCTCCACAACTTCCTGCGGTAACAAATTCCATATGCTCGCCACCCACCGTGTGGAGGTTCTTTTTTTCCCTTCAGTTTGTTTTGTACCTCCCGGCCTCTAAACTCCAATGGAGTTCACCCCTCATCCTGGTGTGGAGGGGTTCGAAGGAGCATGGCGCAGTGGATGGAGGAGGGGCCTGGGAGTCAGAAGGTCGTGGACTCCAATCCCGGCTCCGTTTGTCTTCTGGGTGACCTTGGACGAGTCACTTTACTTCTCTGGGCCACAGTTACCTCATCTGTAAAATGGGGATTGAGACTGTGAGCCCCACGGGGGACAGGGACTGTGTCCAACTCGATTTGCTTGGCTCCACCCCAGCGCTTGGTACCACATTGTAAGAGTTTAACCACAGTTGTCGTTGTTACTGTTGTTGAACAGCTACTGTGTATTCCTTCGACCCTTAAATCCAGTCCCCTTTCCGCCTGCGTGGGCTAAGACGAGAGAATTCTAATTTTCCCTGTCTCTCCTCACGTGAAAGCTTTTCCATCCCTGTGACCGTCTCGGTTGCCCTTCTCTCTTCCTTCCCTCGCCAGATGCTGTCCTTCCTGACTGACGGGACCTCAGCCGGCGTTAAAGCAGCCAACCCGCCTTGCTTTTGCTCTCTGACCCCATCTTGACGATACCCCTGTGTAGTCTCATTTCATTTTACGGATGAGGTTCTCCCTAGTCCATTCTCCTACTTGGACCATGGCCCGCGTGTGGGACAGGGACCGTGTCCGACTTCATAAACTTGCATTTACCCCGGAGCTTAGAACGGTGTTGGACACGGAGAAAGTGCTTAATAAATGAGAGAATTAATTCAGTTAATAAAACAAGGTTGTGTCTGGTTCAGAGTCTGTCACTGAACCAGCATCCCAAGCCTGGTGAAGAATTCTGCCTCCAGAGATGTTCCTCCACGTTCGAGAGCTGGCTCTGCTTTGCTTGCATGACCCCACAGTCAGTCAGTCAGTCGATCGTATTTACTGAGCGCTCACTGCGTGCAGACCACTATGCTGAGCACCTGGGAGAGTACGAAATAACAATAAACAGACACATTCCCCGCCCACAGCAAGCCTACAGTTTAGAGGGGGAGAGAGACATTAATAGAAATAAATAAATGACAGATATGTACATAAGTGCTGTGGGGTTGCTGGGGGAGATGAATAAAGGGAGCAAGTCAGGGATACGCAGAAGGGGGTGGGAGAAGAGGAAAGAAGGCTTAGTGAGGAAAGCCCTCTTGGAGAAGATGCGCCTACAGTCGGGCTCTGAAGGGGAGGGAGAGAAATTGTCTCAATAGTTCTCCTATTCTTTAATCTGTATGAATGGCTGTCTTCCCCTACAGACTATAAATTCCTTGTGGGAGGGAAATCCGTCTACCCACTCTGTTGCAGTGCACCTCCCCAGGCTCTGAACACAATGCTCTTCACACCTTAAGCACTCAGTAAACACCAGTTGATCGAGAGTACGTCTGCAAGCCCCTGTGCCCAATCGAAGTTGAATCCAAGAAGAGAAACGTGTGGTAAAGAAAAAACAATACCCTTTTATTTTTAAAACTCTGATAACAGAATAACGTTCCAAACAACATCCCATTTTGAAAAATGTAAACCAACCACCCACTACGGGTCGGTCCCATGGTACAGATTGCCCCCTAAAACTTAGAGATGCCTCTATATCTTATGGAGTATTTACAAACGTGTCAGTTAGGTAGTAAAGTTTCACTGCAATTTTTCTATCATTCCAGCACATATTCCAGAGGACGATAATGGAGATCTTTGCGTTTCGGTATAAAACAAACAAATGGATAAAGGCCATTTTCCTGAGAGATTTGTTCTTGAAGTATTTTTCTCTAATAATTGGAAAGAGGGGAAATGGGATGCTTTTCGTGGCAATAAAAAAGCCAAAGGAGGTCTAGTTAACTTTTTTCTTTTTAAATTATTTAAGTACCATTAAGTTAAAAGGTTTACATTCATTATAAAAAAGTGGTTAAATCTTATGCAAATGATTTAACACTGATTGCTGCAACACAAATTGCACTTTTAAAAAATTATTGTATATATGGAAGAAAAATATCTCGTTTGCTACCCTGTTTACAAATTCCGACCGACGACAGATCGGCCTCACAACACGAACTTCCAAAACCTCAGTCACAGTGTACGTTACAAAGTTACAATGCAGCCTGCAGAGCGAGTCGCGTTTTAGACACAAGACCTCCTTAACCGACTCCACCTTGAGAGACCTGTACCTATCACGGCGACTTCGATTTGATTCCCTTCACAAGGCGCCCGAGAACCCAGATGCGGGAAAATTAGAGAAATCCCAGAGTCCACAGAGTGAATCGACCACGAACTGACCTTTCCGAGGGCGTAAAATGTCGAGCTCAGGATACCCACTCGGTCCTTTGTCAAAGTTTCCCTCTCCCTCCCTCCCCGTCTCGGGGTCCCACGGGGCGAAAAGCCTTCGGTCCATCCTCGATCGGCCCAGCCGCACGCGGTGTGGGAGGGGTGGGGAAGGGGCAGCCAGCCCCAAGATGGAGGCGGCGGCTGGTGGCCTGGATCCGTGAGCAATACGTTGTGGGGCCTCACAGCGGACGGGGTGGCCGGGTTCCTCTTGAGCTGGATCAGCTTTTCCCCCGACGAGATCCGCCTTCTCTCATTTCTCTCACAGAGAGGGGGAGCGTGGTCAGGTAGAGCCTCTTGGGATTCAAGGCACAGTAACAGGCCAGAGGCGGGGGTCTACCGGCCCCCTGGCTGCTGCTTAGGCTGCTCAACAAAACAAAACAAAAGGCGCGGACTTTGCTGGGGGGCTCCGGCCCTTCCCCTGGATACGTCCCACCTCCTTCTCGGTTGGATCAAGCCAGCGCTAGGGCGCACCAGGACTCCTGTCTCACAGAGGCTGTCACCTCGGCCGTGGACGTCAGGCTGACTCCCGGGAACAGCCCCTGTTGACCTGAATATTTGAGTGCGCTGCTTTCTGGACTCCGGGTCTCTCCAGCACCAGACATGGTGGCCGAGCCCGCCTGCGGTGGGGGGGAGGCGGGGCGGGGAGGAGGGAGGAAAAGGACAAGACAACTATTAGCGTGAGATCGGATCCCCACCGGTCGGAAGCCAGCAGGGTTCCTGGACGGAGGAGCGAGGCGCGTCAGAGCGAGGGATACGGGGCTGGGGACGAGGGGCCGACCCGGCCCGATCGCAGAAAGGAGCTCCCGGCGGTGTGGCCATTGCATCGATGTCCTGAACGGGTGACTCCTGCTTTCAGAAATGTTATCCCATCACCCTGAGAGCCGCAGGCAGCGGCAATCTGACTCAGACACAAGCCAGGCGAGGGCAGGAAAGTGGATGCTGTATCATCCTGCTTATGGAAAGCACCATCGTTGGAGGAATCTGGTCAGGGAGGTAAACCATATGGGGTATAAGTAAACAGCCCCTTAGAAGGGACCCTCCGCCCATTCATCCTCAAAGACGAAGAGCAGAGACGCACACAAACACACACACACACAGACACACACTCCACAGATCCATAAGACTCGGCAGTTCTGTCAAAGACGAAAGAAGAAAACCATCCAGCTCAATGCTTTGCCTGAAAAATGACATTTCTGTGCGCTGACCTCATGGAAAATTAACTCGTGGTCACTCTGACTTTTATGTCTATCATTTACCTTAATTATTCCCCAGAGAACAGGCCACTTTTGAACCAGACTCCTTTATAAAGGAAACTGAAACAGCCCCCCTGTCTGCCGTGGCCGTGGCCGTCATTCGTTGAAGCGAAAATTCCCATCCCTCATTTAGCCGCTCTGCAGTGAAATGCCGCTGCCCTGCCCTAGCGCAGGCACCAATCAAAGTGTGTTTTTGAGTACTCAAGTTCAAAATTGGGAGGCTCTACGCTCCTCAGGATTGACCTTGCTCCCTCCCATCACCTTGTGTCCACTCCTACCTTTGGGGGTTGGGAAGAGAGACACAGCGCCAGAGTCTCAGGTCCAGAAGCTAGGGGTCACTGAGCCCCTCCAAGTCGCACTCAACTGGCCCAGAGTTATTCCTCCATACAGGCATACGCCCCGGATTACGTCCGCCCCACCATTCACTGAGTCCGAGGATACAGCTGGTATGGTTTGCTAGTTTACCCCAGATTACAGCCACCTCACGATTCTACAACCCGGGAACACAGGCATTATCTCTTGACACTTTGACAGTCCTGTGCGTCTTTGCAAGATGCCACGCTAGATGAAGCAGTTTTGGTCTTGCCACCTCCGGCTAAAATTCAGGGATTAAGAAGTCTCGCATCAGTTTGAAGAAAGCAGACAAATTTATACACATGAATGAAGAACCACCTGATGGAGAGAAGAATTCAAATGTGAGGAGATGTCCAGACGGAGTTGGACCGTCCCAAGGTACTTTACAAAGGCTGTGGTTCGATCTAAATTGGACCAATTCTTCACGAATTTTGAAAAACCGCTTCCACAGTTAGCAGAGCAAGCTCCTCCTTTTGAAAACTCCTGCAGGGATTCATAATCACACTACAACTGCTCATTTAGTTATTGTCGTGATGGTATGCTTTGAATTACTTCAACAAAGATTAAGTCATTGTTTAGTGATGTAGTAGCATAATAGCACATAAAGCAATTTCATATTGTTTTTCCAGAGGCTTTGGAATGGATCCCAATTCAGAACATGTAACTCTATGGGAAAGTGTGCCCCACGATTCAGCAATTTTCAAGGAATATTGCTATTCTGTATCGTGCTTTACTTCTGTACTGAAGTGTTGGGGTGGAAAACCGGGGGAGAAAGGAGTCGAGTTCAGTCGGACCTTAGAAACAAGGGAGGGGAGAAAATGAATAGGTGAATGAATAAATGAATAGAGGAGGGACTTGAAAGGTATTTACCTATTTGTGGGGCCCAGTTATCATCTGGTGAAGGCTTCTAGAGCATAAACTAATAAATTGCATGTAGGTCTATGTGAAAACATACCCCAAGTTGCAGCCATTATACATCCGCGTTGCCAAGGAAGCCATCTCAGCTGCTTCATGAGGTACGCCTGTCATCCGTGTCAGGACAGGCTTTTCCTGAACACGCTTTCTAGACACAGGGGTGGTGGTGTGAGATCTGATCACCTACCGGGTCGTTGTCCTCCACTATCCTGCTTGCCCTAGCTCCGAGGCTTGAGTCTTGGGAAGGTCTTGGGAAGAGGAGGTTTGCCATATCAATCCATTCAACCCACGAAGACAGGAAAACTAGGGCAGTTAAGCCAAGAAATGTCTGCCCTGTTGGTCTGCCCTGCTTTCATTGGATAATTTTTTTTAATGGTGTTTGTTAAGCACTTACTATGTACCAGGCACTGTACTAAGCGCTGGGGTAGATACAAGCAAAACAGATTGGACACAGTCCCTGTCCCACATGAGGCTCACAGTCTTAATCCTCATTTTACAAATGAGGCAAATGAGGCTCAGAGAAGTGAAGTGACCTGTCGCGAAGCAGACAAGTGGTGGGTGCGGGATTAGAACCCAGGTCCTCCTGACTCCCAGGCCCGTGCTCTATCCACTAGGCCACGATGCTTTCGTGGGCTACCCCTTACCGGGGCAGTTGAAGTCGTAGAGCAGCCAAGAGCCCCGGGCCGGTTAAAGTGGAGCTGAGCTGGTCTGATCTCGGTCAGAGCGTGAGTGCGGGAGAGGGAGAGGGAGCTCTAGGCTGTGAGCTCGACTCTAGACCATGAGCTCGTCTCTAGGCTGTGAGCTCAGCGTGGACAGGGAATGTGTCTGTTGTACTCTCCCAAGCACTTTGCACACAGTAAGCGCTCAATAAATTCAATTCGATGAATGAATGAATGGGAGTTGGAAGAGAAGGAGTGGGAGAGAGAGTGGGAGACGGAGAGGGGAATGGTAACAGCATGACTTTGCAGCCCTGGTGGGGTGAAGGTGCGGCGGTCTCAACGGTGTTCGGTTCCCATCGTCTCTCCTCTCCACACCAGCTTCAGGATGCTGGGTCTGCCCGAGGGGAATAGCCCACCCAAACCAAAACTGCCTGTTGGGCATGGGAGCCAGCCGCTACCCTGTGACTTGGGCAGAGCCCGTTTAGAGGTCTATGACGAATGGCAGCAGGAGAAGCAGAATGGCCTAGTGGAGAAAGCAGTGGTTGGCAGTCAAGGGACCTAGGTTTTAATCCGGCTCTGTTACTTTCCTGCTGCGTGAGACCCTGGGGCAAGACACTTAACTCCTCTGTGCCTCAGCGTCCTGCAACGTAAAATGAGGATTCGATACCTGTTCATTCATTCATTCAGTAGTATTTATTGAGCGCTAACTATGTGCAGAGCACCGTACTAAGCGCTTGGAATTGTACCTGTTCTCCCTCCTACTTAGACTGTGAGCCCCATGTGGGACAGGGACTGTGTCTGACGTAATAATAATAATGACGGCACTTGTTAAGCGCTTACTATGTGCAAAGTACTGTTCTAATTGCTGGGGAGGATACAAGGTGGTCAGATTGTCCCACGTGGGGCTCACAGTGTTAATCCCCACTTTACAGATGAGGTAACTGAGGCACAGAGAAGTGAAGTGACTTGCCCAAGGTCACACAGCAGACAAGTGGCGGAGCCAGGATTAGAACCCCTGATCTGTTTGCTGACTCCCAGGCCGGTGCTCTATCCTCTACGCCATGTTGCTTATTCAGATGGAGAAAGTCTGAGGATCACCCAGGTGGACTTCCCTCTTGACACAGGGTGATAATAAAGGTTCTGTCATCTATAGTGAACGGATCAGTGCCGGAGCCGCTTGCTTGGTCTTCCCCGGTTTTCACCTGCCTCACTTGACCCGCTGCTAAATCCTTCACCTGCTTTCCCCGTGCCGGAAGTGCTTTTGTCAATGGGGTTTTAGGCTGTTTTCCCTGCTTCTGAGCAGCAGGAAGTGTCCCCAGGGGATACCCCAGGCAGGCCATCCAGAGAAAGTTGAGCAGCATTCACCAATTGGCCTCTGCCCGAAAGCTCTCAGGGCATGACGGTAGAAAGGCACAGAGGAGCTGTCCTCAACCTGGATTTTCCAAGGGTTTCATTGATGAAGCGCAAAGTTGATGCTGCCCAGCTACTGGAGATGCTCCTTGTGGGCTCCAGCCAGAGGCCAATATCTCTTCTGCCTTGCTCGGACACCAAGTTCAGAACTGTGGCATTTGTACTAAGTGATGGGGCAGATGCAATGTCATCTGATCAGATACAGCCCCCGCCCCCCCGTGGGACTCACAGTCTAGTGGGAGAGAAGATGGAGAAGGTCTTGACTTGTTGGCATCATCTAGCAGAGTCACAACCCTCTCCCGCCATGACCCGTGGGAGCCAGCCTGCTGTTGGGGGTGGGGGGAAGCATCCCTCCCTGAACACGCTGATTCTGAGCCTTCCTCTCCACGGCACACCTTGGGAGAAATCCCTACATTCCTGCCCAGGCCAAGAAACCAAAGGCAAACGAATGCCCCGAGTTCATGAGGAAGGTGTTCTGGGCTGGACCCTGCCGGGCTGGGCTGAAATGCGGAAGAGGTTCATGGGTCTGCAACTGCCATGGGGAGGATGTCCAGAGCACTGAGAAGTTCACCTTCCTGTCCTCTGGCGGTAGATCACGCCAAGCCGGAGGGAGGTTACCTAGCCGGTGGAAAGAGTAGCTAGGCAGAGTTCAGGGCAGGGACGGGAGAAAGACATTGCAGGGCCGGATTGTAGCCCTAAACTCACCTGCCTTCCTCTTCCTGCCCCGACCCCTGCCCCCATCTCCCAGGAAGATGCCCCTGAGGACCTTCTAGCCAGGGATGGGGCACCAGCAGCGGCCCAGCCCATGGCTTGACTCCTGGTGCAGATCAGTCAGGGGGGCAGGAATGGCTGTCAGTGGGCACTGGTGGGCAGACAGGACAACCAGCAGGTAGGCAAGGCAGACTGCTGACGGACTCCCGGCAAAGCAAGGGGTGCAAGTGGGCAGTGCTGCCGATGCAGGGGGAGTAACCCACCAAAAGGGCGTGCCAGGAGCATGAAGGGGTGGGGGGGAAATGGGCAGGACACCCATGGTCTGAGTAGGCAGGACCGCCAACAAGGCAGAGATGGATCAGGCTGAGCCACTGAAATGGGGAGAGGGGCAGGCGGGGCTGCAGATTGGGTAGGGGGTAGAAAATTCTCTCCTCTTATGGGAAGGGGGTCCCCGGGGACAGGAAGGAGAGCAGCGGCCTGGCCCAACAAAATGGGGAACAGCAAGCACCCTAACCTCAGAACAGCAGAGATTTCCACTGCTCATTTATAGATTCAATTCCTGGAGATATTACCACAGTGTCGTGTAACAGAATAGAACCAGAATGGAACGGAACGGAAAGGAATGAAACGGAAGGCAAAGAAACAAAGTGACAGAATGAAAGGAACGGAACCAACGGAACAGAATGGAGTACAACACCTGCAGCCAGGGCCAGGGAAAGCATTACGGGGGCTGAAGGGAACAGTTCTTCCTGAGAAATAAAACTCAGAGAAAGGGCTGTCCTCTTTCCTCTCAACTCCCCTGGCCAACTCCCCGACACAGCCACGTTAAAGAGAAGCCATTCTGCTAGGCTCTGGGCTTAAATCTTCTCTGAGGACTGCCCAACAGAACCAATGCAGTCCACTGGACTGACGTGATGGCACAAGGATGCACAGCGGATCTCAGAGGTACAGCTACTCCCGAGGGACTGTTTCGATCATCCTCTTTGGAGACCCCAAAATACCTCACCTTCTCCCAATATATATTATTCGGCCCATACCTGCCTGAAAAATTAGGGGTCAGGTTTCCATATCGACCCCCTTGATCCATGGATAGATTGTTTTAACACAAAAGATTGGAAGCCCAGCATTCCGGGCAGAGACACGGACAGAACAGGACACAGACAGGCAGCCAGGATCCAGGATTGGACTGACAGGACAAGGACGTGGGCAAACCGGGGGGACACGTGGACAGAGTGCAGACACTGGCAGGCAGGACCTGCACCCCTAAAGGCGAATTATGGACAGAGATGGACACAGACAGGATGTAGACACTGAAGGTGAGGGCCTGGATGGGTATGGGACATAAAGCCCCCTCGACAGCCATCCACATGGACCTCATATTAAACTCCTGCTCCAGAAATCTCAGACCTTGGAAGCTGCTCCTTTCCTCATTCCATCCCGGGGGCCCAAGCACGGTGGGGACTTGAGGAAGGGGGGCGCACCAGGCTGGCCCAAAAGAAGCGGTATGGCTTAGTGGAAAGAACACGGGCTTGGGAGTCAGAGGTCGTGAGTTCTAATCCCAGATCCGCCACTTGGCAGCCGTGTGACTTTGGGCAAATCTCTTAACTTCTCGGTGCCTCAGTTACCTCATCTGTAAAATGGGGGTTAAGTCTGTGAACCCCCCGGGGGACAACCTGATTACCTTGTATCTACTCCAGGGCTTAGAAGAGTGCTTGGCACATAGTAAGGGCTCAAAGACCATCATTATTATTACAATTATTATCATCCAACACTTCCATTCCGGAGGGCGGGAGAGCTGCTGGGTGGGCCCCAAGAACGGGGAATTTGGAAACTGGGACCGGGAAGCGCTCATCTGATCCACTGCACCTCCCCAGTTTCCCCCCAAAAGAGGGATCCCAGGGGAGGCCCATCCTCTGTGTTTCAGGCAGAGGCCTAAGAGGACGAAGCAACGCTCACCGGGGACCGAGGCGGAACGGCCTCGGAGCTGCCGGAACCCCGCCCTTCCTGGCAATCGAAAGGAGCCAGTGAAGTGGGAGTGTGGACAGGAACTTCTGGGGAACTATGTGTTCTGAACATTCCCCCCACCCCACCCAGTCGTCTGAGCGCTCCACTCACGCCGGCATCTCGCTTGTCCTGAGAAAATCTGGCCCCTTGATTTTGGGGGTGAGTCCCAACACTGAACCCTGGCTTCACTCTCCCTCAGCCTGGCATTTCAAATCTGCCAGCTTTCTCCTTCAGACAGGAAGCCACCCCTATGCTCCACCACCCCTGTGGCGCTGTGCCTTGGGGATGGGCCGAAGCAGGATTCTCCCTGGGCTTCCAGAAAGAGAAACGCGGCCTACACCTAGCACTGGGTGACCGGGGCCAGGGACGGAGCCGTCTTTTACTCCGCCAAAGCCCGCTGACTCGGGGTGAGGAAACAGGCCCTCCAGCGCGGGTTCACGATTGATTGCCTGGCAACCGACGGCGGGGACATGAGCTTAAGAGGTTTTTCACAGAAACAGTTCCGAGCAGCTGGGCGTGTTCGCAGGCCGGCCCTGACAGCACAACGGAAATCTCCCCGTCGCGGCCACCTGTCGTCGCCACCTGCTGCCCAGGTAAACCCCACCTTCATTCCCACCTTCGATTCTCACAGCTCTACTACACCTCCTCCGTCCCCCGAACCACACAGGTCGCCCAACACACATCCCCGTCCCCCCGACAGGCTGCGTGGGCTCTGTGCTCTGAGCCCCGATCCTGCCAAGGGACATTTTTTATTCTAGCCCCCTCTCGCCCACATCATCTGCCCCTGCCCTGCCACACGGGTACTTGGGGATCTGGCAGGGAAGGTGGGGACGACTGCAGGGGAGCCATGTGGCGGGGGTAGACGGGTAGCCAGCAGGACAAGGATAAAACAGAAAAAGACGTGAGGGCCAGGTTCGGGCTTCCGGAGGCTAGAGGGGCAGTGGGGAGCAGGATGACCCTTGGGAATAGAAGTTCAGAGCGGGAGAAGAAGGGGGGAATACTAATAATAACTGAGGTAGTTATTAAGCACTTACTTCATGACAAGCACTATGTCGCATCAGACTCCCTGTCCCACGGGGGTTCACAGAATAACAATAATAATAATAATAAATGTGCCAAGCTAAGCGCTGGGGCAGATACAAGATAATCAGGTCCCACATGGGGCTCACGGTCTAAGTAGGAGGGAGAAAGGGTACTGAATAACCATTTTGCAAATGAAGGAACTGAGGAATAGAGAAGTTAAGTGACTTGCCCAACCCAGGTGCCCGGACCCCCAGGCCCATGTTCTTTCCACTAGGCCACACTGCTTCTCATGCATCTAAACCTAAGTCTGAGTGGAAGAGAGAACAGGAAAAGAGAGAACAGGTACCTCGTCTCCATTTTACAGATGAGTTAATCGAGGCATAGAGAAGTTAACAGACTTGCCCAAGGTCACACAGCAGCAGGGGAGGAGGGACGGGAGAAAGTTGAATAAAAGATTTATGTTAATGGATTTACCTGGGCAGGAGATAGCAGTGACATGATGATTTAGGGAGTGTAAGTCGGTGCCAGCCCACAAAATTGCCCCCTGTGGTCTAATCTTAACGCCCTGCCATCCCCAGCCTACTCTCTCAGAGACCCGAAGCGCCTGGCATGATCCAGTGAGCTTTGAGATACTCTGGGGAAAAAAAACAACCCACAAAAAAACCTCCTCACAAACCCAAAATGATGCTATTTATCATCATCTAATTTGAGGACAAGTGAACAAGTATCAAAACAAACTTCATTTTGAGATAAACAGACTTGGGCTCTTCTGTTTGCCAAGGAAATTTGGAAGCAAATCGACCCAGCTTTGAAGAACTAATGAAAGCAAAGTGATTTCTAATCCAAATATCACAACAATTCCCTTTCTGGGATGACACATACTTTTAACTCCTCCACCTCAGACCCCAGAAGGTGTTACAAGCATCAGCTAGTCCGATCAGGTCTAGGAAGCACGTTAAATGGTGAGACGAAGCAGCACGGCCCGTTGGAAAGAACACGGGCCTGGGAGTCAGAGGACCTGGGTTCTGATCCCGGTTTCTCCACTTACCTGCCGTGCCTCGTTTTTCCCATTTGTAAAATGGGGATTTTCTGTTCTCCCTGTTCTCCCTCCTACTTAGACTGTGAATCCCACTGTGCGTAACCTGATTTTATCGTATTTACCCCAGAGCTCGGTACAGTGCTTGGCACACAGTAAGCACTTAGCAAATAGTAGTAATAGTACTTATTAAGTGCTTATTGTGTTCAGGACACTGTGCTGAGAGAAACTACGCACGTGGAAATTAAACATGGTCTCCGTCCATCCGGGGACTCACGATCTAAAATCTTTGGGGGATGGTTTTAATTGAAATTGAATGCGCCAAAAGGCACGCCGATTCAAAAACCTGGGAAAAGCAAGTCATGCGACAACTTTCCCAATAAGGATCCGGACAACTTTTTTTTTCATTTGGATAACTGAGAGGAAGAATAAAAAATGTTTTGGCTTTTGGGGGGTTTAAAAGTGGCTATTGGGCAGTAGTAATAGTAATTGAGTAGTAATAACCACTAATACCACAGTTATTTGAGTGCTTGGGTGTTAGGAGAAGGAAGAATTTGCCGTTTTCGAGGACATCAAACCTCCGACAGAGCTCTGTGAACAGAGAATCCCTAAGCCTCAGTTTCCCCATCGACGGCAGGGGCTCGTTTAAGTGGTCTTGGGGGGAAAAGCGCAGAGCAGCCCAAGTCATCATCCGAAGGCCCTGTGAACCTCTCCCGCTAAAGGCCAGAGCTGCAGGTTCCTTCCTTCCTGCTCTGGAAGGGGAAGGCAGAAATCCCCGGTCCGCCGTGCCAGGACAGGGTCTAGCTACTACCACCGATGCCCCCGGGTGCCATTCTCCACCGCTGTTCCCGGCTGCCTCTCACTATCAACCTTGCCAGCGCACGTTCTCCAGGAAAACAGCCCCGAGTAGACTTGAATTTGAGGCTGGACCCTCTTAGATCTCTAGGAACTGAATGAGGGTTGTCTCCCACCAGTGGCAGCCCTATCCGCCCCGACGGAGCCGATCTACGCTAACCAACCAGGAACGCACCAACGGGTGACAGTTTCACTGTCTCGCTGCCACCAGATCTCCCAAGGGCAGCATTCTGTCCATCAGCGAACCCCTCCAAACCCAGAAATCACCCTTTCATCCATTCAGATCGTCCTCGGGCTCCGGAGCCGCTAACCAGGGGCCCCTGAAGGCCCGTCCGGCCCTGAAAACGGGGCTCACGATGCCGCTCCCCAGCGGGCCTCCAATAGCGGGTGCCTTGCCCGGTTCCCAGGGCCAGCTGAAGACCGGGGCCTGCTCTCTGGGGTCGGTGTGAGCAGTGCCCAGACGGGGTCTAATTTGTCTCAATGAGATCTCCAGATAGCTGGGAACTTTGGCCGGGGCCCACGAGTGTATAATAAATGGCTTCGGTTCCAGGAAAAGGAATGCATTTCTTTTAACGGATTCGTTTAGCAATACCACTTTGCAGCATTCTAGGCGAAATTTCTCAAACTTTTGTCATGTTTTCCCGCAACATATTTTTTCATCTCTTTGATGATTTTTCAAGTTCTTTCTCCACAGAAACAACATCGGCAGTGGCCAGGGAGAAGCGAGAACCTGGCAGAAAGCACTTTTAACATGGGACCAGGTTTCAAGGCCAACACCTTCCACACACAAACGTACCCCTAACTTAGTCCCCCGCCCTACCCCTGCCTAGTTGACAGTGATAAGGGGGTGGCGAGGGGAGGGGTATCGGAGTGGGGGAACAGACCCTCCTCCCAATCTCTGACCCACTGTCCAGAGACCCGGGTGAGGCCCGATAAAGACGAAGGGCGATCGTGGACCCGCGGCCCAGCAGAGACGGGGCGACAGCGGTGACCGGCCACCCTGAGCTGGAAAGGTGTTTGCTGAAGTGGGTGTGAGGCAACCGGGCACCCAGAGGACCCGGAGATAAAGTAATGAAGAAATGTTTGCGTGGGAGTGACTCAGGCCCAGAGTAAGGACCTGGGCTCCTGTGGGGGAGACTGGGCCCGAATCTGGTGAGACGCCAGGACGCCCCGCCGACCCGTCGGCCCTCACTGCGGGCCTAGAAGGGAACACTCCCAGCCTTCCCCACGGCTCCCCGGCCCCCACCCCCACTCCCCAACAGGGACCGACTCATTTTGTTAGACTACTTTGGACTTTACCTCTGCAGGAAGGTAGACACAGGCGCTGTGTAAACAGCACTGTGCTCACACCCTCACACCACTCCCACTCACACCCATTCTTACCCACACTCATGCTCACACACACACACCACCCATTCTCACATACACTCAGGTTCCTAGGCACTCTCACACGCACCCATCCTTACACACGCTCCCACTCACATACGACCATTTTCACACACATTCATGCTCATACACGCTCTCCTACATACCCATTCTTACACACGCTCGTGCTAACACACACCCATCCTCGGACGCTCCTTTTCATTCCACCACTTGTCTGCTCTGTGGCCTTGGACAAGTCACTTAACTTCTCTGTGCCTCAGTTCCCTCATCTGTAAAATAGGGATTAAGACTCTGAGCCCCATGCGGGACAGGGACTGCGTCCAACCCGATTTGCTTGTATCCACCCCAGTGCTTATTACAGTGCCTGGCACGTAGCAGACGCTTAACAAATACCATCATGATTACTATACCAGCACTAATGCATTCATACATCCAATCAATCAATCAGTCGTATTAACTGAGCGCTTACTGTGTGCGGAGCACTGTACTAAACGCTTGGAAAGTACAGTTCGGCAACAGAAAGAGACAATCCCTACCCAACAATGGGCTCACAGTCTAGAAGGGGGGAGACAGACAACGAAACAAAATAATTATTCAGGCATCAATAGCATCGATATAAATAAAAGAGAATTCTAGATATATACACGTCATTAATAAAATAAATAGAATAATAAATATGTACGTATATACACAAGTGCTGTGGGGCGAGGAGGGGGGTAGAGCAGAGGGAGGGAGTCGGGGTGATGGGGAGGGGAGGAGGAACAGAGGAACGGGGAGGCTCAGTCCGGGAAGGCCTCCCGGAGGAGGTAAGCTTTCAGTAGGGAACGCTCATACTTTCACTTGTACAAACATTCACCCACAGATGTAGTCCAGTTCATATGAGAGTCTCTACTGCCAAGGGTCAGAGCTGCATTGCTTTGTTTTGGCTTTGGATAGAAATCCCGGTCTTGAGAACAATTTGCAAAATGTTTCCATGAACATGACCGTAATGAAAGTTAAAAGCACGATTGAGAAAAACTGACCTAAAAATGAGAAACACCACTCAGACTACCAAAAGAAATTCATAAGAGCAGGTCCGCTATCTGTCACGTCCAAAGCTCGAGAACAATTCCTAACCACAGTGAAGGGATTTTTAAGTACCGAGAAACAGGATTAGCAGCTGTTTGAAGATTTATAGTGGACCTCTAATAGGGTTTTAACAATAGTGTCCTGAGTTTAATATTTTAGGCTTCTGTACAGTTACTGAACCTTATTCTAACTACCTTATCTCCACCAACCATGACAGTTGCTTTTCTACCCGATGACATTCATTCAATCGCATTTATTGAGCTCTTACCGTGTGCAGAGCACTGTACTAAGCGTTTGGAAAGTACAGTTCGGCAAGAGATGGAGACAATCCCTACCCAACAACGGGCTCACAATCTAGAAGGGGGAGACAGACAACAAAACAAGTAGACAGTCATCAGTAGCATCGAAATCCATTCGCCACCCTTGGTGAGTAAAACAGAACCGTTAGTTCTTATAAAAAAAATCTGCTTCTGCCTAAAGGGCTTCACACAAATTACAGTTCCTTTGTTCCTCAAGCTTCTTGTCTGTAGAATGGATGTCATGACCTAATCGAATGGAAGACTCCCTCACAGCACTTCATAAGTACAAAACTCTCCCTAGGAAACTAAAAATAACCCCATTATCTCTCACATCCAAAGAGATTTTTCCAGCGTCATCCAGCGGCCAAAATCCCTTCCCCCTTCAAGCCCATTTTACAACCCAAGAAATCGAGGTAGAGGGGAGTTCTCTGAGATCAGATGACGTGTGTATGTGGGGGGGGAGGGAGAGCAGGAGGGAGCCCTGTACCTCTGTTCTTTCCATGTGGAGGACTGGGCCGATCCTTCCACTAGGTCCACTTTCTCGCCTAAACGATGGTATCTATTAAGCACTTACTGGATGCCAAGCACTGGAGTAGACACAGGATAATAAATTGCACACAGTCTGTGCCCCACAAGAGGCTTTTCATCAAAGAAGGTGGGAGAATAGGTACTGAATCCCCATTCAACTGATGAGGAAACAGGCTCAGAGAAGTTGTGCCTTACCCAAGGACACACAGCAGGCAGGGAGCCAAATGGGAACTAGAACCCGGGTTTCCTGACTCCCCGTCCCATGCTCTGTCCGCTAGACCACCCCGTGACGGCCCTGGGAGCACCCAAGGGATGTGGGTTTTTTTCCCAGTGGCAGTGTGGCTTAGTGGAAACAGCAGGGGCTTGGGAGTCAGAAGACCTGGGTTCTAATCCTCTCTCTGCCAGTTGCCTGTTGGGTGACCTTGGGCAAGTCACTTGACGTCTCTGTGCCTCTGCTTCCTCCTCTGTAAAATGGGAATGTAATACTTGTTCTCCTGCCTATTTAGACTGTGAGCCCCATGTGAGACAGGGACTGTATCTGACTGATTAACTTGCATCTACCCTGGCACTCAGAATAACACTTGACACATAGTAAATGCTTAACAAACATAGTAATAAAAATAATAATTATTATTATAGGAAGCAGTGACCATTGCAGGTTCTCTGCCCGGACCATTCCTTACTGCCCCATGGACCATGTGCCCTGCCCTACCATGCCTTAGAAGCACCGTAGCCTTAGAGGATAGAGCATGGGCCTGGGAGTCTAATCCTCATACCACCACTTGTCTGCTGTGTGACCTTGGGCAAGTCACTTCACTTCTCTGTGCCTCAGTTCCCTCATCTGTAAAGTGGGGATTAACACTGTGAGCCCCGTGTGGACAGGGACTATGTCCAACCCGATTATCCTGAATCTATCCCATCACTTAGAACATTGTAGGCTTTTAACAAATACCCCATTTATTATTATTATTATTGTTAACCAGGGCTCGAAAGGTAGAGAGGAAGAGACCCTGTTAGATACCAGAACACTCCTTTCTCTGGAACCTGTCAGCCATTAGGAAACTATCAGCGCCACTCTTCCCTTCCCCCTACCTTCCACCTGTGCCAGGGCAAACCTAGGGCACCTGGGGGAGTCCATCATTGCCCTGCTGGGATTGAGAAGGTTTCTGCCCTCTGTGAAGGTCCAAACCCTGAGCCAGGTCCGTCCCCAAGAGCACCGCACCCGGCAGGGTAGCAGGGGAGCCCAAGGGGCCGGCCATGCCCAGGCTGAATGCCGTTGGGGTGATGTGCTCCCTCCTGTGAGACTGCAGAGCTCCCGGCCCCACAGCAGTCGGGCACAGAGTAGCCCGTGCGGGACCTGTGGGCAATCAGGCCGAGGCTGGGCTGTGCAGCACCAGGGCCAAGCAGGTGGCTAAGAATCAGTGTGGCTGGCTCTGGCTAAAGAGAAAAAGTGCCAGGCTAGCCCAAAGGGAGCCAGGGCCAGGAAACCGCTACAGCCTTGAGGCTCAGGACTTCCTGAATCTCCGGCCCCGGAGGAAGATTGTGGATCTTTGCTCCCAGGGCCACAGTCCTTTCTGGTGCCACAAAACCATCTCACTGCCTTCACTGTCTCAGACTGGTTGTTCTGAATGGGGAGTAAAGTTGGGACACCTCTCTGCTGGTCAGTGGGAGGATGGGATGGGGGGCAAAGAGGAGACCACCTCGTACTGTTGGGCTGAGGATGGGACTGGAGATGTGAAGAGCTCATGGACCCAGGATAGACTTCCCCTACTCTGCAGGCTGGGAAAATTTCCACGATGCCTGGGAAGGGCCTCCAGAAGCACGAGGCCATAGCCTGAGTGTGGTGGAAGGGCAGTTAGAGAGGAAAAAGTTAAAGGAGGCAAAAAGAGCTTTATTTAGCTACCAGCTACCTCCTCTCCGGTCTAGGGCTCATAGGCCCTACACTAATAGCTGGAATTTCTCCCAAAGAACCCTTCCATATGAGTTTGTGTGCATATGCATGTGAGTGTGGGTGTGTGCAGGTGTGTGCAGATATTTTGTCTGTGGGTGTGTGCAGGTGTGTGAAGGTGTGCAGGGGAGTATTAAAAACAAAAGAAAACTGAGTTTTCTGGACTTGCAAGAGGGAGTGTATAGCGTGGGCATTTGGAAGCTTCCCACTGCCCGGAGGACTTGTTTTTCTCTCTTGTGCCCAAATGTGAAAATGTGCAAAACAATTATTTAGAAAGCATAGGTTGCACTTTTTTGTATTTAAAAAGGGGGAAGGGGAGGAAGAGAAAGAAGAAAATGAGGAGTAGAAGGAAAAGAAGAGGAGGGAGAAGAGATGTAGGGGGAGAAGGAGCAAGAATTGAAGAACTGGAGGAGGAAGAGAGGAGAAGCATGAAGGGGAGAAGCAGAGAAAAAAAGAGGAGGAGAAGGAAGAGGAGGAGGAAGAGGGGAAGAAGAAGGAGGAAGCGAAAAGAAATAGGATGAGGAGAGGAGGCCCCCAGGAACAAGAGTAGAAATATCAGCCCCAGCTTCATGGTGTTGCCTTGCCAAGATCTAAGGACTTCCAACTTCAAGATCCTTTGATCCCTTGGGCTGTACCCCTGGCCCCCTCCTGGCCCCCAGTCCCTGCCCAACCCCAAAAGCACACTAGCTCAGCACCCTGTCCACTCTGGTAACACCAGGGGTGTGCCCAGGGGACCCTGATGAGCCACAGATCCCAGATGTGAAAAATGTCCCGAGAAGTCTCTGCACACGCGTGCACACTCGCATACACACACCCACACACAAACTCACTCACTTCTTCCCCACCAGTCAGGGGAAAAATCAGGATGTTCTGTCTCCTTGGATTTCAGCCATGTCCGACCTGCCCCAGGCTGGGGAAGCCCCAACCGAACCTGCCCCGGTCTGCCCCTCTGGCCACCTTTGATTCCAGGAGCCCCATCCCCGCCCACCCGCCCCTCGGCTGGGACTGGACCAAAGAGCAGACGGCTAAGACGGCTTGCCCAAGCAGCCGCGACCCGGGGGGGTGGGGGGGGCCAGCAATAGAGGCCCCATTCTTGGCTTTCTCCCCGAGGAGCTGGCTACAGCTCAGACCTCCCCCTCCCTTCCGAGGGAAAATACACTCTCCAAACCCACAGGAAGTTCAGGGCAAACCTTGGGCCGTCCACCCTGGGCCCCCGGGGGGGCAGGCCGGGCCAGACACAGTCCCAGGCCTGAGGCTCCTGGCCCCAGCTGGCTGCTGAGATTTCCCTTTCCCTGTTCTCCTCCCTCCCCTTTCAGGACACGCCAGCACAGTTGGCCTCCAGAGATCGGATAAGAAACCAGAGAAGGGAACGCTGGGATCCCGCATCAGCCCCGCCACTGAGTTCCGCTACTTTGCTTTGGGCCACCAGCTCCACCACCGAGCTCCAGGCCACCAGTCCCACCATCCAGTCAGTCAGTTGTACTTACTGAGTGCTTACTGTACGTAAAGCCCTTTACTAAACACTTAGAAGAGTACAATATGACAGTATAATGGACACGTTCCCTGCCCACCGCGCGTTTACAATCCAGAGGACCCAGTCTCATCTTTATGGCAGAGAAGGGGATGCTGGGCTCCTACACCAGCCCCACCACTGAGTCCTACCATTGAGCCCTAGGCCACCAGTTCTTCCAGCCACCTCCAAACTCCAGGCCTCCAGCCAGCCCCCGAGACCCAGGCCGTCAGCTCCACCACCGAGCCGCAGGTTGCCAGCCCCACCTCCAAGCTCACAGTAATGCCCACGCCCGGCCCCACAGCCGCCAACTTCGACAGTGGACCTTCTGGAGAGCCGGGATTGCCCACCCTGGCCTTCTTCCAGGGGCAGGTCCAGCCCTAATATCCCAGAACACTGCCCTGACTATTCCAATCAGTCAGTCGTATTTATTGAGAGCTTACTGTGAGCAGAGCAGTGTACTAAGCGCTTGGGAGACTACAATATAACAATAAACAGATACAGCAAACACAGAGGCAAAGAGAGGTTAGCAAGGCCCGGGAAGGGAGAGGGCAGCAGCCCAGATACAGAGGCCAAGCGCTCAGCATAATGTAATGGCAACATGAGCCTCATTTTGCATCATTTGACTAAGTTCACCTGGACTTAGACTGTTTCTCTGTGAGGATCCCTGGGGTCCCCTCATTTGCTCCAAAATCTTAGGGTTCCTTCCCCGGGCCCTCTGAGCATCTGTGCCTCTTTCAAGCCATAGCAGAAGGACACACCAGCATTTAGGGCTGGACGGGACATTCTCGTGGTGCCATTCCGGGCTGGATGGGACATTCTGTCGGTGCCCTCCCAACTCTGTGACCCATCTCCCGAAGGGCCTTATCCCGTTCTTTCTTGGTTTATGGGACCATGGACACCCAAGATGGAGTTGCTTTACCTTCCGGGAATCTTTCCCCAGCCCAGAATGTTTGGGATGGGATGCAGGGGGCAATAGTAATAGAAGAATGGTATTTATTGAGCTCATACTGAACGCAATGCCCTGTACTTAGAGCTTGGGAAATCAGCAGGGGCATGAGATGAGCAGGCTACAGTGAGGAGGTGGACTTGGGAGTAAGCAAAGAGCATGGGAAGAGTAGTAGAAGGAGAGAGAAGTCAGGTGGAGAAAGCTGCTGGAGGAGTCCTCAATCCACTAGTTAAGGAGACTTTGCTTACGCACAAGGAGACGGGCAGTATTCAGAGGGGTTTTGAGGAGTGGGAAGTCCTGTGTCAAGTGACATTTCGGGAAGATGGTCTGGGCAGCAGCTTGGAATATGGACCGAAGAAGGGGAGAGGCTGCAGGTGGAGACCGATGGGGAAACTGATCCAAAGTCCCAATCGTGATCTGTCGATCTTTAGAACCAGGGTGGTCTCTCTCTGGGTGAGAGGGAGAGGTGGGTCTGTGAAACGACATGAGGAAAGATCAGGAATAGAGTGGACGTGAGCCCAAAATGACAGCGAGGAGTCTAGGGTAATACCCAGGTTGTGAGCTTCCGTCACCGGGAGGGAGATGGAGTTTTCAGTGGAGATGGGGTAGGTGGGAGGAGGGGAGGGCTTAGGAGGGAAAGTGAGGAGTTGCTTTTGGTGACATGGTCCGGTTTGATTAGAGAGAGGGGCCTTGCCTGGGTAAGTTAGAAGCTGGGATTGAACTGGGTGCTTCTGCATCTGCAGATCGTTATGTTCAATCAGAACCAAAAACCTGGACTCGCCCTACCCTGTTCTACCACTTCTCCCTGCTTCCCCCCCTGCGGAAGGAGCAATACCAGTCAGTCGGGCCACAGCTGTCTTATTGGACCCAGCACCGCACTTCTCCTCGCTCCTGCTTAGACTGAGCCCATCTTCACCCTGGACTCTGTGACCCTACATCCCCATGCTCCACTCTACTGGAAAAAAGAAAGGCAACCACTTCCAGCTGGTGGATTTCACCCAGGCGGACTGGCAACCCACCCAGAAGCCCTGCCCATCAGCCCGCCCACCCACCGACCCACCCCTCAGCCCTCACGCCGGCCCACCTGTCGGATCACCCATCCACCCGTCAGCCCACCCATCCACCCGTCAGCCCACCCATCCACCTGCACATCAGCCTATCCATCAGTCCTCCCATCAGCCCGCCCATTCTGCCTGTCAGCCTGCCTGTCTGCCCACCTATCGGCCCACCCCTCAGCCTGCCCGCCAGTCCACAGGGTGGCCAGCGACCAGCTCCACCCGCACCAGGTGGAGAGTCAAGGGGGACAGATCCTAGGACCAGAAAGCAAGTACCCTGCCCGGCTCCCCCAGCTCTCTCCACAGGTAGCCACCCTCTTCCGGCCTCCACAAATTCAAGCCATCAGAAGACCAAATCTAGAAGTCTCTCTTCCTGAGGTCAGGGACCCTGGGGCCCAGAGGTCACGTTTGGCCTTGCCTCCCTACCCCCATCCCCTCCACAGCGCCCAGACTCTCCGATTGCAACTGTTCATGATCCGCTCCGGGGGATCTGAGGGTGGGCTCTCTGCCCCTCCGGGCTGAGCGTGACCTTTTCCCAAGCTGCATTTCGGCCCTGCCACAAGTGATTTGGCTCTAGGGAAACGTTTCGGCAGCCCGGTTCACGGCCGGAGCGTGCCCACCTCCCTCATTATAACCCCTGCATCGGGCCTCCGCAGTGAACAACTGTGGAGGGGTAGGCCTGGGCCCGCAAGTGGCAGACTTAAGCCAGAACAGGCTGGCAGCTGCAGCCCACGAGAATTCAGGAGAGAAGCAGTGTGGCCTAGTGGATCAGAGCACGGGCCCGGGAGGAGCACGGGCCTCGGAGTCAGAAGGAACTGGGTTCTAGTTCCGGCTCTGCCACTTGTCTGCTGTGTGACCTTGGGTGAGTCACTTCACTTCTCTGGGCCTCAATTACCTCATTTGTAAAATGAGGATTAAGACTTTGAACCCCAAGTGTATTCGCCTCAGCGCTTCGTACAGTGCCTGGCACAGAGTGCTTAACAAATACCATCGTTATCATTATTATTATTAGGAGAGCTGGACTACGAACTCTCCAGCCTTCCTGCCCCTCGCTCGTTCATAGATCTTGCCGCTCCTGGCCGGGTGCAGAAAGCTGACCTCTCCTCCAGACAGGCCAGCCGGCTGAGCCGCCAGAGCGGCGGGCAGCGGCCAAGCTTCCTGCAGCCCAGGTGACCACGTCATTTGCCTCAGGACCGTGGGTCTGCAGGGGGGAATTCCAGCCCCATCCAAGGCCGCGGCCCTTCCCTCCCGCCTCCGGCCCTGCCCAGCCACACTGCCCGCCCAGACCCGAGGAAACCCTAGCGAAATCACTCAAAAGAGCCTCTGCCTCATCCCCGGGGGTCAAACCTGTCCCCGTCAGTCAGTCGGTCCGTCAACTGTATTTATTGAGCGCTTATTGTGTGCAGACCAGTGTATTAAGCGCTGGGGAGTGGACACCACCGCAATCAACAGACACATTCCCGCCCCACAACGAGCTGACTCCAGTCCCTCCAGCGCAAAAACCTGCACAAACCCCCCACCCGGCCACGGAGGGACTGACGCAAGGCAGGCACGGCTCGGAGTGAAATTCTGACCACCGCAGGTCTAAAAGACAACGGATCTGGATCAGTCAAGCCCCAAGCCTCCCCCTCAGGGCAACCCGATAAAGCAGGAAACGGCTGGATTCGTATCTAGCTCATCGAAGCTCGGTCAGCCTGGTCTATAAAGGCGGCCGCGGTCTGGAAGAAGTTCCCCATCTTTGCTTCTTTTCAATATTGTTCACCACCACATTTGAGATCCCCAAGTAATAAATCAGTATCTTCCCTGGAAACTACCCTGCTCCAACTCGTGCAAGCAACAGTCCTTGCCAAAGTCCAGTTTTGCTGGCTAAACCAACAAACACCCTGACTGCCGTCCACATACAACAAAACCAACTGGAACTTTTAAAGTGAAACTGCATTTTTCAGGAGTGAACAATGGGAAGGAATTCGGGCGCATGAACGCTGAAACACACTATCAAACCATTTTAAGCAACATGGGGTTTTGGCTGTTTGTTTTTCAACCGCTAAGGGAACGGTTAAAGCTGTACGGGGAGAATTTTCATTTGAAGATGAATTTAACCCGAGGGAGGTAGCCACCCAGAGATCCAGGAGCAGGCAGCCGTGAATTTGACCCTTTAGTAAGCTTGGCCCCGGAGTCGAGCCCTGCCTTACAATGAACATGAGCTTAATAAAAGCGAGACTACTTTCATGGCCTCCAAATGGATCTTTTTTGCAGATCTGGGACTGAAGTGTCCGCTGATGGGACAGGAGAAGGGAAGCCTCCTGCAGTCATTTCTTGAAAGAAACCTTGGAAATCAAATCCTTTACGCTCTACGAACTCATTTTAACCATAAAATGATACGGATCTTAATGAAGAGCTCTGTAAAGTACTTAGGTTTGCCGTTCTGTTGACATTTCAATGTAATTTCCAACAAAAGCCGTTCCTTGGCCTCAGCTAACAAAACCGAACTGTTGGTTCAGACGATGGGACCACCAGATAAAAGTCGAGATAACATCAAACAGCGACCCGCTTGCTCCCAGGGGAGATGCGAGGCTATCTCACTCACCCCCGAGGCTGCGGTCTGCGTGGTGGGAGATGCGTTTTTGCTGCAGTCATCTGAATTGGTTGAAGATGTGGACGTCGGGGTCATCGGGACCGCACTGTTGCCGGGCCCTGAAACGACGATGGTTCAGGCTTTAAAGCGGGTTCTGTCTCCGGGGTCGGGGGGGCAGAGGGCTTCCGAACCACACTCCCGCTCTGGACTCACCCGAGCACGACTTGGCCTTGTTTATGTTTTTCGGTTTCCGCTTCCTGGTCTGGATCCCCTCCTTTTTCATAGCGAGCGGCCGAGGGACCTGAAAAGAGATGCATTCTACTCAGA
Source organism: Ornithorhynchus anatinus (assembly GCF_004115215.2). NCBI lineage: Eukaryota > Metazoa > Chordata > Mammalia > Monotremata > Ornithorhynchidae > Ornithorhynchus > Ornithorhynchus anatinus. The sequence goes on from NC_041734.1 coordinate 21,578,513, forward strand.
CTCTAAAGTTTGGCACACCGGGCATCCGAATGAAATCGAGCTGCATCTCGAGCCACGTTTCTGCGCTGTGCCTCCCGAACGTCTCTGGGCAACGTTTTGACGTTCAATTCTCGGTAAAGACAACAGGGGTTTCAAGGGGACGAGGCTTGAAGTTTCTTTCCCCTGTTGATCCGTAACGCGTTCATTTCAAAACCAGAAATGAATGTATTACCAGCGTTTTTCTAACATGCTCCCTCCGTATCTATTCTTTTCAATAATCCCTCGGCCGACAAAATTTCTTTCTAAAGAGGAAAAAAAATCACCTTTCAGGTGTGGTGTTTTCTAGGCTACGCAGGACCTGGTTGGGATAAATTCTCCTCATAGGGTTTGCAACTCTATTTAACTGGCTCTGTACTAAGCTTGCAGAAGAAAAGAAGAAAAGGCATCCGGGCTGGTGAGCGGGGAGAGGAATCTACGTGTGCTCCCAGCTCCGGTGCACAGCCTTCCCTGGTCCAAAGCACATAGATGGGAAAAATCCAGCCAGGCGATTTAAGTCATCCTGCCTTTCCCTGCGGAGAAAGTGTAACGGGGGGAGGAAGAATGGCGATTCGATAGTCAACTGTATTCGGAACGCTCGTCTGCAAGGCCGCAGCTGACCGGCTATTGACCGTCCTCTCAAAACCCAGGTTCCGGAAGGAAGGGACCCAGCCAGGACATTCCCCCGCCTACCCCGTGGAGCTTCATGTACAGCCCGCATGCGTTGCACACCGGTTCTCCCTCTGCATTCCGACGCCACAGGGTGGTGGTGGAGGTGTGGCAGTTGGCACAGGACAAGCCAAGCCGCCGCGACGAAGGCTAGAAATGAGCACAGGGACGCAGACTTTAAAAGAAATTTCATTCTCCCTCCTCGTGCCACACTGCTGGCCCACCTGTAAGCCTGAAGCCGCTCAGTTAAGTCGCTGCAAACGCAACGGGACGGTCCCCTGACAGACTGAAATCTCCAGGGCTCACAGCTATAGACTGAGGACCTGCATAATGAGAATGATCCTGGTTCGGACGGGCCCCGGGGAGGACGGCATTTAAAAGTCGGTCCCGGCCCACCGGGTTGAACCCCGCTTGGGAAATGCAACCCTGGCTCTGTCGCTGCCGACGGCTAGGGAGTAGGGGGGGACGAGACGTTGGAAACCGGGGGTTGGGTTCTGTGGTTTGCAGTACAGAGAGGGCCACGTCAGTTTCTGAGGCATCTGGACAGAGAGTTGGGACTGTGGAGCCAGCGGTCTTCACGATTATCCCCGCTGACCGCCCACTTGTAGACGGGGACTCCAAAGGGGAAGAAAGCATGACACCGTTTAGGCTCATTTTCTGAACCTGGACCTAGCTTGATCTGGGGGGCGGGATGGGGGGGGGGGTGTCTCTAACATCAGAAAATGAAATACTATATACGTCATCGAACGGCTTCGTCACTGAGATACCCATGTCTCCCGCTATCTCCGTCGACGAGGTGACGGGAGCCATAACAAACTATAAAACACACTGTCTGGACACTGCGAGTGACCAGATACAGGAGCCAGGAGGGCGACTGCTTTCATCAACACTGCTGTAGGAGAACAATTGCCTAGAATTGATTTCACTGCAGCAGTCAAAAAACCTGCCCAAAGTTCCAAACTTGAAAAAAAAAAAAAGCCAGGAAGATTTCAAGCCATGAGATGTTTCTTAAGATTCCATTTCATCTTTCTTTTCAAGCCGTGTTGTAGATTTGCAACCATATAAATCATTCCCTGGTAGAAATATGTTGGAAAAATGTAAGCTGAATTCCCTAAAGGTCCTAAAACTCAACTTGGTGCAAGCCCTCTGAAATGTTTCGCTTCCTTCCACGAGCTGAGAAAGCAATCCTCTCCCGTCCTACAGAACAGAGGATTCCGATTCCAGTAGCCACGCTGTTCCCGGAAGGAGTTTACAGGCAAATTTGACAAATACAAATTGGATAGTGCACAGTCGTTCTTTCTTTTCCAGATTCACCAGAAAAAGCAAAAGGAATTTAAGAACTTTCAGTACGGTCTGGAACATCCCGTTGGAAAATGACCGTTTTCGATGCGAGAGAAGACATCACGTCGGTCTTCAGAGTGGAATGTTCCAACTGGACAGAGATAATGCCTTTCGGAGGAAACGAACCTTTCGCCTAGCCTAGCGGGGATTTTTTTTTCCCCCTCGAGTTGAGAAACCGTGGGGTGTTTACTGGTGAGGGAGCATGGGCTCCCTCTCGTTGAATTCGCAAGGAAGTCAGAAACCCGGTGTGTGCGGCAGCGAAGTCTCTAGAATAAACAAGCCATTTATGGCACTTTTCAGTCGAGTTTGGAGCGTCTATGAAGCAAGCGTGTATCAGAAATTGCCAGGGTTACAAAGAACTTTACGACTATGGGCTATACATCATGAGTGAAGTCAGTCCCCATAAACATGTGAAATGAAGGTGACCGGGTTATAAAAGTCCCTTGTAACAAGTGATCTCTGTTACATTCATCACTAACGAGGAATTCGAGTTACACCATAAATCTCCTATTTTGCAACTTCACATGCACAGTAACCGGTTATGTCCTGGAGGCTCAGAAAACCTTGCGTTTTCGGAAGCGTGCCCCCATCCCAAGTCCGCCGGGATCATAAATAGTGTGTCCCCCCCCCCACCTCCCCGTGAAAATGACAGCAATTCTGGGGGCCACGCCCTCGGGGTGGGTCCAGGGTGGACCGGGTGACTTTGGATAGTACAAAATCACCTGCCCGGGAGTCACCCCTGGGTGCTTTGGGCCGCCCGCATTTTTCCCTCCATTTCTTCCACTCGCTCGCAATAGTCCTGCATTCCTGGGTGTGGTGGTGAACCCTTGCCCACTCCAAGTTCTCTTCTGGATACCCTGATCTGTTTGGTTATTTTTCCCCCCATCCCCCTAAACAAGAAGAGAATATGGCCTTCCGGAAAGACAAACAAACCACCTCCCCACCTTTCAGTTTTCCCGTATGAGCCACAATGAAATGTCCTCGTAAATTACCAGAAGCTCATCAAACCAGGAATGTGCCGCGCAGGGAACGGCAGTGCCATCCGAGTCATAATAGTAATAATAATAATCGCGTTCTCTGTTAAACCCTTACTCTGTGCCAAGCACTGTACGGAGAACTGGAGTCGATACAGGATAAGCCGATGGGACCCAGTTACCGCTCGGACCTCTGACCCTCCGGCCCTGTCCCCTCCAACCCCCCGCAGGCCCAAGCCCCAGTCCTGCCTTTTCCTGACCAAAAAGGCAAACCCCACAGCCGCTTCTCTTTCAGGTGTCAGACTTGAAATTGTGATGCAACATCCCTCTAATCTACTTAACACAAACAACACGGGTTTCATTTGTTCCTGCTAATTAGCGTCGAACAATTAAATAAATTAGCTAAAGGGCAGTCTAGCGGCCAGCGGGAAAGGCTTTGACTTTAAACGTTCTCCAGCGGCAAAAGCCGTCGTCGTGTCTCCCTCCTCCCGCCCAAGGCACCCCTCCCCGCAAAAAAAAAAATGGAGGCAGGGAGAATGGGAGGAGGAAAATAGACGTCTGCGGGGCGCAGATCGACTGCAGGTCCCGGTTTAAGAGGGTGTAAAAGGGACCCCTATGCCACCCCCCAACCGGGAGAGGGGCAAACGTCCCTTCCCCACTTTGGTCCCGCTGACCGAATTTGCCCAGGGCGCGGGGTTGGTTTTGCAGGGGGCTCCCTGGGCCTGTTGGTTTGGGGCTGGGGGGCGGGCGGGAAAGGGGGACCGCACTCACCACTCGCTTTTGGGGTTTGATGAGAGGCCGGCTGAGGCCGTTCATCTTGCTGTACAAGCCGCAGGCGTTGCATAGGTAGTGGCCCGTCCCGTCCCTCCGCCACAGCGGGGTCTGAATGGAGCCACAGTTGACGCACTCCCGGCTCTCGGACAGATCGTCCAGCAGATCTGGGGAGGGGGCGGGGGAGACAGAGTCAAACGAGCCACCTATGTCCCCTCCCCCCCCCCCACCACCTCGTCCGAGCCCCGGTTGTGAAGCGGGGGGTCCGGTCCCTCCGCCCCCCCCCCCCCCCCCCCCCCCCGGACTGGCTCCTCCAACGCCGCCCGGATCTAAGCCCCGGGCAGGCGAAGGCCCCGGGCTTGTGATTCGGGGGAGGAAAAGCAAAAGCGGGGAGAGGCGATCCCAAATCCCGGCTCCGGCTCGCGGAAATTCTCCGCCGTGTCCCTGGGACACTCCGGCCCCACGCACAACCCTCCGGGAAGCGCTGCGCAGCTCCACGGCGAGCCGCGATCGGCCCCAGAGACTGTTGACTAGAGATTTTGGGTTTTTCGGGTGGGGGGAGGAGGGGTTGGCCTTTCCCCTTTGTCTCAAGAATTGTCTTCTAGATTTCGGTCTGGAAACGGCCCGCCTAGGCGGGACTCCGGGCGCCTCCGGTCACCGGCCTTGGGGACAATTTGGAGACCCGGGGACCGAGTTCAAGCCCACGGGCAAGTTCCTCGGGGCGAGGGCGGAGAAGCGGCCTGGGCCGGGGAGGGGATGAAAGGGGGGAAGGGGAGGTGGGAAGAGTGACCGCATGGGCCTCTGGCGGCTCGGCCCTCGGATTTCGGCGGGGAGGACTCTACGGGGGCCTCGGCCGAGCTGGCTCTCCGACCTGGCATCCTGGAGGTATCCGGCAACAGCCGTCCTGGCCGGGCTCGGTGCCCCCCACCCCCGAGCTTCTGGGGATCCCCCCCGGGGCCGCCTTAGAGCAGGGGATGCCCTGGTCGGGAGCCGAGGGCCGGACGAGGAGCGATGCCCCCTCCCCTCTTGCCGCGGCCTGGCGGCTCTGGCTCCGGATTTTTAGTCCCGGGCCTCGGCCGGGAGTGGGACTGGGCCCAACGCTGCGCTCCGTCATTTGGCGAGCGGTCTCCTTGGGGGGCATCGGGGGGGATTAGGGAGGTCCTTGGAGAACGCCCTCGTCCTTGCACCCGGCGAACCAGGAGGAGAAGGGCCCGGGACCCGACAGCCCCTCCCGCCTCCACGGACCCCCAGGGAGACGACTCTCCGAAGGACGCTATTTGCGAAGCGCTCCCCTCCCTTCCCAACGTCCCTTAGTGGCAAGACCCGGGGCTTGGGAGTCAGAGGATGTGGGTTCTAATCCCGGCTCCGCCACTTGTCTGCCGTGTGACCTTGGACAAGACACTTCCCTTCTCTGGGCCTCAGTTCCCTCATCTGTAAAATGGGGGGGGGTGACGGGGGGATAAGACCGTGAGCCCCACGTGGGACAAGCTGATGACCTTATATTTGCCCCAGCGCTTAGAACAGAGCTTGGCACCTAGTAAGCGCTTAACGAATACTATCGTTATATTATTATGATTCCCCGGGCTACTGGGCGAAGAGCAGGGAAATCGCGTCGGGGGGGACGTCCGTCCCGATCCCGGCCGCCTTTCCCCGCATCTCCCCGCCACCCAGGTCGGTCCTGGCAGCATCCCCAGCGCTTAGAAGAGTGCTCGGCACCTAGTAAGCGCTTAACAAATACCATTATTATTATTATTATTATCATTATAATTATTATGATTCCCCGAGCTACTGGGCGAAGGGCAAGGGAATCGGCGTCGGGGGGACGGTCCCGGGCCCTGCCTCCTTTCCCCGCACCTCTCCGCCACCCGGACCGGTTCTGGCAGCATCCCCGGGGCTTAGAAGAGTGCTTGGCACTTAGTAAGCGCTTAACAAATAATACTATCATGATGATGATGATGATGATGATGATGATTCCCCGGGCTACTGGGCGAAGGGCAGGGACTCGGCATCGGGGGGACGGTCCCGATCTCGGTCCCGGCCGCCTTTCCCCGCACCTCCCCGCCACCTGGGCCGGTCCTGGCATTATTCCCCAGCGCTTAAAATAGAGCTTGGTTCCTAGTGAGCGCTTAACAAATACCATTATTATCATTATTCTTATTATTACTACTATGATGATGATTCCCCGGGCTACTGGGCGAAGGGCAGGGAATCGGCGTCGCGGGGACGGTCCCGGTCCCGGCCGCCTTTCCCCGCACCTCCCCGCCACCCGGGCCGGTCCCGGCAGCATCCCCGGCGCTCAGAAGAGTGCTCGGCACCTAGTAAGCGCTTACCAAATACCATCATCATTGTGATGATGATGATGATGATGACGACGATTCCCCGGGCTACCGGGCGAAGGGCCGGGAATCGGCGTCGGGAGGACCGTCCCGATCCCGGTCCCGGTCCCGGTCCCGGCCCCGGCCCCGGCCTCCTTTCCCCCGCTCCTCCCCGCCCCCCGGGCCGGTCCCGGACAGCATCCCCGCGCTTAGAAGAGCGCTCGGCCCCCAGCGAGCGCTTAGCAAATCCCCCGGTCGGTGCGGTCACTCACCGGCGGCGGGTCCCCGGGCCAGTCCGAGCGGGGCCCCGGCGCGGCTCTGCAGGCTGTGGAGGACCGGCCCGTCGAAGGGGCCGGAGGGCCAGGCCGGAGGCAGCGAGGCGCCCACGTAGGGCGCGTAGGAGCCGGGGTGCGGGGCCGGGGGCGGGTGGTAGGACCCGTTGAGGGGCCGGGCGGCGGCCAGCGGGCCGTACTGGGGGTCCCGGCCGCCCAGGGCCCCCAGCCCCGCCGCCCCGGCCCCGTAGGCCCCGGGGTCGCGGGCGGCCGCGCTGGGCACCGGCGGGCTGGGGGCGTAGGGGAAGCGCGAGCCGTGGGCCCCGGGCCCCCCGCCCCCGGCCGGTCCCGCGGCCCCGGGGACGGGCCCGGCCCCGGTGCCCCCGTACGGGGGGCTGTCGGGGGCCGGCGGCGGCCAGCCCGGGTGGGCGTTGGCCGCGTGGGCCGGGGCGCCGGCGGCGGGCGGCAGGTAGGGCAGCGCGGGCAGCACCGACCCCACGCGCGTCGTGGGCACATAGACCGGGGAGCTGGCGGCCGCCGCCGCCGCCGCCGCCGCCGCCGCCGCCGCCGCCGCCGCCGCCGCCGAGTGGACGAAGCCCCCCGCCGCGCCCTCGTAGGGGGCCGGGCCGGGCCCGGGCAGGGCCAGCGCCGGGTACATGGGCTCCTCCGCCGGGCCCCGCTCCGGCCCCCGCGCCGGCCCGCGCTCCGGGCCCCGCAGCGGGCTCAGCTTGGCGCCGCGGCCCGACCACAGCAGCTTGGGGTCGAGGTCGGAGAAGGGCAGCGGGTCCTCCCAGCCGGACAGCGCGGCGGCCGCACCCGGGGACGGACCCGGCCCGGGCTCCAAGGCGTCGAGGGGCGGCGGGCCCCGGCGAGGGGACGACGACGACGAGGAGGAGGAGGAGGAGCAGCAGCACGAGGCCGAGGAGACCGCCGCCGCCGACGACGACGACGAGGCCGGAGGCGGGCCGGCCCGAGGGTCCGGCGGGGAGGTGCGGGGCTCCCGCGCCGGGAAGGGGCAGGACTGGCCGCCGTCCGCGCCTCCGGACCCGCGCCTCTTCGCCACGCACCAGCCGCCGTCGGCGAGGGCCATCCAAGGACCGGCCGCCAGCTAGCCCCTGGGGGACGGACACACGCCGGACAGAGGGACGGACATCGTTAGCCAACGGCGCCGGCCGGACCCGCCCCCCGGGGGGATTTGCCCCATTGTACATTCCCAGCGCTCAGTGCTCTGCGCATAGTAAGCGCTCGGTTAATCCTATGGAATGAATTCAGTCGAGGCGCTCCGATCGGGCCGGGGGCGATGGGAGCGCGGCGACCCGGGGGATAGTGAGGACGGGGCCGGGGGGAGGGGGGTTCTTAAGCGCCCGCTACGTGCTCGGCCAGCGTACTGAGCGCCGGGCCCGGCGGGACCTTTGGGTCCAGTGAGCCGGGCGCAGGGGGCAGGGCCCGGGAACGAAGGGGAAGCCGGGCGCGGGAAGGCGACCGGGCCCCAAAGCGCCCCAGCCCTCGTTTATTTTGGGGGGAAGGCGAGCGGACCTAAGAGCCCCCCAACCAACCCTGGTTTTGGGGGGTTCTTTCACCCGTGGACGTGTGATTCCCCGTGCGGGATCCGGGCTCGGGGGAGGGAGACCCGAAGGCGGGAGCCCCAGGTCGGAGCCGGGAATCCAGGGGTGATGCAAGGACCTGCTTCCCGCAAAAACCAAACTTCCCCGGGACCAAGACCCCCGTGGGCGGCCTCCGGTCCGGCCTGTCCTAACCCCCCCCCCCGTACGCTCACACACGCACTCACACTCCCCCTCCCGATCCCAGTCATTCACCCCGACCCCGGGATGGGGGGGGAAGGGGGGAGAGGAGGGGAGCTGCCGGGGTGGGACTCGCCCAGAAGGGAGTGGGATGGCCGGGGTGGGCTCGGTGTCCATCCTCGGGGACACCACCCCAGAAGCGGACACCCGCGGGTCACCCGAGTGCCACCTCCCCACTCCCACAGCCCGGCTTTCCCAGAAACACACACCATCCACCCACCCACGCAGAGCTTTACACCCGGACGCAGGCTGACCCCTCTCCGTCCGGAGCCGGGAGCGGTCAGCCCCGGACGGTGGGCTTCTCCACCCGCTAGGCCGGACCGGCTGGGGCATCGCTCCCTCCCCGCTGCCCCCCGCTGCCCCCCGATGCCAGGGAGGGAGGGAAGGGGGAAGGTCCGAACCTGCTGCGGCCCCTGGGCATCTGTCCGGCGGCGGTGGCGGGGTTTAGTCCGGCGGGGCCCGAGGGCGGTGCGGGAGGGAGGGAAGCCGCAGCCTCCCGCCGGGGGTCCCGGGGAGGATCCCCGCCCTCGGCAGGGGCGATGGTTGTCCGGGGGTGGTGGGGGGCGGTTTTTTCGGGGGGGGGGCGGTCAGCCGGTCAGCCGGCCGGTCGGTCGGTCGGTCGGTCGGCCAGCTGCGCTCCCTCGGTCTGAGCCGCCGGCGCTGGAGGGGCAGGGAGGAGAGAGGAGGGGGAGGGGAGGGGAGGGGGAGGGGATGGGCTGGAGGGGAGGGCCGGGGGGAGGGGCGGCGGGCCCGGGAGGTGGGTCTTGGTGGGGGAGGGTCGGCCAGCCCCCGGGGAGCCCCGCGGGTCCGGGGGAGCGGGGTCGGGGGGTCCTAAACCGGGCCAGTAATCCCCCCCCTCTCCCCGACCAGTCCCGATCCCGACCCCCGCCCTCTCCGCAGCGTCTCGGGCAGCCTGGGAGTCCCCCCTCCCCCCCGCCCCCAGATCTCGCCCCCCACCCCCAGGACCCCAGACCGCTCACCCTCCCAACTCCCAACTTTCAACAAACCCAATCCCGCCCATTCCAGAGGCTGGGGGGATGTTGGAGACGGGATTCAAACTCACCGTGGCTCAGTGGCTGCTGGAGGGGGTCTGCCCCAGCCTCTGGGCCGGCCCCAGCCCCTGGCCAAGCCCCACCCCCAGGCCCTGCCCCAGCCCCCGCCCGAGCCCCACCCCCATCCCCTGCCCCAGCCCCTGGCCCTGCCCCAAGCCCCTGCCCCGAACCCCTGCCCCCGCCCCTGGCCCAGCCCCTGCCCCGGCCTTGGAATCGTCCCCCCTCCCTCTCCCCGCCCCCATCCCATCCCTTCCCTTCCCTCCCCGCAGCAGGAATTCTCTGTCTCCCGGCGCTCCCTGGAATTCCCTCTCCGGCTCTTGCTCCTTGAACAATCGCCCCCTTCCCCTTCCCCTTCCCCGTCCCCGTCCCGGGATGGAGGAAGCAACCCAGGTGGGAAATGGAGGAAAAAGAAACAGTTTGGCAAATCCGTTTCACCAACGGTAATTAAAAACGGGAGCGGGTCCATCCACGCCCCCCGCTAATTCCCCGCGCCCCCCCCCGACCCCCAGGCTGTCCTGGGAGCAGGGAGGAAGGGGGGGGGGGAGGGGATCTTCCCGTTTCTTCCTCTCTCCTCTTCCTCCTCCACCTCCTCTTCCCCCTTCTTTCTTTTTTCCCGATCTCTCTCCGCGCCTGCCGGCCTCGTCTCTGTTTCTGGGTCTCTCCGTCTATCTCTGCCCCCGCTCCCCACCTCCCTGTCCTTTATCTCAAACGGGCTCGGGAGTCAGAGGTCGTGGGTTCTAATCCCGACCCTGCCACTTGTCAGCTGTGTGATTTAGGATAAGTCACTTGACTTCTCTGGGCCTCAGTTCCCTCCTCTGCCAGATGGGGATTTAAGACTGTGAGCCCCTCGTGGGACGGCCTGACCGCCTTGTATCTACCCCAGCGCTTAGAACAGTGCTTGGCACGTGGAGAGAGCCCGGGCTTGGGAGGCAGAGGGCGTGGGTTCCAATCCCGACTCTGCCACTTGTTTGCTGTGTGCTCTTGGGCAAGTCACTTCACTTCTCTGGGCCTCAGTGACCTCATCTGGAAAAATGGGGATTAAAACATCTGAGCCCCCCCGTGGGACAGTGCCCTGTATCTACCCCAGTGCTTAGACCAGAGCTCAGCACACAGTAAGCGCTTAACCGATGCCGTGATTATTATTATCGTAAGGGCTCAACGAATGCCGTCGTTATTATTATTATTATTACAAACCGAAATGGTCCTTAGCGAGGAAGTGACTTGAAGTGAACGGTCACCCTCACTTGGCCCCCAGGGGGTGGGGGGTGGTCGCCCCAAGGAGGGCAGAAAGTGACCCCTCCTGCCCCCCCGCCCCCCAGCCCCGACCCTCCCCAAACTCAACCGCACCGGCCCGTCAGGTCCGTCAACGAGACCCAGCTTCTCCCCCTTTTAGATCTCCCCCTTTTAGACCGTGAGCCCGTTGTTGGGCAGGCACTTGTCTCTGTCTGGTGCCCAGTCGTACATTCCAAGCGCTTAGGACAGTGTTCTGCACACCGTAAGCGCTCAATAAATACGACGGAATGAACGAAAGCCCGGGCGGTCGCGGGGGTCGGGAGCTGGGTGGGCGGACCCTGGAGAGGAGGCCCTGGAAATGGTTAGAGAAGCAGCGGGGCTTGGTGGCAAGAGGCCGGGTTTGGCAGTCCGGGGTCCTGGGTTCTAATGCCGGCTCCGCCACTTGTCTGCTCTGTGACCTTGAGCGAGCCGCTTCACTTCTCTGGGCCTCAGCTCCCTCATCCGCAAAGTAGGGGTGAAGGTTGTGAGTCCCACGTGGGACGACAACCTGATGACCTTGGCTCTGCCCCAGCGCTTAGAACAGTGCTTGGCACGTAATAAGCGCTTAACAAAATGCCACGGTTATCACTATTCTCTGTGCCTCAGTTCCCTCTTCTGTAAAACGGGGATTGAGGCGGCGAATGCCACGTGGGACAACCTGAGGACCTCGGACCCGCCCCAGCGCTTAGAACAGTGCTTGGCACGTAGTAAGCGCTTAACAGATGCCAGGGTCATTATTATTCTCTGCGCCTCAGTTCCCTCCTCGGCAAAATGGGGATTGAGGCCGTGAGCCCCGGGTGGGACGACAACCTGATGACCTTGGATCTACCCGGGCGCTTAGAACCGTGCTTGGCGCGGAGTGAGCGCTTAACAAATACCATCGTTAGTATTATCACGGTGGAAATGTGAAACGTGAGGTCCCACCGGCTCGGGGAAACGGTGCCGTCCGAGCCTCTGCGGACCAGCTCCGGACCCCCTCCGTCCCCCCGCGGACCCCCAGGGCCGGACCCCTTCCCGCCCCCTCCCCGGACTGGCCTCGGACCAGCGCCCGAAGGAGATTTCTCTCGTTTTCGTTAGGCTGGAAATCGGCGTGGCCCGGGTAGGACGCCCCCCCGGCTGCCCTCCAAGTGCCCCCCAAGGGCGGAGGGTCCTGGCAGGCGGAGCCCCCCCGCCCCCGGACCGGCCTTCTCCTCCAGGAAAAAAAAATCCCGCTTGGTTTGGGTTGGAGCCCTGTGCCGCCATTTCAGGGGATTGGGGGGGGGGGTGCATTATTTCGTTCAATGTCCCCTAAAACCTGATTCTTACCAACCTTCGCGCTGGCATTTGTCCCGGAGGACAAAGTCGGGGGTCGGTGCCCACCCCGGGCACCCACCCCGCGATGGATGTGCCTACGGGGGCGTACGACCGGGGGGCGGGGACGTGTGAGGTGAAGAATAATAATAATAATAATAATGGCATTTGTTAAGCGCTTACTATGTGTCAAGCGCTGTTCTAAGCGCTGGGGTAGATAATAATAATAATGAGAATGGTATTCGTTAAGAGCTTACTTTGTGCCAAGCACTCTTCTAAGCGCTGGGGGAGATGATAACACCGATAATATTTGTTAAGCGCTTACTATGCGCCAAGCGCTGTTCTAAGCGCCGGGGTAGATAATAATAACGATAAGGGTATTTGTTAAGAGCTTACTATGCGCCAAGCACTGTTCTAAGCGCTGGGGTAGGTAACAATAATAACAATGATGATGGTATTTGTTAAGAGCTTCTTAGGCGCCAAGCAGCGTTCTAAGCGCCGAGGTAGATAATAATAATAACGACGACGATAATGGTATTTTTTAAGAGCTTAGTATGTGCCAAGCAGTGTTCTAAGCGCTGGGGTAGATGATAATAATAAGAAGAATATTTAAGAGCTCACTGTGTGCCAAGCACTGTTCTAAACTCTGGGGTAGGTGACGATAATAATGATAATAATGGCATTTGTTAAGCGCTTACTATGCACCAAGCACTCTTCTAAGCGCTGGGGTAGATAACAACAATAACAATAATAATAATGGTATTTGTTACTATGTGCCAAGCACTGTTCTAAGCACTGGGGTACACCCAAGGTCATCAGATTGACCCACGTGGGGCTCACGATCTTAATGCCCATTTTACAGATAAGGGAACTGAGGCCCAAAGAAGTGAAATGACTTGCCCGGAATCACACAGTTTGACAGCTGGCGGGGCGGGATTAGAACCCACGACCTCTGACTCCCAAGCCCGGGCTCTTTCCACTAAGTCACGCTGCTTCCTCTCTATGTGTCTCCGTGTTCATTCGATCGTATTTACTGAGCGTTTACTGTGTGCAGAGCGCTGTACTAAGCGCTTGGGGAAGGACAGTACAGCAATAGAGCTCACAGCCTGGGCGGGAGGGGCGGGGAGACAGACAACATTACAAGTAAAGAAATAAAATTCTATGTGTCCGTGTTGTATTTTTGTGTGTGTGAGCGTGGGTGGGTGGGTGGGTGTGTATGTGCGTGTTTTCGTTTGTTCTGGGGAGTGCCTGCCAAACCCTCCTCTCCTCCGCCCATCGAGTTCCCGCATCGCCCGTCCCCGCGTCCAGCCCCTTCAAAACGAATTCCCAATTCCCAATTCCCAATTTTTGTCCCCCGCGGATCCCCGAAGCCTGGAGACGAGGGCCGTGGCGCCCGTTCTCTCGGGGGCGTCTCTCCCATCCCCCTTCCCCCCCGCCCTGAACGGGGGAGGGGCCGCCACCTGTCTGCTGTGTGACCTTGGACAAGTCACTTCACTCCTCTGTGCCTCAGTTCCCCCCCCCCAGTGAAACGGGGTTGGATAGCGGGACCCCCAGGGGGGGGGACAGGGACTCTGTCCAACCCCATGATCTTCGAACGGTGCCCGGCCCGTAGTAAGCGCTACTCTGTCCCCTTTTAGAGTGTGAGCCCGTTGTGGGCAGGGGATTGCCTATTCGTCGCTGAATTGTAGCGCTTAGTACAGCACACAGTAAGCGCTCAATAAATGCGATCGAATGAGTGGAAATACCGTAATTTTTCGTGATTATTCCCATTGTTTCCATTTTTAAAAAGGGGCCTCGTATAAGGGTCTCGCCCCACCCGGTCGGGTCCGGCCGTCCCTAAACGGGGTTGGGGAGTCCGGCAGACCTCGGGCGGCAGGGATCCCCGCCGCCTGCGTTCCCCTCAGCCCCCTTGCAGCCTCCCTCTCTTGCCTTGCGAGGCCGGTCCTGCCAGGCCGGTCCTGCCAGGCCTTTGGTGGGGTGGTCGGTCGTCGGCTGGGCCTGGGGTCGGGCCGGACCCCGGACCTCCCTCCTCTCGCTAGCCCGGGGCCAGGGAGCAAGCCAACCCCGAGCCTGAGTCGCCCCGTCCCAACCTGCTGGGCCTGGCTGGGGCCTAGAGGGCCTGCGGATACATCCTCCCGCTCGGCTCAGGTTCACGGTTACAGTCAAAGGGAGAAAATAATAATAATAATAAACATCATCATCATTACTATACCCCCATGATCGATTCTTGTGTCTTATTACTTCCCGAGGGCCTCAAAATAATAACTGTGGTATTCGTTTAGTCCTCACTTTGTGCCAGGCCCTGTACTTAGCGCCGGGGTGGGTACATCGGGATGGACACAGTCCCGCGTGGGGCTCACGGGAGAAAATAATTAATAATGATCATGATCATGATCATCATAATACCCATTTCAGTCCAGATTTACTATACCACCCATGATCGTTTCTTGTGTCTTATTACTTCCTGAGGGGTCTGGCCTCAAAATAATAATAACCGTGGTATTCGTTAAACGCTTACTTTGTGCCAGGCCCTGTACTAAGCGCCGGGGTGGGTACATCGGGTTGGACACAGTCCCGCGTGGAGCTCACGGGAGAAAATAATTAATAATCATCATCATCATCATCTTAATACCCATTTCAGTCCAGAGTTACTATACCCCCATGATCGTTTCTTGTGTCTTATTGCTTCCTGAGGGGTCTGGCCTCAGGATAATAATAACTGTGGTATTCCTTAAGCGCTTACTTTGTGCCAGGCCCTGTACTAAGCGCCGGGGTGGTTACATCGGGTGGGACACAGTCCCGCGTGGGGCTCACGGTTTCAATCCCCATTTTACAGGTGACGTTACGGAGGCCCGGAGAAGTAAAGTGACTTGTCCAAGGTGCCACGGCTGGCGGCCCCCACGGGTCAGCTGGCCTGGCTCCCAGAGAACGGATTCGGCCACCCCGGGCCAACCCGCCGTCAGCGAAGCCGGTCGCGGGGTCCCCGTTAACCGGACATTCCCCAAAAGTCTGAGATAATAATCATTATTAATACGGTATTTATTAATTTAATACAAATGTTAATTTGTTAATAGAGAAGCAGCGTGGATCAGTGGAAAGAGCACGGGCTAGGGAATCAGAAACCATGGGTTCAAATCCCGGCTCCGCCGATCGTCAGCTGTGTGACTTCGGGCAAGTCGCTTAACTTCTCTGTGCCTCAGTTACCTCATCTGCAAAATGGGGATTAAGACTGTGAGCCCCATGTGGGACAACCTGATCACCTTGTGTCCCCCCAGCGCTTAGAACAGTGCTTTGCGCATAGGAAGCGCTTAACAAATGCCAACGTTATTAATACGCTTAGTGCAGTGCTTAGTACAGTAAGCGCTCAATAAATACCATTGAATGAATGAATGAATAAGTGGCGGAGCTGGGATTAGAATAATAATAATAATAATAATAATAATGGTATTTGTTAAGCGCTTACTATGTGCCAAGCACTCTTCTAAGCGCCGGGGTAGATATGAGGTAATCAGGTTGTCCCACGTGGGGCTCACAGTCTTCATCCCCATTTTACAGAGGAGGTAACTGAGGCACAGAGAAGTGAAGTGGCTTGCCCAAGGTCACACAGCAGACGTGGCGGAGTCGGGATTAGAACCCAGGACCTTCAGCCTCCCAAGCCCGGGCTCTTGCCACTAAGGAACGCTGCTTCTGCGGGCGAATGCGGGGCGGGAGCGGGAGGAGGAGGAGGAGGAGGTGGAGCCGGAGGGTCCCCGGTTCAAATTCGACCCAGAGCCGATTTTGGAGGGAGCCTTTGGCCCTGTCCGAGCACCCGGCCCTCCGCGGAGCGTACTGCACCCCCAAAGGTCACCTCCCCGGGGACCGCCCCCCTCAGAGCCCCTCGGACCTTCTGGAACCAACGAGCTCGGCGCAGGTTAGAAAAAGATAAATAATCAATAAAGTTGGTATTTGTTAAGCGCTCACTATGTGCCGAGCACTCCTCTAGGCGCTGGGGGGTAGAGACAGGGTCAACAGGTTGTCCCACGCGAGGCTCACAGTCTTCATCCCCATTTGACAGATGAGGGAACCGAGGCACCGAGAAGTGACATGACTCGCCCAAAGTCACATAGTGGACAGGTGGCGGAGACGGGATTAGAACCCAGGACCTCTGACGCCCAAGGCCGGGCTCTTTCTGCTGAGCCACGCTGGCCCCCCCCCCCCCCCATCCCCCACCCCCGGCCCAAGCTGGAAGGATGGACGGGGGCAAACAACTCCTGCCCCGTCCCCTCCCCCTCTTCCCCCCAAGATTCTCTTTCTTCATCAGAGATACACTATACTGAGCACCTACCGCGGGCAGAGTAACGTCCTGGACACCTATTACGGGCAGAGCTCTGTAGAGGTGCCTTCTGTGAGAAGCAGCTTGGTGCAGCGGATAGATCACGGGCCTGGAAGTCGGAAGGTCAAGGGTTCTAATCCCGACTCCGCCACTTGCCTGCTGTGTGACTTTGGGCGACTCACTTCACTTCTCTGGGCCTCAGTTACTTCACCTGTAAAATGGGGACTGAGACTGTGAGCCCCACGTGGGGCGGGGACTGTGTCCAATCCCATTTGCTGGTATCCACCCCAGCGCTTAGTACAGCGCCTGGCACATAGGAAGCGCTTAACAAATACCATCATTATTATTACCGAGAGCTGAACGAAGTGCCTACTTGAATCGGAGCGCTCCGCAGGGCAGAGAGAGAGCTCTATGAGGTGCCTACTGATAGCGTTTCTTTAAATTCTAGATTCTAAATTATTTATTCACATTAATGTCTGTGTCTCCCGCTCGACTGTAAACTCGTCGGGGGCGGAGAAAGTGGCCGCTAACTCTGTAGTAGGGTTTAGTACAGTGATCTGCACCTAGGAGATTGCTCCGCACGCAGTAAGCGCTCAGTAAATAGGACTGAAAGAATAATAAGCGCTCAGTAAATCCCCTCGATTGAGCAGACAGCTACTACGGGCAGAGCGCTCTACGAGTTTGCTTCTGGGGCCAGAGCGCTGCACGGAACCGAGGAGGCTACACTGTGCGAAGCGCTACAGAGGGGCAGGACCATGGCGGTAAAAGAGACGGTGGAGGAGAGAAGCCGATTAACGGGAAGAAGAAGCCAGCGCCGTTGGAACACACAGAGAGCAAACGGTAGGGTGGAGGTGTGGTGTTGGGAGTCAGAGGTCGTGGGTTCTGATCCCGACTCCGCCACTTGTCAGCTGTGGGACCTTGAGCCAGTCACTTCGCTTCTCCGGGCCTCAGTTCCCTCATCTGCAAAATGGGGATTGAGACATCAGCAACAGCGGTGCGAGCAGGTTTCCCGAAGAGAACAACACGGATACGATCAGTTCGGCCAGGGATCAGAAGACACCCACAAGTCTTCTAGACACTCAACCCGTTGTTGGGCAGGGATCGCCTCTATTTCTTGCCGGACTGTACTTTCCGAGCGCTCAGTACAGCGCTCTGCACACAGGAAGCGCTCAGTAAGTACGACTGAACGAAAACAGCCACCCCCGCACGCACGGCACAGACACCACGCGCGCAAATAACAATAGCAAGAAGAACGGTCTTTGTTAGGCGCTTACTACGTCCCAAGCACCGTTCTAAGCGCTGGGCTCCAAGGTCGTCAGCCTGTCCCACGTGGGGCTCACAGTCTTCATCCCCCTTTGGCGGATGAGGGAACTGAGGCCCAGAGAAGTGAAGTGGCTCACCCAAGGTCGCACAGCAGACAAGCGGCGGGATTAGAACCCGGCTCCTCTGAGTCCCAACGCCACGCCTACACCATAGATGCACCGCACTTGCAGCAGGCGCGTACACGCATGCACACACATGTACCACACCTACATCCCACGTAGACACACACACTTTCCGCTGCAATTGCTCCAGGGAAACCCACCTCCCTTCCGCCTCCCCCACGGGACGGCCCCGTCCCTCACCTCTCCCTCCCCCCCGCCACCCCGGGCCCCCGAGTTTGTTTTCCCCACGCAAATTCACTCATTCGGTGGTATTTACTGAGCGCTTACTGTGTGCAGAGCACTGGACTAAGCGCTTGGAATGGACAACTCGGCAACAGATAGACACAGTCCCTGCTCACGGTCTCGAAGGGGGAGACGGACAACAAAACAAGTAGTCAGGCATCAGGACCATCAAGATGGATAGAATCATAGATATCCGGAAGGGTGGGAATGTCCGCGGAGGAGAGAGGCTGGAGGGCCCTGGGAGTTTTCGGGGTGTGAAAAGTGTCCGGCCTGCGGTGGCCGGATGGCTGGGTGGGGGACCCCCTCGGTGGAGGGACGGCCCTGTCCCGGGGGAGACTCCCCCAACTTTCACACCCATCCCCCTCCCCACCCCCTCCTTATACAACACTCACTCTAGGCTCCGACCCCCTAGGTGGGCCTGGGTGGGGAGGGGGTGGAGAGGTGAAGGTAATAAAGGGCGGGGGGAGTCTGCTCAGGTGAAGGTGGTAAGGGGGGGGGAGGGTCTGCTCCCAGTCCCCCCCCCCCCGGTCCTGCCCCCTCCCCCACTGGCAGCCAGAGAGGGCGGAAGGTGGCCCAATTGGGTAGACTGGGAGCTTTGCTTGCTGCTAAGCCACTTCCGAAGTTCCAGAGATCCGAGCCGGGCCACCCTGGAACACTGGATGTCCGAGCCTGAGGTCTCGATCCCGGCCCCAAGAAAACCTTTAGGATGGCTCAGAGGCTGGGATAGGGACTGAGCCGTAAGCAGCGTGGCTCAGCGGAAAGAGCCTGGGCTTCGGAGTCAGAGGTCATGGGTTCGATTTCTGGCTCTGCCGTGTGTCACTTCACTTCTCTGGGCCTCAGTGACCTAATAATAATAATGTTGGTATTTGTTAAGCGCTTACTATGTGCCGAGCACTGTTCTAAGCGCTGGGGTAGACATAGGGGAATCAGGTTGTCCCACGTGGGGCTCACAGTCTTAATCCCCATTTTACAGATGAGGAAACTGAGGCACAGAGAAGTTAAGTGACTTGCCCACGGTCACACAGCCGACAAGTGGCAGAGCTGGGATTCGAACCCATGAGCCCCGACTCCAAAGTCCGTGCTCTTTCCACTGAGCCCCGCTGCTTCTCCATCTGTAAAAGGGGGATGAAGACTGTGAGCCCTACCTGGGACAACCTGATTACCCTGTATCTCCCCCGGCGCTTAGAACAGTGCTCTGCACATAGTAAGCGCTTAACAAATACCGACATTAAATTGGGGCTGGGACGGGCTGGGTGGAGTCGGGGTAGCGTTGGAGCTGACCTGGGGCGGGGGGCCTCACATTTCATGATTCTTTTGCCAGTGGGACTGAAAGTGACATTTGAAACTCAAACTGTACTTTTATTTGCCCCAAACATTCACTCGGTCCAGGGAACGCCACAGAGTTGTAGACACGGCAGTGGAGAAGAAGGATAGTTTCTTTTTAGGGAGCAGACCCGAAAAGAATGAGAAAGGGGCCTCAGCTCTGGCCTTTTCTAAGCTGCGTTCGTACCCGGAGTCTGTTTTACTCCTTCCTTTGACAGCCCTGATCTTCCTCCGTTTGATTTACTGAGTGCTGTCATTTCTCTGCTCTTTACTTTCCCAATCACACATTCAAACCCGATAAAGGTCAAGACCCTGAATGCCTCCAGCTCTCCCGGATTTACCGGCTCTCAGCCCCCTGCCTCCCGGCTCAGCTCCAGGCTGATTGAATCCTCATGGACACAAGGAAGAGTTGGCAGAGACTCCCCACGAGGGAGTGAGAGAGCAGGGAGACTCCTCCCTCCCGCCCCCAGGACGAAACAATGACCATCCAGGTCAATGGCAGGGAATTCGGGGAAATCGTGCTAGGGCAACCCGAGGAAGCCACTGTCGGTATCATCTGGATGTCAGTGCCGTCTTGGGGGATGGTTCCCCACAGAGCTAGAGATGATTTGCCTGTGGCCACATCCAGTTCCTCTAAATGCCCCCGGGGATTCAGTGGGCCCGAGGGAATCCGGAAGAGAGGACTGGTCAGTCCCAAATTAACTGGGCATCTCTGTTGGTGGTAGCTGGCCGACACCACGTACACCTCCCTAGTGCTCCCGCCTGTTGCTCAGGTAAGCCAGTTTTAACGTTTAATACTAACCTTGGTGGTTAAGTGCTTACTAAGTGTCTAGCACTGTACTGAGCGGTGGGGTAGATAGGACCTGAGCAGATCAGACACGTTCGCTGTCTCACTCGGGGCTCACCCATCTAAGGGGAGGGACGATGGGTGTTTTATCCCTATTTTACAGATGAGGAAACCGAGGCATGGAGAATTTGGATGACTCGCCTGAGGTCACACAACGGGAAAGTGGGGGAGCTGGGATTAGAATCCACGTCCCCTGATTCCCACCGTCCGTGCTCTTTCCACCTGGCCACGTTGCTTCCCTACATGTTTTTTTTTTCTCCTCGGGGCAGCACCTCTCGGTGCGGAAAAGCCGGACACTAGGGTGGTATAGATGGCCCTTTCTGTTTTGACCTGAAAGAGTTAGCCAAAGGGAGCGTAGTTTTTTCCCCACTCTTTGGTCAAACCCACTGTTTTCAGAATATTTCCATTTGCCTGATAAATGCTGTACATCTTTAGAAAGGAGTTGTGTGTGAGCAACTGTGTGTGTGTGTGTGTGTGTGTGTGTACACATGCATGCAAGGATGTGTCCCAGGTTTGCACACCCAGAGTGTGCTGGCTGGAAGTGACCCGAGCACATGAAAGTGGTTATTTCCAAAGGACTGATATATAGGGACTTCACGTTTTCTCCATGCGTTTTATTTTAGTTGCCTTTGATTTATTTCACCCAAACATGTAAATCATAAAATTATTTTGAGTTCTGTCGGGGTGACCGTCGAGATTTATTGACTCGAGGTGGATATCTAAGGCAAAATAGGGCAGGGTAGGCCTTTTTCCAACCTCAGAAACATGGGAAAGCACTCGGAATCTATGAACGGGGAAAAGATGCATTTTTTTCCTTTCAAATGGATTTTTCTAAGGAAAGATGAAGGCAGAGAAATTTCCTTACATTCATTCCGGAAGGTGAGGAGCGGAGATCCATGTGTGCAGTCTAGCTGGCTCGGAGGTAACATTACTTTTAGGTAACTCACTTCCAGCCAAGCCAGGTATACCGGAGGAACCCAGAATCGTGTTGCTCAACGGTATTCCCGACCACGGTAGCATTCGCTTCTCCAGAGATAAGGGAGAGAAGCTGTTGAGTGGGAAGTCACGTGACCTCCTGGCCAGTCTCGAGCTAGAATGGCGTTATTTATAATACCACAAATTACTGTCATCCAATTAGCCAAAAATAACAGTGTAAATATCACAACATATAAAGGCTATAAAGATTAACTCCCGTGGAGTAAAGCTGGGTCAGCTCCTGTGGGCTCCAGCTCCAAATCACAGTCTGGATCTCCTAACGAGGTTGGCTGGGCCTTTCCCGGGCCCTTTCATCTGAACACCCCATCACCCGTCCCCACCGTGAACCTGTTCCCCGCAATCTCCGGGGCAAGATGTTGCTTTGGCTGAAGCCCAGGGTGTTTGCCCCAGGGCCACTCAAGTCAGCGCCATCTTAGAAGCCTCTAAGAGAAGCAGCCTGGCGTAATGGATGGAGCATAGGCCTGGAAGTCAGAAGGACCCGAAACCGTGAGCCCCTTGCGGGCAGGGATCGTCTCCATTTGTTGCTGAACTGTACTTTCCAACTGCTCGGTACAGTGCTCGGCACACAGTAAGCGCTCAATAAATACGATTGAATGAATGAATGAATCTTAATCCCGGCTCTGCCATCTGTCTGCTGGGTGACCTTGGGCAAATCGCTTCACTTCTCTGTGCCTCAGTCACCTCCTCTATAAAAGGGGGATTAAGACTGTGAGCTCCATGCGGGATAGGGACTGTGTTCGACCTGATTTTCTTGGATCCACCCCAGTGCTTATTACAGTGCCTGGCACATAGTAGGCGCTGAACGAATATCACAATTATTATTATTATTATTTTGATTATTGGAATGAATTCCAGTCCCCTAAACCAGAGTTCCCTCTTCACGTGATTTCCCAGAAATACGGAGAAAAGGCCGGGAGTCCAGGGGGAGTCAGGGGAGATGAATTTGGGGAGGAGGGCGGTGGAAAAGGAGAGAAACACCTAGAGGAAATAATTTGCAATGGGTGGAAATTTGAATGCTAGCAACTCTCGCATTTAATGCTTCAGACTGGCTAAAATCCACACACCCACTCTCCATATCTCTCATAGCACCGTAGTCTAGTTTATCTAAAATGCAAATTCCTTGAAAATACTTTTTCACTGCTTACTTTCGTTTATAGCGGGGCAACCTTCCTGAAGGGACAGGACCTGCATCCTGACTTCACAAAACAATCTTTTTTAGAGGTTGCATGATGCGTGGGTCAGGGAAGTTTCTTCCATTCCAAGAACGACAACTACTATTCCACTACTCCACGACTACTACTATTACTAGGCACTGGGGTAGAGTCAACACAGTTAGTTCAGACTCAGTACCTGGCCCTCATGGGGCTCACAATAATAATAATGATCACGATGATGATGATAATCATCATCTATTAAGCACTTAGTGTATGCCAAGCACTGTGCTAAATTCTGGGAGAGGGCATAAGATTATCAAGTTGGACACCTTCCTTGTCCCGCACAGGGCTCACACGATCTAATGGACAGGGAAGACAGGTATTTAATCCCCATGTACAGATGAGGAAACCCGAGGAAAATGAATCATTTCACAGCTCTTTTTGCAGCTGGAGGTGCCCTCTGCTTTACAACCTTTTCCAAGCCACAGTGGGCAAATCGGTCAGCTTGAGGCCACGATATCTTGGGGGGGACCTTTATTCACCCAAAAGACCAGGCCTCCCTCTGTTGCAAAGACCAGATCCTCATCCCGCCCATGGGCTTCTCTTCCATTTCACTCTAGCGCGCCAGAGTTCATCTGTGGGGGACTCCAAGGAGCTCTAGTTCCCTTGAAAGTCTGGTTACTCTGTCCTATTTTCTTCTTCTTCCGGAGGGTGGGGAGAGTGGTGGAGGGATCTGCTTGAGGTGAAAAGCTACCCATCCTCGGAGGCATGAGGAAAAAGTCGGGCGGCAGAGCGGAAGGCTCTTCTGACAACCAGAGTGTTCACTGTTCTCATCGAAGCCCAGGATGTTCCTGAAGAGAACACTTCACAGAGTATCCAGCCGCTTGATACCAAGCTGTGAGGTTGTAATGAAGGCTTTTTGATGACATTAGACACCGAGGGAGGCTCAAGAGGTTTGCACGTGTTCCAGGGGAGATAAACGGTAGTCGCTCAGGCAGCTGAGCCGTGTTTTATTTTAGTGGTTCTGGGCCGGGACCAAAATACTCACAAGATGGTCAAAAATGGTGCCCAACTATTTCAGGAGCACGGCTTCCTGGACAGATTTAATTTTATCCTTCCCAGAGTCCCCCGGGGTTCTACAAAAGATGTTATTTTATCGATTGAGTTCATTTCAATAACGATGGCATTTCTCAAGTGCCAAGAGAGGCGTGGTTACGAGAAAATCAGGGAATATTTGATCCCTATTTTACAAATGAAAGCACTGAGGCACATGGCAGTTAAATGACTCACCCAAGGTCCCCGAGCAGGCAAGGGGCAGAACTGGGACTAGAACCGCTTCTCCTGACTCCCAGTACCGAGCTCTTTCCACTGGGCCACACTCCCTCCCGCTGTGGCAGGCGCGGGAATTCAGTCTGGTTGGGTTTCGTGGACACTCATTCACACCTCCACTACATTCTCTTTGTGGGTGGGAAAAAGTGAGTAAGAAATAATTGAGTAGTAATAATAATAGTAGTAATAATACTACTATTTAGAATAGTAGATGAGTCGTCTTTCAGGTCCAAGACGACACAGACGACATCCGTTAGCGTGACTGCCTCTGGGAGAAGCTCGCTTACACACTTGACCCAGGAAAATACATTTGTGCCCCTCGCCACTTAGGTGAGCATTGCCCAGGCAAGAGTGGATTCATTGGGGCGTGGTACGTCCTAATATCGAAGGGCGTGGGGTTAAGTAGCTGTTGCTTTGCTCTGAACCAGGCAGGCCAGTGTGAAGGTAGTGAACATCTCTGATACGAAGATCCGGTCCCTCACATTATGCTAGCGCACTCCTCGTTATGGATTTAGGGAAGCAGCATTTAGAGGACATAGTGGTGGTAGGACATTTAGTGGATAGAGCACGGGCCTGGGAGTCAGAAGGACCTGGAGTCTAATCCCGGCTCCGCCGCTTGTCTACTGTGTGACCTTGGGCAAGTCACTTCACCTCTCTTCGCCTCAGTTACCTCATCTGGGAAATGAGAATTAAGACCGTGAGGCCGTGCGGGACGTGGACCGTGTCCAACCTAATTATCTCCTATCTATCCCAGCTCCTAGTACAGTCTCTGGCATCTAGTAAGGACTTCAATATCATAATAAGAATAATAACAGTTATAATAATTCCTCGGGAGAGAAGCCGGCGATTTTGAAAAATGTCTTTGTCTTCTCTGCTGAGGGGTTGTTAGGGTATCTGTCTGTGGCACTCTCCCTCCAGGGGAGGAGAGGAGGGAGGACCTGAGCTTCTCCTCTGATGCTGAATCAGTAATCAGAGCTTCTTCACCTCACAGAATTGGGCTGAAGGCACAATTATTACTAAATCTTTCTCTATAAAGACAGAGAGCTTCTTGCCATGAAAAGAAATCCTAGAGTGAATCAAAGAAAAATAAAAGGATCATCAACCAAAACGTATCGAGCGAGTGCCCCCCTATCAGGACCAGAAAATTTATGAAATCGATCGGTCATTCTATCAACGAATGGTAGTTACATTCGTTGTGACAGCTTTTACTGAGCGCAGAGCACTGTACTATGCAAATGGGATAATTCAGTAGAGTTAGGAGACACAATCCCTACCTTCCAGGAGCGGCATGGCCTAGTGGGAAGAGCATGGTCTTGGGAGTCAGAGGACCTGGGTCCTAATCCCAGCTTTACCACTTGAATCTGCTGTGTGACCTTAGGCAAGTCACTTCACTTCTCTGTGCCTCAGTTACCTCATCCGTAAAATGAGGATTAAGACTGGAAACCCTAGGTGGGGCAGGGACTGTGTCCGACCCTATTTTCTTGTATTTACCCCAGGGCTCCGTAGGGTGCCTAGCTCATAGTAAGCGCTTAACAAATACCACTATCATTATTATTATTGCAATCAAGTGGGGAAGAAAAACAGGACAATAAATTGCAGGTAGGGGAAGCAACAGAGTACAAGGATAAATGCGTAAGTGCTGTGGGGCTGGGGATGGGGTAAGTGCCAAAGCATTTAGGTGGCGCTTAGGACAAGAGCCCACTAGCATTCAGGGTGGAGTTTCCCAGGATTAAAAGCAACGGGCCTTGAGAGAGCAGCTCCTCAAAGGTTAAGCCAGAGTTCCAAGGGGGAGGATCACATTACAGTATATCGAAATCAGATGAGAACATGCATCGCGCTGAGAGTGTCTCCTGAGAAATGTGGTTTGGAAAGTGGGGAAGACCATTCTCTGACCCCAAATTCTCACTCTGGCTGAACGAGATTGTACCACCATCAGAGAGGCCTGTCTGGCTCCTCCCCCTCCTCCCTGGTCAGCCTGACTCATCAGCCTTATTAACTGGGTAAATACTTGCTTATCTGATCTTTATTTATTGGATTGCTTCCCTTTCTGTTTATATTTGTATCCAGCTCTTACTCTTTTCCCTGCAGACTATTTGGCAAACTCGTGTCCGCCCATTCCCTTATCGGGTCTGTAAGTTCCTCGAGGACAGGATCTTTCACTTCTATTGGTGTTCCCGAGCACCCAGAAAATAGCCAGTCAAGTGTTCTGCATTTACTAGACGTTCGGTACGGTACTCGGCACGACAGACGGCCAGTACTGTGCTCCGCCCAGAGTGGGTAGTCATTACACTGCCGTACCCACAGTAGGCATTCAGGACAGAATTCTGCACATAGTAGATACCCAATACAGTGCTCTGCACCCAGTGCGCTCAATCAGTAGAGTACAAGTAGGTGCCCAGTTCAATGCTCTGCACCCAGTAAGCGCCCAATTTAGCAGGGCCAGAGCTTCAGCCAGTTGCCCGTCCAGAGGAGGGAAAAATTTGGCCAACCCTTCGCAAAAGGAGGCTCCCTGATGCTTGGGACACTGTGTACATTACACCAAGCCTACAGCGTGGCATATCCATCCATTTGTTCATACATTCATTCACTTACATTTATTGAGCACTTACTCCATATAATAATAATAATAATAATAATGTTGGTATTTGTTAAGGGCTCACTATGAGCAGAGCACTGTTCTAAGCGCTGGGGTAGATACGGGGTCATCAGGTTGTCCCAGGTGAGGCTCACAGTTAATCCCCATTTTACAGACGAGGTAACTGAGGCACAGGAAGTTAAGTGACTTGCCCACAGTCACACAGCTGACAAGTGGCAGAGTCGGGATTTGAACCTATGACCTCTGAGTCCCAAGCCCGAACTCTTTCCACCGAGCCTCGCTGCTTCTCCTGATGTGGTGAGGTTGTAGGGGACAGTTGTCAGAAGTCCTCCTCATTCCTCCCGAACAAACCTAGGGTCAAACCATGATAATAGGACAAATAAATGATGAACGCAATCTACGAATCATTTTAATCGTAAAAATGAGCCGATCTCCAGATGGCCGTGAGGAAGAGAGAATCCTCGCAGAATCACCAGGCGACTCGGTTGCCCCCTCGGATGGTGCATCCCTAACGGCCCGTCTCTCTCTTCTTTCCTTCCTACCAGCCAATCCATCAATGGGTGGTATTTATTAAGTGCTTACTGTGTACAGAACACTGTTCTAAGCACTTGAAAAAGGACAATACAATAGACTGGTTGACGTGATCCCTACCCACAAGGAGCTTATGATCTACTCTACTACTGCTCCGCCCTCGGTGAACTTTCAGCACGGTGCCGGGTTCTCAATTGGCCCCGTGTCCAACGGGGACCATGCACCCAGTAGGAAGCCAGTAGAGAACAGAAAAGTATCCAGTTAGTGCTTGTGATAATGGTGAAGTAGCATGGCCTAGTGGCTAGAGCGCGGGCCTGGGAGTCAGAAGGACCTGGGTTCTAATCCCCACTCTGCCACTTGTCTCCCGTCTGACTTGGGGCAAGTGACTTCATTTCTCTGTGCCTCAATTACCTCATCTGTAAAATGGGGGTTAAGATTGTGAGCCCCACGTGGGACAGGAACTGTGTCCAACCCGATGTGCTTGTAACCACCCCAGCGCTCACTACGGTCCCTGGCACAAGGTTAGTTCTTAACAAATGCTCCATTATTATGATGATGATGATGACGGCCTCAGGTCTTCCATCGGCTCTGACAATTCCTCTTCCTCTTCCGGGAACCTCCTCCTTCAGGGACGGACGGACTCCTGCCTCTCTCGCGTCAGAAGATCTTGGATTGGCAAAACTGAGACCTTGAACCCAGCCCCAGTGAAGCCCCCTTTCCAAGAGGTGTGTGTCTTGACAGCCAGCTCTGCATGGCCACCATTATCAGTGTTCACAGGCCAGAGCGGGACAAGCTGAGCACATATCTCTCCCACTAGCTCAGCTGCACCCAGAAACCTCGTGGAAAGGGCTTCTCACCTCTAGAAATTTGTGGGGGCCTGCAGAGTTCCTGCAAACTACCAGACCCTGGAAGCTGTGGTCATTCAGGACCACATGTCGTGTCTTCCCCCTCCTTCACGCTCTGCTCCCCACATCCCGCTCCTCCCCCTGCTGCATTTGCACCGCCCCCCCCACCCCGACCCCCATCCCCAGAGCCAAACCCTAACACCTCATTCCCATCCATGAAAAGCTGTGTGACCTAGTTGAAAGAGCCTGGACCTGGGAGTCAGAGGACCTGGGTTCTAATCCCGGCTCCACTACATGTCTGCTGTGTGACCTTGGACAAGTCACTTAACTTCTCTGGGCCCCAGTTACCTCATCTGTTACCTCATCTGTAAAATAGAGATTAAAGCTGTGAGCCCCATGTGGGACATGGACTGTGTCCAACCTTATTGTCTTGTATCATCTAATCCAATGCCTGGCACACAGTAAGTGCTTAACTAACGAATACTATATTTAAAAAACCCAACCTTCTCTACCCTCTTGCCCACCTTTCACCAGTTCTCCAACCCCTTTCCCCATCAAGAGAAGCAGTGGGGTCTAATGGAAAGAGCTTGGGCCTACGAGTCAGAGGCCCTGAGTTCTAAGCCCGGTTCTGCTCTTGTCTGCTGGGTGACCTTGGGCAAGTCACTTAACTTGTCTGTCTCTCAGTTTCCTCATCTGCAGAATGGGAATTCGATACCCGCTCTCCTGCCTTCTTAGACTGTAAGCCCCCTCTGGGAGCGGGACTGCATCCAACCTGATTTCCTTATATTCATTCATTCATTCAAAAGTATTTATTGAGCACTTACTATGTGCAGAGCACTGTACCAAGCGCTTGGAATGTACAATTCTGCAACAGATAGAGACAATCCCTGCCCAGTGATGGGCTAACAGCCTAAACGATCTACCCGAACAGTGCTTGATATACAGTAAGTGCTTAACAATTATTATTACTATTATCAAGATGCAGCCTGTGAAATCCCACTCCATCATGGAGAAGCGTCCCTTCAACCCTGTCCTCTTCGTAATCCAGTCACTGCTTCTCCTTCCTGGCCCTGAGACTGCACTTATATAGATATATCTGCAATTTATTTATTTATATTAAAGTCCGTCTCCCCTCTTTAGACTGTAAGCTCACTGTGGGCAGGGAATGTGTCTGTTTATTGCTGTATTGTACTCTCCCTAGCACTTAGTACAGCGTTCTGTGAACAGTAGGTGCTCAGTAATTATGATTGAATGAATAATTGAATGAGACCGAGCTTATTCCACACAGATTGTCTCTGCCGCTGCTGCCGCTGTTGTAGTTCTGTTCTGATGAGGCTTCACCTTCACCTGTGCATCAAACAGAAACTCCTCACCATCCGCTTTCAAGCACTCATTCACCTTGCCCCTTCCTACCTCACCTTGTTACTCTCTTAATACGACCGAGCCCGCACACTTCGCTCCTCTAATGCCAACCTTCTCACCGTACTTTTTCAGTCTCATTCTTTCTCACTGCTGACCTCTCAACTGTGTCCTGCGCCCGGAATACCCTCCCTCTTTGTATCCAGTAGGCAATGAGCGTGGCTCAGTGGAAAGAGCCCGGGCTTGGGAGTCAGAGGTCATGGGTTCGAATCCCGACTCTGCCACTTGTCAGCTGTGTGACTGTGGGCAAGTCACTTCACTTCTCTGTGCCTCAGTTACCTCATCTGTAAAATGGGGATGAAGACTGTGAGCCTCACGTGGGACAACCTGATTCCCCTGTGTCTACCCCAGCGCTTAGGACAGTGCTCTGCACATAGTAAGCGCTTAACAAATACAATTGCCCAATTGCCCAATTGCCTTATTGAAGGCCCATCTCCTCCAAGAGCGCTCCCTGACTAAGCCCTCCTTTTCCCTTCTCCCACTCTGTGTCACCCTGACTTGCTCCCTTTATTCATCCTCCCCCTCCCAACCCCACAGAACTTATGTACATGCCTGTAATTTTATTTATTTCGATTAATGTCTGTCGTCCCTTCTAGACTGCGAGCTTGTTGTAGACAGGGATGGTGTCTGTTATATTGTTATATTGTACTTACCCAAGCGCTTAGTGCAGTGTTCTACACACAGTAAGGTCTCAATAAATATGATTGGATGAATGAATGAATATGTGACAAATACTGTACTAAACATTGGGGTAGATAGATGGTAATCAGCTAGGACACAGTTCCCGTCCCTCACTGGGCTCACAGTCTAAGTAGAAGAGACAAACAAGAATGGGATCCCCATTTCACAGATGAGGAAACTGAGGCACAGAGGAGGTAAATGACTTGCCCAAGGTTACACAGCAGACAAATGACAGAATTAAAATTAGAATCCAAGTCCGCTGACTCCCGGGCCTGTACTTTTTTCACCAGGCCACACTGCTTCCCATTAGCATTGATCGAGTACTGTCTGGCGAGCCCTGTACTAAACGTTTGGAAATGTACGGTTGAATTAGTAGACCTGATCTTTGCCCTCGAGGAGCTTGCAATTTCATCATCTGCCTCTACCACCAATTTCAATTCTTTGTTGCATTCATCTAACACACCCCTGGGCCCCCACCTTCAGTGTTCTTCACAATTTTGATGCCTCTCTCATCCTTCTTTCCTCTCTTACACAGATCCTTGCAGACTCTGAATCCCTCTAGGTGACCTCCCTCAACCATCCTTTTCCTCTCACTCTCAAATCTGCTGACCTCCTACCCTACCTAGAGAAGCAGCGTGGCTCAGTGGAAAGAGCACGGGCTTTGGAGTCAGGGCTCATGAGTTCGAATCCCAGCTCTGCCACTTGTCAGCTGTGTGACTGTGGGCAAGTCACTTAACTTCTCTGTGCCTCAGTTGCCTCATCTGTAAAATGGGATTAAGACCGTGAGCCCCACATGGGACAACCTGATTCCCCTGTGTCTACCCCAGCGCTTAGAACAGTGCTCGGCACATAGTAAGCGCTTAGCAAATACCAACATTATTACCCCGCTGGCCCCACTCTCCAACTTGGACACACGCTGGACTTCACCCCTTCTGGAATCCCACCACTCTCCAACCCCAACCTCCTCACCTGCCTTCTCTCCCACGCACTCCCTCCCTCCAAAACTTCTCATACCCCTCACTGAGTCCTCCCATCTCTAAACCCCTTCTATTTTTCACAGACTATCTTGACCCACTTGGACTCCCTACCTGCTGTTGCCGAGGGACAGGGACCCTGTCTAATTCCCCGCTCTGTATTCTTTCCCAACACTCAGTGCTCTGTATACAGTAAGCTTCTAATAAATACTATTACCGCTCTTATTTCTAATACCCAAACTCCTCTTTCCCGATGCACAAATCCGCACTCTCAACATCACTCTGTCCACATATAAGGAGCTTAATAAATACCATCACTTGATTGATTGACTGATCTGCTGAATTCAATTGCCTCACTCCCCCGCCCCGCTGCCAATCTCGCATCATTAAACCTCAGCCCTAGATCACCTCCACGGTCCGCCACCCCAACTCCTGAGCTTGGGCATTGAGGGCAGGTATCTGTACAGCACCTCGACTTCGACCTCGTCAAATTCATCCTTACCTGCTGTTCACTAAACAACACTAACTCTCCTCCCTCCTCGACTCCCAAGCCCTCTGTCCAGCCGAGAGCCGGGGACAATTAGCACGAAGCAGATCCACTAGCTTGGATGATAAAGAAATCTCTGGATACATAGGTCTGTCGGTTTCCTTCTACACTCCCCTTCTGGCTGGAAGGCCGGAAACATTATCTAACCGTGGTTTTACCGATATCATTCTCTCCTGATTCTCCTCTTACCTCTCTGGAAGATCCTTCTCAGTTTCCTTCACTGGGTCCTTCTCTGCCCCCTTCTCCCCGTGGGGGTCCCTCAGGGATCAGTTCTGGGTCCCCTTCGCTTGTCATTTTATACTCATTTCCATCTGTTCTCATGGCTTCTAACTACTACCTCTTTATGCAGGTGACTCCCAATCTATCTCTCTAGTCCCGCGCAATCTCGCATCCCCTCCCGCCTTAAGACATCTCTACTTGGATGTCCCAGTGGCACCTCAAGTTCAATATCAATCAATCAGGGGTATTTATTGAGGATTTACTGGGGACAGAACACTGTACTAAGCACCCAGCGAGTACAATACAATAGAGTTGGTAGACACAATCCCTGCCCTGAGTTTACCATCTAGTGGATTATATTATGTCACAAACTCACTTCCTCACAAACTCTCTCCTCCACCTAACTTTCCCATCACAGATAACATAGTGGATAGAGCCCAGGTCTGGAAGTCAGAAGGTCATGGGTTCTAATCCCAGCTCTGCCACCTGTGGGCTGTGTGACCTTGGGCAAATCACTTCACTTCTCTGGGCCACCTGTAAAATGGAGAATTCCCATGTGGGACCACCTGATGACCCTATATCTATTCCAGGATTTAGAACAGTGCTTGGCACATAGTAAGCGCTAAACAAATACCGCTATTATTATTAGATAACTATACCACCATCCTCCTGGCCTCTTAAACCTGCAACCTTGGCATTATCCTCGGCTCCTCCCTTCCTTTCAATTGTCATATTCAGTCCATCACCAAAGCCTTCCAGTGATCGCTCAGGAAATACCATTAATTGATTTCATGACTGATTTTGAAACCACATCTTCCCCAGGAAGCCTTCCCTGATTCATTTCTGATCTTGCTACCGTACATTGGCCCTAGCTGCCATTTTAGCACTTCTATGCCATCTAATCACTATAAGTGCTCTCAGCCTAACATTTCCGTACATTCCTTTCGTACCCCATTACTTAAGCCCTAAGGCGGTAACTCATGCACAGATCCCCTTTTCCATCTTCCTCCTACCTGCAGTTGATTTTAGTTTCAGTTCTCTGCAAGACTGTAAGCTCTTTGAGTGCAGGGATCATATCTGCCAATCCTACTGTAGTCTCCCAAATGCTCCGTACAGTGCTGTGCACACGATAGATGCTCAATAAATACTATGGATTGATCGACTGACTAATCCACTGATTTCAAAGGACTTCTACCATCGACCCAAGTGCACCTCCCTGCCCACTACACAGATCAGGACTGTGAATTCGTGAGGGGAAACCATCGGTCTCCAATCCCTGTGACCAAAGGCCCACTCGAAGATGGCGGCCCAGAAGAAGAGTCCGTCAATCAATCGATCAATCGAGTCAGTGCAGAGCACTGGACTAAGCGCTTGGGAGAGTACAATGCAACAGAGTTGGTAGGCATGTTCCCTGCCCACAATAATAAAGATAATAATAATAATAATAGTGGTATTTGTTAAGAGCTTATTATGTGCTAAGCACTGGGGTAGGTACAAAGTAATCAGGTTGTCCCAAGTGGGGCTCATAGTCTTAATCCTCATTTTACAGATGAGGGAACTGAGGCACAGAGAAGTAAAGTGGCTTGTCCAAGGTCACACAGCAGACAAGTGGCGGAGTGGGGATTAGAACCCACGTCCTCTGACTCCCAAGCTCGCGCTCTTGCCACTAAGCCACGCTGCTTCTCGAGGAGCTTACAGCCTAGAGGGGGAGGCAGATATTAAAATAAAATATGGATTTGCATAAAAAGGGCTGTGGGGCTGAGGGTGGGATGAATATCAAGTGTATAGGAGACACAGAAGGAAGAGAGAGCAAAGGAAATGAGGACTTAGTAGGGGAAGACCTCTTGGAGGAGGTGGGATTTTAATAACATTTTGAAAGAGAGGAATGTTGTTGTCTTTCGCGTAAGAAGCAGGGAAGCAGCACGGCCTAGACACGAGGCCACGGGCCTGTGAGCCAGGTCCTAGTCTTGTGGCTCCACCACTTGTCTGCTGTGTGATCTTGGACAAGTCACTTCATTTTCTCTGCCTCAGTTACCTCACTTGTCAAATGGGGATTGAGACCGTGAGCTCCACGTGGGACCAAGACTGTGTCCAAACCAATTTGCTTGTATCCACCCCAGTACTTAGTACAGGATCGGGCACATAGTAAGCACTTAACAAATACCATGATTGCTAGTATTATTATTATTATTATGAAGGGGAAGGGAGGATAGAGGAAAGGAGTTGGTAGCAGGATAGATGAAATGGAGGTACAGTGAGAGGGTTGGCATTAGAGGAGCGGACTGAGTTTCTCTCCTCTCTGCGGCTGGAGCCAACGCCATCTTCCCCCAACCTCCTCCCTGCACCCGCTGACGGTCGTGGGCTTGAGGGTTTGGGGCACAGTGGAAGTTCTAAGCTTCTTGTTCTGCCCAGGCTGAGGGACTCCCGAAGAAATCTGAGGATGAAGTGGAGCTGAGAAATCTCTCAGTCTCTAATGGGCTCCTCATTTCAGAAATGACCATTTTAGAATCCTGGCCAGGACAACGGTTTTTCTTGTTTGGAGGCCTCCCTTGTCTGGCACCAAGGGAGCCACGTGGGTTTCTGGCCTTGAGTCTACCCATCCCCACAATGGGGGTAAGCGGAGGATCTCCTCAAAGAACAGGGTGCCCACGAGGGGAAGGGGCCTGGAGGGAAGATGCTCACACACACACAAGCCCGGTCAGAGCTGGACATGGGCAGAGCACCAGATGGGCCAGAATTGGGATCTGCAATGAGCAGTGGTATGAATCGCTACCTGTTGGGGGTGAAGGTGGCATCCCATCATTTCCCTGAGACCTTCATCCTTTGGTTGTGAGGGACACTGTCATCCCCTCCCCCATTCCCTCTTTCCTCTTCTGTCGGTGGCCAGCACAGGGCCGGGAGCAGAGGAGAGATGTGCTGGGAGCTGGTCAAGATGGCAGAGTGGGGCCAAGAATTCCCATGTGGCGAGACCCTAATGTGGAGGCAGGACC
The DNA here is from genome assembly GCF_004115215.2 of Ornithorhynchus anatinus. Taxonomy (NCBI): domain Eukaryota; kingdom Metazoa; phylum Chordata; class Mammalia; order Monotremata; family Ornithorhynchidae; genus Ornithorhynchus; species Ornithorhynchus anatinus. The sequence continues at coordinate 21,612,716 of NC_041734.1, forward strand.
TCACCAGCCTTCTCTCCCACACATTTCCCCAGCATCCTTGTCCACCCAAGATCTGGGGCAGGTGGCAGACAGTGGGAGGTGCCCTAAGTTGGTCCAGAGATCTCTGGAGTAATAATATTAATAATAATGGTTGAGCACTCGCTATGTGCCAAGCACTGTACTAAGTCCTGGGGTAGATACCAGATAAACCTGACCAAAACAGAACTCCTTATCTTGTCACCCAAATCCTGTTCTCCTGCTGTCTTTCCCATCCCTGTAGACAATACCACTATCCTCCCTACCTCACAAGTCCATAGCCTTGGCGCTGTCCTCAACTCATCTCTCTCATTCTACCCACGTATCCAATCCGTCACCAAATCCTGTTGGTTTTATCTTCCCGGCAAGGCTAAAATCCACGTTTTCCTCCCCATCCAAATTGCTACCATGCTGATCCAAGTACTTACCTTATCCCGCCTTGACCTGCTTGCCTCCTGTCTCTCCCCTCTCCGGTCCATACTTCACATGGATGCAGGTTCATTTTTCTATAAAAAGCATTCAGTTCATTTCCCCCCACGCTTCAAGAACTTCTAGTGGTTACCTATCCACCCCTGCGTCAAATAGAAACTCATGGTCTAGCTTTAAAGCACTCAATCAGTTCACCTCCTCCTACCTCAACCGACTGATCTCCTCCTACAGCCCAGCACAAACAGGACACAAACTAAGGTGCAATCCTCCAACCCACCCCGGAGCAAGGATCAGCATGACCTGGTGGAAAGGCTTGGGAGTCAGAGGACCTGGGTTCTAATCCCCAATCTGCCACTTGCCTGCTGTGTGACCTTGGACAAGTCTCTTAACTTCTCTGTGCCTCAGTTACCCCACCTGTAAAACAGGGATTAAGACTGTGAGCCTTATGTGGGACAGAGACTGTGTCCAACTCAATTATCTTGTATCCACCCCAGGGGTTAGTACAGTGCTTGACAAATAGGAAGTGCTTAGCTAATACCACAATTATTATTATTATTATTATTTATAGTAACAATAATAAAGGAAAGCAGGCTGATATCCAGGCAAACAAGCGAGAAAGTCCAATCCCTTGGGCCAGATCCATGGAGCTGTCCATCCTGATTCCCTCGGGAAAAGAAGAGCTCTTTTTTCTCAGGGGCAGAGGTTTTGCCTAGATAATTCACCCGTGATAGTCTTACCCTGACCCTTCACCACCACCTGAGTGTAGACCTCTGGGTGGAAATTTGGATGGTCTCTGCCTTAATCTTTTAAAAATATCTGTCCCTAATCATGTTCATTCCAAAATGTTCATTAAGGCAGAAGGACTGGAAAGTGGTTCTGAAATGAGGGACATTTTGTTACAAACCAAAAGGGCCAGAGAGCATTACGCTTAATTTTGGATTCTTTCCACGACAAAGATTAAAAAAAAGCCCTTTAAAGGAGTCTCCTGGAGCTCTGAATTTGAGTCATTCAGTGGAGGAAACAAAGCTTTCAATGGATTTAGAACTATAGGCTTGGTTGCAGGTCTTCAAACCTCCCTTTCCTACGGTGAAAGAGGGTCAAGGATAACTGTTTTGGAGAAAGATGTGAGGCCTAGACTATAATTTCACAATTAATTGTCATGGAGATAAACAACCTGCAGAGATGGAGAAATCCCCAATCAATCCATCAATCAATGGTATTTAATAAACACTTACTATGTGCAGAGCAATACATTACTAAGAATACTTGGATTAGTACAATACAATAGTATTGGAAGACATAATCTGTACCCTCAAGGAACATAACAGTCTAGTGGGGGAGAGAGTCATTAAAATAAATTGCAGTTAGGAGAAGCGGTGGACTATAAAGATGAGTGCTGTGGGACTGGGGGTGAAGTGAATATTGAAGTTCTTAAGGAATACAGACCGAAATGCATAGGTGATATGCAGAGGAGAGAATGAATAGGTTGGGGAAACAAAGGGTTTGTCAGGGAAGGTTTCTTGGAAGAGATGTGATTCTTGTAGGCTTTCAAGATGGGGAGAGCAACTGTCTGATAAGAAAGGAGAGGGAGCTCCAGCCAGGGCTGGGGGGTGGCGGGTGGGCACCAGGTCAGTGGAAAGATTGATGAGACTGAGGTACAGTGAGCAGGTTGGTGTTAGATGAGTGAAGTGTGCAGACTGGATTGTAGTAGGAAATCAAGTGAAGTAAGGTAGGAGGGCCCAAGTTGATTGTCTTAAAGTCATGGTTGAGGAGCTTCTGTTTGGTATGGAGACATTTGGGCAGCCAATGAAGGCTTCTGAGGAGTGGGGAGGGAGGTGTTGATTTATTTTTTCGAAAAATGATTTGGGTGGAAGAGTGAAATTTGGATTGGAGAGGGGAGAGACTAAAGACAGGGAGATTCAGTGAGGAGTGTGATGCTTTAGTCAAGGGGGGGGATAGGATAAGTGCTTGGCTCAGCCTGGTAGTAGTTTGAATGGAGAGGAAAGGATGGATTTTAGCAATGTCGTAAAGAGAGAATCAACAGGATTTGTTTACAGACTATGTGGGTTGAATGAGAGAAATGAATTGAGGATAATGCCAAGGTTACGGGCTTGTGAGACAAAGAGGATGGTGGTGCGTTAATTGCGGTAGGAAAGTCGGAATGAGGAGAGGGTTTGGTGCAAAAACCCAGGGTTCTGCTTTAGATGTGTTTAATTTGACATGTTGACAGGACATCCAAGTAGAGAGGTCCTGAGGCAGGAGGAAAAGCGAGATTACAGAGGCGGAGAGAAGTCTAGGCTGGGTAAGTAGATTTGGGAATCATCCACATAGACATGATAGCTGAAGTTGTGGAAGCAAATGAATTCTCCAAGGGAGTGGGTGTAGATGGAGGATAGAGGGGGATACAGAGCTGAACCTTGAGGGACACCCCCAGAGGTAAGAGAGTGGGAGACAGATGAGGAGCCTGTGAAAGAGATTGAGAAGGAGTAGCCAGAAAGATAGGAGGAGCATCCGGAGAGGATGGTGTCAGTGGTTTCACTGTAGGTACAGTGCTTTGCACACAGTAAGCGCTCAATAAATATGATTGAATGAAATACGGTTGAATGAAGCCAAGGTGAAATTATGTTTCCTGGAGAAGGGTTGGTCCGTAGAGTCGGAAGAGGATCAGGATGGAGTAGAGGCCGTTGGATTTGGCAAGAAGAGGGTCAGTTTTCTTGGCGTGGAGGAAGCAGAAGCCAGATTGCATAAGTCTCCCTATTAAGAGACCATAAGCTATTGCTTTCTTGGAATGTCCAGACAGGAACCGTTTCCCTAGAAATAAGAACTCCCTCAACTCCCAGCTGGAATTCCAGCTGTGGCTGTTCAGCTGCTGGCATCGCAGGGCCTCTGTCATCTCTGAAGAGGCCAAGTTCCTGCTGACCTGCCACCAGCCTGCCTTTGGTTTCAGAACATTCAAGTCCTGGTCCTCTTGTCAGGGGCACCACACGCCAGAAGAGATCTATTCTGTACCCTGACCTCATGCAAATTGCCCTTTGCAAGGACATTTCTCCCACTTCATTCCCCAGAGACCCGACAGGCGCTATCGGCCGTGTTGACACTTCACTGGCACCGCGATCGGCTTCCTCCTTGGGTGGAGAGACCGAAGGTACAGTTTGGAATTCATAGTCGAAACAAACCTTCACAGTAACCCACCCAGGGCAAAATGACCAAATAATAATAATAATATTGGTATTTGTTAAGCGCTTACTACGTGCCAAGCACTGTTCTGACCGCTGGGGTAGATACAAGGTCATCAGGTTGTCCCACGTAGGGTTCACAGCCTTCATCCCCATTTTACAGATGAGGGAACTGAGGCACAGAGAAGTTAAATGACTTGCCCAAGTTCACACAGCTGATTAGCGGTGGAACCGGGATTAGATCCCATGACCTCTGACTCCCAAGCCCGGGCTCTTTCCACTGAGCCACGCTGCTTCTCAAGTCTGCGTCCATTTCGTCACCGAAGAACTATCTCTGAGGTAGTTAGGCTAAATTTATCCCACTCCCCAGGAGGAGAAAGCTTGATTTCCCTGGCCCAGAGACCACATCCCTCCTGCAAAACACCCCTGGCCAGCGGAGCACTTTGTCCGGTTTGTTTGCTGAGGAGAAATGTTCAACAGAACCATAGAAACAGCCCGGCTTAGAGGGGAAAGAGCATGAGACCAATAGTCAGAAGACCTGAATTCTAATCCCAGCTTTTCTATTTCCCTGTGGTGTGACCTTAGGCAAGTCATTTAATTTCTCTGCGCCTCAGCTTCCTCACCCATCTGCAAAGTGAGGAAAAGATTACCCTTTTGCTCTTCCTCTCTCTCTCCCCATGTGGGACAGGAACTGTGTCCAACCTCCTTATCTTATATCTACCTCAGCACTAGGCCCATAGTATGAGCTCAACAGATATCATTGTTATTATTAACCGTGGGTGCACCATTAAAGTCAACATTTTCACACGCTGTAACAGGGTTTCTTGTTTGACCAAGTTAGAAAATATTTGTGATGTCAGGTCATCCCTGGCCATCAAGTTAGACAATGGTGGCATCTCCATTAGCTGGAGATTGTTTCTGTAGCAATCCAGGCAGGGAAGACTCAGCCACCCAATGTTCTACACTGAATTATCCCGCATTATCTTTGGCTTTCCACCTCATTAGCCTTGAGCTCTAATGAATAATTTTATCTGGATTAAGGGCCGGTGTCCCATCTCTTGAATCTCTATGTCGGTTCCCAATCACACTCATCCCTCAATTACAGACCATCTGGGGTTTCTGTCAGTAACTGATATTAATTGTGGTCATTGGAAGTAATTGAGGAATGTTTTCCCTTCATTTATTATGGTGTTTCTTAAGTGCTTACTAACTCTGGGTAAAACACCATGCCAAGCGATGAGATGAGATCAGACATTATTCCTTACCTATATAAGGCTCACAGTCTAAGAAGGAAAGCAGGGATCTTATCTTCATTCTGCTGTGGAGGAAACTGAGGCACAGAAAGGTTAAGTGATTAAGACAGGAATACAGCTGGTCAGGGGCAGAGTCGGGATTTGAACTCAGATTTCCTGACTCTAAGAAGCACTATTGTCTTCCCACTAGACCACACTGACATATACCGTCTCTATTGACGCCTCCCTGCCTGCCTCCAGCTTCAGTCCCTACTTCACTCTACTGCCTGGATTATTTTTCTAAAAGGTCCTTCTGCACACATCTCCACAAAAACCTTCAACAGTTGCCCATCCACCTCCACGTCAAACAGCAACTTCTGACCATCGGCTCTAAGGCACTCAATCATCTGTCTCTCCCATCCTCACTTCTCTCCCTCCCTCCAACCCAGCCCCCACTCTTGGACTCTCTAACAACAACCTACTTATTGTTCTTCAATCTCTCTTTCTGACCACCCACCCCTTGCTCTTGTCTGCCTTCCTGCCTGGAACTCCTTCCCATTTCATATATGACAAATGACCACTCTGTTCATTTTCAAAGCCCTACTAAAATCATATCTCCTCCAAGAAGCCTTCCCTGACTAACTTCATCTCCCCACCTTATTCTCCCTCACTTCTGTGTCTCCTATGCATTTGGTCCCTATCCCCTAATCACTCTGATTCTCATCCCACCTCACCCCCACAGGATATGTCCCCTTCCTTATCTTCTGTTCTTTCCTCCTCCCCACCCTACTTGTAAATTATTTTAATGTCAGTCTTCCCAACTAGACTGTAAGCTTCTCCAGGGCAGGGATCATGTTTACCAACTCTATTGTGCTCTCCCAGGTGCTTAGTAAACTGCACAGAGTAGGCTCTCCATAAATACCATTGACTGATTGACAGAATAGTGTCTGTGTGTCTGAGTGAATAGCTTGGGACTGCAGCCGTCATATCAAATGATCCCTCAGTCTGCCATTCTCAGTCAAGCAATGAATCCATCGTATCTATTGAGCACTTACTGTGTGCAGAGCACTGTACTAAATGCTTGGGAGACTACAATATAACAGAATTGGTAAGCATGTTCCCTGCCCACAGTGAAAGAGTCTACAGTCCAGAGAGGGAGACTGAGGCTGGGGCCGAGGGATGGGTGAATAAAGGGAGCAAATTCAAGTGCAAGGGTAACACAGAAGGGAGTTGGGAAAGAGGAAATGAGGGCCACCTGTAGGAGACAAGCTTTCGGGAAGGCTTGGAAGGTGGGGAGGGTGATTGTTGGATAGTAAGAGGGAAAACATTCCAGGCCAGGGGCAGAACATAGGCTAGAGGTTGGTGGCAAGATAGATGAGATCGAGGTACAGTGGGTAGGTTAGCATTAGCGGAGGGAAGTGTCCAGGCTGGGTTGTAGTAAGAGAGCAGCAAGGTAAGGTGGAAGGTGTCAAGATGATTGACTGCTGTAAAGCTAATGGAAAGGAGTTCCTCCATTGCCAACAGCAACAAATGTACCTCAGAAACCAGGTGAATGATTTCCATATTTCTGAACTGTGTTTAGTTATGACAAAGTGAACTTATTTCAAAATCCATTTAAACGTTGGCTGGAATTTATATCTGCCTGTGATTTTCTGTCGTAGATGATGCCAGAGAGGTGGAGACCCCATCCACGTTGTTAAGTGTGGCAGAAAAGACCGATGGATGACCAGCTCTTCTTCCCACATTGTTTCCCCACTAAAATAAATTAGCTCCTCACCACACTGATGGATGTTTCCGCTGAGGGGTCCATGTCTGTTTTCGAGCTGGACTCTTAGTGTTCTGCTCTTCACGAAGCCTTTGCTCAAGAAGAAGAACTCTCCTGATGGCAAGGAACATGCCCAACAACTGTGTCATATTGTAATTCTCCCAAGTGCGGGCCTCTCAGCACTAATTGATTGACAACCATCTGCTGATCGTTGTCCATCAGGCTAGCCTGTCTGCTTCACTGGTCTCCTGGCAATCACATTGGCTGAGCTGTCTTCTAATATATACACGCACTACTTAATCTGCACCTCTGGCATGCAGGTGCCTCATGTAACTTCGTTACAGTAGTTCTTTGGCATTCCTGCTTTTGACCGTTCTCCTCACGAGCCCTACCTGGTTCTCTCTGTTTTATAGCCCGAGCTGACTGAGTTCCCTGGTCTCACTTTGAGTGACCCCATCCTGCCATTTACTATTTAGCTTCTCTCAGATGAAACCAGATGAGCCTTCTGCAGTGGGTCACAGATGCCGAGCCAAATTTCCACTCTTTCACCTGTCTTGACGTTGTCGCCTATTGTTGTTGCTGTCCACAGTTACCAATGATTCTCATTTTACTTCTTGTCCCATATGGGACAGGGACTTTCTCAATTCTGGGGAAGCAGCATGGCATAGCGGATAGAGCACAGGCCTGGGAGTCAGAAGGTCATGGGTTCTAATCCCGGCTCTGCCCCTCATCTGCTGTAAGGCTTTGGGGAAATCACTTCACTTCTCTGGGCCTCAGTTCCCTCATCACTAAAATGGGGATCGAGATTGCGAGCCCCACATGGGACAGGGACTGTGTCCAACCCCATTTGCTGATATCCACCCCAGTATTTAATACAGTGTCTGGCACCCAGTAAACGCTAACAAATGTCACGGTTATTGTTGTCGTTATTATTATTACTATTGTTATGTTTGTATCTGCCCTCACACTTGCCTAGTAAATACCACAATCAATCGGTGGTATTTGAGTGCTTAATCTATGCTAAATGCTTGAGAGAGTGAAGCAGAATGGTCTAGTGGAAAGAGCATGGGCCTGGAAGTCAGAGGACCTAATAAGAACCCAATTAGAGGCTCTAATTCTGGCTCTACCACATACTTGCTGTGTGATCTTAGGCAAGTCACTTAACTTCCCTGTGCCTCAGTTCTTTCATCTGCAAAATTAGGATTCAAGCCTGTTCTTCTGTCCAGTTGGACTGTGAGCCCCCTCTGGGACCTGATTGTATTGTTTCTACCCCAGCGGTTAGTACAATGCTTGGCACAGAATAAGTGCTTAACAGATCCCTCATTTATTATTATTACTATAATTGCATTAGTAGCCACAATCCCTGCCCTCAAGAAGCTTGCAGACTAGTGGAGGGATTTACATTAATGGTAAAGGTAGGATGCCTCAATTGACATCTGGCCTTGTAGACCTTCATTTTGCTATGCAGCTAGTTGCCCCACTGGTCTTACACTCTGCCTGCCAATCTGCCAAAAGCCATGTGGCTTTTCGGGTTCTACTGCTTTTGCCTATCGATACACCGTTGCCCCGGGTAGCAGAATTCCACATACAGTAATGATTTCTGTGCTGCCAATGAAAATCTTTCCTCTCACATCACTTCAGTTTCCTTCAGGTTCCTGGCCCCGAAGTCTCCACCACTGGACCGAAGCCCCCACAGTCATAAACAGTGGGTGACAGACACCACCATCTATGGGAATTACTGCCAAATTTACATCTCTGCTTGATGACCTCAGAGTTCCTCCTTGGTTTAGAAGAACGGCCAACACCTCGAAGTCAAGATGTCCAAAATGAAACCCCTCAATCTTCCCTTCTAAGATCACTGCTCTGCCTACCTTTTCCATAGCACGTCGACAGCACTCCCATCCTCCCTCTCCCTGTGCCGTTTCATTGGCAGATTCCCAACAGGAGTGGAGTGTGTCTAAATGAGCAAGGCAGAGTTTGGCCTCGCATTAATTTGTGTTATCACCACTGTTCTCCGAGAGATAAGGGGTTATTTTTAACACTGTTATTTAGGATCTGAAGTCATGGAGGTGACTTCAGCATGAGAAAAACACCATCCCTCCTGGGGGTCTGCGTAGTGCCAAAGCCTCGCTAGGAAATTCCAGGCACAATTAAGGGCTCTGGATTTTATCCAGCCACAGAATGTGAACATCCTGCAGACAAGACTTGTTCCCTAAAGTAAACTGTTTCTTGGAGCAATTCGGTGCTTTGAGGAGAGACTGGGAAGGAAATCGGACTCCTCCCATTGCCCAGAGATGGGTCTGCTTGGGGCCAGGCACCATCCCTGGGATTCAGAAAACTGTCTTGGGATCATTTAGAAAGAAAAGATGAACATATGGTTCGATGGCACCAGCAGCAGGGCCGAATCCAGCCTCCCCAGTCAAGGAAGAGGAATTAGCTCAAGGGTCAGGGAGCCCAGCTCTCCAGCCTAGAATCACCATTCGTAATCCACCAATCAATGGCTTTTACTGAGCACTTCCACTTGGGTAGAGCACTCTACTAAGTGCTGTGGAGAGTACAACAGAGTAGATAGATATTAATAATAATTTTAAATAATTTTGGTATTTGTTAAGCGCTTACTACGTGTCGGGCATTGTACTAAACACTGGGATGGATACAAGCAAATTGGGTGGGACACAGCCCCTGCCCCTCATAGGGCTCACAGTCTCAATTCCCATTTTAAAGATGAAGTATCTGAGGCACCGAGAAGTGAAGTGACTTGCCCAAGGTCACACAGCAGACAAGAGCGGAGCCTGGATTAGAACCCAGGTCCTCTGACTCCCAAGCCCGTTCTCTATCCATTACACCATGCTGCTTCTGAACACAGTTCCCACCCTGGTTCATTAATCAATCCTTCAATCGTATTTAATGAGCGCTTAGTATGTGCAGAGCACCATACTAAACACTTGGGAGGGTACAATACAACAGAATGAGCAGAAACGTGCCCTGCCCCTAACGAGCTGACAGTCTAGAAGGAGGGAGACAGACACTGATATGAAGAGGAGTAAAAGGAGATGAAGGTGGTCCTAAGGATTCAACCCTCAAAAGACTTTCCAACCTTCTTCCACAAGGGATGTGAATTTTTTAGGATCTGCCCGGCTCTGGGCAGTATTTCAGAATGGCAGATCCTGTCGGGTGCCCGCCCTTGCCATGACCTAAGCACAGGCTCAGACACACCAGGAACCTTGAGAAAATCACGGGGCCCAGGCATGCCCCAGAGCAGAAAGATTTTCCCCGGGGAAACGTGGATCGAGTGCAAAGCCACAACACTGGTGAGGAGGCAGGAGCTCGCCACTGACGACTGAACGCCAGCAGCGGAGAAGGTTGTAATTCATTCTTTCTTCCCGGCTGCTTCTGGGGAAACCACCACTTCCTGTTGCATCCTGAGGTGGGGAGCTATCAAGTGAAAGTCAAGTCATGGAAACAAGAGAGAGGTCAACTCAGGGTCGGTGCGATGGGGATCTGATCACTGGGTCAACCATTCATGGGTCTGGAGGTGGTCAACCCATGCTTGACTGTGGATGTGTCACTGTGTACATTATTGTGAGCCAGTGCACGTGTCAGGTGGATATGCGCTAGTGTGGGTGGTAAAATGTGTCTCACGTGGGTCACAGATCCGGAGAGGCCGGCCATTCCCGCCCAGTAAAAAAGACCTGTGGCTTGGTGGGCCTCGGAATCTCGCGGCCCTCAGGTGGGCAAGGTGCTCCGCGGATTGGAGACCCTCTGCTCAAGGGCACTGAGCGGGCACACCGTTGGATGCCCAGAAGCAGCATCCATGAGAAGAATTCAGGTAATCCTCTAAAGATTCTTTTAGGACCTAGCAACTGATGCAAGAGGAGAGGGTTCTGGGCAAGACAGAACCAAAGGTGCAGGAACGCATCTCCTCCCACCCTCAGACACCAAGACGAAATAGTTCTTCCAGCCAAGGTTGGTCTCCAGGCTCACCTACCCTGGTAGAATTAGTAGTAATAGTCAGTCGGTGATATTTACTGAGCGCTTACTGTGTGCAGAACTAGGGAGAGTATGACACAACACCAGACACCTTCCCTGCCCACAGTGAGCTCAAAGTCTAGCGGGGGAGACAGGCATTGACATAGAAAATAAATTACTCATACATACTCATACATAGGTGCTGTAGTAAGTAACTTGATCAAGAGGACTAATTCTCTGAAGAAGACACTAATGCTAGGAAAAGTCCAGGGAAAAAGTGGAAGAGGCAGACCGGTAGCTAGATGGATAGTGACCGTAACAGCGATAAGCGAAGAACCATTAGAAAGGTTGTGGATTAGAACAGGGGACAGGACGTTCTGGAGAAAGTATATCCATGGAGTCACTATGAATCAAAAACGACTCGACGGCGCTTAATAAGAATAAAAGTAGCACGACATAATGGATAGAGCCACAGGCCCGAGAGTCAGAAGGTCATGGGTTCTAATTCTGGCCCTGCCACTTGTCTGCTGTGAGGCCTTGGGCCACACTTCACCTCTCTATGCTTTAGTTCCCTCATCTGTAAAATGGGGACTAAAACTGTGAGCCCCATGTGTCCCACCCGATTTGCTTGTATCCACCCCAGGACTTGGTACAGTGACTGGCACACAGTAAGAGCTTAAAAAATTCCACAATTATTATTATTAGTAGTAGTATTTAGCCCATACTATGTACAAAGCATCATAGTAAGTGCTGGGAAAGCAATAATTGCATGAGATGTATACAAGGCTCCTGGCCCTTAAGTGGTTCATAATCTAAGAATAAGGCAGCGAAGGGATTTGACAACAGACATATATGGAAAGGAAAGCAAAAATATAAGAACAAAGATGACAGCTAACCTGAAAGGAGCAGTGGGTTTTTGCCCTTCAGAAAAGTGACTCTGGAATTGGTCCTCAGCTAAGTGTTTTCAGGCAGAGGGCCTCCCGGCTATGAGCTGCCTATGGGTTCAGGCTGAAACCTACCGCTCTCAGTGACCCTTGCTGAAAGCAGCAGCTGGAAAGCAATTGCCACCTCCTAGAGGCAACTTAGAGGACGGGGTTCACCTGCAGTGACCGTAGAAAAGGGTGGAAAGTGCCCAACTTGGGCAGAAACCTTTCCTGTAGGAATTTCCACTTGGGCAATCTCCTTCCCTGGATGAGTAATAATAATAACCGTGGGATTCATTAAGTACTTACTAAGTGCCGAGCCCTGATCTAAACACTGGGGCAGACACAAGATAATCAGGTCCCGCCTGAGGCTCATTAGGAGGTAAAATAAGTATTGATTCCCTATTTTACAGATGAGGGAACTGAGGCATAGAGAAGTTAAGTGATTTGTCTAAGGTCACACAGCAGTTTTGTGGCAGAACTGGGATTAGAACCCAGGTCCTCTGCTCCCCGGCCCGTGCTCTTTCCACTAAGCCATGCTGCTTCCCTGTCCAGAACTCTAACCATGATGAAAACTACGTATAACACCTTAACACTATATAACAAAATATAACACTAGCCACATGGCCTGGTAAGAAGCAGCATGGCCTAGTGAAAAAAGCGTGGCCCTGGGAGTCAGAGGACCTGGGTTCTAATCCTGGCTCTGCCACCGTTAGTTATGCGACCAGAAGCAAGTCCCTTAACTTCTCTGGGCCTCAGTTTCCTCATCTGTAAAAATAGGGATACAATACGTGTTTTCCCTCCTATTTACACTGTGAACTCCAATGTGGGATAGGAACTGTATCTGACCTAATTAACCTGCATCTACCTTGACATTTAGAACTGAGCTTATCGCATAGTAAGCACTTAATAAATACCATGATGATGATTACCTTATTTTTGCTTAGCCCTTTTATTTTTCCAAAGCTCATTTGTGTTTATTATTTCATTTTATCCTGACATATCCTGGTGAGAGAGGGAAGGGCTACTTCAGATGAGGAAACTCAGGTCCAGGGAGGTTAAATGACTTGCTCAAGACTCCAGATCAGAGCAGGGGCAGAGGAGGAGTAAGAATAATAATAATAATAATGTTGGTATTTGTGAAGCGCTTACTATGTGCCGAGCACTGTTCTAAGCGCTGGGGTAGACACAGGGGAATCAGGTTGTCCCACGTGGGGCTCACAGTCTTCATCCCCATTTTACAGATGAGGTAACTGAGGCACCGAGAAGTGAAGTGACTTGCCCACAGTCACACAGCTAGCAAGTGGCCAAGCCGGGATTCGAACCCATGACCTCTGACTCCAAAGCCCGTGCTCTTTCCACTGAGCCACGGAACACAGGTCTCCTGACTCCCAGCCTGCTAGGTGCCTGCTCTTTGAAGGTAAGACACCGCCACAGAGGCAGAGCCTGGAAGAGGAGAAGCAGAAGAAGGAGGCGCAGGAGGAGGTGGAAGAGAAGGAGGGCAAGGAGGAGCCAGAAGAGGAGGAAGAGGAGGAGCAGGAGAAGGAGGAGGTTGTGGAAGAGAAGGAGGAAAAGCAGGAAGCAGAAGAGAAGGAAGAGGAGAAAAAACAGAAGGAGGAGGAGGACAAGGAAGAGGAGGAGGAAAAAGAGGACGCAGAAGAGAAAGAAGAGGAGAAGAAACAGGAGGAGAAGGAGGAGGACATGGATGAGGAAAAGGAGGAGGAGAAGAAGGAGGAGAAAGAAGAGGAGAAGGAGGAAGAGGAGGAGGAGGAGAAGAACAAGGAGGAAGAGGACAAGGAAGAAGGTGAATTCTGCAGGTCGACTGGCCTTCTGCTCTCACCAAAGTCACTGTTAACTGTCCAGAGGAAAAAGACAGCCAGCCAGGAGGGGTCTGCCACAGAATTATGGTGAGAACCTGTCCAAAAGCCCATCCAGAGGGGAGTCAGTCCATGGGGGCTGGAAGGCCAGGGCAGAGCCTGTGGTGGGCACCTCACTGCCAGGGGACTGTGCTACCCCCAGCAGAGCTCCTAGGACATCAGTACCAGTGCCAGTTCCAGCTCTGGGGTCCCCCCGCAGAGCCCACATCAGTTCCCAACCTAACGGGAACCATTCAGCTTTGGGAAGGGCCAGTCTGGCAAATGTCTGCAGTCGGGAGGACCGGGGAGGGCCACACTCCCTTAAACCTCTGCTCCACCCTGTCAGCCAGTGGCCCCTGAGCCTGCCTCAGCATACATGAGCAGCCACTTGGTCAGGGTGTGCCTGCCGGACTCCTGCTTCGGCGGGATAGTGTTGACCAACTCCATAAAATGCTTTCCCAAATGCTTAGTTTAGTGCTCCACATGTAGTAGGCATTCTATAAATATCATTGACTGATCTATGTTTCTCTTTGGAAGCGAGGAGAGCCCTGGCCCCAGCCCCACTCGCTAGCCAATCCTTGGGGAGGGAGTAGAGACGGATGGGCAGATGGGCAGACAGGGCGGGGCAGGGGCCCCAAAGGTTGATGGAGGTTCGGGGGTCTTTCCCTCAGAGACATGAGGCTGTGAAGCCCAATTCCCTCCCCACCTTCTCCCCGTGACTGCCAAAGCCTGCAGCGGCACCGGGACCCCAGCCCGCAGCAGCTGTGATGAGGGAACTGGGGATCCGGGCACCCCATCTGTCTCGGCGGGAGTCAGGGGCCCATCTGGTCCAGGGAGATATGGGTTGCTGGTCCACCCACAAGCTACAGCGACCCGGCCCCACCCTGGAGCAGGAACAAATAGGGGAAGCAGATTCTGTTCGCCCCCTCCCACCTCACCATGCGGCCCCCACCCTAACTCCACATGGGGCCATTGAGCAACTCTAGGGTGGCTGGAGCGTGGCCGGAGGCAGGGACCGTTCACCGTTTGCTCTGGAGGCCATTTCAGAGCCTCGGGATCGGCCACAGCCCCTCCGATGACCACTGGAGCAGCAAGCCAATGTCAGCAAGCCCTGCTCCTTTGTTTCAGAAGCCTCTTTCTGGAGGGTGGTTGCAAAGGACGGGGCTGCTTTACGTGGATGAAGAAGCTCATCGGAAGACATTTTCATCCTGGAAATAGACCATGGAGAGATGAGTTTTGCTCAAGTTATATTTCCATTCAGCAGGGACCTGCTTCGTCTTTCTCCCACACCCTGTCTCCTTTGGGCCCTCCTCAGTCATCAGTCCTGCTGTGACCCAAAACTTCAGCCTCTGTGGCTGCTTTGGAAAAATATGGCATATTCTCTGTCCGTCCAACCGACTGCTGGCTGTCTGTCTGTATTCTTCCCTGCCACTCTTTCCTCCTCCAATCTCTGCTTCTTTCTTTCTCTCTGTAACTCTAAAACTTTCTGCCTATGTTTTATACTGACTCTCTGTCCCTCTCTGCCTCTCTCCATCTCTCAATCTCTGTCCCCCTCTCCAGCATTTGCATTCTTTCAAGGAGGAGGGTTGTGTTATCTGTCATTTTTCCATGCTATCTGTTAAGAACCTACTATGCTTCAAACACCATTCCAAGCACTGGGGGAGATAGAAGTTAATCAGTCCGGGCACTGTCCCTGTTCCACATAGAGCTCACAGTCTAAGTAGGAAGGAGAGCCGGTTTTTAATCCCCATTTTCCAGACAAGGAAACTGAGGCACAGAGAAGTGAAGTGACTCGACCAAAGTCACGCGGCAGGCGAGTGGTGGAGCCAGGATTAGGACCTAGGTCCTCTGGCTCCCAAGCTTAGGCTCTTTCCATTAGGTCATGCTGCTTCTCATTGTTCTTCCCTGTTGTATGGGATGGAGGCAGGCAGGTGAACAATCGTGATAAAATACCAGTACTTAATACAGTGCTTGGCACATAGAAAGCACTTAACCAATACCACAATTATTAATGCCATTGATTGATTCTTCAACTTTCAATTCCTGTTGGGGTTGAAGAAATTCCTGAAGAAATATTGAGGTACCTCCTCCTGGGGAATCAGACACCACTATTCCGTTTTGCTAACATTAATGTCCCCCATTTATGCTCTGACTAAAGATGCCATTTCCTCCCACAGTGATCCCAAACACTGAATTTCTTTCTAGCAGGGTTTATATTATGAGGTCCTGATTATTTTTCTATATACTTCATCAGTCTTGGAACAAACTCTCCCTTAAACTGGAAAACTTAAAAAAAAAAAACTGTGAATGGCCTTTGAATGGCATAGAAGGATTAGGAAATCGGATTGAACTGAGGATTGTTCTGCTTTATTTTGTGGTTTCTTGAAAAACTGTGCATACGCTGGGAGGGGCCCAGGCCTTCCGGCTTCTATATTTCCAAATTCTTCATGTCTGAAGAGATTTTCAGCAGCGGAGCAGGTAGCAGGTGACGGTTCGAGCAGTGTGGAGTATCCACTCCCCTCTGAGTGCTCCTGTTCACCCTGCATGGTAATCTTCAGGACTCTGACTCCAGAGGGCATTTCCTAAGATGGATTTAGCTGCCCCCATCTGAGGCTTCGTTCTGGGCTTAGAAACTGCTCCTCTGCCAAGTTCCCCTTCCACTGAAAACCTTACTTTCTTGGCTCTCCTCTATCTATTTGGCCCTCTCCGGCTCTCAGCTCTTCCTATAATAATAATAACAGTACTTGTTAAGTGCTTGCTATGTGCCAAGCCCTGTTCTAAACTCTGGGGTAGATACAAGTTAATTGAATTAAACACAGTCCCTGTCCCACATGGAGCTTACACTCTTAATCCCCATTTTACAGATGAGTTAACTGAGGCGCAGAGAAGTGAAGTGACTTACCCAACGTGGCTCAGCAGACATGTGGCGGAGCCGGGATTAGGACACAGGTCCTTCTGACTCCCAGCCTGTGTTCTCTCCACTAAGCCACGCTGCTTCCCCTCTTTCCCCTCCCCACTTGGTCCCCAACCCCTTCCCCCAACCTCTGTCCTCACCAGAGAAATCTTCACGGGGCAGACCCAGTTGTTTCCTGTGTGACTTTGGACAACTCATTTAAGTGCGCTGGGCTTCAGGGTCCTTATCCGTAATCTGGGGATTCGATTTTACAGCTTCTTCCTCCCACTTAGACTGTGAGTTCTGTGTGGGACAGGGACTGAATCTGATCTGATTGTATTTTATCGATCCCAGTGCTTGGCAAAATGCTTCACACACGGTAAGGACTTAACTAATACAACTGTCGTTACTGTATTAAATCTTAGTAGTAAAAATAATATTACTACTACTAATACTAATGGAAGAGTAGGGAGTGGAGATAGGACCAGGGAAGTGCACTACCAATGAGGGTCTCAGATCTGCACCTTAGTTTCCTCATCTGTAAAATGGGATTCTTTTCGACATATTCCTCCCACTTTGACCGTGAGCCCACCTGATTGTATCCTATCTACCCAGTGCTTAACATAGTCACAGGCACACGGTTCTTGTCATCTTATGGCATCGAGTGGTTTCTGACCTTTAGCGACACCACGGACACATCTCTCCCTGAATGCCCCGCTCTCCGTCTGCAGTAGCTCCGGTAGTGTAGCCTTAGAGTTTTCTCGGTAAAAATCCAGAAGTGGTTTACCACAGCCTCCTTCGGCGCTGTAAACTCAAGTCTCCGCCCTAGACTCTCTCCCAGGCCGATGAGGAAACCGAGGTACACAGAAGCCAAGTGACTTGCCCGAGATCACCCACCAGCCAAATGACAGGGCCAGGATTAGAACTCAAGTCCCATGATTCCCAGAACCGTGCTCTTTCCACTAGGCTGGGAAGTTCCCACAAGCCACGGAAGTGCGAGCTCAGACCTTTTAGGATGGCCACGGCTGGTGAAGAGGGCTCAGTGACACATAGGAGGGGGATGGCCCTATGGGGGATGGCCAAGACTTTGGAAAGATCACACCTCAAGAAAGCTGAACCAGCAGGACAGTTATGGACTGTGAAGAGCTACAGAACATGGGCCTGGGGGTCAGAAGGACCCGGGTTCCAGTCCCAGCTCAACCACTTATCTGTTGTGTGACCTTGGGCAAGTCACTTTGCTTCTCGGGTGCCTCCGTTACCATATCTGTAAAGTGGGGATTAAGACAGGGACAGGACCTGTGTCTAACCTGATTAGCTTGTATCTACCCCAACACGTAGTAAGCACTTAACACTTAACATCTTTATCATAATTAATATCAGTGCAGCAAGGGGGTCGACTTTTAGTGGTAGCCAAGTGAGTCTGCCTCCCCCTCCTCAGTCCAGTCCATACTTCACTTTGCTGCCCAGATCATTTTTCTATAAAAAAAATTCAGTCCATGTTTCCCTTCTCCTGAAGAACCTCCAGTGTTTGCCCATCCACCTCAGCTTCAAACAGAAACTCCTCACCATTGGTTTTAAATCTCCCAATCACCTTTCCCCCACCTACCTCACCTTGCTACCCTCTTACTACAACCCAGCCCGCATATTTCGGCCCCCTATCGCCAACCTACTCACTGTACCACGATCTCACCTATCTCGTAACCCACCTCTTGCCCACGTCTTGCCTCTGGCCTGGAGCGCCCTCCCTTTTCATATTTGACAGATGAACACTCTTCCCACCTTCAAAGCCTCCCAGAAGCCTTCCCCAACTAGGCCCTCTTTTCCTCTTCTCCCACTCCCTTCTACAGTGCCCTCGCACTTGGATTTCTACCTTTATTTATCCCTCTCTCAGCCCCAGAGTCCTTATGTAATAATAATAATAATGGAACTTGTTAAGTGTTTAATATGCACCAAGCACTGCTCTAAGCGTTGGGGTAGGTACAAGGTAATCAGGTTGGACACAGTCCCTGCCCCACATGGGGCTCACACTCTTAATCCCCATTTTCGGATGAGGGAAATGAGGCTCAGAGAAATTAAGTGATTTGCCCAAGGTCACACAGCAGACAAGTGGCAGAGCTGGGATTAGAACCCAGGTCCCTCTGACTCTCAGGCCCATTCACTATCCAGTAGGCCTCACTGCTTCCTACATATCCATAATTTATTTATTTATATTAATGTCTGTCTCCTCCTCTAGACTGTCAGCTTGCTGTGGACAGGGAAGGTGTCTACCGACTCTATTACACTGTAATCTCCCAAGCGCTTAGTACAGTGTTCTGCATACAGTCAGCATAAGCACTCAATGAGTATGCTTGATCGTTTGATTGACTCAGGGCAATGCTTTCGAAGGGGGCCTCGCAGCTCCTCCTCAGACAGAGCACTCAGAGCTGTGGCCCTCTCCCTCTCTCACTCTCTCGTCTTCTTGCACGCTAGCCACCACCCTCCTCCAAGAGGTCTTCCATGACTAAGCCCTCCTTTCCTCTTCTCCCACTCCCTTCTGCGCTGCCTTGACTTGCTCCTTTTATTCAACCCCGCCCCAGACCCACAGCACTTACGTTCGTATGTGTAATGCATTTATTTTTATTAATGCCTGTCTCCCCCTCTAGGCTGAAAGATCATTGTGGGCAGGAATGTGTCTGTTTATTGTTGTACTGAACATTCCTATAAAAAATTACAGATATGTAAAGTACAAAAATCAGTAAACACATTTCCTGTTTATCTTTATTTATGTTTTTATTAATGTCTGTCTCACCCTGTAGACTCAAAGATCGTAGTGGGCAGGGAATGTGTCTGTTATATTGTTTAAATTGCACTCTCCCAATTTGGGCTGGGGAGGAGAGAGTACTAAGAGGGAGTCTGAGTTTAGAATGAACTTCAGCACTTCAGCAGGGAGTCTTTTGCGACTGCATTTTCACTCCAAGTTGCTGCACTCTGTCAGAGAACTCCAGGGGGTTCAGACAAGTGGGTTTACAGCAAGAAGGAAGTGTCCAACCCTCCTGGTGTGGATTGGAGGTGTTGCCGAGAGGCTGGGAAGCCGCTCCAAATGGTAAATGCAAATGACTTCTGAAACGGGGAGGCAGCTGAAAATAATTTTTGTCTGTCTCCCTCATTAGGCTGTAATCTCCTTGAGGACAGCAAACATGTGCCTTACTACCATTTTAATAATAATAATGATGTTGGCATTTCTTAAGGGCTTGCTATCTGCTAGGCATTGTGCTAAATGCATTAGGGGGCCGAAGTGTGTGCGGGCTGGGTTGTAGAAGGAGGGTAGCAAGGTGAGGTAGGTGGGGGAAAGGTGATTGAGAGCTTTAAAGCCGATGATAAGGAGTTTCTGTCTGCTGCGGAGCTGGATGGGCAACCACTGGAGGTCCTTGAGGCGAGGGGAAACATGCATTAAATGTTTTTTATAGATACAATAGATACAATACAATCAACTCAGACACCGCTCCTGTCTTCCATGGAGCTTGAAGTCTAAGAGGGAACAAGAGCAGGTAATTAACTCTCATTTCACAGATGAAGAAACTGAGGCACAGAGAAGTGAGGTGATCTGCCCAAGGTGACCCAGAAGGCAAAGGGCAGAGGTGGGATTATTCTTCGAAGTGTCTACCGACTCTGTTGCATCTCCCAAGCGCTTAGTAAGATACTCTGCACACAGTAAGCTCTCAGTAAATACGATTATTGATTGAAAGTGTTTGGGATGGTGCACCCATTAGGTACTCCATAAATGAGATTGATTGATTGACTGGCCTTGGGCCAGTTGGCTCTGAAATCTCCAAATGCTTAAAGAAGAAACAGATTCGTCTCAACTCCCAGGCCTGGAAGTACCAGGGAAGGACCAGAGTGACAGAAGCTTTGTGGAAGAGATTCTTTCTCAACCAAACTCCAGATCTCAGTCTCACCCACCCACGGTTTCAATCTTCCAAGTCCTCACATCTTTGCAAAGTACAGATATGCCGTGAGCAACAGGCGTGAGCCTGTTTCTTGAAATAACTACTGGTTTTGGAAATGAATCTCAATCAATCAAGCAAACAGTCCATCCATCCATCAGTCAGGATTGCTTCTTGGACGGCTCATTACTGAGACTTTGGAAATCGAGAGCCTGAGCAGAATGGGTTAGAGCCCAAGTAGCTTCGCGAGCACATTGCGATGTGCTGCGCCCCAGCTTGCCTACTCACATGTGGCACTTGGGGCCCCAGAGGGAACACAGCTGGCAGGGACAAGAGAGTGCTGGTGTACATATTAGCTTTGAGGGTAGAGCCCGGGTCTGGGAGTCGTCAGAAGGACCTGGGTTCTAATCCCTGCTCCGCCATGTGTCTGCTGTGTGACCTTGGGCAAGTCACTTCACTTCATTTTTCATCTGTAAAATGGGGATAAGAGTGTGAGCCCCATGTGGGACAGGCACTGTGTCCAACCTGATTAACTTGTATCTAGCCCTGTGCTTGGCACATAGTAAACACTTAATAAGTACCATAATTAGTATTATTATCACTGTAATCGCTTCCCTCATGCAGGCCCTCAAGCACCGGGGCTCACTCATTCTCAGTGGGAAGATCCATCCTTCATAAGTGCTGAGGTGGAGGTTGGGATGAGACAAACTGGAGAGAAGGAAGTTGACTGGGGAAGGCGTCTTGGAAAGGTGGCTTTTCAGGAGACTGAAGATGGGGAGATCTGGGATCTTCTGGGTCAGCAGCGGGGAGGAAGGGTGTGAGCAGTGAAGAGGGTGCGGGTAAGGGTCAGAAGTTAGGTTGGAGAGAAGGAGGCAAAGTGGGCAGTTTAGCTAGGGCTGTAGAAACCCCATTAATCAATCAATCGTATTTCTCGAGCACTCACTGTGTGTAGAGCACTGAACTAAACAAATATAACAGTCACATCCCCTGCCCACAATGAACTTACAGTCTAGAGGGGGAGACAGACATATAAATAAATGAATTAGGATATGGACCTAAGTGCTGCGGGGGTGGGGGTGTGAATAAAGGGAGCAAGTCAGGAGGATGCCGAAGGGAGCGGGAGAAGAGGAAATGAGGGCTTAATCAGGGAGGGCCACTTGGAGGAGATGTGCCTTCAATAAGGCTTTGAAGGTGGGGAGAGTAATTGTCAATTGGATGTGGAGAGGGAAGGCGTGCCAGACCAGAGCAGGTATGATGAGGAAAGAGCCTCATCCATCAATCTGCCAGTCTGTCAGTCAGTCGTACTTACTGAACACTACTGTGTGCAGAGCACTGTACTAAAGGTTTGGGAGAGTACAATATAGCAATATAACAGACTCATTCCCTGCCCACAACGAGCTTTCGGTCTAGAGGGGGAGATGGACATTCATATAAATAAATCCAATTATGGATATGTACCTAAGTGCTGAGGGGCGGGGATTGGGGATGAATAAAGGGAGCAAGTCAAGGTGATGCAGAAGGGAGCGGGAGAAGAGGAAAAGAAGGTTTAGTCAGGGAAGGCCTCTTGGAGGAGATGTGCCTTCAGGTAATTGTCTGTTGGATAGTCATTTTCTGTCAAGCGACCCAAAGACTTCAACACATCGCACAACCTGATATGCAAGGCGAGGAGAGCCATCTGGGGCAACTCGCTGCAGTCCTGGGTGGCGCTTGGCTGATCACAGGGCCATGGGAGGGTGGTATCGGTGAGGGGCCCAGCTGGGGAAGCCCGGGGCGAGGAGGGGGATGGACACTCCACAGGCTCCACTCTGCAAGCCCCGATCCCGGCCCCAGGCTCACCCAGAGAGCTCATCCCGGCCCCTCTGGCTCGCAAGGTACGGTACCAAGTCCCCTCGGGCCCGGCCCCCGCCCAGAGAGCTCCTGGCGTCCGGCTGCAGGACCGGAGGTGGGATTTGAGGGGGTTTTTGAAGGTGGGGAGAGCGGTGGTCTGCCGGGAATGAAGCAGGAGGGTGCTCAGAGGAGTTCAGGACACATCCTAGGAACTGCTTCAAAGCAGCATAAGACCTTCCTTGCTGCTCACTGCACACAGTCCACACTCCGCACAGACTAGTGGTTCCGACACAGGCAGCCACTCAGGAGAGTGCCCCATAGTAACTAGGTGTCAGCTCAGTGCTCTGCACACAGTAGGCTCTCTATATAATGCTCTCTACACACAACTGGCTCTCTGTTACTGTGCTGGGCACTTCCTAGGAGCACTGAAAATGGTCAGCACCCAACAGGGACTTCGGTATCAAACTCCAACCACGGAGGGATGCAGAAGGGAGCATCCCCATCTTCTTCAGTGGGTGTCCAGTACTGTGCTCTGGGTAAGCACTCCTAGGGGCAAGAATTGTGTCTAATTCCCAACTGCGTCTTCTTTCCCAGTGCTTAGTTCAGTTCTCCATACTCAGTGAGTGATTAATCATTCATTCAATAGTATTTATTGAGCGCTTACTATGTGCAGAGCACTGTACTAAGCGCTTGGAATGTACAAATCGGTAACAGATAGAGACAGTCCCTGCCCTCTGACGGGCTTACAGTCTAATAGGGGGAGACGGACAGACAAGAACAAAGGCAATAAATAGAATCAAGGGGATGAGCATCTCATGAAAACAATAGCAAATAAATAGAATCAAGGTGATGTACATCTCATTAACAGAATAAATAGGTTAAAGAAAATATATACACTACTAATATTATTACCACTAGTGCTCTTTACACTGTGGGACCCAGTGTAGCGCTCTGAAAAAAACGGGTATTCAGGAAAGTATTGTGCACAAATTAGACAATCAGTATGGTGTTCTGACCCCTCTCAGGATCGCACTTGGAGAGTTTCCAGTACTCTACCAGTCTCGGCTACGGGAGAGAGACTCAAGCTAGAGGCCTAGCTCGGGCAGTGGCTAGCGAGCGGAAGGCCATCTGCTCCAAGTCAAAACTCACCTGTGCTGGGCACAGCGTCACGGGAGGGAGTCGAGGCCGTAGACACAAGTTTACCATGTGGAAGAAGGCAGTGGTAAACCACTTCCGTATTTTTACCAAGAAAAGTCTACGGACACACTACCAGAACGATTGCAGATGGAGGTGGGGCGTTCTGGGAGAGATGTGTCCAAGAGGCCTCTATGGGTCGGAAATGACTCGTCTGCATAAGACAAGACAGTGGTGTACTGAACAAGTGAACACATTGCCCTGCACACCCAGTAGACAATCGGAACAGTGCTCTGGACAAAATGGGTATTCAGAGTAGTACTAGGCACATATAAAACACCCCACGTAATTCACTACCAAGAGTAAGAGTTCGGTCCGGTGCTCTGCTTATCGTGCATTCTGTTCAGCAGCGTTCAGCGCTCTGTAAACAGGGGAGGCAGTGGGCACTCAGTTCAGCTGCACTCACTGGGAACTCAACAACAGTGCTCTAAATACTTTCAGTGTGGTGCACGTGATGATTGCGATACAACGCTCTGCGTCTAAAGACAGTTAGTGCTCAGGCATACAGTAGATGCTCCCAGTACTCTGCACACTGAAAACACGCAGTACATTCAATGTCCTTCCCCGGCCACCATATTAAACCATCAGTCAACAGGGAATGTGCCTGCTAATTCTCCCGTATTGTTCTCTTCCAAACCCTTAGCATGTAGTAGTGCTCAATAAATACCACTGATTAATTGATTGATCAGTAAGTGCTCAGCATGTAGCACTCGTTAGTAGTGTTTTATCGAGAGTCTAACACTTGCAGAGCATTGTATTAGATGCTTGGTTGAATTAGTAGCCATTCTTGCCCTCAAGGAGTTTACTATCTAGTGAGGGAGATAGCTAAAAAAACCAAATTTTAGCTAGAGGGAAGTCATGGAGAATAAAGAAAGTGCCGGGGAGGGCTGGGCTGAATCCCCGAGTGTTTAGGTGGTGGTTTAATCGGGTTCAGTGTAGTGCTCTGAACACAACAGTCAGCTAATATAGTGCGCGCATATAACAGGCACCAAGGACAGAGCTGTACACACACGCAAGCCTACACGTGCACCCACAGGGAGGACGGGACCGTGCCCTGCACAAGCTAAGGCCTCAGTAGAAATGTGGGCACAGAAGTGCCTGCCGGTAGGCACGGCCGCTGGGAAACAGACCACCTTTGCCCATCAGCACAGCCCCGCTGGATGTGCCTGTTTGCTCCGGTGGTTCGGCCTTGTCAAGCAGGAAGCAGGTTTCCGAGCCACGAGGGGCCCTGAGAGTTCAGGCTGCGGCTTTCAAAGGCTTGTACTAAGCACAAAATTGGCACCAGCCCTCAGGAAGTCTTTCATTGGAATCGGAAGGCCCTGGCTCCACAAACCTTGGTTTGGCTGCCTGGACACTCGGCTGAGCTGATTTTCTTGCACAATCCCCAGAGGGCTGCCTTCAGGCACACTGCAAGGAATGGCCCACCCCAGCCGGGGTGAGGGCCAGGGGTGAGAAGCTGGGCGCGGGGAGCTGCAGGAGAGAGGAAGAGAAAGGCACCAGGAACCCAGAAGGAGGAGGAAGAGGAGGACATGGAGGAGGAGAAGGAGTAGAAGGAGAAAGAAGAGGAGAAAGAGGAGGAAGGGGGAAAAGGAGAAAAAAGAGGAGGAGAAGGAAGAAGAGGAGGGGAAAGAAATAGGAGAAGGTGGGAGGAGGAGGAGGAGAAGGAGGAGAAGGAGGAGGAGGAGGGGAGGAGAAAGCAGAGGAAGAGGGGGCAAAGAGGAAGGGGAGGGGAAAAGGGAGGAAGAGGAGGAAGAGTGGGAAGAAAAGGAATAGGAGGAGGGCGATGGGACGCAGTGACATATTTATGAGTCCAGTATCCCTTGTCTGAGCTGATAAGCTCCCGTGGTTCGAGGAAGGAAGAGCCACCTTTGTGTGGCCAGAGCATATGGGATAGTCAGCCTGAGAAAGCCGGGCAGGAAGACCCGGGTAAATAACGGACATCCCACAGATGATAATGAAAAACGCAACTCCCCCAAGGTGACAGGCCACACAGTCCATTCTTCACAGAAGCCGGGGGGCTCTTGCTGGGTTCTCGGTCCCCACCCCTGGCTCTGGGAGGAGAGCCCCAAGGTCAGGGTATTGCTCACTGACACCCCAGAGCCGCGACGCGGGGGAGAGTCCGGGCTCGGGCTTGGCCCTCCCGTAGCCAGTAGTCACACCACAGCTTTGTGTTTGAGGAAGGAGTCCCATCTCCTCTGCCACACATGTACCCATGCTACACCAAGTACCCCGGGCAGAGCTAAAGGGCTTCTCCAGAGTGGGGAGACCCAGGCTTCTGAGGAGTTGGTGTGCCCGGGACTAGCTCTGGCTGAGTTTCCCAAACCCCTTCACGGCTCTGAACTAATTTGTCTCAGGCAAAGGGACTGGGCTACTGGGCAAGCAGGCCTGGGGGCCCAGGCTTCAATCAGTCAGTCAGGCAATTGTATTTACTGAGGGCTTACTGTGTGCAGAGCACTAAACTAAGCGCTTGGGTGAATACAACGCAACAATATAGCAGACTCTTCCCTGCCCACAACAAACTTATAGTCTCGAGGGGAAGACGGGCAGTAGAACTAAATAAATTACATAAATTTCAGATATGTATATAAGTTCTGCGGGCTTCGGGACCTGTGCGCACCACAGCACAAGCACCCCGCTCTACTTGTCTCCCAGAGAAGCAGAGTTGCCCAGTCAAGCCCAGGACCACCCTCAGGTGGCCTCTGAGGGCAAGCTCTGAGCACAGGATTGGGGATTGGGTTGGGGGTTGGGAGAAAGGGAGGATCCAAGCCGGGTCACAACAATAACTGCGGTGCTCCTTCGGCCCTTGGTATGTTCAATCTCTGTGCTAAATTCTAGGAGTGGTGCCATCAGATCACACAAAGACCCTGTGTGATGGAGAAGCAGCATTGTCTTGGGCCTGGGAGTCAGAGGGTGTGGGTTCTAATTCCAGCTCTGCCACATGTCTGCTGGGTGACCTTCGGCAAGTCACTTGATTTCTCTGTGCCTCCGTTACCTCATCTGGAAAATGGAGATTAAGACTGTGCGCCCCACGAGGGACAGGGACTGTGTCCAAACTGATTACCTTGTATCTACCCCAGCACTTACATAGTGCTTGGCACATAGTAAGTGCTTAACAAATGCCACAATTTTTATACTGTCATTGTTATTATCATTAACTGTCCTCCTCAGGCTCCTGATCCGACAGGTATCAACATCTTGCCAAGCGAACGCGGGCATCTGCTGTAGTTGCTGATGTGCTTGTCTCTTTCTTTATGATTCCTCCCCACTAGAAGCCCACCTCCCTGCCAGCTCTACAACTTGCACCCCCTCTGACCTGTGCCTCTCCCTCGGCGCCCCCCCAAGAACCCCACCCCCAGAACACCCAGCTGCTGAGACCCCAGACCCTGGGCGTGCCACCCTAAAACAGTGTGGCCTAGTGGATAGAGCACAGGCCCGGGAGTCAGAAAGACCTGGGTTCTAATCCCGGCTCTGCCACTTGTCTGTTGTGTGAATCTGGGCAAATCCCATCACTTCTCCGTGTCTCAGTTACCTCATCTGTAAAACTGTGAGCCCCAAGCGGGTCATGGGCATTGTCCATCCTGATTAGCTTGCCTGGCACACAGCAAGCTCTTAACAGATGCCAGTAAAAAAAGTCCTACATCACTCTCCCACAGGCTCTGCCCCCGCCTCACTTTCCCCTCCACAAAACACTGGTGATTTGAACGTTGACTCCCGGACCCAACCGCTTCCGGCCCAGCTTCAATATCAGAGCCCGGAGATGTCAGTGCAGACAGATAGAGACCGGCAACCCCAGATACTGGATCTTTCTCCAGACTAACCTTGGAGACAGCTTGACTGAGCGGAATGGAGGAGACTCATCTCATTCAGCCGACGTCGGGAAAACCCTGCAGAGCCTCGTGGGATGAGCCCCGGCCAGAGAGTCAGAAGAGCTGGTTCTTCATCTCGGCTCAGCCTTTCACCTGCTGCGTGACTCTGGGCAGGTCACTTTGCTTCCCTGGGCCTCAGTTATCCCATCTGTAAAATGGGGATTCAATACCTGTACTCCCTCCCCCTTAGACCGGGCGCTCCATGCGGGTCAGGGACTGCATCTGACCTGA
Source organism: Ornithorhynchus anatinus (assembly GCF_004115215.2). Classification (NCBI taxonomy): domain Eukaryota; kingdom Metazoa; phylum Chordata; class Mammalia; order Monotremata; family Ornithorhynchidae; genus Ornithorhynchus; species Ornithorhynchus anatinus. The sequence goes on from NC_041734.1 coordinate 21,640,015, forward strand.
TTATCTTGTATCTACCCCGATTTTGACGCGCGATCGGAGCTGAACAAATATCATCGTTATTACTATTATTGTCATTATCATCTTTCCCGTGTGGACAGACTCACTGCAATCAGAGAGCCCGGTCCCTGGGAACACAGGCAAGCGGTGAGGACACGGAAAGGGCCAGCAGAAGCTGAGTGACATTTGCCGGCTGCCCCAGACCACAGGACGGACCTGCTGCATTAATCAACCATTTTCTTCTGTGAAAGCAGTCTCTCAAGGACACGAAGCAAGATAAACACAGAGAGCGCTCCATTAAATCCATGAAAGGAGGTTGTTTATTTTTATCACATTTATTAGACTTGAAAGATATCCCCCAGTTCTCAAATCTACATCGGACTCCTTGTTTCCTTCTAGGATGCTGAGTGGTTTAACAAATAATAAAACGGTGACCTTTCACCTCTTGAAACTCAGCCTGGTCTCATGCTGGCCTCTGTCCAAGTTCCTTGGAGCGCCAACGTGATGATGTGGCTTTGCACCGGGGCCGAATTTCATGCCTCCGTGAGGACGTGTTTCTACACCGGTGTGGAGTCAGAGGACCTGGGTTCTATTCCTGGCTCTGCCAACTTTCCTGCTGTGTGACCTTGGACAAGTCTTTTAACTCCTCTGTGCCTCAGTTTCCTCTTCTATAAAAATGGGATTTATTACCGCTTTCCACTACCCCCTAAACCGTCAGCTCCATGTGACAACAGGGACTTTGGTTGGCCTGATTACTCTATATCTACCCCAGTGCTTAGAATAGTGCTTTGCACACAGTAAGGCATTAACAGATATTATTATCATTACTATCATTGCTTTAGCATCATTATTCAGACAGGAAGCAGAACGGGGGCAGTTGTATGGTAGGTCTGTCCACTGGGACACTTCACCTACCCTGGCCTGTGGCTTTTGGCTCTTGGCTCATTAATAATAATAATAATAATAGTATCTGTTAAGCACTTACTACGTGCCAATCATTGTTCTAAGCACTGAGGTGGATACAAGCATGTGAGTCCCTGTACCACGTGGGGCTCACGGTCTCAATCCCCATTTTATAGATGAGGTAACTGAGGCACCGAGAAGTGAAGTGACTTGCCCAGTATCACCGAGCAGACAAGTGGCGGAGCTGAAGGTTAGAACCTATGACCTTCTGACTCTCAGGTGTGTGCTCTGGCTGGAAATACGCCATATCCTCATCCTGGTGTCTCCCTCCCCTCTGCCCCTGGTCCCACACTTCTAGACCCACTTACTCTAGCTCTCACTGCTCTATCAGCCGCTCCCCCCGCCTTCCCGAGTCCCCCCGAGAAAGCCAACCCTGTCAGGGAGGGCCAGGAGGACCACCTTCAGTGACTGCTGCTACTTGCCTCATACATAGCCTGGCGGAAAGAGCGCTGGGAGTGGGAAAACGTGGGTTCTAATCCTGACCCTGAAAAAGGCAAAGGTGAGAGGCAGCAGGAAGCCTTAGCTTGTGAGACTTGGTCCTCTGGACAGAGAGCAGGCCTGGAAGTGGACAGGTTAAGGATCTGGAAGTCTCTGGATCTCCTGGTACTGACTGTTAGACTCCTATGGCCCTTCAGACCGGACATCCGAGCAGCCAGTCATCAGTCGTGACCAGAAGCTGAGGACAGGACTGGCATGGATGTGGGTGTGGATATAAAGTGGGCACGGAGCCTTGGGAATGGTTAACTGCCGTCTCCACCTTAGCGGGGGCTGAGGTGCCGTGGAGCTAGAGTTGAGCAGAAACTCACCCTGCTGCCATGGCCACGACTGAGGGTATGGTCAATGCCACGGTCACCTATAGTTTCTGGCCACGACTGAGGGTATGGTCAATGCCACAGTCACCTATAGTGGGGCTGGAAGCAGGCCAGACTGGACAGATTGAAGTTGGGCTGGACTGACTGCCGTGGGGCTGGACTGACTGTAGCCAGGCTGGGCTAACGGTAGCCAGGCTGGGCTGACTATAGTTGGGGTGGACTGACCGCAGCCAGATTGGATTGACTATAGCCAAGTTGGACTAACTGTAGCCAGGGTGGACTGCCTATAGCAAGTCTGGACTGTCTGAAACAGGGTTTGGATTGACTATTACCAGGCTGAACTGATCGGAGCCAGGCCCGACTGACTGGACCGAAAGTAGCCGGGTGGGACAGAATGGAGCCGGGCTGGCCCGACTGGGTGAAAGTTGGGTGGACCGGAGCTGGCCACTCCTGACCGTAGCATCAGGGACCAGGCCGGGCTGCACTGATTGTAGCAGGATTGGGTCGACGGCAGCTGAGCTAAACTGACTAAAGACGGGCTGACTGCTGGACCGGGCTCGGATTGGGGCCAGCAAAACCGCGGCACAGAGAGGAGCAAAGGAAAGTCAAGTGCGGTCTACTTTGGTCTCCTGACCCAAATAATCCTCCACACCCCGAGAGCTGGTCGCAGCTGAAATAAACTCCCTGGGGAACCACGAGAAGGCCCAGCCCCCATCTCAGCAGAGGAGCTCACCTGCTACAGGCCACAGTTCCAGGCTCCTGAACAGAGGGATGAAGGGGACAGTACAGTGCTAAGTGCTTAGTACAGTGCTCTGCACACAGTAAGCACTTAATAAATACGACTGGATGAATTAGCAGAAGGGAAACTGAGCGCCCTACCCTAGAGCACCCCCGGGTCCTGTAGTCCTGGTGATCGAGGAGGGGATAGGACTCACCAGGCCCTCCCCGGCGGATCCACCAGGGGCCTGGGCTCCCAGGAAAGCAGCTTAGTGGGACCGCGCCGACCTCTCAGCGGGGGAATGCACAGGCTTGACCGGGCCAGGGCATTCTTGGAAGTGCCACCTGGCCCAAGCCAGCAGTTCTGGGAACGCCGCTGGGGCAGGCGGGTGGGCGGGCGGGAGGACGGAGAGGTGTTATCAGCCCAGTCGCTGCCGCCTCTGCGTCCCGGCCCTGAGAGCCTGTCAGAGCCAGCTGAGCGCCACCCTACACCCTGCCAGATGCTCTATTTTTACCAGCCACCTTGGCCCTGGCTCAGTCCTTTCCCTGTCCGCTCCCCCCGCCAGAGGTATCCTCTCTGCTGAGGGGCACGGGGTGCAAGGACTGGAGTCTGACCTCCTCCGGGCAAGCCCTGAGCTCGGAGCTCCGCAGGAGGACCGCACAGTGCTGCTGCTGCTGGCCTTCCTCCTAGAGCCCGGGCCTGGGAGTCAGGAGAACCTGGGTTCTAATCCCTGCTCCGCCACCTGTCCGCTGCATGACCTTGGGCTAGTCACTTCACTTCTCCGTCATCTGGAAGAAGGGGATTGAGAGTGTGAGCCCCACGTGGGACGGGGACTGTGTCCAATCTAATTACCTTGTATCTACCCTAGCGCTTAGAACAGCGCTTGGCAAATAGTAAGCGCTTAACAAGTTCCGTAATTATTCATTATTATTGTTATTGGGCTCTCTCTCTGTCTCCTTTCCTTCCTACCCACACCTGCCTCCCTCAGGACAGGGCCGCGCCCACATCCACAGGGAAAATAGGTCAGACCTGATTCATGCTCAAGACATAATAATAACTGCGGTGTTCTATAGTAGGTAAGGTCCTTGTGGACAGGGTTTGCATTTATCTAGTCTATTGTACTCTCCCAGACATTTTGTACAGTGCACTCGGTAAGTGTTCAATAAATATCATTTATTGATTGGCTGGGATTTGCTAAGTGCTGGAGTAGATGCGATCAGAGCAGACAGAATCTCTGCCCCTCACGAGGCTTACCATCTGAGCGGGAGGAAGAACAGGCATTTAATCCCCATTTTACAAATGAGAAAAATGAGGCCCAGAGAAGTATAGTGACTTACCCAAGGTCACACAGCAGACAAGTGGCGGAACGGGAATTAGAACCCATGACCTTCGGACTCCCAGGTCCACGCTATGACCACTACACTACAGATCACCTGACTCCCAGATCTGCGCTCTTTCTACTAAGGCTGTTTCTAGTGCTTTGAAGTTTTTCTGTGAAAGGGGTCCTCCTGCAGGAATGAAATATCCTTAGGCCGATTGGGTGGGTCAGCAAATCAATCAATCAATTAATTAATCCTATTTATTGAGCGCCTACTGTGTGCAGAGCCATTTACTAAGTGTTTGGGCATCTATAATAGAGTTAGCAGAAACAATCCCAGCCCAGGAGGAGTTTATAATCTAGTCGGGAGGAAACAGACAAGAAAATAAATTGCAGATAGGAGGAAGAGGGAAATTTAAGTGGATCTTTAAGTGGCTATTAAAGTGAGTGAATCTGTAAGCATTAGGGGTGTATGAAACAACTACTTGGAGGTTGCGAGGGCATCAAGTGTTTGTTTTTCTCAAAATGTGGGGTGAGGTTGGGGGATAAAGCCAAAGGAGATGAGCTTTTAAGGGGGGAAAGCCCCTTGGAGGAGATGTGATTTCAAAAGGGCTTTGAAGATGAGAAAAACTGGGGTCTGTCAGATCTGAAGAGGCGAGGAGGGAGTTCCAGGCAGGAGGAAGAGTGGGATCAAGGAGTCAGAGATGGAAGAGATGGCAGTGAGGCAGACTGAGTAGTTTGCCTTGAAAGGAATGAAGAATATAGGCTGGGATGTAGCGGGAGAAGTAGAGGGAAAGAGTTGTTTGAGTGTCTTAAAGTAAAGGCCAAGAGTTTCCGCTTGGTGCAGAAAGCAAGGGTAACTAGCAAAGGCTTTCGAGGAGCTGGGAGTGAGGAAAGAATGGTCTTTTAGGACAGTAAGCAGGAGCAGAGTACAGTGGAGACTGCAGAGGGGAGAGACTGGAGGCAGAGAGGTCCCCGAGGAGGCTGATGTGGAAGCTGAGCTGCGATACGGGGGAGCAGCATGGGGTAGTGGGTAGAGCATGGGCCCGGGAGCCAGGAGGTCAAGGATTCTAATCCTGGCTCTGCCACCTGTCTGCTTTGTGACCTTGGGCAAGTTACTCCACTTCTCTGTGCCTCAGTTACCTCATCTGTAAAATGTGACAGAGACTGTGTCTAACCTGATTAACTGGTGTATCCCTCCCACTGCTTAGTACAGTGCCTGGAACATAGTAAGCCCGTAACAAATACCACAGTTATTATTATGATACAATAAGTTGCTCGGGTGGTGTGGTGGTCATTTGGATGAAGAGGAAGATCCTGGAAATGCAGTGAAGGAAAAACCATCAAAATTTAGCCCTAGATCATATGTAGAGAGGGTGACAGGGCGGGAGGAGTCGCCTACCCTCACCTCCCTGCCCTGGCTCTGTTGATGTGCTTGTGTGGCGGAAGTTCTAGAAACATGACAGCGGGGACCCCGGAAATGTCTGGTCCCCAGCAAGGGCGGCAGAGTGGAATGGCCAGGCCAGGACTAGTGGACGCCGGGCCAGCCAAGTGCTCTCTGTCTGAGGATGTTTGAAGCCAAACCACAGAGGGCAAGTTTGTCAAGCTCTTCAGAAGTCAAACGAGGATCAAAGCAGGGGCCCTTACCAATACAAACATTTGTCCCCTGCCTTCCTTTTGATGTGCTCCATTCTGGATCTGTTCCTCCTGGAAACCAGGACAGGCTTAATCTTTCTGCACACACACACACACACACACACACACACACTGGCTCCTTCACAGGGATCCAGAGACCTTCGGACAAAGAGGAAGTTCTTCGGAGAGGGAGGGCAGCTGGAAAGAGGTCTGGGGGATGAAAATCACCCGGGCAGTGGCATCGCTTGCCCAGGGAACAGTCCGATATCTGTCCGGCAACCAGTCTGGGGGCCGGCGGGATGACCCGGAAAGGGCTCGTCCTTTTCCAATCCCCGGAAAGTTGGGGCGGGGATTCATTCATTCATTCGATCATATTTATTGAGCGCTTACTGTGTGCAGAGCACTGTACTAAGAGAGTACGATACAACAATAAACAGACACATTCTCTGCCTGCAGTGAGCTTGCACTCCAGAAGCAGGGAGGCAGACATGAATACAAATAAATAAAATCACAGATATGTACATAAGTGCTATGGGGGTGGGAGCAGGGTAGAGTAAAGGAAACAAGTCAGGGTGACACAGAAGGGAGTGGGAGATGAGAAAAAGTGGGGCTTAGTCTGGGAAGGCCTCTTGGAGGAGATGCGCCTTCATTAAGGCTTTGAAGGCGGGGAGAGCAATTGTCTGTCGGATTTGAGGAGGGTGGATGAAACCCAGCATTCCCTCCCCCTTCGCAGCCAGCTTGTTTCTGCCCTCCATATCTTCAAAGCCCTTCTGAAATCCTTTCTCCTCCAGGATTCACCTTCACCGTTTTCCTGCTGTGTGACCCGGGACAAGTCACTAAACTTCTCTGTGCCTCAGTTTCCACAGTTCTAAATTGGAGATTCAATACGTGTTCTTCCTCCTCCCTAGATTGTAAATTCCATGAGGGACAGGCACTATGTCTGACCTGATTAACTTCTATCTATCCCATTGTTTAGAAGAGTGTTTGGCACAGAACAAGTGCTTAACGCTCCTCTAATGCTAACCTTGTCACTGTGCCTCGATCTCGCCTATCTCACCGCAGAGCCCTCGCCCACGTCCTGCCTCTGTCCTGGAACACTCTCCTTCTTCAAATCTGACAGACGATTACTCTCCCCGACTTCAAAGGCTTATTGAAGGTATATCTCCCCCTGGAAGCCTTCCCTGATTAAGCACCTGCATTCCTCTTCTCCCTTCAGCAATGCCCTCACTTTCTCCCTTTTTCCTCTCCCCTGAACCAGCCCTACAAAACATATACCTATATATATCTATATCGATATATATAGATTACAGATTACAGAATAAATTACAGATATATAATACAAATCATATCAATTAATATATATAATATAATAAATATATAAATTACAGGTAGCTATATATATCTATATATAGATACATATCTGTAATTTATTTATTTATATTAATGTCTGTCTCCCCTCCTCTAGACTGTAAGCTCACTGCGGGCAGGGAATGTATCTGTTTATTGTTGTATTGTACTCTTCCAAGCACTTAATACAGTGCTCTGCACACATTAAGCACTCAATAAAGATGACTGAATGAATAAATGAGTGAACAAACACTATAATTATTATCTCTCATCTTTCCATTCTGTTCTCTTTCTCCTCATCTCCACTTTTTCTCCAACACTTGAGAACTCCCCTCTACCCTCTCCCTCCCCAGAGCACTTACGAACAAATCTTTAAACTCTGTTACTTCCTCCCTACCTGTAATTCATTGTAGGACCTGCACCCCCTTACGAGATTGAAGGCAGGGATCATGTCTACTAATTCTTTTGTCCTCTCCCAAGTGCTTAGTAAGGTGTTCCTCATAGAGTAAGCACTCAATAAATATCACTGATTAATTAAGGAGTCATGAAGTGTGGTTGGCTGTGCAGACTGAGGTCAAAAGGTCAGCTAGGGACGCTAAATGAGGTAGACCTGACCCGGCTCTAGGTCTGGGAGGAGGAAGCCATCCAGAAACTGGCCTGCTGGGGTGCATATTGTCCAGGGAGGTAGAGACAGAGACAGAGACTGAGGCAGACAGAGGGAAAGGCAGTGGCTGGCTTCTCCTCTTTGGGGTGGCGCTAACAGTGGGAGGGTGGGAAGGGACTCCACCTTCCTCCAAGGGGATCCCTTGGAAACCTGCTGAGTCCAAAATTCCAGGTGGGAACATAAGAGTCACCCTCATGGCCCAGGGCAGCACTTGGGTAATGCTCTGTCCTTTCGGCTTCACGTTTGAACTATCGGAGGCCCCGGGGCTGCCCGGCACTCCTGGAACAATTGCGGGCACTATCCAGTGAGGGCAGACAGGATGATCTGCCCGCTGTTTGCCCCCGGTCCCACCATTAACCCTCTTCATCTCAGGAGGGGCTGCTCTCAGGGGTCCGATCTGGTCCCAGCATGGTCTGCAGCTAATCACTGAGCCCAGAGGCTCCCGTGGGCCCAGCCGCCTTCGGACCCTCCGTCTCTGCCTCTGTCAGGCAGCTGAGCCCCTGTTGTTCTTCCTGGCGCTTCCCACTGCCCGTCTTGTGGTTGGGCCTCTTGGAGGCACCCAACTCCTCGTGTCCCGGCCTCCGGGTTCATTTCCAGGAGGAGCCAGCCAGCTGGTCTGCCCCAAGAAGACAGGAAGCCCGAGGCCCCAGACAGTGACATCTCTGGAGATGGATGGCACAGGCTGGAGGCGGAGAGAGGATGGGGGCCCGGAGACTTTTCTCTCCTTCCTAGGGGCATTTTCACAAACAGAATCCCCCGGAAACACAGCCTAATCTTGTTGCTCTCCTGCTCACACGCACCGACGCAACTGACCAACACACGAGTGTACACACACACACACACATATCCATACTAACATAAAGTCAGGACACAGAGACACACATACTGACACAAGGACACACTGACACACACACTTTTGAATGCACAACACACAGCCTCAAACACAAACTGACACATGCAGTCACTAATACACGGGTGCATACGTGACTCACCTCTGACACATATTATTACACTTATACTGACACACAGTCACACACACACACTCAGAAATAGCGGGACACAGACACTAACAAACTCGTCCAGAGACACGCACTGTCAGATACACAGACCCACACAAGACAGGGTCACATTTTACCACACAAACTAGTGTCTATCCACTTGACCCAGGCACGGATTAACAGTGTTGTACACATTGACTGTACACCTGCAGTCATGAATAAGTTGATCGCATACAGACCCAGTGTCACATAGTTGACCCATCACAAAAACCCTGAGTTTCTCGCAGTGCTGCTCTCACCAGCTTCACCCTTGTCCTCATTCTCCCCAGATGCTGTAATTTTTGTACGTATCTGTAATTCATTTATTTATATTAATGTCCGCCTCCCCCTCTAGACTGTAAGCTCGTTGTGGGCAGGGAATGTGTCTGTATATGTCATATTGTACTCTCCCAAGCACTCAGTACAGTGCTTTACACATAGTAAGTGCTCAGTAAATACGATTGAACGAATGAATGAATAATGTCTCTGAAGCTAGAGGCTTCAGCAAGCTGACCGTGGGAGCCAGACTTTTCCTGGTCACTGGGAATGACCAGCTTCAAAAACCGACGGCTCTCGGCATTCTCCTCAAATGATCTTTGGGGAAAAACACAGCAGTAGGAGGAATATAAAGTGATAGACAGAGGGACCAATGGGATCCAGAAGAGGGCTTTTTAGGCTAGGGGAGGTGTGGGCAGGTTTGAAGGCGAAGAAGCCATCAAAGAGTGGGCAGCTATAGGTGGCAGTAAGGGAGGGAAGAAGAGAAGGGCCGGGGGAAGCAGCGTGGCCTAGTGAGCAAAGCCTGAGCCTGGGTGTCAGAAGGACCTGGGCTCGAATTCCCGCTCCACCAGTTGTCTGCTGTAGGACCTGGGACAAGTCACTTCACTTCTCTGTGCCTCAGCGACCTCATCTCTAAAATGGAGATTAAGACTGTGAGCCCCATCTCAGGCGGGGACTGTGTCCAAACCAATGACCTGCTTGCCAAATCCAAAGGCTCCTACTCTATCCTAATCCTCCTTGAAGCAGCGTGGCTCACTGGAAAGAGCCCGGGCTTTGGAGTCAGAGGTCATGGGTTCGAACCCCAGCTCTGCCACTTGCCAGCTGTGTGACTTTGGGCAAGTCACTTAACTTCTCGGTGCCTCAGTTCCCTCATCTGTAAAATGGGGATGAAGACTGTGAGCCCCACGTGGGACAACCTGATTCCTCTGTGTCTACCCCAGCGCTTAGAACAGTGCTCGGCACATAGTAAGCGCTTAACAAATACCAACATTATTATTATTGACCGCTCAGCTGCCTTTGGCACTGTGGACCATCCCCTTCTGCTCAACATGTTATCCAGCCTTGGCTTCACAGACTCCGTCCTCTCCTGGTTCTCCTCTTATCTCTCTGGCCGATCATTCTCAGTCTCCTTTCCGGGCTCCTCCTCCCCCTCCCATCCCTAACTGTAGGGGTTCCTCTAGGGTCAGTTCTTGGTCCTCTTCTGTTCTCCATCTATACTCACTCCCTCGGTGAACTCATTTGCTCCCATGGCTTCAACTATCATCTCTACGCAGATGACACACGAAGCTACATCTCCTCTCCCGTTCACTCTCCTTCCCTCCAGGCTCGTATCTCCTCCCGCCTTCAGGACGTCTCCACCTGGATGTCCGCCCGCCAACTAAAACTCAGTATGTCTAAGACTGAGCTCCTTATCTTCCCTCCCAAACCCTGTCCTCTTCCTGACTTTCTCCTCACTGTGGACGGCACTACCATCCTTCCCGTCTCACAGGCCCGCAACCTCGGTGTCATCCTTGACTCTGCTCTCTCATTCACCCTGCACATCCGTTCCGTCACCAAAACCTGCCGGTCTCACCTTCACAACGTCACCAAGATCCGCCCTTTCCTCTCCATCCAAACCGCTACCGCCTTAGTACAATCACACATCCTATCTCGACTGGATTACTGCACCAGCCTCCTTTCTGACCTCCCAACTTCCTGTCTCTCCCCACTTCAGTCCACACTTCGCTCTGCTGCTCGGATTATTTTTCAACAGAAAAGTTCTGGGCATGTCACCCGCCTTCTCAAAAATCTCCGGTGGTCGCCTATCAACCTCCTTATCAAACAAAAACCCCTCACTATTGGCTTCAAAGCTCTCCATCACCTTGCCCCTTCTTACCTCACCTCCCTTCTCTCCTTCTCCAGCCCAGCCCTCACACTCTGCTCCTCCGGCGCTCACCTCCTCACTGTCCCTCGTTCTCGCCTGTCCCGCCGTCGGCCCCTGGCCCACGTCCTACCGCTGTCCTGGAATGTCCTCCCTCAAACCATTCATTCATTCAATAGTATTTATTGAGCGCTTACTATGTGCAGAGCACTGTACTAAGCGCTTGGAATGAACAAGTCGGCAACAGATAGAGACAGTCCCTGCCGTTTGACGGGCTTACGGTCTAATCGGGGGAGACAGACAAGAACGATGGCAATAAATAGAGTCGAGGGGAAGAACATCTCGTAAAAACAATGGCGACTAAATAGAATCGAGGCGATGTACATCTCATTAACAAAATAAATAGGGTGATGAAAATATATACAGTTGAGCAGATGAGTACAGTGCTGAGGGGATGGGAAGGGAGAGGGGGAGGAGCAGAGGGAGATGGGGGGAGAAGAGGGTTAAGCTGCAGAGAGGTGAAGGGGGGGGGCGGTAGAGGGAGTAGAGGGAGAAGGGGAGCTCATTCTGGGAAGGCCTCCTGGAGGAGGTGAGTTTTAAGTAGGGTTTTGAAGAGGGGAAGAGAATCAGTTTGGCGGAGGTGAGGAGGGAGGGCGTTCCGGGACCGCGGGAGGACGTGGCCGGGGGTCGACGGCGGATGGGCGAGACCGAGGGACGGTGAGGAGGTGGGCGGCGGAGGAGCGGAGCGTGCGGGGTGGGCGGTGGAAAGAGAGAAGGGAGGAGAGGTAGGAAGGGGCGAGGTGATGTAGAGCCTCGAAGCCTAGAATGAGGAGTTTTCGTTTGGAGCGGAGGTTGATAGGCAACCACTGGAGGTGTTTAAGAAGGGGAGTGACATGCCCAGATCATTTCTGCTGGAAGATGAGCCGGGCGGCGGAGTGAAGAATAGACTGGAGCGGGGCGAGAGAGCAGGAAGGGAGATCGGAGAGAAGGCTGACACAGTAGTCTAGCCGGGATATAATGAGAGCCCGTAGCAGTGAGGTAGCCGTTTGGGTGGAGAGGAAAGGGCGGATCTTGGCGATATTATAAAGGTGAGACCGGCAGGTCTCGGTAACGGATCGGATGTGTGGGGTGAACGAGAGAGACGAGTCGAGGATGACACCGAGATCGCGGGCCCGAGAGACGGGAAGGATGGTCGTGCCATCCACGGTGATAGGGAAGTCTGGAAGAGGACCGGGCTTGGGAGGGAAGATGAGGAGCTCAGCTCACTTCCCCCTTCAAAACCCTACTGAGAGCTCACCTCCTCCAGGAGGCCTTCCAAGACTGAGCCCCCTTTTTCCTCTGCTCCTCCTCCCCTCCCTCCCCATAGTCCCTACTCCCTCCCTCTGCTCCACCCCCTTCCCTGCCCCACAGCACTTGTGTATATATGTACATATTGATTATTTTATTTTATTAATGATGTGTATATAACTATAAATCTATTTATTCATTTTGATGCCATTGATGCCTGTCTATTTGTTTTGTTTTGTGGTCTGTCTCCCCTCCTTCTAGACTGTGAGCCCACTGTTGGGCGGGGATTGTCTCTATCTGTTGCCAAATTGTACTTTCCAAGAGCTTAGTACAGTGCTCTACCCACAGTAAGCACTCAATAAGTACAATTGAATGAATTAATGAATTTTCTTATGTCCAAGCCAGTGCTTAGTACAGTGCCTGGCACATAGTAAGTGCTTAACAAATACCACCATTATCATTCATTGTCAGTCATATTTATTGAGCACTTACTGGGTGCAAAGCACTGTACTAAGCACTTGGGAGAATACACAGCATGGCTTAGTGGAAAGACCAGGGGCTTGGGAGTCGGAGGTCGTGGGTTCTAATCCTGCCTCTACCTCTTGTCAGCTGTGTGACTTTGGGCAAGTCACTTAACTTCTCTGTGCCTCAGTTACCTCATCTGAACAATGGGGATTAAGACTGTGAGCCCCACGTGGGACAACCTGATTACCTTGTAACCTCCCCAGCGCTTAGAACAGCACTTGACACAGAGTAAGGGTTTAACGAATACCGTAATTATTATTCTTATTTATTGGGTGCTTATTATTTGCAGAGCACTGTACTCAACTCTTGGGGGAGTACAATATGACAATATAGCAGACATATTCCCTGCCCACAGTGAGCTTACAGGCTAGAGCAGGAGACAGATATTAAAAGAAATAAATAAATTATAGATGTGTACACAAGTGCTGTGGGGCTGGGAGGGGGGGATGAATAAAGGGAGCAGGTCAGGGCGACGCAGAAGGGAGTAAAAGAACAGGAAAAGAGAGCTTAGGCCTCTTGAAGAAGATGTGCCTTCGATAAGGCTCTGAAGCAGGGGAGAGTAATTGTCTTTTGGATATGAAGAGGGAGGGTGTTCCAGGCCAGAGGCAGGAGGCGGGTGAGAGGTCAGCGGTGAGATAGACGAGAGTGAGGTACGGTGAGTAGATTGGCATTAGAGGATCACTCTTTGAGACACCCAGTTTGGTCTCGTAGGGACGGATGGGGAAATGCCTGCCTCCCCCTATAGACTGGAAACTCCCTGTGGGTAAGAATCCCATCTTCCAACTCTGCTGTACTTGCAATATCCCAAGTACTTAGTACAGTTCTCCGCACACAGTAATCACTCAATAAATGCCACCGACTGATTGCTTCAGTGTTGCCACACAGTTCGATCAATCAATCCAACAGTGGTATTTTTTGAACACTTACTGTGCACAGACCACTGGACTAAGTGCTTGGGGGAGTATAGTACATTAGAGTAGGTAGACTAGATCCTTGCCTACAAGGAGCTTACAGACTTGAGGGGACACAGACAATAAAATAAATTTCAGATGAATATACACTCAAATCTTTGTTCTCCGGGAGTTACCCAGGAGTTGGATAATCAGTCACTTGGGTAGTTTGGACGCCATTTTGCAAGACATTGACTTGATCAGTTAGTGAGAGTTTGGCCTGAATCAGGCCACTGTCCATCCAGCATTTATCTCCAGGCCTGGCAGCAGCAGAATGAGAAACTTTCCCATCTCGCTGATGTACAGTGACTCGATGAGTGCTGCTTGGATCTGGGAGCATCCAAGATGTTTTTATCTCATTCAGGAAGTGGAAGGTGTGGCCGGAGAACGCAGGGGCCCAGAGGAATTATTTTCTGAGTGGAGGTTGAGAAGCCTCCAGTTCTGGGGTAACTACGTCAGTTCAGGGATCAGTAGCACTTCTCTAGATTCCAGAATGGGGAGCCTCTGATGGAAAAGCACAAACTGCCTAACCGTTTCTATCAATCAAGTAATCGATCAATCGGATTTGTTAAGCACTTACTATGTGCCAGGCACTATACTAACCAGTGGGGTACAAGTTACTTAGATTGGACGTAGACCATGTCCCACCCAGAAGCAGCATGGTGAAGTGGATAGAGAACGGGCCTGGGAGTCGGAAGGTCATGGGTTCTAATCCCAGCTCCACCACTTGTCTGCTGTGTAACCTTGGGCAAATCACTTCACTTCTCTGGGCCTCAGCTCCCTCATCTGTAAAATGGGGATTGAGACTGTAAGCCCCACGTGGGACGGGCACTGTGTATAACCTGATTTGCTTGTATCCACCCCAGTGCTTAGTTCAGTGCCCAACTCATAGTAAGCGCTTAACAAATACCATTATTATTATTACTAATCCCCATTTTACAGGTGAGGTACCTGAGGCACAGATAAATTAAGCAACTTGCCCAAAGTCACACAGCAGACAAGTGGTGGAGCCAGGATTCGAATGCAGGTCCTTCTGATTTCCAGGCCGATGCTTTATCCACTAGGCCATGCTGCTTCTCTGTGTGATATTTATTGAATGCTTACTGTGTGTTGTACTAAGCTCTTGGGAGAGTACAATATAATAGAGTTAGTAGACGGGTCCTTATTATAGGGGGTTGTGAAGGGTATTTATTTGTTAAGGGCTTTTCAAGGGAAAGATGAATGTGGAGGTGAAAGATCATGAAAATAAAGGAATGAGTTTAGAGAGAGGAAGAAAGGAGGGAACAAAACTGTCGTTGGGAAAAAAAATTATTACAGTATTTTACCTTGAGCTAATTTTGCAATATAGAACATTTGCCCTATTCTGGATCGCCTCATCAGTTTGCAGTCTACTCCATTCATTCCATAGTATTTATTTAGCGCTTACTATGTGCAGAGCACTGTACTAAACGCTTGGAATGTACAATTCGGCAACAGTTAGAGACAATCCTTGCCCAGTAACGGGCTCACTCCATCTCTGATGAAGATACCGACCCTGCCTCTCCAGCCCTGACCTCTCACCTACTCCACAATCCCGCATTTCCTCTGTCTCCAGGACATCTCCACATCTCCACATGAATGTCCCGACAGCACCGCCAATTTAACAAGGCTACAGCCTAACTCCTTATCTTCGCTTCTCCACTCATCCCTCCCATCTTTCCCATCTCAGTCGATAAAAACCATTAACCTCCCCTTTCCAAAAGGCCTGTAATCTTGGAGTCATCTTTGACTCCTCCCTGTCAGCTCTCACATTCCCTCAATTGCTACCTCCTGCTGGTTCTTCGTCACATCTAGGGGATCTGTCTTTTCCTGTCCACTTACACAGCCTCCCTCCACTCACACAACCTCCGTTCTGATTTACGCTCTTATCCATTCATTCAGTCGCATTTACTAAGTGTTTCTGTGTGCAGAGCACTGTACTAAAAGCTTGGGAAAGTACGATACAATCAACAGACATATTCCCTGCCCGCAACGAGCTTACAGTCCGGCCCACAACGAGTTTACAGTCTTCTAGAGGAGGGGAGACAGACATCAATACAAATAAATAAATTACAGATAGGTGAATAAGTGGTGGGGGCTGGGAGGGGGGAGAACAAAGGGAACAAGCCAGGGTGACACGAAAGGGAGCGGGAGAAGAGGAAAGAGGGGGCTTAGTCTGGGAAGGCCTCTTGGAGGAGTCGTGAGGAGGGGGAGAGTAATCATCTGTCCGATTTAAGGAGGGAGGGCGTTCCAGGCCAGAGGTAGGACATGGGCAAGCCTCCGCTTGAGTCTAGATTGTCTTCTTGAAATGTAGTTCAGAACACAACTCTCCATTCCTCAAGAACCTCCAAGGACAACCCATCCCCCAACCCCAGCCCCTTGCCATATCAAGCAAAATCCCCTGGGTCTCCGCCACCTCTCCCCGTTTTCCATAGACGGCCTCATCACTAGCTACTCCCTGCTCAAACTTTTCTCTCCTCCCAGGCTCATTTCTAACTGTATCTTGTCTTCGCTACTGTTGTTTGGAACTCACTTCAGTCAGTCATACAACCAATCAATCCATGTTATTTATTGAACACTTATTACTGGGTGCAGAACACTGTATTAAGCACTTGGGAGCAGACAATAAACACAATCCCTGCCCAGATGACAGCACGCTCCTTTTTTCCAAGCCCACCTCCTTCAGGAAGACTTCTCCGATGAATTCAGTAGCCTTCCTCAGTCCCTGTGTACTTTTTGTCCTCATCTCAGACACACGCATGCCTTCGACTAACTATCATTGAGTTATTTCATGCTATTACCCTTCATATCATAAATTTGTCTTGCCTTATGCCGTCGAGTCGTTTCCGACCCATAGCGACATCACGGACACATCTCTCCCAGGACGCCCCGCACTCCGTCTGCAATCGTTCTGGTAGTGGATGCATAGAATTTTCTCGGGAAAAATACAGAAGTGGTTTACCATTGCCGCCTTCCGCACGGTATACTCGAGTCTCCCGCCTCGACTCTCTCCCGTGCCGCTTCTGCCCAGCACAGGTGAGTTTTGACTTGTAGCAGATGGCCTTCCACTTGCTAGCCACTGGACAAGCGAGGAATGGAATGGGTAGGCCTCTGCTTGACTCTCCCTCTCCTAGCCGAGACTGGTAGAGGACTGGAAACTCTCCAGGAGCCGCTCTGAGGGGGGGCATATTATAAATTACATATTATAAATTTTTTATATCTAGTTATGTCCGTCTCTTCTAGACTGCCAGATCACTGTGGGCAGGGAATGGGTTTACCAACTCTGCGGTATTGTACTCTCCCAAGCGCTTAGTACAGTGCTGAGTACACAGTAAGCACCCAATCAATACGACTGAATGAATGAATGTCATTGATTGATTGAGTTGACTGCTCTTACTAGCCTTGCTGTCGGTCCAGTGGAAATAATACAGTTTTGGGAATCAGGTCACCTGGGTCCTCACCTCGGTTCTACAGCTGGGTCTGTGACATCAGTGTGATGGATTCTGACTGAAGAACACGCGGGGTGGTCCACGAGAGGGGCAGTCGGTCAGTCAGTTGTATTTATTGAGCGCCTTACTGTGTGATGAGCACTAGGGTACAATATAACGATATAACCAAGTAACAGACACATCCCCTGCCCACAGTGAGCTTACAGTCTAGAGGGGGAAACACTGTAAATAAAAAAATTACTATAAATAAGGAAATTATAGGTGTGTATTTCTGGGACTGGGATGGGGGCGTGAATTGAGGGCCCAGCAGGAGTACCAAAAATAGATATGTACCTATTTGTATTATTCGTAATTTATTTATTTATCTCTTTATCTATATTAATGTCTGTCCCCCCTCTAGACTGTGAGCTCGTTGTGGGCAGGAATGTGTCCGTCTGTTGTTATATTCTACTTTCCCAAATGCTTAGTACAGTGCTTTGCACACAGTAAGCGCTCGATAAATATGATCGAATGAATGAAGGGATTCCTCAATAAATCCCACCGATTGACTGATAGAGGGTGATGCAGAGATAATGACAGGTGCTTGGAACAGCTGGGTGGCTATTCTGACAGAGAAGAAGTGGCGGATTCTGAGAACATTTTAGAGGCAGGTCTCACGGAGCCCCCTCCGGTCCTCTGAAAGCCGGAGAAAGTCAGCAATGCAGTTTGCTGAGGAGCCTTTTCCCTGGGGCCAGAGAACTGGCCTTGGGATGGGATCAAGATGGGATCAGGATGACATCAGGATGACATCAGGATGGGGTGGACAAGACAATGAGCAGAGGCTGCCTGGTTGAATCCACTCAACCCTAATGCAAGGAAAGATCTAATCCTCCCACTGATCAAATTCTTCAATCAGGCCGGAAAAACCTGGTTTGCTAGAGAAGAAGGATGGGTCTGCATACAATAGACTCCCGATACAGTGCTCTGCACCCAGTAAGCTCCCAGTGCCATGCTTCGTATATAATAGATTCCTGGTACAGTGCTCGGCACACAGTAATAATAATAATTATGGCATTTGTTAAGTGCTTAACTGTGTGCCAAGCACTGTATGAAGTGCTGGGGTGGATACAAGCAGATAGGGTTGGACACAATCCCTGTCCCACACAGGGCTCACAATCTCAATCCCCATTTTACAGATGAGGTAACTGAAGGCCAGAGAAGTGAAGTGACTTGCCCAAGGTCTCACTGCAGACAAGTAGCTGAGCCAGGATTAGAACCCATGACTTTCTGACTCCCGGGCCCGTGCTCTGTCCACTACGCCACGCTGCTTCTCATGCTGCTTCTAATCCTGGCTCCGCCACTTGTCTGCTGTGTGAACTTGGGCAAACCACTTCACTTCTCTGTACCTCAGTTCTCTCATCTGGAAAACGGGGAGTAAGACTGTGAGCCCTATGTGGGACAGAGACTGCGTCCAACCCGACTATCCGGTGTCTACCCCAGCTTTTAGAACAGCACCTGGCACAGAGTGAAGCGCTTAATAAATGCCACAACTATTATTATTATTCCTGTGGGCCATAACTAGTCCATAGATTGAAGGCCTAATGAAACCAGGCAGCGAGCTCAAAGGAGAATTTCATTTCCTTTGTCTCTCTCTTCCTCAGGATTTGGAGTGTCAGAGGGGGAAGGGGAACTCCAGGCAAGGGGCTGGAGCTGGCCAGTGTTGAGAGGCAGCCTGGTCTACGGGATTGTATTATACTTTCCAAGCTCTGTACACAGTAAGCGCTCAATAAATACAATTGAACTGAATGAATGAATGAATGAATGAATGAATGAATGAATGAAAGAGCTCAGGGTTGAAAGTCAG
The DNA here is from genome assembly GCF_004115215.2 of Ornithorhynchus anatinus. Lineage (NCBI taxonomy): Eukaryota > Metazoa > Chordata > Mammalia > Monotremata > Ornithorhynchidae > Ornithorhynchus > Ornithorhynchus anatinus. The sequence continues at coordinate 21,658,715 of NC_041734.1, forward strand.
GAGACCTGGGTTCTCATCTGAGTTCTGCTGCTTGCCTGCTGGGTGACCAGGGACAAGTCACTTTACTTCTCTGGGCCTCAGTTTTCCCACTCGCTGTGGGCAGGGAATGTGTCTGTTTATTGTTACATTGTACTCTCCCAAGTGCTCAGAACAGCGCTCTTGTCACAACTAACGCTCAATAAATATGACTGGCTGACTGACTGATTGACTAACTGATAAACTTTTCTCCCTTACCCTTAGATTATCAGCCCTAAGCGGGGTGGAGATTGGGTCTGATCTGATTATCTTGCATCTCCCCACAGCACGTGACATGTAGTAAGTGCTCAAGAAAATACCCAAATCACCATTATTATTGCTTTTATTATTGGCTCAGCCAGGAGGTAGGGGAGTGAACAAAATCATGCATGGGGAGGGGAGTCAGTGGGAGGGGGGAATGCAAATTTAGGAAGCCAAAAACAAGGTTTTTGATTAGGGTTAGAGTGAATGAATGAATGAGCTAAGTAGACACAATCCCTGCCCACATGGAGGTTACAATCTAGTGGGGGAGACATTGAAATAAATTAAATTTAAGGAAAGCAACTGAGCTTAAAGATACTTATCTAAGTGTGGCAAGGAAGCATAATGGATAGACCATGGGCCTGGGAGTGAGAAAGTTGTAGGTTCTAATCTCAGCACCTCCACTTAATGTTAATGTTGGTATTTGCTAAGCGCTTACTATGTGCAGAGCACTGTTCTAAGCACTGGGGTAGACACAGGGGAATCAGGTTGTCCCACGTGGGGCTCACAGTCTTCATCCCCATTTTACAGATGAGGTAACTGAGGCACAGAGAAGTGAAGTGACTTGCCCAAGGTCACACAGCAGACAAGTGGCAGAGCTGGGATTCGAACTCATGACCTCTGACTCCAAAGCCCCTGCTCTTTCCACTGAGCCACGCTGCTTCTCTTAGCTGGGCTGAAGCCTGCACATTCCACTCCGCTAATGCCAACCTACTCATGGTACCTCGATCTCATCCACTTGTCTACTCTGTGACTTTGGGCAGGTCACTTCACTTCTCTAGACCTCAGTTCCCTCATCTGTAAAATGGGGATTAAAAATGTGAGCCGCTAGTGGAAAAGGGACTGTGTCCCACCGATTTAACTTGTATCTACCCAGTAGTGCTTGGCACGAACTGAGCGCTTAAACAAGAACCATAATAATAATAATTGCTATTATTATTATTATTATTATTATTATTATTATTATGAACTCCTTTAAACAGCACTATGTGCCCCCCAGTACTCGACCTTCGGTGACCCAGTTGTTGGTTGTTGGTCTGGAACCAAGGCCCGATACCCCATGAGTTTCCAGCACCCCAAATTTAACATGTCCAAACTGTCCTCCTTATCTTCCCATCCAAACCCTGTCCTCCCCTTAATTTTCCCGTAGCTGAAAACGGCACCACCATCCTTGGTGTCTCACAAGCCCATACCCTTGATGCCAGTGTCTGCTCATCTCTCTAATTCAACCCACATATCCAAGCTGTCACTAAATCCTGTCTAATTACCTCCACAACGTCACTAAAACCTGCCCTTTCCTCCCCAACCAAACGGCTACCACGTTAATCCTGTCCCACCTTGATTATTGTATCAGTCTCTTTGCTGATTTCCCAGCCTCCTGTCTCTCCCCACTCCAGTCCGTATTTCACTCTGCTGTCCAGGTCATTTTTCTACATGTTCCCCACTCTTAAAGAACCTCCAGTGGTTGCCCATCCTCCTCTGCATCGAAGAGAAACTCCTCAGCATCGGCTTTAAAGCACTCTAACGCCTTGCTCCCTCCTACCTTACCTCGCTGCTCTCCTGCTGCTGGATTGAAGCCTGCACACTCCACTCCGCTAATGCCAGCCTACTCATGGTACCTCGATCTCATCTATCTCACCACTGAACTCTCACCCACATCCTGCCTTTGCCTGGAACGCCCTCCCTCTTCATGTCCAACAGACAATTACCCTTCCCGCCTTCAAAGCCTTATTGAGGGCTCATCTCCAAGATCCCTTCCCTGACCGAGCCCTCATTTCCTCTTCTCCCTTTCCCTTCGGCGTTGCCCTTGCGCTTGGATTTGCTCCCTTTATTCACCCATCTTTCCATAATTTATTCATGTATATTATTGATTTTCTCACCGTCTGGATTGTGAACTCATTTTGGGCAGGGAATATGGTCCTACCAATTCTGTTGTATCATTGTATTGTAGTCTCCCAAGTACTTAGTGCAGCGTTCTGCACGCAGTAAGCACTCAATAAATACGATTGATTGAGTCTTGCTAAATGGTTTCTCCTTAAAGCAGGGTGGAGAAGACCCAATCAGAGGTCCCCGAGGTTGAAGTGGGATCCAAAGCTGGTGTTCCTCATAGTGGGCAGGAGATATGTCTATTATTATATTGTACTCTCCCGAGCGCTTAGTACAGTGCTCTGCACACAGTAAGCACTCAATAAATAATAGTGCATGAATGAAATTCCTTCCACCCCAAGGGCTGCGGTGGTCTTCCACCTCGGCCATCAAACCCCCACGGATTCCCCGCAACTCTAGGTTCAGACATCCGCAGCCAAAATCGCAGAAGAAGCTCCCCCAACCCCCACAAGGGTTCAGCTCCGGATGGCCTTTGTATTCACCGCCATCTGGGAACTGCTGAGAATAATAACACAGTGTGCAGGACAGGCTGCCCCCCCAGGGCTTCGGCAAACACTCATTAATCTTCAGAAGCCACTGGGAGAAGCCCCCTTTGCCCGGCGAGCAGACACTCTCGGGAGTGAGGCTCAAGGTCACCCAGAGGCGGAGATGACAGCAACAGAGGCAGCAAATGTAAACTCGATGGTTTTGGAGCCCGGTCAGATTCCGTCAGCTCCAGGGCAAGAGAAGGACCCGGAACCACAGGCCCTGCCTTCCCAGAATGCCCATCTGAGCGGAGGGAATTGAATCTAGAGCCGGGACTTCCTGCGACCGCTGTCCAGGCCAGCGAGTGACCCCACAGGGGGCTTTCAGTTCTGCTGTGGGAGACCGGGACACTTACCTGGCCGAGGAGAAAGTGTCGACAGGTGCCAGGGTTTCACATTTCCCCAAGTTCCACAGAGCAAAGTTTTGTGTAATTTTCCAGTGGCCTTGATTGTGGGTGTTGTGCAATTCAATCCAACTCCGGCTAGATTCTATCAAAGACTGGTCCCGTTTGATCTACTGTTTGGCGGCACCTGGGCGACGAGAAAAATCCAGAGTTTATAAGGCACTGCTTGTGCTCTGGAACACACTTGTTTCGGGTCTTGCCTAGAAAGCGGAACTCTTAAATGAGATGGTTTGGGATCTGAGCCCTGGAGAGTGCCTATCTGTAATTTACTTTAGCGTTTGGGATTACCAGTAATGTATCTTAGCATCCATCTTCCCCCACTAGCTTGTAAACTCTCTGAGGGCAGGAATCATGTCTACCAATTCTACTTTACTGTACTTTCCCAAGAGTTTAGTCCAGTGGTCTCCACAGAGTAAGTGCTTTACTGTGCTCTTAGTGCTTAAGTGCTTTAATACCACTGATTAATCGATCAACTATTCCACGAATCTCGGGCCTTACCTTGACCAGCGATAAAGGACACTGACCGCCAGCTTCCTCCGAAGGGCAAAAGCACCCTGGGGGCAAGATCTACCTCCATCATGGTCATTTCTGAGCTCCCACCCATCGTCATCATCAGTGGTGTTTACTGAGCACTTTCTAGGCACTCAGGAGAGTTGGTAGAGACGTTCACTGCCCATAATGAGCTTAGAGCTTAGAGGGGGAGAGGAAACCAACTTGGGATCCAAACTCTCTGCCAGAATTGAGCCTGGGCCTGCCCGACCCGAAGGCAGGTAGCACTAGGGGATGCCAGTGAAGTAATGAAGAGGGCAAGCTCGCCTTCAGCACGGTGGGAGCCCTCTGGAAATATCCCTGTCAGCTAGAGAAGGAAAGCAGCATTGCCTGATGGATAGAGCACAAACCTGGGAGTCAGAAGGATCTGGGTTCTCATCCCGGCTCCGCCGCGTGTCTGCTGTGTGAACTTGGGTGAGTCACTTCACTTCTCTGTGCCTCAGTTACCTCATCTGTAAAATGGATATTAAGATCGTGAGCCCCCTGTGGGGCAGGGACTGTGTCCAACCCGATTTACCTGGATCCAATTTGCTGGCACTTAGAACAGTGCCTGGCACATAGTAGGCGCTTAACAAATACCACAGTTATTATTATTATTATTATTAAGCACCAGAGAGATTCTCTTTGGAGGGGGGAACAGCTGAGAAAAAGGAAGCGTTTGCCCCAGAGGCCCCTCGTGGGTCAGCGCCCGTCAGCGCCGATGGCGGCGACGGTGGCGGCAGAGGGGAAGCTCCGTGTAACTCTTTGGCGGAGGTGACGGCAGGAAGGCCAGGCCTAGCGGTTGCACCTCCCGAGGGCAGAGCCCTGTCCCCAGGGCCGGGCTGTCTCCAATGACTGATTTATTGTTTTAACCATCCCCCACCCTCACTGCCGGTTGTTAGCCTGCCGTGTTTGGAAATGGTAGATGATTAAACCCGGGCCAGGTGGAGAGGCCACCTTTGTGACCGGGGCACCAGGAGAGCGAGACTGGTGGCTGTCACTGGCACCCCCGCCCCCGGCCCCGGCCGCCCTGCTGGGAGATTGGGAGCGGGCGGTTCGATGCCCGCCTCGCGGCCCTCCCGACGGGAGTCAGAACGGGCCGAATCGTCCGCGTCCGGGTACGGTCGCTGAAAACATGGTGGAAGTGGGAGAGAAGAGGCCCAGCAGCTCTTCTCCTGGCGTTGGGGGGGGGGGGTGGTAGGGGGGTTCTCACCAGGCAAATAATAAAAATGTGTAATCATTGACTAGGCTTTTAAACCCGAACGAAGGTAAGTTTGCACTTCTGTTACAGATAAATATTCTCCCTGGTTCCTTCCCCTGACCCTTTCCCCTCCCCCCGCATTGCCACACTGAAGGGTCTTTCAGACCTTGGGGAATTAGCGACCATGGTCCCATGAGACAAATGGCTTGGATTTCCCAAAGTGTCCTGCGAAGATGTCTTAGGTCGGGGTGGGGGGACAAGTTGGTTAGAAAGGAAACCTTGAGGGGAACTCAAGAGGCAGAAAAAGGAGCAAGCCCGAAGGTGGGTGAGAGAGGGAGGAGAAGAGAGAGAGAGAGAGAAAAGAAGAAAGAGAAAGAAAGAGAGAAAGCAGGGGCAGAAAGATCAGGGGAAGCCAGGTGGTCGATGCCGCTAAGCAGAGGGCTGGCCAGCCCTCGTCCATATCAACTGGCCTCAACAGTCCCAACTTGGTGGCCACAGAGCAGAGGCCAGAGAGAGCCCTCTCACCCTCCCCACCCCCACACCAAGGTCTGGCTCTCCCCCAGTCACCCCCATTTCAACAAGATTGCTCCTGAGCCTACAATCTCCAAGGAGGAACTGCACACACTCTCCCAGGGCCTGAGATTGGCTCCTGTTCAAGGTAAGTAGGGAGGCAGCCGAACCTATTTCCAGGCTTGATTTTTGAATTCAAACTCTCTGCTGGGCTCCCCAGGGGATTGGGGGGCGTCGATTAGAGGTCAACACAGTTCGGGGAGAGAGATGGCTGTCGGGGCCCCCACCAGAAGCTGACCCTTTGGCCCCAAAGAGCAAGGTCAGGGGCACGCTGGCCAAGCTGCACACACCGCAGACCCGAGGACGCCGAGGACGCGGGGGTCGATGGGGACCCCACAGACGGAGCCTCGTCCCGCCACTTGTCCCTCGATCGGTAGGGAGCGATAGTTCCGGGCTCAGGGCGGCTACCACCGCTCCGGCCCCACAGGCACCACCTGGCCTGTTGGCTCAGAACCCCAGGAGCCCAGAAGCCCAACCTCTTGCTCTTGGTTTCCAAACGAGCGGGTCAGACTCCAAGCGAGCTTCCCACACTCCCTCCCTGTTTGCACACCTGGTGTTTATCTGAGCAGAAACAGGTCTGACGGAGCAAAGGATTCAGGCCGAAGAGAAGCTGGTGAAGGCCTTGGCCTTGCTCAGAGGCCCCATCCTTCAGAAACAGCATCCCCGTGGCCTCTCCTACGGCAGAGTTCCTCCCTGCCGCACCCGACCCAGTCAGGACCATCACGGGAGTGGGCTCGTCTCAGTCTTCCTCAGCTGATATGGCCGCTCCCAGCCACCGCACCCTCCTTTCAGTCTTGCTTCCCCCACTGCCTGCCCTGAGGAAGGGGCCCTGGTCTGATCACTGAATCTGGTCTCAAGCCCACCTGTCCCCACCATTTTTTTTAAAGGTATTTGTTCATTCATCATTCAGTCATATTTACGGAGCACTTACTGTGTGCAGAGCTCTGTACTAAGCGCTCGGAAAAGTACAACCCAACAATAAACAGGGACATTCCCTGCCCACAACAAGCTTACAGTCTAGAGGCGGGGAGACGGACTTCAATACAGATAAATAAAATGACGGATATATACATAAATGCTCTGGGGCTGGGAGAGGGGAAGAGCAAAGGGAGCGAGTCAGGTCGACGCAGAGGAAATGGGAGATGAGGAAGAGTGGGGCTTCGTCTGGGAAGGCCTCTTGGAGGAGACGTGCCTTCACTGGGGCTTTGAAATGGGGGAGAGTAATTGTCTGTCGGATTTGAGGAGGGAGGGCGTTCCAGGCCAGAGGCAGGAAATGGGCTAGGGATCGGCGGCGAGATTAGGCGAGATAAGCGCTTACTCTGTGCCGGGCACTGTATTCAGCACCAGTATAGATACGAGCCAATTGGGTTGGACACCGTCCATGTCCCACTTGAGGTTCACGGGGTTAATCCCCATTTACAGATGAAGTAACTCAGGCACAGAGAAGTTAAGTGACTGGCCCAGGGACACACTGCAATCAAGTGGCAGAGCCGGGATTAGAACCCAGGTACTTCTGACACCTGGTGCTAAAGTTGGGGCCAACAGTGCCCATCTGCTCCTGGATCAAAAAGGCTAACGATTTCCCACCCTCAAACCACCTCCATGGCTCCCCCTTCTGCAGGGGTTTGGAGGCACACACAGCTTCCCCAGCTCCTCCCTTGGGGATCCAGGCTTCAGCCCTGAGAAAAAGCATAGCCCAGCTGTCCCATGGAGGGGACACAGCCCCAACTCTCCTAAACCCAGGTCTGGTGAGCAGAATGAGTGACACTCCTGGGGTCAAGCTCTCAGCATGGTGGGAGGAAAGATGTTCGTGGTCCAGGACCCAAGCAAAGAGCATCAAACCCTGAGGCCCTTAGCAAACAGAATGGAGGAAGGTCACCAAGCCCCTTTCCAGGTCAGAGTCCCCACTGTTTACCATCCCGGGGACTGAACCATGTGGGTCTCTCCTCTCTGGCGCAGAGGGGCACTTTTGTGCCCTAGGTCCTGAGCCGATCTTCCCTTCCAGCTCCACTCTGGAAAAGAGGGGGGCCCCAGGGGCCTCTCAGCTTTCAGGCCTGGTTTTCTCGCCCTCCCAGTCGAGGGGCCAATCCTGGCTCTGAGACCACAGTCCAGGAGCAACAGGAGATTTCTCCCTCTCTTGCCACCAGGGATGCCTCCCTTCCTATCTCTGGTTACATTCTCAACTCTGGAAATCAGAAGCCCCCTTGCCAAGATTCTTTTTCTGTTCCGGCAGCCCTGGGACCTTTTGCAGTCCAAGGTGGCCAGAGCAGAGCTTGGAGCGCAGGATTTGTCCAGGAGAAGGCGGAAGGCCCGACCGGCAAAACTTTCGCCCTGCCCCCTCCAGCTTCTGGATGACCTCTAACCCCACAGATCCGTCACCTGAGAAGCAGCGTGGCTTAGTGGGTAGAGCACGGGCCTGGGAGTCAGAAGGGCCAGGTTCTGTTCCTGACTCTGCCACCTGTCTGCTGTGTGACCTTGGGCAAGTCGCTTCATTTCTCTCAGCCTCAGTTACCTCATCTGTAAAATGGGGATTAAGAATGTGTGCCCTGGGACTGAGTCCAACCTGATTAACTTGTATCCACCCCAGTGCTTAGAACAGTACCCGGTCATAGTAAGCGCTTAACAAGTACCATTACTATTATTTATTATTATCACCTTCATCGTGTGCTGTAACCATCGTCAGTCAGTCAATCATGCTTACTGAACGCTTACTATGTGCAGAGCACTGTATAAAACCCCAACTTCATTAGACTAGGACCCAGTTTCCCGGCTGTCTGAGAAGCCGGGAATGCCCGGAGCTACCGAGTCACGGGCTTCCTGCGGGGCGCCCCAACAGTAACCAGAGAAGCCAGGGCCAACATCGAAGCTGACTAGCTGGATCCTGACAAACTTGATCCTTCCCAGCGCCCAGCTGGGCATTTGGGTTTGATCTGGTTGACAGACCTTCGGAAAGTCATCGACTGTGGTTTCTTCTTCTCTTTCCCTCCTGCCCCTCTGTCCCCTCACCCCGGGGCTTTCTGCCTGTCCTGGACACGGCAAGGGCCAGTGAGGGGTGCGGGACTGGGAGAGGCTGGGAACTGTTTAGGTTTGGCCAGGATTAGCGGCTCCAGAAGTCTTTGCTAGGATCGCTTCAAAGCTGTGAACAGAAGCCCTGAGCATCAGATATAAATAAATACTTGGTCAACATCGGTTGCTCTTTTGCTTTTCAAAGCGCAGCTTGCTTCCTGGGTTATCATTCCAGGAGTCTGGCCTCTGGAAATAAGGATTAATGGTCCCCGCTTCTGAGTGCTGAAGGAAGACCTAAATCCCCAGTTCTCTCTGTGATCGAAACTGATTCGACATTCCCTCCGAGGGCCCTGAGGCAGCAGAAGCCGAGGCCTCAGACTTAGATTCTTCTAGGTGAGGCCCCACACGGTCCCCCCCATCCTTTGCTCTCCTCGCTGTTTTCTCCCAACCAGGCATTACGGGGTCAGAAGAAGAATCTGACTTCAGGTCAGCACCAGCCTGGTCTAGAGCCTGGAGGGTCTTCGGGGGTAAATATTATTAATTGATAATAATTAATTAATTGATAGTAAGCATAAGGACATGGTCTCTGCCCCGCTCTGTTCACAGACTAAGAGGGAGGGGGAGCAGGTAACTTGTCCCCATTTTAAGGATGTGAAAATCGAGACACGGGGAAGTTACATTAAGAGCCCAAGATCACACAGCAGGCAAATGAGAAGATCAGGATTAGAACCCAGGCCTCCTAGCTCCAAATCCTGTGCTCTAAAGGAGCTCAAGAGATTCAGCCACGGGGTTGGTAAATTCATTTCCTGGAATTTCTCCCATGCGGAGAAATGATGGTATTTGTTAAGAGCTTATTGTGTGCCCGGCACTGTACTAACCAGTGCGCACTGTACTAAGCGCTAGACTCGGCTGTGCCTGGTCGGTCCAGGGTCTCTTTTGAGTTCCGCCCATCCCAGGATCCAGAAACCGGAATTAGAGACTACATCTGGCTCCTCTTTGAGTCTTGTCTCCCATTTTTCTTCTCTCACCCAATTACTTCCTTGATTCCCCACTGTCTTTTCATCTCCTTTTCAGGTCAGAGTTTCCCCCCTAAACTCTCCATCCCTCAGGTTGGACTCCCACTCCAGCCCAGCCCCTCCAGCTGGTCTGGACTGGGCTTCCCTCTGATCTCAGAAATACCCAGCACACGCAGGTGGAGATCCCAAGCCAGGATACCCAGGGGCTGCACCTCCCCGGAGGAACTGCTGGGGCAGTTCATAGTAGGGTCAGGCTAGAATTAAATTTAGCCACTGTCGATCAGGGGCATTTCACAGCAAAAAAGCAATTACCCAGAAGGTCAGTGGGTATGGCCAGTCCATAACGTGGAGGCCAAGAGAGTTGACACTGCTGAAATTGGAGATGTTGTTCAGAACCCTGTCAATGCACAGGGCTTATTTAATGAGTGCTCACTGTGAGCAGAACACTGGACAAAACACTTGGGAAAGTACAACACAACAGAGTTGGTAGACACGCTCCCCGCCCGCAAGGAGCTGACGATTGAGTTCTCTATCCTTCCTCTGTATCTGGTGATGAAGAGCTAAACCCTCCGAAGGCCCATCTGAACCATCTTAACGTCAACTCCAAACTCGGCTGTCACGTTCAGTGTGCCGACGACAGCCTGCTCAGACACTTGGTGGCCTCGAAGTGGGTAAATAGTGATCGCCCCCTCCAATTCTAACCGACATTAACATGTTACTTTGCAAGCGCAAGCGACCTCCCAAAGACTTCACCGCGTGTGCCGGGGCATATGATGTGGTATGACATGAATAATGTCATGCAGTCATCCCTTCCAAGCCCCAAACCACATCTTCCAGGGCTCGCTTCCGGGGTTCCAGAGACATTGCGTCCCCCCAGATTTCTGTTAACACACACTCTGCTGCCAAGTCCCCCTGGGGGATTTGACATCCTTAACCTCTGCCACAACTGCACATCTCTGCTCCCGCCGCCCCCAGGGCATAATGCCCAGACCCCTCCAGTTGCCATCGGATGTGTATCGACACACTGGCCACACCACAGCCCCCTCAAAAATGCCCCCTTCACCCTGCGTCGCTGGCCCCTACGATCAGGTGGCCACCACCGCCTACCACAAGCACTCTTTTAAGCAGACCCAGGTGCCACCTATCTTATGGGCTCTTCTCGCTAATGGCAACTGGCGTTTCCTGGTATTTTTGATGAAAAGAAACTATGGTCCAGATATTCCGGACAAGCAGGAACATCCAGCAAAGGCTGGAGTAAGAGAAGTTGGTGCATGGGCTTTTCGTATGAGAACTTTGAGAGTGAGGAGTATAGAAGTGAGGACTCTGGGGGGGAAGGACAGTGGGAGTGCAGAGTCTGAGAGTGAGGAGACTGGGAGTGGGAAGAGTGGGAGTGGAGAGTCTGGGAGTGAAGAGTCTGGGAATGGGGAGCCTGGGATGGGGACCCTGAGAGTGAGGAGTCTGGGAGGGAGGAGACTGGATATTGGGGAGCCTGGGAATTAGGATCATGGAAATGAGGAGTCTGGGAATGAGGAATATGGGTGTCAGGAATTGCAGGGGAGGAGTGCCTGGGAATGGGAGTCTGGGAGTGAGGAGAATGAGCTGAGGAAACTGAGAAAGAGGAGTCTGGGAGTGAGAAATTTGGGAGTGGGGAACCTGGGAGGGGGGAGACCGGGTTTTGGGGAGCCTGGGAATGAGGACCTTGTGAGTGAGGAGTCTGGGAGTAGGGAAACTGGAAGTGGGGATTCTGGGAATCAGGAATTGGGGGTTTCTGGGAGTGAGGAGTATGGGAGTGAAGAGACTGGGAGTGAGGAGGTTGAGGTGAGGAAACTGAGAGAGAGAAGTCTGGGAGCGAGGAGTCTGGGAGTGAGGACGATGTAGGTGAGAGACTGGGAATGGGGAGTTGGGAAATGTGGAGTTGGGAGTGGGGAGTTTGGGTGTGAGGAGTGTGGGAGTGAGGAGTCCGAGAGTGGGCAATCTTGGAGTGAGGAGTCTCCAAGTGAGAAGGGAGTGAGATGGGAGTGGAAGGAAGTGGGGAGTCAGGGAGTGTGGACACTGGGAGTGAGAAGACTGGGATTGAGGAGTCTGGGAGTGAAGCATCTGGGAATGGGGGCCTGGGAATGAAGGGACTGACTGGATGTGGAATCCGAGAAGGCAGAATCTAAGTGCGAGGAGTCTGGTTACGTTACTGAGTTCCACACATCCCACTTTCTCTCAGCTCTTCCCTCAGCCTCTGCCCTGTCCCATGGGCAATGACAAAAGGCCTCCATCAGATCTCAGAACACCACTGCTCCATCCCATAGAAGGCTTTGAGCAAACAGGGTCTAGCTTCCATTTTAGGCAGAACTCTTGAGAACCTTTGACCCTCTCCAGCCTGCTCTCCCCAGTCCCGGGTATTTTACGCACATGGCCAGTTCTAGCCTGGGTCAGCCTTAGCATCCACCCAGCCCAAGACTGTCTCCAGCAGTCACCCCGGGATACTTCCTCCGAGAGTTAAGGTCACCAACACCCCTCCCTGTCCCATCTCCACCCCTTCCTCTCCCTGCCGTGAACCAGTTCATCTTCGGATCTACTCAAATTGTCTGAAAGCTTCGGGGTCCCAGCTGTCCATCTTCCCAGCTGGGACAGGTTCTCCTTTTCATCCCCTTGTCGGGGAGGAGAACTGCAGCGGGGCTGAGGCGAGCAGGCCGGGTGGAGCCGTTAGCCTGGGCTGTGGAGCCTGGCTGGACACAATGCATCTATGGAAATCTGTCCGGTTGGCTCCCGGAGGTTGGAGGCAGCTGAATTTCACTTCTCCTTCCAAGGGGATTCAGGCCAAGATGATCAACCTTCCTCCCCTGGCAGTCCTCCGCATCCCCCCTCTTCTCATCCAATCACTCCTTACCTCACTCCTTGTCTGCTGGAACTTTGGGTAACGCTTTACTTTGGACAACTCGCTTTACGTCTCTGGGCCTCCTTCTCCTCATCCGTCCAATGGGGATTCGATAACTGTCCTCCCTCCCCCTTAGATTGTGAGCCCCATGTGGGTCAGGGCCCGGGTCAGCCCGATTATTTTGGCTCCGCCCCAGGATTTAGTACTGTGCTTGGTATGTAGTAAGCGCTTAACAATAATTATTTTGGTGTGGATTAAGCGCTTATTATTTTCCAGGCACGGTACTAAGTGCTGGAGTGGGTACGAGCAAATCGCGTTGGCTACAGTCCCTGTCCCATATGGGGTTCACAGTCTTAATCCCCATTTTACAGATGAGGTAACCGAGGTCCGGAGAAGTGAAGTGATTTGCCCAAGGTCACACAGCAGACAAGTGGTGGAGCCGGGATTAGAACCCAGGTCCTTCTGAGTCCCGGGCCATGCTCTGTCCACTAGGCCATGCTGCGTCTCATATCCAGTTACTCTGAGGGGCTAGAGGAAGGCGTTTTTCTGAAGGTGAGAGGTGTTTTTCCATCCAGGTTTAGGGGGTGTCACCAAACACCGCCCCCCACGTAGATGCCCGGTGCTGTCCGGGGTGGGTGTGGGCTGAGGGCCGAGCAGACTCTGGGCAATGACCTTCCTTATCTGATGTCTTCAATAGTTTCCCCAGAACTAGTGGATCCCCGGCAGCGGCGGGGAAGCTGATGGAAGGGAGCGGGCCTGACCGCTGACAGTAACATCAGCCCCAAAGCCTGCACCCCGCTCAGCTTGGGCCCTCATCTGGGGGACTTGGGGAGCTCAGCAGACCCCCGCCCTTCGATTCCACCCTGCCTCTCCAGCCTGGGGACTCCGGGCTTCGTTCTCTGCCCGTACTGCCTGCGACTGCCGGGAGAACCAGCCTGCTGCTGCAGTCCGAGAGAGTGGGAGATGCCCTGCCAAGGAGGGGGGGTCGGGCCTGGGTTGGCAGGGACGTTGAAGCCTCGGATCTCACCCTCGGCCTGCAGGTCGGCCCTGCAGAAGGCAGGGGGACAGGGGTGGGGCAGGAACTGCTGTGGTCACGGGCTCCTGCCAAGAAGCCTGCAGGGTCGTCTCTCACCTGCAAGGGAAATCAAGTCTTCCTGCTGAGGCCCAGTTTGTCTGTCGGCCTGGTGCGATCTGCCTGAGGTGGGACGTGGACGGGGGTGGGATGGGGGAGGGGAGAATTTGGGGAACTGAGACCTCCCCCCAGACCCCCTACCCTTTCCCTTCCCCTCCTGCCTGCCCCGGACTGTGCGATCCTGCTGGTGACCAGATTGTCCCTATCAAGGGTTACTCTATTTTGTCTAAGGCAGAAGGCCACACGATTTGAGTCAGTTGTGTCATTTTCTGTGATTCAGACATTCTAACGAGCTCAGGGGCCTTGGGCCAGAGGCCGGGTGGGCGGGCAAGCGGCTGGGCGATAAGGGGAGCAGGAGGAGGCAGAGGCAGATGGGTGACCTTGCGGTCTTTTCCTCTTCCTCGTCTCTGGCGTTCGCGGTCCAAGGTTTCAGACCATGAGGAAGCTCTCTGCCTCTCAGAGCCCGTCCAGCCGCAGGGCGCGCGGCTGGGGACACAGGGAGGAGCAGCAGAGGAGGCGGGCACCAGGACCCCCTCAAGGCCTGGGGGAGAGAGCACGGGCCTGGATTCTAATCCCAGCTCTGCCTGTTGCATGACCTTGGGCAAGTCGCTTAACTCTTCTCGGCCTCAGTTTCCTCATCTGTAAAAGGAGAATTCAACACCTGGCCACCCTACCCTTTAGACTGTGAGCCCAGGGACCGTGTACGAACTGATTGTATTCTATATATCACCGGGGAGGCACAGAGTAAATGTTTAAGAAGTACCTCAGTTATTCTTATTGGAGAAATGCCTAGAAGGAGAAGCCGGGCCAGAGGTAACTGAGGGTCCTCAATGAATCTATCAGTCGATCCCTGGTGCTGCACTAGTTACCGGGAAGAGATCAGTTGAGTAAGCGAGAGACATGGTCCATGTACAAACCTTCATTGACAGCCCACCCCTGGGGAATTGAGCCCACCGCTTCCCAGGCCTCTCCACTCTTTCCCTAAGCCCTCATTTCTTCTTCTCCCACTCCCTTCTGCACGGCCGTTGCACTTAGATTTGCACCCTTTATCCACCTCTCCCTCAGCCCCGTGGCACTTCATGTACATAGCCATAATTTATTTACTTATTTATATTAAAGTCTCTCTCCCCCTCTAGATTGTAAGCTCACCGTGGGCAGGGAACATGTCTACCAGCTCTGTTGCTTCATACTCTCCCAAGCACTCAGTACAGTGGTCTGCACACAGGAAACGCTCAATAAATACCAATGGTGGATTGATTCCTGGGCAGGGGCTGCGTTATTGTCTGGCGGAGACCAGCCCAGAAGGGAGGAGGGCAGCCCACCGGAATCCTGAATTTAACGGTCTTCATAGCCTGGCCCCCAGGATGGGATGGTGAAGACAGGGGAACAGGGACCACGGCATTATTCTGATCTGTCAGAGTCCCCCACCTCCCCTAAATTCAGCAGGCAGAGACAGGGGAACATGGCTAGGCCCTGAGTTGGAGAAAGAAGACTGAGGGGCGGGATTCACAACTCCTGGTAAGACTCCATCTCAGACCCTTTGGGCTGTGTTACCTCAGGGCCTGCCGTAAAATTCTGGTTTCAAACACCAAAGCGTTTCACCAATTTATGAAGGAGGAAAATGTGGTCCCTCCCCAAAATTAACAGGATCTAACCACGTGATTAGGTTCGCAAGAATGTAGCACTTGTTTTAAAACTATCACTTGCTTTCCTTCCCATCAGGTATTTGATCTCTTTGACACGCATCAAATCCCTGTAAAATAGGAAGAACTAAGCTCTACTCTCAGACCCAGGCATTGAGGTACACAGAGAATGTGTCTCCCCCTAAAGACTGTATGTTCTGACTCGCCCTGTAGTAATAATAATACACAAATAATAAATATGGTATTTGTTAAGCGCTTACTATGTTCCAGGCACTGTTCTAAGCACTGGGGTGATTACAAGCAAATTGAGTTGGACACAGTCACTGTTCCATGTGGGGCTCACAGTCTTAATCCCCATTTTAAAGGTGAGGTCACTGAGGCAGAGAGAGGTGAAGTGATTTGCCATACAACAGACAGGTTGCGGAGCCAGGATCAGAACCCATGACCTTCGGACTCCCAAGCCCGTACTCTATCCACTAAGCCCCGCTGCTGCTCTTCCTCTCCACCGTAAAATCTTTGAGAGCAGGGATCACGTCTACCATGCTGTTTTGTGCCCTCTCAAGCTGTTGGTACAGGCTCAGCAAATACCAACGATCGACTGAATGAGTGCAAAGCGACATTGCAAAGAAGTGGCAGAGCCATCTAATCAGAACCTGGAGTCCCCCTGCGACCCATTCACTGATTGGTTTTCTCTCCCTCTGTCTTTTCAGCAGGAAAATGGAAATTGGAAACAAGGGATTCCAAAGTGCTTTGAATGACTGATCCAGTTCAGTCAGTCAGTCAATCATATTTATTGAGAACTTACTGAATAAAGCACTTGGGAGAGTACAATAGAACAACATAACCGACGCATTCCCTGCCCACAGTCAGCTTACAGTCTAGAGGGGGTGACAGATATTAATATAAATAAATATATTACAGATGTGTACAAAAGTGCTGTGGGGTTGGGAGGGGGGATGAACGAAGGGAGCAAGTCAGGGTGATGCAGAAGGGAGAGGGAGAAGAGGAAAGGAGGGTTTAGTCAGGGAAGGCCTCTTGGAAGACATTTGTCTTCAGTAAGTCTTAGCAGTGGGGTTGGATTTGAGGAGGCCAGAGGCAGGAGGCGGGCGAGAGGTAGGCAGCGGGATAGATGAGGTCAAGGTACTGTAAAAAGGCTAGCATTATAGGAGTTGTTCTAAGATTTGGTGAGGGGAGAAGGGGCTGGCATTGTTTTCTTTGAGTTTTCAAGTGGATGGTGATACAGTGTTACCGACTGACCAGTTCTGAAAGCTGACATCCCCTCTCCCTGGATAGGTGGGAACAGGACGAGGGCAGAAACCACTGGCAAATGAAGGGTACGGTGCACTTTCAGGGGGTTCAACTAGATTGTAAGCTCCTTGAGCGTAGGGATTGTGTCTACCAACTATCTCGAATTGTAATACCAATAATAATAACAATAATAACTGGCTTTTGTGCCAGGCTAGGCTCTGGCGGGGATTCAAACAAATTGGGTTGGACACAGTCCCTGTGCCACATGGGGCTCACAGTCTTAATCCTCATTTTACAGATGAGGTAACTGAGGCACAGAGAGGTTAAGTGACTTGTCCAAGGTCACATAGACAAGTGGCAGGGGTGGATTAGAACTCAGGTCCTCCTGACTCCCAGACCAGTGTTCTATCCACTAGGTCACGCCGCTTCTACACAAGCAGCCCGTGTCCCGCCTCCGGCCTGGAACGCTCTCCCTCCTCTGAACCGACAGACAATTACTCTGCCCCGCTTCAAGGCCCTATTGAAGGCCCATCTCCTCCAAGAGGCCTTCCCAGACTAAGCCCCGCTTTTCCTCATCTCCCACTCCCTTCTGTGTTGCCCTGACTTGCTCCTTTGTTCTTCCCCCCTCCCAGCCCCAGAGCACATATCTGCAATTTTATTTATTTATACTGATGCCTGTCTCCCCCACTCTGAATGTAAGCCCGTTGTGGTCAGGGAATGTGACGGTTTACTGTTGTATTGTACTCTCCCAAGCGCTTAGTACAGTTCTCTGTACACGGTAAGTGCTCAATAACTACAATTGAATGAATGAATGACTTTAGTGTAACGATCCGCACAAAGCAAGTGCTCAAAAACTATCTTTGATTCATTCATTCAGTCGTATTTATTGAGCTCTTACTATGTGCAAAGCACTTGGGAGAGTACAATACAACAACAAATAGACGCATTCCCTGCCCACAGCGAGCTTGACTGATTGAGAGAGAGAGGAGAAAGGGGGGCTGGTAAGACATAAAACAATCAATACTTCTAAAAATAGTAAGAGATGGTCAGGGAAGATGTCAGTAGATTGAAGCACTAGAGAAACAGCCTTCTTGCCACTAAACAGCATCAGCAAGACCAGGATGGGGTCTGCCGGGCCCCTGGGGGCTTTGTTTGAGCGTATGGAGTGGGCAGGGGACATGGTTGCACTGGATCAGATAAAGGTGGCACGTTTTCAGCCGGCCTCCGCTGGCTCCCTTCTGGACCAGGCTCACCGTTCGAAAACCCGGCCCCACCTCCTGCCCAGCCCTGCCCAGCCGGGCTCAGCCAGGCCCAGCCCACACAAATTCTCACTTGTTCTCACTGCACACTCATATTCTCACAGACACAGTCACTGCAAACACTCACAAACCTACACCCATAGTCGGTCACATACGCTGTCGACATTCTCACACACGCAGCTCTCGCCACGCACACCCACTGCCGACATTTACACACACACAATCACTGCACGCACTAAACTCACTGCTAACGTTCACACACGCTCCCTCACACTCCCTGTTAACATTCACACACTCCCTGCACACATCCTCATGCTCACTTTCTGCTCACACACTCATTGCCGACATTGTGACCCAGACTAACCCTCTCGGGGCAAAGCAGAGCGGCCCGTGACCAAAGCCATTCGCTTGAGGGGCTGAATCTCTGTTCTTGGCGGCTGCTGGCCGGACTGACGGAACAATGACGATGTCCCGCACACTGGGAGTTTCACTTCTCGGACAGAACCGGGCACCTCTCTGGCCTCTGCCCGATGGTGGGGATTCATTCATTCGTTCAGTAGTATTTACTGAGCGTTTACTATATGCAGAGCACTGTACTAAGCACTAAGCACAGATAGAGACAATCCCTGCCCACTGACGGGTTTACAGTCTAATCTGGGGTTTCTGGGGAGCAGGGGCAAGGAAGACGAGGCCCAAAGAGGGGCCGGGAGAGAGGAGGTGAGGGAAGGAGAGGAAATGAGAGGGACCAGAGAAGAGAAAGGACAGAAGATGGGCTTCCCTCCTCCAGCCCCTAAGGCTGTTCCTGCCATGCCTAATCGCCCAGTCTCACCACCATGTTGGGATCTGGGCCCTGGTGGATGGTAAGTAGAACCCTGGAGTGTGGATGCCCCCCAGAAGCAGGTGTCCCATTCCTTTGCCCAGCCCCCAGCTGGTGGCTCTCGTATCAGCTTTCCAGGGTCCCTCGAGGGTGAGGGGAGTAAGGGAGACACTAGCAGCCCCTCTCAATCTCCAGTCAGGCATTCAGTCAATCAATCGTATTTACTGAGCACTCACTGACTACAGAGCGCTGTATTAAGCACTTGGGAGAGTACAATATAACAATATAAACCACCCATTCCACAGGACATCGTCATTGCATTAGTCTGCTTGGGCACACGGTGTCAGTATCATCATCATAATTATGGGGTTTATTAAGCCCTTACTGTGTGCTAAGCACTGGGCTAGATACAAATTCATGAGAGTAGGCCATGGCCCTGTCCTCCAAGGGGTTTTCAATCTATTTTACAATTGTATTCACTGTATTATATCTTTACATATCTGTGTATATATATGCAGATATATATGGATATAATGTATATATTAATAATAATAATGGTTTTTGTTAAGCCCTTACTATGTGCAGAGCACTGTTCTAAGCACTGGGTTAGATACAGGGTAGTCAGACTGTCCCATGTGGGGCTCACAATTTTCAATCCCCATTTTTACAGATGAGGTAACTAACAGAGAAGTTATGTGACTTGCCCAAGGTCACACAGCAGACAAGTGGCAGAGTCGGGATTAAAACCCACGACCTCTGACTCCCAAGCCCGTGCTCTTTCCACTAAGCCACGCTGCTTCTACATATACAGATATATATCTGTAATTTATTTATTTACATTTATGTCTGTCTCCCCCTCTAGACTGTGAGCTCACTGTGGGCAGGAATGTGTCTGTTTGTTGTTATATTGTACTCTCCCAAGGGCTTAGTGCAGTGCTTTGCACACAGTAAGCGCTCTCTAAACACGATCGAATGATTGAATGTATTATTGAGCACCAACTGTGTATTGAGCCTCTACTGCGTGCTGAGGACAGTGAGCACAGAGTACTGTACTGGGCACCCGCTCTGGGCAGAGCACTGTACCGTATACCTACTGTCTGAACAGCCTGCTGCCACTTGCTCTCCTCTGACTCCCTTCTTGAGCCGCTACAATCCGACGTTGACCCCTTTTTATCCCCTGAGACCGCACGCTCCAAGGACACGGTGACCTCCTCTCCTTACCAGATCCGATGGTCTCTGCTCTGTGTTAATTCCCCTTGACCTCTCAACCACCTTGGACACTGTGAACCACTCCTTCCTCCTGGAAATGTTATCTAATCTTAGTTTTTACCCACCCAGTTCTTTTCTGATTTTGCCCTACCTCTCTGGTTGCTGGTTCTCAGTCCCTTTTGCAAGCTCCTCTTCTGCTTCCCACCCACTAGCTGTGTGAGTCTCTCAAGGCTTATTTCTGGGTCCTCTTTTATTCTCTATCTACATCCACTCCCTTGGAGAACTCATTCGCTCCCAGGACTTCAACTACCGCCTCTACGCAGATGATTGTCAAATCTACCTCTCCAGCCCCAGCCACCTCTTCCCCTCCGTAAATTCACGATTTCCTTGACTGCAGGACATCTCTCCACGGCTATCTATCTTTCCTCCCACATCCTCTCCTGTGCCTAACTTTCCCAACCTCATTGACAACACCACCATCCTCCCTGTCTCCAAAATCCACAGCCTTGGGATTATTCTTGATTGCTTAGCTCTTTTACAGTTCTCTCACTGAGTCTGTTGCTAAATCCTGTCAGTTGTTTCTCAATCGGTCAATCGTATTTATCGAACACTAAATGTGCGGAGACCACTGTACAAAGCAGTTGGGAGAGTACAAGCCACCACATTTCCTAGATCTGCCCATTCCTCTCCATCCAAATGTCCACCGGCCTAGTCTAGACCCTTGTCAGAACACGGCTAGACTACTTCATCGGACTCCACAACGGTCTCAATCAGTCAATTATATTTATTGAGCACTTTCTCTGTGCGGCGCACTATACTAAAGACTCGGGAGAATACAACGCAACAATATAAGAGATACATTCCCCGCCCACAACAAGTTCACAGTCAAGAGGGGGAGACAGACATCAAAATAAATAAATTATGGGTACATACAAAGTGCTACAAGGCTTGGGTCGAGGTGTGTGAAATGAAGGGAGCAAATCGGAGTGATGCAGAAGGGAGTGGGAGAGGAAGAAATGAGGGCTTAGTAAGGGAAGGCTTAATGGAGGAGATGTGCCCTCAATAAGGCTTCGAAGGTGCAGATATGAAGAAGGAGGGAATTCCAGGCCAGAGGCAGGATGTGGGGCAGAGGTCCGCTGGGAGATAGACAAGACAGAGGTACAGTTAGAAGGTTGGCATTAGAGGAGTGAAATGTGTCGGTTGGGTTGTAGTAGGACAGCGGTGAGATGAGGTAGGAGGGGGCAAGGTGACTGACGGCTTTAAAGTCAAGGGTAAGGAGTTTCTGTTTGATGTGGACACGGATGGTCAAGCACTGGATGTTCTTGAGGAGTGGGGAAACATGGACTGAACATTTTGGGTAGGACAGGGTTTGCATTTTGCTTCCCAGGTCATCTTTCTAAAATGTCTGTCCACATCTTCCCACCCCTTAACCCCTTCAAAATTTACCCTTTCCACTCTCCTTCCAGTAGGAAAATCTCTTTTCCTCTTCTCCCACTCCCTTCTGCATCACCCTGACTTGCTCCTTTTATTCATTCTCCCTCTCAGCCCTACAGCACTTACGTACATATCTGTAATTTATTTGTTTATATTACTGTCTCCCCCTCTAAACTGTAAGCTTGTCGTGAGCAGGAAATTCATTCATTCATTCAATCATATTTATTGAGCGCTTACTGCGTACAGAGCACTGTACTAAGCACTTGGAAAGTACAATATAGCAATAAAGAGAGACAATCCTTGCCCAAAATGGGTTTTCAGTCTAGAGGAGGGGAGACAGATATCAAAACAAGTAAAGAGGCATCAATATAAATAAATAGAATTATAGATATATACATATATACATAAGTGCCGTCGCGGGGGAAGGGGGGAAGATCAAAGGGAGCGAATCAAGGTGACTCGGAAAGGAATGGGAGCTGAGGAAAAGGGGGCTTAGTCTGGGAAGGCCTCTCGGAGGAGGTGCGCTTTCAATAGGGCTTTGAAGGGGGGGAAGAGTGATCGTTTGGAGGATTTGAAGCGGGAGGGCGTCCCAGGCCAGCGGTAGGATGTGGGCCAATGGTCGGCGGTGAGACAGGTGAGATCGAGGCACAGTGAGAAGATTAGCACCGGAGGAGCGGAGTGTGCGGGCTGGGCTGTAGAAGGAGAGAAGGGAGGTGAGGTATGAAGGGGCAAGGTGATGGAGAGCTCTGAAGCCAATAGTGAGGAGTTTTTGCTTGATAAGCAGGTTGAAAGGCTACCACTGGAGATTTTTGAGGAGGGGGATGACATGTCCTGAGTATTTCTATAGAAAGATAATCTGGGCAGTGGAGCGAAGTATGGACTGAAGTGGGGAGAGGCAGGGGGTTGGGAGGTCAGAAGGAGGCGGGTACAGTAATCCAGTCGGGATAGGATGAGTGACTGTGCTAACGTGGTAATGGTTTGGATGGAGAGGATGGAGAGGAAAATCTTGGCGATTTTTTGAAGGTGAGAGTGACGGGACTTGGAGACGGACTGGATACGTGGGGTGAATGAGAGAGCGGAGTCAAGGATAGCACCAAGTTTGCGGGCTTGTGAGACGGGAAGGATGGTCGTGCTGTCCACAATGACGGGAAAGTTCGGGAGAGGAGATGTGTGTTTATTGCTGTATTGTACTCTCCCAAGAGCTTAGTATAGTGCTCTGCACACAGAAAGCGCTCAATAAATATACCTGACTGACAGAAATTTCTCACCTTGGGTATTGAGGCACTCCATCGGCCTCCAGCCTAACCTCTCTCTTCTCCCACTACACCCCAGCTCACACTCTCCACTCCGCTGAACCTCACCATCTCACCGTGCCTCATTCTCAACATTCCTACTTTCCAACCTCTAGCTCAACACGCCCTACCTCTGAGCTGGAATTCCCTCCCCCTTCAAATCCACCAGCCTTCAGTTCATATCTAAGTCATATATTTATCTGATCATTCAATTATTTGTTCAGCCATTTTTCCCTCATATATTTGTTCTTCATCCTTGAGGGGAAGGGTCGTGCCTTCTAACTCTACTGTATTCTCCCAAATACACAGTTACAGAGCACTGAACGCTCAAGAAATCTTATTAATTGGTTGGTAATCAATCACTTATCTAATCCCGGCTCCACCACTTGTCTGCTGTGTGACTTTGGGTAAGTCACTTAACTTCTCCGTGCCTCATTTACCTCATCATTAAAATGGGGATTTAGACTGTGAGTCCCACTGGGACTTGGACTGTGTCCAACGTGACTAGCTCGTATCTCCCCCAGCGTTTAGAACAGCACCTGGCAAATAGTAAACGCTCAACGAGCGATACCATGATCATTTAGAGGTCTAGTCCTTAGGGACAAAGAATTGATCATTTCAACAATAATAGCATATGCTAAGTACTCACTACGTTCCAAGCACTGCGCAAAACCCCGGGGTTTAATCAATCCGATTAGATACGGTCCCCTATCCCCCATGGGGCTCACGGTCCAAGAGGGAAAAGCAGTGTGGCCAAGTGGGAAGAGCCTGTGCCTGGGATTCAGGGGACCTGGGTTCTAATCCCGGCTCGGCCACTTCACTTCTCTGTGCTTCATCCATACAGTGGGGATTTTGACTGAGCCCCAGGTGGGACGTGAATTGTGTCCAATCTGATTTGCTTGTATCTACCCCAGTGCTTAGGACAGTGTCTGACACATAGTAAGCGCTGAATACCCCAATTATTATTATTCAGTGACTTGCCCGGAGTCACACTGAGGTAGGATTAGAATCCAGGTCCCATGGCACGGTTAGAGTTTACCTCCACGGCACAGCCTGGACTTCTTTATCAGGACCCAAATCACCTGCTCGGCCAACCCAGACGTATTAAAAATCCTCAGAGCTCCTAAACAGGGTAATCACTAGGCTAGTGCTAGTAAAGCTGAATGGAAGAGGAGAGGCTGAAGATAAAAGACAGAACATTCAGGGGGAAGTTTGCTCACTTAATGGCTGTCTCCAAATTCACACCTTTTCAATCTTTATTATCAGAGTTTCCCGGCCCTGAACACATAATCGCGGCAGCACCAGTGAGTGCCAAGCCCCTCCCCTACACATGCTACATCCAGGGGAATCTGTGACTACCCTCCAAGCGCTGGTCCAGGGAGACCCAGATTCCACCGTTCGGGGAGCCCCCGACCCACGTCTCTGAAGCCAGATCTTCCAGGAGAATGTCCCCAGCCCCCTCCATGAGCAATCTCTGAATTCGCCTTTCCCCCCTCCCCTGCTCCACCTCTGGACTTCCTTCTCCTCCACCCCTGTTTCAGAAACTGCTTGATGCTGCCTTGATCCACACCTCTCTCCCATCCAGATCCGCACCCCCCCCCCCCCCCCCCCCCCCCGGTCTCTCCCCTCTAGACTGAGTTCCTTTAGGGAGGGAACCCACCGACCGACTCTCTTATATTGTACTCTCCCAAGCACTTAGTACAGTGTTCTGCACACGTTAAGCAGTCAATAAATACCACTGTCTGATTAATTGAAGGTGAAGAGAGTGGTGGTCTGTCATAAGGATCAATCAGTTGTATTTATTGAGCGCTTACTAGGTGCAGAGCATTGTACTAAGCACTTGGGAGAGTACGACACGCGAGAACTAGCAGAAACATTTCCTGCTCATAACAGTCTAGAGTGGGAGACAGGCATTAATATGAATGAATAAGTGATATGTGATGTACAATTTAAAGATATTTAAAGATAAGTGCTGTGGGGTTAGGGGTGGGGAGAATATCAAATGTATGAAGGTCACAGATTGAGGTACACAGACAACGCAGAAGGGAGATGGAGCCAGGACAAACAGAACTTAATCAGGGAAGGCCTCTTGGAGGAGATGTGACCTTAGTTATGCTTTGAAGGCCCTGACTAAGCCTTCTTTCCCCTTCTCCCGCTCCCTTCTGCGTCACCCTCACTTGCTCCCTTTATTCATCCCCCCTCCCTCAGCTGCTCAGAACTATGTACATATCTGTCATTTATTTATATTATTGTCTGTCTCCCCCTCTAGACCGTAAGCTTGTGGTGGGCAGGGAATGTGCCTCTTTACTGTTAAATTGTACTCTCCCAACAGCTTAATACAGTACCTTCTAACACAGTAAGTGCTCAGCAAATATGATTGAATGAAGGAAGGACTATCTGTAATTTATTTATTTATATTAATGTCTTTCTCCCCCAAGGCTGTAAGCTCACTGTGGGCAGGGAACCTGTCTGTTTATTGTTATATTGAAGTCTCCCAAGCATTCAGTGCGGTTCTTTGTACATTATAAGCACTCAGTAAATACAATTGATTGATTTGGGCAGAGGACATCAGGGTCCCAGGGCATCTCTCCAGCCTAGGCCTGGCCGTGCCATTTCAGGTGGACAGTGAGGTCCCGGTTGTCCTGGACCGTCTCCTCCATCCCCCGTCCCTTCGACTCCAGGCGCAGACCAAAGGGGGCAAATCCCAGAAATGAGACTAGGAGGGAAACAGAGTCAGGGTGACTCACACCAGAAAAAGCGTGGGTCAGTCTGAGCCGGACTGTCCAACCTGTGACAGCCAGGGAGACTGAGGGTGGTTGGCCGTGTGTGTGTGTGTGTGTGTGTGTGTGTTGCACATGTCAATGTGTTTGTGTGCAGCTTGTGTGTGCATATGCTAGATTGTAAGCTCATTATGGGCCTGTTTATTGTTGTAGTGTACTCTCCAAAGTGCTTAGTACAGTGCTCTGCACACAGTAAATGCTTGATAAATACAATTGATTGTGTGTGCACGCTTACGTGTGAATGGGAATATGCATTCATATGCATGTGCAGATGAGAATGCTTATTTGTCTCAGTATACGTGTGTGCATGTGAGTGCTAGTGTGAGTGACCGAGTGAGGGTGTGAATGCCTGAGTACCTGAGGGCATGGGTGAGTGGGGGCATGTGCGTGTGTGTCTATAAATGTTTGGGCATGTGAGTGTATGTGTGGCATAGTGGCTAGGACACGGGCCTGGGAGTCAGGAGGTCATGGGTTCTAATCCTCTTTATGCCACGTGCCTGCTGTGTGACCTTGGGCAAGTCACTTCAATTCTCTGGGCTCAGTTCCCTTATCTGTAAAATGGGGATTGAGACTGTGAGCCCTACGTGGGCCACGGACTGAGTCCAACCTGGTCACCCAGTATCTCCCCTAGTGCTTAGAACGGTGCTCGGCACAAAGTAAGCGCTTAACAAATACCATTATTATTATTAATAATAACGTCGGTATTTGTTAAGCGCTTACTATGTGCCGAGCACCGTTCCAAGCGCTGGGGTAGACACAGGGCAATCAGGCTGTCCCACAGTCTTAATCCCCATTTTCCAGATGAGGTATCTGAGGCACGGAGAAGTTAAGTGACTTGTCCACAGTCACCCGGCTGCCAAGTGGCAGAGCAGGGATTCGAACCCATGACCTCCAGACTCCAAAGCCCGGGCTCTTTCCACTGAGCATTATCTGAGGAGCCTGGGTGAGTGTGTGTTTGTGTGTGTTGTGTGTAAGGAAGAGTGATTGAAGGCTCTCTCTTCCCCCTGGCTTTCCAATCAAGAGACTGACAGCCATCCAGTTCCCTGCTGGGGTCTCTGGCCCTCATCCGCCCTTCCCCCTTCTCCCCTGCCCCTCCGTCCCCCCCTTTCCCAAACATCCCTGGCAGCCTCTCTCCAGGGGGTTCGCACAATTGTAGCACACTTCTCCTGGGGACCTGACATCTGCACCCTCCCCCAAGCACCCCCACGCCCACCTCGGGCCCCTCCCCTGCCCCAAGATGTCACTTTTAGGGACAGCTGTCCACAGACTTGCCACACGCTCCCAAACTGGATGGCAATTATCGGGGGCGGGGGAGCCTGTCCATCCGCTTGGCCGGCCTCCTGGGGGGCCCTCTGCTCTGCCTCGCAGCCCAGCCCCGCAAGTATCCGGAGTGGTCACCCTCTTCCTCCCCATCTAGGAGAGGCGGCTTTCCTGCCCCTTCTCCTGCCAGGGAGTTGGGAAACAGGGGAGCAGGGAAGAAGGACATCCTGAGGTGGAGCTGGGGCCTTGTGGGAGCTCCTCGGGTCTCACAGGCCTGCAAGGGGCAGCCCAGCCCCCTCCCCACAGGGAAACACTTCAATCAATCCGTCAGTGGTATTTCTTGAAATCCTTCAGTGGTATTTATTGAGTGCTTATTGTGTGCAGAGCACTGTAATAAATACTTGGGAGGGCCCAATAAAGTTGGAAGATGCAAGTTCTGCCCTCAGGGATCTTACAATCTAGTGGAGGAGACAAACATTTCAAAAATTGCAGTTAGGGGTCGGTCAGAATTTAAGGATTTAAGTAGAAAAGTGTTCTGGGGCAGGGGATGGGCTATCAAAGGGCTAGAGGAGCACAGAGCAGAAGAGAGGGGGGAAAGGGAGATTAGACAGGGAAGGCTTCTAAGAGGAGATGTGATTTTAGTAGGGCACATGGACACCTGTGAGCAGTGTAGTTTAGGGGATAGAGCACGGGCCTGGGAGACAGAGGGACCTGGGTTCTAATCCTGGCTCCACCACACGTCTGCTGTGTCACCTCGGGCAGGTCACTTCACGTCTCTGGGCCTCGGTTCGCGCATCATCTGTAAAATGGGGATTAAGAGTGTGAGCCCCTCGAGGAACCGGGGCTGTGACCAACCTGAATAACTTGTATCTACCTGAGCGCTTATAACAGTGCTTGGCACAAAATAGATTTGATTGTCTTACCAGGGCCCCGTCCCAGGAGGTTCCATCTTCCTCGCGCCCCTCCACGTCCCAGAAGGACCACTCCCGGCAGGGGCGAGAGAACAGGCATGCCGCCGAGCAAGTCACTAGCACGAGAATCAATTCCTCTGTACATCTTACTGGTCCCAAACTGTTTGGGACTGAGGCGCTTCCAGCCAGGAGACTCTATCATTATCACCGTCCTGGATGTTTTTATCCCCTGGGGCTTCGCCTGATCTCTCTACCCTCCCTACGAACTGTGGTCTGTGCCTCTGCCCGCAGCCTCCCCCGAGAGACCGGGATTCCACACCGCAGACAACCGACTGGGCCCAAGGTTCAGCCCAGAGCTCGGCCCCCGGGGAGGCTCTGTCAGCACCGGGCTTCCGATGCTGACTCTGAGCTGGAGCAACTAAGGGTTAAAGTGATGGATCAGAAACAGGGGTAAGAGAGAAATTTTAGGGATAGAGTGAGGGGTTAAGGTTAGGGATTAGAGATAGGGGTTAGAGTTAGTAGGGCCTGGGGTCAAGGTGATAGGTTTTAGGGATAGAGTGAGGGGTTATGATTAGGGGGAAGAATTAGGTATAGGGGTGAGGGTTGAGGTTAGGAGTTAGGGTGAGAGGTTAGGGTTAGAGGTAAAAATGAAGGAAGGGGGGGTTAGGTAGGGATAGAGGTTAGATTAATTTTAAAGTCAGGGGTTAGGGATAGGGGTTAGAGATTAGGATTACAGAGACGTTACAGTTGGGAGTTTGGGGTTTACGGTGAAAGATTAGGCACGTCGAGGGGTTTAGGGTGAGAGGTTAGGAACAGGACTTAGAGGTTAGAGATGGGGTTGGATATAGGGGGGAGGGTTAGGAGTTAGCGATGGGATTAAGGTTTAGGGATAGAGGTGAGGGGCTAGGGTGAGAGGTTAGGGATAAAAGTTAGGAGTTGAGGTTAGGATGAAGGGGTTAGTTGCAAGGTTAAGGTCTGAGTGAAGGTTAGGGTGAAGGGTTAGGGATGGGATGGGGTTAAGAGTCAGGGGTGGGGTTAGGATGGGGTGAGGGATCAGGGATGAGATTAATGGGTAGGGATTGAGGTAAAGGGTTCGAGTGAAGGGTTAGGGATAGGGATTAGGGTGAGGGATCAGGAGTTAGGGGTAGGGTGAGGGGTTACGTTAGGGTTAAGGTTTGGGTGAGGGTTAGAGCGAAGGGTTAGGGACCCAGTTTTTCCGGAAGCTGCCTCTGCAGAACCTGGCTTCTCTGCCCAGGAATGCTCACCTTAAGACAGAGCGCCCTCTTCTCTGCCCACTGCTCCTACTCCTGAACATGCCAACTGGGTCAGCTGCACGGGGCTCCACTCAACCGTTCCTCTTGAATCCTCCCCAGTGGCCCATGCCGCTAAACCACCGGATGGCTACCCCCGCCAGGAGGGGCGGCGTGACGTAACGGATAGAGCGTGGGCCTGGGAGCCCGAAGGTCATGGGGTTCTTATGCGGGCTCTTTCACTTGACTGCTGTTTGGGCAAGTCGCTGCACTTCTCTGGGCCTCGGTCGCCTCATCTGTAAAATGGGGATTGAGACTGTGAGCCCCACATGGGACGGGGATGGCATCCAAACTGATTTGCTCGTATCCACCCCAGCGCGTAGTACAATGCCTGACAGATAGTAAGCGCTTAATAAGTACCACAATCATTATTATTATCACCAGGCTGGGAAACAGGGGCAAGGGAGTTGTCTGGCTTCCCACCCCAACCCCATCCCACCCTGGGTTCCTCCAGGTGGACATCTCCCAGGACACCCACCTGTCACCCGGCTCCTGGAAATGAGGGCCCCGAGCCCAGGAGGATTGACCTTTCAGTGACCGCCCCCCCCCCCCCCCCCGCCCCGCCAGGCTGACCTAGTGCTCTGGTCACTCTCACCAGCGGGTTTGTTTATCTTGGACTGAGGCTCTGAACCCAAAGCACCCTCTAAACTCTCCAGTCCCCCCGGTGCCGGCTAGCCAGTTGCGTGAAGACTCCGGGTTGGCTTCCCGGAGCCGATGTTTATGCTGGTCTGAAACCGGGGCTAGTGATTCTGAAGGCCGAAAGCCGGCTAAAGCCTTTAACCCTTCCTAGACGCCGTTATCTGCGATACCCTGATAGGAAAGTCTCTCTACCTCTCTCTGAAGAGATTACAAATCCTGCCCTGAGTTCCCTCCCCGACCCTGACTGCGGGAGGGGGCTGGACGGGGTGAATCTTCAAATTACCGCTTTACAGGAGAGTGATTCCAACAACACAGAAACCCGCTGGGCTTCCATTTGGAAATGGCTCAAGTTGGCCCTGTACCCTACTGGGCTTGCACTGAATTCGCACTGGTTTTGCACTGGATTTTTAATATTCATGTTGGGTTTCCACTGGTCTTGTTCTGGGTCTGCATTGGGATTGCACTGGATCCGTGCTGTTCGGGTTAAGTTTGCACTGGATGTGCCTGGAAGAGGACTAAGTGTTCATTGTGATTGGGCTGGATTTGCCTGGATTAGCACTAGGTTTTGCACTGGATTTGCACCGTTCACATCAGGTTTGTACTCATCGTGCTCTGGGTTTCCACGTTTTGCGCAAGGTTTGCCTTGTTTGACTGGATTTGCATTGAGTTAGAACTAGGTTTTAGCCCTAGGCTTCCACTGGGTTAGTACCGCTCACGTTAGGTCTACACTGATCTTTCACTGGAATTGCTTTCGGTCCCTATGGTTTTCCCTGGATTTGCCCCGGGGTTAGCAGTAGGTTTGCACTGGATTCGCCCTGTTGGTGTTAGGTTTGCACTGAGCTTGTCCTGGGATCACACTGGATTTCTGGCGGGGACTGGTGAAGCAGCACGGCCTAGCGGATAGAGCACGGCTCCAGGAGTCAGAAGGACCTGGCTTCTAATTCCAGCTCCGTCACTTGACTACTTCGGGACCTCGGGCATGTCCCTTAACTTCTCTGTGCCTCAGTCACCTCATCTGTAAAATGGGGATTAAGACCGTGAGCCCCATATGGGACGGCGACTGTGTCCAACCTGACTCTCATCTATATCCCAGGGCTTAGAACAAGGATTGACACTTAGTAAGTGTTTACCAAATACCATCATGATTATAAACGGTGCAAGACCATTCAGGGAAGTATGGACTTGATGATGAGACTAAGATCAGAAGCCAAACACGCTCGAAAATGCGACGATTCCGGGGGAGGCTTTTCTTTAGCAGTTGGGCCCAGCAGTCAGCTTCTCATCCCCGAAACCAATCCAGAGTTGCCTGGAAGGGTGATTGTGCCTGATGAAGTTGGCAGAAGCAGCTGTGGGCACCAGGCGGAGCTGAGCTGCCTCGGTATTTGGGGAATTTGGTTGTCCAGAGGAGCCGTTCGCATCACGGCTCCTGTAGACATCTCTGCAGGAAGCAGGGCGGAACGCACTGGGGAAGAGGACTTAAATCTTGGTGCCCATCTCATAGAGTCTCAGCTGGGCAAGGAGAGGGGCAGGGGAGGGTACCCGTGGCTGGCCCTGGGGGAAAGTCAGACCTCCTCTCTTGAATCCCCCCGCCCCCAAGCCCCCCAGCCCGAACTCAGTCCCTCTGAAATGGGCAGAGCCATTATCAGCCTCTGGTGCCGCTTAAGTAAACTTTTCTGTCCATTCCCTGATCCACCTCCCTCTGAGCTGCTGGCTCCATCCATCACTGTCCTGTTTCAAAGTGACTGCCTTGACAGTTCATGATCATTAACTCGTGCATTAGAGGCAAAGCACATCAAACGAGCAGGCCTGGGGAGGTGGGCTGGGCCTGGGGAGGTGGGCAGGGCCCGCCCAGATTCCCAGAATTCCCCAGCATCAAAGCCCCAAGGGAACCACATACAGATGGGGAAAACAGCAAATGTACCCAGCCTAGAACACCAAGTGGTGGATTCTCTCCCCCGCACCAATCAACACCCGTCTCCCCCCGCCCCCCGGACAGCTAGGCCGAGCAGCCACAAAAGCCACTGAATCTGAGATCAGCACTTACCTCTCCTCAAGTTCACCCTCTGGCTTGTGCCACCTTCAGAAGGGCCAGCTGAAATAGCCTGGCATTCTGCTCTGGGGCTCTGAAGGACTGCTTCAAAAGCAGCATGGACTAACGGAAATCACAGGATAGGGCTCACTGAACTAAGCGCTTGGGAAAGTACCCGTCCACAGGGGTGGTAGACACAGTCACAATAAGAACTGGGCGCTTACTACGTGCCAGGCAGTTCTACGAGTGCTGGGGTGGATACAAGCAAATCAGGTTGGACGCAGTCCCTGTCCCACGGGGATTCACAGTCCCGATCCCCCATTTGACGGATGAGGGAACCGAGGCCCAGAGGAAGTGAAGTGACTTGCCCAATGGTCACACCAGCAGACAAGTGGCGGAGCCGGGATCGGAACCCATGACCTTCTGACTCCCCGGCCTGTGCTCTGTCCAACTACGCCATGCCGTTCATAAGCGCTTCGGGGCTCAGGGTGGGATGAATATCAAGTGCTTAAGGAGTAAACCTCCGCATGTACTGGTGATGCAGAGGGAGGAAAAATGAGGGCTCAGTCAGGGCAGGCCTCATTGGACGAGAAGTGACTTTAGGAGGACTCCGAAAGGTGAGGGAGAGTGGCGGTCTGTCGGATACGAGAGGGGAATGAGCTCTAGGCCAGAGGGAGGATGTGGGCAAGAGGTCGGCGGTGGGATAGGTGCGACCGAAGGACAGCGAGGAGGTTGGCAGTAGAAGAAGGAAGTGTGCTGGTTGGGTCGGAGTAGGAGATCCGTGAGGTGAGATGGGAGGGAGAGGGTAGATTGAGTCAGGAGATCTGGATTCCTCATGTGGGCTCTGCCCTTGCTTGCTGCGTGACCTAGGGCAAGTCACTTAGTTTTACTATGCCTCAGTGCCCTCCTCTGTAAAAGGGGAATTAAAAACACCTGTCCTCCTCCCCCCGCCTCAGGGACTGGCAATCCGATTCCCGTTTATCACCGCACCTACCCAGGGCGAGTGGCTAAGTAGCCCTTACCACATACACCAATTATTCATTATTAATCATTGCTACTCTTAATTCCTGGCCTGCTGAAACCTAAATTGTTTGAGGGAGAGGAAAGTAGAGGTGGGTGTGGCCACCCACTTCCCTTTCACTTTCCAAGTTGGAACCATGACCAGCCAACAACCCCTTGGGAGGGCAGGGAGCGGTTGCCCTCTCCTTTCGGTTGAGCGGTGAGGGGGGGTGCGGCTTAAAGTGAGCGACGCCTGGGGGAGGGCAGCGTGGCCTAAGTGGCAGAGACCATGGGCCTGGGAGTCTGAAGTTACCCGGGTCGTCAAATCGCCATGCCCTGCCACTTCGTCTCCGCTAGGGTGCGCTTGAGCAACATCACTTTCCCTTCTCTGTGTCTCAGTTACCCTGCATCTGTAAAATGGGGATCTCTTTCCACTAGGTCTTGCTGCTTCCCACGACGGGAAGGTTTGAGCACATCAGTTTATCCATCGATGGATGATAGGTTCGTACTGATCCTCCCTGGCGGCTCCAGGGTGCAGAGAGGTTGGCGGGTCGCTCGGTCCGGTGGAGAGGACCAGCAGGCGGGGGTCCTGATCTAGGCCAGCAGAAGTCTGTGGACCCCCCCAAATCCCGGGATTCTGACCAGACCACTGTAAGGAAGAGAGTCTAATAAGAGAAGAAACCTCCTGTCCCTTCCTCCAGCTGGCCACGGAGACCGCACCTCTGAGCCCCAGCACAAGCTGATCTGTTGGCCCAGTAGCTAGAGAAGCAACTTAGCTTAGCGGAAAGAACATGGGACTGAGAGTCAGAAGGACCTGGGTGCTAAATCCGGCCTCTTGCCATTTGTCTGCTGTGTGACCCGGGGCGATTCATTTCGCTTCTCTAGGCCTCAGTGATCTCATCTGTAAAATGGCGATTAAGACTGGGAGCCTACGTGGGAACAGGGACTGTGTTCCAACCGATTGTCTTGCATCTGCCCCGTTGCTTAGTACAGTGCCTGGCATATAGTAAGCACTTAACAAATAACCATAAACAAAACAGCAGCTCTGGGTTGCCCTCTGCCTTCCCTGCCACCCGTACGGTGGGACTCTCGGAGATCCAGCACAGCATATGCAGAACCATCTGCCCTCCATTTCGGCCCACCTGGATCACCCAGGAACCCGCATAGGTGCCAGGAACGGGCCAGCCAGAGCTCAGGGGGCCGTCCCGGCCCTGGGATGGAGCCCTAAAATCCACCGATGATGCCGACGTGGCGTTGCTCTAGCTATGAGAAACAGCACGGTGAAGTGGATAGAACACTGACCTGGGAGTCAGAAAGACCCGGGTTCTAATCCCGGCTCGGCCACCTGTCTGCCGGGTGACCTTGGGCCGGTCACTTGGTTCTCTGTGCCTCATCTGTAAAATGGGGATTGAGAATGTGAGTCCCATACGAGACAGGGACTGCGTCCAACCCGGTTTGCTTGTATTCGTGCGGCGGCACGGGAGAGAGCTGAGGGCAGAGACTCAGATTTAGCGCGCGGAAGGCAGCAATGGTAACTGCAGGTACACTGCCGGAACGATCGCAGACCGAGGTGGAACTTTCTGGGAGAGATGCGTCCATGGCGTCGCTACGGGTCGGAGACGACTCGACGGCATAAGACGAGACGAGAGGAGGGGGCCAGGTGACTGAGTACTTTAAAGCCGATGGTGAGGAGCTGTTGTTTAATGCGGAGGTGGATGGGCGACGACTGGAGTCTTTTGGGGAGCGGGGTGACATGGCTGAACATTCTGTAGAAAAATAATCCGGGCAGCAGAGTGAAATACGGACTGGAATGGGGAGAGACGGGAGGCTGGGAGGTCAGCAAGGAGGCTGATGCGGTAATCCGGGCAGGATAGTATTAACATGATGGCAGTTTTGGATGGAGAGGAAAGGGTGGATTTTAACTACGTTGGGAAGGGGGGACCGGCAGGATTTAGCGATGAATTGAATACGTGGGTTTAATTAGAGAGAGGAGCCAAGGCTAACGGCAAGGTTATGGGCTTGCGAGAAGGGAAGGATGGCGGTGCCGTCTACAGAGATGGGAAAGTCACGGGGAGGACAGGGTTTAGGTGGGAAAATAAGGAGCTCCGTTTTGAACGTGTTAAGTTGGAGATGATGGGAGGACAACCAAGTAGCGATGTCTTGAAGGCAGGAGGAGCTGCGAGACTGGAGAGGGGGAGAGAGATCTGGGCTGGAGATGTAGATACGTGTATCGTTTGCATAGAGATGGTAGTTGAAGCCATGGGAGAGAATGAGTTCTCCAAGGGAGTGAGCGTAGATGGAGAATGTAAGGGGACCCAGAACTAAACTTTGAGGGATTCCCCTAGATTTAGGGGGTGGAAGGCAGAGGAAGAACCCACGAAGGAGCCTGAGAATGAACTGAGAAGCAGCACTGCATAGTGGTTAGAGCCTGGGCCTGGGAGGCAGAAGGTCATGGGTTCTAATTTTGGCTCCGCTCCTTGTCCTGCTGTGTGACCCTGGGCAAGGCACTTCACTCCTCTGTGCCTCAGTTACCCTCATCTGTAAAATGGAGATTGAGACTGTGAGCCCCACTTGGGACAGGGACCGAATCCAACTTGATTTGCTTGTAGTCACCCCAGCGCTTAATACAGTGCCTGGCACACGGTTCTTAACAAATACCATTGTCATCATTATTATTATTATGCCTACCAACTCTATTGAATTGTACTCTCTCAAACAGTACAAAGCTTTGAACACGGTGAGTATTCACTAAACACCATTGATCGATTAATTTTGAACGCAGAGAGAGCTGTGGTCTGACGAATTTGAATCAGGAGGACGATTCAAGCAAGGTGAGGGCACGAAAAAGGGGTCAGAAGTGGGAGAGTGGAGAGCGAGGTGTCGTAAGAGAGTTAGAGTCGAGGGAGCGAGGCGTATTCCAACTGAGGAGGACTAGGTGAAGAGAATATAAATGTCAGAACGGGAGAGTTGGCGGAGAGCCTTGAAGCCAGTGGCCAGGACCTTCGGGTGTCTAGACAAGGGTGGTGATAGGGAATCTATGAGGGGCATGATAGTAGGGAATAAGGGGAGATTGGGGGAGGATGAGGAAATATGGCAGGAGGAGGCGGGAAAGGAAGTTGTTGCAGGAGAGTGGTGGTTCAGAGTTCAAGTTGCCAAGTCATAGTTGAGAGGTCGTCGCGCTACTGAATTCAGAAATGACTGAAATGGCTCTCAAATGCTAATGTGTCCATCAGTGGAAATTACTGAGTACTTACTGTGGGCAGGGCACCATACAAAGTGGTGTACAGTGAATGGCTGAATGTGCGTTGGGGTACGCAGGGTTGGGGGGTGGACAACGAAGATCTCATTGTCGAGCAGCCTGAAAAGCATCGTGCCCTAGTGGATAGAGCATGGGTCTGGGAGTCAGACGAACCTAGGTACTAATCCTGGCTCTGCCGCTTGTCTGCTGTGTGACCTTGGGCAAGTCACTTCACTTCTCTGTGCCCCATTTACCTCATCTGTAAAATGGGGATTAAGACTGTGAGCCCCATCTAGACCCATCTAGCCCATCTTCTGGGCGGCGAGCCCGTTGTCGGGTAGGAATTGTCTCTATCTGTTGCCGAATTGTACTTTCCAAGTATGCAGTACAGTGCTCTGCGTGCAAGTAATTGCTCACTAAATATGAAAATGAATGAATGTGAGACAACCTGATGACCATGTACCTACCCCAGTGTTTAGAACGTTGCTTGGCACATGGTAAGCTCT
Source organism: Ornithorhynchus anatinus (assembly GCF_004115215.2). Taxonomy (NCBI): domain Eukaryota; kingdom Metazoa; phylum Chordata; class Mammalia; order Monotremata; family Ornithorhynchidae; genus Ornithorhynchus; species Ornithorhynchus anatinus. The sequence goes on from NC_041734.1 coordinate 21,694,702, forward strand.
TAACAAATACCGTCATTATTATAGAAACTGAAGGCTGTACAATACATTACAGGGCAAAGCTCGTTGTGGGCAGGGAATGTCACTGTTTATTGTCCTACTGTACTTTCCCAAGCACAGTAAATGCTCAATAAATATGATTGAATGAATGGGGGTTAGGGGCTGTGCTAAGCAATGGCTGAATGTGTCTTGGGTACACAGGGTTGGGGGCGTGGATAAGGAGGACCTCCCTGTCAAGCAGCACAGGAAGCATTGTTCCGTAGCGGTTAGAGCACACGCCTGGGCATCAGACGAAACTCGGTTCTGATCCCGGCTCCACCACTTGTCTGCTGTGTGACCTTGGGCAAATCACTTCACTTCTCTGTGCCTGGGTTACCTCGTTTGTAAAATGGGGATAAAGACTGTGAGTCCCACGTGTCCAAACTGCTGATCTTGTATCTACCCCAACACTCAGTACGGTGCCTGTCACGTAGTAAGCGCCTAACAGATGCCATTAGGAAAAAGAAAATCTGTCCCGTTGGGTAGCCCGGTTCGGGCCGGCTCTTGCCCGAGGCCGGCAGGGTCCGCAGGGCTCGGGGGGAGGGGGGGGCTAAAGAGCTAAAGGGTAGAGGAGCTGGGGAGCTGGGAGGCTAGGAGGCTGGGGGCTTGGGTGGCTGAAAGGCGGGGAGACTGGGGACTGGGGGTCTGGCCGCCTTTGATCGGATTCTGTCTTCACAGACGCTCCTAATCCCATCGGATTTAACCTATCAGGGAGGGTTGATCTGTGGACAAACATCTGGGGTCTGGTCATGGGGTAGTCGGGATCTGGGGGAGGGGGCGGAGGTGGGGGGGTGGGGCCGGTCCACTGGAGCTGGAGAGAGTCCCGTAGAGGATCCGACTCAGCTCCTCCCTACCTGTTGAGGAAGACTGCCCCGGTAAACCATTCTTCACGATTCTGACTGGGCCCGCCCACCTCGCGGAAGGCCCACGGGCTTGGGGGACCGAGGGCGTGGGTTCTAATCCCGGCTCGGCCACTCGTCTGCTCTGTGACCTTGGAGCAAGCCACTTCCCTCCTCTGCGCCTCAGTTATCTCATCTGTAAAACGGGGATTCCCCCTCAGGGTCGTACCTGGAGAGTTTCCAGTACTCTACCAGTCTCGCCTACGGGAGGGAGAGTCGAGCAGAGGCCTACCCGTTTCATTCCTGGCTGGGCCAGGGGCTAGCGAGTGGAAGGCCTTCTGCTACCAGTCGAAACTCACCCGTGCCGGGCAGCCGCGGCACGGGAGAGAGTCGAGGGTGGAGACTCAAGTTTACTGCGCGGAAGGAGGCGACGGAAAACCGCTTCCAGATTTTTACCAAGAAAACTCTCCGGATACACTACCGAACAATTGCAGGTGGAGATCCGGGCGTTCTAGGAGAGATGCGTCCTTGGTGTCGCTGTGGGTCGGAAACGACTCGACGGTATAAGACAAGACCAAACGGGGATTAAGACCGGCAGCCCCACGCGGGACAACCCGATGAGCTGGTACCTACCCCGGCGCTTAGAACGGCGCTTGGCACCTAGTAAGGGCTTAACAGATACCGTCATTACCATTATAGAAACCGGAGGCCGACGTGGCGGCGAAAACCGAAGAGATTCCCTCGACGCCTCCGGTGCTGCAGTCTTCATAGTCCCCCTGGCCGTAAACGGGTCCCGAGGAAAGAAACAGAAACCCTCGCGTGTACTTCACAACACGCGGTACCTCTGCCCTCCTACTTGCCTTTGACACTCGGGGCCGCGGCGGGAACGTAGCCGTCAGGGGCCAGAGGCTGCAAACCATCAGCAGTACAATCGGGTTGTGCCGGTTCCCAGTCCTGAAGTCTGACTCCCTCATCAGAGTCAGGACATTCTGTCCGCCTCCTCAGCCCCTGACCTTAGGGATGAGACCTGGACAGGGCCCAGCCCCAGCTCCAGCCCGAAAGGATTCTGAGATTTTCCCAGATGAGTAAAGTTAAACTCCAGCCAACTCTGCCTCCTTCCTTCCTCCCAGCCTGCCCCTGGAGACCCCGGCTGGGCCAGCGGGCGGACCTCCGTTGGAAGATCCAGCCCCGTCAGGGTGACCTCAGCCCGGGAGGTCTCCGGGGCTTTCCTTCCCCTCTTGGGCAGCCCCCGGAGGGTGGGCCCTGGCTCGGCTCGGGCTCCGGCTCCGGCCTTGGCTCTGGCTGGGGTTCCGGCTCAAGTCCCGCCCTCCCTGCAGGTGAGGCCAAACCGGGCTCAGCTGCTGCCGTCGGTTTACAAGTAAAACAGAAGGAATAAATGCCGCTATTGTGGATCGAGGCAGCCAGCCTGGCTGTGGAGTGGGATTAGCCATTTGCCCTTTGAGAAGGGATTAGCTGAGACCCATTGTGTGCCTGTTTATTCATCAATTTGCATCTTCCAGGGGCAGCCCCCCAGCCCCCCCTTCAACCCCTCTCTCCTCCCTGCTCCACCCCCAGAACCGGCCCCTGCCCAGCCTGACCTCCTGCCCCCTGAGCTCCGGGCTGAGGTCCTCCACCCCCTCCCCCCACCCCCACCAGCCCCCAGAGAGTGGCCAGGCGCCCTGGCTAGCTGCCTAATCACCGGCAGGAACCACCTCGTCTCCCTTCAACCGGACCGGCTACCCGGTCCCGGCCACTGCTGTAAGGAGGGTGGCCGGTTACAGGCAGGAGAGTGGCAGGGAAGTGGGGGGAGGGAAGACCACCTGGCCTAGCCCAGCTTGGCCCAACATGGCTGCGCCCCGGACCGGACAGACCTGCATCCCATCCCTCTCGGGCCCGAAGGCTCTTGAGGACGCAGGATCAAGGCTTTGCCTTGTTCCAGGCTAGGACGAGGGCAGGGTGTCTCATGAGAGACCTAGAGGGTTGAGGGCCAGTCTAAGGGGTGTCTGCCAGCAACTTCCTTCCCCATGGGGCCCAGAGCCAGGAAAGGGTTTGAGGGGCTCCCCGTTGGCTACCGAGCTGCCCAGGGCCCAGCGCAGCTCTCTGGCCATTCAATGGGCCTGTGCCTCCCTCAGTCCTGGGGGAGGGGCTGCAGGATAGAGCAGACCACGCCACATGCCCCCGGACCTCCCAGACCCCAAGAAGACTGAGGCAGTTTGACCCCTCCCTGGGGGTCCAACCCAAGCCCCTCCCTTCCTCTAGGATGTCCCGAGCCAACTGCAGTCAGCCCTCCTCATCTGCCCCCTACGCCTCCCCTGGCCCTCTGTAACGCAGCCCTCATTCCCCGAACCAGAGAAGACCACACTCCTCTTTCGAGTTTAAATTGGAATCGGCAAACAGATCCAACGGATCTGAAATCCCGTAGCCTCTGGTCCCAAAACCCAGCTGGAGGAAGTGGTCTGAAGCCCCGCTTGATCCGAAGGCCGGAAGCGGGAAGCTCGGTGATTCCGAGCTGGGGACCCGTGGCCCTGCAGGGGAGAACACACTGAGCCGTGTGTGACGGGTTTCGTGTTTAACCAGGCCGAGCCTCTTGGGCAGGACTTCTGCACCCAGTAGGTGCTCGATAAATACTATTGATTTATCGATTGATTGCATTTCCTCGGTGCAGCCCGAAGGCCTCCAACTCCCTCCAGACCCAAAAGGAGAAACAGGAAGCACGCGAGAAGCTGTGAAGCAGTCACCCCTGGTGGAAGGAGCACGGGCCTGGAGGTCGGAGGAGCTGGGTTCTAATCCCGTCTCTGTCACTTGCCTGCTGGGTGACCTTGGGCAACTTGGGCAATAATGTCTGTCTCCCCCACTCTAGACTGTAAGCTTGTTGTGGGCAGGGAACGTGTCTGTTTCTTGTCGCACTGTACTCTCCTGATCACTTAGTTCAGTGCTCTGCGCCCCGTAAGCGCTCGATAAATAAGATTGAATGAATGAATGAACTTTTCTGTGCCCCAGTTTTCCCATCTGTAAAATGGGGATTCACTTTTTTTAAGGTTATCTGTTAAGGACCTACTGTGAGCCAAACACTTAAGCTCTGGGATAGATACAAGGTTCCCCGCACAGGGTGGCACCTGGAGAGTTTCCAGGACTCCCCCGGTCTCGGCCACGGCAGGGAGAGTCAAGCAGAGGCCCGTCCGTTCCATTCCTAGCTTGGGCAGCGGCTAGCGAGTGGAAGGCCGTCTGCTACAAGTCAAAACTCACCCGTGCTGGGCAGCAGTGGCCCGGGGGAGAGTCGAGGGTGGACACTCGAATTTCCCGCGCGGAAGGCGGCAGTGGTAAACCACTTCCAGATTCTTACCGAGAAAATCCTGTGGATACGCTACCAGAATGATCGCCGATGGAGACGGGCGCTCTGGGAGAGATGTGTCCGTGGAGTCGCTATGGGTCGGAGATGACGGCAATCGACAAGACGAGATGGGAGGTTATCAAGTTGGACGGTCCCTGTCCGACACGGGGCTCACAGTCTAGGGTCGAGGCTTCCTCCTCCCGCTTAGTCTGTGAGCCCCATATGGGATAGGAACTGTGTTTGACCTGATTATCTTGTATCTCTCCCTGTGCTTGGCACATAACAAATATTATCATTATGATGTTGCCCATATCCACATCTTGCAAACAGGCCAAGTGACTACACAGCCCACTTGAGTCCCACAGAAAGGCGGTAGCCCTGGATAGGAAGAGCCCAGGATGGAGCAGATGGACGGAAGTAATCAGTAAGAGAAAAGAACTGCGGCCAAAGCAGCCCCCCGTCACCTCAACCCTGGTCACTGCCTCTCCGGAATCCTCTGTCCTATCGATCTAAGGGAATCTCTCTTGTTCCTATCCCACTCCCACGTCGCTTCATTGAATCACATTTGTTCAGCACTCACTGTGCGCTGAGCACTGTATTTAGCACTTGGGAGAGTACATTACAACAATAAACGGACCCATTCCCTCCCCAAGACAAGCTTAATAATAATAATGGTGGTATTTGTTAAGCGCTTACTCTGTGCAAGCGCTGGGGGGATACGAGGTGATCAGGTTGTCCCACGTGGGGCTCACAGTCTTCATCCCCATTTTACAGGTGAGGGAACTGAGGCCCATAGAAATGAAGTGACTTGCCCACAGTCACCCAGCTGGCAAGCGGCAGAGCGGGGCTTCGAACCCACGACCTCTGCCTCCCAAGCCCGAGCTCTTTCCACTGAGCCAAGCTGCTGGGGAGACGAGACATTAATATAAATTATAAATATATACATAAGTGCTGAGAGAAAGTAAGCAGAGTACTAAGTAAGCAGATAATAAATTCCAATGACATATTTTGTGCACCAAAAACTGCATCCTCCTGGTATCCTGTGTTCAAAAACATCATTAGGAGATCCCAAAGAGGCTGCCAGGGAAACTCTCCAATGCTTCATCCCTCCCCTCCCTCCTATTAGCTGAAGGTTTCCCCCCTCCCCATCATCTCTCTAGGGGTCCAGTGAGGGTTGCCAGGTGCTGCCCATCTCCAGCTTGAGACATACCTGATTCCACTGAGCCTCAAAGGCATTTGCCAATTGGAGTGGAAAATCCACTTGCATCCGGCTCTGATGAAGCTAAGGTGCTGATGAGAGGCGGGATGAACTTCCCTCAGGAAGGATGGGATTCTGGGAATGTCCAGCCAATGTCAGCCAGCTCACCCAGCCCCGGCTCCAACCCGGCCCCAGCCCACCTAGCCCATCTAGGGAAGCAGCGAAGTCTGGCCGACAGAGCGGGGACCGGGGAGTCAGAAGGACCTGCGTTCTAATCCCGGCTCTGCCGTGGGTCTGCTCTGCGACCCTGGACCACTCACTTTGCTTCCCTGAGCCTCAGGGACCTCCTCTTTCAAACGGGAATCAAGATCGGGAGCCCAGTGTGAGACAGGGGCCGTGTCCGATCCGATCACCCTGTATCTACCCCAGTGCTTAGTACAGTGCTTGGCACCTAGAAAGCCCCAACCCCAGTCAGTTTTGGAGAGGCCTTAAGGATTAGGTGAGGAGGTTGGAGTTCACATAGCCACAGGGCACTCTCTACTGGCCACTTTCTTATCGTCTCAGTGAGGAAGATCATTTAATCAATCAAACAATAGTATCGGATTACAAATCAGTGCCACCAAAGATCTGAGACTCCCGCCTAGGCCTGCTTAATATGTCCAACCTGCCGTAATCAATCCGTCAGTGGTATTTATTGAGCACTTGCTGCACAAAGAACACTGTACTGAGCACTTAAGCCCATTGTGGGGATAGAATGAGTCTGTCATATTAATATATTAAACTCTCCCAAGTACTTAACACAGTACTCTGCATACAGTAAGCGCTTAATAGATACGACCGATTGATCGGAAGACTACAGTAGAGTAAGTAGACACGATCCACGACCCTCTAAGAGTTTACGAGTAGGAGGGAGAGACATACGTGAAAAGAAATTACAAGGTAGGGGAGGCAACAGAGTTAGAAGGTTACGTACCCAAGTGCTCCGGAGCGAGGCGTTGGGGTGAGTACTTAAATGATTAAGGGATATAGGCGTCGCAGAAGGAAGGGAGAACAGGCTGGGGAGGCGGGAGGTTAGTCGGGGAAGGCTTCCCGGAGGAGGTGTGATCTTAGTAGGGCTTCGAAGTCGGGGTGGGTGGTGGTCTGTCGGATATGAAGGGGGAGGAAGTTCCAGGCGGGAGGCTTGAGCAAGGGGTCAACGGGTCAAAGGGGTCAACGGTGAGAGACGAGAGCGAGATGAGGAGCTCGGATAATTGCAGTGGGGAGAGCGGGCGGGGGGGGGGGGGGCGGCCGAGGGCCTAAACGTGCCTGTGTGTCTTTGAGACTTAGTCCAACTTCAGATACACATCATTTCACCAGTGTCAACATCAAACGGCAGACATAAGGTCAGTGTCGAGAGAGAGAAGAAAGTGAAGAGGTTGGCGTGAGAGGAGTGAAGCGTGCCAGCTATGTAGTGGGAGAGGAGCAAGGATAAGTAAGGGCCGGAGAGCCGACTGTATATTTTACTAAATACCAGGACGGGACTGGCTGCTCGATGGGGAGAGGAGAGTGGGCATTGCGCTTTCTCTCTCGTGAAGTTTGGAGGGAAAAAATGAGAACTTCTGCCCGAACAGGGGTCTGAGGCCCAACTGTGGACTCCTCGGGTGTCAGTCCCTGGCAGAGGAGAAGGAGTTGAGCTGAGGACCAAAACCTTACCCAGACCATCTGACATTCTGACAGGAAGTCCGCCTCCAGCCCAGCTAAGGGGTCAATCCTGTTCTGCCCTTGGTTTCCCCTTGAGCAGTCTGTGTTTCCCTTGGCTGGCTCCCGGCAAAGAAGGCACATTTTTTTTTCCCCAGGGGATCGGTGGCCCTCACCTCACAGGGGACGACACGATATCCGTGTGCCGCTACAACTCACTCTGCCCTAGGGAAGCCGTCAGTCTGATTTTCTGCTGGCCAGTTCCCCGCTAAATTCTAATCCTGGTTCTACCACTGGTCTTCTGTGTGATCCTCCTCATCTTTAGGCCCCCATGTTCTCATCTGTAAAATGGGAATGAGACCCTACTTGCCACGCCTTTCTTGACAGTGGTGGTGATCATATAAAATGAGAGAGTGATGCAAAAACTTTTGGAGGAAAGAAAAGCCCTCTACAAACTTGAGGTATAGATATCGTACCACAGTATTTTGGATGCAGGCAGATCACGGTTTCCGGTAACGACAAAACGTGTGCTTGTTTTCTATCCTCTTCCTGATGAGGCATTCGATTCACCTTTTTGACTCCTGCGCAACTTTAGACCGGTGAATTTTTAAAAAAGCAGTCAAAAGTGACTTTCTCCTGAGTCATGACTGTTAGCTCCTTGCTCAATATCATAATCCTCATCATCACTATCATCATCACCATTGTGCTATTTCTTAAGCACTTTCTATGGGCGAAAGACTACTAAGCACTAGGGTAGATAGCAGATAATCAGCTCAGACACAGTCCCTGCCCCAGGCAGGGCACCCGATCTAGGGAGTGGTGATCGAACCTACGTAATCACCCCCATTTTACAGATCAGGAAAGTGAGGCGCGGAGAAGTTAAGTGTCTCGTCCAAAGCCACCCAGCAGAGCTGGGATGAGAACCTACGTCCTCTGACTCGCAATCCCGTGGCTCTTTCTTCTAGACTCCTCTACTTCTGTTCTTCATGTAGCTGTAATTTGGATTATTTTTCCCCTAGGCGAATTTCTTTGGTAGTTGCTTACGTCGAAGTGTCTCTGCCATATTTTTGGGTTGTCACGTACGGCCTGTTGGAGAAAGACACCCTCCAAGAGGCCTTCCCTGACTAACCCCCCATTCCCTTATACGGTCTGCTCTCCCTTCTGTATCCCCTAAACGCTTGGGTCTGTACCCCGTAAGCACTTTGATACTCACCCCACCCCAGGCCTAACAGCGCTTATGTCCATATCCTTATACTCTGCCATTTCCCTTCTCTGAAATTTACGTTAATGACTGTGTCTCCCACTAGACTGTAGCCTCCTTTTGGGCAGGGATCATGAGTACCAGTGTTTATTATACTAAGTAGAAGCATTTCGTACAGGGTCCTGCACACAGTAAGTGCTCAATAAATATTCTCGATTGATTGACAACTTTGAGGTTTTTCTGCAGTTAATCGTCATCTTCAAGGTGCTTCATCATTCAGAAGATTTAATAATGGTATATGCTAAGTGCTTACTATGTGCCAAGCACTGTTCTAAGCACTGAGGTAGCTTGGTTAATCAGGTTGGACTCGGTCCCCGTCCTACGTGGCGCTCGCACTCTTAATCTCCATTTTACAGATGAGGTAACTGAGGCCCAGAGAAGTTAAGTGACTTGCCCAAGGTCACACACCAGACAAGTGGAGGAGCTGGGATTAGAACTCAGCTCCTTCTGACTCCCAGGTCTATGCTATACCCACTAAGCCATGCTGCCTGTCTTCCGCAAGCTCGAAGATTTCATAGAAAACTTCCTCTTCCAGATCATTTATAAAGATATTCAAACCCTTTCCAACCCTGAACTCTGCGGGACTCCGCCATTTGGACTTCTCTAACAGGAAAAATAGCCATTTAATCTGCCCTGCTTTCGATCTTTCAGTTGATTTTCTTTCCATGCGAGAACTTTCTCTTCAATACCATGACTACTGTTTGTTTTCAACCCTTTAGCCTGAAAGCTGGTCACAAGCTTTTCGAAAATCTAAATATATTACGTCCATGGGCTCTCCTCTATCGGAGAACTCCGGCAGACTAGGGAGGCATGATTTCCCCTTCCTTGCTTTGCCCTTCGTAGTTGTGTTTTGTCACAGACTGTGTCTGATGTCGACATCAACCCTGACAGCACAAGAGACAGTCTTTTTGGGTGCCCGGTGATACACCAGTGTTCAGTCCCACACATACTCTTGGATACATTTCACCGATTACATCTTAGACTATGAAATCTATGTACATTTCCACGTAGGTGTATGTTTCTCTTGTCTTGTCTTACGCTGTCGACACATAGCGACTCCTTGGACACATCTCTCCCAGAGTGCTCCACCTGCATCCATAGAGTTTTCTTGTTAAAAATACAGAAGCGGCTTACCATCGCCTCCTTCCGCGATGTAAACTCGAGTCTCCGCCCTCGACTCTCTCCCGGGCCGCCGCTGCCCGGCACAGGTGAGTTTCGACTCGTAGCACATGGCCTTCCACTCGTTAGCCACTGGCCAAGCTAGGAACGGCTGGGACAGGCCTCTGCTTGACTCTCCCTCCCGTAGCCGAGACTGGTGGAGGACTGGAAACTCCCCAGGTGCCACTCTGAGACTAGTAACGCTCGCTGACCCTAAACTTAATTATTGGTTCCATTAACTTTCCAGGTATAGGAATGAGATCTACCGGTCCGTCTCAGGATTACAACGGTAAGTCTCTCGGTAGGTGTGAGTTGCATTAGTAATCCTCCAGTCCTCGATGGCTGTTTGCAACGATAGGCTAACACGGTCTTGTTGGAAGCGTGCCAATTTCCCCTTGGATTCCTTTAGCCCTTTTGGGTGGTCACAAGGATCTGGCTTACATTTAGTTTATCAAGTTGATCTCCAACATGCCGAGAGGCCTCAGCGGGCCGATCCAATCCCTTCTTCAGTTTGGGTGTGGGAATCTCTAACCCTCAATATCGACCTAACCAAAGAGCTCATCGTCGTCATCAATATCGATGATGTTTAGCGAGCACCTACTCTGTGCAGACGGCTGTACTAAGCGCTTGGGAGAGGACAAGGGTTAGCAGGCACGTTCTCCGCCCACAGCGAGCTTACAATAACTTCTCCATTATCTCCTTCTCATCCCCGAACGCACCTTTCAGCCCACGATCATCAAGTGGCCCCACTGATTTCCTAGCCAGCTTCCTCCTTTTGATGTATTTGAAGAATCCTCGGTTGTTATGTTTGGCATCCCTTGCAAGGTGCTCTTCAACACTCCTTTATGGCCTCCCTGATTTCCTGCTTTCACTCGACCCGCAACTCTTTACAGCCTCACCCCACCAGGGTGAGCTTTTCCCTCCGTCAAAGGATGGCCCTTTCCCACCGATGACCTCTTCGAGCCTACCTGTTAGCCACGCGGGGTTTCTGTTTGGTGATCTGTTTTTTGTTCCGTCGTAGAGGTTCTTATACCGAGAGAGCGAGAGCGCTAGCTGGGTTTTGCGTCGAAGGTCGATGCCTCTAGAGAGTCTAATCGCCTGTGACTAAGAAGGCCAGCATATCACCGATGCTCCAACCATCACCCGGCACAAGGCAAAATAGGCCTTTTCCAGGCTGACGGACTTACGGTCTCCGGGACCGTTGCTGTTCTCAAATCTTGGATTCGGCTTTAACATTCACCAGGGGCTTAGGACCCCTGCAGTTGTCCAGTTTCTTTGTAGGTCCCCGGCGGAGCCGTGTTGCCAGGCGTACTGCCTTCCTGTGGGCGGGCCGACCGCGACGAGGCATGTTACGAGACGGTGCGGTGAAGGAGCATGGCCCGGAGGCAAGATCGTGGGTTCTAATCCCCGCTTTTTCTGCTGTGTGACTTCTCTCGTCCTCAGTTATCTCATCTGTAAAATGGGGACTGAGACTGCCCCACTTGGGTCAGGAACCGCGTCCAACCCGATTTGCTTGTATCCACCCCGGGGCTTAGTACAGTACCTGGTACATAGCAAGCGCTTAACAAATACCCCAGTTATTATTATTAGAAACAACGTAGCCTAATGAGAAGTATGGCCTAGCGAGAAGCAGCACGGCTTAGTGGAAAGAGAAGAGGCCTGGGCGTCTGGGTTCTAGTCCCGGCTCCATCATCTACCTGCTGTGTGATCTCGGACAAGTCACTTCACTTCTCTGTGCTTCAGTTCCCTCATCTGCAAAATAGGGATTCAATACTTATTTTCCCTCCTACTTAGGCTGCGAGCCCCATGTGGGATCTGATTACCTTGTATCTACCCCAGTGCTTAATACAGCGGTTGGCACATAGTAAACGCTTAACGAAGACTACAGTTATTAGCAGTAGCTGACTGGGGGAATGCTTTTGCGGTCAGACAATTGCTGTTAGCAGGACTCCAAATCTGCCCAGTGGGAGAAGTATTGATTTACTGAGCAGAGCACTGTGCGCAGTACGCTGTGTTAAGCACTGGAGTAAGCTAACACGATCCCTGCCCTCGAGGAGTTTTCAACCTAGCGGGAGACTGCGCTGGCCCCTGAAATAACCACACTTGCCTTCCGTGCATTCCACGGCTCTGCTCGGATGCTCCTGTTTTCCGTCTCCGGTCTGTTTCGCTAAGGGCAACTGTGTGTTGTTGCTGATGTTGTTCTTTGGGGGGACTGTTTCTTTTCCCTTGCTTTTTGCAATAAATTGGAAACCGGGGGCACAGTGAGGCCTCCTAGTGAAAAGAGCGTGGTCCTGGGAGTCAGAGGACCTGGGTTCTAATCTCAGTTTTGCCACTCGCCTGCTGTGTGACTTTGGGTGAGTCGCTTCACTTCTCTGGGTCGGGTTTCCTCATCTGAAAAGTGGGGATTCAATACTCTTTCTCTCTTCCCCTTAAAACTGCAAACCCCATGTGGAGACAGGGGCCTGATTATCTCGCATCCAACTCATCGCTTAGTACAGTGCCTGGCCCATGGTAAAGGCTTATTTGTATTATAAATATCAAATACCAAAATTATTATTACTTATTGAAAGGTCCTCCTCCCCTTTACTGAGCCAATCTGAGTTTTCACTTGGCAACGTGCGGTCTGGTGGAAGACAGAAGGACTTGGGTTCTAATCCCGGCTCCACCACTCGTCTGCTGTGTGACCTTGGGCAAATCACTTCACTTCTCTGGGCCTGCTACCTCATCTGTAAAATGGGGAATAAGACCGTGAGCCGTACGCGGGACACGTGTCCGACCTGATTGACTCGTACCTACCCCAGCGCTTAATGCGGAGTCCGGCGCATAGTAAGTGCTCAACAAATACCATTAAAAAGGGGGGGGGGGGGCTTACCAAAATCGGGGAGGGCACGATGCCGTCGGCAGCCGCAGAGGTCGCAGAGATAGTCCGTCCTGTGACCGCGGCCAATGTCGTTTCCCCCCGCTAGTCGTTGTCCAACTCATGACATGGGGCACGGGGAGACCAGGGGAGTGTGGATGACTCGGTGTGAATCACCACCACTCGTGGCAGAACAACTCAACCGCATGTCCTGCTTACGGTAGGACGTGGCTCTCCCTCTTGAACCCTGAGCCACGCTCGCACAAATGGCCGGAGGCAGAGAAGGCGCCCAACTACGGCAGCAGCACAGAGTGGGGATAGAGCACCGGGTCTGGGAGTCAGAAGGTCATGGGTTCTGATCCCAAATCCACCACTTGTCTGCCGGGTGACCTTGGGCAAGTCACTTTGCAGCGTGGCTCAGTGGAAAGAGCCCGGGCTTCGGAGTCAGAGGTCACGGGTTCGACTCCCGGCTCTGCCACCTGTCAGCTGTGTGACTGTGGGCAAGTCACTTCACTTCTCTGTGCCTCAGGTACCTCATCTGTAAAGTGGGGATTAACTGTGAGCCTCACGTGGGACAAGCCGATTACCCTGTATCTACCCCAGCGCTTAGGACAGTGCTCCGCACATAGTAAGCGCTTAACAAATACCGAATACCAACATTGGAATTCTCTGGGCCTCAGGTGCCTGAGACTGTAAAACGGGGATTGAAAGGGCGAGCCCCACGTGGGACAGGAACCGTGCTCGACCCAATTTGCTTGCGACCACTCCGGTGCTTAGTGATAATAATAATAGTTATTGATATGGGATCTGTTTAGCGCTTGCTATGTTTCAGGCACTGTTATAAGCACAGGGGTAGATACAAGGTAATTGGGTTGGACAGAGTCCCTGTCCCACATGGGGCTCACAGTCTTAATGCCCATTTCACAGATGAGGGAACTGAGGCCCAGGGAAGTGAAGTGACTTGCCTAAGGTCACACAGCAGACAAGTGGCGGAACCAGAATTAGAACCCATGATCATCCAGCGTGGCTCATGGAAAGAGCCCGGGCTTGGGAGTCAGAGGTCACGGGTTCGAATCCCGGCTCTGCCACCTGTCAGCTGGGTGACTGTGGGCAAGTCACTTCACTTCTCTGTGCCTCAGTCACCTCATCTGTAAAATGGGGATTAACCGCGAGCCTCGCGTGGGACAACCCGATGACCCTTTATCTACCCCAGCGCTTAGAACAGCGGTCCGCACATAGTAAGCGCTTAACAAATACCAACATTATTATCCCATGCCCTGGCCACTAGGCCACACTGCTTAGTGTCTGACACACAGTAGGCGCTTAACCAACGCTACAATTAGTAGTAGTAGTGAAGCTACCTCCACGGATAAACCGTGCACGTGGGCAAGATATTCTCTCCCAGAGTCGCTCACACTGCTAGGTGTGGTTTCCCTCTCAGCGGCGATGCCTTCAAACTGAAAGGCAACTACCAGACCTTATGGGGCGTGACCCGCTTAGGGCACAAAGGCCTTTTGTTTCTGGGCTAGCCAAGGGACGTCTCCTACGCGGGTACGCCGTCCGTCGTGGCGGTGGTGCTCTGCCCCCGCCCCCGGCCCGCCAAAATGGCGGGAGAGGGACAGAAGGGCGGCGGTCTCCTCAGGCAGAGCCCCGGCAGAAGCCGCAGCACCTCCACCAGCTTGATCTCCGGGCGATCCCAGGCCAGCCGCCGACCGGGAGGCCCGGGGCGGGGAGCGCCGCCCCGACCGGGGCCGGCCGCGGGTGCCACAGCCCTCCGCGTGCGGCTTCGACTCCGAAGCGGCGGCAAGGCAACGGCGGGCCTCAAAAGCCTCCAGAGACGATGCTGAAGCAACGGCCTTCCAGCCCCGTCGGTTATAGGGTTTTAACGAACCACGAGGCGGCAGGGTGACATCTTTATCGGCCCCCGTAAACCGTGATTGAATGGGCGGCGATGAGGCCGGCCGTTTAAACCGTCTTCCCCTCCTCCCAGGAAGCGCGGTCAGCCGGGCCTTAGCAGCGACGCGGGCAGGGCCGCCCGCCCCTCCCGGCCTCGGGCCCGGCCGCGGGGAGACCGGCCGACCGGGGGGACGTCTCTGGGCCGCCGGATGCACGAGGGTTGGGCCGGTCGACCCGCGGGGATCGAGCGGAGGGTGGGTTTGAGCGAGAGAGGACGGCGGGGGCCCCGGACAGGCCCGGGAGAGGGTCGGCTGGTTCTCCGGTGGCACTGAGCAAGGGGTCCGGGCTGGAGGGAGGGCCCGCTGCATTTACGGCGGTCGAGCGCGGAGAGAAGGATCTTGAGTTGAGACTTTTGTAGGCCACGGCTGCCAGCTGTTGGGCACGCGGGCTCTCCGAATAGTTTAGCTGGCCGGTGCCCCTCCTCCTAACCTCACCCTCCCTCCCTGCTCCACTTCCCTCTCCGAAGGCTACAGTGACACCCACAGGCTCCAGCAGCCACGGTTGGTCGGCAGGGAATCCGGGAAGAGATGAGGCCGAACACCGCTTCCTGCTTTGGAGTCAGAGGTCATGGGTTCGAATCCCGGCTCGGCCACTTGTCAGCTGTGTGACTTTGGGCAAGTCACTTAACTTCTCGGTGCCTCAGTTACCTCATCGGTAAAATGGGGATTAAGACTGTGAGCCCCACTGTGGGACGACCTGACTCCCCTGTGTCTACCCCAGCGCTTAGAACAGTGCTCGGCACATAATAAGCGCTTAACAAATACCAACATCATCATTATTATTATTATTACCTGCTAGGAGAGCCCACTCCCTACCGGCACTGGCGCTGGAAGCGGTAATAATTAATAACAACCATAACGACGGTATCTGTTAAGCGCTTACTGTGTGCCGAGCGCTGGGGTAGATAGAAGGTAAGCAGGTTGTGGGGCTCGCCGTCTTAACCCCCATTTTCCGGATGAGGTCACTGAGGCCCAGAGAAACCAAGTGGCTCGCCCAAAGTCACCCAGCTGACAGGCGGCGGAGCCGGGATTAGAACCCACGACCTGCGACTCCCAAGCCCGGGCTCTTTCCGCTAAGCCACGCTGCTTATAGCGGTAGCCGGGAGGAGGAGGAGTGTTGTCTCTCTTTTTCTCTGGATTGTACTTTCTAAGCGCTCAGTACAGCGCTCTGCGCACAGTAAACGCTCAATAAATACGATGAACCAACGACTGAATAGCGCACCGGTACTGGAAGCAGTAGGAGGGAAGCAGCATGGTCTTGTGGAAAGAAGGCGGGGCTGGGAGCCGGAGGAGGCGAGTTCTAATCCCGGCTCGGCCACGTGTCTGCCTGCTGCGTGACCTTGGGCAAGTCACTTCGGTTCTCTGTCTCTCATTTGTAAAATGGGGATTAAGACTGTGAGCCCCACGTGGGACAGGGATGCGTCCAACCTGATTACCTTGTATCTACCGCAGAGTTCGGGAACGGCGCCCGGCACACGCTAAGCGCTTAACACGACAGCTAGAACCGCGATTCTTTCGAAATGTGGCGTCGGAGAAAGCTTTGGCGAATACCACGGACTGCCCGAAAGACAAACAAATGGATTTAGGAGCAAATTAAGCCAAAGTGGTCTTTGGAAAGCCAAGTAACTGCACTTAGAGAAGCAGCGTGGCTCAGTGGAAAGAGCCCGGGCTTGGGAGTCAGAGGTCGTGGGTTCGAATCCCGACTCTGCCGCTTGTCAGCTGTGCGACCGTGGGCGAGTCACTTAACTTCTCTGTGCCTCAGTTCCCTCATCTGTAAAACGGGGATTAACTGTGAGCCTCACGTGGGACGACCTGATTACCCTGTGTCTACCCCAGTGCTTAGGACAGTGCTCGGCACACAGTAAGCGCTTAAAAAATACCAACGTTATTATTAGTAGTAGTAGTAAGCACTTCACAGGATACCAGCATTATTATTATTATTATTAGCATATTTTGGACACAATCAGGAGGACTGATTCTCTGGAGACGACACTAAGGCTAGGCGAAGGCGTGGAAGGGGCAGACCGGCAGCTCGATAGATAGAAACCACGACGACGTTAACGGAAGAACCGTTAGAAAGGTTGCGGATTATGGCAGGGGACAGGACGCTCTGGAGAAAGCGTATCCACCGAGCCGCTACGAGTCGGAAACGACCCGACGGCGCCTTCTAACAAATGCTGGTAACGTTAATGGTAATAGCAGAGGTAGAAGAGTACAATAAGGAAAATTAAATAGACTCCTGAGGGAGGGGGGTGACCTGGAAAAGGTCTGTCCTGACCCGGGATGGAGGGTCAAAACTCGACGGACTAAAGTTAGGCCCCTCCCGCCCGGACAAGGGATGAGGCCAGAACTGCGGTGAGCCAAGATTGCGGGACCCTCTGCTGGAGGTCAGAGACTAGTCGGCATCACAGCCCCCGACAGACCTTTCAACGTTCCTCACTTCAGCCTGCTTTCGCCTCTCGATTCTGAAACCCCTCCCAAGCCGGGGATGCCCGACGGCTGACGTGGTCCTACGGAGGCCATCGGCCCGGCCCTCCCGAACCCCCAACGTGACCCCTGAGGCCGCGGTGTCGCCGCACGGCCTACCGGATAAAGCCCGAGCCTGGGGGTCGGAACGTCGTGGTTTCTGTTCCCGTCTCGGCCGCTGGTCCGCTGTGTGACCTGGGTCAAGTCGCTTCACTTCTCTGGGCTTCGGTTACCTCATCTGTACGGTGGGGATTGAGGCTGTGAGCCCCATGGGGGACAGGGACCGTCTCCAACCCAATTTGCTGGCATCTACCCCAGCGCTGAGTACAGCGCCTGGCACATAATAGGCGCTTAACTACCACAATTATTATTATTATTACATGCACCACTTTGTGGGAGTGTGCAATTCCACGGATTCCATGGCAGAGTGCATAGAGCATGGGCCTGCGAATCAGAAGGTCACGGGTTCTAATCCCGACTCTGCCACTCATCTCCCTTGTGGCCTAGGGCAAATCACTTCACTGTGCCTCAGTTCCCTCATCTGTATAATGGGGATTGAGACTGTGAGCCCTAAATGGAACGGGGACTGTGTCCAACTTCATTTGCTGGTATCCACCCCGGTGCTTAGTAGACTGCCTGGCACATCATAAACGCTTAACAAATACCACTATTATTATTATTATTACTACTCTCCAGAGGGACTCCATGACCTCACTACTCACTCCAGAGCAAGTACTCCCTTCCCAGGTCCGTAGGAAGTATGATGCCCGGTCCGCACCACAGAATTTAGGGGCAGGAGCCGTGGAGGAGGGGAAGGCAAGGCACTGGACATTCAAACACTAGACATAAAAGTATTAGGTCTTGTAGCCACGAGGGACCGGAGACGGACTTGTTGAAAACCAGGCTGTCCAGTCTAAAATCACACAACCGGCCACCCAACCACAATTCCCATCCACAAACCCACCCCTTCCCGGATCACGCCCATTAGACTAGATACGCCCATATCAATCGATTGATGGTGTTTATTGAGTACTTATGCTATGCAGAGCAGTGTTCTAAATGCCTGGGAGACTACGATACAGCAAGAGCGGGTAGAAGCAATCCCTGAGTACAAGGAGCTTACACTCCACAGGGGAAGACAGATGTTAAAATAAATCACAGAGCAAGCGGTTTGGGTTTTTTTCACTCGAAAAAGTGAATCATTACTGTAAGGAAGGTTAACCCTGGTCATTCTGACAGAGCAAGAGGAAGATGGAGAAGGAGAAATATCTCTGCTTTTGAGTTTAATTCCACACCAACTTCCCAAAGAAATGGTATAGACTTGCAAGAGCTCTCTAAGGATCAGAGAATCGGTACTCGAATGGGACGTTTCAACCATTCACACAGAATAATCTTTAAAACATGTCACCGTATCATGCCCATCACGGTCACAGAAAAGGTGGATCGAATTCTAGATTCGCAGCGTGAAAAATTATGAGTGCAGACCCTAACGGTAAATAACAATAATAACGGTATTTGTTAAGCACTTACTATGAGCCAGGCACCGTAAAGCGCTGAGGTGGATACAAGCAAATCGGGTTGGACGCAGTCCCTGTCCCACGTGGGGCTCAGTCTCAATCCCCATTTTACAGATGAGGGAACTGAAGCCCAGAGAAGTGAAGTGAGTTGTCCGAGATCACACAGCAGACAAGCGGCGGGGCCGGGATTAGAACCCATGACCTTCTGACTCCTAGGTCGGTGTTGTCTTCACTAGATCGTGCTGCGGGCTCAAGGATCAGGGTCAGGGCGAGAGCCCGCATCTCTCAACTCACCAGGCCAACTCTCGTAGAAAAATCAAATCAGTGCTTCCCATCTAGTTCTGAACCAGGCCCATGTCACCAGCTGAGAACGGGCTTGGGGAGATATACAGCAAAAATAAGAGACAATCCCTGCCCCCTAAAACCACATCTCCTCCAAGAGGCCTTTTCCAGTTAAGGCCTCTTTTCCCCTACTTCCCCTCTCTTCAGCATCACCTATGCACTTTAGTCTCTACCTTTTATTCACCTGACAGTCCCCCTCTAGGCCTTGAGTTCTCTGTGGGCAGGGAAAGCGTCTAACTCTACTGTACTGTATTCTCTCAAGTGCTCAGTACAGTGCTCTACACATAGTAAGTGCTCAAGATGACAGATTATGTAACCATCCATAATATACCTCGATGCCTGTCTTCCCATCCAGGCTGCAAGTTGCTGGTGTCCGCCAACGCTGTTTTATTCTCCCACGCACTTTGATCCAGTGCTCTGCACATAGTAAGCACTCAATAAATGCCACTGATTGACCGACTGGCTGCCCCTGAGTTCGCAATCTAATGGGGGTGACCGGGGAAACGTAATCGATGAACACGCAATAATCAATGTGTTAAGCAGGTGACGGCAAAATTAAGAATCCATCGCGCTGATATGCCGATTGACTTCTCCCAGATCGGAATATCCCCTCTAGGGTGAGCATCGACTGTGAACGTTTTCCAAGTCACTCTGGCTTCGCGAGACTTTAGGGGACTCAAATCTGGAATCTTCCCAGAACCGACCGGTCTCTCCCCGTGCCCAACCGAGTCACCCCAGAGCGCTGCAGTGCGGGGAGGATGGGGAGGGTCGCCCCCCGGAAACGGAAACGTCGACCCCTCGTCGAGCTGCCTGAGATCGAAGGCCTCCGGCTGCTGCCGCCCATTTCCCGTGAGCGGGAGTGAGAACCGTCACTGGCCGGAAGCTCGGGTCGGTTTCCGTCGATTTGAACAAAGAGCATCCTCAAACCACCGAAGCGCCGTCTAATCAGTCAGTCGATTTATTGAGTGCTTTCTTTATTGAGCACTTACTGCGTGCAGAGCACTGTTCTGGGCACCCTTACAAATCTGAGAATGCTTTTCAAAAAACAGATGAGGCGTTATATAATAAGGTTTTATTAACAGTGAGATGTTAGTACATAGTTTTAAAAGTCGGGTCTTTCTAAGCAGTTAAAAAAAATAAACAGCTGGTACACAAAATCTTGGCGATACAGGAATCGACTACATTTACACGCAAAACCTCCAATTTAGCCCCAAGGTCAAAATCTATCATTTTTGAAAACGATTCACAGCGACATGTTTCTTAGGACAGTAAAACATGCTTTCTACCATTGAATATACTGCATTCAGGATGACTCAAACTAAGCTCAGAACAAAGGAAAATGTTTTGGAAGGCCAGATGAGACGTGCCTTATGAAATGTCATGCAGACTGGAGAGGTAACTGTTTAAAAATATACCAGGATCCCAAGTCGGGGAAGAAGAAGAAAAAAAGACCGTAAAATGAATCTTCCATTCACGCTAAAAGGGCATATGAGGTTGTCCTCTCTCACCCAAACCCACACCTCTTCATCGATCTGGTGTCTAAATAACTGGGAGAGCCAGGCAGCGTACGGAGATCTCAGTACAATTTCTTTGAATCCAGAATCGCTCTTGCAGTGTAATGGTTGTAGCCGGGTCATCAGTTTGTGTTTGGTGAAAAAGGAATCTGCCAATTCCCCTCTGTGGCCGTGGGAGATGCCAGGAGCCGGGCAACCCGCAGACGGCGTTCCTGACCTCTAGACCGACCGCATCCTCCAGGAACTGCCCTCTGGGAGCTCGGTGGCTCCCGTCCCGACCGAGGCCTCTCGGGGCACCGACCGTCTGCGGGGATGGGTCCTCCCGGGAGTAATGAACTCGGCCGAATACATCTGAACTGCTAAAAACCCGTCCAAAGTCTTCAAGGAAAGACAATTAGAAAAGTGACAATACCCCCAACTCTTTCTGTCAGGATGGGAGAAGGGTTCTGGAGTCCCGGACTCCAAAGGGGTCGGGCTGAGGCCCAGTAAAACTGCCGCGTCCCCAGCGAGGGCGGGGAGACCGGATGCAGAAAGGAGGTAGAGAAAAGTTCCCACCAAGAGAAGCGAGGGAGTCATCGTCGAGAAAGCCAGGTGAGCCTCGGTCAGTGCCGAGACTTCGGACCCGAGAACCCGCGTGGAGGAATTGATTCGAGAACTCGTGTTCTGCCCCGTACCTGGTGCGCTCTCTTGCCCCTACCAGCTGAGCTCCTTGCGGGGCTGCGGAGCAGGTCGACGGGCAGCGCGCCGAGAAGCGCGATGCACCCATTTACGGCTGAAGTGATAGGAAGGAGCGTGGTTGCAGGGCCCAGCCCGCTGTGGTCTCTGCTAACCCATTTCTAGGATTCCTGCGGAACCTAGCGGTACGCCCAAGGTGGTTCTTGGGTCAGAAACCTCCACCCCTGATGGGAGAGCCCCAGCAGAAATTCCCCTACTTTCCGAGCCAGGACAAGATCCCAAGACGACTCCTTCCCAGAGGCGTAAACGCTACGGCACGCTCTGAAATGGTAACGGAGACGAGTTCAGCACCCGCCTGCTCAGATTTCCCCAAGACTCCGGCAACTACCGAAACGCCAGGCTGCATCTAAACTTAGATGCAGACCGACGTGCACCTTCAAACAGCTTCTTCTGCACGAGGTCTACACTACCCACAAGGTGTCACTATTAATACTGACAAAAATTATATGTATTCATTAGTAAAATCCAACCTCTACACGAGGGTCAAACATTATTAGTGAGTGTTCCTAGAGTAACCTCAGAGTAACGTCCGAACTTCTTTTTTTTTTCACCACAGAGAGATTTTTAAAGTCTTCTTTAATACCTTTTCTAGCAAAGTGTTTACTGATGAAAGGATGCTACATTTCCCTAGGCTCGAATTCAGGCTAATTTAATTTTAATGCATTTTCCACTTCTTTCCTTCTTTCCTTGAGCTTGTTTTAAACATATGTGTGTGTGTGTGTGTGTGTGTGTGTGTGTGTGTGTGCATATAAATGAATACATCCATTGTAGAACTCTCAAGTATTGCACTCATATCTGAGCGTTATAACACAAGACTTCATCTTAGGTTGTTGGAATGGTTTGGTTCCTACTTCGTATCGAGATGGCTAACTGCAGAAGCAGTTGCTATTAATGGGACTGAGATGCTTCTTAAAAAGTCAAGTATCTCCCTCTCCCCGTCCAGTTCTCATGCACGATATCATCGGGCATCCTGGAGCCTCTCAGAAAACTTACACGTTTTCCTTTTCTGTTCAGAACTAAACCCAAATACACAAACAAGCCTGCAGCCTTTCACAGTTCTCCATTAAAGGCAAGAAAAGCCGATGGACTAAAGTGCCATTTTCGAGTATTTCTACCACATCCACCATCGCTCTGGTGAAATCTACATCGCCTTTTTCCTCTTCCTTTTCTATTCACCACCACCCCTTTCTGTTCCCCCACATGAGTTTAGCTGAGAAAGCTGACTCCGATCAGGGATCCCCAAACCAGTCCGAACGGAGCGACCCTCACGGTCAATGATTCTGGAGGTGCCATAGACACGCTCCAGACACAGCCTCCTCAGATTTAGCTGAGCCCGAGCTGCACGTAAGATAACCGCTATTAGGAAGCGCCTGCCAGTAGAAATCAGAACAGGGAAATAAAACCGGATGGGAATAGAAGGTCTGGGCTGCGGCCCCTAGGGAGAGAAGTGCAATGAAATGATCCACTGTGTGTGTTCATTAATAACTTCGACGGGAGCACTACCAGAACGAAAAACAAAGCGGATGCTAACTCACTAGCTCTGAGTGCAGAAGAGAACATACACCAGTGGAAGCGAGTTTTCATTCCTTCAAGTATTCTACTCCAGATGCTTTGATTTAGACCAGGTAGCATCAATGATGCAATGATTACATGTAATTTAATATTACAGTAATACATATTACACGTACATGTATATTGCCACATACACATGCATACAAATACAATATACATATATATCATAAATATATATCATAAACAAATGTAATAATGCGGTCGCGTATAATGTGAGCTTAATGACATGAAAGCCAAGCAAAAGTGAAAGAATTCAGGACAGGAGAGCTTACCCCACCAGTGACAATTTAACTCTGGGTGTTCCAAGAGTTCCTCTAGCTCGGAAGCCCCTCGAGGGCAGGATAGGTGGCTCTGCGTTCAACCGTGCCCCCCAAAGCATTTAGTTCAGTTCCCTGCCCTCAAACGGGTGCCGGATGAATACTGATGATTGACTTGGTAGATGACCCTGAAGTATCGCGGAATCCTGCCGATCGTGGTACGGTGCGGTGCATCGCTTGCCGCTTTGGCAAAGTGAGATAAGAAATGCAAACATTCAAGGGATAAGGCAAAAATTGGCGGTGTGACAGCCAGGGCTGCTTAATTTACTGTCCAAAACGGCAAAAGAGGTCTGTGTAGGAATGACTAAGCAGAAGACAGGATCGAGCACATGGTACTAAGCACCTGTGGGGGTTACAACAGAGAAAGTAGACACGATGCCCGCCCTCAAGGACCGCAGAATGAAACGGGGAAAAGACGTTAAAGACAATGAGATGAACTACAGCCTGGACGAAGCAACGGAGTAAAAGTTACGTACCTAGTGTTACGATGAGGGTGGTGGGGTGGGATGCGGTAGTGCTGACGTGACAGTTGCGGGGTGGGGGGAGGCTGGGTGGAATTTGAGACTAAGCGGGGAAGGCTTCCTGGAGGCGATGCGCTTTCGGAAGGGCTTTGGAGGTTGGGGAGACCCGAGGACCACCGGATGTGAGCAGGGAAAGATTTCCAGGCAGAAGAGAGGGTTTGAGGTAGAGGTAGGTGATGGGAGAGATACGGTGAATTGGTTGGCTTCGGAAGAACTAAGTGTGCAAACCAGGACGTAGAGGGAGAAGATTGAGGACAAGTAAGAGAGAGAGAGAGCTGATCGAGTACCCTAAAGTCAACGGTCAGGAATTCCTGCTCGATGCGGAAAGAAATGGGCAGCTCCTGGAAGTTTTTGAGGTTCTGGGGGTGGGGGGACGTGCGCAGAACAATGGAAGCAGCAAGTTTCGTGAGAAGTCAATGCGGTAGTCAAGTCGGGCTACGACGAGCGTTCGGCCCGGTACCGTGGCAGTTCGGATGGAGAAGAGGGGGGCGGATTCGGGAGATACTGAGAAAGAACTGACAAGATCAGGTGACTGAGTGAATATGGGAATTGAAACAGAGGGATGAGTCAAAAATTGTGCCCGGGACTGGGCTTGAGAGATGGGGAGGATGATGGTGCCGTCAACAGCGATGGGGAAGATGAGGGGATTTGGGCGAGATGACAACACATAGAGATGCTCTAGGGGCACTGCAGAGATGGTGAGCATTGGTGAGGTAGATCTGGGAGTCACCCACAGAGGTGTAGTTGACGCTAGGGGAACGGATGAACTGCCCAAGGGATTACCGTAGTTGGAGAAAATAGACGATGACTCCCATAGTAGAGTGTGGAAGGCAGAGGGAGAGCCAATGAAAGAGATGGAGAAGAATCAGTTGAGAGGTAGGAGAGGCATTTTTTTTTAATGGTATTTAAGCACTTACTATGTGCCAGGCACTGTACTTAGAACTAGGGTAGATACACGATAATCAGGTTGGACACAGTCCCTGTCCCCCATGGGGCTCACAGTCCTAATCCCCATTTTACAGTTGAGGTAACTGAGGCACAGAGAAATTAAGTTACTTTCCCAAGGTCGCATAGCAGATAAGTGGCAGAGCGGGGATTAGAACGCAGGTCCTTCCGACTGCCGGGTCTGTGCTCTATCCACTAGGTCCACCCTGCATTTCTAGGAGAAGGGAGTGGTTCACAGTGTCCCAGGCGGCAGCGAAGTCAAAACAGGACTAGGAGAGGGTAGAATCCATTAGATTTGGCAGAAAAAGATCATTAGTGGCAGCGGTAAGAATGCTCTCAGGGGAGCGGAAGGGGAGAGAGCCAGAGAGGAAGTGGCGGGTAGCAGGTACAAACAAGCCTTTGGAGGATTTGGGGAGGAGAGAGGTGCGAGGAGAGAGAGAGATGGGGCAATGGCTGGATGGTGCGGCGGGGTCCGGAAAAGGTGATTTTATGATAAGGCAGGGGAGGGCATGCTTGATGGCAGAAGGAAAGAGTCATCAGAGATTGGGCAGTTGATGGTGGTGGTCGGGAAGCAAAGTAAAGTGAGTCCAAGTATTTTACCGATAGCCGGGTAGGATATACCCCAAATTCGGGTGGGAAATAGGGAGCGCTGCCTGCGTCCCATCTGGAGACGGATCGCTGATCATCATTGTATCTGTTAAGCACTCACTATGTGCCAGACACTGTACGAAGCGCTGGGGCGGATTTAAGCTAATTGGGTTGGACACAATCCCTGTCCCACCTGGGGCTCACGGTCAATCCCCAGTTTACAGATGAGGTAACTGAGGCACAGAGCAAGTGAAATGACTTGCCCAAGGTCACACAGCAGCCACGTGTTGGAGCCGGGATTAGAACCCATGACCTTTTGGCTCCCAGGAGCACGCTCTATCTGCTATGCCGTATTTCTTATATTTATGGGTGCATAAGGAAATTGAGAATCAGCATGGCCTAGTGCAAAGAGACCAGGCCTGGGAGTCAGAGGACCTGACTCAAATCTGCTCTGTGACCTTGGGCATGTCATTTAACTTCTCCATGCCTCACTCACCTCATCTGCAAAATGGGGGTTAAGGCTGTGATGCAGGACAGGGACTGTGTCCAACCTGATTATCCTGTATCTACCCCAGTGCTTAATAAGTGCTTAACAAATAACACTGGAAAAAAGGGCTAATCTGAGTTACCTACACTACTAAATCGGGTGGGCTGCTAGCATTTGAGAAGACGGGACTAGATTTCAAAGTACTGTGCAATGGACAAGAAGTCCGACAAAAAGTGGGTGAAATTCAACAGGGACAAGCACAAGATTTTGATCTAAAGGAATAAAAAATAAATACCACCAATAGAGAGATGGGGAGAGATAATCACTTAAACTGTTCTGTGCCTCAGCCACCTCATCCGTAAAATGGGGATCAAAACTGTGAGCCCCAGGGATTGTGTCCTACTGGATTAGCTTGTATCTACCCCAGTACTTACTTAGTTCGGAGCCCGACGGAGTAAATGCTTAACAAACACCATAAGATCAAAAAGAAGCGGCAAGTGTGACAGAAAAAGACCTGAGAATCACAGCAGAGCACAAGCTGAATGAGTCAGTAAAACAGTGCTGCTATTTAAAAAGTCAGGGGGACCGAGATAATTTAATAAGAATATGGCATACGAAGGTCGGGAACTTCTCCCGCGGCTATAGTCTGCCCTGGTGAGACCTTTATTAGAGTTCTGGGTCAAGTTTTGGTCGCGATAGTTTTAAAAAAAAGGGTACGGTTCGGAAAAGTGCTACAAAAATAAAGTCTTAAAAGGGAGGATTGTGCATTGAGATTGCTTAGGGGGAGAAGTAAAGAGTAAGGGAGAGGGAATCTAACCGTCTTTCAAGTATTTGAAGGATTTTAGTGATTAGCTATCCTGCTCCGCTGCTGACTAAACAAGAGGAGATGGTGTTCAACGACAGCGGGAGATTCGGCATTTGAGATCGAGAAGGGTCATTTGTGAAGTCGGGGGAAGGCAACGTTGGTGCAGCCTATCCAGGGCAGATATGCAGTCTCCCTCCTTCCCCTTTCCTCAATCTCTTTCTTCTAGCCCTGGAATTCTCTAAAGGAGTTTGCAGAAACCTGGTAGAGGAAGTGACCCAGACATCACAATCAGAGTCCCATAAAGCCTTAGTCATAAAGCCCCCCTACAGCACACCAAAGATAATCGAAAAACAAGTAGGAAAATACCTGGAAATAGTCTAACTTCCTAAATGTAGCCTTTAGATTAGAACCATGAGAAACCCAGTCCCTGAGGTCCGGCACCCACGGTCTGGAAGAAATGGATAAAGAATAGTTAAGGGACTAAGGAAATGGAGTCTCTTGCGGCATTGTGGAGACACTGATAAACCACATTAAAAGAGAAAACCACCTCAAGCTGAACCTGCTGCTCTTAAGGAACAGACCAGGACTGGATTAGACTCCCTGTCCAAATGGGCGACAGTAGTTCTTGGGAGGAATAGGATCGTGGAAAATGTGAAAATAAAAATAAGAAATCCGTATTTATTCATATACTTGCCTCTCCCGCACAATCTCTGCACCCCGATTTTTGAGGAGGGAATTTAAAAATCAGGTTTTGGACCACGTGATTATAAGCAGCGAAAGCGGTGTGCTCTGGAGTAGGAAGAGAAGGCTCAGATACAGGCAGTGTAGTGGGAGTTTTCTTCATTCCTCTACCTGGGGAGGAAGAGGAGGAAGAGGAACGGGAGATGACTGCAATTACTGAGTGCTCATTGTATAAAGCCCTTGAGAGTGACAGAAGAGACTGAGTCTCAAGTGACTGCTTACCTTTCTCTTCTTCACTCCTTTCCTTCTCTTCTCTTTATTGTTAGACTTAATTTTTACGAACCCGCTTAACAGCCCCCACTTGGGTGTGCTAAACTTTATGCAAAAAAGTGGGGCAGTTACGTGCACATAATATTGTCAATATCGCTGACCGCGGTACGAGTGAGGAAGCCCACTTCCAAGAGAAGGCACCCCTCAAATCTTTTACTCAAAATAAATGTTGTCAAAACAAAAGTAGACTTCTGCTTGCTTGATGGCATGAAGACAGAATTTCCTAGACTTTATGAATTGCTATTTTTAAATGGTACGATGGAAAGTAACCTACAGATCAGTTCACATTGAACAATGAATAACTTTCAGAGTCCAAGCAACTGGCAACTCTCAACCAACCTAAAATGTTTTAATGATTGAAAACTTAATGCCTCTTACTGAGGAAGGAAGAATTGGGAGGAAGAATTCCAAAACTGGGTTTCTTCTGAAGAAGCCGTTTAGGAACGGGCACAGAGGCTACAGGTTTGTTTGGGGCAAACGTGGAGCCGGCTACAGGAAAAGTGCCTAAAGGAGATATGAGAAGCAGCATGTCGTAGTAGATAAAGCATGGGCCCGGGAATCAGGTCATGGGTTCTAATCCCAGTTCTGCCGCCTGTCTGCTGTGTGATCTTGGGCAACTCACTTCACTTCTCTGGCCCTCACTTCCCTCGCCTGTTAAACGGGGATTGAGACGGTGAGGGATTGAGACTGTAAGCCCCAGGTGGGACAGGGACTGTGTCCAACCCTATTT
Source organism: Ornithorhynchus anatinus (assembly GCF_004115215.2). Classification (NCBI taxonomy): domain Eukaryota; kingdom Metazoa; phylum Chordata; class Mammalia; order Monotremata; family Ornithorhynchidae; genus Ornithorhynchus; species Ornithorhynchus anatinus. Next base: position 21,722,564 of record NC_041734.1, read on the forward strand.
GCTTATATCCACCCCAGCGCTTAGTAAGTGCCTGGTATTTGGTAAGCGCTTAACAAATACCATAATCATTATTATCTGAGGATCCCATGGGTGGGGGCGGAGCTGCCTGGGACTGGTGTAGGGCCCAGGGATATTTTGGGGCACAGTAACCCCCAGATAGGGCCGCACCCACTGAGACCTCACTGGGCTGGTGTGGCTACCCGAGAGCCTCGGGCCAGGCTGAAGGAGCTAAGGACTCTGTGGCCACTTTGCATTAAAGCCGGAGAATTCCAAGCCCCTGCGGCCCCAGTCCAGGATCCCTGAATCTGCTGTCCTCCTTCCCCTGAGGTTGGTGCAGCAATTTCTCCCGATGGGAACTCGGGAGCAGTGTGGCCTAGTGGAAAGAGCACGGGCCTGAGAATCAGAGGACCTGGGTTCTAATTCCAGTTCTGCCACTTGTCTGCTGTGTGACCTTGGGCAAAGTCACCTCAGTTCCTCTGTGCCTCAGTTCCCTCCCCTGTAAAATGGGGTTTAAGACCGTGAGCCCCAAGTCGGGCGCGGACAATGTCCCACCTGACTAGTTTGGATCTACCCCGGAGCTTAATATGGTGCAAGTGCTTCCCAAGTATCTTAAAAAGATAAAAAATAATTACGCAGAATTTATACATAGCCGTACTTTGTGCTCTAAGATGCCACCGCTGGTGGTGAAATTCACCCTCGGGTGCAGGCGGAGAGACCAAAAAGGCCAATGCCGAACCCAGAGAAGGACCCAGGTCCTCCCTCGCACGGCTGCAGAATCTATCAGGCTGCAGACTCCCGTCAGAGATGGCCACCGTTCTGACTTTGCAGGTGTAAAGAGATTCCCAACGCAAGAGACGGTGCTGATTTCTGCAAGCGCATCCTTTCAGTGCAAGCAGAAACTAAACCGAGAATCCACTCTTCCGTAATCAAATCAAGAATCCACTCGTCTCTCGTGTTGACCCCAACCACATCTATTTTGAAACTTTTCCAGGGCCCCGGCTGTAAGAAAAATAAAACTACTCACAGGAGAAGGACGAATTTTCCTCCAGGTCGGTTCCTCCTTCAGGAGGCTGCGCAGAGATGGCTCAGGCAACCATTTTGCCAGGACAAGGCTGTTGGTTCACCCACCGTAAATCAATTTAAAGTGGCCCCAAAAAAATCAAGCTTTAATGGGAATTCCCTGGCAGGGGAAGGAGAGAAAGGAGAAGAGAGAAAAGTGCATTCTCTCTGGCTTGGGGGCCTCATGCACCATTTAAAAACCTGGAAGGCCAGTTCAATAAATGGCTTGTCAAATGGCCTAGATTAATGCTGGCTCTCATTTGGAGGCTCAATCCAATATGAGCGATCCAGGCCCCAAACCTCCCTGCCTGCTAACTGAGAATTTTCTGCAGGGGGGAGTTAACATAAAGGGTTACGATTAGTTTAACGAAAGTCACCTTTAAGCCAGCCTTACCTGTAGAAATAAAAAACATGGAAAAACAACTGTGATTCAACCGGGACCTAAACAACTTTGTAAGCTTTCGCTTTTACCCTTGGCTTTCCCGCTGGGGTCGTCTATTCAATTTTCCAGTAAGACCCCATCCGTTAGTATTACATGTGAAAGTTGATACCTGGGCACAAGTCTCTTACTGTTTTCTTTCTTAAACAGCTGAAAAATAGTCTCTGCTGTGAGATGGTGATTGATTGGTCATCGTTGAGTCTCCATTTTCAAATTACCCTTGAAAAACCTACTAGAGACAATTTAATTACATGGGCAATAAAGTCAAACGAACTCTCAAACTCTTAAAATGAGTAAAATCCCTCTCACAACACCCGTCACGTGAACTCACATCACGAGAGTTTAAAGGATTGACGTTTTTTCCCTTCTTTCACAATAAGTTTCAAAGAAAAACTGTTAACGGGCATGATTTTATGTTCCGCTCACCGGGCACCAATGAGAAAAATGAAATTGAGGTCCAGAGACCTGTACAAGACAATCGCTGACAGCACGAAAAAGAACGTCATTCGCTGTTTGAGATTTTATGTAATATAAAAGAAGACATCATGGTAACATAAAAAGAAAAAAATCAAGGAAAAAAATAGAGAAGAGTGTCCCCTTACAAAGAGGTTTTGTCAGATGGTGGTGGTGGAAAAACTGCTTTAAATTAAACAAGGGTTAGCTGGCCTGGTCAAGCGATGTTCGAAACTAGACTGTCCGAATACTGCTTCGTAGCTTGTCGGGTTTGGGGTGCGTTCTCAGTCTTCGAGCAATTACAACCTGGCACACACGTGCTGCTGCATTAGAAATAAACTCATTTGAACCGCCCACGGCTCTGTAGGCTCATTAAGTTCTAATGACCAAATCCTCGGACATGGTTTCATTATTACCAACCCCCGTGGGGTCTGGGCTTAATACAAGAGGATCCTGCGTTCGATGGCTTTGCGGCAGATGGGGCATTCGCTCATCCGGTCTCCACAAAGCTGGCAGGTCCCGTGGCCGCAGAGGAAGATCATATTCTTCAGGCGATCCAGACACACGGGGCACATCGTCTGCAACGGAATTTAGTAGGACAGATTATGGCATCTCACAGGCGATTTTCAAGCTTGGATTCACCCCATGTATTTTTGCTTGACGGATCCATCTTACAGCTCTCCCTGAAAATGACTGCACCGGATTTCTTTTATTTGTACGTTGCCTGCCTCCCTTAAAGCGAGCCCCGGAGGGCCTTTGCAAGTGCTTTTTCACACAGGAGTACGAAAAGAAATAAAGAAGAGTTAATGGTCAGAGACACAGCGAGGGGGAAAATAGATGAAAATGCTTTACTGGACTGAAAACTCAAATTAAGAGTTTCTTTGCTAAAGGAACTCTGGGTTCTAGCTCTATTTCTACTATTGCAAAAAAGTAACTTTCAACATGAGTCCCGCGAATCGGCATAATCCTACGACTCTGAAAGCATAAAATAAATTGGGCTGTAGGGAGGCGTGATATGAACAAAAGCAGAAATTACAACCCCACAGAACCAGTACTGTTATCCGTAGGCTTCTGCTTGTGCCCTTCATTCACCAAGGACAATTTTTTGCATCCAACACGATTCGTCTTGCCTACAATTAAGGGAAAAAAACCACTTCTTTCACGTTCTCTTCCTACTATGGGGAAATTAAAATAATACCGTCAGCACAGCAAGTTTTTAAAAAAACAACAACATTGTATTAGGAACACTACAAAAATCACACCAGACTGCAGTATCTGGCCACAAAATGCTTAAATAAGCATCCTCATCTCAAGATCCTGGTCAGGAGCACTACAAGGTCAGAAAAGTCCTCCCCTGAAGGTGGGAGAAAGGCTGTGGGAAACACTTATAAGGAGAGGAAGAGCCTTCTCAATTCTGTAAAAATAAAAGAAAACCAATCAGAAAATGCCCCTTAGCTTAAAAAGTGTTTAAACATCTATGTAAAATGCATATATTTACTCGCATTTCTGATATTTATTGAGCCCTAACTTCCCTGCTCCATTTTTGTCCAAACTGTGCATCGACTGCCTCCATTTCCTCTCCTCCGACTCCCTTCTTGACCCTCTACGATCAGATTTCTCTCACCTGCACTTCACTGAGATCTCATTCTCCTGGCCGAGTCCAGTGGACTCTACTCTGTCCTAACCCTCCTTGGCCCCGTGGCAGCCTGTCACAGCGTGGACCGTTCCCTTCTCATGGAAACACTGTTTAACCTTTGTTTTACTGACACACTTCCCTACCGGATCTCCTCTGATCACCCTGGCCGCCCCTCGGTCTCTTTCCCCAGATCTTCCTCTACCTCTCATCGCCAATTTGAGGGCGTCTCTCAAAGTTCTGTTTTGGGTCCTCTTTTCTCAATTTCCTCCCCCTAGCTGGATGACTCCCACGTGAAACTCAAGTCTTCCTTGCTGGCTCCAATCCCTCAACTCCTCTGCAATCTCTTCTCCCATTTTCTCTTCCCTCTAGGTGACTGCCACGTGGCTGTCCCACAAACACCTAGGCTCCAAATGTCCAGGGAGATCTACATGCCTAAAACCCTGCAAATCCTCCCCTCCTCTCTACTTACTCTTCACAGCTGACAACAGGAACACCCTCCCTTGTCTCCTTTGTTCCTCCGCGGTAGTTTCAGGATCCACCCCTTCCCTCTCCCCCCAAACTGCCCCCCACACCGGCCCAAAGTACTTATGTCCTGGTACGACTACTGCATCGGCCCCCTCACTCATCCCCCTCGCCTCCGGTCTCTCCCCTTTTCAGTCTGGAAATCAGTCTGCTGCCCAGATCATCTGTCTAAAGCATCATTCCGTACACGTCTTCCCTCGCCTCCGAGCCTCCAGCGGTCGTCCTACGTCAAGCAGAAAAAGTCCAGAGGGTTGGCTTTCAGGCACTCCGCCGGCTCACCCACTTGCGCCTCCCGCCGCACCCCAACTCTCACTCTTCATCCCTCTCAAGCCAATAATAATAATAATGATGGTGTTTGTTAAGCGCTTACTACGTACCAAGCACTGTGTTAAGCACTGGGTAGTAATCAGGTTGTCCCACATGGGGCTCACGGTCTTAATTCTCATTTTACAGATGAGGTAACTGAGGCCCAGAGATGTTAAGCGGCTTGGCCAAGGTCACGGAGCAGACAAGTGGCGGAGCCGGGATGGGACTGCCAAGCCCGGGCTCTCTCCACTAACTACGCTGCTTCACTACTGATAGCAGTAGGAGTTACAACAACCAGTTAGAGAGTTGAGAAGTTCATGCCTCTGCAGGCGACAGGGCAAGCCACACTTAACTTCTCTGTGCCTCAGTTACCTCATCTGTAAAATGGGGATTAAGACTGTGAGCCTCACATGGAACCACCTGATTACCTCGTATCTACCCCAGCGCTTAGATCAGTGCGTGGCACAGAGTAAGCACTTAACAGACACCATAATTACTCTATCTACTCACTGTGCCTTGTTCTCATCTCTTCCATTTCCCAAGCCCTTGCCCACGGAGCTCCCCCTCACCTGAAATTCCTGCACCTTTCACACTGACAGACCGTGGCGCTCCCCCATCTTCAAAGCCCTACTTGAGACACATCTCCTCTTCCCCCAATTTATCTTCCTCCGGATTATATCTTCACCTTCAACTTCAGTCCTCCTGCAGACATGTAATCATAATACTCACAACTTCTCTACGTATTTCCTCACAACCCCTATTATTTAAGTCCCGTCTCATAGGCACATCTACTTTTCCTTTGTCCTCATCTCTCTCAATTATTTCAGTGCCCGTCTACTGCACCAGACTGTTAGGTCCTCAAGGGCAGGGATTGAGTTTATGGGCACTACTATTTTTTCACCTTGAATATTGCTTACTTCACTGCTTAATAATAATAGTTATGTTAATGACGGTATTTATTAAGCAGGCCACACTGCTTCTCCAATATAGTGCTCTTCACAGAGCAGATGCTCAATAAAGGCTATTATTGACTGGTGGGAACCATCCTAGTGCTATTTCCCCTTCCTGAAAGGGCCATGTCTAATCTGATAATTTCAACCTTCCCAAGATTACGTAGGATTCTGCTCCACTGATCCCGTGGGACGGGGCTTCTCCCCAGTCACTCAATCAATCCAACGGTATTTGTTGAGCACTTACTATGTGCACAGCACTGTACTAAGCAAAAGTATGAGTGCTGTGGGCTGAGATTAGGGTGAAATCAGTCAAACGTATTTACTGAGCGCTTATTCATTCAGGCATATTTATTGAGTGTTTACTGTGAGCAGAACACTCTACTAAGCGCTTGGGAAGTACAGTTCACCGACTAAGAGAGACAATTCCTGTCCACAATGGGTTCACAGTCTAGAGGGGGGAGACAGACATCAAAACAAGTAAACAGACATCAGTAGCATCATTATAAATAGAATTATAGATATATATACATCATTAATAAAAATAAATAGAATTGTAATTATAATTAGGTGCATGTATGCACAAATGCTGTAGGGCGAGGAGGGTTGGTAGACTAAAGGGAATGAGTCGGGGAGATGGGGAGGGGGAGCAGAGGAAAAGGGGGCTTAGTCTGGGAAGGCCTCCTGGAAGAGGTTAGCTTTCATTAGGGCTCTGAAGGGGGGAAATGTGAGTACACAGGACTGTACTAAGCGGTTGGGAGAGCACAATATAACAATACAGTAGACACATTCCCTGTCCACAATTAGCTTACAGTCTAGAGGAAGTAAGGGGTCCAGATCCGAATACACAGATGACCAAGAGGGAAGAGAGATGAGGACTTGGCCTCCCCCGTGATGAGCGTGCCAAGAGCAGATCAAATGAAATGAGAAAAAAACATTAGGGAGCATACCAAAATCTCGGTACTTTGAAACAATCGCTCATCGACAGAAAAAGAACGACAGTCGGATCAGAGCATACGATCGGGATGTGTTTCATTCATTCATTCAACAGTGTTTATTGAGCGCTTACTATGTGTAGAGCACTGTACTAAGCGCTTGGAATGTACAAATCGGCAACAGATAGAGACAGTCCCTGCCCTCTGACGGGCTTACAGTCTAATCGGGGGAGATGGACAGACAAGAACAATGGCAATAAACAGAGTCAAGGGGAAGAACATCTCATTAAAACAATAGCAAATAAATCACATCAGCACACCTCACAACCTTAAGAGAATTGGGAACCTGCGGTCACTCAGGACTGAGGATCGGACACTACAGGCCTTCGCACTCCTAACGGTCCCCCATTTCTACTTTATTTCAGAAGGTCGTTCCATTTCTGCAAAGCGCCGCTTTGAGATTGATTGCCCCGGGCCAGAGGAAGAAAATTTATCTTGGCAGGTGTGGCTGTTATCCATACTTCTAACAGAACTGCTAACCTGTTAAGAGTACAAAGAGTTGGCTTGACCTCGAGCTTCCCTGAGACCTCCCTCTGCTCACCACGATCTTGTCATGTCCTCGTCTCGTCCCACCGCCTAACCCTGCCCATCCTTCTAGACCGTAAACCTCGCGGGCAGGGAACGTATCTACCAACTCTGATGTACTGTATTCTCCCGAGTACTTAGCTCGGTAAGTGTTCCGCTGGGTACAGTTCCTGGCACCGCGTAAGCACTTAATACCATCATCATCCTCATCGTCAATAAATAACACTGATTGAATGATCTCTGCCATCACACCCTGTCAGCTCACTCCCATCCAATCTGTCCCCAACCCCCGTGGGTGACTTTATTATAGACAGAAAGGCTAAAAGCTTCTTCTCTCAAAACCAAGAACTATCACTCCTTTCATTTTCCTTCTCCTTCAAGACAGGCATTTTCCCCAGTGACCGGTCACCCCCGGCAGTAAATTGCACTTGGTGGGAGAGGCAGTGACACAGACTTTCAGGTGTTACGGCAGCGTTCAGTTCATCGCAGCAGGGTTCCCCGAAGACCTGAAGAAAGTACTTCGCCCCTGAAAAGCCCAGCTGTCTCACCGAGTGTAACTAGGCACTGGAAGAAGGGGATCCCCGTGGCATGCGGCCCTCATCTCTAAATGAGAAGCTGCGTGGCCTAGTGGAATGGGGCAGGGGCCTGGAAGTCAGAGGCCGTGAGTTCTAATCCCGGCATCACCACACGTCTGCTGCGTGACCTAGTGAGGGAACTGGTGGTCAGGATCGATTTCCAGGTGGCTAACTGGTGACCCACGGTTAGAGAGCTTTCACGTGAGTACGTAGGAGGGGGCGGCACTGGTACTCTTCAGATACCAGAAAGGTCCAACTAGTAAACTGATCAAATATGCTGATTTTCAAGAAAAACTTTAGATGTCACCGTAAAAAAGCAAATGGCACTTACTGCAGAGAACGCACAGGACTGTGTGGTTGAGAAGTTAAATACTCTATTTAATCACTGAGAGAATTAATAGTTTTACCTGCTCTTTGATGTCTTGTAACTGTTGCTGCAGTTTCTGGACATCGGCATTGACGTTAGTGTTGTCCTTATCTTTCTGTAAAACTGGAATGTTTCCACTTGCTACAAGGAAGATAAAAGTAATTTACAAATTTTACTCACCCCCAAGGGGTTTGAGAAATGGAAAGGAATTCTTAATACAATTTTTCATAAAATTTAGGTAGAATTTCATCAAAGGATAAAGGCTTCAGTGGCATTCATTTCAAGCAAGCCTATGCTAAAAAAACCCCTTTCTTGACATAATAATAATGATTATTGTGGTATTTGTTAAGCGCTTACTACTAACACTGGGGTAGATATAAGATAGCCAGTTCTAATGAGCGCGGGATCCCCATTTAGCAGATGAAGGAACTGCAGCATGGCCTAGTGGATAAAGCATGGGCCCAGGAGTCAGAAGGACCCGGGTTCTAATCCTGACTCCACCATCTGTCTGCTGTGTGACCTTGGGCGAGTCCCTTCATCTCCTGGGGCCTCGGCTATCTCATCTGTAAAATGGGGGTTTAAGCCTCTGAGCCCTCTGTGGGACATGGGCTGTACCCTATGTGATTAGCTTGTATCTACCCAAGGGTTTAGTTCAGTGTCTGGCATATAGAAAGCGCTTAACAAATACAATTTAGCAAAAAAAAAAACCAAAAAAAACCTGAGGGACCGAGAAGTGAAGTGACTTGTCCAAGGTCATACAGCAGGTAAGTAGCAGAGCCAGGGTTAGAACCCAGGTCCTCTGACTCCCAGGTCTGTGCTCTTTCCCCCGTGCCCCACCACTTCTCATCACCCTCCACCCTCCCTCCAGTTACCATCCCCATCTCCCTCCTACCATTCCTCTCCAAACTCCTTGAAAGAGTTGTCTATAAAAGAGTTGTCTTGAAAGCCATGTCTGCCTCCGAGTCCTCTTCTCCAACTCTCTCCTTGACTCCTTGCAAACTGGCTTCTGTGCCAACCATTCTACCAAAATCTAAGGTCACCGGTGACCGTCTTGCCGAATCCAATGGCGTCTAACCCCATCCCGATGCTCCTCGACCTATCTGTTGCCGACGCCGCGGACCACTCCTTCTAGAAACGTTATCTAACCTTGGCTTCACCGACACTGTCCCTGTCTGATTCTCCTCTTATCTCTCTGTCTGCTCCTTCACTGGCTCCCCACCGTCTCCCTAACCTCTAACTGTGCGAGTCCCTCAAGGCTCAGTTCTGGGGCCCCTTCTATTCTCCATCTGCTCAGTGGATAGATCACGGGTCTGGGAAGGCGGAAGGTCATGGGTTCTAATTCCGGATCTGCCGCTTGTCTGCTCTGTGACCTCGGGCATGTCGTTTCACTTCTCTGGGCCTCAGTTACCTCATCTGTAAAAATGGGGATTGAGACTGTGAGCCCCACATAGGACAGGGACTGTGTCCAACCTAATTTGCTTGTTTCCACCCCAGCGCTTAGTGCAGTGCCCGCAACACAGTAAGCGCTTAACAGATACAATTATTATTATTATGAGCAGTTATATCCATTCCCCTTGAGAACTCATTTATTTCCACACCTTCAACTAGCCTATCTAGGGGATGATTCAGATCCACTTCTCCAGCCCTGATCTCTCTCCTTCTCTGCAATCTCACAACTGCCTTTGGGACAGCTCTACTTGGATATCATACCGACACCTCAAACTTAACAAGTTCAAAACAGAAATTACCTTCCCACCCAAACCCTACCCGTCCCCATGTCTTTCCCATCACTGAAGACACCACCACTTTCCTCCCTATCTCACCACCTTGGAATCCTGGCATTATCCACAGTTCATCTCTCACATTCAACCCACATATTCAATCTGTCACCAATTCCTGTCGCTTCTACCTTCACATCTCTAGAATTTGCCCTTTCTTCTCCATCTAATCCGCTACCAATCCTGCATTGATTTCTGCATCAGCCTCCTCACTGCCCTCCCTGCCTCCTGTCTGCCTCTCCCCTTGATTGACTGATGGGGGTGTAGCGTACAGTTATAGGAAAATCGGGGAAAGGACTGGGTTTGGGTGGGAGGAGTTCTATTTTGGACATGTTAACGTTTAGGTGTCGGTGGGACATCCAAGTAGAGATGTCCTGAGGGCAGGAGGAGAAGCGAGACTCCAGAGAAAGGCAGAGGTCAGGGCGGGAGAAGGAGATTTGGGAATCATCTGGGTAGAGATGGTAGCTGAAGCTGTGGGAGCAAATGAGTTCACCAAGGGAATGAGTGTAGAGGGAAAATAAAGGACTCAGAAATGAGACTTCTACAGTGGGGGGGGGGGGGGGAGAGGCAGTGCTGGACACTGAGAAGGAGCAGAGAGATAGGAGAAGAACCAGCAGAGGACAGAGTTGGTGAAGCCAGGGTTAGATGTTTCCAGTCAGTCAACTGTATTTATTGAGCACTTACTGTGTGCAGATCACTGTACTTAATGCTTGGGAGAGTACAATATAACAATTTAACAGACACATCACCTGCCCACAGTATGTTTACAGTCTAGAGAAGGCAGACATTAATATAAACGAATATATTACCGATATCTACATAAGCGCTGTAGGGCTGGAACGGGGGGCTGAATAAAGGGAGCTAGTCAGGGCGACAGAGAGGGAGTGGGGGAAGAGGAAAGGAGGGCTTAGTTAGGGAAAGCCTCTTGGAGGAGATGTGCCTTCAATAAATAAGGTTTTGAAGTGGGGGAGAGTAATCGACTCTCAGATATGAGGAAGGAGGCTGTTCCAGGCCAGAAGCAGGACACGGCATAGACAAGATGGAGGTACAGTGAGAAGGTCAGCACCAGAGGAGCAGAGTGTCTGCGTTGTAGTAGGAGAGTGGTGAGGTGAGGTAGGAGGGGGCAAGGTGACCGAGGGCTTTAAAGCCAACGATGAGGAGTTTCTGTCGGACGCGGAGACGGAGAGGCAACCACTGGAGGTTCTCGGGGAGAGGGGAAACATGGCCTCAACGGTTCTGTAGGAGAATGATCTGGGCCATAGAGTGAAGTAGGGACTGGAGTGGGGAGATACAGGAGGCTGGGAAGTCAGCAAGAAGGCTGACAGAGTAATCGAAAAGTGACTGGATTAACGGGGTAGCAGGTTGGATGATGGAGAGGAAAGGGTAGATTTTAGTGCCCAGGAGAAGAGGGTGAAGAGGGGAGAAGCTGGTAGCAGGGAGAGCAGTGAGGAGGAGGAGGCTGAAGTAATCCAGCCAGGATACGACAAGTGCCTGAATCAAGGTGGTGGCCATTTGGAGGAGATAAAAGACCGGATCCCAGACATGCTTTTTGAAAACTGAAAACAGGGGGCTGAGCCACAGAAAGGAGTTAAGAATTATACTGAAGTGGTAGGCTTTGGAGGTGGGGGAAGGGGCTAGTGGTGTCAGCCGGTCTTGGAGAGTTGGAGAGAGGATTCGGCGGGGCGGGGGTGGGCGGGGGAGAGATACGGAGTTCGATTTCAGAATTACTGAACTTGAGGTACCAGAGGGACAACTAGAGATGTTCTGTAGGCAGAAGAAAACACAAGATTGTAAATGCAGCGATAGGGAAGGGGTTAGCAGAGTAGATTTGGAATTCCCCTGCACAAGAGTGGTAGGTAGTGGAAGCCACGGGAGGAGAGGAAATGGGAAAAGAGGAGACCCCGGGACAAAGCCTTGAGGGAAACCCCTAGTCAGCAGGGGTGAAAGATGGAGAAAGAGTGAGAAAGCATTACTGGAGGGGTGGGGAGAGACGGGAGTGGTCCACAGGGTCAAAAGTGCAGTCGAAAAGCTGAGGAGGATTAAGACAGCGTAGGGTCATGCGGGAAGTTACCGGTGACTTGGGAGAGGGCAGTCTCAGTGAAGGAGACAAGAGAGCAGATGTTACACTTGGGAGTGGCGAAGACAAAATGGAGGCAGCGAGGAGTTTGGAAAGGAGGGAGAGTGGGGAGATGGGGCCACAGTGGGAGGGAGCCGTGGAAACCAGAAGTGTTTTTGGTACTGGGGAAAGACAGTGTGAACGCTGAGAGGGGATTACTGTTCGAAGGCTGAGCTCCTTTCCTATTCACATATGGGAGAAGAGAGAAGCACGAAAGGGGTAGGAGAGATTGGAGAACCACGAAGAAAACGCTCGAGAAAAGTCACTCACAAATATCGTCCGTGGCGTCTTCCGAACCTTTCCCTCCACAGCACATAATGAAAGGCAGTCTCCGTTCGACCACGGCCCGGCACTGCACACATTTCTTCATCAAGTTAGCACAATCTGGAACAAGCGAAAATCTCATTGGTCTCTGAGCAGCAGATTTCTGCTCTTCGTTCCAAGTTGGAGCCGAACAATTCGGATCGGTGTTGCAAACTGGGGGAATCGTGTCCCTTACACTAAGCAATGGCACGGAACAGGTATCCCACACCTCTTGGATTGGGACAATAAATATTGTTACTTCTAAATTTCCAAATCTTCACATCCCCGTTTCCCCAAAGGACTCCTCAACAGACTATACCGTCATCTTTTCAACAGTCCTACATTTCTACTCTATTTTAGAAAAGCATTTCATTCCTGCAGAGCAGTGATTTATGATTAATGGCTCCGTGCCTGAGCAAAGAGATTTCTTTTGGCAGTTCAAGCCGATACCCATGCTTCTAACAGAACTGCTAACCTGTTAGCAATCACTGAGCTGGCCTGAGTGGCTGACCAGCTGATCGACTTTCTAAAATGCTCTTCTGTCGGAAGACAGCGTTCTAACGTTCCCGCATTACGTCCGGGCCACACGGTATCCCCTATTTCGATCAAGTAAGGCAAAATACTGAAGAAAAGGAAAATATAATTCCACTGTTGATAACGGAGCAAAAAACAGTTGAGTCCCCTAACAATACCACCCTAAATCGGGTCATTAGCCACACAATGAAAACCGTTTTAAATGAAGAGAAATGATATTAGGGATGCTGAACCGCACTCAGATTAATTTCTTCTCCAAGTGCTACTGAAGTCTCAGTGGTTTGAAATGGCTCAGAGTGCTTTTCCAGCATCGTTTAGCTTAACATTCCACAGGTTACCTCGTTAGTCGCTGGGGTGTCCTGGGGGCTCTCCCAACTACTCGTCCAGCCGAGAATCCCAGAAGGAGCCTCAAGTGCGATACCCACTCACTTGAACGCCCATCAAGACCCTTCCTTCCCAGGATGGGGGAATTGCAAGAATCTTGGCCATGGACATCCCCGAGCTTAGCCCCGGTAATTTCACTGGAACCACCTCCTTGGCTTTACAACTGGGTCCTCCTTGAAAACCAAGGTGATCCCAAATTCTAAGGGGCTGCCACTGCAAGATCAGGTGGTTTGGTCCATCTCCCTTCCCCATTTAAGTTTCAAAATATCGCATCTCTTCCATAGGCCTGGGTCCCTTTCCGGTTTTAAACTCAAAGTACCGTCAGACAAGCAGCCGGCTTCGATATGTTAGGTACTCGGTGTTAATAATATGCAAATGGAGGTCACAGTTACCATAAATAGATATCCCGATTGCCACTGCCTTTCCCAGCGTAGATGGCTAATAAAGCCTCAGATTATTATCGAAGCATTCGTTAAGCGCTCACTCTGTGCCGGGCACTAGTTTCTACCTTGGGATAACAACCTTCTCTCTCTCTCCCCACACATTGTGACATCCCTTCAAGAAGTCCTGGGTTCATCTGGCTTGTGGTCATCTCTGGTCTTTCATATCTGAAGCCTATGGAATCCAGCTTTATGCCTCCATTTTTAGACAGTTGCTGAATCTTCTTCCCAGCTGCCTGGGAAGATCATGATCCTTTCCTTTTATCGGCTGCCTCTTTGATAATCCAGGAGGAAATATTTGATATCTAATGTCAATTCTTCTTCCTCCTTAATGGGCTTTCCTAGGAACAGTAGTCCAGGTAAATGAGACCTTCCTAGTTCCTTTTGTCTTGGTGTGGGGAAAAGTTATCACACCATCCCCAGTTATCACACCATCCCCTTTAGCTCGGTTCATCTTTCCCCAATCCCACAGATCCTGACTGTATGTGAATTCTCACACCTCACTTCTATCTCACTCTACGTCTGCGTCTGTCTTCCTACTTCCCAGAGACCAGAATCAATCTCTCTTCCCAGAGTTTGGCTATCTTCCCACACTCCATGTGGAAATCAAACTTAGGGCGACCACAGTTCCACAGCCACAGCTATGCTATCTCTGGGTGGATTAATGAATCGACTGCCCGGACCATAATTCTCGATGACCGCCTAAGAAACGTCAGGGGTCGTGGTTGATTGTGTAAAACGCGCAGAGAAGCCAGAACACCAAGACTCCAAGAATTCGGAATTTGTGAGAGCTGGCGCTCAGCTTTGGCTCTCCCAGACCGGGAGGCTGGAGGAACGGCTGCAGAGGGAACCAATCTTGGGAACTCCCTGCCTTCCCTTGGCTGACAAACTACATTTTTCAGCAGGACTAGACGAAAGAGTAGAAAGATGAGGTTGGCCTTTCACTATTTGGGGACTTTCAGTCACACAGTTCACAAACTGCAGCTTCCCTGGAATTATTTTAATTAATCCCAGCTTCTGCGGTTCAGATGAAGGACGCTGTCATGCAAAAGTGAGTAACTGCTTTAAAACCGAATTCATTAAATAACGAAACAGCTACAGTTTGGCCAAAGGAGTTTTACCCACTTAGTTTCTTACATGATTTTGTGAACGTGTGGTGTAACCTGCTCTAAATTCGAGAGAGGGGATGTCTGACGAGGCTCCCGGACCCCATAAAGTTCCATTAAAAAGCTTTGCTAGTGGAATCTACTACATCTAGTCCGGGCACCAGAGGCTGTGAATGTTCTTGCCACTCTACAGACGTCCTCAGGGACTAGGTGATGCAAAATGTGCATTTATGAATGGTTTTGCCCAATGGAGATGCAAATTCACCCCAGAAAGGGAGCTTCATCTCTCAATTTGATTGGTTTATCTATATCAGGATCCCTATCAGGATTTAAAATTTGAGGCTCAAATTTTTCTTTTATAGTCATTTCAATTTTGAAAGGGTCTTTACGAGGGTAACCGCTTCCCACCTAAGATCTGGGCGTGAGCCACAGACTGTAGAAGAAGCGTGGTTTAGTGGAAAGAGCCCGGGCTTGGGAGTCAAGGGTCATGGGTTTTAATCCCGGCTCCGCCACTTGTCTGCTGATGACCTGGGGCAAGTCACTGAACTTCTCTGTGTCTCAGTTCCCTCATCTGTAAAATGGGGATTAAGACTAGGAGCCCCATGTGGGACAACCTGATTACCCTGTATCTACCCCAGCGCTTAGAACAGTCCTTGGCACATAGTAAGCACTTAAATATTACCATTATTATATCATAAGGGTTAATAATAATTACGGTATGTGTTACGTGCTTACTATATGTCAAGCACTGTTCTAAGCGATAGGGTAGATACAAGTTAATCGGGTTGAACGTAGTTCCTGTTCCATATGGGGAAGCAGCTTGGCTTAGTGGATAGAGCACTCAGAGGTCACGGGTTCTAATCCCGGATCTGCCACTCGTCAGCTGTGTGACTTTGGGCAAGCCACTTCACTTCTCTGTGCCTCGGTTATCTCATCTGTAAAATGGGGATTAAGACTGCGCCCCACGTGGGACAACCTGATTATCTTATATCTACCCCAGCGCTTAGAACGGTGCCTGGCACACAGTAAGCACTTAACAAATACCATCATCATTATTATTATTATTACTGTACGGGCCTCACCGACCAAACAGTGGGGAGAACGAGTCCCCATTTTTACAGTTGAGGAAACGGAGGCACAGAGAAGTGAAGTGACTTGCCCAAGGTCACAGAGCAGACAAGTGAGAGAGCCGCGATTAGAATGCAGGTGCTCTGACTCCCAGGACCATGCTGCTTCTTCAAGGCCACGCCGCTTTTCTAGGCATCTTACAAATGCACCAGATGTGGTTCTCTCAACTTTTACCCGACCTGCCACGTTAGGCCCTATCTTCTCGTGACTCAGCAAAGCATCCTCCTCGGGAAGAAGAAAGGTTCTCCTCGTACCCCGTCCTGCGCAAAGGTCAGAGGAAGGGGGCTGAGGAGGGCAATAGTGCCAAGATCCTGTGGTAGAACAGGGACGGGTGCTCTAACGGACAACGGGAGGGCCGCAGTCTCAGAGGAGAGAAGGGGCCGAAATGGAGCACACACTGAACTGCCTTCGGCCGGGATCGGGACAAGGGGCAACGAAAGACCGAATGGTGATTCTCTGAGGCAGAAACCGAACTCGGAGTCGGCCCGCTCTGGGAAAAGACAGCATTATCTTACTTCCAGGCCTAAGATACGGTACCGCCAGGGCTGACCCAAAGGCGGGGCCCCAAGCAAACCGAGAACAACGTGCTGTCAGTTCTGGAGCCCTGTGCAACGGAAAGTACAGAGAGAAAGGAAGGGAGATTACTATGACCTGAGTGAACGGAACTGTTCCCTGAAGTCTCCTCCACCACATCCTCTCCCTCCCCAGGCCCACCTGGGCATATAGTAATTATGGTATTTGTTAAGCGCTCACTATGTGCTGAGCACTGTTCTAAGCGCTGGGGTAGACTCAAGGTAATCAGATGAGGCTCACGGTCTTCATCCCCATTTTACAGGTGAGGTAACTGAGACAAAGAGAGGTGAAGTGACTTGCCCCGTCACCTGCAGAGGCGTGAACCTCTCAACTCTCGGTTTGGTTGCTCTAACCTACCGCTATCAGATCGGGGCCTACTTACTCTCACAAGCGCACATATGGCCACAAGGTTGGAAAAGCACTGCGGCTTTCTTGTCAGAGCACACCACGCATTCTTCAATCTGAAAAGAGAGCCAAGGAATATTGAATGTTAACACATGTCTAGCGGATACTCATCAGCTCCATTTATCGCAGACTGCTTGGCGGCCTGTTCGGGCAGGAGGCCAGGGATTTGATCGGTTCAGTGACGGACCCAGAATTAGTAGTTTGCAGTCACCTACTCACTCCCCGGCCCGTTACTCTCCCGAGCCTTGACCATTTGAAAAACCCTCTCAGTGGGACGGAAGGGTGATCCTGCTCCTCCTCTAACCCATCCAGCCTCCTCTTTCACCCCAAAACCATACCAGGTGCCCAGGGTGCCCGCCCTCTCCCCACTTCCTCTCTCCTTCGTCCCCCATTCCAGCAGTGACAGAAGAGTGGTTTTTGCAGCAGCATGGAAATGATCTCTACAGCTATTTTTAGGGGGATGTCCCCTCCTGGGGCGGTGGAGGCCGAGGGAGGGATGGGGAAATCGGAAAGAGTGGGGGTACAGGTGTCTGATGGGCAGAGGAAGGTCGGATAAGCGAATGGGTGAGGGAGAGGCAGGAGACAAGGCGGAGAGGGTGAGTGGTCCAAAGGAATACAGGATGCGAACCCAGATAGATTTCCCACTAGACTGAAAGCTTCTTGTGGGCAGGGATCATGTCTACCAACTCCACTGTACGGTATTCTCCCAAATACGTGGTATAGTGGTCTCTGCACACAGTAAGCACTCAGTAAATACCACCCACTGACTGACTGATTTCCCTAGACACCCTGACCCCACCCTCTGAATCTGAATGGCCACTCTACACATACCCACACGACACACCGCCCTTCGGGGGGATTTTATTGATGCATGTGGCAGTGTCCCCAAACCCATCTAAAAAAGGGCTGCGGACTGCTCTTGTTGCATCTGCTGCCCAGTGCCTGGAGTCAATCTCACTTCTTCTTCCCTCTGCCTTGACGGTCGTAGCAATCCCGAAATACCGCATGCCGCCCAGGTCTGTCTGCGGCTATTCTGGTCGAACTGTCTGCTGTTGAGCCGCAGGTTTGGAAGCTCTGCGTCCCTGTCTCTAATGTTTCTTCTGCCCTCTCTGGCTAGGTTTCCTCCATTTCAGCTCATCAAAGAGCAACTTTGGGGGTTTCCCGCTGTCATTCCTTAGGAGTCTTGCCCAGTGAAACGGCGCCATGACGAAGCTGAGGGTCTGACTGCATCCAGAACCTCTTGCTTGGGGTCCCGCCTGACTTCTGATTGGAAAGCATGGCTATAATTGGCCACAGAGTCAGATGTGTTTTTTGGTTATTTGTTTGTTTCTGGTATTTAAGCACTTACTATGTGTCAAGCGATATTCTAAGCGCTGGGGTAGATACAAGATAATCAGGGTGCTCACAGTCCCTGTCCCATACGGTGCTCACAGACAAAGATGGAGTGGGATTTAATCCCCATTTTACAGATGAGGTAACTGAGGCACAAAAGTTACTTGCCCAAGGTCACACAGCAGACAGGAAGCGGACCCCGGATTAGAACCCAGGACCTCTGTCTCCCACTCCCTTGCTTTAATAACCAGCCACACCGCTTCCCGTGGCTTGAGTGGTGGCTGGAGATCTCTCAGTCATATAGAAGTCTGGATACTCCAACGCTCCTCAGATCTTTGATTTGCTCTAAAGCTTGCTTCCACATTGGTGCCACTGTGTCGGACTACAAAAAAATTACAATCTCAAATTCTTAATCTGAGCCGTAAAAGAAGCACGGTGAACCAAAATTTTAGGGACGACCGCCACGCCAATTTAAAGCCCCAATGGCGGGCCACTCAACGGCCCCGCTTCCTTTTGATGCCTTTGCTTCCCAATCTCTCTCTCTCTCTGCCAAAATGAATAACTAATCTCAGCAACCCAAATCCTTTAGCGGCCCCCCGGACAGCCTTAGGCTACTTTTAAGCTTGAACCTCGGGGCCCATTATAACCACACAGGTTGGACTGATCCAAGGCGTGTGGGGACACCCTGCAATCCAAACGAAGAGGGGTAGCGTTTCCCGCGCATTCTCCGACGGGGAGGGGAAAGCGGACTTCAGTCCGGAGATGTGCGGCTGAGGAGCAGAGCGATCCACGGAGAATGCGAAAAGAAATGAGGAAAAGGGGAAGCGGGTGGTGAGCGAGGGAGAGTAGGAAAGGTAAAGATGAGCATCGTGGAGGAAAGGTGGGGTTGGCGCCCTATAAAGGGGCAGAGAGGTGAGCTTGGAAGCTGAAGTGGGAAAAGGGGAAACGGGATAACCTCCGGGAAGCTGTGGTCATCCAAGCGGCAGGCTACCAAAGCTGTCCTTGAGCGTGGAGGAGGCTAGAATTCAGAGACTACTGCTTGATGAGCGAGTAAAATCTATACGACCCTTTACAAGAATCAACACCATCGAGGAACAAACGATGAATTTAGACACGGTGGTAGCAGACAGTACGCCTGCTGTATTTTCCTGAGGGCTTAGCACAGTGCATCGAATTAGTGCCGAGCACACCTAATGCTTTTGTTACTACAGATACTATTTTCTCCTCAGAGAACGTATAGGGAGATAAAACAAAACGAAAAGGAACAAAAATGACCTTAGTTCTGGACTGAACTTGCTCTTTACAGATGAGGCATTTCTTGACTCGCGGAGAACACAGAGAACACGTAGCAATATGTCCACATGGTCCAAAAAGAGTATCTCGCTTCATGTCGGAACACACCATGCACTCTTCTAAGGTTTCGGAGTCGTTGCTGATCATGGAAGGACTTCGGGAACCCACTTGACCGCTGAAATGGAATTTGACTTATTTTAAGCTACTGAACTTAGATTTAGACCAAGACTGTGAGGCCCTTGTGGGACAGGGCTCGGGTCTGATTAAATCAGAGAAGCAGCGTGGCTCAGTACAGAGAGCCCGGGCTTGGGAGTCAGAGGTCACGGGTTCTGATCCTGGCTCCGCCGCTTATCGGCTGTGTGACTCTGGGCCAGTCACTTCACTTCTCTGTGCCTCGGTTAGCTCATCTGTAAAATGGGGATGAAGACTGTGAGCCCCACATGGGGTAACCTGATGATCTTGTATCTACCCCAGTGCTTAGAACAGTGCTTGGCACATTGGAAGAGCTTAACAAATACCACATCATCATCATCATCAAATCTTGAATAGTCTCCAGTGCTTAACGCAATGCTTCCCACACACTCAGAGCTTCAGAAATGCCACAGCTAAATAAGACTCAAAGAACCAAAATGACATGGGAATGCTCAACTGATGAGAGATTGATGTTTTCTTCCTCAGAGCCAGTGGCGGGAGATGGGGAATATGAAATCTGAGCACCGCCGTTCAATAATCAGAATAAGAGTGTTGGTTTGTCTTTCGATATCTGTGCGCCCCAGCCCAGGGCTGTCAGGGATGGCTGACATGGGTCAGGGCACGGGTGGAGTCGCACAAACCCTTCTCGCCATAATCCACTCCCCCACACGGCCTCTCAGCCCTGAAGTCTCAGGCGCCGAGCCTCATCCACCATTCCCGGAGGAGAACTCCACCAGCGAGTGCTTGGGTAGCACCGATATCAGGCAGGGTAACGAAAGGAAGGACTCCTGACGCATAAACGGTTGGAACGCGAATGGAAGTCCCACCGCCATTAGCTGTACAAAGCTGGGGCCCTGAAGGTGAGGAATGAAGAAACCGAGAAGGGTGCATTAAAGGAGAGATTCCCCGAGTGGTTGGAGTCAGGTGGGCTAGTCTGGAAAAGCTGAGGGTGATGATCTCCCTGGCGTGAGTGGCAAGCAAGCTTCTTCACGTGCTCTGAGACTCTGAAGGGAGTCAAACAAACTTCCTGAACAGCCAGAAGGGGATGCACAGGGGAGCCAACTTTTCATCTTGAGTGAGGGGGAGAAAAGGGACAGGTTTCAGAGAACTACTGGGTAAGGATGTTGCCATTTTGGGTCTTTTCGGCCCTGATTAGAAACTCTCCGTTCTTATCTATCAGCTGGGAGGGGCAAGATTGAAAGCACAGCTCAAAAAGCTGGAGGGCAATCATCCTTAAGGACAGGGTACCTATAGTCATCCACGATTCAATCCAACAACCGCATCGGGTGGATCCGCGCGGAACAGAGGGGAACCACAGGCGAGCAGAGCGCCGGTCTCTGCAAAGCCGTTCGTGCTGGCAACCGGTGCCCCGGTCCTGGACTCTCCCGGCCTTCCCAACTGACCGCTCGGCAGCGGCCAATGGGGCCAGGCAGGGCACGACAGCCGCTCTTCGGAAGACCGATGCACCGAATCGACCAGACCACCGTCCACCTGCCCACAGGAGCCAGGGAGGCTTTCATTCATTCACCACTTTGACGGCACGCTGGTAAGCCGGCGGCAGATGGAGCGTTTCGAACTGGGAGTCGCGCGGCGCGAATGATACAGACCTGACTTTTTCTTTGTGACATTTTGCCAAGGCTTTGCAGAGGCTGGGATCCGGGCAGAGGTCGAGAGGAGACTGCCCCTTTTTATTCCGAATACCGAGGTCTGCACCGTTGGCTGCGAGGAAGCAGGCAATAGATGCTGCACTCTTCTTCTCCGCCCCCTGGGTCCCAAGCCCCATGATTAACTGGAAGGAGAGACAAAAGCTTGGTGACTTCCTCGGGAAAATTTGAGGTCAGCGTTTGTATTCTTTACGGTATCTGTTAAGGGCTTACTCTGTGCCGGGCACTGTTCTGAGAGCTGGGGTAGATACAAGCTAATCGGGCTGGACACAATCCACATCTCTCCGGGGTCTCACGGATGTAATCCCACTTTACAGACGAGGGAACTGAGGCACAGAAGTGAAGTGACTTGCCCAAGGTCATGCAGCAGACAAGTATAAGCGCTTAATAAATGCCATTTAAAAAAAACAAAAGGAAACTGATGTGAAAGCATTTGGTAAAAATCATCATCGTTAATGGAATTTCTCGAGCGCTTATCGTGTCTAACTCCAGAATTAATACTGCCCAGAACACGCCCGGTCCCTGGGAGTCCCACCCGGGAAACTAGGACCCAGGGACACGCGCCTGGCCTGCTAAGCGGAAGTAGTCCAACCCTGGATACCATTTAATCTTACAATCACAACTGTCTCTGACAAAGTCAATCTGTTCCGCAGCTATTTTAGATGAGTCGATTTCATCCAATAATTGCGCAAGAGGTTAAATTTAGCAAAAAGGGAAAAAAAAAAAAAAAAACAAGGACAAACATGATTAGTGCAGTTTGCCAAGAGTTCCTGAAAAACTTGACAAACTTCCCAGATTTATGACTACCGGATTTATTTCCTGCAACTCAATGTTTTCACCCAACATTCTGGATGGAAATATTTTTGTGGCTGAAGACAACAGGTGTGCTTAAGTTCAAATTAGGATGAGGAAATATTAATGAAAATGTTGTCCGGATGAACGCGCCCCTTCCGGCTTTAAAATCAGAATCTATACAAGGCCTCCAGAAGAGAGTTGGAAATAAATATCACACAGAAAGCCCTGAACGTTCCTCTTGCCCCAAGTGATAAACTACAGGCCTAATTAGCCAAGGCCCTTGGCTCACCCTAAAAATGGCTCCCCCAAACTGAAAGTTGGGAATCTCCCGGGGAAACTACCCTCTGCTCAGGAGCCCGGCTTCCTGCCCCTGAGCCACCCGGGGAGCCCCAAACAGCCCCCTCTGAGGCATTAGATGCCCTAGGAGCTTAACCAACACCAGGAGGCAGACCATCCTAATCCCCAAGACCCAAGGAAGGAGGTGTAGAAAGACTGAGCCGAGCTCCCGGACGGTGGCTTCCGCAGCTTTGGGAGCACCAGCCCGGGAGGGGGATGAGGGTTCTGAGGAAGGGACGTGGAGGTGCGGTTTCCCACTACAGCCCGGGAATGCAGGAGCTGGATTTGGATCCGGGTCTCCTGCCAGGAGGTGGGGGGAGGGATTCCCCCACCACAGGAGTCCGGGATTCCGTATGGTGTGGATACCCTCTACCAAAACACTTGAGAATCGCTGCCAGCTGAAATCAAAGCTTCGGGGAAATCAGCTAGAGAATGTTAAGAGGCTTTGGATGAATTCAACCCCGGTTTGTTATATTTGAGAATGAGGCAAAACGTCTGAAACGCAAGAGTGGCCCAACTGGGAATGCCAGCTGGATGCCAGAGTTCAGCTGCTCCGAAAAGCCTCGGGGAGAAGATCCCCGATTCAACACCGCGGTTTACGTACCGTGTTCTTGGATGGCTCCCAGGCTGCGTCTACCTTTCCCACGTCTTGCATGTCTTGGAGCTGGCGGAGCTGCGACAGAGTATGATGCCGCAGGGCCTCGTGTAAGGGAGTATCCCCATCTTTATCCTGAATATCCAGTTTGGCACCTGCTCGGACCAAGAGCTAAAAGAGAAGAAACCCGACGTGAGCCGAGCCGAGGACCCATACGGAACTCGCCCGGGCTCCCGGCACCTAGACCAGAAGAGAGAGGTGTCATCTTTCGGAACCTAGCCAACTGAACCAAGGTAACCAACTGAACCTTTCCGAACCACCGTGAGACGTCAGCCAAGTTTCCAGGAGCGGTTGTCTCGAGTTACTCATTCTGAGGGCGAGCCACGCCGCCGAAGCAGTCCGCACGGCTGGGATCGGGCCAGGCGCCGATGCTGGCCCACTCGGCTTTTCGCCCTGCCGGGGGCTGAGGAGGGAACGGAGGGAGGGAGGGAGAAATGGAGGGGAAGAAATGGGTAGCTCCCAGGGGTGGGTTGGGTGGAAAGGGATTCCATAATGTCAAGTACCATCAATTCCATAAAGTCACTGCAAGTATCTTTAAAGGAAGCGGTGCGGTCTAGTGGGTTGATCACAGGCCTGAGTGTCAGAAGGGGCGCGTCTGCTGTGTGACCTTGGGCCAGTCGCTTCACTGCGCTGGGCCTCAGTTACCTCATCTGTAAAACGGGGGTTTAGACTGTGAGTCCCACATGGGGCAGGGACCCGATTTGCTTGTATCTACCACAGTGCTTAGTACAGTGCCTGGCACTTACAAATACCATTATTATTATTAATCTAATAACTACTAATTCTAATGACTCTGATACTTTCTTCGCTAGTCCTCTGCCTGGATTAAGTCATCTGTATCCGTCATTTTCCCCGTTTCGTGATTTCAGGGCAGCCGGAGAGCAAACTGCTTTCTCTCCAAGTGTCCCGTCAAAAACCACTGCTGAGGTCAAGAAACCGCACCCTCAAAATGGCTCCCGTTCAGCCCAAACCTAACATCCCACCTCATCTCAAACATCAGTTTCCTCTCGC